>NC_054846.1:51846901-53306276 GCF_018345385.1 Vulpes lagopus
CTTATAAGGTAGAAACATAGTGAATTGGCTGTGAATGTGCTCTATTCCTCAAGAAAATGCAAGAATGATGCCAAAGGAGATCCCAGAGATCATCAGAGGCTGCCATTCCCATCACAGGTCTAGGGGACAGGCCTGCTCCTCCTTAGTTTAAAAGGTTGATGTCACTTTTTCATCGTGGCAGGCCAAGATGTCCCTGCCCAGTACCTTGGGCATAGAGCCTTCATGGAGAGCCATGGAGTTGGGCCCCACAGAGCCAAAAAGGTGGGGTTGCCATGGGATGGCATTGTCACCCCAGTGGGCCTGACAGCACAGCACTGAACCAGAGAGGATTACTGTCAAGCCTTAAAATCTAATGGGGTTTGCTTTGCTAAGTTTTGGACTTGCTTAGGACCTGCCACTTCTTTCTTCTCTCCAATTTCTCCTCTTTGCAATAAGAACGTCTATCCTATACCTGTCTTGCCACTGCATTTTGAAAACATGCAACTTGTCTGGTTTCATGGGTTTATAGTTGAAGAGGAATTTGGCCTCAGGATAAATCATAACCTTGAGTTTCATTAATATTTGAGTTAGATATTTAGATGAGAGTTTTGACTTTATAGTTGATGCTAGAATGAGTTAAATCTTTTGGGCCTATTGAGATAGAATGAATATATTTTACATGTAGAGAAACAAGAACTTGGGGTGGCAGGGGGCAGAAACAGAATATTATGGACTGAATGTCTGCCCTCCCCATTCATATGCTGAAGCCCTAACCCCCAGTGTGAGGGTATTTGGAGGTGGGAACTTGAGATCTTTGGCAGGTATAGAGATCTGGGGTTGGGGCCTCCGTGATTAGATTAGTATCATTATAAGAGGAGGGAGAACCAGAATGTGGTCTCTGTCTCTGTCATATGAACACAAAGAGAGAAGGCAGTCACAGGAACAGGGCATCATCAGGAACTGAATTCATGGGCACCTTGATCTTTGTCTTCTTAGGCTCCAGAACTGTGATAAATAAATGCCTGCTGTTTAAGCCACCCAGTCTATGATATTTTGTTATAACAGCCTGAGTGCACTGACACAGAGATTTAGGAAACTTCTCACTTCCAGCTGGAGTTTGGGTTGAGAATAATATGAACCTTGACATCTTTGAGTGGTACTTTCATAAGGCTCTCAATTCTTGGCTTGGTGAGAATTGTTATAAATTCAGATTTCAGGGATGTCTGGGTGGCTCAGCAGTTGACTGTCTGCCTTTGGTTCAGGGCGTGATCCTGGAGTCCCGGGATTGAGTCCCACGTCGGGCTCCCTGCGTGGAGCCTGCTTCTCCCTCTGCCTGTGTCTCTGCCTCTCTCTCTATGTGTCTCTCATGAATAAACGAATAAAATCTTAAACAATATATAAAAATAAAAGTAAATTTAGATTTCAGGGTGACTAAGTTTTCTAGAGAAAACTTAGAGGTGCTGGTGGTCACTAGCCTGGCCTATCAGCTTTGTCATATGTTCTTGTAATCAGGTTTTGATATGATGGAGTTTTCAAATAAATGCTTTGTCTTAATAAAAAGTGGCCATGTATTGTGGACTTCAGAGTTTCGCTGTGAATGGTGAATCATGAATGTGTTAAATACTCAAATGCTTTGAATCTGAAAAGGGTTTCTCAGAAATCTGGGCCTGGAAGCATTGTTCTAGTTTACTAAGAGAACATAAGAGTGTGAGCCCACTCTGTAAGGTTTGGGATGATGGAGCCAATCTGCCCTAACCAAATGCCCTTTAGAACCCCCGTCAGAGGCAGCATGCTGAGATTTATCTATTATTCAAGATTAAGCACCTTTCAAGTGCCTGGGATGATGCCAGATGCTAAAATCTAATGGTCAGCAAAAACAGACGTGGGCTCTGTCCTCACAGAACTTAGAGGCTATTGGGAGAGACAGCTGTTCTTTAAATAATCACACAGAAATGTGTTTAATTGCACTCTGAGATAGGTACTATGAAAGAAAGAGCAGTGTTCTATGAGTACATGTAGGAAAGGAGTCTGGCCAAGATTAGGGTTCAAGGAGGGTTTTCCTGAGTCAGTAAGCTTGTGCTGAGCTATGTAGGCAGGATTGGGGTGAAGGAAGCAGCAGGAACACTTAGGAGAGTGTTTGCACTGAGGTAATTTAGGCGTCCATAATCTTAACGAAGACCCCATCAACTCCAAAATAAACAATTTAAAATAAATACAATCTTAGTAAAAATAATTGGCTGCTATGTAAAAATGCAGCTTCAAGACCCTAGAATTCTCTTTCCAATTAGGATGCTATTTTTAAGTTCCTCCAATAAAGAAATATGGGGCCAACACTGATCCAGGCTATATTGTAAACTTTAAAACTTTGTATTTTCCTGTTGTCTCAACATCCCCACAAACAGGCTCCAAGCACCCTGCCCACGTGACCAGATGCACCAGTGTGAAAGGTGCCTCAGGCTGGCCCTGGGGTTCAGGTTTCTCAACTCTGTGTCCTTCAAAGGGCATGCAAGGGCCAGGGCGTGGGGAAGGAGGGCCAGCTGGGCCTGATCCACGGGGCAGGAGGGATACGAGCAAAGAGAAGAGGAGGCTGCGTGGGACGGCTGTGCAAATGTCATCAGCGGCACGGCCAAGGACAAGGCGCCTCAGGACACACAACCCCTCAGTGTGTGGGGCTGGGGCTCCCCCACGCCAACTGGGAGCTCCTTCGTCCTCCTGTCGGGAGGGTGAGAACGTCCCATCAGCAAGGACAGAGCTAGGCCTGTGCCTGCCACAGCTGGTGACCCGGCGTGGCAGGTCCTGCTCCCGAGGAGATGTGATGGGTAATTCAGAGCCAGTGTGCACCAGTGTGAAAGGTGGGCCTTTGTCACAAGTTCTCCTTTCTTATCCTCCCTGACCATGACCTAGTAAGATCCAAGTGCATCAATGAAATCCCCTCACATCTTTTCTTGTGTACCCCCTTCAGCCCCAATAAAGGCACTTGCCCATGGTTTTCACTCTCTGCTCCCCACCTGCCCCCACCTGCTTGGGTGAGCCCACTCCCTTGGCAATGCCTCCCATATGACCCCTTCTTGGCCTGTGGTGACTGTCTCTCTCTAGGACCTGTGAGTATAATAAACTTTGTTTCCCTGTACCTCTCCTTGCATCCACTCTTGCAGCCCCCACCCCTCTGACAGGCCATCAACTTAAAGAGCACAGCATAGGCAGAGGGGCTAACATGTTCAGAAGTCTTGTAATCAGAGGGAATATGTAAGTTCTAGGAATTAGAAGAAGCCAGTGTAGAAAGAATGGTGGAGGTGGGGGAGGAGTCTGAGACAAGCCTGGAGAGATTATACTAAAAGTTTTGGAAAGCCAGTGGGAAGGTTTAAGTCAATGGAGATGGAAATAGTGAGACACTAAAATGATCGTATGGGCTGTTTGACAAGTAGGTTCGTGGAGAACAGTTGGGGGCTACTGTAGTTCAGATGAGAGACCATGACATTTTGGACCAAGGTGGTAGCAGTGGAGAAAAATGGATAGATTTAGATCTTTAGGAGAAGCAACAGAAAGAGCAAGGGTAAAGGAGAGGTGACCCAGATACGTGTCCCGATTCTATTACAAATTTCTGTAAAACCTTGCACAAATCCTTTCTTGGGACCTCAGAATCCTCCTCGGCCACCAGTGAAGCCCTCAAACCTCCTTGGGTTTGATAGGAATGGTAGGAGTCTGCAAATTATAGGGTTCTGGAATCTTTCAGAGATCATCTGGTGCTGACACATTGCGGGTCAATAATTTTGCGATTCTAATCCATTTCTCCCTCTCTCTCCCTCAAATGCCAAAGAGTATCCATTCTGAAAACTTACTTGCTGGAATAATACGCAAGCCTGTAGCTTGATGATAAATAGTTGTGACACCTTGAATCAGGCTATGAACCATACATTGCCAGGTGTCTGCTGCACAAAAGAAAAGAAAAAGAATCTCTCATTGGAAGTTTCCCCTAGAGACCAAAAAAATCAATAACAAAAAATCAGTGTCAGATGGGGAAATGCCTTGGCTGATGATAATGATGATGATACTCATAATAATTCCTTAACTTCATTTAGTGTCTCAATATGCCTTGTCTCATTTGACACAACAACCTTGTGAAGTATGCCAGTTCATTGAATTGAGTAGAACGAGCTCAGGAGAGAAGAAAAGAAATATCAGTGCTTAAAGGGACCTTAGCTATTCATTTGACAAATGTTTATCAAACCCCTACTATACTATGTGCCAGGAGAGTTCTCTGTTCTTCAGGGGGTTAAAAGATAATAAAATATGTAATATTCTATGGTATATGACAATATTGTATAATAACTATATATAAAATAGTATTTATTGTTTATAATATGTTTTTTTGAAGGGAAATTCATACGATGGTGTGTTAGCAAGTAAACAGGAAAAGGCCGTTTTTAATAGAATCGCCAGAAAACCTTCTTGGCAAGGTGGCATCGTGGACAAAAAGAACAGTGACCATGAAAACCAGTTATGGAAAAGGGCTTGGTTTGTCTTAAGAATGAAATGGACAACAGTTTGGCTGGAGCACAATGAATGAGATGGAGTGATGTGAGAGGAGATGGGTGTGGACCATGGAAAATAATTTGGATTTCAAGTGATGGGAAAGGATTAAAGAATTTTAATCAGGAGGGTGAAATGATCTGAGTTTAGTTCTTAGAAGGTCACTCTGGCTGATATGTGGATACTGGACCATATGGTGGCAAGAATTACAATTAGCCAGTAGCCAGACCAAGTAGGAGGCTACTGAAGGAAGTAGTCCAGGTGAGAGTGGGGGTTGGTGTCTGAAAGAGAAATATGGGGGGAGATAAAAAATAATGGGTAAATTCAAAATACATTAGAGGAATAGAGTAGATAGGAGTGGGTAATGAATTTGGATGTTGGCTAAAGAACATTGTTTTACCCTCTTTATCTTTGTATGTGGACAGGCTGAAACCCAGGAAAGAACAGAAATGGGAAAGAACTGAAATAACACCTGAACTCAAGACTTCAAACTCCGCCTACAGTGCTCTTCCCAGTACACCATACATCACTGCTCCAGGTGACACCCAGCATGTGGTGGGTGGAGGGGGCCTTGTTGAGTTGGGACACATAACTCTTAATAACTCTTAACAGGTGCCAAGTTGGTGTGTGGCAGGGAAGCTTCTAGGCCTCTGGGTATTTGTATTCAAATAGGAGTCCTGCATTTGCTTCATTCCCCACTTGCCAACTACTAGTCCTCCTAGCCCAGGGCTGGGATCAGGAAAGCGAGACAGCCTCCAACCCTGCGGAGGGCAGACGGCTGCTCTCTGCTGATCCAGGAGAGAGAAATGGACAGATGATGAGCGTGCTTTGTGCTTCCCAGCCTCACAGATGAAAGGATGGGTCTACGTCAGTTTGAGCCCAGACTCCTCCAGAAGGTCATGTTATCTTTGGTCTTGCAGTTTTCATATTTTCATTAGGATATTTTTTGAACCATGGTCAGTTACAGCCCAGGGGGTCTCGCCCCTCACTCTACTCGTGTCCTACTCACATGGAACACTTCTAAGGGTTTACATTATGCTTATAATCTTTCTTATTAAACGACAACACTGCCAAAGACAGAGACATCTTAGTGTGGAGCAGTGTCTGGCAGAGCACCTGGCACAGAGTATATACTCTGTAACTATTTCCTGAGAGGATAAAGCAGTTACCCTCACCTACCCTTGGTTTCCCCAGCTTCTAAAGTGGAATAATTCATAGCTATCTTATAAGACTGTGAAATTTAAGTGAGTTAATATGCATGTGAGATAGCTAACACAGTGTAGGAGCCTAAGAAATGAATTCATCTATTACCTCTATATCTGAAGCCTTTTTTGCTCAACATCACTAGATACCAGGGAATGCAAACTAAAACCATAACAAGATATCGCTACAGATTTATTAGACTGGCAAAATAAAAAAGAAATACTGATGATTTCAAGTACTGGTGAGGATATAGAGCAATGGGAACCCTCACATGTTATCAGTCGGAATGCAAACCTGTCTTATGACTCAGAAATCCACTGCTAAGGTGGTTAGTTACCTAGAGAAATGAAAACCATGTTCATGTAAAATCTCAGAAAAGAAAGTTCATAGCCTCCCTATTCACGATGGCCCAAACTGGAAACAACCTAGGTGTCCTTCAATGGTGAATGTATAAACAAATGGTGGGACATCTGTGCAAGTGAAGAGTAATGAAAAGGAACGAGCTATTGATAAACACAAAGCTCTGATGAACTGCAAAAACATTAAGAGGAAAAAAAAAAAGCACTAAGCGAAGTGAAGGAAGCCAGTCTCCAATGCATGATTCCATTTTCATGACATTCTTGAGGAGACAAAACTACAGTGGTCCCATGCTTGCCAAGGCTGGGGGAAGGCTGTGGCTACAAAGGGACCCCAGGGAGTCTCTGGGGTAATGGAACTGTTCTGTGCTCTGACTGTGGTGGTGGATATGCAGATGTGTGCCTGTGTTAAACTTCATAGAGCTATACACAAAAAAGCCAGTTTAAGTGTGTATTAATCTAAAGAATTAAATAAAATTAAAATCTTGCTCAAGTTGGCATTAACACGGTACCTGGCCTCTTGATTCGAAGATGTTTGTTTGTTTGCTTTTAATCTAAGGGTAGTATCTTGGTTATTCAAGCTACGTCTCATTACAAAATGTAAAAGATGAGAGAGAAGGAGCAAGTTGCAGATAGTGTTGGAAGTATGTGGGAGACTGCCTTGTCTGGAAGTTTCTAAAGCTGGAGCAGCTATATCATTTCAATTCAATCCTGAACTTTCAAAGAGGAAGCAGCCCCCCTACCCTTGTAAAGCTTTGCTAGTAAAACTGTCCTTGCACTGGGCCAGTGATAAATCTCCAGAACGCCATGGTAATACCCATGGAGAAGGCAAAAGGGGCCTTCATAAACCATGCGATATGAACTAGTACAGATGTTGCAGTGGGAATTTATGGTTTTCGACGGATCCTTATCTCTTCTTGCCAGTTTCTGCACATTGAATCATGCACTAGCAGAGTCTATTTTAAGAGCCATCATTTTTTTCTTTAAATATTAAAAAAAATCTGTAGCAATTAATTTCTTCCATACTGTTCTATCATGACAAATAAATGTGAAATGCATATTTACAGAGCACATGTAATTGCATTTGGGCACATGCAAATGACATGCAAATCTTACATTCTAAATGAGTTTGTTTATCATTCCTGAATTCTAATCCAAGGACCTTACTTTTTAAATTCAGTTTACATTCTGACATGTATACAAATGAGTTTGACTCTGGAAAATAACTTAATAAACTCGGGGTTAGCTATGCAATTAGAGGAGGCATCTGGGAGCTATAAAATCTGGGAAACAACATTTACATCTTTTTTCTGCATTCAAGGTTTCAATTTCCCAGCTCAAACGCTCTCCCTCCCAGCCTGCACTCCCCTCACTCTACCACCCCATTTCCCATCATTCCGGCAAACCCATCCTGTGAAATGGCTTTTGGTTTTTTCTGGGGGAAGAGAGAAGAGTGGAATTCACTGAGGATGATCTCATCAAGTCATTGTCCTTGGTGCAGGTTTTCAAAAACTAACGTCAGAGTGATCAATGAAATGAAAACGAACACAATTAGCATTGACCAGGACTTTCATTCAGGTTTCTTATGGTTACGGCTGACCCGATTGTTCCGTGGGTGCGCCTCCTCCCATGGATGATTGTCCCTCTCAAGAAAGCGATGAGCAGTCACAAATCTGATTTGTCAAAGGACAGGAGAAAGAGTAGAGAAAGTGGGATTACATTCTATCATAGCTTTCAGAGGGAGGAAAACAACCACGAAACAACGTGGAGTGAAGGGTCCTCAAAACATTAAAAATAAAATGACCGTATGATCTAACAATCCCACTTCTGAGCATATAGTCAAAAGAACAAAAAACTGGGTCTTGAGGAGATATTTGCACGTCCATGTTCAGAGCAGCACGATTTACAACCGCCAAGAGGCGGAAACAACTGGAATGTCCTTTGATGGATGAATGGGTAAATAAAACACGGTGTGTACTTACAACAGCATATTGCTCAGCCTTCGAGCAGGGAAATCCTGTCACATGCTGCAACACAGATGAACCTTGAGGACGTTATTTTAAGTGAAATAAGCCACTTACAAAAAGACAAATACTATGTGATTCCACTTATGTGAGGTATCAAAAATAGCCAAATTCATAGGTACAGGAAATAGAATGGTAGTTACCGGGGGCTGGGGAAAGGGAAGAAGAGAAGTTGTTTAAGGGGCATAGCATTTCAGAATTACAAGATGAAAAAGCCTGGGGCTCTGTTTTACAACATTGAGGCTATACTTAACACTATTGAACTGTATGTATAAAAATTAAGATGCTTAACAAACCAACCAACCAACCTTCAAACACTGCCCACGGCAGGGGTACCTTAGGAAATAAAGTTTTAGGTATAATAAAGTGACCTTGTTGGTCATTGGTTGGCTCAGTTGGTTAAGCATCTGACTCTTGATTTTTGGCTCAGGTCATGACCTCAGGGTCATGAGACTGAGCTCCACTTGGGGCTCCCAGCTCAGTGGGGAGTCTGCCTCTCTTCCCCCTTTGTCTCTCTCTGCCCCATCCCTCACTCACACAAGCGCATGCTAGCACTTTTTCTCTCTCTCAAAATAATCAAATAAAATTTTTAACAATTTTTTTTTTTTTATAATTTCTGAAATTTTCACAAGGTGATATTTTGCTTACAAGGATATACAAATTTCTAAGAATGGTGTTTTAGTGTAAATATATTGTTTAAGTGGAGGTTTTATGTTCAAAGGGTCCTCTTTTTGCTTCTAATCGAAGTCATATTTAAACAATGGCAGACTTTTGAGACTTGAGGCAAAGTATGGTCCATAAGCAAATCTGGCCTGCTGCCATCTGTTTTTATGTGGCCCATGAGCTAAAATAGTTTTTGTATTTTTAAATGGTTGGAAAATAAGCAAAAGAACATTTTGTGACACAAAAAAACTATATAATATTCCATTTTCAGTGTTCATAATAAAATTGTATTGCTTTCCCCCCCACCCCCACCCCCCGTACAAAGTAGAAGCTGAAAACCCCAAATTCTGATTTTCATAGAAGGATAGATTCACAGGATCTTTCAGTTGAAAAGACACCTTGGATCGATCCAGTATAAACCTCTCACTTTACAGACAAGGGAACAGTGGAAGAGGTGAAATGACTTGCCTTGAGTCCGTGTTGAAAATCTCTGTGCTAAGTACTCTCCTCTCTTGCTGACCAGACCAAACTACGTGTCAAACTGTGATTCAGTATTCCCTCCAGCTTCTTCCTGACCCCACCTGGGTAACACACACCCAATGTTACATTCACCATAAGCTGTGCGCACCTTCTGGTGTTGGTGCACCAACCCGGAAAAACCTTGTGTACAGGCTCCAGCCTGTAGAGCTCACTGTTCCCCTTCCGCCCCGTGCACCCATCATGCTGGTCTCCGTGGGTGGGGGTGTCCACCCGCCTCTGGCTCCACCCACCTCAAGCCTCCAAACCCCGCCCTGCAGTTAACCTGCTCAAGTCCCTCCCCACTTAAAGAGTTTCCTTCAGTCCTGTGGCTCCTCTTTCCTTTCTTTCCCAGCCAAGCTTTGGGAGAGTGGAGTGTACACTTACAATCTCTCCTTCGCTTTCCACTGACCTCTCTTACCCACCTGCAAGCTGATATCCAGCCTCCCTCCCTCCAATTCCCAAACCCCCAGCCCTGACCCTTCTCCACAGTGACTTCTGCGGGGTTTAAATCAATGGACGCTTTCAAAATCTTATCTCATTTGACACCAGTGATCACTCTCTCTTCTTGAAACTTACACATCGCTCACATTCAAAGTCATATGCCTTCTATCAGGAAAGACGAAGACTGATAGCCTATTACTCCAGCCATTTTCGGGGTGTCTCTATGTCTTTCCTGTCCTCTTTGCAGTAAAATGAGGACATGAATAACCTCTCATCACCCCTCCTGCCCATGTTAACGCCCGTGTATCCTTCAAGACCCAACTGATATTTCCTCCTCTTGAAGCTTTCTCTGCCTGCCTTCAAAGAGATAGTCCTTGCCTCCTCACTTGTACCATACATTATATTTCTGTCACTTGTCACCTTTATCATACTATATGCATTTACACATTTGTACCTAACATGGATTGCATTCTTCTCGGGGCAGGCAGGCAGGGGTATGTCCAATATGTCTCTGTGTGGTAAGATGGGATGGCACTTTATGATCCTGCCCCCCATTGGTATCCTCTTCCCTCTGTGTTCCTATCAGAGGGAGACTTAGACTAACTCAGACAAACAAATAATCTTAGTAGGCAAATAAACATGTAAGAGCTATTGTATGAGACTCTCCTTGGGTAGTACAAATGTAACCCTTGATAGCTAGTGTTTTTTTTTTTTTTGTATTAGGGACTGGTCCCCAGAAGAGATAGAACCTAAATATTTCTCAGAATAATAAATGGGGAGAGTGGTTGATTGGTCCTAAAGAGTAAGGCTAAAACTACGCTAATAAACAAAATAGTATTTCTCAGGCAGGGGATAAGGCTGTATCATCTAGAGAAAAGTGCTTGTCACCGTGAGGGATGGCTAACTCATGTAGTTCATAGCTATCATGGCTCTACCTGGAATAGAATGACTTATATTTGACTTTATTCATCAACCCGGGACCCAGTCGGCCTACAGAGCCTGGAAGGACTGAGCAAACACGCATAGCAATGGGCATCAGGCTGAACCTGAGGGAATGCACACGGTTACACTGGCATGAGTCTAGTGGGGAGCACATCTGTTTTGAAGGAGTCAGGTGTGCTCATGAGGCTGAGAGGACTGGAGACGTGCCTGCACGAGTGGGAGTTAGAAGGTAAGAAAGTTTGAAGTGAAAATTCACGAGGAGTTGATCATCCTCCTTGTGAAAGCCTTTGCACAGAGTTCATCACCTCCCACCCTTTGAGATGCACAGTAGTAGCTGAGTCGTCAGCACCACACCCTCTACAACAGCCTTTTGAGAGTTTCCAGATTCTCAAGTAAAAAGCACCTCTATGAGAAATAGTAGAGCGTGGTGGTTAAGAGTAGACTCTGGGGCCAAACTGCTTGGGATCCGTTTGTCACCTACTAGTTGTGAAACCTTAGGTGAGTTACTTGCTCTTTCTGTGGCTCAGTTTATTGATCTGTTAAATGGCAATAATTATGGTATTGGCCATACTTTCAGGGGTATCAACTTCTTTGATTATCAGCAGTGTGAGACCCACAACCTGGGAGATACCAGAGGATCTCAGGCCCCAAGCACAGTATTTAGACTAAACCGACCATCTCCCATTAGGAAGTGATCGAGGACAGCAATGTGGACTTAACAAAAGGAGGGCCTGCTATGTTTGGCTTATTGTGAATCTCCTCAATGCAGGCATATGGCAAGTGCTCAATAAATTTGTAGGTCAAATGAATGGTGGGGGGCAGGACACAAGTCACAGGTACAGATCAGAGGAAGCAAGTACTGAGTCCTCCCTACTTCCCCACTGACCTAGACACTCTGTCTCAGGCTTTGGCTAATAATCCACCAGCGTCTGTAAGTGCTGGGGTCTACGATTCCTTTAACTGCCACTCATTCACTTCCTGACTTTAGGCGACTCCTTTCTCCTTTCTGCGCTCAATCTGCTTCATATGTGAAATGAAGCAGTTGGACAGGTTCAGGTATAGTGGATAGGTTTTTGCTCACGTGCGATGTCCATCTCAGTGTTTGAATAGTGGCTGCAGTATTCTACTGCAGAGAGATTTTGAAACTGATTTGAGGGTGAGCTCAAATCACGGAAATAAAGAAATTCTGTGATGATTTAGTGATGTCATGGGTATGAGATAAGTGAGTGGCAGTCTGTGTGTCATGTATTTTTTTCAGTCTTGAAATAGATAATATACTCTACATCCATTTGCTTTCAAGTATTCCCAAAGAATTACTCAGACTGAATGAGAACATCGATTGCGATGCAATGCTTTCTCAGAATTATTAAAAGTAGTTATGCTTTTGCACATGCAAGTTACCAGCAAAAGGTTTACTCTACCAGAAGCTTCTCTGCTCAAGTGTGAGGAGATGAAATCAGGTCAAAGAGGACCCTTCTATGAAGGAAGGAGGCAAAAAAAGCGCAGACTGTAGTCAGTATGCTTAGCCACTTACAACCTGGGTGACTCTGAATGAATCACACAACCTTTCTAACCTCAGCTGCTTCTTTTTCACAATGGGGTATTAATATTTACAGTCACATGGTAGTAATTAGGATTTAGACAATTATAAAATACATAGCCCCTGGCCTAGTGAAGTACACTTTGTGTGCAAGACCCTCAGTATTAGTTCCCTTCTCTCATCTTCAAAGTGAATACAAGGAGTTCTGGACTAATAAATGCCTTAGGGATAGAGATTGTGTCCTATTTCTTTCTGTATTCCTAATTCTTGACAGAAAATAAATGTTTAAGAAATATTTACTGGCTTGAATTGAATCGAATTCAACAGAAATGAAACTAGATGGTCTTTCAGATTCTTCTCAGTACCAAGCGCAGAACTTGGCACATAAGCTATGCTCATAAACATTTGCAGAATATAGAATACGGTGGCCTGGCTCCAGGACTAGACACATTAATGGAAAATTGTATAATTTTCAGAGGAGTTCTGGAGGAAGGACCACCCAGCCACTCGCTGCTGGTACTGTCTAATCAGAAAAGCTGCTACTTGTAGCTACTTATGCCCCGTACTCTGCTTCTCAGAGGGAAGAAAATGGCCCAGATACATCTATTATGCTCTTTCTGTATTTATAGGGAGAGAAAGATTCCAATTTTCTGCTGTGGATCCAGGGGGCACTCAGAAATCATGTCCTCTCTTGTCCGGGCCCAGCCTATGTTGTTCTTGCTGGGTGGTATGAAAACCACTGCTCTCCTTTCCCATCTTGTTAGCTTGCCTTTGAAGTTCCTCTCCTGTCCCCGTGACACGGAATGGACCACAACAATTTCAAACATCTGGGCCATTATCTCATTGTTCTAAGTGACATATTTTGCCAGTAGACCTATAACTATTCTCCTTTAGGTGAGTCCTGAAGAATTTCATGGCTTTAATGAGTACATCAATTATTGTTCATGGAAGAGTCCATGTCTCCTTAAAGGTTATTTGAAGGTTGATTGCTATCTCGGTGCTTATATCCATCCAACAAATCTATCTCAGCCTTATGAATGTATTTGACCTTTTTACAGGTACAGGGGAAAAATAACAGAACAAAAGTTAATTTAGACCTCTATAATACAACATTTTTTTTCTGAAAGAAATAAAAGGGCATTGAAATCGATACCTGCACAATAACACGCTGATGAATGTTGGGACCCAATTTTCTCATTTTGCTAACTCGAGATTGGGAATTCTGAATAGTTTTCAATCCGATCCTGCATTCTTTGGGCACTGTGAAGTCTGCTGCATTGTGTCCACACAATGCTGCCGCACACTCATTATGGGAGTACCAGTGGTCCTGAAAAGGTCAGTTAGTTAGAAATGTCAGCGTTCAATGGAGCCGCACAGACCTGTGTGCGCACAGATCCAATTAGAGTGGCCAGGCACCACCACTGTAACCTGGAATCCTAATGAGCAAGCAGAGGAAAGGGGGAGGTGTCTTTTTTCCTTTTCTTTCTTCTTCTTATTCAAAAGAAACGGAGATTGCTTTTCAACCACCCTACATGGGGTTGTTTAAACTTTACCAAACACCACTTAGGCTCCAGGTAGGCTGGGAGGGAACCCCAGCTTCTGCAAAGGCTGAGAGCCTGCCCAGTGCAGCCAAAGTTGAAGGAAAGCAATGAAGCGGGTGGGATCAGTACTTCAGACTTTGGGCTGGTGGAAGGGATTGCTCATCACAAGACTTAGTTAACGAGGAAAATGGCCTTCTTAGTAACTTCATTTCTAAGATCTTTCTAAGCCCCTGCTATATGCCAGGTCTTGTGATTAAAACCTGGCCTTTATTGGGGTGCCTGGGTGGCTCATTCAGTTAAGCATTTGACTCTTGGTCTGATCATGATCTCGGGGTCGTGGGATGCATCCCTGCATCGGGCTCTGTGCTCAGTGCAGAGTCTGTTTGGGATTTTCTCTCTCCCTCTCCCTCTGTCCCCATCCCCTCACGTGTACTCTCTCTCTCCAAAATAAATAAATACGTAACGTCTTTAGAAAAAAACTGGCCTTTATAATTTTTTTTTATTTTTTTATTTTTTTGCCTTTATAATTTTTGATGAAACTAAACCACTTGTACAAACTTGTTGACTGATGTTTCCTGAGTTCACCTATACCGGTGCTTGTCTATTTATAATCCATCACAAACGGACATTTTGGAAAAGTCCACTGATGGACTTTGATGATCCACGTGAACATGGATGCTGCAGCAGTGTCAAATTGCTATTAAAAGTTTTTAAATGCTTTCTCTCAATTTTCTTATTTATCTCATTGTGGACAGTTTATACCCTGCTACCCATCTGTGGATAATGCTTTGAGCAGAACTGCTATGCCTACCTCTCATTTGCTTGCCCAGGTTTACTTGCCATTCTTCATCTTCACTGACCCACACTATTCTAGACTGACAATCACACTGGACCCTTCTTTCTGGTTCAATCACTGTATAATTCTTTAAAAACACTTTTTGATATTTATCTTTTGGCACCACAGCCCCCATCTATAGTTAGAACACTCTCCCAATGGTCTTTGGTCTAGGGTTCAGCTAAACATGAACCAGCTAAAACATCAAATAAGACCTTGGATAATTTTGTTACAAGTGACTCAGGGACTATACTTTGAGAACAAATGAAGGATTTTTAAAAAATTTTTATTTATTTATGATAGTCACAGAGAGAGAGAGAGAGAGAGAGAGAGAGACAGAGGCAGAGACAGAGGGAGAAGCAGGCTCCATGCACCGGGAGCCCGAAGTGGGATTCGATACCGGGTCTCCAGGATCGCACCCTGGGCCAAAGGCAGGCGCTAAACCGCTGCACCACCCAGGGATCCCCAAATGAAGGATTTTTATAGAGAACCTTATTGTTGGATTTCTAAGCTCAACAGGCAGTGATGACGTGCTTGGTTCCAGGATCCAGACATTCCAGCTGCCCATCCCTTCCACTGAGGCCCCTGAGCCCCCTTGTAGCCTGCCAGATCCAAGGATCATTCTAGATTCATGGTCAAGTAAGGGCAGGCACAGTGGATATAAGAAGTGTTGGGATCGGGATCAATAAATTAGCTTATTACCTATGGCAGGTGGGGTTTTGTGTCTGTTTTTGTTCCACTCTTTCTACATAGTTTTATGCATCCAGACCTTTGTTTTAGGCCCCATGACTATGTATCCTAATAGTTCTTCTCACATTTGGTTTTCTTTTAATATCTCTGCAAACTCTGGATGAACCAGTGCCTGTGTTTAGGAAGGCAGCTGAGAAGTTAGAAGTCTACCAGACATTGAGTCAGAAAACCTGAGCTCAAGTTCTGACTTTTAAAACTATAAGATTTTGTGAATTTAGGCAAATTCTATTGTTTCTTTAAGATAAAGATGCCTACTTCTTAACGTTGTTTTGTTGTTTAAAGAAAGTATTGGATGCAAAATCACTTTGACACTGTAACATGCTATATTAAAACCAGTTGTGATGGTGGTTATTATGATTGCTACTGCTATCACCTCTGGGGAGGAGAAGATGGTTTGGTGGTCCCTTCTTGAGACAGCCGCCACTGGTTAACCCTAGGGAACAAGGTGTGGACAGAGACCAGAGCATAGGAGGGAGTTGTGACCTGACCCAAATCTCTAAGATAGTATAGTAAAAGTGATATGAGATGCTTCCGAATGTACTGCTCAGAATGGATCTGAGCCCAATTCACAAACTAATTTAATGACACTTGATACTTGATTTGGAAAAAGCAAGTTTTGTTTCCCCTAAAAACAGCTAAAACCTACCAATTCTCCTTTCACCATTGTGATTAAAAACTCTTCTTCAAAAAAGCCAGTGGTGTGTATAGTTTTTTACCAGAAAAAAAAAAAAAACCCAGAAACTTTTGAAGGACATTCAGCCATCCAACCAAGAATGGAACTCAGTTGGGCTGACCTCCCTTATTTTTTCAGTTTCTAGAGAGATGTTTATCAGATTTATTTGACAAAGAATCAACCATCATCTGGAGGAAACAGCATTGCCAGTGCCAAATGCAGACCCTACTGGCATTTCAGAGAATGACTTAGTAGGCTGGAGCTAGATTAGTGAGGAAAAATAATAGTTATTTGTGGTGACCAGCCTCAAAGAAGGACTTCCCATAATAACATGAGCTTTCCACAGTTCTGATATGTGCCAGATACATTATTTCATCTAATATTCACAGCAACTCTATAGGGTCATCATTATTAATATCATTTTAGGAATTGGAGAGCTGAAGCTCTGAGAGATTGTATTTTATCCAAAATCATATAAAAAGTAAATGGTAGAGATAAGATTTGAACCCTGGTCTAACTAATTTCAAAATTTCTGCTACCTAGAATTTCTTTCTTTTTCTTTTCTTTTGGTCAGAGACTCGTTTTTCTATCTCAATAGTGCTGAGTAGATACTGGTAATGGCAGGTCAGTAAATCTTTCTCAGAACAAACTCCCACATTCCTTAAGCTTCTCCTCACCACTCTCATTGATGATAATTTAGACCAGAGCATGAAAGATGTGTACCACCTTCTATGACCTGCCGCTGTGTCCTTTGTCTCTGGAAATTTTAAGTACATATACTTGGATCATACCTTGCCTCAACTCAGTGGCAACCCGATACCCATTTACCAGAGTGCAAAGGGCTGTTATAAACTGGGAACTGGATATTGGGGCATGCAACTTTCTTTTCCTAAATGAGAGATCTTACTTGTCTTAATCCATTGAGACAAAAATATTTCTCACTTTCATAACCAATGCAAAGGTTCTCATAGTTTAGGCCTATATTAGGATAGAAAGACACAGATGGACAAATGAGGCTATTTATGTATGGAAGAAACAGTAACTAAAGAAGTCTCAGTTTTCTCGGAAACCTTTGCCAATCTCAAAAAGCCAGGCTAATACTTACATAATCTTGGGAGTAAGGGAAAAATCTTTGAAGGAATAATAATAGGTCAGTGGGTCTGAAAGGAACGAAAGATATAGTACTGATCATTATCATCATCATCATCATCATCGGCATTTTGATAGCCAGCCTCCAAGATGGCCCCTGAGTGATGCTCACTTTCTGGCATTCATGTCCTTGTACAGTTGCCTCCCACAGCAGATAGGCTAACTTGTGTAACTAAAAGGATGTTATAGAATGATGGGTATGACTTCCTAGGCTATATTATAAGAGACACTGCAGCGTCTACCTTGCTCTCTCTTGGATTAGTCTCTCTGAAGGAAGTCAGCTGCCATGTTGTGAGTAGCCCTATTAAACAGCCCCATAAAGAAGTCTATGTGGTGAGGAACTGAGGCCTTCTGTCAAAAGGCAGCACCAACTCATCCATGTGAATGAGGTATCTTGATTCTCCAGTCTTCAGATAACCACAGCCTTGGCTGACATCTTAACTGCAACCTTATGAGAGACTCTGAGCCAAAACAATTCAGTTAAGCTGCTAGTAGATTCCTGACCCACACAAATTGTGAGATAATAAACATTTACTGTTGCTTAAAACTGCTAAAATTTGGGTAATTTGTCACAAAGCAATGCAATCACAATAACAACTATGTATTTAAAATCTATTATGGGTCATACACTTTACTATGCTAGCCACTTTATAATATATCTAATCTTCTATAAAATTCTAATAAGTATTATCATCATCGTTCTGCTCTTTTATAGATGGTAAAATGGAAGTAAGGCACAGAAAAGCTAATAGAGTATTCTAAGGTCAACTTTAAGTGGAAGAGATAGGATTTGAACACATAATATATGTATGTAATACAAAATCCCTTGCTCTTTCACCTATACTCTGCTGTTCTACACAGGTACAATAAATAAATAGGAAAATAAATGAATAAAAAGTACACAGAGCACAAATCTGCTTTTGTGTTAATTTCTGCCAGATTAAGATACCTCTACCTATGAACAACTATATGCCAATAAATTGGATAACCTACAATAAATTGATAAATCCCTAGAAATATACAATCTACCAAGGATGAATCAGAAAGAAACAAAGAAAATCTGAACAGACCAATAATGACTAGGGAGACTGAAGCAGTAATCAAAAACCTCCCAATGACCAGATGGTTTCACTGGTGAACTCTACAAACATGTAAAGAAGAATAAATGCCAATCCATCTCAAACTCTTGCAAAATATTGAAGAGACGGGAATATTCCCAAATTCATTTAACGAGGCCAACATTAACCTGATACCAAAGCCAGAGAAAGAGACCACAAGAAAAGAGAACTACAGGCCAATATCCCTAATGAATATAAATGTAAAAATTCTCAGCGAAATACTAGCAAATGGAATTCAACAGCACATTAAAAGGATCATACATCATGATCAAGTGGGATTTATCTCTGGGATGCAAGGATGGTTCAACATATGCAAATCAAAAACATAATATACCTCATTCATAGACAGAAGGATAAAATCATATGATCTTTCAATAGATGCAGAAAAAAACATTTAATAAAATTCAACATTCTCACATGACAAAGACTATTAAAAAATTGGGTATAAAAAGAATATACCTTGCGGCTTCTCATGGCTCAGGTCATGATTTTAGGGTTGTGAGATTAAGCCCCATATCAGGCTGTGCATTCAGCAGGAAGTCTGATTCTTTCCTCCCTCTCCCATGTGCTCTCTCTCTCTCTCTCTCTCAAATAAATAAATAAATAAATAAATAAATAAATAAATAAATCCTTAAAAAAAAAGAATATACTTCAACATAGTAAAGCCATATGAGACAAACCCACAGCTAACATCATATTCAAGAGTGGAAGGTTGATAGCTTTTTCTCTAATATCAGGAGTAAGACAAAGGTACCCACCCTCACCACACAAATTCAGTATAGTACTGGAAGTCCTAGTCAGAGCAGTTAATAATAATAAAAAAAACACATAAAAGGGATATGAGTTGGAAAGGAAGAAATAAAATTGTATCTGTTTGCAGATAACATGATCTTATATACAGAAAATCCTAAAGGCTCCATCAAAACACGGTTTAGAATTAAAAAACAAATTCAGTTAAGTCACAGGATACAAAATTGACATACACAAATCAGTCACATTTCTGTACACCAACAGCAAACTATTTTATTTTATTTTTTTTAAATTTTTTTTATTATTATTATTATTTATGATAGTCATACAGAGAGAGAGAGAGAGAGGCAGAGACACAGGCAGAGGGAGAAGCAGGCTCCATGCACCGGGAGCCTGACGTGGGACTCGATCCCAGGTCTCCAGGATCGCGCCCTGGGCCAAAGGCAGGCGCCAAACCGCTGCACCACCCAGGGATCCCCTGGCAAACTATTTTAAAGGGGAATAAAGAAAACAATCCTATTTATAATAAGACCAAAACCAATAAAGTACTTAGGAATGAGTTAACCTAAGGAGGTGAGAGATCTGTACACTATAACCTTTAAGATAATGATGAAAGAAATTGTAAAAGACACAAATAAGTGGACAAATATCCTGTGTTCATATTCTGAGAGAATTAATTTTATTAAAATGTCCATACTATTTAACTGGTAATGAGTCCTTCCCGTCTGCACAGAGATTCTAGCCATAGAGCCTCAGCTGGGGCTAGTTCTTTCAATAGAAGTCTGCTGCAGGACAGATCAAAGCTTCCTCTGCTCTCAGACCTCATAATTAATATATTTGGTTTAATGTAGCCACAGAGATAGTCATTGCAAAAATTCATGTGATCTTGGGCCATTAAAACCAGGGCCCAGTTTATCTCCCAATTTCATGGATGATGTTTATAACTCAACTCTCAGCCTATCAGCACAGTGGATTTCCCTCCCACACAGGTACTTCTTCAAAGTCAGTTCACAACGACATAATCACAAAATGAGAAGCAACAGAGATTCTGCTGGGACTTCTGGGTGAGAGTCTCTTGAGTTTTCCTATTAGACTAGAATTTGGGAGAATGTAAAATTTGCAGTTTCTATAGCCATCTTGAGACCACATGTGGCCTGGGAAAGGAGTCAACACCAAGCAAGTGGAGTTAAGAGAAGGATGAAAACAGACTGGGTTCTATGTGCCCTATATCAAGATGCACAGAAAGGCCAACTTATTTCTGGATTATCTAGTCACATGAACCAATTAATTGCCTATCTTTAATTTAAATTAATTTAGTCTGTGATTAAAGACTTGTACTTATTTAGTTCCTGTACCTTTATTTTACCATTCATTTCTTGATACAGTTTGTGTAGGCCTAAGTCCTGCATCCAGTATGATGGCCAAGGTCTCACCAGCTCCTTCCTGATCTGACTTCCCTTATACTGATCAGCTGTGGTGCCTTTGAGTTCCCCACCTCCAATTCCCCTCACCAGAGCTCAGCCCACCCATCCCGATGTCCCAAACCCAGATCCTTGATCCATTCCCATCAACCTTCTCACCTGAGTCCCAGGGTATGGCATCTGTAATAGATTTCCCAGGACAAAGGTCCTAGGAACATACCATTCAGTTTGTCTCTTAGGGATCATGAGAATAAACAAAACATGTTTCTCTTGGCCTTTATATATTTCTTTATATGTTACTAAAATTATTTTACTTAATAAATCTTCTGAGTGACACCCAATGCTATTGTTTTCCCTTGTTGACATGAGAGCTGGAGGTTGGGGAATGGAGCTGGGAATGTTAATTGATATAAACTTTCTGGAAAATGAACTGGTAACAAGGCACGATAATTCCTTAAACATATTAGTGCTCTCTGGCCCATAAATTCTACTTCTACAATGTCCAGATAAAAAACTTATATATAAAAGAAGTAAAAAGCTTTTTTACAAATAGTTTTATGGTAGAGTTATTTATAAGAGAAAACATCTGGAAATAACACGAATGCACAACAATAGAATGTGGATTTTTATAAACCAGACTATATATAAAAGATGGAAGATACTAGAGCTTTTAAAAATAAGTATGCCTTTAAAATGCTCATAAAATGCTCATGGATGTAGTAATTCAATCCTTTAGTAATCTATCTTAAGACAATAACCTAAAATGTAGGGAAAAATATATACACAAAGGTTTATAAATTATTCATGACATCGAGAAACTAGAATTTAAGTTAAATATACAACATTATTGGCATGGGGAAATATTTTTCTTGTAATATTAAGTGCAAAATCAGGATAAAATTTTATATTCTACATGATCTCAACTATGTAAAACAAAATTATACATGCATAGAAAAAAAGGCAAAGAAGTAAATGTGTTAAAATATTAAACAGTGATTGCCTCTGGGAGATAACTGATATTTTCATCTTTATAACTTCTCTGTGTTTTTCAAAATTTGCACCATGGGCATGTGCAATTTTTTAATAGAGAAACTTATTATAAAAAGATGGTAAGTATGTAAACTACATAGCAACATGAAGATTGTTTATGAAATAATGTTAAGTGAAAAAAGATGTATATAAAAACGTACTGTGATTGCAATTATGTAAATATGTTTCTGCATATAGACAAGAACTGAAAGGGATAATGTATAAATAGAATTAGGTTTTGTATTGTGCTAAGGCTGTAGGACTAGGAGTAATTTATTTTTCTTCTTTAAAAATCTCTTTAAAGTTGTTTTAATCATGTGCATGCATTTTTGGAACCATCCGCTCTATGCATATCTACTGTGTTGCTAACCTTCTGGCAGAGAGGCCAGGAGTCATCTGGCTTGGCTTCACTCCTGGTCCTGGCCACTCTGGACTGGTTCCACAGGCCTCCTGTTGGCTCAAAAAATGGCCAGAGGCACTAGGTTTAAGGTTTACATCATGTGGAACTCTAACTGGAGACCAAGTTCAAAGTTGTCGTGTAATGGTCAGCATCCCCAGTCTATCACCATTCAACCTAAGTATTGCTTTAACAAGGTTAAAGGGGATAAAAAAAAAAAACAAAAACAAACCAGAAAACCAAAAATAACCCCCCCCTCCAAATTCCCCCAAACTCAAACCAAACCCAGGATATTTGCAATCAGAAACAAATCTAGTGGTGATTTTTTTTTTTCTGTATATTTCTGTGGTATCTTAGGAAATCAGTTGTCCTTTCAGGACACAGTCTAGTTAGTGGGAAAGCCCCAATGACTGTGACATCCTGGACACTCCAGACTTTCCTTATCCCCAGTGAAGTGGGTCAACCTAAATCCTGTCTGGGAAAGAAGAGTCCATGGGCCAATATCACAAGTGAAGGGATATTTATATGTAGCAGTAGCAGAAAAGGCAAAGGATTTAGAATCAGACAGATCTGGTTTTGAATCCTGACTCCATCACTTGTTAACTGTGTTCAAGTGGGTAATTCACATAATTATGCAGCACCTTCATTTATCATCTGTGAAAGAGAAAAGGTGATTCTGGTCTTATGGAATAGTGAGGAAAATTATGTGAAAAATATATGTAAAGTACTTTAACACAGCTCCGGTGCTGAGCGCCACTATTCAGATACCTCCTAAACGCTGTCCTTTAGTCTATAGCATCAAAAAGCTATGACAATTTGATAAGAGCACCAAGATAATTCAACAGGGGAAAAAACAGTCTTTTCAACAAATGGTACTGGGAAAACTGAACACATTCAAAAGGGGTAAGCTGGACTCCTTCCTCGCATCATATAAAAAAATTAACTCAAAAGAGTACATCTTTGTGACCTTGGGTTAGGCATTGTTTTCCAAGATACACCAAAGTATAAGTGACAAAAGGAAAAAATATTAGTAAGATGAACTTCATCACAATTAAAAAGTTTTTTTTTTTCTCCAAAGAACATCAAGTAGGTGAAAAGATAACCTGTGGAACAGGAAAAAATATTTGCAAATCATCTTCCTGTTAAAAGACCTTGTATTGAGAATATATATTTTAAAACTCTAACAATTCAACAATAAAAATACAAATATAACTTAATTAAAAATGAGTGAGGAAAAATAATTTGACTAAAGATTTCTCCAAAGAAGATATAAAAATGGCCAAAAAACACATAAAAATATGCTCAACATTATTAGTCATTAGGGACATGCAAATCAAAACTATGACGAGAGGGATCCCTGGGTGGCGCAGCGGTTTGGCGCCTGCCTTTGGCCCAGGGCGCGATCCTGGAGACCCGGGATCGAGTCCCACGTTGGGCTCCCGGTGCATGGAGCCTGCTTCTCTCTCTGCCTATGTCTCTGGCTCTCTCTCTCTGTGACTATCATAAATAAATTTAAAAAAAATTAAAAAAAAAACTATGACGAGATACCACTTCACACCCACTAGGATGACTATAATCAAGAGACAGATAAAAACAAGTGTCAGAGAGGCTGTGGAGAAATTGGATGTGTACTACACTGATGATAAGAACAGAAAATGATACAGTTATATTGGGAAACAGTTTGGTAGTTCCTAAAAATGTATATCCTAACATTTACCATATGACCCAACAATGCTATCCCTAAGAGGACTAAAAACATGTATCCACATAAAGACTTATACACAAATGCCCATAGCAGCATTTTTTGGAATAGACAAAAAATGGAAACAAATGGAATATGCATCAATAGATGCGTAGATAAACAAATTGTTGTATATTCATACAATGAAATATTATTCAGCAATAAAAAGGAATGAAGTATTGACACATGTTACAATATGGATGAACCTGAAAGTATTGTGCTACGTGGAAAAATCCAGTCAAGAAAGGCCGTAGATTGTATGATTCCATTTATATGAACTGTCCAGAATAAGCAAGTCTATAAAGACAGAGAGTAGATTTGTGGTTTCCAGGGCATGGGGGAAGGCAGAAATAAGGAGTGACAGTTAACAGAGTTTCTTTTGGGGGTAGTGATAATGCTCTTGAATTAGTGATGATGGTTGCACAACTCTGTGAATATACTGAAAGCCACTAAATGATGCATTTAAGGGATGGATTTGATGGCACGTGAATTATAGCTCAAAAATACCATTTTTTTTAAAGCTGTGACCAGCACTTTTAACCTGATGGTGGGAATATGAAAATCTTTCTGGAGGTATGATTAAAGAATCATTGCCAGATATTCTAGTTCTCCACCCTGCCATTCCCTTCCCTGTGAGAAGAGTCTACATCTCCACTCTGTTGAATTTAGGAGTGGTCATATGACTTGCTTTGGCCAAGGAAATGTGGGCAGAAGTGACCCCCTCCAAAATTTTTTAAGAGTAAGTACATGGCTCATCATCCCTCCCTTTCCGTCTGCCATGATGACCCATACGGCAGGTGCTGCAACCTCACAAATTCTTCTGGCACTTCTGTGTGCACATGTTGAATAATTTCCAATTGCCAACACCTGCAACTCTATCCTGAGAGCTTTCTTTGGCCACTGGAACATGCTACATCCATACTTTGAGCAGACTGGAAGTGTCAGGGAATTGACACACCCATTCTCACTCTCACATCTTTGTCTCTTGGAGGGATAACCCTGAGGCTCATTTTCCACACTGACTTCCAGGGTTCCCCAGTTTGATGATGTTCCAGTTGCCTTTAGGGGTACCTTGCTTGATAATGAATCTTTCTGGGCTTTCTTCTTTTTCCAGTATTACTTCTTCCTTTCCTACCAAGGTCTCTGGGATTATCTCCTAACTAAATGTCTTGCACTGAAATCTTTATGTCAAGGTTTTCTTTTTAGGGAACCCAAATTAAGATACCCAGCTATGTTCCAAACAGAGAATGCTTGGGTCTGGGGACTAAAGATGATGTAAAGCAGAGCTGACTCCAATCCATGAGGGACATATACTAAAACTAAGAAATAAGCTTTTGTTTTTTAAGCTTCTGTAATTTTGATGTTACTGTTACTTCAGTGTAATGTAGCCTGTCATGACTAGTAAACTATGTACACCTTTCCTCAGTAATTCTCATTCTAGATATTTTTCCTACAGAAATAATAAAAGATGCATACAAGAATGTTCACTGTGTTGTTATTTATAATTAAATAATTGGGTATAATTGGATATACAACAGTAGAATTATAATAGAATGCTCTCAACTATAAGAAATTCCTTCTTAGGAATACTTAATAACATTGAGAAATGTTCATACTACATTCAAATAAAACAATTTACACAGTATCATTTGAATTTTATCTTTTAAATTACATATGTATTTGTATATACATGTGCAAAAATAACAGCCTCTGTTCTCAGTCTGGTAGTTAGGGGTATTACTTGAATAGGAGGAAAATAATTCTTCATACTGTCTCCCTTTTATTGAAAAGGCTGTAGAATAAACTTTCCAAAAAGTAAGGAATAAACTATAGTTAGATTTTGGGTAAAATGGCTAAAGAAGGGATGGCTGGATGGCTCAGCGGTAGAGTGTCTGCCTTCAAGCCCAGGTTGTGATCCTGGGGTCCTGGGATCTAGTGTCACATGGGGCTCCCCGCAGGGAGCCTGCTTCTTCCTCTGCCTGTGTCTCTGTCTCTCTATCTCTCTGTGTCTCTCATTAACAAATAAATAAATAAAGTCTTTTAAAAAATGGCTAAATAAGTTATGCTTCAATAAGTCTATTCATTTCCATCAAATAGTAATATTAGATAACATATGAAAAAAAGAAATGAAAAAAAAATATATGGGCTCTGTTGTAAGAGATATATTCCCCCAAAGCTGAAATGTACAGAAATGTGAAAGGTAAGTTGTCTCAAGCCTACTTGTTTGCTGAGATCTGAACATAGAAGCAGGAAGTAACAGCTAAAGTTTGCCTCCTATGGGATAACAGAGACTGAAAGTACTCTGGGAGATGAGGATCAGAAATAAGATCTTCTGCTTAGAGTCATAGGGTGGGGCTCTCATATCCTGAAATGAGCATAGGAAAAAAAAAATGAAGGCTGCTGCACAGTTTCTGGCAGATAGCCCTGTGCATTGTAGGCCTAGAGAGGTGAGGAATATAGACACAGAAAACAGAAGCAATGCGGCCTCTTCTGATGACTTTTTGTCACTTCATGCAATATATCCCCATTATTTACCAGGTCCAATACTGAGATGTGGGTAAAGTTAACAAGAAAAAATACCACACAGGGAGATGTGAGCACAGTAGGGGTTTGCAGGGCATGGGGTCGGTGATGAAGACAGCGAAAACCAGAAAACTTCCTCCTCAAAGTGATCCTACAAATTAAAATTTCAAAATGCATGAAGAAATCAAATGCTAAAAATGATACTAAACAAAATTAACAATTATAACTTGAATTCTCTCCAGATGAAACTTATTTTATAGAACAGGCAGAGATTTTAAAATAAGCATATTGAGGATGTTCAGAGAAACAAATGAAGGCATTAAAACAGAATAAGAAATTATGAAACAGAATAGGCAGAAATAAAACAAGAACAGGTGGATATGAACAAAATTAGAAATCTTGGAAATTAAAAATATGTAGTCATTGAAATATTGAAAAAGACAGGGAAAGAAGTCTAGACGAGACATGGTCAAAAAATGAATTTATAAATGCAAGTTACTTGTACGGATCTCAGAATCAGTGCAATAAGAAAAAATGATAAAAAATTATGAAAAATCAGTTAACAGCCATGGAAGGCCACTTGAGAGAATCCAACAGTCATCTAATGGAAATTCTTGAAGAAGAGAGTCTGAAGAATAAGGGAAAAGCAGTATTTGAGGAGAAAGTTTGCCAATGACTTCTCAGAATTAAAGAAAGGCATAGATTTTCAGTTAGAAGTATACTCAGAGTACCAAACAGGGTAAATAGAAATAAATTTACACATATATACATCAAAGTGAAAAAACCAGAACATTAAGATTAAAAAGCAATCTTGTATCTTATCAAAAAAAGATGTTATAAAAAAACAAATAATGGAAGACTTCTCATCAGCAACAATGTATGTCGGAAAATTTTAAAAAATCTTCATGGTACAAAGGAAAGTCTTTCTCAAAGTAAAATTTATACCTAGCCAAACTATTATTCCAAAGAGAAGTCAAAATAGAGACATACAGAGATTAAGAGGATTGCCTATGGACTCTCACGGAACAGCTATTAAAGGATTTACTTTAATAAGGTCACACAGGAAATCTCGGGATAAAAAGCAGGGGAACACAGAACTCCATAAGCTGCATAGGAGAAGTAAATTAGCTCATTGCTATTACTAAATATTGTTTTTCTTTTTTGCAAAAGTTTAACTTCTAAGTTTAACTTATAATAATAATTTCTAGGTGGTGGCAGGGCAGATTTCAATAAGGGTTAAAATATGTTTGCATATGGGTAACCCATTGTCTCAGCACCATTCAACAATAATGTATCATTTTCTTTCAGTTTATTTATTTGAGTAATCTCTCCCCCCAACATGGGGCTCCACCTCAGAACCCCGACACCACGAGTCACATGCTCTACTGACTGAGCCAGCCAGGTACTTCAGTAGTCCATCTTTTATTCTGCATATTACAAAGGCTAATTTTGTCAAAGGCTGTAGATTTTGTATGAAAATACATCATGAAATGTATATTCAAAGGGTAACCAGTTTAGGTTAGAAACAAAATAAACAGCGTCCAAATCTGTAGATGGGGCAGGGAGAAAGCAGGTAATATATAAAACATAATACCAAAAAGGTAGGACAAGGGGGGAAAAAAGGAAATGAATGGTAGACCGCACAAATATGGTGGTAGGTATTCATACAAATATATTTATATTTATTATCATAAATACAATAGATTATAAATTCACCTGTTACAATACACGGATTATTAGATTTTATTTTTTAAAAAAACAAGTAACAGTGTTTCCAAA
This sequence comes from Vulpes lagopus, assembly GCF_018345385.1. Lineage (NCBI taxonomy): Eukaryota > Metazoa > Chordata > Mammalia > Carnivora > Canidae > Vulpes > Vulpes lagopus. The sequence goes on from NC_054846.1 coordinate 51,874,805, forward strand.
TGATTACCATGAAAGGGAAAGGGAAAAGGATGTCTCCTTAGTAATTATAAAGATAATACTAAAATTAAGATTTATTATAAAGACAGCATGGAGTTAATGCAGAATAAGTATGACAGACCAATGGAATAATAATACAGAGAGATCAGAAACAGATTCCGTGTATAGGAAAATTGCTGTATGACAGACATGTAATTGCCAATAAGTGGGAGAAAGGATGTACTAGTTGTATGGTGCTGAGACAATGGGTTATCCATATGTAAACAAAAAAATTAAATACTTAAGTCATATTATGCACAAAGATCAGTGCTAAATGAGATAAAGACCCAAGTATGACACAAAACTTGACAATTCTTAGCAGTAAATACAGAAGAAAATGATATCCAGGTAGAGAAAGATTTCCTAAATAAGTCATAAAAGCAAAGCTCGTAAAGCAAGAGATTGATTAATTTAACCCCATTAAAGTTTTTTAATCTTCCATGTAAAAGTACATTAATTTTAAACACACACACACAAGACATAGTCTGAAAGAAGATATTTTCAATGCATATAAATGACAAAGTATTGATATTCAGAATAATAAAGAACTATAAATCAATAAAAAGAAATGACAACCCAATGGAAAATGGAAAAAGGATACAAAAAGTCAATTCCCCAAAGAAGAAAGCAAAGTGGTCAATAAACATATGAAAAGATACTCAACCTTATTGGTAGCCAGGGAAACAAATATTATAAAAATAATGGGATATCACTTCATGTTTATCATAATGATAGGTAAAATTTTGTAAGTCCGAGAATTTTAAGTACTGAGCATTCAAAGAAGCAGAAACCCTTATACTTTGCCGCTAGAAGTATATATTTGCTCAACTACCTTAGAAAACAATCGGCCATTATGTAGTAAATTTGAGGATGCACATAATCAATAATTCATCTCCTAACTATATGTCCTAGAGAAATTCTCACACTTTTACATAAGGATACATGCACAAAAATGCTCTTATTAGCATTTCTTACAATTACAAAAAAAAACAGAAATAGCATAAATTAAGATCAATAAGATGGATAAATTGTGATATAATCGTATGTGGAATACTATATAGCAGTTAAAATGAATGAACTCGAGGTACATATATCTACCTGAATCAATCTCTACAATATGATAATGAGTAGGAGAAAAGTCATGGAATGCCATTTACAGTTTGACATCACTTAGAGGAATTTGTAAAAGAATACCAGTTATACCGATTTTATTTTTGTATATGGAGGTATTGAAAAAACTCATTTATTATAGTGGTTATTTATAGGGTGAAGGGAGAAAGTTGCAATCAGGTGAGAGTATAGAAAAGTCTCAACTATATAAATTTAAATAGGGGCTCTCTGGCATAGATGGCTCAGTGTTGGTATGATAAAGCCAAGGTGTTTGGTGGGGAGGAGGCAATAAAAGGCTGTACATACTACTTCTTCTCTTTTCTGTATATTCCAAATTATTCCCCACAAACAAAATAAGAAAAGAAGATAATACAGATTATTAAGGCTTCCAAATTCCCAACGAATGTTTCTGAAAGCTCTTAGTCTATGAGGAGTGGCACCATCAGACTGCAGCTCTATGTTGAGGGTGGTCTGGTGAGGAGCACAGACAAGCTAGGACCTCCTCCCGGCAGTCCCAGAGAGGGTGTGAGCCCCCTGACAGCTGCCACAACTTCTGAAGACAGGGAATAGGGAGGACTTTAAAAGTGAGCGGCAGTCAATAACAATAAAGGAATGTGATTTTGACATGGAATAGAGTTGTCCGGATAATACACGGTCTAATGGTGCTTCCTCACCTTTCCATATCATGGCACAAATGGATATCTGTTTGGCACACTGGAGTGAGGCTATCACCTTGGGGGCTCCAGCTGCCCAGGTCCTACCTGGGTCCCTTAGAGATAAGTGGATCAATAGTACACAAGAGCGCATCTCACAATATCACACAAAGGCAGCCAACATGCAGTACACCAGTGTGCCACAACACACCTTCTGAGAAGCTTTGACCCAAGAGATATGTTTTTTTCATATCTAAAAGTAGGTAAATTACAAACCATTCCAAACTCTGGCAGCGCTTAGCATTTTACGGTTCCACAGCTCTCCAAAAGGAGTACACTCAGAGTCACAATTACTCTACTTGAATTTGTGCAGCAGCAATTAGGAACAGAAAGAGCTAGTACAAAAGAACAGCCAAACAGGGTCCGAAGACATATGGAGAACTCCCTCCAATTCATACACCAGCATCATATCAGGATGTGATCAAACGAGACTGGAATGTGGAAGCAGGCAATGTAGGTAGTGTATGTGGAGCACACCATTATAGAGGGCAAAAACCAAACAGGACAGGACGAAGAAAGTCCTTCACCAACACCTTAGTGGGGAGGGACTGGCAGGTCACACCAGTGGGCCATTCTAGTTATGTTAGCCCATGACCTGGAATTTCTACATATGTTACTCACACATATATTAAACATAGCTCATCTATAGAACCGATTAAACATTTTTCAAACCACTTCATCTCTGTTCTCCTAAAGTCTCAAGTTCACCAAGCTCTATCAGGTGGAAACACAGTAAGGTCACTGAACTGGGTAGATTCAACTTACATTTGTAGTCACTGTTTCATACCTCAGTGACTGAGACCAGATAACTAGTGTTTGTGCTAAGAAAGTGCCTGCAGAGGGCAATTTCTCAATCTCTTTGTAAGTGAGCCACCTGACACCCAGATACAGCATGGCAAGCTTGGTAAAAGGCAGAGATAACGTGGTACAGCCATACTGGATGCCAAAATATTGAAATGGCCTCCATATTTTATCAGTAATTAGCCACTCCTAGAGCCCCCGACCATTCCATGTGACCACACTGTCACACTTGCCCCTCTCCCAGGATGCCATCTTCCCATAGTCCAGGAACCAAAGTGCTAATGCCTAGCACAGCAGGGCGTCACCAGGGCTGTTAAATATTTTGAATGGACAAAGATGACCCACCACACCCATTCTTGAATGCTCACTTCCCTGCTAGCATCATCATCTCTTGGCTCCCAAGACAAAATAGCATCTCTTGTTGGCAGTTTTGCCTCAAGTTCTCAAACCAAAATAAAATACCTCGCTGGCAACACTAAACTACTCAACCAGGCTTAGAGGCTAGATGCCAGGCTTAGGAGGAAGAAAGGACCTTTTAATCTCATGGCCACAGCTTTGTTGGGGAACTTGACCTTCCCCTCAAGTGTGAGACAAGAGATGTTCTGACCCTCAGCACAAAAGGCCAAACCTGGTCACTTTCCCAGACAAGTCCCTCCTCATGAGCCATCCTTCCTCCATCCCATGCTCCCTGCCAGGCAGTTTCCCTGTTCCCCATTATTTCAAAACTTATTTCACATGAGACCAGCACACTTCTTTGACAGTTGAGTTCACTGAGTGATCTGGGGAGAACTTGCCCCTGGAATATGCAGCAACACCACAGTATCATCCCTGTCATCTGCAGAGTCAAGAGGACGTAGCACAGAGCTGGGAGGGAGGGAACAAAACAACTGCCCATGGGGCAGAGGATGGAGGGAGAAGGGTTATTCATGGCACCAAGAGTTCAGCTGTTCATCCAGGGACTCAAAGGAGGAGGGCAGGAATTGCATTTGGTAAGGCCACCAGGCATCACTCTGGGAAACAAGGGAAAAAGCCAAAGCAGCATGGCCGCACCTACTCACCGGGGCTGGTTATTGTCAGGAGGTCAAGCTGCCGCTGTTGCTGCAAAAGAAAACATAGTGTGAGATCACTGAATTGAGCCAGAGCCAAACTGTGCTTAGCAGCTCAAGGGGGAAAATGCAAAAGAGATGTTCCGACACACAGAGCAGGGTATAAGGTGGAGAATATGGTGCTCACTCACAATTCTGCACGGAGGCACTGCACCCAGAGACAAAGGGAATGGATGGCCTTTTTGTTCAACCCGAGATGGTCAGAAGTGAGAGGTCTTAGAGGTCTTCCAGTCAAACCTTTACTAAGGGAAAGGCCATGGGCTCATTCCTCTGTACCCGTGGCCTTTGCTCACACTGGCTGCGCTGGTTAAGTGTCTCATATCCTGGCAATCCTCTTTGCCTTGGGACCTCATGTCACTGCCACCCTCCTTATATTCCTTTGTAACCAAAGTACTCCTGGGCGGGTTTATTTTTTTAATTTACTCAGCAATGCTATGACAATTTTAATTACTGATGATCAAACCATTCCTTCTCTAATTGAATCCTTATCTCCTTGTACCATACGACAATCACAGCAAATATCTGTCTGGCACACTGGGCCATATGGATGAGGCTGCTTATGCTTGAAGGCCTCTAGCACTTGCTGATCCAAGGGCTGAGGAGATCAATATCTCAGTGGGCTTGCCCCACATCACAGCATACCTACAGGGAGGCTCTGTCCCGAACTGGATGTTATGGGAACCATGAAGACAGAGAAGTGGGTATTGGAGGCTGGGGGTGGGTTAGTGAGCAACTCTCTGAGAGATTTAAGTCAGGATTTATTAAGCCTCAGAGGACTTCTTTCTCTTTTCTACACTTGATTTTCCATAAGCAGTTCTGGAAATCCGTTTTTTTTTTTTTCTCAAGAGGGGACCAAGCAAACTCCACTTTGAGAATCACTGCTCTAGGCTACACACTGTAGGAGCTTCTGATTATCCAATATTTCTTCTAATGGATTCTTTGCCATATTTCACCATATCTGCATCTGCTCTATCCTGCCTCTCTCCAAGAATGGACAACAATTTCCTGAAATCCTGCTTAAACAGAAATGGGAAGGCAGAAACACTTTTTGAGTAACAACTATAGGCCAGGCAGGGTACCAGGGGCTTTAACGTAACATTTCTTTTCATACTTTTGGCAATAGGGCGAGGTTGGTATCGCATGAGGTTCAGAGAGGAAAATTATCTGCCTGAGACCACATCTTCATTAAATGGCAGGGCCAGGATTAGAACTCAGTCAGTTCTGATGGTGGCTTGAAAGTCGAAAATATAACGATATGCATAAATCATTATGATGGTGTCTGATACTTAACAGAGGCTCAGTAAAAAGATCTTCAGTATTGTGTTGGTGGTGCTGGTATCACTATCGTCCATGTAACCCTTGGTTTATATAAGCTATTTCTTCCTTTTTCATAGAATTATGGACACTTGGGGGGTACCTGGGTGGGTCAGTCAGTTAAGGGCCTGACTCTTGATTTCGGCTCAGGTCATGATCTCAGGGTCCTGGGATGGGGCCGCGTGTTGGGTTCCATGCTCAGCAGGGAGTCTGCCCTAGATTCTCTCTCTCCCTCTCCTTCCCCGCCCCCACTCACATGCGCACTCTCTCTCTCTCTGTCTAAAATAAAAATCTTAAAGAAAAAATAATTGTGGATAATTGGAGCTCAAAGGTCATTGGGTTTGACCTGCTATCAGGATAGGAATCCCTTCTGCAATGACTACACCAAGTTGTATGAACTGCTTTTTTCATCCCTTTTCTTGATGAGAAACTCCCTATTTCTTATCAGTTGGTTAGCACTCCTTTGAGCGGGGTTAAAAGCAGCTTCCCCGTGACATCATCACTGTTTCTAGTTGCCTCGGCCCACAACAAAAGTTTGGGCATCTGCACATCTATGTCTTCTCCAGGCTAAATATGCCCAGTTCCTATGTCCTTTCCTCATAAGACCTGGTCTCAAATCTCCTTGCCCTCATGTATTCTTCCTCCTCTAACTCTGATCTGTGCCGGTCAAAACCTTTTTAAGATTTTCTCTACCCCTTACTTCAATGACTTCTCATGAGCCTAAAAGCAGATCTGTATCCCTTCAGACTTCTCAGTCAACATCAGTGTTTTCCTGCCAGTTCCTAACTCATTCCAGTTGACATTTTCAAGCAAACAATGCAACTCCAATATGTCACTGACCTACATTGTGAACACACATCCTCACTCTGAAAAGAAACACCCCCACCCACAAGCTAGAAGGAATGCTGGAGCCAGACCGCCTTCCCTCCCAAACACAGAACCAGGCCAGTAGCATGACTGGCTCAAGCTGCCTTTGCCAAGGCCAACCTGTGTGACTCGGCGCTTCTCTCATGCATGAGGAAAGAATACAGCGTGTCTCCCTATTGTTCCATGAGCCTGACTTTGTGATGACTGGTTGGTGAAAGAAGTTTATTTATGTGAAAAAAGTCTATGTCCTAATTAAGTGCTGTCTCTAAATGGTGACTCTGTGTCCAGACTCCAGTGGAGAAAAAAAAAAAAGAGAAGAAAACCTGACAGGAGGCAGACAGACATGGGCTGGTGTCTTGGCTTCTCTGTGGAGTGTGGACAGCTTACTGTATGTCTCTGGCCTCAAACTTCACACCCACAGAATGAGGGAGTGAAATACCTTTAGGGATAGGGAGTCCAATGCAACCAGGTACGTGCGCGTGGGCTCCCTCTTCTGGTACACAGCGATCCCTGAGAATCCCTGTAGACCACGCGGGGGCTCAAAGGACAGAGTCCGAATGCAGAAGGGACCACATTTTCGGCTCTCCTCTCACATTGCAATTTTCAGGGGATGCGTGTCTTCCACACGGTTGGAAAGCATCTCAAGGGCCTGGACGGTGTATTTATCAGTCCATGGCATACGGTAGCCCTCAGGAAGCATTTGCTAAATTCAATGAAGCATTCCTGAGATCCACATCATCCTTTTAACCCTCCCACCCCATGCCTTTGCTCATGCTGTTCTCTCTGCCTAATCTTTCGTCATCTTCTGCCTTCTTGGAGTTGCCCCCCATCCCTCACTGCTCGAGACGCCCACAACGTCTTCTCTGCACACCGACTTCCAAACCTTCTGTCCTTTGAACAGTTCACGCTTTGTTCTTCGGATGCATCTTGCAAAGCCAACCTTTTGTATCACACCCTGTTTTAACTGTTTCTTCTGCTTCTCTCCTGAGGTCCTTACCCAGGGATAAGACTGGCATTTCATCCGTTTCCGGCGCCAGCACAAAGGTCTGGAAGGAATGTTTGAGGTCATCTGGTTCAAATGATTCAACTGTTGTGTCGCTCCCTCTGCTGCGGCCCCGTTAGGCAGGAATCAGTCAGCATGGAAAGCACCAAGCCCCTTCTGCTATAGAGGCCTCCCTCCGCCACGTCTTTAGGCTTTCTTGCCTTTATGATTTTGTTCCTGTCCTCTGCACAGCCAGCAGTACTGCTGTCCACCTCCCATAGGAGACCCTCTTTCTTCCCCCCCCACCCACAGGATCACTGTGTCTCTCGGACTCCAGCAGCTCCTGCTCGGTACCCCTCCCGTGGTGGGGAAGTCAGTCTAACCAGGTGACAGGCCCACCGAACCTCCAGTGCACAGACATGTGTGTGCACCACCTAGTGGCCTAAGCACGGCCGTGTAGGCTATTGTTTAGACTGCAGCTCTTAAGGCAGGACTGCAAGATCTGCCTTTTCCGTGTGTAGGTGAGAATGAAAAAGCAAAAATAAAGATTCTTGCAAGAATCACTGTGCAATGAGTTTCCCTAAGCAACTGGAATATCCAAATAATTCTGTCAAAGTTCTTCAAAAATAAAAGGGATGGAGCGCAGGAGAATTTTTTCATCACTCAGTAGTCGGCCTCTGTCATCATTTGGGACCGTCAACGAAAACGGTGCGATGTTTATAAGATTAGGGTGCATGACTTGCATGTAATGTACAGGCAGCTATGGAGACAGTGGGGTGCGCTGGGGTGAACGGCAACCAAATCGGAGTCAGCTGCTGACAGAGAGTGATGGGGGCCTGTCCTGTGGAGAGGAGACATGACCCACCTGCCTGGGCGGCGGGATACGCGCAGCCTACATGGGTGTGCCAGCAGTGGCGTGTGCCTGTGTGCACCTGTGTGCACACGCCTGGGATTAAGGGGCGTTTGGGGAGAACTTCCTTCTCAGGTGAAGGAATTCCCGCACATATCTCGGGGCCTCCTGAAGTGGGGGTACGCCAGGCGGGCCAGGCACGAGTTGACAGAGACCCTTGGCTGTGCATGGGCTCTGCACACTGCCTTCCCTGGTAAAGGTGCTGCCCGACAGATATCCAGAGACACCCATTTCTGTGCTTGACCACGACATGGTAAGCACCGAGTCACGACTGCATAAAGACCCTGGGTGTGGGGGGTTCCCAGGGCAACAGGAACATTCTCCAAGTTGGGTTCCAGCCAGGGTAGCCAGGTACCTAGAGCAGATGCTTGAGGAACTCTTGGCCAGCACACCTGCTCCGGGAGTTATCCTGACTCCCCCATGCAGTCAGGGGAAGCTCTTTCGTTAATGCGGTGTCACTCCAATTCCAGTCACAGATAACTGCTCCAAGGGTGAAAATACTGAAAAATGGGTCAGTTAGAAACCTTACTCAGGAATTTTGGATTTTTATGGGTTCAATTATTCTCAAGGAAACCTACTGCTTTCTCAAGTTCAACAATCCATCTTTAAAAATTTTGTAATTATGAAAACAACACATGCTTATTTTTAATAATTTTCCAAATTCCCAGAAAACTGAGAAAGTAAAAATTAACAAAATACCACCACTGAGAGAGAGCCACAGTTAGCATTTTGGTGTACTTTCTTGTCATCTTTCTTGCTTGTGTTTAATTTAACGAGATCCTATTTATATATAATGAATGAAGTACTTTTTAATCTCGTGCAATTTTATATTTTTTGTCTCAGGCTGAGTCTTTGTTCTGACGTATGAGAATGCAAATCACATATATTTCTTGTCATAATGGATATGTTTGCTCTTAAAATTGTGGTTTTGTTTCTAGCCCCTTTTTCAGGGAAGGTGGCATTAATCAACAAGATAATCAGTAGAATACTACTTGGTAATTTGTTTTGCAAGGAGGCAGTTTGTAAAGCCCAGTGACTGCAGCCTCATGATGCAGACAAAGGCCCCTGAATACGGGGAAGACTCTTCCAGGAAATATCCAACCAGGAAGGTCTTCCTTTTTCGTATCTGAAGCCCCTCTCACAGCAGTTTCAGAGAGTGTTCTGCAGAAAGAGTCAAACTCAACATGAGACAAGGGTGTGAATCCTGATTTTTGTCATCACTGAGCAGTGTTGTCCTAGGCATGCTACTTAGGCTGGCTGGCAGTTAGGTACCTCATCCATAAAAAGAGTGTAGACCAACTTGCAGGAGACTAACAGGAAGGGGAAGCTGAGAAAAAGAGAAAGAATCCCTCCGAACATGGGCTGGAGGGGAGGGGAGACACCAGGCAGAGAGGGGAGCAAGCACCCTGGCCGAAAGCCAGGAATCATGAGTCCCAGCTCCGGCTCTGCCCTCCCTCAGGGTAAGACTCTGGCCTTCTCACCATATGGCACTTAGTTTTTTACAACAGCATCTTAACTGGCTTCCCTAGTTCAAGTCTTGTCTCTTCCATTCGTCCACATTGCAGCTGCACCTAGAGTGAACTTTCTAGAATGCACATCTCAAAACTTGTCAGGGTTCCTACTGGAAAAAGTGTAACCTTTGAGCTGTTACTGGACAATGTCCATGATCTGGTTTCTGCCTGCTAGCTCCTGTTCTCTCAGGCTCTGAGCTCTGGCCATGATGAACCACTTCTAGTTCCCCAAATCTGCTGTGCTCTCACCTCTAGGCACAATCCCCTCTTCTTGGAACAATAATCCTGCATCCAACCTGCTTTGCCTGGCTAATTTCTACTTGTTACCCAGCTCTTGACTAGCATGCCACCCTTCTGTAAAGTCTGTCTAGATCTGCAAAGGCCGGCTGGATCTTGTCCTTATGCCCCTGACCTTCCCCACCGGAGCACCATCACATTGCATTTCCCTGGCCTACCTACTCCTCTCCTCTCCACCGTGAGCTCCCTGTTCCCTGCGGGTAGCCCAGTGTCTGACCAACAGATGATGCTCCATAAAGATCTGCGGCTCACCTGTTACCAGAATGACAACTAAACCGGGCCCTACTGAATCATCAGAAGAGGTCTTTAGTTTTGTTCCCCTCTTTCCCAGTAGACATACACACACTGGCTCCCAAATTTTTCTCAGAATCCTGTTTCTGCCTTGGGGACCGAGGGATTGGACCACAGAGACTTTGGCCTTCTTCATCTAGATGGATAATTATGAGGCTATGGTTAAAAATGGACTTTTCATTTTGGTCACGAACTGCACTGCAATTACTTCTCAGAATGAGAAAGGGACGTGGTGTTCTGGGAGCTCAGGGGCTGGTTTGATGTGTGGGGTTCTGCGTGGTAGAAGAGAATAGTCGCTGATTATGTGTTCTGTTTTGCTTTCTGTGTTTCATGCAGAATAGCTATTTGGGGAAAAGTCAGTCTTTCGTGGCATAGACTGGAGATGATTTAAATAAGAGCACCAGGATCCCTGTGCATTCTCCCGTCGAGCCAGAGGCCGGCCATCCCAGGGTAGACCTGCAGATCAACACCGTCCAGAACCAGGGGGCACAGGGGCACAGGCACACATCTGGAACCAGGGCTTGGGCCCTCCTTTGCCTGCAATCCCGCTTTCTTGTTCAGTTGCTCCCCTCTCCATGGAGCCACATCTCCATGGATGCCTTTTTTTTTTTTTTAAGATTTTATTTAGTTATTCATGATAGACTGAGAGAGAGAGAGAGAGAGAGAGAGAGAGAGAGAGGCAGAGGGAGAAGCAGGCTCCATGCAGGGAGCCCAATGTGGGACTCGATCCCGGGACTCCAAGATGACGCCCTGGGCTGAAGGTAGGCGCTTAAACTGCTGAGCCACCCAGGCTGCCCCATGGATGCCTTTTCAAGGCATCTAGGGCTCTCACGCCCCGTCCCAGCCCTACCCCCGGCACAGCCTGCGCCCAGAAGAGTATTTCCCATGCCTTTGGCTTCTCTTTAAACTCCCTGCTTCTGATCTTTCTTATTTCAGTCTGGCATCCTCACTGGCTGTAGAATTGATCATTCTAAAATTAAATTTCTCCTTTCTCAGAATAATTTAATGATTCACATTGTATTTCTGATAAAGAGTAGATTTCTTAGCTTGACATTCAAGGAAGGTGTGAAAAATCTCCATAGGCTTTATGCGCTATTTGAAAAAGTCGTTTTCATATTTTAATATAAACTTACAGTTGGAAAACAAACAAAAGGTTACCCATTATGTTCAGAACCAAACTCCAGACAACAAAGGTGGGCCTAATCATGTGGGTCAGGGTCATATCTAGAGGACTGGCTCTCACCTGGTGGGGGCAGGGGTATGGAGCTGGGATTATGAAGACTTGGGAAGCACCATCTCGAGGCCCTGAGCTCATGCCCACACGGCTCTGACGTGGGATGCCCGCCTTCTACTTGCCTGACTGTACCGTCACCTTCCCTGCTCCCCAGCCCACCTCCTGCCCTCGACAGGGCCCTCTTTCCGCTGCTCCTCATGCTAAACAACTGCCATGCACCGTGGCTTTCCCAGAAAGCACCGTGCACTCACTCGTTGACCCTTCACTTATTTATTTGTTGGTTAATTCAACAAACATCAACAGAGCATCTACTCTGTGCCAGCCATGTTCCTGAGGATAGGACAAGAGAGAGAGAGCCTCTGTTTTCAGAGATCGCTAATAGCGAAATGGAAAAGACAGACATATGAAGCAAATAATCATGTAACATGAATTAACCTCAATTATAGTAAGTGCTCCAAAGAAAAATGAGAAAAGGTAATATGATCAGGGTTCCAAGTACCCCTCCAGCCCTACCTGGCCCACAGGCTGCCACCCGGATACACCCCAGACATCCCCAAACCCATCACCTTCTAGGGGAACCTGAGCAGTGGCTGAGGCTCAGCCTCCCTTTGGGCACCTACTCCCATCAGGATAATAAAAAGTGCATTAGCCTTTTCCTCGGGGACAGACTGAGCCTCACTCAAGGCAGAAAGAGAATCCCCGACGAGGGGTTAATTCCGAGGGGTTAATTCCGCAGGAAGCAGACTGGGGTGGCAGACAAAAGCTGGGGCTGCACGTGTGAGATCCCTTCAATATATTTTGCTGAGTGGTTTCTGCTGGGAGCTTCCTGTTCTTGGAAAAGTCAGGCATGCAAGTGGCTTTCATCCCCGGGGCAGCTTAAAGGAGCATTTTCGTTCAGCCTCTAGCAGTCTCTACAAGGCAGGGCAAGTGGAAATGGAGAGAAGCACAGAAGCTGCAAAGCCATTTGGAAGTGGTATGACTAGCAGCGAGGGCTGCAGCCCCCGCTGTTCACTGAGCACTTGCTACGTGCCAGGGCTCGCCACCTTCTGAGGCAGCCACTGTTACCCCTTTTTACAAATGAAGAAGCTGAGGGCAGAGAGGTTAGATTACCTGCTCGAGCTCCCAGCTGCTAAGTGGAAGAGTCTAGATTCAAACTGATACTGTTGACCCCTGAAGCCTATGCTTGGTTAGTTGGGAGAGCCGTCATGGTGAGAAATGAGGGGAGCATCTTGGCTGACTCCCAGGTTTGTAGGCCGAGGGGCAGCGTGAGCTGTGGTGGGGGATGCTGCACAATGGGAACAGCCCGGCACGCAGGGAGTGGCAAGGCCACACTGAGGAGTGAGGGACCCTTTGTCCTTTTCCTTCACTGTGGTCATAGCATGGAATTCTACATTCACCTGTGTGCTTCTTTCAAAGACTTTTTTTTTCTTTAAAGATTTGATTTATTTATTCATAAGAGACACAGAGAAAAAGAGAGAGAGATAGAGACACAGGCAGAGGGAGAAGCAGGCTCCATGCAGGGAGCCCAACGTGGGACTCGATCCTGAGTCTCCAGGATCAGGCCCTGGGCTGAAGGCGGGCTGAGCCACCTCATCGCTGAGCCACCCAGGGATCCCCAATTTTTTTTTAAAGTAAACTCTACACCCAGTGTGGGGCTTAAACCCACAGCCCTGAGATCAAGAGTTGCATGCCCCACTGATTGAGCCAGCCAGGCACCCCCATCTACCTGTGTTTATATTTGATTGCTGTCATGCTGATTGCAGTCTAGATTCCGTGACAGAAAGGACAGGGTTTAGCATCCCCGGCAGAGTGGACTGTGGTTAAATGTGTGTTCAAAGATTACATATAGGGGGCACCTGGATGGCTCAGCGGTTGAGGGTCTGCCATCAACCCGGGGCATGATCCCGGGGTCCTGGGATCGAGTCTCACATCAGGCTCGCTGCATGGAGCCTACTTCTCCCTCTGCCTGTGTCTCTGCCCCTCTCTGTGTCTCTCATGAATAAATAAATAGAATCTTAAAAAAAGAAAAAAAAGATTACATGAGGAAGGGTAGGTCAGGTTTTTAAGGAGAGTTGGATAAACAGCTGAAACCCTCATTCCTGCCAGAGAGAAATGACACATGTCTCATTCTTAAAACCCCAAACAGTTAGAGGTAGGGCTTGTGTTAAAGGACGTAACCTCCCCAGCTCTGGAGGAAAGACCTGTGCATCAAAAAATAGCAAGAGGAAGGCTGTTCCAGTCGTGACTCAGAAGATTCCCTGCCAGGACAGATTGTTGCTCCCCTACCCTCTGCTCCAGCGATACGAGGCCGTGTGTGTGTGTGTGAGGGGGGGGGGGGGCTGCAACAACAGGCATGGAATCTAAAGTGATGGTGCAGGGGCACCTGGGTGGCTCAGGGTTGAGCGCTTGCCTTCGGCTCAGGTCCTGATCTTGGGGTCCTGGGATCGAGTCCTGCATCAGGGTCCCCACAGGGAGGCTGCTTCTCCCTCTGCCCGTGTCTCTGCCTCTCTGTGTGTCTCTCATGAATAAATAAATAAAATCTTAAAAAAATAAAGTGATGGTGCAGCTCAGAGCTGGAGAGGATGTATACATAAATGACAGATGCTCCCCACCCTCCCCCAACAGTTCAGTGTACCCATGGACCTCATAGCACCCAGGTATTGATTTAATAGTGTCTCACATTATAATTAGGTGTTTACATACTGATCTTTTTTTCCCTCCCTACCTCCACCTCTCCTCTCTCCATCTCTTATCCCCTTTCTTCTCCTCCCAGGTCAGGAGCTGCTATATTTTTCATACCTCTGTATTTTCCCTGTATCTGCCTTCTGATAGGGCTTCAAGAATTCTGTTGCAGATGTACCATTTTATATTACTACCAGAGCAAGTTACATGATTGGAAATGCTCCTTCTTTATAGGTTTGGAGCAACTCACAACTTTCTTTTACAGGATCAAACTTCAGAGTTTAAAAAATATGCCCTCAGCTTATACTTTAAAACTGTATTACTCTTCATCCTTAAGGTCACCAGGATGCAGCATGAGAGTGGCCATCCCATAACACAGCCTCTGGGGTGTCAGAGCAAGGAGCTTTGGAAATCACTTAGCAAAACTACCTTCTGTCAAAGCAAAGTAGACTGAGTCCTTGGAGGGAAAGGGAGCAGCTTGAGGTCACCTGGTTCACATTGTTCTGTACTATTTGCTTGCACACCTCCTTCAGTGGAGTGAGGGAAAAAAAGAGGGATCTGTGTCTATATCTCAGTGCCTAGAAAAGCACAGATGCCTAGAAAAAATTTAAGGAAAGCAAGGGAATGGGGCAGGAGAGGATTTTGTTAGAAATTTATTTTGAGTTCCAGTGTCATGTTGTTTACTTGCTTGAACTGGCTTTAACTGAGGAGTTATCAAGAGGACCTCGTTCAAGTGGTGGTAACTGAAATGGCCCTGAAAGTATAAAAGCTATTTTACTTTTCACTGGGAAAGTGGTGTCAACTTTTAAGGAAAGATAGGACAGGAGTCTGGATTGGCTATGAGGCCCATTTGAGCAATAAATAGTTCTTAAGACTACTGGGTATCTCCCGGAAACATCAACTGTTTGTTTATTTTCATATTTGGTATGAAATTTAGTATATAACACTCACTCCAAAGAAGAATTTGGAGAAGCTTAAAATGAAAGAATGCCACAAAATAAAAACCATGTAACGAAAGACATGGAGGAAAAGAACCACAAGGCCAGGAGAAATCAGCTGGTTCTAGGCATGAGGTCATAACTCACAACTCACATCCTAAGATAACTGTGTTCACTTGCTAGGGGTAGGGTATGAATTTGGCTCTTATCTTTTTAGCAACCTCAGTATCAGTATCTTGGAAACCCTAGTAGCAAAATACCCAATGTCCTAAGGGAAAAGCAAAACAACAAAAAATAATTAAAAACCCGAATACAGAATTGGGGGTTGAATTATAGAATCCACCCTTCCTGACCCGAGGTCTGAGGGAAATCTTTCCTTAGGGTCCTTAGATATAGGGTGAAGGGTTTGGCCAGGTCATGCAGCGAAATATCAGCAGAGCTATATTAGGATCCCTATGATACTTTTTGAACAGGGCCTCGGGGGCACAGCATAGGTGACATGTGGTGGTGGTGAGCCCTGGGGCCAGAACAAGAAGCCGTAGGTCTGTGTCATGGATGACAGCAAAGGACAGACAATGGCTACAAACCCCAGCTCAGACACTCATGAGTGGGATAGCCCTTCAACAAACTACATAACCTCTTATTTCATGTGTCTAAAACGGGGATAAGAAGAGTCTTTAACCCAAAACATCATTTCATTCAGAATTTTTATAATACAACAGACATTATTATATTATGGGATATAATATAAAATCCACACCTTTTTTTTTAAGATGAAATATAGGACTCAATAAAATATTAAAGTTTCCAATTTTTGAGAGTATCAAGGTCACTCTCCCCTACTTACGTAGATGAGCTTGGAGGATCTGACTTCTAAAAAGATTTTATTGCACTCAAGTAAGTGCTCAACAAAATCCTTTTGTTCCCATTCTTCATGAGATTTAGCCAGTGTGCAAAGGAGTTCACAGTAGCTCTGCACAGAACCATGGTGAAGACCCAATCAAGCAATAGGTCAGAAACACCTGGAAGCCAGGAGCCAGGTGTCCTGGATGCAGCTTTGCCACTTACTTGCTGGATGGGCTGATCTTTTGCCTTCTCCGAATCTGTCTCTACCACACACTGGCTAAACGATCACAGGCAAGCCAGTAAAATACTTTGAAATGGGTTTAGCACCCCCCCCCCCAAGTAAAGCAGCTAGCCTAGTGCTTGACACGTAACCTCCATATACATGGAACATGGTCTGGTAAGACTTTTATTTTTAATTCCAAGAATCCTTGCTTGCCAAGCCTCTCCTCCCCTCCTTCTCTATTTAGGGCTGTTCTCTTGTAGCATCACCTCCTCCTCCTCTCCTAGGCTGGGTTAGGTGTCTCTTCAAGGCTCCTCAGCACCTTGTGCTACCTTTGGCCGTAGATGTTATCCCTGTGGGTTGCAATTATCTGTGAGTCATCCGGCCGGGAGCTCTTGCGGCAAGGATGCTGTGTGATTCAGATCGGTATCTCCAGCTCCTACCACCGTACTTGGCACAGAGCGGGGCCCTCAGTCATGTTTGCTGAATTGCATGAAACTGTGGAGCTCCTGTGAAAAATATCATGACATTCAGAATAAAATTCTGGCACCGAAAGTGAGGCAACATTAATCTGTGTTCCTGCCCAGCCAGAGTAATGCCTCTGCACGATGTCAGAGTTATATATACTGCAGGAAGTAAAAGTGCCAGGCCATAAAAGTCTATTTTCTGCATTTGACTGGCTCTCGTGGAAGCTCCATTCCATGCTGATTGACCACGACTTTCCACAAGAAATTGCCAGCTTGATTGTGGGGAAAGAATCCAGATCTAATTGTTCTTTGTAAGCCTGGGACAGAAGGTATTGTTATTTGAAAAATGGAACTGTCTAAATTAATTTTCCTGAAACAAACATCTTTGCCAAATAAAAGCAATGCATAATAACAACCCATAATTAAAAGCAAAATGATACCTTTTGTTACGTGGGGAAAGCAAATGTGTTCACCATAAAAAAAGACCAAAATGTTATTTTCTTGGAACTCCACAGACACATCTTGAAGTCTGATGAGAGGCTGTGCCTGTGTGTGTGTGTGTGTGTGTGTTGTCTTGTCTTGTGTTTAGGAGTAGAGAGGGGTGGGGAGATGTCTCATTCTCATTTTTCCTTTTCTTTTGCTTTTGAAAAACAAGCCTCATTCATCTCTGCTTTCTAAACAATGGAGACAGAATATTCTTAAATCCCATTACACCTTGAATAGACAGGAATTGGGGAAGTGATGGGAATTAACATTTATTAAACTGCTCTTATTTTCCCTTATTAAGTCTTCCTAACCTATTTTTAATTTATTTCAAATTTTCTGATGTGTGTGTACCCCTGTGTATATCTTTGTAAATCCTTTCTAGAAAAAACTTAAGACATAAAAAAACATAACTGAACATCTATGTAACAATTGCCTTCTTTATTGTTTACTCCTTTTTCCTCCCAGAACTCTCATAATGCTGGTTTTTAACCCTCATTTTAGAGATGAGGAAACTGACACTCAAAAAAGGTTAAGTTCCCTACCCTCATGGCTAGTACATGACGGAGCTAAGATTTAAGCTGATCTTCTGACTATAAAGCCCATGTCCTTAAAAGTACTCTTTACACAGTACATAGTATTATTAAATAATATTAATGATATCAAAATAAAGAGAAAAATACACATGAAAACCAAAATGTCTCAACAACTGTTCCCATGTTTTCCATGCTGTTTCCTGTCCCTGTCTACGTTGCTGTGCTTGTACTCCAAGGGTAATAATTACATGCAGAAAACAAATATGCCATACATGCCATAAATATGATTTTACTACTTTCTCTACTCTTTTTTTTCTTTTTTCTTTTTTACCGAGGGTATAACCGACATACCATATTCTGTTAGTTTCCAGTGTACAACAGAGATTTGACATTTGTGTACATGGTGAAATGATCACCACGGTAAGTCTAATTATCGTTTGTCCCCATAAAAAGTTAACATGGGGGCAGCGCTAACAGTTTAGCACTGCCTGCGACCCGGGGCGTGATCCTGGAGACCGGGGATTGAGTCCCATTTGGGCTCCCTGCATGGAGCCGCTTCTCCCTCCTCCTGTGTCTCTGCCTCTCTCTCTCTCTCTCTCTCTCTCTCTCTCTCTCTCTCTCTCTCTCTTTGTGTGTGTGTGTGTGTCTCTATGAATAAATAAATAAAATCTTAAAAAAAGTTAAACACAGTATTATTGGATATATTCCACATGCTATACATTATATCCCCAAGACTTATTTTATAACTGAAATTTTGTAGTTCTTTATCCCTTTTACCTATTTTGTACATCACCCCCCACCCAGCCCCTCCTCTCTGGCAACCACCCATCTGTTCTCTGTGTCTGTGAGTCTGGGTTTTGTTCTGTCTTGTTTCTTTCATTCCAAACATAATGTTACTTATTATTTGTCTTTCTCTAACTTATTTTACTTGCATGATACCCTCAAAATCCGTCCATGTTCTTACAAATGGCAAGACTTCACTCTTTATTATGGCTGAGCAGTATTCCACTATATTTCAGAAAGAAATAGAACATCTGAATAGACATATCACTAGTAATGAAACTGAGTCAGTACTCCAAAACCTCCCAACAAATAAAAGCCTTAGGAGATTGTAAGTTTCTAGGAATTTACTCATTTCTTCTAGGTTGTCCAATTTGTTGGTATATAACTGTTCAGAGTAGCTTCCTATGATCCTTTGTATTTCTGTGGTATCAGCTGTAAGTTCTCTTTCATTTTTTATTTTATATCTTTGAGCCCTGCTTCTTTTTTCTTGATGAGTCTAGCTAATGGCTTGGCAATTTTGTTTACCTTTTCAAAGAAGCAGCTCTTAATTTCACTGATCTTTTCTTTTGTCTTTTTAGTCTCTATTTCATTTATTTTCATCCTGATCTTTATTATTTGCTTCCTTCTACTAACTTTGGGCATTGTTTCTTCTTGTTTTTCTAGTTCCTTAGGTGTAAAATTAAATTGTTTGAGATTTCTCTTGTCCTGAGATAGGCTGGTATTGCTATGAATTTCCCTCTTAGACCCACTTTTGCTGCATCCCACAGATTTTGGTATATTGTATTTCTGCTTTTATTTGTCCCTAGGTATTTTAGATTCTCCCAGATGTTCAGTAAACTGTTATTTAATCTCAATGTAGTTTTTTCCAGTTTGCTTCTTATAATTATTTCTAGTTTCATACTGTGTTTAGAAAAGAAGCTTAATATAATTTTACTGAGAACTGTTTTGAGGACTAACATGTGATCTATCCTGAAAAATGTTTCATGTGCACTTGAGAAGAATGTGTATTCTGCTGCCTTTAAATGGAATATCTGTATGTATCTATTAAGTCCATTTAATGTACTGTATTCTTTAAGGCTGATGTTTCCTTAGTGATTTTCTGCCTGGATAACCTATCTACGGGTATAAGTGGGTTGTTAAAATCCCCTACCATTGGGCAGCCTGGGTGGCTCAGTGGTTTAGCGCCGCCTTCTGCCCAGGGCGTGATCCTGGAGACCCAGGATTGAGTCCCATGTCCCTGCATGGAGCCTGCTTCTCCCTCTGCCTGCGTCTCTGCCTCTGTGTCTCTCATGAATAAATACATAAAATCTTTAAAAAATCCCCTTTATAGTTGTATTGCTATCATTTTCTCCCTTTAAGTCTGTTAATATTTGCCTTATATTTTTATACTCCTATGCTGAATGCATATATATATATATATATATATATATATATATATATATGCTATATCTTCTTGCTAAAATGACCTCTTTTATCATTAGGTAGTGCCCCTCTTTGTTTTTTATTACAATCTTTGCTTTAAAGTCTTTTTTGTCTGATATGAGTATAGCTACATCAGCTTTAAACATGAGTGTTAGGGGCACCAGCCTCCCCATACAGTTGGAAATCCATGTATAACGTTTGATTCTCCAAAAACTTAACTACTAATAGCCTACTGGTGACCAAGGCCTTCTGATAATGTAAAGAGATGGTTAACACACATTTTGTATGTTATATGTATCCTATACTATATTCTCACAATAAAGTGAGCTAGAGAAAAGATGTCAAGAAATCATATAAAGGAGAAAATACATTTATAGTATTGCACTGCATTTATACAGAAAACTCTGGTTATAGGTGGACCCACAAGGTCAAACCCACATTTGTTCAAGGATCAACTGTCTATATAGCCCTGGGGGCCCCCAACCATAATCTCTACTGGTCTTGAGACCAGGAGATCAGGAGGTGTTCTCTGGGTCACAGTTAGAAAAACTGGGGCTCTAGATGAGTGTATAATCTCTTTTCTGAAAGGTCCTCTCAAGTTGAAGCAAGGCCAACCCAGTGCACAAGGATGGTATCTCCCTGCTTACCTTCCCCAGGAGTGCCTCTTTAGCCCTAGATGTGTGGGAAGCCTAAAGGCTACCCTGAAGCTCCAAGCCAAGTAAACAGGCCTTTTTCATAGGAAGACCGATGTTGCTTTTCAGTCTACTGCCTGTGCAGTGCTCTGGGGGTGGTAGCCTGCCAAGAACTGTCTTTTTGAGGGTTATATTCTCTTGGAGCTCAGAAAGGCCAGCCCCCTTGGCCACCTGGGCCAGGCGACCAAGGGATATCCCCTCTGTGGACCGTGTGCACCTACTGGCTTTAGATAGGCAGCTCGAGAGTGCTGGGGGCAGGGCATCTCTGCTGGCTTCAGAAAGACAATGGGAAAAGGGCTGGGCTGTGTGTGCCCATGGACTTCAGGAAAGAAGTGGGATGGTGGCTTGTCTGTATTCTTGCTGGCTGTAGGCTGGGAATGGGAAAATGTTGCAACCACTTGTGCTTGCCAGCCCTAGTTAGGGAGCAGGTGAGTGTCACAAAACCCATGCCCCCTGGCTTTTGCTAGGGAGCTGGAGAATGCCAGAAGTATTCATTGGCCCGCCTCAGCCAGGCAGCATGGTAGTGCTGCAACCAGCTGCACTCTCTCCAGCTTCAGCAGGGCAGTGGGACAGTGCCATGACTGCCTGCCCCTGCCTGTTTTATCAAGGCAACAGGAGGGTGCTGCATCTATGCCAGCAGGATATGTAGAGAGGGTAAAATGTGTCTGCCAGCATCTCCAACTCCAGGAGGTTTCAGCTGTCCCCTGCCTCTCCAGCAGATGCTTTTATTTTACTTTATTTTTAAAGATTTTATTTATTTATTTATTTATTTATTTATTTATTCATTCATTCATTCATTCATTCATTCATTCATGAGAGACACAGAAGAGAGGCAGAGACACAAGCAGAGGGAGAAGCAGGCTCCACGCAGGGACCCCAATGTGGGACTTGATCCCAGATCCTGGGATCACGACCCAAGCTGAAGGCAGGTGCCGAACCACTGGGCCACCCCAAGCTATTGCTTTTTTGCTGGGTCTTGGTAATGAGGGAGATTGCACATAAGGCCTTTATAAGGGGAATCTCAATTTCCTATAGCACTTTGGGTCCCTTGGATGTTAGTTTTCTAAGCCAGATGTTTTGGGGGCTAGTGTTTCTGGTGCAGATCCCAGGGGTTAGGATGCCTGATATAGGGCACCAATTCCTTGCTCCTCAGAGAGAAATACTACACTCCTGAGATCCCTCCCTATTGCCACACAGGGGGTAGGGTTATTGGCCAGTCTGTGTCTCTGCCTTTCCTACCGTCCTAATGAAATCTTTTTACCCTTTTTTGGAGGGAAGAATAAGTTCATCTATTTTTCAGATCTTTTTCAGAGGGAAATGGACCTTAGATGAGTGTATAATCTCTTTTCTGAAAGGTCCTCTCAAGTTGAAGCTGTAGATTTGGTGTGTCTGTGGGATGAGGTGAGTTCAGGAACTTCCTATGCCACTATCTTGCAGAAGTCTCTACTTTCTGTATTCTGTTATTTTTAGGTTACATTAGATCATAAGAAGTTTTCCACAGTATTACACAGTCATTCTAAACATTATTTTAATAACTTCATAATGTTCTATTTAGTGAAAGTACATAGTTTACTTAAATATAGGACATTTAGGCTATTATTATTTTGTTATTATAAATGGCATTATGATAAACATCTTCCTGCATACAATTTTTTCCTTCATTTGGATTAGATTATCTCTTTGGGATGAATACCCAGGAGTAGAATCACTGGGTCAGAAAGTATGTACCTTTTTATTACTCTTGATACATATTGCCAAATTGCTTTCCAGTAGGATCATTCCAATTTACGCTCCCATGAATAGTGTGTGAGATAAAGATTTTACTGTAGCTTTGCCAGCATGGGGGATTATAACTTTGAAAACATTTTTTGTTAATGTAATAATCATATGGGATCTGACTGTTATTTTAATTGTTTTTTTTAAAGATGATTCAGTGGGTTTGAATTCTTTTTCATTATCTTGTTCATTCATTGTATTTCCTACAGTGAAAGTCGACTTTTCACATTTATCTGTCCAGCATTAAGGTTTTAGCTCTCTTTGCACTTTATTTTATTTTTTAAAAGATTTTATTTATTTATGAGAGAGAGCACGAGCAAGGAAAGGGGGTGGGGAGAAGCAGGCTCCCTGCTGAGCGAGGAGCCTGAGATGGGGCTCACAGATCCCAGGATCACGACCTGAGGTAAAGGCAGATGCTTAACTGACTGAGCCACCCAGGCACCCCTATGTTTGCATTTTAAATTCCCTGGGGACAACCACCTCTCTTATTCTTTTGTGTGTGTATGTGTTCAATAATTTATCAGCTGCATATAACACCCAGTGCTCATATCACGTGCCCTCTTATAATGCTCATCATTCAATTCTCTTGTTCTTTGGACAAGAACTTTAGTGGTATTGGAAATATCCTCTTGGACCTCATTTGGCACCAAATCAAATGCTTTCCCTAAAATAACAAAGACCCCCCCCTTTTAAAGATTTTATTTATTCATGAGAGACACAGAGAGAGAGAGAGGCACAGACACAGGCAGAGAGAGAGAGAGAGAGAGAGAGAGAGAGAGAAGCAGGCTCCATGCAGGGTGCCCGACGTGAGACTCAATCCTAGATCTCCAGGATCACTCCCTGAGCCAGAGGTGGCACTAAACCACTGAGCCACCTCTGGGCTGCCCAGCAAGGCCCTTTTTAAAGTTTCCAGGCAAAGATGGATCCCAATAAAACTTCAAAATACACATCTAAATAGTGTTCGTATAGGCTCACAAGATTTAAGGATACTCTGAGATCCCCCCCCCCGCCCCCGCTTTAATCCCCTTCCGAGGACCAATGATGGTAGTTCTCTTTGAATATGAGGAGCTCTGCAGCAGATCAAGGAGACTGACTGGGCCACTATATAAAGAGTGGGAGTGTTTCCATGACACCTGCACATTTCTCACTTCCAAGATTCCATCGAGGAGAGAACAGTCCAAGGGCCTCTTTTCTTGGTATTCTCTTCGCCCTCAGAGAAAGCCAAGCAGGATGTCCTGTGAGGCCTTAAGCAAGGGAAGCCATATTGATTTGCCACATCTGGCCAAATGGAGTTTTCTTAGAACATAGGCTGAGGTTCCACACAGGAGCTTATCAGATTCTTTCTTTCTTTCTTTCTTTCTTTCTTTCTTTCTTTCTTTCTTTCTTTTTGTTGCTTATCAGTTTCAAGTATTGTTTTTTTATTGTGTTTTCTTTTTTTGTGCTGTGGTTTTCTTTTATTGGAAGGGGGGAGGGCTGTTGTCTTTTGTGGATATTTCCTTCCAAGAACTTGAAGGAAAGATTTGTTTCAGGTTAGGATTTAGGTGTTTACAACCCTAAGCAGTAGTCTACCTTCTGTCTATAAATATGTCCATTGACAGATGAATGAATAAAGATGTGATATATATATATATATATATTATATACCACAATGGAATAGTTCTCAGCCATAAGAAAAAGAAATCTTTCCATTTGCAATGACGTGGATGGAACTGGAGGGTATTATGCTAAGCAAAATAAGTCAGTCAGAAAAAGACAATTATCATATGATCTTACTTATACATGGAATTTAAGAAACAAAACAGAGGGGAAGAGAGGAAAAAATAAAACAAGAAGAAATCAGAGAGGCAGACAAATCACAAGAGACTCTTACTCATAAGAAACAAACTGAAGTTCACTTCGAGGGGAGAGGGGTGGGGGATGGGGTAAGTGGGGGATGGACATTAAGAAGGCCATGTGATATAACGAGCACTGGATATTATATAAGACTGATGAATTATTGACCGACCTCTGAAATCGATAGTACATATGTCAATTAATTGAATTTGTTTTACAAATTCCAAAAAATTTAAAAAAAAATCAGCCTCCTCATTTTGATGCTTCCAGAAGACACCAGTCACTCAATCAGCAATAGAGGCACATTGCTTAGCACCTACTGTATACAGAGCTCTATGTTAAGCTTTGGGCCAGGATGGGCGGGGCGGGGGGGGCATAGATAAGCACCTACCTGACCCAGTATTTTGTTTATATTGACTCACTTAAGCCCTGCAATAGTACAGGGTATGTTTCATAATTCTATTTTATAGATGAAGAAACAGGTTCAGAAATTCAAAGGAATCTATCCATGATCACCATTGTGAGTTGGTCTCCTTGCTTTTGGTTTCACTTCCCTCAATGCATTCTCTACCTTTGCAACCAGAGTAAAATTGCAGCAATGCAAATCTGGCACACTGCTCCTCTCTTTTAAATTTCCAATTGGCAAAATAATAATCTGTAAACCATCTAACATGATCACCCTGCCGCTGCCTGCTTCTATGCCTCCATGCTTGCCACTGCTCCCCTCATAGTCCAGACTCCAGCCAGGCTGATCATCTCTAGTCCTCCTACATCACACTTTCCTCTTGCCTCCATCTCCTCATGTGTGTTGTTCTCTGTGCCTGCCACATCCTTCCTGTCAATCTTCTAATCTTTCTTTGTTTAGTTTCTTCCCACTCCTCTTTCAGGTATCAGTTTGCAGGTTACTTCCATCATCCACCTTATCTAACCTGACCCTCCCCATCCCCCACCATTGGTTTAGATGCCATTCTTCTTCATTTGTACTCCCCTCTTGCCTATTTTCTCATTCAACTGTGTGTAACTTAAAGGCAGCTTAAAGCCAAAAACATTCATCATGACAGCCCCAGTGTTTAATCACAGTGCATGGCACAGGGTAGATGCTTGCTATAGACTGAATGTTTGTGTCCCCCCAAATTCATGTATTGAAAATTAATCCCCAGTATGACAGTGCGTGGATATGGGGCCTTTGGGAGGCGATTTGGGCTCTCTCCTTACTAATGTGATTAATTTCCTTATAAAAGAGACCACAGAGAGATCTGTCACCCCTTTTGCCATGTGAGGTGATAACGAGATAACAAGACACTGAATCTGCCAGAACCTTGATCTCAGACTTGCAGCTTCCACAACTATGAGAGATAAATTTCTGTTGTTGATAAGCCTGCAAGCCTATAGTATCTTTGTTTAGCAATCCAAATAGACTAACACAGTGCCCAGCAAATATGCCTGGATAAATGAATGAATGAGCAGAATCAGAGGAGACTTCAGAGCTGGCAAACAGATGGTGATCTAAGAGGTCAGGGAGTTTTTGAACTTCTTTTTTTTTTTTTGGTAGTTACTTTAAGTTGCTACATGCTCTTGTCCAGCATTCATTGGATGACTGGTGGAATAAATAATAGAAAGAAGAACTGATCACCAATAAACAAAGAGGAAGACATTATTTGTAGTTAGTCAAGTCTGTTTTCCCAGCTGTGGTCCCCAGAGGGTTGCCCTGCCCCAGAGCATACTCTAGCCGCGTTCTGCAGGGGACCAAGCGTTGCAATCACACTCTGGCTTGACTCCTGGCCCTGCCTTTTTCTAGCTCTAGCTTTTCAATAGCTACTACTTAGCAAATACCTACCATGTGCGAGGTACTGTACTTTGTGCTTTATTTCTTTTAGCTCAAATCTCTAATTCTTGTTAACAAACGTGAAATGTAGGCAAAACCCTTCTTATACAGATGAGGAAAACCAAAGCTTGAAGAATTTCAGTTACTTTTTCTAGGTAGCATACCTAAAATTTTAGCTCAGGGATTTGAATCCAACTCACAGTTGCCAGAGTCTGCGTTCCTTTTCATTATATCACACTTCCCTGCTTCTATCAGTCTTCTAGCTATGAGCACACAGTAGGCAAATAAGAAAATATAAGAAATTATTTGCATTCTTCTTATGAAGTGTTGCAATTTCTCTAAATCAAACCTTTTCTTCCCTGAGCCAGCTCCTGTATGTGGGCAGATGGCAGATGGTGACAATTGTCCACTGCTTCTCTGAATATCGTATTTGTATCTTATTCAAAAACACATTTATAAAGATGTGTCTGTGGATATAGATGGAGCAGAGAATAGAGGACACGCTTTTCTTCGTCTGCCTATTATGTCCCTAAATGTGTCAATATTTTTTTTTCTGCGAGTAGAGCACTACATTGGATCCCCTCTTGTCTCTGCTTCAATGGCTTTGTAATTACCCAGCAAGCAAGAATTCAGCAGCTGGCCCCCTATGGGGAGAGAGCATTGGCTCCAGTACTTATACCAGTTGAGAGAAGAAAGAGCTCCTTATGCTGGGATGGATTTATCAGTGGCTTTTAAACCAGGGGTGTGTGTGTGTGTATGTGTGTGTGTGCAGAGACAGAGTGAGAGAAGGAATGAAAGCAAGGGCAAGAAGGAGAACTTGAGAGAGGTTGAGAGATAAAAGAAAAACAAAAAACAACAGAGGAAAAGAAAGTGAGAATAAAGACCCAGCTTTCTGAAACTCACCTGAGTATGTGCTGGGAGACCCTTAGGGATTGTCTTGTTCACAGTCAGCAAACTGCAGGCCACTGGCCAAATGTGGCCTGATGCCTATTTCTGTAGCCCACAGCTAAAAATGGTTTATATGTTTTTAAATGACTGAAAACATATAAAAGGGAAATTATTTTATGATGTGAGAGTTATATGAAATTCAAACTTCAGTGCCACTAAATAAAGTTTTATTGGAACACAACCATACTCTCATTTGTTTACACACTGCCTATGACTGCTTTTGTGCTTCAAAGGCAGAGCTGAGTAGCCTGCAGAGATTGGTTGGCCTGCAAAGCCTGAAATATTGACTTTATTGTCCTTTATAGAAAGAGTTTGCCAATTTCCTCACCTGGTCCAAACTCTAGACTCAATAGCCACCTTGAAGACAGAGGTTATAGGCATGTGATTCAGATCTGTATCCCAGGTGCAGAGCACAGGGCCTAACACCAAGACTGGCTAGGTTGTGGGGCTCAGTACAGAATGAAAATACAGAGCCCATTTTCAAAAACCAGGATTAATATGTCATTAAAGGTACTAAGATATTCTTCTGCTGCTTTTCTCTAAACTTGTCATGGCATTTTTTATTTGCTATTAATGTTGTGATCCCTTGGGCATGGAGATACTTGTAGGGTGAGTACAGACCACCACGGGTGTCCAGTAGCTCTGCCCTCGGTCTGGAGAAATAAATGTGCATGACCCATTGGCTGCTAAGATCCCCCTATCCTCCTCCATCCTACCTCTTTAGCTGCTGGCTGGGGGCAGGGAGACTGAGGAGAACATTTCCCATTCCCATGGGCCACCTGCTCCAATCGATGACAGATGACAACCCCCAGGGGTGTTGCGACTCTCACACTAGGATAGGCTAGGTACCTGGATGGGGGGGGCAAGAGGTTTGCCCCTGCTGAACCATCTACTGAACATGCCCTGGTACTGCCATCCTGGGAAGGGCCCAGGGCTCTAGAGGGTGGCCAAGAACCAGGCTTACAGAGTTACAGAAGTGGTAGGAAGCAGGACTATGCATGAGGCCAGGCTCCACACCTCTGGTGCATGCCTTATTATCCCATCGGATTTTACTTATAAAATACAAATTTAAAGAAAAAAAATACTAAGAGTTTTAAGATGGCAACCACAAAGCATGAAATACCAAGTGCTTCTGAGTGTGAGGCCCTGTGTTATTACAGTAGCCACACGCCCAGAAGCTGGTCCTGCTGCGTACACACCAGGGACTGAAGGACATCTGTGTTATGAACAGTTCTGGTGAGATGAACATCTCTGGTGAGATGGTGTGCCATGGTGGAAAAGCCCTTCGATGAGCAGCTCTACTCCTTACCTCAGAACCATTCCCCCACCGTGTATCTCCTAAAGGGTTCAAGTGGGATACCAGGGAATGACAATGCTCCAAAGCGTGTTAGCTTCACACTTTCTGGGAGCATCCTCAGGAAGCGTAGTCAGCCAGAATCTTCCTGGCCTCACATTATTAGCTTCATTCTTGTATCCAGGTTCTAAAATACTCAGGGAGATTTCAGGATGGTGAGAGAAATTAGCCCAAGCACCATTAGCCTGTCAGAGCCAGTAGATAAACGTGAGATGTCACAAGAGTTCTATGGGATCCCAGAGATGAAAGCAGGTAAGTCCAAGTGAGGCATCCTGGAGAGTTTCTTGAGGAGAAGGCCTTGGGGTATTTCTTGTGTGTGGGGGGGTGGGATATCTCTAGGTGGAGAAAAGCAAAAGGGGGCTTCACGTCCAGGGAGAGGCTCCTACGTGAGCCAAGGCTCAGAGATGGGACAGCATATGTGTGCCCAGGAAGTGGGGAACACTCCACTGTGACTGGAACACAGAGTATGTGTGCACGATGGTCCTGAGAGGCTGGAGGCCATTCTGCAGAGTCTGCTCTGTTCTACTTAGCAGTTTGCATTTCCTTCTTGAGGCCACTGAAAACCACTAAAGGGTTCGGTGACAGAGAGAGACAACTCGGTAATGTGTGCCCTTGGCCAGGAATGTACCTGTTTATAAAGTGTGAGAACAGCTCAGGGCTGCCTATCCTGACCGGAGAGGCAAGCACAAGACAGGAGAGGGAACTAGTGTCGACAGGCAGTCCCTCATGGACTGAATCCACATGGAGCTTTGAATCATATTTTAACCACTCTCTTATAGATAGAGACTGAGTTTCAAAGGGCTTAGATTTCTCTCTGAAGATCACATGGCTAGCAAGGAAGTGGAGCAGCATCTGGCCATGGGTCTACACCTAACACCATGGTCCAAACCCTTACTGATGCCCTACTCTGCTTTTCAAGGATTCCAGCAAGCATCCCAGAGCCACCCATTTGCCATGGGATGAACCACAGGTCTTATCCAGAAGGCTCTTCCTGAACTTCCGGGTAGAAGTGACCATTCCGTTCACTTTGCCCCAACCCTGATTATCTGGGTTGAAATTCCCAGTATCAGAGACTGTGGGCCCCTCAAGGGCTTCTCTCCTCTGTGTGTTCCCTGTGTCTCAGCACAAGGCCTGGCACAGAGTAGGTGATCAGTGCTGGTTTGCAGAATGTGTGAGCAAATTAAAGAGCAGACTAGCCCATTAATTAAAGAGCTCCTGACTCATCTTGGAGTCCATGGCCCTCCTCATTGGAAGCCAGGCCAAAAGCAACCTTTTCAGGAGCAGGCATGCTGAAGTTGAGGGCTGTGCGGGTGATGCACGGTTCTCGCATCAGAACAAATTTACAGCAAATAGTGCCCATAAACAGCACAAGCTACTCAGTTAGGCTAATTTATGTTCACACCAGGGCTGTCCTGGCCCCCAAAGCCCAGAGCTCTTTACAATTCCAAAATGATTAAAAGCATCACACAAACCCATATTTTCCATTTTTATTAAAAGCACTAAAGCGGGCAGTGCTTCCTGCATGTCAATGGGGAGCCACTTCCAGACCCAGGGAGAGACGTCTCTCCTCAGATGGCAAAGGCAGACTCGTCTATACCCTGCTCTGGGCATTGTTCTGCCTCTAAACTCCACTGTCTTCTCCCACAAAGGAGGCTGCCCTGCTTGTCCCATACCATGGCCTACGCCCATGTTTGCTTAGATTTTTTTCAGTCAGAGGCACACCCCTGCTTAAGATCTTTACAGACTCCAACTGTCACAACTCCTCAGCCTGGCACGTGACGCCTTTCATAGAGCGACGCAAACTGCCTCTCCAGTCACAAGTCGTCTTTCTGATAGAGGATGTCATGTTCTCAAAATACCCAGGATTTCTTTTTTCACTCAGAAAGCCTCTGCTCATAGTGTTCCTTGGGTTAAGGATGACTTTCCTTCCTTTCTCCACCTGGAGAATACCTATTCTTATCACTTCAGATCTAACTCAGTTTTCACCTTTTCTCTGAAGTATTGCTGAACTTCCCTAGGCCACGTGAGTTCTTCCTCTTTCCTACGTGTGAGTCCACTCAAGTGCATGTTATACTGGATTGTGTATGTTTGTGTGTCTGTCTCTCCCACGTGAGCTTCCAGCACAGAGCCTGGCCCAGAGTAGGTGGCTGGTGAATATTCGATAAATGAATGAATCAATGAACTTGACTTCCAACAATATGTCCCAAAGGAGACAACGCTGAGATGCTGTAACAAAACTACTCATCTAAGCCAATGATCTTCCTTAATATTTCACTGTGAGAGCAACTGAAGAACATAAGAGTCCACGCCTGATTCCTCATCATTCCTCCCCTCTGGAACTCACTCTCTAAGAGTTCTCTAAGCCAACAGCAGCACTCTTGTCAAGGTCTCCATGACTTCTGTGTTAAGTACAGTGGTTGGTTCTCAGTCTTCACGAAACTCGACAGACCAGCAGCATGTAGGTCCCTCCTCCTTGCACCACGTGTTTCCACCTGACCTCACAGATAGTCACTCTCTTATTTTTCTTCCTATTGCACAGGCCACCCCTTCCACAGCTCCTTTGTAGGTTCCTCTTCTTCTCCCAGACTTTTCAGCCTTGGAATGAGCCAAGACTCAAGTCTTTGGAACTCTTTTCTTCTCAATCTATACTCACTCCTTAAATGAGTTCCCTCAGTTTAACAGATTCCAAAATTTATATCTCCAGTTCTGAATTTTCCTTTAAGCTCCAGACTCATAGCCAACTGTATCTTCAACATCTCCATGTGAATGTTTAGCAGACACCTCAAATTTACCATTCTAAATCCAAACCCCTAATTCCTTTTTCCAAATCTGTTTGGCCCACAGTCTCTCCCTTATCACTCAGGGAAATGCCATAACTCCATTCTCCTCCGTGTTCAAGTGAAGAAACTTGGATACATCTTTGACAATATATTTCCATGTTCAGTATTCAGTCCTTCATCAAATCATGTTGGCTTTGTCTTCACGGTATCCAAATGCTGACCACTCCCTACCACCTCTAGCTGGTTCCTGCCACCGTCATTCTTCACCTGCAGTACCGCACTAGCTTCCCAATTGGTACTCCTGCTTCAACTCTTGCCACACGCTGCCCCTTTATGACTGTATTCAACACATCATTTAGAATAGTTATGGTAAAATAATGTAAGTCAGCTCAAAAGCCTTAGATGCCTGCCATCTTATAAAAGTAAATGCCAAAAATCCTTATAATGTCTTCAAAGACCCTACATAATCTGATGCTCCATTACTCCACTACTGCTTTTCCTCTCAGGCATTCCATGTTAGTCACTGGCTTCCCTGCAGCTCCTGGAACACACCAGCCTTGGTCCATTCTAATGGGCCAGATAGCCACCTACTGCTTCCTTACTTCCCTCATAGTGATGGCTTCCCTGAGCATCCTATTTGAAATCACAATCTGCTTCCCTTCCCTGTGCTGTCGGTACACAGCTTCTCCACTCCCTTTATTTAACTTAGTTGCTTTATTTTCTACCACAGCATTTTAGGGTGACTGTTTCCTGGTTTATACTTCTCTGGTAATTATTAATAGTTTTTTTTGCTTTCATCCTCAGAGGTGCCCAGGTTTGGACAGTAAATTAAATAATCACCTTATTTTCCATCATCTAATATACTAAATATTTTACTTATTTATTTTATGTATTCTCTCTCCTTTTAGAACATAAGCTCTATGAAGACAGGGAGGGAGTTTTGTATGTTTTGTTCCTTACTCAATCTCTAGTACCTGGAACATGGTAGGTGCTCAGTATCTGTGGAATGAGTGATTTTACATTTCTAGATAACAACAGAGGCAGTTTGCACTGTTGTTTGACCTCCTTTCTTTATAAAAGACCGGGTCTTGGCTTTAGCCTTAGGGCCATCCTCATAACAGGTCAGGGAGCCTATTTTATTTCCTGACCCTGTTAACTCTCCAATTTTTAACAACAACAACAAAAAATCACAGTGAATAAAGGAGGCCCAAAGAGGAAGGTCAATTTGTAAAGTTCATGCCATCAGGAATCTTAGAAATGTGATCCATCAACCTCAGCCTCACAGTAAGGAGGTTGTGCTTGGGACAGCCCCACAGAACAAAGAAAGACATTCTTCACATGTAAACACTTTTCACACCATTACCGAAGCCCTGCCCCTGCCAAGACATAATGACTGTGTTCAGTGTCATGGGGAGGAAAACACACATTAGCCAGACGGCAGGTTTCGGACGCACGCCTGTGACATTATCTCTAATCATATATAGTCTATTTCATATCCGCTTTTTTTGTGGGCTTCACAACTTATAATTATTGCCAGCAGGGAAAAAGAAAAAAAAGGTAGGGAAATGTTGGAAGGGAGGGGTATAGATAGGAGAGAAAATTCTTCTTGATAGCAATAAACTGTGTGAGAGAGATAGGCCAGAGCTTATTAGACAATATTAGAAACTATATTGGGATTAAAGCTAAGAAAAATGAACTGTATATAAGCTGGGAGACTGTGCAAGTCAGGAGATCTTATAAGGCTTTTGGCTCATCTCATTACATTGTGTGTCTATGACATTGGAAGGAAGTTAGTGGGACGTTATGAAACGTGTCAAATTTAGGGTCCAGACTGGATATTTCATAAATCCACATAGGATTTGGAAGGGCCTCTGAGGTTAATGAGCTGAACTTCATTTTATAAACAGTAGGGGAGGGAGGACCTGCAGGGCAAGGACTCGTATCCGGGCCTCCTGATCCAGAGCACAGTTGATTCTTCCATGGAAGGCACTGTAACAGGGAGCTCTTTGTCATGTCATTTACCCTGGATTTTGGGGTGGGAGGATTTCCTCCAAGACTTGGCCCTGGGACCAGGAGGGAGGATGGCAGATGTACGAGAATATTGTGAAGCTGTGATGGGAACCCCTTCTGGATCCCAGGATCCTGACACGGTGGGCTTGCCTCAAGACCATGGCCTGCATGCGTGTGTGCGCGCGTGTGTGTGTGCACATGCCTCCTGACAGACCTGAGTTATAACACTGGAGCCCAGGGCCCCAGGGAGAAGGAAGCCCTGCAGAAAGGAGACTTTACTGCTGCTCTCCTCCCACCAGGTGCTGCAACCTTCGTTTCCCTCCCTCCCTCAGATTTAGCCATCCTTTAAAGCTGTCATCACGTCTCCCCTCCCCGCTCCCAGAACACAGATGGTGGAAATGGGGTGCTTCAGCCTCCAACCTCTACTGTCACCTCCCAGAAATCACTTTACTGCTTGCGAAACCTTTATCTCTCTGAGTTTTGGCTTTTCTGGTGATTTTTGAAGGAGGGGAAGACAAAAGCTGCATGGAGTCAATGGTAGTGTGTGTGTGTGTGTGTGTGTGTGTGTGAAAGCCAGGGTCTGCTGAAGAGACTATGGACTACGGACATCCCTGAGCGGAAAGGAGGAGAGATGAGGATGGCTTTGGGGCTAAGGGAGGGTGGTTATTTCTTAAACAGGGAGGAGGAGGACAGCTGGTGCATTTGTCACCTGTACGCCACTCTACAGCAGCATCTCAGGGTGTGTTCAGGTTGGTGACTTGTCGACTTATGGTCTGATGGCCTCATCAAAGATCATTAAGCCCCAAGCAGTGCATGGAAACAGCAGTACGTGGCCATGAGGGCTAGGGAAATGGCTGTATCAGTGTGAACTGGTCTGGATCAATGACGAGTAATCAGAGAGGCTAGCACCAAGGCTTCTGATACTTTGGCGCCTCATGAGATCCTGGGATCTTAGCAAAATATAGGGGTGGGAAACCCCAGTAGTAACAGAAATTCAATACACTACCAGTTTGGAAGGATGTGGGCTATGAATTCAATTTAAATACTTTTGATATAAAAAAATATATTTCTTTTATTCCCAAGTTTGTAAACTAAGATCATACTTATTATAACGATAGAGCACCTACTGTAGAATGTTTCACGAATGGTGGATATTATCACTATTATTACATCACTTACTAAATGTATTTGAAAATAAAAATCATAGGGTAGGTCAGGTCAAGGCTGATCAAAAACACAAGCCACGTGTCAGAAGGACATTAAACTCCAGGAACTGAAGCAGCAGAACCAAAAGCACTCTGAGAACCCAGTCTCTGACAATTCTCTCCCAGAGACTTTCACTGAGCACGTATTTTGCTCCAGCACTGAGCTGGGGGCTAGAGCTCCAAGGATGAATCAAATATGTTCTCTGGCGTTGAGAAGCCCCCAGCATGGCAAGGGGTACAGACACACAAAGAGGTCATTTCAGTTTCATGTGCTTGCAGCCGTCTTAGGGACATTCAGCCATAGGCCAGCTTCCTGTTTTAGTGCTATTGCCTTTCTTCTTTTTCTGCCAGGGAAGAGTCATTCAAGTAAGGTTAGACTTCAAGCTCATTATGGTGACTGAAGAAAGCAGCCCAATGGCCAGGCAGGACTTGGTGACTAGAAGACGGAGGTATTTCCTAGCATGGGCACTGCAGAGGAACTTTGTTCCACTCCTTGCTTTTAGCTAGGACAGTCAGGCTTCTAATCCTGAACTTTCCTCATTATAGCATAGTGTCCCCAGGAATGACCCTACAAATGAATAGCTTGTACCCTCATAAGCAGAAGTGGAGAAATAAAAATTAGAATGCAGATGGTACTAGTTTCCCTAGCTTCCAACAATACAGATTTATTCTCTTGCAGTTCTAGAGAAATCAGAAATCAAGGGACTGAGGGGGCTATGCTCCCTTCAGAGGTTCTAGGGAAGAGTCCTTCCTTGCCTCTTCTAGCTTCTGGTGGGTGCCAGCAGTCCCTGAAATCCCTTGGTTTGTGGCATTACCCCAGTCTTTGCTTCCTTCGTCACATGGTATTTTTCCTGGGTTCTCTATGTCCCTGTGTGTTCACATGGCCTTCTTATAAGGAGAGCAGTCATTGAATTTATGGCTCACTTTAATCCAGTATGATCTCATCCTAACTTAAGTATAATTACAAAGACCTAATTAAATAAGGTCACATACATAGCAACTAGGAATTAAGACTTCAACAAATCTTCAACAACATACACCTTCAAAATATACACAGAATAGACAGAAAGCAAAAACCTTCTGGAGTTCACCTGCTATCTATAGATTCGTTTATTGGATACTCCTTGACATCTGTGAGGGCACCCTTGGGAAAAAGGAAGCCTACACTAAATGAATGCATACCTGCCTGGCAGCTGGGGCTGCTTGGCACGCCTTAGACCTGTCTGCTCCAGTGGGCAGCCTGGACCATGACAGAGGAGCAGAGGTAGAGGACGGAATCTATCAAGCTAGACTGTACCCAATCCAGTACCTCACCTTCTAATGAGGAGATCAAACACCAAGGAGAAGAAGAAAACCTGTGTGAAGTTTCATCATGCCCTGGCCATGAGAGTCCCAAATGTTAGCCAAATATTAGCCAAAATCAGGAGGATGGTCTGAGAAAGAAATGCCTCAGGAGCTTTAAAAAATTTTAGTTGACTTCAAAATATACAAACCCTTTCATTTAGCAATTCTACTTTTAGGAAATGAGCCTAATGAAATGGTTAAGATTTAGCCACAAGAAATTGATCAGAGCATTATTAATAATGACAATTTAAATAGTCTCCATAAGTTGCACATTTACTTTATGTCAGACATTGTACCAGGTGCCTGGCATACATTCTCATTTAATCATCAAAACAGCCTTTCTTTCAGGATGAAGAAACTGACCTAAGAGGTTAAGTTTCCTAAGAATACACAGCTAATATCTTGAAACGCATGAGTTGGAATCCACATCTGTTTGATTCTAAAGCCCGGGCTCTTGCTATCCTTCTACATAAAGTCATCAAATCAACTTCAGGGCCCTTGAATGGAAGTACCAATGACTAGGAATCTGTTAAAACCCTTAAGATTCATCATGCAGTAAAATGTAGCAGGTCATTGTGTGAGGTATTATAGATTACTATCTAGTGATAAAGCGTATATTAAAAGAAAGATAGGTTACAAGACATTACTTACTGAGTGATTATGAGTATATGTAGTGGTTACAGCGGATAGATAAATACATATAAAAACATTAACCCTCATTACCTTTGGGTGGTGGGATTATAGGCGAGATTTACTTTTGATTTTCTATATTTACAATTTTTCTACAATGAACAAGGAACTAATTTAATAATAGAAAAAATAAAGTATGTTTTGTTTGCAAAACAAAGAGATTTCTGGTAGGCAGGGAGAGAGTATTTGCTAAAAGGATTTTCTAAGACCACATCTTCAGCTTGAGCGGGTGCTTCAGCTCACGCTTATCTTTACCTTGCCAGACACAATTCCTTTCCCTACACAGCACATGGAAAACTGCGACTTCCCACTGGTAGAAAGGGTTCATGTCTTTGGACTTAGCAGAAGCACCTGAGTGGGAAAGGCTGCCGAGTACATGAGTATCAGAGGGATTTCAGGGCACACTGCTTCTGCCCTGTGGCTAGATGAATCTAATAATATCCCACCGTTTCTTCTTCATTCTCTCAAAGATGCAGCAGGTAAAGCTTCTGATTGAATTCCATCTTGATTTCATTAAATATTCATAAAGGCCAATTAGAAGAGGAGAGAAAGAGGCTGCAAGGCAGCCCCTTCTATCATCCTGTCAGGGGCTGGCTGGCTGACCATCAGGCGTGGACCAGCCAGTGGTCAATATGGCTGTGACCTTTCTGCCCTCTCCTCTGGGGTCACTTTTCACTATCCCAGCAAGGGACTCAGGACCAGCAGGGGAGGAGAGGCAGGGGCCATGGAAGAGAAACAGCTCATAATTCTGACAGCAAGGTGCTTAGTGTGTAGAATGCAAAATGCAAATGCCAGGAAACATCCTCAATCACCACTGGAATGGAAATCTTTCCCTAATGAGCGATGACGATGGGAGAGAGCTGATTGCACTGAAGAAAAACTGCTTAAAATTCATAATCAATCAAGCAAGTTGATTTTAACCTTTTGTAACTAAGCCATCCCATTCCAGCTCCTTCTATTGTCCAACTAGAGCTTATCTCTCCCCGTCTTCTTACCCCAACCCAGTTGGGACAGGAGGTGCCCTGGGAGGTGCAAAGAGAGACAAGCATGTCAGAAAGACAGCGTGCAAGAACCCAAGAGAACTCATCTAACCTAGTCCTCTAATTTTACAGTTGGCGGATGAGGGTCAGAGAGGGCCAGGGACCTGATGGTGTCACATGGTCAGTGTCAGCACAACCAGTTTTCTTGTCTGCAGGCAGCCAAGGAATATTGCAATAGAACATGCACTGGAAGTCCAGAATTCTGTGCTTGGAACCCAGCTTTGCTATTATGAGCTGTGTGATATTGGAACAAAATACTTATACTATTTTTAGACTGCAGATTCCATAATCAAAAATGGCAATAATCATGTCTTCCTACCTACAGTTCTTGTGAGATGTAGATAATTGAAAGGATATAAAAATGCTTTGTGGGACGCCTGTGTGGCTCAGTGGTTGAGCGCCTGCTTTTGGTTCAGGGCATGATCCCGGGGTCCTGGGATCGAGTCCCGCATCAGGCTTCCTGCATGGAGCCTGCTTCTCCCTCTGCCTGTGTCTCTGTCTCCCTCTCTCTCTGTCTCTCATGAAAAAATAAATAAAATCTTTATAAAAAATAAATAAAAATGCTTTGAAAATGGTAACATACCCTGCTTGCCTTCCTTACCATCTTCTAGACCCCCTGCCCTGTTTTTCCCTCCAAACCATATTACACTTGGGTGTTGGCAAGATCTTTTTAAAACCTGAATCTGACTTTGCCATAGCCTTATTTAACCCTTCCCACATTGTCCTTTAAACTGTAAGCACTAAGCCTGGCATTCAGGAACCGTCACAATTTGGGCCACTTGCCTTATTTTCTCTTAGCTTTAGTTTTCTGATTCATAGAATGAGAAAACTGCTACCTACCTTAGAATTAGAGGGCTATTGTGATAATTAGAATTCACAACTGTAAAGTGACCAGCATGGTTCCTGGCATATAATAGCTGCTCTATGTAGCTTAGTTTCACAGAGAAGGGGTAATTCTTACCTGATTTTACAAATGTGCCACATGAAGACAATGGGTTATGGCCACACAGCTAGAATTCAGAGCTGAGATTTTACCCTTGGGCTTTTGGTTCCTGGGAGCCCCCCAGGATGGGAAAGGAGGAGCAGGTGTGAAGATACCTCAGGCTAACACCATGGAATGCCTCTTTTCTGAGATGCCTCTGCCAAGCCCAAAAGGTACAGAATAGTTTTATTTTCTACATGATCACAAGGTCTTAGGTTGGAGGGCTAGCCAGCTTCTCTTGACTCATTTCGAACTAGTGGAAAATGCAACAAAGCCAGAGGTGCTTCAGTTATGCTAAATAGTTGCTTGAATAAAAGGAGAAGTTAAAATTCCCAAACAACAATTTAATAGTTCTCTTTTTCTTTTTTCTTTTATTGTTCAGTTTCTCCTCCAGGCCACATTTCAAGGCAGTAAAGAGAAATCGAGTGGAAATATTTGTGCATGAACTGTTGCAAATGAGTGTATCATTCAAAAATGGTTTCATCAAGACACCAGACTGGATCCACTGTGGGTGGCTGGCTGAGCCCTGAGCACCGGCAGGCAACCCAGGCCCCCTTGGCTTCACCTCATCTTTTCTGGTCTCCTGGCCCATTAACTCAGGCCTGCCCTAAGTCTCAGATCCATCTTGATATGAAGCAAAAGGGGGAGTATGCCAAAAATTCTACCTTATTCATTTATTTAACAAGTATCTATTAAGTGCCTACTATGTGCCAAGTTTTTTGCTAGGTAAAGTACAAAGACAGGAAAACAGATGCAGATTTTGTCTAAATTTTGACTGAAGTTAAAAAGACTTCCCATACCAAGTACTGGAGAGGAAAGGAGAAGTTGGAATCTTATCCATTGCTGGCGGGAATGTAAAATGGTACAGACTTTGGAAAAAAGTTTGGCAGTGTCATAAAAAACATTCTCGGGACGTCTGGGTGGCTCAGCGGTTTGGCGCCTGCCTTCAGCCCAGGGCATGATCCTGGGGTCCCTGAATCGAGTTCTGCATTGGGCTCCCTGCGTGGAGCCTGCATCTCCCTCTGCCTGTATCTCTGCCTCTCTCTCTCTCTCATAAATAAAATCCTTAGGAAAAACAAACAAACAAACAAACAAACAAACAAAAACCTTCTCCAAGAGACACAAAACCATAAGCCCTTACAAAGAATTGTACGTGAATATTCAAAGTGGCTTTGTTTGTAATGGCTAAAAACTGGAAATAATTCAGATGTGCACCAACAAAGATGAATGGATAAACAAATTGTGGTATATCCGTACAATGGAATTATACTCAGCAATGAAAAGGAATGAACCACTGATATACACAACAATGTATTTGAAGCTCAAAATAATTATGTAGAGCAAAAGAGGCCTAACAAAAAAAGCACACATACTCAATGATTCAATTTATATAAGATTCTAGAAAAATCCTGTATGATGCTGTTTATAAAACTCTAGAAAATGCTAACTATAAGGACAGAAAGAAGATCAGTGGCTATTGGGGATGAGTGGGAGTAGAGAAGAGTGAGAGAAGAGATTAGGACATGAGGGAATTTTGGGGTGTAGTAAATTTTTCATTATCTCGATTGTAGTGATAGTTTCAAGGGTGCATACATATGCCAAAATTTATCAAAGTGTATACTTTTTTGTTCGTTTGTTTTTTTACTCTAAGTCCCCTTCATCTATTTCAACCATCCCACTGTCTACCTCCCCTCTGGAAACCACCTGTTTGTTCTCTATAGTTAAGAATCTGTTTTTTGGTGTGTCTCTTGGTTTCATATTGTATACTTTAAATGTGTGCAGTTTATTGTGTGTCAATTACACTTCCATTAAGATCATTTAAAATAATAAACAAACAAAAATGCTAGCTGTAATGAGGAAAATGGACAGGGGCTATATGATGGTGGAAGAGGAAAAGATACAACTGGACTTAGGGTGAAGAACTAGTTAGGAGGCTGTTATAAAAATCTAGGAGAAATGGTGAGAGTTTAACAGAGAATGAAAGCAGTGGAGATGGTGAGAAGCAGAAGGACCAAAAAGATTTAGGAGTTAAAACAGAAAGGGCTGGGGGAGCTGGGGTGGCTCAGTGGTTGAGCATCTGCCTTTGGCCCAGGTTGTGACCTGGGGTCCTGGGATCGAGTTCTGCATCAGGATCCCGTCAGGGAGCCTGCTTTTCCCTCTGCCTGTGTCTCTCCCTCTCTCTGTGTGTCTCTCATGAATAAGTAGAACAACAACAACACAGAAAGGGCTGGTGATCAGTTGCATGGATGAGAGTGAAAGAGAAAGGGCTGAGGGACAGTACATTCCATGCCATTCAGTGAGATGTATTCAGAATTCAGGGAATCATCTCATCTCCCCTCCCACCTCTATCTCCTGCTCCTCTCCCCATTATCACCTCCTTGGGTCAGGCCTTATCGTCATTTACCTGAACTGGTACATCAGCTTCTTCTTTAATCTCCCCATATGCAGACTTGCCTTCTCCAATTGATCCTTCACATCAGAGACTAGAATAATCTTCCCAAAAAGGCATACTGACTATTTCATTCTCCTGCTAAATACCTTTCTGAAACTCCCTACTGCCCTCAGGAGTCCAGGATGAAGTCCAAAACCCTTAGCCTGGCACTTGTGAAGCCTTCCCTCACTTCACTCCTATCATTTTCTGCAGCCATCTTGCCCTCCTGCCAACACTTGTCAGGACCTGGCTCCAGACATAATGAATTGCTTATAGCTTCTTGAATGCTTCCCTTCTCCTTGTCTGTGCATAACTTGGCCCCTCTGATCTGAACTTAACTCCTGGATGGTTTTGGTTACTCCCAGGTGCTCTTTTACATTTCATGCTTCCTTATATCCCAGCATGTATTTCCATGGATGGTATTTATATGCATCTCTGATTTGGTCCCTGTTTTGAGGCCCTTTTTCTTGCACCTCTGTAGAGGTCTCCTTTCATCTTACCTCTAAGTCTGGATCTATTTGCTCCTCCTGGATCACCTTCCAGGAGTCTGAGTATTGTTCAGTTTCTTGTGTAATACCAGGCACATAGTAGGTGTTTCAGCTTTGGGCCTTGGGCTTTGTTTCCTGAATCAATGTCACTGGTGCTAATCACCTATTTTCTTGCTAATGTGATATGCTTCCACAGTCCCTGGACCCTCTTCATCCATTGAAATCTCCCTATTTCATCTCCCAAATTAATGGCTCTGCTTAATGGGAGATTCTCACAGGCTTTGAACATCAGGTGGTATTTCACCAGGGCTGGGTCTGTTGCTCAGCATTTGTCCTACCTGGAGAGGTATGTCCTGGACACTCCCTGACCTTCATGCCTCACCTAGTGCCACAATTCCTTCCTTCCTCACATGCTGTCTTAGTACCTATGAAGTCATACCTGTGCTGCACAATGGGGAGAGAAAAGAGGTGACTGAAAGAAAATATGCAGCACTGATAAAAGAGTCTCAGTTATTACTGAGCTAATTAATTTAACTTTTCTATAAGGAAGATGACTCTGGTTGTGCTGGAACACACAAGGCTATGGGTGGTAGTCATTGTTCCAAGTGTGGTGTTTGTCTTTACAGCTTCATGGATGGATCATGACATGAGTAGCATGTAAAATGTTTGATTGACAATTTATGTGAGGAAGTTTCTGAGATGCATGACCTTTATCTTCAGGAGGCAGGTTAGTGTAAAGGTTGAGAATAGAGTTTTGGAGCCTGCTCAACCGATTCCTGCTTGTGTGAACCTGGGAAAATTACTCACCCTTTTCTGCCTCTCTTTGCTCATATGAAAAATGGGGATATACTCAACACCTACCTTTCTTTTTCATCTGCAAAATGGGGATATAATAAAACCTACCTCATAAGGTAATTGTGAAGATTAATCAACCTGATAAATGTACAACTCTTAAAACAGTGCTTGGCATGAGGTAAGGGCTCTATAAACATTAGTAGTTATTATCTACAAAAACCTAGGACCATTTCTGATTTTCCAAAGAATAAATGTATAATTACTAAGATAGAAAAACTTCAATGCAAAAATCATCACCAAGCCTAACATTCATGTGTTGTTGCTTCCATTGTATCATGCTTCTCCTGAGTGTCATGAGACAGAGAACTGTACCCAGCCTGCAGCTGCAAGGTGTAGGAGTCTGTCCAATAATAAATATGATCACATTCCCTGGAGGATTTTCTATTTCAAAATTATAATTACAATTCAATGGCTTAATTGAATTAGACCCTCATTCTACCCAAAGGGCTGATTCAGAAAAAAATAGGCAATCATGAGCTGAGGTAACTAACAAGGGATCTTCAGGAGGTAGAGTCATAAATTGAGGGTTACTAATTTGCTGCAAAGTCTTGTCTTTTTCAAGAGACCTCAACCTTCAGCATCTTTCATCCTACCAGCTATTCTATCAAAGAAACACACACACAGCAGAGGAAAGCAAAAAGCATACTGTATCCAAGAAGTCCATCTCTATGCTTGTAGGCCTTCTATTTTTACATTTACCACTTATGGTAAAAATTTAGAAATGTAAATACTGCAACAATGTTTGGTAACAAATTTACTGCAATGTCTTTAGAGCATACCCAACCAAAGCAATGTAAAAATCATTGTGAGTAAATAATAATTTAACTGCAACTAAAAATCACAGATATAATAAACAAGAAAGAATTAAGGGGATATGAAATCAGCATATCTCATATTTCTGAAACTGAGGAAATAATAACAGCTATCATTTATTGAGAATTTCCTGTTCTTAGCATCTTACATAGATTTTTATCCTCTCAACAACCTTCTGAAGTAAATATTAATATTACCCCCTTTCTGTGGATGGGAAAACTATAGCACAGAATGATTTAGTAATTAAGTAATTTGCCCAAGCACTACCTCCGTGCCTTTGTGCAAACTTCAGGCCCACCTAGTTAGTCACTCTGTGTCCTTTAGATGATGAACATAACCCATGCTGAGATCCATTATTCCAATACACTATTCAAAAACCAGACCTGGCAATATAGGCATGACAAGAACAGTAACAATAAGGCTGCTGATTAAGGCCCTCCAGATTCCGCTTTATGACAATACCTAGTAGTATTTATTCATTTATTGGAAACATACTTTTTGAACACTTACTATGTCAGGCACTGTTATAGGCACAAGAGATAAAATAACAAAAATAACAACAACAACAATAACAACAACCAAAACAACAACAACAACAACAAAAAACAACAACAAAGCCCTGACAAAACTCCTGCTTTCATGGAGCATACTTTTAATTGAGGAAAGCAGATGGAAGTAAAACAAGTAGAATTTATAGTACACTGAAATAGTGATAAGTGCCATGAAGAAAAATCAAACAGGGAAGGAAGATAATGGGTATTTGGAGATGAACTTGAAGTTTTGGATAGGCTAGCCAGGGAAGGTCTCACTGAGAAGGTGATATTACATTTAAAAACATAAAGGAGGGGATGCCTGGGTGGCTCAGTGGTTTAGTGCCTGCCTTTGGTCCAGGGCGTGATCCTGGAGTCCTGGGATCGAGTCCCAAGTCAGGCTCCCGGCATGGAGCCTGCTTCTCCCTCTGCCTGTGTCTCTGCCTCTCTCTCACTCTCTCTCTTTTTTCTCTCTCTCTCTCTCTCTCTCTCTCATGAATAAATAAATTTTAAAAAAGTTAAAAACCTAAAGGAAGGGAGGGAACCATGAGGATATTAGGTGTATCAATATCAAGTAATAACATTTACCTTCCTGTTCACCCATAAAACAAATAAAACATGTACTTTTACTCAGAGTATCAAACTCTTTGAGCCTGGAGAGAGCTAAATCATGTACTCATCGTGACTGCCAGGCATCATGCTAGGCATTATGAAGGATGCAGATAAAAGACAGAGCCCCTGCCCTTGTCAAGCTGGGGTTGTCAGAGAGAAAAGCATGTGAACGCTGGCTTTATTATAAGAAAGGGGGCAATAAAATGTGTTTTTAAAGAGAGGAACAAAACAGTTCTACAGAGAGGATGATTAAATCAAGGGAAAGGGATTGGGGCGAGGGAGGCGGGCCTTGGAGCTGAGAAGGGCCCATACATAGTTTGGAGAAACAAACAGAACTGCATATACAGAGATTTGGATCTGGAGCAGAGGGATATTAGCCATGATTTGCCAGCGGATCGGCAGGGGGTGGGGGTGGGAGCCAGGAGGAGATGGTGCACCAGAGATTTGTGAGGAAGGTAAGGGGACGTAAAAATTTATCCAATTTAGTTATTTCTT
Organism: Vulpes lagopus; assembly: GCF_018345385.1. Taxonomy (NCBI): domain Eukaryota; kingdom Metazoa; phylum Chordata; class Mammalia; order Carnivora; family Canidae; genus Vulpes; species Vulpes lagopus. The sequence goes on from NC_054846.1 coordinate 51,919,057, forward strand.
GTCATGAGAACAAAGAAATCAAATGACTTGGATTAATTGGCTTATGTGATTAGGTGGCTTAATATTATATAAAATCATTTTAAATCCATAGAGGAATGATGTGAGCTATAAATAAGTAAATAAGTACATTCTGCACCAGATGATTGAAGAAGAAAGGTCTCCTTCTGTGGCCACAAAAACTGCTTCACTGTCTCTGCACGTCTGAGCTGAGTCTACATCAACGGTGAAAATCAGTCAGGCCTTTGGAGCTGTGGGACATGGTCTTGAGGTCAGATGACCTGAACTGTGTGACATTTGTGATGTCACTTCACCTTTTTGTACCTTGCTTTCCTAGTGGGACAATGTAGATGATCCCTACATTGCCTGCTTTTCAGGATCATGTGTGGATTCAGTGCAGACTTGGGTGTGGAAAGTACCTTGTACGCTCTGAAAGGCTGCCTTTACCCTCAACACTCACTGTCAGCATCCACATACAACTTTGCCTTTCCTTATCAGATTAAGTGAACAAAACGAAGCAAAACAAACAAAATGAGAGAAAGATTGAAGGGAACCTGTCTATCTCTATCTCTTGTATCTAACTGTATGACTTTAGGGAAAAATCTTCGAACCTGTTTTCTCATTTATAAAGTGGGGTCTAAAATGTCACACTAAGATGTGGAAAGCTTTGAATAAAATAACACAGCTAGCATACTACAGAGCTCAGCAAATGAGTATTTCTGTTTACTTTTTGAGGGTCTTTAGTAAAGCTCCAAAGGACCACGTATTTCCCCTAAAAGCAGGAAAGTGGATACAATCTATAAGATGGTGTTTCATTCTGGAGCAAGTATGGGAGAAAAAAAAAAAAGGCCAGCTGGTAAGACACTCTGAAGGTTTATCCACACCAGCTAGAGGGAGACTATTGTTGACCCAATTCTTCAGTCTCCAGCCTGGGGGTCTTCATCCTCAAATGGCCCTCATGTGTAACCTTTTGGAGTCCCTGACCCTTCATCAAGTCAGCTCAAATAGCCTTTATTGGGTATCTCCAATGTTCTACTCACAACATAGGTGCTAAGATACAAAGTTAAAATCCGGGGAAGCTCAAATATTGTTGCAGTGGGATAAATCCAGTGTTCTGGGACCCAGAGGAGAGCCACATAATCCAGCCTGAGGAATCCTGGAAGAGATCTCACAAGGGTTGAAACCGGTGCCGAATCTTTAGGATATAAATTTCACAGGTCAAGAAGAGGAGGAAAAAGAGGGAATTGCTTGTGCAGAAGTATGGAGTGTTAAAACAGCAGTGAGTGTGTGCGTGCGCATGTGCATGTGTGTGTGTGTGTAATGTGTATCTTGAGAAGGCAAGGTTAGAAAAAGTTGACTTTTAAAAAATTTTTGGGAAACCTCCAAGCCACTTCCCCCGACTTCCCTCTAGTTTCTACAGGCCTCTCTTCTCAGAGCTGCTCCTCTTATGACTCTTCTTTGGGGGAAGGCAAAAACTTGGTCCAGACCTTGTAAGAGACCAGCTTTCAGCCAAACTGTGATTCACTCCTCTGGGCCCCAGCTGACTGCTTGTGATCAGGCCAGTTCCCAACCCCTGCACGTGGCTCAGCGCACTCTCACAGCATCCCCCCGGTACACGGGCTGGCAACCTTTGAAAATCAGACATCCAAAGTAGTGAGCAAAGTTGCCACTTCCAGGGGGGAGGGAGAGTCAACCAATACAGTGTTCCCTTTTTCTCTTCTTTGTGCTCTCTGATGCCAAGTTTCTAATTTTATAGGCAAGTGGTGAATCTCCCTGAAAATAAAATAAATTCCCTATAAGGGAGCATACAGCTTTACTGCAATGGCTTTTTTTTTTTGCAATGGCATTTTTAAGTACATAAATGTCTCATGTATTCCAAACTGTCCAGAGGTTTACAGGAGTAAGAGTATTTTAGTATACTGAGCATTAGCAATGTGCCAAGCAATGAGCTAAAGCCTCTATTTATGTTATTTACTTCTCACTCCACCCTATGAATTTAAAATACCTTTTCCATTATACAGAAGGAAACTGAAGATCAGAGAGGTTAAGGAATTTTCACACTGCACAGCTAGAAAAGAGAAAAGCTACGAATTAAACTGGGTCTCTTACCACAGAACCTACCCTCGCCCAGAGCCTTAGCCTTCCTGCATAGCTACAGACAATTCTGCGACTTCCAAATCTTTTTTCATTTTACTTTTTGAATGCAATCTTTGTAAATCATATCGTACCTTTTCTTATGCTCCTATACAGGCAAAGTGGAACATAAATTAACCTTGTCCTAATTTTTTTTGCAGAACTATTTTTTGCGTCTATTCTGAAATCACCATGCCTTGCCTTGTTTGGCTAGCTTATATATGATCACTGGCCTTTTCATGCAGTTATGTTGCTAGCTGTGTCTGCCTCTTGCAAATCCTCCCTGTTACTTTACATTTGCTGCTTCTAAACTATTTTAGACTACCAAACAAAATAGATACGCTTACTTGAGTATGCCTGAAACAGGTAAAAAGGGTTAAATGATAACTGGGGTGTTTAAACTGTGTGGAGAGCATGGCAAATTTAATGCATATGCCTGTGAGGGTGGTTAGAAGTAATTAATAGGACATAGCACATATTGTAGTGATCACAGTTCTGTCTGTTTTCAGCTCAGGACCCAGTAAGGAATCCACTCTTCTTACTAATGGGATTAAAAGCAAACTTTGCTCCCATTTCCACCTCCACAGCCATGGCAGATGGTTAAAGCCATTGGCGGCAGCATTCTCGGGTTAGAGACAGACAGCGACAGGCCTCATAAATACACACAGGGAGATACCATTTCCCCTGAAATGATTTTTAAGCAGTGGGCATTTTGCAGAGTATATTGGAGAAGTGTAAAATCTCTTCAGGAACACCGCTGCTGAAGACTGCAATTAGGTAAAAATTTAAGCAGGGGCTAACATTTTTCCTCAAATACTAAGATACCTATTACTAGGAAGTGATATTTTAATACCAACTTGCAAGGGATAAAAGCAGTCAGCTCATGAAAGAGGAGGAAATGGCAAGGCATATGAAGTGCAGGAATAAGAAAAATATAGAACATATGGAACACATACCATTCTTTAGCTACATGTGGCCACAAGTCTCCATAAATTTCTTATCGCAAAGGAATTGAAATCACATCCTAGAACTCTACTGAATGCCTTGGGATGTGTTTATGTTCAGGCTTCCTATATGGTCACCTGTGTATATTTCTCACTCCATGAGGTGTATTCATTATCATTAAGTCCTCTTACTTTTCCATAAATCCTGATTTTGAGACTCTCTCCCATTATTGTGAGAAAGATTTGAACTTGATAAACCCTATTTGACCACTGCTATCAAATTTTTAGTTCCTAGAATGGGCCAAAGGAAATGAATAGACCCAATTAGAAAGGATATCCTTAACCTTAATTTTATCTCAGTGTATGACACTTCAAACAGGGACTTGTGACATCTGCCAAGAAGCCTTTAGTTTTCTGGATTCTTCATAGTTGAGGCAACCCTAGCTTTACAAAGCTGATAGTAAGTACTCAGTAAATACTACTGCTCTCATTTGAGGTAAAATACAAGAGAACCATAATGTTCAAGAACTTAGTGAAATTGGCTGAACATTATTATTTATTCCTCTCTAATGATCTTACTAAAACAATTAAAGCTCATTTTCAGTTGCACCTCAAAGGAAAGAAAGTTATTTTTCAGCAGTAGGGACCTGCAGTTCTCACTGAAAATCCGTGGCATGGTAGACTCTGAGAGACATTTTAAGAGGCTCCCTGGCCCCTAAAAAGAAGAAAGTCTTTCCGCGTTGCTCAGATGCAGAAAAATATGCAGACCCCCAAGAACTTAAGAAAAACATTCATTAAGACAGACTGTCAAAACAGTCAGCTCACAACCAAATTTAGGAATTTCACAAACAAGTCATGGGGTGACAGAAGCAAAAGAAAGAATGACAGTTCTGACAGGCTTGCTTTCCTTCGGTAAGCTGCCCATGGGTGTCCTGGCTGCTGGCTTCAGTGTTGAGGCTCCTGAGGAACGCATTCAGGAGAGAAGGGGAGGTGGCCATAATTGCTGTGTTGTCATTAAAGTATGCACTTGTCCATATGGCAGTTCTTTCTGTTGTGGGTTATTTATATCCCTTCCAATCTTCACTACCAAAGCTAATCTATACCACATCAGTAAAACATTTCTAGGCCTTTGAGTTTCCTTCATTCATTTCCAGGAGGCAGGGCTGCTAATGGAGCAGAAGGCTGAGTCAGCACATACATGCTTGTAGTTTTGTTGGTTAATATTAAACAGGATCCTTGGATGTTTCTGGACAGAACTGTGGGGTTTTTTTGTTTGGTTTGGTTTTAGTGAGGCCCTTTAAAAAAGAACATGGCCTGTTTCTGACCCTATTGAGGACATTCATTTTGCTTTTGAACTTCTTAAAATATTCTCTCATTGTTTCATTTGATAACTTTTTGTTTCATTTTGTTTTTTTCTAGCTTTATTGAGATATATGGACACATAACATGGTTTAAGTTTAAAGCAGACAAGTGTTGATTTGATACATTTACATATTACAAAATGATGATTGCCATAGCCTTAGCCACCACCCACATCCTATCACATAGAACCATTTCTTTTTTGTTGTGAGATCATTTTAGTTCTACTCTCCCAGAAATATTCAGTACACAATACAATATTATTAGCTATCATCGCCGTGCTGTACATTAGCTCTCCAAACTTGTTTATCTTATATGATTACTGTTGATGAGTTCCTACTTTGTGCCAGGCCCTATGCTAGGCACTGAGACTAAAAGAAGGATGGGACACAGTTCCTGCCCATGAAGAGTTCTAGCTTCTCCACAAGCTGGCTAGGTGAACTTGCTTAACATATTTAACCTTTCTATTTCCTTGTCTATAAATTGGAACTAAAAAGAACCAACCCATATATTATTGAAAGGAATAAACAGGATATTACATGTAAGGTTTTTACTACAATGCCTCACACATCATAAGCACTCATATATAGTAGTTACTATCATCTGAATTATTATAGCTAATATTTTATTAAGGGCTAACTCCAGTGCTGTCTCCTTTAAAATATCTTCACCAGTTTTGCCTGTTGAAAGTAATTTCTCCTTTTCCTTTTTCTCAGTACTGCATCCTGAATTACTACTTATTCCATTCACATTTGTTAAAGATAATGGCACCTATATCTTTCATTTCCACTAAACTGTGAGCAGCTTGAGGGCAGAGACCTTTCTTATTTATTTCCATTCATTCATTATTCATCATTCATTCATTCATTTGACAAACATGCATTAACTATCTATTATATACCAAGAACTATGCTAACCACTGGAAATATACCAGAACAAGAAAACCATAGTCTAGTCCTTGTTACCAAGTTTGGCGGTACAGATAAATAAATAGGCAATTACTGACCAGCCGTTAAAAGAAGTGGGATTAGGGATCTATTAGGATCAACAGTAGAGATGACTGTAGAGGAAGTAGCATATCAACTTAATTCTGAAGGGCATGCAGGAGTTAGCTAGGACCGGGTGAAAGGGGCAAGGAAAAGTACCCTGACAAGTGAAAGACCCAGAGCTGAGAGAAGGCAAGGTCCATTCAAGGAGCTAAAAAGTTTTGTATACCCACAGGAAGAAGTATAAACAGAAGAGAGAAGTAAGAGGAGTTAGAGAGACAGGCAGACACTAGGTCGTGGAAGACCTTGTAGGCCAAGTTAAAATGTCTTTAAGAGCATGGGAAGTCACCAGGAGAGTTTAAGCAGAAGATGATATTGTGGTCATCTAGACTAGAGGAGTAGAAAGGAGAGGACATTTTTGGAAGATCAGAATCAACAGGACTCAGTGATTAAGTTCTGTTGCTGTTAAGGGTGAGGGAGTGAAGGAGTCATAGATGACTCAAGAGTTTCTGGCTCTGGCAACTAGACTTAAAGACCATGGAATTTTCTGAGCTGGCCCAAACAAAAAGGAAGAGTTGGTTTTGAATCTGGAGAAAGATAATGAGTTCTGTTTTAAAACACAATTGATGTGCCTGTGAGATATCACAGTGGAGATATTAAGAGAGAAGCTAGATAGAAAGGGCTGGAGTTCCAGAGAAAGACAAGGAGGAAGCACAGCCTGGAGATTCTGCTACAGAGAGAGGATAATTAAAGCCATGAGGGGGATGAGATCATGCAGGAAGGCTACAGAGAATGAAAAGAGAAGGCAGGGTAGGACAGAACCCGGACAAATTCTAAAATCCGAACAATAGAGTGGTTAGAAAGGAAACTGGAAAGGTATGGCCAGGGCACAGTAGGACACCCAGCAGAATGCTATGTCACACAAACCCAGGGAAATCAGTGTTTCCAAAGAAGGGAATGGTCAGCAATGCCATAATCAAAACCAGAACAGCATTTAATGACCTTGGCCTGAGCAGATTCAGTAGAGTTGAGGGGAGCAAAAGCCAGACTGTGAAGGGTTGAGAAATGGGTGGAGGACAAGGAAGTGCAGATAGTAAATGTAAGAAGTATTTTTAAAGGACTTGACTATTAAGGGGAAGGGAAGGGAAACTGAAGAGGGAGAGAGAGAACCTACAAGGGGAATGGAGTTGAAGAGGTTATTTTTGTTTTGTTCTAAGATGGAAGAGATGTTTAGCATGTTTAGGTGCTGACATGAAAGCTGCAGTTCTCCCTCACAGAACATGCATGTAATTAACTATATGTTTATAAAGTGTTCTGCTGTTCATTCTTTCAGCTGTCTTGTGAGGTGTGGTAGTGGAGGAGGATGGACCACTTTTTTATTTTTTGTATATTTTTTACTGGAGTTCGATTTGCCAACATATAGTATAACACTCAGTGCTCATCCCATCAAGTGCCCCCCTCAGTGCCCGTCACCCAGTCACCCCATCCCTCCGCCCATTTTATTTATTTATTCACGAGAGACAGAGAGAGAGAGGCAGAGACACAGGCAGAGGGAGAAGCAGGCTCTCTGTGGGGAGCCTGATATGAGACTCGATCCCGGGACTCCAGGATCACACCCTGAGCCCCAGGCAGATACTCAACCACTGAGCAACCTAGGAGTCCCAGGACCACTTTTTAAATGGATGTTGTTTCCTAGATGAGGAGAGCCAAGCACCAATGAGAGAAAGTTTGCCAATAGCCACACAGTAGGTTTGTGTGGAGCCAGCCTGGAGCCCAGGTCACATGTCTAGGGGGAACTGTGACCAACAATGACTTGTAATACCAAATGCCTTAGATTCCCTGAGATAGTCAATCATTTCTCCAGCACAGCTTTTCTTCTTCATCCAGATCTCTTTTATTGTACCTATCATACCACGGAGTAATGATTTCTTTCCTTGTCTACATTCCCCAGGAACCTGAGAGAAACTTGAGCACATGAGGATACCCAATCTCTGTATCCCCCATGCTCAATAGAGCCTGGCACACAAGGAAGAGAAAGAGGTCAAGCTTCCTCAGAAAATGTCAGGTACCAAGCCAGGAACTTACATATATCTCTGCGCTTCTCAGCCCTGGTCTGCACATTACAATCACCTGGGGAGCTTTAAAAACTATTGGAGCTCTGACCCTACACCAAACCAATTAAGTCAGACTCTAGAGTAAGGCATATGTTTTCAAATCTTTCCAGATGATACTAAGGCACAGTGAGGGTGGAGAACCACTATTTTTCATTATTTAATTTAATCTTATTTATAGTCTTTGGGGTCAACAACATTATTCCTAATCTAGGAATAAGGGAACAGACTCATAGAGGGTAATGACACATATAAATCATGTGGTACAGCCAAGTTTCAAATGCTAGTGGGGATGTTTTTCTAACGAGTGCTTTGTAAGTGTCTGTTAGATTAAACTGAATGGATTTCAAACTGTCTGTTATAATACTCATCTCCATATTCATCTGTGTCCATAGTGCTCTGTCTCTTCATTCAGAAAAATAAGTCACCATACCTTGGAAATTATGCCATGAAAATACAGTTAAGAATTCTAGAAATCAAAGTGGTAAAAGTTTAGCATCTTGAATCCCCACATCAGCAAAAATTTAGCGTAAAAAAAAATGGCAATTGATCTAATGACTAGAGCAAATATTCATCCCTGAGTTTCCAGAATGTTTCCAATTTAACATACTCTGGACTGTCATCTTATTTATGATAGCAAAGTCCTAGAAATTTCAATGTTTTATAAGTAGTAAGTGAATGCATTAAGTCAGTGAGTGTTACAATAAAACACACTGAAGTTAGAAAAGATGATTACAAGTTAGAGACACTTGTTCAGATGTGGTATGTTATACATTACTTCATGAACATGTACACTTTAAAAAATCTAGAAAAAATCAGGCACATAAAAATTCAACAAATCTTTTATAACTAACCAACAAATTCAGCAAAGTTGGAGAATGTAAAATTATCCAATGAGTTGTCCAAAGATAAAATTAATAAAATAACTCCATTCATAATAGCAACAAAAAAGGATAAAAAGGAATAAACTCAACCAAAGAGATAAAATGTCTATACAGTGAATTATAAAACACTGATAAAGAAACTCAAAGAAGACAGAGATAAATGAAAAAATACCCTGTGTACATGAATTGGAAGAATTAATAATAAATTTTCCATACTATCCAAAGTGATCTACAGATTCAATGCAATCTGTATCCAAATTCCAGTGGCATAAAGAAGATGTGGCATACATATACAATAGAATATTATTCAACCATAAAAAAATGAGACCTTGCCATTTACAACAACAAGTATGGACTTAGAGGATATAATGTTAAGTGAAATAAGTCAGAGCAAGAGAAATACTATATGATTTCACTTACATGTAAAATTTAGAAAACAAAGCAAATAAATAAAAAAGAGACAAACAAAAACATAGACTCTTTTTTTTTTTTTTTTTTTTTACAAAAACATAGACTCTTAAATACAGAGAACAAACTGGTGGTTGCCAGAGGGGAGGTGGCTGAGCAGATAGGTGAAATCGATAAAGAAGATTAAGAGGTACAAACCTCAAATTACAAAATAAGTCACAGAGATGAAAAGTACAACACAGGGAACAGAGTCAGTAAGTTTGCAATAATGTTGTTTGGTGACAAATGGCAACTACCCTTATCATGGTGAGCACTGAGTTAATGTATAGAATTATTGAATCATTATGTTGTACACTTAAAACTAATATAACACTGTATGTTAATTTTACTTCAAAAATTCCAATGACATTCTTCATAGAAATAGAAAAGATAACCCTAAAATTCACATGGAGCTACAAATGACACTGATTAGTCAAAGCAATCTTGAGCAAGAAGAACAAAGCAGAAGGCATCACATTTCCTGATTTCAAAATATATACTAAGCTACAGTAATCAAAACACTATGGTACCAGTAGAAACCAGACATATAGACCAATGGAACATAATACAAAACCCCCAAATAAATCCATACATCTAGCGTCAACTGATCTTTGACAAAGCGTCAACAACATACAATGGGAAAAGGATACTCTCTTCAATACATGATTTAGGAAATCTGTATATGCACATGTAGAAGAATGAAATTGGACCCCTATCTCATTCTATAAACAAAAATAAAAAAAATCAAACTCAAAATGGATTAGAGAATTAAACATAGGACCTGAAACTGTAAAAGTACTAGAAGAAAAAATTAGGGAAAATGCTTCCTGACATTGGTCTGGAAAATGAGTTTGGATATGACCCAAAAAGCAGGCAACAAAACATAAAATAGGCAAGTCGGATTGTATCAAACTAAAAAGCTTCTGCACAGCAAAGAATACCACCAAGAGAGTAAAAACACAACCTATGGAATGGGAAAAAATATTTGCAAATCATATATCTGATAAGGGGTTAATATCCAAAATATATAAGGAACTCATACAACTCAATAGCAAAGAAAGAAATAATTTGATTTAAAAATGGGCAAAGGACCTGAATAGACATTTACCAAAAGAAGAAATACAAATGGCTAACAGTCATAAGAAAAGGTGCTCAACATCACTCATCATCAGGGAAATGCAAAACAAAACTACTGATATATTATCTCATATCTGGTAGACTGGCTATTTTTAGAAGGACAAAAAATAATTAGTACTGTGAGGATATAGAGAAAAGGGAATGCTTGTGCACTGTTGGTGGGATATAAATTGGTACAGTTACTATGGCAAAGATGGAGGTTTAAAAAATTAAATATAGAACTACTTTATTATCCACTGGTCTCATTTCTGGGTAAAAATTACAGAAACAGTCCAAATGTCCATTGACTGATGAATGCATAAAGAAGATGTGGTATATACAATGGAATATTCTTGGCCATAAAGAGAATGGAATTTTGCCATTTGTAACAACATGGATGGAACCAGAGAGTATTAGGCAAAGTGAAATTAAGTCAGAGAAAGAGAAATACCAGATGACTTCATTCATATTGGAATTTAAGAAACAAAATAAATGATCATGGGGGAAAAAAAAGAGAGAGGCAAAAAAAGAAACACTCTTAATCATAAGGAGCAAACTGATGGTTATCAGAGGGGATGTCATGGGGGGGATGGGTCAAATAGGTGATGGGGACTAAGGAGGGCACTTGTGATGAGTGCTGAGTGTTATATGTAAGTGTTAAATCACTGAATTGTATACCTGAAACTAATATTAGACTGAATGTTAACTGGAATTTAAATAAAAGCTTTAAAAAATCCTAAGGAAATGAAATAAGTGTTTCAGAGGTATGTGCACTCCCATGTTCACTGCAGCATCGTTCATAATAGCCAAGCTACGGAAACAATCTAAATGTCCATCAACTGATGAATGGCTAAAGAAACTGTGATGTGTACCTACAATGGAGTACTATTAAGCTGTGAAAAAGAACAAAGCCCTGCCATTTGTAACAATGGAGGAAATGAAATTGGAGGACATTTTGCTAAATGAAATAAGCCTGGCACAGAAAGATAAAATACTGAATCAAGGTCATAAAAGCAGAGAGTGGAATGGTGGTTGCCAGAAGCTGGGAAATAGGGGAAATGGGAAGATGTTGATCAAAGGTTACAAACTTTAAGTTATAGGATAAATAAGTTCTGAGGATCTAATGTTGGTATATTGACTATAGTTAATAACACTCTACTGTTTACTTGAAATTTGCCAGAAGATCGTTCTTAAGTGTTCTCATTACAGAGAAAGGAAGACAAAGAAAACAGCAGCTATGTGAGGTGATGCATAAGTTAATTAGCTTGATTGTGGTGATTATTTCACAATGTATACACATATCAAGACATCCAAGTTGTAGAACTTAAACATATATAATTTTTATTTGTCAATTATACCTCAATATAACTGGGGGAAAAATCTAGGCATTACACTAAGATTTCCAAATATCATCTCATTTAATTTCCATGACTGTCCTCTGAGATATGTCTTTCTTAAGATTTTATTTATTTGAGAGAGGAAAAGAGAGAGTGAGCACAGGCAGGGGGAGCAGTAGAGGGAGAGGGAGAAGCAGACTCTCCGCTGACCAGGGTGCCCAATGTGGGACTCGATCCCAGGACCCTGGGATCATGACCTGAGCCAAGGGCAGATGCCCAACTAGCTGAGCCACCCAGGCATTCCTGAGATACGTTTTATATTACGTAAGTATGTTTTACAAATGAAAGTATTCAGTCTTAACTAGGGTGAGTGACTCTCTCCGGGTCCCAAAGATCTAGGTCTGACTCTAGATCCCACTCACTACTTTACACGGCCTCTTCTCAATGAAACAAAAGCATGTGGTGCTTTTCTCTCCTTAAAGCCTGTGCTCTGCGTGAACACAGAAGCTTACATGGTGGTGGCAGCAATTACTTCATTATATAGCTTTAAATGATTTTCCTTTTCATAGGGAGAACATTAGTATTCCAAACATCAAGAAAATGTGTGATTTTCCTCTCTCTTTTTCTTTTTGTCTCAGTGCCAGAGATAAATAGTGTTCTGGGGGTCATTTTCTCTGATTTTCAGCTTTGGGGGGAGTGGAGAACACTGTCAATGACCATCAAAGTGGTCAGATATCCCTTAATAACCCAAAAATATTACTCGGAGATTTGACAATAACCTTTTGATAAAAAAGAAAAAAATAGTTTATTAAATATTGAATAATAAGGTTTCTAAAAAGCCAAGAGAAACCCTTTGGTGGAGTTAATATCATGAGCCTCCATGTCTTTAAGAACCACTTTACCTGTGCTTTCCTCTACACCCCATTTTTTGGCATCTATCGTAATATTTCTCTCACTGTCTTGCCACTGTCTGTTTTCTTGACTGTTTCCCACTAGAGTTGAAGCTCTCCCTGGCAGGGACTCTTTTATCTCAGTGTTCCTAAACTTGGCACAGGGCCCCACTACAAGTGTCTGCTTAGGAAATATGTGGAGAATGAATGAATGGATGGATGTAATCTTATTCTTCTTCAAGGAAATTTGCTAAATGTGTAACTACTGTCAGCTTAATTTTTAAATCTCTATGAGACCTTTCATGTAAATTACCAAATCAACAAAAATTCCTTAGTAGACTGTATTGGGATTATTGGTTGGGGAAATATGATGCCCCAATCCCAGTACATTCTCTGCTCTTCATTAAATAAGTATCCTAATTGATCGTGAGGCTAACTTTTAACTAAACTGTTTCTATAAATTCTGCATTGGCCCTAAAATCCCCATTCCCCCTGCAGATTCTAGACCCCTTTCACTCAAGATTGATTCTACTAGGGGCATTCTAGATCTGTCTGACAGGAATATTCCTCTTTGGGCCATCTGACCAAATTGGGAAGAAAGGTGACCTGGGCATTGACTGGTCTGAGAACATAACCTGGTGTAGCTAGGATGATGACCCACAGGTGCCTCAAAATCCACATGTTTTCAACTGGGGTCATGAGTTTTTCACCAAAATCTGAGTCATTTCCAGTTTAGTGTCTAACATCACCATCCCCTCAGTTACCAAGGCTAGAACCTTGGGTGTTATTCTAGATTTCTCCCATTAGCCGGCGCTCTCACCGACAGTCTATCAATTCCAGGTCATAGACAGACCTTAACATGCCCACCTCCCCATTCCTACAGCTACTACCCCAGTTAAAGGCTTTAGATTCTCATGTTGATTACTGTAATGACTCCTATCTGGTCTCTCTGCCTCCAGTAATCTCCACAATGAAGTTAGGAGTGTCTTTCTAAGATGCAACGACTTACCAGGTCATTTCCCTGCCAAAATTCCTTCAGGGACATATTTTTCTCAGGAGTTGCCTTTAATTGCTGTCCTTGTGGTTTCTGCTCTCATCACTCCTCTACTTTGCTCCAGCCATCTTGAACTGCCTGACGTTCTCCAGTACACCTTATGTTCTCTTGCTTCGGGAATCTTGGACTGGCTTGAGACTTTCCAAATCTTTCTGACTAACTCCTATTTATCCTTCAAGTCTTAGACTAATTGTCCTTTTCTTTGGGAGGTCTTCTTTGGATCCTTTCTATGACAACTGACCCCGCTGGATGCTAAATTCCTAGAGAGCAGTGCTTTGTCTTCTGTGGCTAGCATGATGCTGTATACATATTGTATTTGTGGAATGAATGAAAAAAAGAGAAGGAAATTAATATTTATTAAGTACTGATTATGTGCTAGGAATGTCTAGGTCCTATCTCATTAAAGTTATTTAGTTTTCATGACAACACCATAAGGCATCACAGTCTCCAGTTTACAGAAAGAGGAATGGAGACTCAGGGAAGTTGAATAGCTTATTTAAGGCCACACAACTAGTAAAAGCAGAGCAAAGAATGACTCCAGAATTTGTATCTTTCTATTGTTCCATATGGAAACTGTAGTACATGAGATGATGAAAAACCTTTGTTAAATGAATAAAGAAGTGAACATATGGGGATCATAGCTGCAAATAATATCATCCATTTCAGGAAGAAAATACACACCAAAATAAAAGTGATGACTATCTTTGGGTGATGGATCTTGGGATGATTTATTATTATTATTATTATTATCCTTTCTTCTTGAATTTTCTTTTTTTTTAAGATTTTATTCATTTATTTATTCATGAGAGACAGACACAGAGAGAGGCAGAGACATAGGCAGACAGAGAAGCAGGATCCCTGCGGGGAGCCTGATGCAGGACTTGATACCAGGACCCTGGGATCATGACCTGAGCCAAAGGCAGATGCTCACCACTGAGCCACCCAGGTGCTCCTCTTCTTGAATTTTTAAAGTTTTATTTAGTGAATATGCATTCATTATTATGTTATGGGAAAAATAAAATGAAACAAAATAACAAAAATATATAATCTATTTCAATAATTAGCTAGGTAATCATAGAAAACAGGTAGGTATCCCCTTATATCGTCTATGTTTTCCCACAGTATTTACTGTTTTCTAACATTCTATTTAATTGACTTATTATGCTTATTGTTGGTCTCCTCCAAAAAACAATAAGCTTCAGAAGCACATATACTTTGCTTACTGATGTATCCAAAGTGTTAAGAATAATGCCTGGCCCAATGTAGGTGTCAATAAATATTTACTGAATTAAATACCCATATCATCTCCAAACTTTTTAAATAATGACTTGATTTCCAGTGATTTTTTACTTACTTTTGCAAACACCTTTCTGGTTGTCTATCTTGAATTTTCTTAGGTTACATAAAAGTATTCTTCTCAAATTGAAAGACAAATTTTATCAAAATGGGCATTCTTAGTCAATGGAAATGGCTTCTAAAGGCAACTGCTGAAACCATGGCTATAGTAACACATCAAAGCTTGTTCACATATGTTATGGTTTGATCCTCACAGCAACAGTGATAAAGGCCAGCCAGGAAGTATTATTTTTCCCACTTGATAGATGAGAAACCTAAGACATTGAGTGGTCAAACTGAGTGGCCTTAAGGTCCCTCAGTTAAATTGGCGCGACAAAGCAGGGGCATGAACACAGACCTGATCAAGAAACCTAGGCTCAGCATAAAAGCAGGACTACCGTCACTGGGGGAAATGGGATTTGAGTCAGAGAAGTGCAGGAGGTATGTGTTCTATCATAGGGAAGGACCCAATTAGAGGAGCCAGGCAAGACCTTCTGCCGAGGGGCTGGCCTCTCGCCGTTGCCCGGCGCCCCGCAGCATCTTGTCTTTCGCCTACTCTTTACATGTGGAGGCCTTCGTACTTCTCTCCGCTCTTCCACCTAGAGCCGTAAGCTGGGCCTTTCTACAATCTCGCTCTTTGTTTTTGTTTCCCCCCCTCTACCCTCAACCCAGCGACATGAGTGCGGATCCAGCTCCGCCCCAATGCCCGCCTGGCCCCCAAGCACCCAACTCTAGGGACCCTTCTCCAATGCCTGAGACTTACGGGCCCCGAGAAAATCCTGCATCCTTGCCAATGTCATCTGCTGAGACGCCCCACGCGGAGACCGTCTCTCCTCTTCCTTCCTCCATGGATCTGCTTACTCAGGACAGCCCCGATTCTTCCACCAGCCCGCGGGTAAAACTCCCACCCACCTCTGGAGAGCAGAGAACAGCGAGGAAGGAAGATGCGACCCAGGGCAAGAAACAGAAGATGAGGACTGTGTTCTCTCAGACCCAGCTGTATGTTCTCAATGATCGATTTCAGAGACAGAAATACCTCAGTCTCCAGCAGATGCAAGAACTTTCCAACATTCTGAACCTCAGCTATAAGCAGGTTAAAACCTGGTTCCAGAACCAGAGGATGAAAAGCAAGAGGTGGCAGAAAAGCAACTGGCCGAAGGAGAGCAACAGTGTGACTCAGAACAGCTCTGCCACCACGGAATGCGCAGGCTTCTACCCCTGTCGCCAGGGGTACCTGCTGAACCCTTCTGGAAACCTCCCACTGTGGAGCAGCCAGGCCTGGAATAACCCGAATTGGAGCAGCCAGACCTGGAACAGCCAATCCTGGAACAGCCAATCCTGGAGCAACCACTCCTGGAACAGTCAGACCTGGTGCCCTCAAGCCTGGAACAACCAGGCCTGGAACAATCCGCTCCACAACTGTGAAGAGGAATCACTGCAGCCCCCGATCCAGTTCCAGCAAAATTCTATGGGCGATCTGGAGTCCATCTTCGAAACTGCTGGGGAAAGCCATGGTGTCCTACAGCAATCCACTAAGTATTTTAGTACTCAGCAAATAATGGATTTTTTCCCAAATTACTCTGAACATTCAACCTGAAGATATGTGATGATAAGTATATTATTCGATCTCAATTTGGGCAGTATTATTTCTGATAGGATTTGTCTTTTAGGGTCCTACATCTCTGCCTCGATAGTGTCCCATTATGCTTATTGTATCCATTGAGGCAATATGATTGGAGTCAAAGGTTTTTAGACAACATGATAAGATGTTTCTGGCTATAGATAACTAGATGTAATACCAATTCAGGTATCTTTAGGCTGTAGATTCTATCAAGAAAAGGAAGTAAAAATACAAAGACCTGTGATAAAGGATAATTGTATTTTCTGAGATTGTGAGTCTTGTTTTCATCACCTCAATTAACGGTGAAGGGTTAAGCTATATACAATATGCTTCATTGGTTTCCTCTGCCCTTTGTGATTTACTAGAATTGTTAATTTGTTCATTCTAGTAGTTGTGGAAAGATGTCTTGTATTTTAATGTATCATGATAATAGTACCAGTTTGGGTGGTTTAAGTACAAATAAAATATCCACTTTACAAAAAAAAAAAAAAGAGGAGCCAGGCAAGAAAACAAGGATGGGGGATATGTGGCCAGAGAAGGAGTGGGAAGAAGGACAAAACTGAGCTATGGTTCCAAAGACCTTTGCGTTTCTTCCATAGATGTGCAGGATTGAGTCCAAGCCTACCAGACTTCCCAGCCTAGCGTGTCCTCCCCATCTCAGTGCTTCAGTGCAGTCCTCATCGTTTCCTGCCTTGGTAACTGTCACAGCATCCCTGCTGGTCTCACTCCCCCTGTCTTGCCACTGGCAGTCTAAAGTCTACACTACAGTCAAAAGGATTCTTCCCCAAGAAAAGCTCTACCATGTTATTTTTGTTTTATTTCTTTATTATTGCTTCATTATCTGAGAATTAAATAAAACTTCTTAGCATGGCATTTAAGACCTTTAGGTGGACCTCTCCAGCTTTATGTCCACACAGCACCTTAAGTCCAAGGACACTGCCCATTCTCCCCATGTCCCCATACCTCATAAATCCATCACATTCTAAATATGCTCTGGATTTTTGTACCACTATGCTTTGGCACATGCTGTTGACCTTTTCTGTTCCTAGTGAAGTCCAATCATCCTTCCAAGCCAGCTCAAATGCCACTCCCTTTGGGAAGTTTTTGATCCTCTCACCTCCACAAAGTCAGTTAACTGCATTGTGTGTGTGTGTGTGTGTGTGTGTGTGTGTTTCTGGAGCCTTCCTCACACTTCTCTGGCATAGCAGAGGGTTGCCCTATTTAACTCTCTCATCCCCCAGCCTGCACTGAGCTCAAGGGCAGGGGCTGTCCTAGTCACTGTGTATCACTCACATGAAGCAGACTGCTTGGCACTTGTTAGTGCTCAAAGCCACTAAGCACAAGTGGTTCTCATAGTGTGATCCCTGGGTTACCAGAATCAACGTCACTTGGGAACTTTTTAGAAACACAAATTCTTAGACTACACCCCAGATCCACTAACTTGGAAACACCGAGAGTAGGATCCAGTCCTCCAGGTGATTCTGTTCCATACAAAAGTCGAGAACCACTGCGCTCAAGGAGTAAAGGAATCAAAGGGGAAGAAGCAGGAAAGGCTTCCCAGGGGAAGAGGCATTTGGACTGGGCCCTATAGGGATCAGGGTTAGATGTGAAGAAATGGGAAGGGCTTTCCTGAGAGAAGAGATTGTGAGAACAAAGCCAAGGAGACAGAGAAGTATAGTGTGTCATCATGCGATGCTGGTGGGCCCTGCTGCTGGTGACCATGAAGAGGGAAGGGAAGTAAAGAGGCATCAGTTTGTTAATTCTGCTGCCTCTCCCACTGGCCCAGAAGCTCCACAGCATGGCTGTGTTTGGCTCAGTTTTGTATCTGATACTGACCTATGGCCAGGGTTCAGTGAATGTTTGATGACTGACTGATTGAGGGAATCTCAATGGAAGAAAAAGAACAGAGAACTCGGTTTCTGTGAGACCACCCATATCATGCAGCTGTTTCTGAAAAGGAACGTGCAGAGAAAATGACTCTGCTGCAGTTAGAGCATAAACTCTCCCATCTGGCTCCATCTAGTGTCCTAATGGGCAGATCTCTAGTCCAGGACATCTAGCCACAGAGGAAAGAGCCTTTGATTGCTCTGCTGCAGGGAAAGGGAAGGCTGGGAGGGAGGCAAGGCAGCCACTGGGCTGGCTTCAAATGGAAAACAACTTTAGGTCTGAGCTTTCTTGATTTTTTCATTTGGTTATTCCATTTGAATCTCCTATATCTTCGGGGTGTGTGTGTGTGTATGTGTAGAGACAAGTTCTTTGCAGATGCCAAATTCCAAAAGTTGTGTGCCCAGAATCCTCGAATTCCCTATCAGGGCATGTGTGACAGATTTTGGCCATGTTCTGTAACTTCCACCAGGGGGTATCCCAGACTCTAACAAAGTAGCATGCAAACCCAGCCCTTGGAAGGGGGTCATTTTTCTTTAAAAGTGATCAATAAATTACTGTCAATGCCTTTGATAAGGACTGAATGAATGCTATTCCAAGGAAATGATGAGAGATACAAACATGTTACAAGAGTGTTCATTACACTGTAATAGTAAAACAGCGAACATTCCCCAAATATTGAATAAGAGATGATCAACTTATTCACATGCATACTATGGAATATAATGCAATTCTTAAAATCATATTTTTGAAGAATACTTAGTAATATGGGAAATGGTCATGATATAAGTATTGAGTGGAAAAAGGAAAATATGGCATGATACTCATTTTATTAAAAATGAATAAAAATACAAAGAAAAAAGCTGGTGAGAAATATAGTTACGTGTCACCTTATGGAAGTAGCAACGATTTAAATTAAATTCTACTTTTATATACTTTCTACACTAAGTATATTTATAGTTTAAGTATAGTATTATATTAAGAATTGTGCAGTAACAAAAAAAGAAGGAAAATATTAGTGAAAAGTGGGATATTAGTTAAATTGGGAACATATAATCAAACAAGAAGGATGTAATTGTAGTACAGATCTTCCTCAACTTGAAATGGGGTCTGGATAAACCCACTACAAGTTGGAAATATTGTA
This sequence comes from Vulpes lagopus, assembly GCF_018345385.1. Taxonomy (NCBI): domain Eukaryota; kingdom Metazoa; phylum Chordata; class Mammalia; order Carnivora; family Canidae; genus Vulpes; species Vulpes lagopus. Next base: position 51,938,299 of record NC_054846.1, read on the forward strand.
AGTTGAAAATGCATATACCTAACCTTCCAAACGTCATTGCTTAGCCTAACTGACGTTGAACATGCTCAGAACCATTACATTAGCCTACAGTTGGGCAAAATCATCTATCCCAAAACCTACTTTATAATAATGTGCTAAGTACTTCATGTCATTTACTGAATACTGTACTGAAAGTGAAAATGGAGTGGGCTGATTGGTACAGAATAATTGAAGGTGCAGCAGTTGTTTACCTTTGTGGTCACGTGGCTGCCTGGGAGCTGTGGCTTGCTGCCTAGCATACAAGAGAGTACGGTACCCCTTATAACTAAGCCAGGAAAAGATCAAAATTCAAAATTCAAAGTACAGTCTCTACTGAATGCTATTGCTTTCACAGCACCGGAAAGTTGAAATATTCTAAGTGAAACCATCCTAAGTCAGGGACCATCTGTGGTTTGCAAAAGCATAGTTTGCCAATATTACCTAGTGTAACCCAGGCCCAATTCTTACTACTTAGAGGTCATGTGTTTGGTGTTTTCACAAACTATTTTATATTTTTAAAAGGATTAAAGTACAATCAACTTGTACTTTTTTATGCAGTTTAGTTTTCATGAGTAAAATGCCAACGAGGAGATAACAGATATGTAGGCCAGTTAAAAAGTTTAACCAGTTGAATCCAGGGTAGACGATCATACATCCTTGATACCGTCCATTCTTAATGAGCCAACTATGAACAGTATTATTTGTACTAACAATATCTGTACTGCCCCCGGGTATTTTCACATCAATCTCACCACCATCCCATTTGTGAATCCTGATGATATGCTACTCCTTTTGCCAGAAGACCACTGTACCTCAGAAATGGAGGGTCAGGTAAAGATTTGCCGATGTTTCTTATGTACCTAGCACTGAGCTAGACATTGTGCCTGTCCTCTCACTCACAGGTTTATCTCTATGAATCTTCAGAACACTTTTATGAGATTTGGGCTATTAGCTTTGTTTTTGCAAATGAGAAAATTGGGGCTTAGAGAGGGGAAATGACTTCTCCAAGGTCATACAGCTAGTAGGCAAATAACAATGCCTGGTACAAATTGAGATTTGTAAGCAAACCCAAGTACTTCCCACAACATTGTTCAGTTTTCTGAGGGATTATCTCTGGGGGAGAATCAAAAGAATGTAAGAGGAGATGCAGTGTCTGAAGCTCTCAGACGATTCAACCGAAAAAAAAAAAAAAAAAGCTCTCAGAAGGCACCACCACGGCCCAGTTCCTGCTCTGCACTCCAGTGACCTTGAGGTTGAAAGGGACAAAGGAGCAGACTCCCCTGATGCTCTGTGATGAGTCAAGAGGAAAGGCAGCTCTCAGGGAAACAGCTGGCCCTTCTCCAGCAACCGGGCCTGAGAGATAAACAGATCAATGCAGACACTCGCCTCCACCTAATGAGCTAATGGCGCAGCCGGGGTACTGTCTTATTGGATTGCTGGTCATGCTGACAGGGCCCAGGGTTAATCAGGCCTGCTGCAGGGGTGGGGGACTTATGTCCCATGCCCCAGGAAAGTCCGGCTCCTTCGCAGGAGAGCCAGGGATGGCTTATTCCTTTGTTTGTTCATTCATTGGTTTGCATGTGTTTGTTTTTCCTCACTCTCTTAGGACAATGTTGAGATTTGATGAGATGATGTCAGTGACCTTTCTGCTCCCTAGACAGAGGGCTGCAGATGAAGGAAACACTGTCCTCCTGAGAGGCAGCCTGGTATGTTGCTAAGAATCCTCACCCAGGCATTGGTTACAGCTGCATTCTCATTCCCACAGTGGCTTACTGTGGGACTTAGGCCACATTCCTGCCCGTCTTTGGGGGTCAATTTCCTGTGTGAACCGAGCAAGGATGGGAGTGACTGGAGCAAACGGTGTTTCTGTGCCAAATAGCACTCAGGAGCAGAAATAGTTCACCTGACACTGACAATTATATTAAGCTACCGGCTTGATCCTGCTCCTGCCTCTGCAAACCTAGACAACTTGTTAATAATGATGATAATGACAATTCTAATAATTCATTACAAAAGTATGTTTATCGACCATCTACTCACTAAGGACAACCATTGTCACTCATCACAAACACCAGACTCTTGCTGTCTTTTCTCCTGCAGCCTCTCCTTCTCTGAGTTCCTTTCTTGACTCTTCTCTGTGCCTTCGGCTGTGTTTCCTTGGATCTATTGCGGTTAGATGAGACAGGCGCCCCCTTCAGAGGCTTCCAGATCATCTCACCAAGTCAGGTCTCCGGTAGTCCCTACTCCTGCCTGGGTCTAATCCCAGTTTTAGAGACTCTTGGATTGAAGTATGCCAAGTAGCCATTTCCTCTTCGCATCTGCCACAGGCCCTCTTCATGACAGGGGCAGGAATCCTGCCCAGACTCCTTCCTTGAATACCCAGATACACGAAGGTAGACCCACTTCTTGCTGGACAAGCTCAAGAAGCTCGAGGAACTTGGAAGTCTCCATACCAGCAGGACGCCAGATCTTCTCAACCAAAGACTAGAGAATACAAACTGTAGTCACAGAGGCATTCTTTGAGCCTGTTAAAAAATAGAACCTTTATATATGTCTTTCTCTGAGGTGTCTTCAGAGGGATTTTGGTCTGAAGGTACCTTTAGGGTTGAGCTCTCTCAGTGGTTTACAAATTTTTAAATGAATGGAACCATCTGTACAAAAGAAATTACATTCAAAAGTCACACAGTATAAACTAAGTACAGTGGGTGAGACGTTAAGGCTCCAGGGAGCACAGTTTAAAAGCCAGTAATACAGTCCAACTCTAACATTTACCCTCCAAGCAGTAAAGTTTTGACCAAACTTCTGTCTCCTGACTTACAGTTCAGCACTCTTTCTTCTGTACGTGTTGTCAGATCCACGCACCCATCAATCTATTCCCCACCCAAGCAATGTTTATTTAGAGTTTATTATGTTGAGTCTACTAAGGGTGTTATAGCAAGACATGGTTCAAGTCCACAGCTTGCTCACAGACCTCTGATGTGCTTGCCAAAGAGAGAAAGGTAAAAGCCTACAAATAAGCTAGATTGGAGATTTTTTAACTTCTCTGTATTGACATTTTGGACCAGAAAATTCTTCATTGTGAGGGGCTACTTTATGCATCACAGGATGTTAAGTAACATCCATGGCCTCTACCCCACTATATGCCAGTAAGAGCCCCTCCCAAATCCTGACAACCAAAGATGTCTTCAGACATTGCCAGATGTCCTTAGGGGTGAGGCAACATCACCTGCAGTTGAGAACCACTGGATTTAGTTAACACAGTGAGCAACACAAGAGATCTTACCAAGTTGTACAAAATTAAAGGCCAAATAAAGATGAAGACAAGTGTTGTAAGAATTCTGAGAAGGGGCTCCTCTCTACCTGTGTGCTCGATATGTGTAATTCCAGCAGCCAGCAAGAGAAACTTCTGCTTCCTAGAAGGGGGATGGGCTGCTGGAAAGAGCCATCGTCAGGGGGGTTATATGAGCACAATGGGAAGAAAGGAAGGGGGGATTCTTGTCGGAAGGCAGGCGGGCCTTAATAAACAAATGCCATTGTCTTCCCACAGTATGCTTGCCTAAAAATTTCCTGACCTGGCAGCTGCTTGGAAAGACTCTTGAACCAAGACAAGGCCACCTGCTTCCGTCCCTCTCTGAGCCACTAATTCACGTGACCCTGGCCAAATCACTCTCCCTTTTGGACCTCAGTTTCTTCACCTGTAACAAGATTAGAGAAGGAGGGCTGTAGTCTCACCAATGATCCACTAGTTCTCTTCTAACTCCAGGAATCAATTTTCTATGCCACAATCTGAGAAGGAATAAAACCAAGTCAAGCCAATGAGTACTTCTTCATAGCCATGCTCAGCCACATCTGAAAAACTACTTCCTCAGACAGGCAGATTCTAATGGGAAATATAAAGGAAGTTAATGCTCCTATCCATACCCTGAATAATAATGATGACAATAGTAATTAACCTCCATATGTGGCTTCAGAGTTGACAAAGCACCTTCCCATATGATATTCACATACGTAAGGTTCAAAACAACCCTGGGAGGTGGGAGTAATTACTGCCACTCCATGGGCCAAGAAATCAATGTTCAGAAAGGCTGAATGCCTTTGCCTAAGGTCACACCCCAACCTGCCTGACTTCAGGCTCCCTGCTGTTTAAGGTGAACCCAGATGCCTGTGCTTCACCAAGCATATTGGAAACTACCCCTTTAGATCTCCCCGACATAGGACATAAAGGCCACGTCACTAAGACACTCGGGCTGAACAGGGAGGGATGGGACAGCATGCTGGGCGACCATGCCAACTCTGATAGTGTTGACGGAGCCGGAGGAACAAGCTTCAGTCCATGTGCTTTGAAAGGGTTGAGAAAAGAAAAAAAAATTCCTACTGTTTGCCTGCCAAGGCCCTGCTCTGGGACATGGGTATGGAGCTCTGCTTAAGGCTTAATTCTATTGATTACACATTCCATTTTCCAAAGTGCCATTTGCCTGAAGGAGCAGGTGGTGTTTTCGGCATCCATTTAGCTGATGTATTAGCCATGTGGCTCAGTGCATCAGCAGGCCCGAGTCATCAATTTACAGTGCGATGACAGAGGGAATCACTCACTGCGGAATTGTAATGGGAAGAGGGGGAGGGGGAATGAAACAGAGAGAAAAGGACAAAAACACTGGAATCACGGCCCTGACCGAGGCCTGAGGAAGCAGGGGCTACATGGCCCAACACAGGGCCTTTGCCTGAAAATAGTGAATGTACTCAGGACGACTCTGTGGCAGGGCTTGCACTGGGCATTTGGGACATGACGGACAGTCACAAGAATTCCCACCTTGAAGGACTCAGTTTTGTGGGGAAGACACACATAAACTATTAATGACAGTAACATCAAACACATGCTACAAGAGAGGGATGTAGCAGGTAACAGAAAAGTGCTTTTAAATTCCACCACTGATTCAAATCCAGCTTTATTATTTACTAGCTATGTGGTTGTAGGCAACGTTAGATTGGAAGCTCCTGGAGACCAGGTACTATATATGTCTTATACAGTTTTGGATGCCCAGTGCCCCAGCTCAGGATCTAGGATCACCATCATGATCGCCAAAGAATATTAATAGTATGATTACAATCACAATAGAAGTAGCAATAATAACACTGAGCTCTTCCTATGTACCAGATACTAAGTGTTATATGAGCCTATGAATTAGGTACAATTATTATCTTTATTTTATAGATGAGCAGATGGAGCCTCAAGGAGGTTAAACAGCTTTCCCATAGTCACACAGCTTGTAAGTGATGGTGGAGCCAGGATTCAAATCCAGATCTGTCTGCCACACAGCCACACAGTCATTCAGCACCACAAAGCCTGGGTATTCCAACTGTTTTACTCAAGTTATTTAACCTTGCAGAGACTCCACTTCCTTATAAGTCAAGTGGATCTATTATGCTTTTTCTTCTTTATAGGTTGCTGTAAGCATAAAAAAAGACTATATATATAATATATATATCTCATGAAATGATACCTATCACCATCCTTATTCTTAAGATCATTACATTCAGGGAAGAAATCTGACAGCTGGAGCCCCACCTAATTTAAGGGAGGATTCTCTAGTGCCTGTGAGAACATCTGCTTTTCCCTGATGAAACCAAGGTGCTGGTCCCTATCCTTGCTAGTGTTCCAGTATGATTTATTTGAATTAGATCATTAACACTTTATTTATTGAGACTTTTGCCATTTGACATGCAATGTGAGGTGGATCATGGCAAAGGCAAAATGTGAGTAGAGCCAGTAATAGCTTTAGAGACTGCATTCCAATAAAAAGACTCATTGACCCTTAAGTTTCAGGAAGAAATGGATGGTAACCATTTCAGGATGGTAACCATTTGCCTTGGAAAAGAAGCACCCCACCACCCCATCTCTGTCTGGTCTGGCTAGAGAACCTCCCCCTGCCCACCCTGAAAAGGCAGTGACAAAGAAGAAAGGACACTTGCTGGTGTTCACTCCTTCATTCACTTACTTATCTATTCAGCACACATTTTTAGAGGTCTTGCTTTATTCCAGGCACCATACTGAGCACTGGACTTAGAGAAATAAATAAAATGTCATTGTTGCTTATGATTTGGAAAGGTTATGCTAGTACAGCTACAAAATAATGTGATCATTCATTGTCATGTTATCTAAAGTAATGGCAATTTAGAGCTATCTAAACTATAAACACTAGGAAATTTTAAATAAAGTATGGTACATCATTTTAAAGGGATGTTATTTATGCACTTAAAATATTTATAAATAGGGCAGCCCGGTGGCTCAGTGGTTTAGTGCCTGCCTTCAGCCCAGGGCGTGATCCTGGAGACCCGGGATCGAATCCCACGTCAGGCTCCCTGCATGGAGCCTGCTTCTCCCTCTGCCTATGTCTTTGCCTCGGTCTCTCCCTCTGTGTCTCTCATGAATAAATAAATAAAATCTTTAAAAATATATATTTATAAATAATTTCATATAATGTGGTAATGTTCACAGTACAACACTACATAATATAAAATTGTAGATATAGTATGTTATCAACTGTATATACATATATGCAAAAAATTAGGAAGACAATGTTCAACATATTAATAGTAGCTATCTTTAGGGATGGTATTAAGGGTGATATTTTCCTCTGGATAATATTTTTTGTATTCACAAAATTTTTTACAATGAACATATAGCAGAAATTAAACAGAGAAATTTCTATTCAAAAAGCATAAAATAATAATTATTATAAGTATGTACAGGGTACTCCTGGCACAGAAAGGGTGACTTTCCAGCTTTGCTATTTTATAGGTGGATAAATTGAGGCTCTGAGAAATTAAATGACTTTTCCAAGGCCTTGTAACTCATAGATGGCTGAAGCATAATTCAAACTGGTTTTCTGATTACAAACCTGAAACTTTTCCCATTGAGCCATAGGAACTTTCTAAGAGCTAGCTGGGTGCTTGCCTGAAATGTGGGAGTTTGACCTGCCTTGAAGGTCTTAAAAGGTCTGGTGGAGCTACTATTCTGATTATTTTAGAAGAGTCCAGAAGTTAAAAGAGGCTGAGCATGATTCTGTAACCAGTCTCTAGCCATGGATTTGGAGGAAGTCACAGCACTGTAAAAATAACCTTGACTGTTTACATTTCAACTCTTCAAGATTTATGGTATTTGAATTAGAAGAATAATATAGGTCTGGGCACGTACTTAATGTTTTCATTTAGATTTAGACAATACAGCCCCAGCATTGAGCTGATTTTAATAGTTGAATATTTTAATATCACTGTATTGTGTGCTCAGCATTCATGATTAAATATGCATCTTCGGTTCAATTTACTTTTAACTTCATTACGGTCTGTTACAACTGGTATTTAATGAATTCTGCATTTGGCCGCAATGCCTAGTTCCAATTTTTGCAATAGTATATTCACATGTATACATCTGTGGGCATGTAAACCCAACTATGCCAGGAAAAACTCTGTTTAAACACAAATATTTCCTATCTTAAGAGGGATCTATTTTCTTAGTTATCGGTAAACATAAGAGCATGGGACAACTGAGCTATCAGTGAAGTCAGCCTTCCAATTCTACTCTTAGATCTGGCTCAAAGTGAGTGGGCAACTTACCTCAGCCCCCGATATACTGACAGGGTCTTGTGTGGACAGAACTTACCCAAGGAACCATGTTCTGCTCATCCCTTTATTGCTAATGTGTATCACAATCCTTAGCACTTAGGATACGCTCAGTATATTACAAATTAAAGTAAGCTAATTTGGAGGGTTTTTTTTATCACTCGTTTTGTATTTTAAACTGGAGAAATGTATATTATATTGTTAATATACATATCCAATAGCAGTGTGACTCTGCAGCCTGAGGGGGATGGAGTGTGCTGATTGAATAATGCAGGAGGAGATCATGTGGCTCATCTCGGATTCCAGGGGTGTGTGTCTTTCCCAAACCATGATGTTCGAATGATTCCCCCCAGTAAGATCAGGGTGCTGTTATCAGAAGAGGAAACTGATGCTATACAATAAAAATGTTTAAAATACTTTGAAATTGTTATCTTTATATATACATATATGTGTGTGTATACAAGATTATATATTGTATAGTATTAAATATGTGTGTATACATACCATTGTATATATTATATAATATTATATAAGGAAAGGTGTGTGTGTATACTTACCATTATGCCATTAAGGCATAATCTACAGGGCACCTGTAACCGCACAGTTGTTTTCTGAAGTCTGCAGGGTCTTCACTGTCTCCACTCATCCCCATGACCCCCATCTCTCCCCTCCTCCATTCAAAGAGGCATTCTCATTACCAGATAATGATAGTGGAATAGAACTTTGTCATTGGATAATGATCTCCTGTGGTTAGATGAATGAGGGAGGCAGACTTGGGCACCTTCAGGAACTGAAGAGCAAGGGATTGCCAAAACGTTGATTTTCAGAGAGGAAGGCTTTAGTCCTGTTACATTATTCCCTCAAAGCTGAAAGACTGCTTACAAAGGACTCCATGTGAGGAAGAGCAAAGCCCTTGGGAGACTGAGACAAGACTAAGATATAAGGTGGTTGACCACTTTGCATGACCAGGAATGATTTCAAATCCTTACTGGGTAGCCCTCTGTTTTAGGTAGCTGAGTTGCTTTACTACCTAGAGATAGTAAGATGGACTATGAGTCCCCTTGAAGTCAGTTTAGGTTCCAGAAGACCACAGTTGGCTGACATGTGTTCTGACTTGAATGAAAAGACCCTGGAAGGGCATTCAAGACAGAGATACTGTTGGCCCACTTGGCCTATAACATGCAGCACCACTGTAAGCCAGGCCTCTTGCACCACAGTCCTCTTCTCTGTCAAAACGTGCTGTTGACTGGAGGCTTCTTAAAGCCTGAAGCCTCTGACACAACAACTTCACATCCATATCAACGTAACTAACTTCTTTTCATTTTATAAGGAGTTCAAAAACAATGCATCTAGTATGCAGAGGTCAGAGAGTGTTCAGCATCCACTTGTACTTCTCAAAGAACTGCAATATCTGAAACTTGGAAGAACAATCAAGGGTCATCTAGTTCACTATCTCCAGGAACCTTGGCTGCTCTGCTGGACATCTGCAGTGCAGGGAGCTCACTGTCTCCCTACGCATCCCAATCTGTTATTGGTGAACACTGCCTAAAAGTCATTTATTTGTTTATTCATTTGTTCATTAATTCAGCATCCAGTATATCAAGGACTGTATAAAGCATGGAGCCCCAGCTATGGGTCAGACATGATCTCCGCTCTACAAAAACTCAAATGTTAAATTAAGCACTGTGCTAAAATGGGCCAGGGAAGAGGCAGTAAGGTAACTAGACACATAGACAATGATTACAGCCAAGTGCTTTGGCAGAAGTAGTATGTTAAAATCTGTCCACTAGCAAGAAGAAAGGGTCGGACTACATTTTGAAAGATACTTATGAACCTGTGCCTGCACATAGGACACATGGCAAGCATTATGACTGATTAGGGCATATCAGTGAGCATGAGTGAGCAGTCGTTGCAGTGATGGTAGAAATAGAGGTAGCAGTAGAATCATGGCAGCAAATTGTGGCAGAAGAGTAGTAATGTTAATAGCAGCCTCAACCGCAGTGGTACAAGCCTTGATATCCTGAGAGTGTGCTATAGCCGTAGTAGTGATGCTAACAGCAGCAGCAGCAACAGTGGAAGTACTAGTGTTAGGAGTAGCAGTAGCAGCACTCCAGTGTCACAGTAGTGGTGGCAATTGTTGTGTTGATATTAGCAAAGATGGAGACAGGAGTGAGGGCAATGGCTGAGAGACCTCTGGTGGTTCCAGATCCTTTGGCTCATCATCTGGTTGCTTCGTTCCTTCTTTGCTTAACATCATCATGCACCTTCCCAACAAAAAATGGTCAGAAATCCATCCTAAAATGGAGGCAGGTCAATGGCTTATATGCAGGGGCCACCAGGAACAAGGAAGCAGGGAGACAGGTTTCCCTTCCCAGACAAAATATGGGTGTGTGCAGAGAGGAGGAAGTCCCAAGAAAGAGTATGGATGACAGGCACATTGAAGGCATGGGGATTATGGGCCTGTGAGTACACAGGTGAGAAAGAGGGGATTTTGGCTGAACAGATAGAAGGGAAAGGAGTTAACTGCTTCTTGACAAATGTGTCCAGTACAATGATGGGCACTTTTCTCAAAAATCACATAGGAGCTGGGGAATCAAACCCAACTGAGTAAACCTCATGTCTCAGAGCTACAGAGATCAATGCTGATTCAAGCCCAGATCTGCCTTCTCAAAGTCCATGGCTTTTCCATGAAATTCCTGCTCTCTTTCCAGATACCCTTGGGCCTGCCCTTGGACCATTAGCAGTGCCTAATGCAGGTTTCTTATGCGGCCCAGAATGTGGCTCCAAGTTGAGGGCCAGAATGCTAGATAGTCAGACATAGTGATAATATCTAAAAGTATGCATTCTGTTTATTTAGAAAGTTTTTAAAATGCACAGTTCAAGGTTTGATCGTGATTTGAAAGCTATGAGTCCATCTGGACTGAGCTTTAGGAATTGAACCAAGAATGCTATACGCCGTCTCTTCTCTTGGCATTAATGACTGTAAGAAGCCCCTGATGGCTGGAGAGGCCAGTCGGCACAGTGCAAGAAGGAATAGTCAGTCCCAACACTGGAGCTCAGGAGTAGAACCGCAATGTTCCAGCAGTGAGAATGAAAGCTTAATCAACACTCGGATTAGTGCATTCCCATTTACAGGGGTTTGAACTCAATTAAAAATTTCAGCTGGAATCTTGGCACAGGTGCCTTGAGACAGAATCTGACTGTTCTGGGCTCTCACCCCAATTTTAATATGTATTCCTGGAAGGAGATGGTTGGGTCAGATGGACCTGGGACTCAATTTAGGCCCTTGGCACAAAAATTTAATAAAGTTCTGTTTGGAATTCCATGGCAATTTAACTATGTTACAGAATCAGCTGTTTCCATAGGTCTCTTTTCCCCTTAGGCTTACTATTTTCCTCAAGTTTGATGCCTTAGAGAGAGAGAGAGAGAGAGAGAGAGAAAGAAAGAGAGAGATGAAGTAGGGGAGGACTGGGCTTTGAGGTAAAACATTACCTTTTACCTTTGGAGGTAAAACATTAAAATATTTCCCATGGCTTGGGACGTCCTGCCTCCCTGCATAGTCTGGCCCCACAGACGTCTTAAGTTTCATCTTTCTCTCAGTATCTTTGCTTCAGCCACACTTTTGCATCCTTTCAGTTCAAAAACATACCACATTTCCTCCTGCTCTTTGGCCTTTGCTACCGACATTCTCTTTTCTGGAGCAATTTTCTCTACCCACCTCCCTTCTGTCTCCTTCGTTTATTCAATTTATCCTTCCCATCTCTTCTCAAAAGCCACTTCCTCAGTGGTGTCACTCTCGAATTTGGAAATCGATATATCACATCTTCCAATTATGTTCTCTGGTAAGATTTGCATTTGTAACACCTTTTATGGTTTTCAACTATACAGTCAATAAGTTCCTGACTTAAAGGTAAATTCCATGAAGGCAGAGATCATGTGTATTTACTCATTACTGTATCCTCAACATCCAACATGCTGTGTAGAATTGTCAATGTTAAAAAATGGTACTGTAACATCATTGCTCTTTTACAGATTGCCTAGAACTACTTGCCTTGACCCACTTCTGAATCCTAATTTCCTCGAGATCCTCTAGGCTTCTAAACTCATGACTCATTTCCTTCTTGATATCAATCAGACCTGATAATCAGCACCATGCTGTTCTCTTGCACTTTTCTCTGATTTTATTATCATAGATCATCTAAAGGAAAGAACCTTGGTCCCCTGGGACTATGCAGGGACCTCCTGGGCAGTACTGCCAAATGCGTGCCAACTCATGGGGCAGGACTGTCTACTGTCTAATTTAAATATAATGAGCTACAATTGGAGGTACAGAACCAACAAGCAACCATGATAATGACACTAGGCCTGGGTGCCTGGCTGGTCTCTTTGGAGTGCCCCTTTAGCTAAATCAACTTCTTTAGCTCCTCTCTACTTAGCTTGATACTCTTAGGCCCAACTATGATCACACACAGGAAGTAGCTTTGTAAACTTGAAAAGACTAGACATGTGTAAGGGATTAAGGGCTTAGTTCAGGCTTTCTCTCAATTCACACACCAGGCTTCTGCTTGGCATACTCTGCCATCTGGAGAAGATTTCCTACTTCTTTCCAGTGACAGTTCCGACCCTCTTCTCTCTGTACTCCCTCTACTGCCCTGGCATAGATAACACAGGATTTTTTTTTTTTTTTAATGTCAAATCTGTGGCCATTAAGCTAATAAGGTCTCCCAACTTTAAGATTTAGTTGACTCCCAATGTGATTTGTCCACAATACTAGCAATCTGGATAGCCAAAATCATTTCAGCAAATTAAATCTTGGTATGAGCTAAATAATTCATGCTTCCAGTTATTTTAGGATGAAGAATAATAGCACTAAGAGTTGGTCTGTAACTGTGGGCAGGCAGTCTGAACCTCAAATTTCTCATCTGTCAGATAAGGAGTTTGATGGGCAAACGCCAGCAGAGTAGTCATGCTCATTAAAATGGTGCTCATTTCACACATGTGAAAGGGCTTGTATATGTTGTAAATATTTTGTCATTACTACTTTAAAATCTAAGTCTTCACTCTACAACACAGAAACCAAAACTCTAGAGGTTAACTCATTCATTCATTCATTCATTCATTCATTCATTCAATAATTGTTTATTAAATGTTACTATGGGCCAGACACTGTGCCAGAGGTTAAGTGACTTACCCAAGGTTGCACAGCAATTTCTGGCAGATCTAGGTTATCAATAATAAAAATAGCTACTATTTGCTGAGTGTTCACTATAAAGCTAGCACTTGCTTAAGTATTTTATATACATAGTCTAATTAAATCTAAATTAAATCTAAAACATAGCAGATACAATATACATATATATGTATATATATACATATATAAAAATATATACATGTATATTTTTTTTGGCTGAGGAAACTGTCATCACAATGAATATTACTCGAATCTATCTCTAAATTTTTGTATGGGGACCAGAAGATGCTATTGTGATGTAAAGAGACCAATGTGTGATGACCTCGAAGTGACCTTGGATACCAGTTTGCCCCAAAACTTAAGCAAAAACTCCAACACAAAGGCATTTAAAATGTCACGTTTAAAGATTTACAAAGTCAATAGGCAGCAACATGGCAGGTTTGGGAGCCAGACAGATTCCCTCAACCATAAAAATGGGAATAATTATTTCTCCTTCACAGGGCTATTGTACAGTGAAAATCAGATACTAAATGTACAGAAACACTCTTCCCTGTGTATTGTCTCTCTCCCTCACTTCTTTCAGGTCTAAGTTTAAATGTCACCTACTCAGAGAATTTTCTCTGTCCATCCTACCTGAAATGACCCTTACCTACTGTCTCTTACCCTGCTGCATTTTGATTCACAGCATCAGATATCACATCATATATTTATTTGTTCATCTGTTGACTGACTGACTAAATGAGTGAATATCCTCATGAGCTTCCTGTTCTGGGGTTCCTCTCTCTGCATGTGAAATCAGCCCATCCCTCCCAGGAAGGAGTGAGTCCCAAAGAAGCCTAGGTTTCCATTCTGACTCCCCAAAGAGACTCAAGTTTTGTTGCATCTGGTCAGAGGGTCTCTCCCTCCCCTCCAGGGCAGCCTGCAGCAGGAATCCTGGGAGTGCAAAACCAGTCTGCCTGCTTCCCTCCTGCCTGATTGCTTCTTGGTTACCCTGAGGCATAGATGAGAGATAGACATGCAGGATGGTATATATGGCTTCTGCAAAAGAAAAGCTTTGCAAGTTCAATTAAACCCTAGTAATTTCACAGACCACAGGATTGAAGAAGAAAAAGATGTTCCTGAAGCTCTTCTTATACTTAAGAAAAATGTATTCCTCCAGTCTAAGGTTTGATGTCTATGTAAAAGAGTCATATTAAATTAATAGAAAGGAAATGTCCAGAACAGGGAAGGTGCTGTTACTCCATGATTTTGTAAGAATGGGATGATATTTCTGAACATTTCTTCAGCTGTCAAAAGACCACAGATCTTCTTTTAGTGTCATGAGGACAAAAAATTTTTCTTGTTGCATACTTGTTGGAAATGAGACCCAGGAGAAAGGCATTGTTTCCTGAAATTACATAGTTGCTAGGGAAACCATGTATAGGAGTTAGCCTAAGTGTAAGTTAAAAAATGAAGCATCTCATAAATTGGTTTGAGAGTATTTCAAAGAGTCTGGGCCAAGCATGGCAACAGAGTGACCCTTGTAGAACCTTGAGGATTTCTTAGCTGTGGCAGAAAATGATACTTAAAGGTTACCTTTCTTCTGTTTTCTGCTGTGAACCTCTTTAATGAGTATTTTTCTAGAAATAAAAGACTTCAGGGTAATTTTTTACACCCCCCCAAGTCCCCCACCAAAAACTAAACAAAAGAAACAGAAGCATTTAATTGCAGTCTAGAGAAACCCACAAACATGCACACACACACCACACAGAGAACTTTAAAAAACAGTATTTAGTAATCTAACTCATCAGAAAAAGGCTTACTTTTTCATTCTCAGCTGTGTTAAACAAAGGATATATATGATTTGCTGTAAAGAGAGGGTTGAATTAGCATCTGAGAATTTCTAGTGTATTACCCCCCAAGTCTCAGCTGTCCTTTCCATTAGACAGAGTTAATCATAGCCTCTGCCTTCATGGCTGTCCTAGAAATTATATATATACATATATAATTTATATAAATATATATAAAAATATATTTATAATATATATGTTTATATGCATCTATAGGTATGTATATGTATATACACACATATAGTATTTATCACCACCCATACATATAGCATTTATCACATGGTAGATGTTCAATAAATACTTAGAATATAGAAAATCTTAGAGGTCATTTAGCTGACCTCCTATTTAGTGTGGAGAATCCCTTCTAAAATATAAATGCCGTCCAACTTCTGCTTAAACTTAACCAGGCTCAGGGAGCTCATTCCTTACAAGACAGCCCACAGCATTAATAGACAGATGACCTCTTCCTTTTATTAAGCTGTAATCTGCTTACTGTAGCTTTTATCCATCAAGACTGTGTTGCTTTTGGGAACACACAGAACAAATCTGTCTCTTCCCCAAAGCATCACCTGTGTCTCCTTGAGTCCAGAGAACGCTATTCCTATAACTAGTCCTATGTGCTAATTAGAGGCAGCTCTGTGTGACCACAGGCAAGTTACTTCACATCTCTGAGCTTCAGTTTCTAACCGTTAAATGGGGGATATAGTTCTTTCCCGGTTTCCTTCTCCACTTCTGCTAAAGATGAAAATGAAATGCCAGATGGAAAATGGCTTTGGAAACTGTAAAGTACCACACATATTAACTATTATTGCCATTTTGTTTCAATCATCTTCACTTAAGCCTGCCTCCAGGAGAGCTGTTGGCCTTGCTTTTTTCGGGGGGGGGGGGGGGGGGGGGGGGTGCCCAGAGGGAGGGAGGGATGGCTGCCCTCTCTGGTCCCAGGCCTGTAGGCTGATTTGCAGCTCCTCCTCTGCTCCCCTTACTGCTCTCTCAGCATGAGCCCTTGCCTCTCCCCAGGTTCCCTCGTTGATGTTGCTCACCCATTTAGTTAAATGCTGTTTTGACGAGGTAGCCTATTTTGGTAAGTGCCCCTGGGGAGCTGCAGAAAGGTTTAATTCTCTTTCTTTTCCCTAATGTTTATCTAATGGTAAAGGATTGAGTATAGGTTCCATGTCCCTGGAGACCCTAGGCTGAATGATTCAATAATGTATGTGTCTAGGGGCTGGCAAGAGATGAAGCTTTCAGGATAGAGTAGAGGATGGGTTGAGGACACCCAGCCGTCATATCAGGCAGGATAGGGATTCCAGGGACTTAGTAAGGGACGGCAGTAATGAATCTGAGCATGTGGTGATCAGGACAGCAAGGTAAGGTGGCCACATGTCCCAGGATGCATACCTGTTGTCCCCAATACAGTTATTAATGGCATTACTTTTTACTCTCAAAATTGAAATTTGAAAGATAAATTATATGGTCACCTTAGACATAGGTGAATTCTGTAAGAATGATCCTCCTCTACTGTTCCCTATCCCAGTAAAGGGAATCACTGCCCACTTGGCTTCTTAAGCCAGAAACCTCAGAGTCCTCTGAGGCATTTATTGTCACTCTTATTCCCACTGCTTAGATTGTTCCTTTCATTTCCATTCCCATGGCCACTGCCTTAGTTCTGAATCTCATCTCTCTCCTGGACCCCTAAAACTTTAATTTCATTTTGTCTGTTCAGTCCCTGGTTCCCAGGACTTTATGAGATCTCCACTGTCTTGTCCCAGTTCCCCTTCTGATTGCTTTGCTGTGCTTATCTAAATCACTGAGGCTTGCACCTTACCTCTAGAAACCAATCTTCCATTTCATATTTTCAGTTGTTCATTTATTCATTCAACAAAGATGTTGAATGTACTAAGTTCTGAGAATTCAAATGGGTCAACATCATTGAATGAATTAATTAATTTTGGTCACATCCTGCTGAGCAGTTATAAAGCATGAAATTATACCAATATCTATTTATTTTGGATCCAAATCCATCTTCCACTCATATCCTAGAGTATTATTTCCATAACATAAATTTCACTGTCATTGCCTTGCCTAGGGTACTCCAGTGTCTCCTCATTAGCTGTGGATGTGTTCCAATATGGGAGAAGCCCCATCAGAATGACATCACCCTGCTTTCTCCCATCACCAATCCCTTCTCTTACTGGAGTCCCTGTAGGGGAGCAGTAGTGGTCTATCCAATGGTGACAGTGGAAGGATTGAGCAGCTGAGGCTTCCTGAATTTGTCTATCTCTGTCTCCATCTCTGTCTATAATTAGCCTGCCTACAGAATGCACCTCTTCACAGGTGTGCCCCATGGTGCTCTGCCCCACTGCTGCCTGTGACAGGGGAGGGGGACAAATTTCTAGGCTTTGGTATTTTGTCATCACCCACTTCAGCTGTGTTCCAAATGTAGCTTTCCTAGGTGGTAATCTACTTGACTCCTGAGTCTTTCTCTCAGATGGTCTGATCTTGGATAGGGAGCAGAGGAAGAATTCATGGAGTTCCTCAAACCCCATCACCCAGGATTAAAGTCAAGTTCTCTGGTCTTGTAAAAAGTAAAGGAGGTCTATCTCCTCTTTTGGTACGGTGAGGACATTTGCCTTTTTGCAGTTGTTCTTCCTACCTCTCCTCAGTCTGCTCTTTCCGCAAGTCACCCACTAGGATAACTGTCCACAGCCTGGCTGAGCATTCCCGGGAACTTATCTGAGCCCAAAAGAGCCAAGAAAAGCCAGCTAGAGGCAGGTTTGTAGTAGGAGTGCTGCCTGAGTGGCAGTCTCAGCCTCACACAGCTTGAGAGAGCTGCACTCTGGTGCATGATTCTAACTCTGAAGCCACTCACTTGCTGGTATTGAAGTAGCCACTCCCAACCTGGCTGTGACACTTCCTTGGCTACAAGGGTTAGAATGAATCAACTCAGTCTTATTTGGAAACAATGGTGAAAAGGCAGTTTACACTTTGTTTGCAAAGAACAACTTCCTTTATTTGTCTTCTATTCTCAGAAAACCCTGCTAAATGCACCAGATTACCTTTTCCTACAGATGAGGAGGGATCCCTGGCTGGTGCAGCAGTTTAGCGCCTGCCTTTGGCCCAGGGCGCGATCCTGGAGACCCGGGATTGAATCCCATGTCGGGCTCCCGGTGTATGGAGCCTGCTTCTCCCACTGCCTATGTCTCTGCCTCTCTCTCTCTCCCTGTGTGACTATCATAAATTAAAAAAAAAAAAAAACTACAGATAAGGAAACTTAGTCTTAGGGTAAGTGACTTTCCCAAGATTCTTCAGCAAGTTCATGGAAAATCTTGGGGAATCTACTTGGAAACAGTCAGAATCAGAGGGGTAGTTGGGAATCTCCCTACATGATGACCACAAAAGCTACCATCTCTAATATCTGGGTAGGACTTTTTCCTCTTGAAAACATGTAATATCACAACTGGAAGGGGCCTTTGCAAGCATATGGCCCAACCTCCTGCCTTAAGGGATGCAGTAAAGCAAAGCCCAAAGTAAGAATGTGGTTTTCCTGAGACTTTGAAGTGAGTCTAGCAGAAATAGGACCTGAATCTAAGCCTCCACTTCCCAGGCTGGGCTCTTTGTTAGAGTTGCCTGCAGAAGGGGAGGGATTAGCCCATTGAACAGATGAGAATATTGACCTCAAAGACGTAAAGCATCTTTTGCAAGGTGCCATGACTGGAGAACAGAACTGAGATTGGAGTTGGATGAGAATACTGAGCTGAATAAGTGAGAATTATTTTTAACTATTATTATTGTATGATTATTCCTATTAATCTTAGCTTCATTTCATGGCTTGGTGGCTATCATAAATTCAGGCCTTTGGTGATTCGGTTTAATTATTACTCAGTGAGACTCATAGATTTTTCCCTCCTTTGTTACTAGTGCTCTTGTTGGGTGATATGTCTTTAAAAAATAAGGTATTTACAGACCCCAGATTCTTATTATGGGTTTGAAGCCTATGCTATCTCTCCATGACATTCACTAACAGCTACCCCAGAGCCCAGCATCTGTTAAGTTGCCTGCAAACATTTGACATTTCGAAGTGTTTTTTTTCTCTTGTGATCAATAAATCACTTTTGATGAATTTAATGGAAATTTAAAAAGTAAGTAAAATCAGGCTTTACCTTATTATTAACTAATTATGAAGTTTACATTTTCAACAGTCAAATTGGGCTTGTCAGACTGAAACTTTAGGCAATTGCTAAAGAAATTTAACCACATGACTCTGGGGCTAAAATCCAGGTCTCCTGGCAATCCCTGATCTGATCATCTATAGTCCCACTGCTTTGCATTCTTAGTCTCTTAGGGACATTTCTCAACCCTGAAGCTTTCCAGAGGACTGATATGGGAGCCAAACACCCCTGGGTTTTAACTGTAGTCCTGCCACTTATTAGCACAGTGCCTTTGGGCAAGTAACCTAAGTTCTCTGAATCTCAAATTCCTCATCCCTAAAATTGGGACTCTAATATCTACCTCCTAAAGTTACTGAGAGAACTAGAAATAATGCACCTAAAGGTGTATGGCTCTTTGTAGGTGCTCAGCAAGTATTGGTTTTCCTTTCTATTCATAAATGATTCATCAATACGTATATATTATTGACCAAAATGATAGGGTCTTATGCAAACCAAAGCACTATGTCTTACTGCCTATTTTGGTGTTTCCCTCAGTCATCCAGTCCATAAATATTAGTGTCTATATGTGCCAGACTCTGTGTTTTGCTGGAAACTGATTATCCAGTGGTGAAAAAACAAATGTGCTCTCTGCCACGATGGGGTCACAGCCTAGCAAGAGAGACAGAGATTAACTAATTAAGCAGATAAAATAAGTAATTATAAAATGTGATTATATAAGTTCTGTAAAGGGGGAAAAATTGGGTTCTATTAGAGAACAGGATGGCCTATTTTAGAATGGGTAGCTGAGGAAGGCTTCTCTGAGGAGGTGACATTTAAGCTGAGAGCAAAAGGAGTCAGCAAAGAGAAGGGATGGGGGAGTACTCCAGGTGGGCACTCTGCAGCTGCGAAGGCTGAGGGGAGAGTACGATGGGGGTGTTGTTTAAAGCCAGCCTCTGGCTATCCCCACAGACCTCTAGCATTCCAAACTAAATTGGGCATTTGTCTACGAGCATAACCCTTGCACATACTCTTCTTATCTCTGAAGTCCTTCTCCTGCTTCTCCATCTGGAATGCCAAACCCTAAATGTCACATTTCAGACTCCTTAATCTCCACAAAGCAGATCCAATTTCTTTCTCTACCAGTGTTCCTCCAAATCTTTATAAAGCTTTTATTTAGTTGTATATTAATTTGTGTTAATAAGTACATACTGGCTGTTACTAAACACTTGTCCTTGTGCCACAGACTGTGTTAAGCACTTTTTTTTTTTTAAGATTTTTATTTATTTATTCATGAGAGACACAGAGAGAGGCACACAGGCAGAGGGAGGAGCAGGCTCCATGCGGGAAGCCCGATTTCGGACTCCATCCCAGGACTCCGGGATCACGCCCTGGGCCAAAGGCAGATGCTGAACCGCTGAACCGCTGACCCACAGGCATCCCTGTGTTAAGCATTTTACCTGAATCATTGCATTTAATCCTTAGGAAATCTCTGCAGTAGTATTGTTATAATCATCCCCATTTTACAGGAAAAGAAACTGTAGGTGTTGCAACTTACCCTGCTGTCAGAGGCTGAGTCTGGATCTCAAATCAAGCAAGGCCTTTTGCCTCTAGAACCTGAGCTGTTAAGCCCCTCCGCTAGATAGAGTGACATCTCTATGTCTTTCCCTTACCAGACCCTGAGATTACGGAGGGTAGGTTTTTGTGTGATTCATCAATATCCTCAGCACATAGAACAAGTCCTGGCACAAAGGAGTTAACTATCTGCTAAAAGAATGTCTTGGCAATTACAGATCCTGACTGATAAAGACGAAATCACATAACACATAAACAGGTCTGTCCCTTCAGCCTTCAGGCGCAGCCTGTACCGTGGCCTCTGCTGATCTGATTTGTGCAGCGATTGACAGCCTGGGTCCTTCTCCTTCGGTCCTGTTAATGGCATTAGCATCTAGTCAATAATGCTCAGCATTTCATTTTACCACTTTAATTAACAAATTCAATTTGTTCAAACCGCTGTGAAAACAAATTAAAAGCTCAAGAATGGGGCCTCCAGGAGGGGGAGAGAAGGCAGGGCTCCACACAGATTAGGCTAGTTGTTGATTTGATCTTTGGAGCTTACTAGGAACTGAACACTGTCTGCTCTTCAACCATCTTCCTGTCTCTGACCAAACGGAATGCCTCAATGATGGAACCAAGATCAGGTAAAGCAGCTTCTGTACTTTTTGGCCTTACCCCCTTCCCTCTATACATAGAGAAGGGGCCCCATTCTGCCCTCAAAGTCAGCTCTCATTCTTCAAAGGGACACTCTACTTTGGATTTGAATTCAGTAACATTATTAATCATCCTCTTGACCAGAAATAATTTAAACATTTGACAACACCTGCAGAAATCTCCAGTTGCTACAACTAAGAGGAAGGTGCTACAGGTTACCAGTGCCATCAGATTTGTTCATATTATCTCATTTCATCCTCATAACAATGTGAGAGGTTGTTTTATCCTGTCCAAAGTCACTTGCCCAAAGTTACACACCTAGTAGATGGCAGCGTAAGGATTTCAAGTAGGATCCGTCTGATTCTAAATAGCAAGCTGTACCCATTCTACAATGTCAGGGCTCCTTAGAGGGGAAGTGGGAGTGGCCAGAAGGGCCCATCTCTCTGCCTTGGACTTCAACCCACTCTCCAAAAGCTTTTTTCTCTTGTGCCTCCAGTCTCTGCTTGGGCCCTCTGGAAACAAGCAAATCACTGTTCTACATAACTGACAAGGCATGTTCCTAAACTTAGCAATCACAGACATAGTCACATAGAGAAACCTGACATTTGCCATTATAAACTTCAAGGGTGATCTCTCCCTTGCACTTTGCCCAGGGAAAAGCAGGTCTTTGTATTAGGGAAAGAGGTATTGAGGAGCTGCCTTAGCAAAAGATGTAGGACTATTCAGAGGCTCACTGTAGAAACACTCCCATTCCTTCAATAGTCTTCTGAGAACCAGATATTGAATTAGTTGTGGTGGGAGGCTCTGCTGTGGTGGAAGAACATGGCTTTAGAGCCAAATTGGTATGGATTTTAGTTCTGCATTCATAGCTCACTTAGCTGAGTGATCCTGGGCATAAGACCCTAGCTCTCAAATCCTTAAGGTTCCTCAACAATTAAGTGGAATAACAATAAAACTATTAAAGGACTGTTGTGAGGATTAAATGAAATAACTTGGGCAAAGAACCTAGAACTGTGTGGCATATAAGTAGGTGTTCAACAAATGTCAGATACGTTCTCTACATTCCTAAATTTTCCTCTTATACTGGAAGCCGTGTCAATTCAACACGGCCAATTCAACACTGTATCCTTGCAACTTGGGAAAAATCCCAAAACTCAAAAAAAGAAAGTTTGATGGGTGGATAAGAGTAGAAGAGTGGCAATAAAAAACTGGGGTTTATATTCAACTGAGGCTGGAATTCCAGCTCCATCATCTTCTAACTGCTATGTAATCTTGAGCAACTTAACCTCTTTCAGCCTTAGTTTCCATATGGGTAAATGGGGAGAATGTTAACTAACTGTCCAGGCCCTTGTAAGGATGTGAAATTACATATATAAAGCATTTTTTTATACTTGGCATACCTGGCATAGATAGTGTTGGCTATGAATATTCCTGTCAGAGATCTGGACTTTATCTGGAGCTTATAATCCTTTTATTTTAAACCAATTATCTATGCATTGCCTCTTCCTCTTGATTTTAGTTACTTCTTCTGCTTATGGAGAAAACATAGCATAGGACTTTATAAGCCCACCTTTACTCTTATGCAGTCAACAAACCCATATAGATTATCTACTGTGTACACAAAACTGTGTTAGATGTTGGGGAATCATTGGCAAACAAGACCAGTGAAGTCCCTGCTCCATAGATCTCACATCCTAATGTTTGTGGGTGTGTGGGAGCATATGATAAGCAAAAGAATACAAGGACTGATAAACGAAAGAATAACTGGCTTTATGAAAGTTGCAAGTGGTTTCATTTATCTATGCTTTCGGTTCCCCAGAATGAAGTTCACAAGATGATGTCAGAGACACTTTGAGTTGTTCAGAGAAAAGTGACAAGGTCAGAAGTGTTTATTTAAAGGTACTTTGGTTCCATCATGAAGCAATTTAACTCTCATTGGTCCTTGCATCCCCACATACATTCCCCTTGATGCAAGCTCCCAGACTCATTTAGTAATATTTGCTCAGACATACTCTGTTCCAGGCACTGGGAGACAAGGTCTTTGCACTAGAGCACCTCAGTCCAGTCAGGGAGCTAGAGCTGGAAACAGGTAGTAAGTACCATGTGATTATATCTGAAATGAAGGATGGTCACAAAGGGTTACAGGAGGCTGGGTTGGCTGCGCATGCGTGTGTATGTGTGTGTGTGTGTAAACCTGCTGGAAGATAGGTTAAGGGTCAGAGAAGGCTTCTTGGATTCCTAAAGCTATTCAAAGGCATACACCAATGGAACAACAGTACTCCAGGCCTAGAAGGGTTAGATGGCACTAGGCCTAGTCTCCTACCCAGGGTGGAAAGTCGTTGACAGCTCCTGCCTAGACAAGCCCCTCTGTCAGGCTCTGTGAGAGTCATTGAGGATACAAGGAAAATAGGGCACCGGCCTGCCTTGGTGAGCTCATAGCCTAAGTAACAGTATGATAAATGCTAGAATGAGGGCAAGCTCATGGGGGGGTGGGGTGGCCAGCTGGAAACACAGAGGAGAAAGGATCAGTTAAGTGAGCCCAGGAAGTTAGGTCATGGAGGTCTTCACAGGGGAGGTGATGCTCAGGTTGAGATTTAAAAGTAGAGGCGACTACTATTTATTCTACTTAGTATATATATTTTTAATTTTTTAAAAGATTTTGTTTATTCATGAGAGACACACAGAGAGAGGCAGAGACACAGGCAGAGGAAGATGCAAGCTCCCTGCGAGAAGCCCGATGCAGGACTCCATACCGGGACCCCTGGATCATGCCCTGAGCTGAAGGCAGACGCTCAACCACTGAGCCACCCAGGGGTTCATCCCCTCAGTACATTTTTAATTCCATTTATTATGTTCTTCACTTCTGATTGGTTCTTTTTATCTCTTTGGTGAGGGTCTCACTGGTGTCCTCCACTCTTTCTCAAGTCCAGGAATTTAAGAAACAAAATAAAGGAAAAAAAAAAAGAGACAAACCAAAAAACAGACTCTTAACTATAAAGAACAAATAGATGGTTACCAACGTGGAGGTGTGTGTGGGGGTGTGTAGATGAAATAGGTGATGGAGATTAAAGGGTACACTTACTGTGATGAGCACAGAGTACTGTATAGAACTGTTGGATCACTATTGTAAATCTGAAGCTAGTATAACACTGTATGTTAATTATACTGGAATGAAAATATAAATAATAACTCAATAAACAGTACCATATGCATACACAAAGATGAAGAATAATAAATAAATTTTAAAAAGTGGAGTGGAGGTTTTCCTTCCATCTCTCCATCACTGCCTCACTCATTCATATAGTACTTGAAGACTTCCTATAGCTAGGTATAAGCAGGACAAGGTCCAAGTAAAATTGTGAAGTCTGAAGACTTACTTACTTCAGCTTCATAGGCTGTCAGAAGAAGAATTCTTACAAATGATATAGTTGAACCCCCATAATTTTACAGATGTGGAAACAGACTCAGAGAGGAGGTGAAAATACTAACCTCCAATCACTCAGGTAGCAACTCTCAGAGCCAGATTTAAGACCTCAGGTTGGCCCACACCCCAGGCTCATTCTGCTAGCCCTCCTGCAGCCTGCTTTTTTTGCAATATCCTAACTCCTCTGCCCTCAGGGGATCTAATACTCTCTGGTTCTTCCCCCTTCTGGATAGTCAAACATATTCCTGGGGAAGGTTCAGAGACTGATTCACACCAAGATAAACAGCCCTAAAGGTTTCATACTGGGGGGAGGACAAGGGAATAAAGCCTCACATTACAATAAACCATTACATAATCCACTTTCTACTACAGTCTCTGCATCATCGAGGAGCAGAAAGTGCCTCTGAGTTAGGAGAGCCTTAAAATCTGATGCCACCCATGTGGCTAGTCCAGAAAACACTTCTTTTTTTAAAAAAAGATTTTATTTATTTATTCATGAGAGACACAGAGGAGGGGGGAGAGGCAGAGACACAGGCAGAGGGAAAAACAGGCAACCTGCAGGGAGCCTGATGTGGGATTCCATCCCAGGACCCCAGGATCATGCCCTGACCCAAAGGCAGCCGCTCAACTGCTGAGCCACCCAGGCATCTCCAGAAAACACTTATTTTTATAAATAAGAGAAACAGCCACAGAAGAGTGTGCCATATGGTTTCAAACAGTTGGCATCATCACTCCTTCTTCTATGGCATGAAAGGTCCACAGATGTCCAGGATGAAGTTTGGCAAATCAAGTGCACAGCCCTTCAGTCTCAGTCGGAGGTGACCTGAGTGATAGCAATCATGGAGGCTGCATGATTTCTGCATTGGGATGACCCTCTTTAATCCTCCTTTCCTGCCGAGAGGGAGAGGCACAGCAGACTACCTGTGGTGCTGCTGCGTTGTCCAGGCTCCAACTGGAAAGCCCTCAGAAGGTCACTGGAGAGGTGGAACTAGGCCCGAGCCTGGGGGGATCCGGGATGTCACTTGTGTGCTCATCCAGTTATCCTCACAATAACCTTGGAATACAGGGTTTATTGTCTCCATTTTATAGATTAAAAAAACTGAGGCCCAGAGAGGCTTTATGACACAGCTGGGAAGCAACAGGGCCAGGATCTGAAGCCAATCATATCCCACACCGAGATCCTGGGCCCAGACTGCCTCCCACGGCACACTCCAGCTCCAGCAATTTTGTGCACTCCCATTTCCTGTTGCACTTGCCCAAACACCTGTGGCGGCCATGCAAACTCCTTTATCAGACCTTAAGTACGCTACAGAATTGCTATGTGCTTTAGATTCACGGGGCACCTGGGTGGCTCCGTCAGTTAAGCACCTGCCTTCAGCTCGGGTCACCATCCCTGGGTGTTGGGATCGAGCCCCACGTTGGGCTCCCTTCTAGGTGGGAGCCTGCTTCTCCCTCTCATGCTCTCCCTATGATCTCCTTCTCTCTCTCTCTCTCAAATGAATAAAATCTTAAAAAAAGAAAGATTCACATCACACAAATGAGAATATTACTTACTTCATAGGTTGTGAGCATTGTGAGAGTGAGATATTGTCTGAGAGAGCTGAGCCCTGTTCTGGGACCTGGTAAATACTTGGCTAATGGGAAAAACCCTAACAACTTTGTTTTTCTAAATCTGGCTCAACTCTATATTGCCAAGTGCTCCCAACATGCATCACATAGGCCCCTCCTGCAAGAGACAATGCTAAGAGGTAAACAGAGCAGAATATTAAGAGCAAGGGCTCTGGAGGCCAGTCTGCCTGGTTCAAATCCTTTTCTCTACCAGCAATTATCTGTGTGGTCTTGGGAAGTCACTTTACCTCTGTGTACTCAGTTTCCTAATCTGTAAGATATAGATTGTGAGAATTCAGTGAGTTAATGCACATAAAGTATTTAGAATGGTGCCTGCTATATACAGTAAGTGCTCAATATATGTTAGCTAATTACTATCATGACACTGACTATATGAAGATATCCTTCTTCTGCACCTCTCTGTTCATGCTGCTCTCTCACTAGGAACATCATTCTTTGCCCTACTGAAATCAGGCTCTCCATGTTCAGCTCAGGATCCACCCTTCCTGCGACCCCTTCTCATGCTCCCCTATCTCAGAAGTCATTTTACTCAGATGTTAAAGTTGTCTGTTTTAGGCACGTGTACTCACTCATCCCATAGGCACTGACCACGCTGTGAACATTTTGTGTGCCTGAACTCTGAATCCCCAGCCAAGGGCATAGGGCCTGACCCCTAGGAGGCATTCTGAATAATGTCGAGGTAGATAAGTATATCTTTTTTTGATTGTCTATACCTACCACTTATAGGAGATGTTTACATTACCTAGTGATAGTGTGGATCAACAAGCCAGGATATGGGAGAAAGAGCAGTGGACTAGGACAGAGATGACTGGTGTTGGATTTGGCTGTACCACTTATCAGGTGCAAGACCTTGAGTGATTTGTTTGGCTCTCCGTGTCTTCATTAGTAAAAGGAGGAGACTGAACAAGATGGAGCATGAGAACCCTCTCACCTCTAAGCTGTGTCAGTATTCTTAGAGCTGCTTGTGCTGTGTTGGGTCCCTTCCAAAGTACAGGTGCCAGACTCTGCACCAAGGCATTGAGGACATAGAGATAAATGACACCCACTCTGTCCATAAGGACTCATGGTTGAGTGGAGACTACAGAGAAACTTATGGTTACTGGGGGAGAAGAGGAGCAGAAGAAAGCACAGATGACTTCACAGCGCAGAGCAGGGGTAATCAGGGAGGGCAACAGAGAAGAGGTGACAGCAAAGTCAGTCTCTGAAAAAATATGCCAAGTAAGAACACAAAGGAGGAGGGGACAGGCCAATGCTGGGGTCCCTCCCTGGTATACACAGCTTCCCTCTGGCCTTCTTTTCAATCCCTCTATCACACATGCTCCCTCCCCTCTCCCTGGAGCAAGTTTACTGCTTCTCTGTCAGCATCTTCTTTGCTAACTTCTCTCTTCCTTGCCCCCATCCTGTTAGCTCTTCCTCCTTCTTTAGAGCCCAGCTCAAAAGTCATTGCCTCAGAAGAGCCTCTCCTGACGCTCTAGAGTAGGTCAGGTCTCCCCACGGTGTGTTTTCTTAGCACCCGAGTTTCTTTATCACACTGTTAATTAGCTGTGTGCTTAGTGGCTTACTTTCGGTCCTTCTGCTAGAAGGAAGGCTCCACAAGGGGCACAGACTCCTGACTTGTTCTTTAAAGCTAGCACTGTGCTTATGCAATAGGGTCTCAATTGTATATTGACCCTAATTACAGTTGGGTCTCAATAAACATTTGCAAAATGAATGAATGCAGAGATGCAGATGAGGTAGAGAATGGGGGGGGGGCAGCACTCACCCTTCTCTTTCAGCCCAAATTCAGGCAGTTATTCCTCTTTCATTATATTAAAATCCACAATGCCTCTGAGGCTAATGCTTTGCAGCTGTTCCATCATCTTCCATTCTCCAAATTCAACCGAATGCTTAGAGCTTTAAGTGCTCAAAACAGGTTTGTGAGAAGAAAGAATAAACGAATGCCGTCTTGGGCTTCTCACCACACTAACTCACCACAGCCGTTCCCACCCTTCAAAGTGCTGCACGTTCCAGATTGCCTTCTAGGACAGTGACTCTAATCAAACAGCCCAGTTCTTCGATGTAACTGATTTCAGATGAGGCAGGATAGGAAAACTACCTGATTGAGCAAGCTCACCCTAAAGTATGAATGAGTGATTGCCCTTTAAACCCTTCCTTCTCCCTTCCCTCTATTCTTCTTCTTTTTTAATTTTAAAAAAGGAGAGCAGCTAAATCCAAGTGAATAGGGTACTAAAAACACAGAGGTTTAAAATACAAAATCTATTTTTTAGCACCATCCCACAAAAGCAAGATGATTTGTCACATAGGCTGGAAAACAGGTCCTTAGAGAATATTTGGATCATCTCTTTTAACTTACAAATGTAGGAAAGAGAAGCCTAGAGAGGGCAAAAGACTTTTTTAAGGCCCAGAGCAGAGCAATGCCAAAGATGGGACTAGAACTCCTGCACTGACCTGGTGCCCGGGCTCTTTACATGTTTGCCTTGTGCTTTGTCAGCACTTTGTAAGTTGAGCCCCCCTGCCCTCCCTCTGCTCTTGCTTCCTTGGCCTTCTCTGCCAGCCTGACTTCATCTCTTTCCCTGAGTCCCGAGTCCTGGTGACAGCCTGCCCGCCGCGGCTGCCCCTTGTTGAGCTGGCCACTCTGCAGATAGCTTTGCTGTCTTTCACGGATCTGCTTTCAGATTTCCTCTGAAAACCCCTGTGTTTCTAATGTCCCCTGAAGTCTCACACCCTCCTCTCTGTTAATGGGCTCAATAAACACCTGCTCTAATTCAGGCCTTGTCCATCTCTGGGCCACCATTTTCTGAAGTTTACCTCATCTCTTTTTCACTCTCTTGCATTTTTTTGATTCACCAGTTTCAGAGAATTCAGTATGTATGAAAGAGCAAAGGTAAAGTAGTGATGACTCCCCTGAGGAATCAAAATGACAGTATTCACTTCTTTATTCATGTGGCCTTTAGTGTGCAATGACCATTCCTTGACACTCAGTATGTAGGTGAGGAAGGATAGCTAAAGAAACAGGAGGCACCCCTGCAGTCCTGGTCGTTGACATAAGAGCTGCATGCATAAAAGACTAGAAGAAAATTAAAGGGATGTCTCCTTAGGCTGATAAAAAGGGAGTCGGGAAGAATGACGGTGACATATATTGAGCACTCACTCTGTGTTACAGGATGGTAAAGTGGGTGTTTCATCGGAGGCCTCAGGAAATGAGAAATGCTCACTTGGAATACCCAAAGAAATATCAGAGTTTATACAGAACTTCCAAGCGTGTATCTGAAAACCGACTGCAAAGACTCTTAAAACACCTCACTCACTCAGGGATACCAAGGAAAAGAGGACTGAAAATTAAAGAGAGGGTATTGTGAGGGTGACTTTTGATGCTTAGAGTCCCTATGCCATGCCCCTAGAGGAGGTCCTCTGTCTGTCCTTCATCTCTGCAGAGGGAGAGAGAGGCACAGTGTGCTGGGTTTTCATACCCTTCCTCAGATATCAGGTGAGCAAGAGAGAATGGCAAGTGATAAGTAGCCACACAAGACTGCCTAGGACCCTAGTGCTTCCTCGGGCCCAGGATTCTGAGTAGATGTGGGCCGCATGGTAGAAAGAATCAGTTTGATGCCATTTCAACTTCTGTGCAGTCTATATATGCGTTAGGCCACCAGGACAACAGGAAATAAGGGGGTAGTGACAGTCGGTACATTCCTCAAGTGATGGCTGTAAACAGAGGATCCTCCAAAGAGTCCATCAAAGCACCTACCTGAGAGAGAGAATCAGCTGCAGACATCTACCAGGCAAGAGAGCATGAAGCAACGTAGGCCAGTACCAGGCAAGTGAGTTCTTTTTGTTCCCTCTGCACTCCTTCTCTCTCTCATTTCCACCTCAGCTGGGTTGGGAGGAGAGTGGACGTATGAGTGAAGAACACATTCTGTCAAACTCAGAGTTTTCATTATTGTTTGGGATTGGGCATTTTTAATTACTGAACTGAGGTTGTGTTTGTTAATTAGAATGATTGAGGACCTTCCATGACCTAAACGGGGAACTTTCATCCAGGACAGGGGAAGGACTAGCATCTGGAATAGGTTTGAGGTAGTGAGAGGAGGGAAAAATAAAGTTGTTTTATGAATACAGTCTGTATGTTACATCAACACATTATTGGCTGGACATATATCCAGAGACATAAGGAACTTCACTGTCCCCATGTCAACACATGCAGAAAATGAGACATTGGGAGATGAGGTAACTTGCCCAAGGTCACCAGCTAGTCAAATAGAAGTATTTGTAAGCACTATAAATTTCTTATGGGTTGAGCCATATCTGATCCCTAGCTGTGTCCTCAGAGCTCTGCAGAATGCCACAGCTAAGTAGGTATGACACAAATACTGTTTGAGGCTCTGATTTCAGAATGCTGTGCTTGAGGTAAGTGCATGAGAGAAGTTCTGGGGCCTTCAAGAGCAGCCAGCATGAGCTGAGTAAGATCGCTGAGAATCCATCAGGACCCATCTCAGGGATTCCCAGCTCCCTTTCTGGTCTCCTGGCCAGACCATACCAGTCATGCCACATGGCTTGTGCTTTGGACACAATTCTACAATGTGTCCTATCTTGCTATTGCTTTTATATTGCTTTTATGCCCAGCATCTTCCTCATTCTCCTCTGTCTTGCCTCAGCCCACCTATCTCCAATGTTAAATCATAATGTCTTGGTACTTACAGTTATAAAATAACATTGTCCAACAGCTTTTTCTCAGGAGCTTCACAAATCCGGGCAGAAATATGTAAATAAATTCATATCATGTAAGATTTGGAGACATTTAACAGGTTATCTGGTCCAAACCTCTCATTTTAGAGATTGAAAAAAATCTCAGGTCTGGAGAGGCAAAGTAACTAGACCAAGGTAACACAGATACCAGTTTCAGAGCTGATAATGGATTCAGCTCTCTCATCTTTACTCCAGTTTTTCACAGGAATGACTGGTCCAGATGGGCTGTCACGGTAAGCAAAAACATCAAGAGTTAGGACTGCTGTGTGCTATATTACCTCAATGTCTGGGAAGAAGAGCTTTTCTGCTGAGATTCTCAGAGTTCTGTGCAAAAGCAACTATACTAACTACTTGTGAAGAGAGTTGAAGGGGAAGCTGCTGTGTTTTATTATCCAAGCCATTCATAGAAAAGACCAACTTATCTCTACTGTGGTCAGTACTTTTGACCAGAATTATTGAACAAGGAAGATAAACTAATGTGAAGTATTGAGGAGCAATACTTTGTTGCATTTGTCCCTATGAAGGCATTATGAGGGAAGAATTATTATTATCTGTCTTTTAAATACGAGAAAACAAAAGCTCAGAGAAACTGTATAATTGTCCCAGTCATGCACTAATACATTGGAAAATCTAGACTTAAACTTGGTTTTGTCTAATTTCAAAGCCCAGTTCTTTCTATTGTATAGCTTGAAAGCTGATTCCATTTGATTTGGTCATTTGTTTGCTCATTCATTCGACAAATATTTCTTGAGCATCTACTAACTACCAGCCACTGTAGCAGGCGTGAGGATACATGCTTGGGCTAAAAAAAAGCTTTGTCTTTATGGAGTTCACATTCTGGAGGGAAGCGGAGGAACATCAAGTGACCAAGGACATGAGCAAGATAATATCAGATACTAAGGGAATAAAGTAGAGCAATCTGATAGAAAGTGGGAGACGCAGGGAGGAGTTAAATAGGGTGGTCAGTAAAATCTTCTTAGAGGACGTTGGGATGAGAGTACAAGTGGAGAAATAAATGGAGTAAATATTCCTTTTCTTGAAAAACACACAAGGCAGATGTAGGGTGGCTGAGAGCAGTCTCCTCTCCTGCCCATGAGCTTTCCTCCACCTCCCCAATGTCCTGCAGCTTCTGAGTACGGGAAGAGGGAACACTGAGGCAGAGGGCTCCAAGTAGGGAAGAGAGTGCTGCAGAGAAAAGGTAATGGGCTTTGGAATTAAATAAACCCCTGGCTCTGGAACCTTGGGTAAGTTCTTTAGCCACCGAGACTGTTTCCATGTGTGAAAATGAGGATAGGAATGTCTTCCTGCAAGGACACGTGGGGAGCAGCTGAGATAATGGATGGGTATCAGTTCTTAGTTGCCAGTAATAGAAACTAACTCATTGATTAATCATAAAAGGAACTTATTAAAGGAAGTGTAGTAATTCACAGAATGAGTTGAAGGCCTGGAAAAGCAGGCTTGGGGCTGCTTTTTTTTTTTCCCAAAGCCATGCTACGGAACTAATCTGATGAGAAAATCACAACTGCCACCCCTACCACTAAGTACAGATGCTACAGTTAGCACCGCTGCCGCTTGTGTGCCACCAATTCAACCTTATTGCAACTACTATGCTGCCAACACTTAGGACATTCCTGGGCCAGGAACTCAAGGTCACTTCTACTGCCCAGGCCTCACAGTTGCCCACTTCAGAACTGGTTCCTTGTGGGGGTGCTTCTGATGGGTGGAGCCTAGGTCATATACATGTGCCCTAGCTGTGGAAGCAGCTGGGGAAGGGACTTTTATAACTTGTGCTGTGCGGTTGAAGGACTTGTGAAGGAGAGTATTCAAAAGGGGTTGGGGCACCAACAAACATGGCAAATATCCACTGAGGATGGAAGATACCTAGCTCGGTGTCTGAGACCCAGCAGGTGCTCAGTAAAGGTAAGTTTCTTTTCTCCGTTCAGTTTCACAGATTTCCATCCATCTGATCTTAAGCTCTGAGGATGTATTAATAATGCTGTATGGGTAGATGAAAAGGCCACCATATTCTATTTAAGACTCCCAGAGAGGAATCGTAAATTTAGTCCATGCTGCAGACACCTTCCAGAGAGACAGGCTGCTGACTGAGACTTGGCTCAGAGCAGGAACAACGTGCTTGGCATTTGCCTAAATCCAGCCTAGCCCAGAGGTAGAGAAGCCTGATAAAATTAGGTAAATTGAAAATTGAGCCTCAGAGGAGTTGCAGAACTTTTGATTGGGAGCAGAAACATGGAAAGACAAACCAAGGGTCATCAGTAGATGAATGATGAGTAATTCAGTAATTGGTCTGGCTGCACTAAGCAGCCTGCTTCCCTATCCATACTCAGTCTCATAACTGGACATTTGCCCCAGTGTCTTGATTTGCACTTTGATACTTTTTCCATGCCACCACTTCTCTGACCTTTGGGACTAAAGACCAGCCTTGAACTTCAGCATACTTGAAAGCCTGTCAAGATTTTAGCAAAACTGCTCCCCATACCAGGTTCTCTTATCCCAGATAAGATCCTCCCAGAAATGAACCACAATCCTAAATGAAAGCCAATTTGACATTTATTATTTATGGGTGAAATATAGTTCATATTATCCAATTTGATTCCAATATCATCTCTGAGTTCTATGTCATTACATTAAACACTTATTGAATATGATTGCCTCCGTACAGAGGCTCAGAGAGGGAGGTGACCTGTCTGAGGGCACATAGCCACATTTAATGTTTCTTCCACCTGGCCTAAAAGGTTGTCAAGATCAAATGACATACCACATGGAAAAGTGCTGCATGAAAGCATGAGGTGATTACTAGTGTGCCTCTAACATATGGCTCTTATTTCTAAGCCACTGTTCTAAAACTCTGGGTGATTTGACAGAGGCATGAATTTCTGTGAGTATGATGTGAACTTGTATTGTCTCTCAGTGGCTCTCTGCTTCCACAAACGGCCTTGTTTTCCTCTGATACTCATTCTGGCCCCACCTGCCTCCCAAATCACATTACTCCCAGATGGTGACAACCATTGTCCTAGAGATTAGTGCACCACAGGTCTGTAAAGTAAAGGGATCTTGATAAAAATAGCACTGACCTCAAGGGATCAGTGAAGATTATATCAGGTAATATATATAGCATTTGGTGAGTGAAATCTGCTATTATTGCTCTCATTTTAAAAGTAAAGGAAATGGGGCTCAGAGTAATTAAGTGGCACATACAAGGGCACATAGCTATTAAAGATGAAAGTGGGGATTCAGGCATGCATTTCCCTGTGCTACACTGCCTGCCTATAGAGTAGTCATGCTGCATGGATAATGTTGCAGTTGAGCTTTGAACCCAAATCCTGCTTGTCTACATTTGACATTATTCTTGGAGCAATAGTGATACAGATGTGCTGATGAAGGTGAAGGCCAGGGCCGGGCATCCTGTGAGGAGATGTCCCCTCTGTGTTCTCTATTGT
Source organism: Vulpes lagopus (assembly GCF_018345385.1). Taxonomy (NCBI): domain Eukaryota; kingdom Metazoa; phylum Chordata; class Mammalia; order Carnivora; family Canidae; genus Vulpes; species Vulpes lagopus. The sequence continues at coordinate 51,972,567 of NC_054846.1, forward strand.
GCACGAGCTCCTCTTCACAGACGATCTCTTATTAGATAGCTTTGTAATAGATTTAAATTTTGGCTTTGCCTCTGGCTGCATGACCCTCAGAAAAACTTTTAACCTCTTCGAATCTAATTCTTCATCAGTGAAATGGAAAGAATACTGTGAGGAATATGAAACAAGTATAAAACAGCCAGCAAATCATGTGGCAAATATATGGTAGCTGGAAGTCATTGATCACTAACTGTTGTTATTACCTCGCCAGACTGAGCCCTCACAGGTAGAAGTTGGCCCTGACCCTGGCTCTTTAATTGGAACCGACCTTCCCTTGTTTCTTGGGATAGAAAGCAAAAAAAGACCAGCCTCGGGCATTAGGCCCTGCTGTAGATTGCCCTTCTTTTCACAAGCTGTTCCCTATTCTTGATTTCCTGTTGGGAGCTAGCTTCCCAGGATTCCTTAAAAAGTCTACGTCTTGGCCAATGCTGGCAAAACGGTACTTCGGATTTAGGGTGGGAGGCACCCTATACATTGAATTTCTTGGCCATCGGTGGCATTTGTCCAGTACACAGCTACACAGCAGTGCCAACTATTCACGTCTATCTCAAGGTGATCCAACTCCCTTTCATGGAAAGAAAGAAGCCATAAATCCTCATGTGTTCAAAACTCTAGTGTTAACAGCAGCAGACAAAACTGCTTTGCTTCAGATAACAAACTGTATTTTAAAAGTTACATTACAACTAGTTCATGGCTTTCAATCACAGGGGCCATTTTCTCACAGAAATTTTTAAAGACATCCTCATATTTTTCTTTAAAATTTTTTCCAATTAAAATAACTTCAGCTGCTTATGGAGAAGGAGAAGAGAGCCTGGAGGAAGGGCTCAGAGGCTCAGAGGGTACTGAGCAGAAGCCAGGGAAAAGGAGGAAAAAGCTTTGCGATCATTCCTAGGAATTAGACTGCTTGAATCATTCCATCATTCAACAAATATTTACTAATGCTTACTCAATGAACTCTGTTTAAGGCTGCAGAAACAGAAAAGAGATAGGGCACTTGTCCTCAAAGAACTCTCTAGACCAGTGTAGCAGGAAGATAGGCAAACAAACTGTAACAGTCAATGTGGTAACTACAACAATAATAATAATACCCTCCAAGGGCCAATGGGAGGACACTCACCATGCTCTGCTTTAGACTGATGCTTTATAGATGAGGTGAATTTCCTTATTTAAACCTCTGAATATTTAATTTTTAAATATTTCAAGTACAATAACTGGTAAAAAGACTATGAGAATGTACAGAATGGCACACCACCCTTATCAGTTCCTTACATTTTGCTATATACTTCATATTTTTTAAAGAAATAAAGCATTACAATATGAGTTAAAACTCCCATGTTTTAACTCAATACCCTCCCTTCTATAACAGAGGTAAACACTCCCCTGAAAATGTGTGTTTATCATCCTATTTTTTTGGTATTATTTTGTATGCATATATGTAATAAGCAAATAGAACATTATTTTGTATACTTTTAAATTATATATAAACTTGTCAACCTGCAGCAGGTTTTATTCCCCTATAGTATGTTTTTGGAATTTAGCTATGTTGATAGCTGTAGCTCTAGCTCATGTATTTCAACTTCTGTGTAGTATGCTACATGTATGACCTAACCAAATGTATCTACGCTCCCATAGTTTCCAATTATTCAATAACACCGTGATTAAAAAAAATCTGTCTATTGTGCATATGTATGACATTCTCTGGAAATCAAATGGGTAACTAGTAAACTATAAATATCTTCATCTTTACTAAATAATCAATTTACCCCCCTCCCACCAGTAGCAGATGACTTCCCCTCACTCTATGTCTTTGCCAATATTTGCCATTATAAGTCTTTCTAATTGTTGTCAGTCTGAATGATATAAAATTGTGGCTTTGGTGAAGATTAGCAACCTTTCATAATGACTCTGAAGCTTCATTTCTGTGAGCTGCTTGTTCCTTATTATTTTTCCATTTTTCTGTTGGGTTGTCTTTTTTCCAATTGAGTTGTAGGTTTTTAAATATGTTGGTGTGTGTACATAATAAATATTATCCTTTGACAGTTATATGTTCTAGAATTATTTTCTACTGGTTTGTGACTTGAATTTTCATTTCATTTGAGGAGACTTGTTAGAAGTTTTAATTTATTACAATCAATATTTTATCTTTTCTTTTATGTTGTTTGCTTTTTACGACTTCTTTAAGTAATGCATCTTTACTTTGTTCAAAGTTTACTTTGAACTGTGGTTCATTAAGATATTCTGTTTTGAGGTACCCGGGTGGCTCAGTTGGTTAAGCAAGTGACTCTTGGTTTTGGTTCAGGTCATGATCCTAGGTCATGAGATGGAACTCTACCTCTGGCTCCACACTGGGCATGGAGCCTGCTTTAGATTCTCTCTCTCCTTCTCCCTCTGCCCCTCTCCTGCCCCTCCTTGCTCATGTGCTCTCTCTCTTTCTCTCTCAAAAAAAAAATACTCTCTTGTTTTTCCTTTCAAAAGTATTAAAGTTTTGCCTTTCATACTTAGATATTAACCCACCTGGAGTTTGCTATAAAATAGGGATCCAAGGTTAATATCTATTTTTTTTTTACTTGAGTAACTAGCCCTAGATGTGTGAGAATAAGAGATATAGGAAGAAGCAAATGTTTCTTCATTCATTCATTCACTCTCTCACCTATTCATTCATTCATAATGGCAAGTATCCATGGAGTTATTTATATTCTAGCCAATCTCAACTATGTCCAGAATTCCAACTGCCAACCATGTGCTAATACACTCCAGGCTGGACTTGTTTCTGTGCGTGTCCATGAGGCTCTCCCATAGCTGCTTCCCTGACTTTCAGTCTCCAGCCCCTGCAAAGATTATGCTTAACACACAGGAGTACCTTCTATGCTGTGAATGAGCCTGACTGACACAGCATCTCATATCAGAATCACTTTAATGGCTTTTTAACTGAATGGCTCCCTGATTCCAACCACTATCCTCAACTCATCACAGTCAGAGATAATTTCTGAAACAGTTCTGACCACATCACACTCCTTGGCACGATATTCAATACCCTCCACAACTTGACCCCTAATGAACTCTGCAGCCTTGCTTTTCACCACTCTTGCTTCATTTCTTATGCTCCAGTAATACCTATTCATAGTTTTTGCACAGGCCATGTCATTGCTTAGAAAAGCAATGACATGGATCTTTACTTATCCTTTAGCATTCCCCGTGAATGCTCTTTGGCTCCCCAATTCCACTTGAGATAAGGCTAACTTTACAACAAACGTTCTTGTTTTTCTCTGCCACCATAGTGTACAATTGTCACTAAGAAGTAGCCACTTAAGCAAGGACTGCATTTCCCAGGCCCCTAACAAGTGGCTGTCATCATATGACTGACTGAGTTAAAGCCAATGAATTGTGAGTGGAAATGATGTATACTACTTTCAGGTCTGCCCCATAAAATAATACTTTCATGTATTAGGGCTCCTCAGATATCCTCCTTCATAAATTGCAGGTATTTATGCCCACTTTTCATGCTGTTCTAACAAATAAATACAATAACATGTGAGAAGTACTTCATAAGTTGTCTGAATCATGGGTGACCTTCAAAAGATAGTAGCTCTTGGGATCCCTGGGTGGCGCAGCGGTTTGGCGCCTGCCTTTGGCCCAGGGCGCGATCCTGGAGATCTGGGATCGAATCCCACGTCGGGCTCCCGGTGCGTGGAGCCTGCTTCTCCCTCTGCCTGTGTTTCTGCCTCTCTCTCTCTCTCTCTGTATGACTATCATAAATAAAAAAAATAAAAAATAAAAAAAAGATAGTAGCTCTTATTATAGAAGATGTTCATTAAATATTTGTTGAATTAATGAATTCAGCAATGATCTGAGAATGTTTTATGTGCCAGGCATTGTTTTAGGCACTAGAAACATAGCAATAAAAAAACTAGTAACAAAGTTCAAGAAGTCAGAAGGAGAAACACAAGCAGACTAAGGAGATAAAGAAATGCTAATGTGGGAAATTGCCATCTTATGTAGGATGGTCAGGGAAATAATTACTGATAAGGTAACATTTGAGCAGGAAATAAAGGAAGAGAAGACAAGAGAATGAGAGAATACCTGGGAAGAGTATGGTAGGTAGAGACTAGCAGTGGTGTCCATCTTATAGCAAGAGTATACTTGGTGAGTGCAAGGAAGCTGATGTGGCTGAGGGGGTGGCCATAGGAGAGGGTGGTAAAAAAGAGGTCAGAAAGGCTGCAGGTAAGGGACATATCACATAGGGCCTTCTAAACTATTGTAAAGACTTTGTATTTTTCTTTTTCTCTGAGTGATATGAGAAGCCACGGAGGGATTTTGAGCAGAGAATTATGACCATATGACTTTAATTTCAGAGGATCATGGTGGCTTCCAAGGGTAGATAGAATAAACTGTAGTTAGTATATATGTAGAAGAGCCAGGGAAGCAACAGTAGAACTGGGACTACCAGTTAGAAGGTTATTTCAGGAATAACCTGTGGTTATTTCAGAAAGCCAGTGGAACCATTATGGTGATTTGGGCTAACAAGATAGAGGTAAAAGTGATGAGGGTGATCAGAAATCTGTATATATTTTTTATCATAGAACAATAAGGTATACTGAATGGATACGCTGTTGCATAGAAAGGGGAATCAGAGATAGATTTCAAAGATGAGAGGAGTCAAAGAAGATAGATGGTATTATTAATTACAAATACAGGAGAGATTACAGGAAAAATAATTTTGGGGATTAAAAATTAGAAGTTAGGTTTTAGACAAACCAATTCATTATATATCTAATATATAAGCCAAGATGTTGAGTAAGTGAGTGGATGTATGATTCAGGAGTTCAGGCAAGAGATCTGGGTAAAGACATAAATTTAGGAGTCATCAAAATACCATATGATTTAACTCATCTAAGAAACAAAGCAAATGAATAAACAAACAAAAAACAGAATCACACCCATTAATACAAACTAGTGTTTGCCAGAGGGAAAGAGGGTAGGAGGAAGGGCAAAATGGGTGAAGGGGAGTGGGAGGTACAGACTTCCAGTTAGGGAATGAATAAGTCGCAGGAATAAAAGAGCACAGGGAGTGCAGTCAATGGCATGATAATAGTGTTGTAGGGTGACAGATGGTAGGTATATTTGTGCTGAGCATAGCATAATATACAGACATGCTGAATCACTATATTGTATATCTGAAACTAATGTAACATTTTGTGTCAACTATACTTAAGTAAAAAAAAAAAATTACAAAGAGTTTAGGAGTCATCAACTGATATGTGGTATTTTAAGCCCTAAGACTAGATGAAATCATCAAGTATGTAACACTAACTGAGAAAAAAAGAAATTAAAAGACCCAAACTCCAGGATACTTCAATGTCTAGAGGCCAAGGAAATGAAAGTGAACCAGTAAAAGGTAACTTGGAAAGAAAACTAAGAGAAAGTGGTTTCCTGAAGCTAAAGGAAGAATGCAATTTGAGAAGGCACTAGTGATTAATTGTGTTGCTGGTATTATTATTTCATCATAGACAGTGGTGACATAGAACGCTTTTGTCATAGAGTATATTCTGCTATAGAGTCAGCAGTTCTGGGTTAAAATACATCAGTTGCTTCCTCTATCACATGTGGATATGAATTCCTGAACCTTCCCTTCTAAGGTTGCCATGGGTCCTTGTATAAAATAATAGTTGTGAAGACATTAATTAAGCATTTCTGTTCAACCATATATAATACCAGCTCTATGCCAGGACCTGGTCTGGGAAATGGGGACAGAGAAAACACACAACATACTTTATAGTTCTCTGCCCTTAGGGAGATCCCAGTTGGGTTTGTGTGTGTGCATTACGTCAACATTACAATGTGTGCAGTTCTGGAGGAATGCCCAGAGCACTACTGTAGCACAGAGGAAGGTAAGGATAAGTGGAACTGACAGTAAAATGGCAGCCCCAAGAGGCCACAAAAATTGGACAGGAGGGAAGATTCTTGGGAGCTCATTTCTCAAGCACATATCAAGGTGGTGGCAGAGTAGGACCCCGAAATGCCAGTCATTTTTATCTTCCTCACCTCTGACTCCCTTGAAGCATCAGCACTGTTAGCTGGATCAATACTTTCTCCTTGACCCAGGCAATTGATTTTCACAATATCCTTCCTTGTCACAAATAGAAGACTAAGAAGCAGAAACACATAAAGACTGTTTTACTCTGAGAGGAAACAAAAGGGAGCAAGGGAGAGCTGTTTGCTGGTAGAAGGGGATTACTGGGTGGCAGTGAGGTCAGGGCTGGGGATTCTGGGCCAGTGGAGGGTTGAGAAAGGAGCAATTTAGGTAGCATCCCAAAAGGCTACTGGCAGTGCTGGATTAGCTGCCATCAGTAAGAAGAAAGGACTTCACGCTGCCAGGTCCAGGACAAGGCAGGTGACAGTAGTCTGAGGACAAAGCAGGCAAACAAGCTACATTCCACTGGGTTGACAAGAGAGGCCAGAGCAACAGCAGTCTGAGTGGCACAAACCTTACCCAAAGGCCAAGGTCACTGCTACACAGCCTACTTCCCCTAAGAGCAGGAGTCACTTGGCAGCCACTTACAAGCTCTGTACAGCTAAGTGCAACAAGGAGAAATCTCAGTCCTTCCAAAGACCAGCCAGTGATTCTCAACCCTGGCAGCATATGATAATAATTGGGACATTGAAAAAAAAAAAAAAAAAAAAACAGCAGTGCCTGAGCATAGCTTCTGATTCCGTGAAGCAGGAGCAGACAATTTGATATTTTTTGTAGGTAGTCCAATGAGCAGCCCGTGTCAAGAACCACAGCCTTAAACTATCCAAAAGAGCAACCTGGTGCACTTGAAAGACCTTGCTATTCCTTCCTTCCTTCCTTCCTTCCTTCCTTCCTTCCTTCCTTCCTTCCTTCCTTCCTTCCTTTCTTCTTTCCTTTCATTCAGTTCTTCAATAAGTATTAACTGAGTGTTACTAGGTACTACAGACCCGGGTTAAAATCATGACTCAGTACCTGGGTGATTTGGGGAACATTACTGCTGTTACACTTCAATTTCATCAAAATGAGAAATATAAAACTACATATTTTTTAGGGTTGTTTAGGAGATCACCAAAATGACACACTAGAAATGCTTGCAAATAACATGTTCTTGATAATTGTGCATTTCCCTACTCTTTTTCTTTTTTTTTTAAATTTTTATTTATTTATGATAGTCACACACACACAGAGAGAGAGAGAGAGAGAGAGAGAGGCAGAAACACAGGCAGAGGGAGAAGCAGGCTCCATGCACCGGGAGCCCGACGTGGGACTCGATCCCGGGTCTCCAGGATCACGCCCTGGGCCAAAGGCAGGCGCTAAACCGCTGCACCACCCAGGGATCCCCCCTACTCTTCTTCTTAATGAATTGGAAAGGGGAAAGGTTGGGTGTAGGGAGAGCAGGATAGAAAGAGCACTTGTTCAGTGGCTTGGGGGAAGCAGTACCAAGTCAGCCTAGTGCTGATCTTTGTGTTTCTGTCACACCTAGGCCTCTGCCTCGTTCTGGTTGCTAAGACCTCCCCCAGTACCCAGTCCTTTTGGGCTTGTAGTCCTGCCTTGCTCCCTGAAGTCATACAGGACCTGCGTGGCTCAAGCCCTGATACTTATCTCTGCAAGGATCTGCATGACTCTCTGCACAGGTCTGCACTTGGCAGGACTGGAGGAGCACAGGCTGCTCTGGGGCCAACTTACATTTAGGCTGGTTCAGTCACTTATGAGCAAGCCACTTAACATCTCAGCCTCTGTTTCTTCATTTTTATATTGGGGATAAGATTATTGATTTGGCTCACAGACTCTGGATTTAAGCATCCTGGGTTTGCCACTGTTTCCTCTTATAGAATAGAGATGATAATCGTATGTACCTTATGAGCTATTATGAGAATAAAATAATCCATTCAAGGTACTTGGGACATTATCTGGCATATAGTAGACTTCCAGTGACTATTAGCTGCTATTATTATTTCTGTTATTACTGTCATCACCTCTTTGACTGTCCATGGAAGCCTATGAGCAGCTGAGCAGCCCAGCCACCAACACACACACCAATACACAGAGAGCTAATTAATTCATTAAGGCAGCAGCTTCAATGACAGCTGGGAATGTGTACAAATCATGTTGTTTTTTCCAGACCTGTCATCTCATACAGGATAATGGCTCCCAGGCGGGCCCAGTATTCTGTATGATGTTCCTGGAGAACTCCCACAGGGGTTTCAGGTGGCATGAAAGATGGGATCTTTACCAGAGCTTTCCAGAGAAGGGAAAATAAACGACCTCATAGCATCCCTTCTGACTCAGCCTGCGCCCCTGTCGCTCACCATGTGGCCATTTTGTGCCTTGAATGTCTAACTGCAGAGGCCTGAACAACAGATTAAGGTCCAAAGGAGCTTACTGGCTGACTTTGTAATGATCACTGTTGATAACCACTCTCCTACCAAAAGCATTTCACAGTTTACAAAATCTTTTCATACACATTGTTTCATTTGATTGATTGATTCATTCATCTATTGAAAACTCACTGAGTATTTACTATGTATCAGGCTCTATGTGAAGTAATAGTCAATCAACAAAATACTATGTTTAAGCGAGGAGGGCAGGAGGGCATACTAGTAAACAAGACTCCAGATGGGAGTCATAAAAGGCCCCAACAGTTCACAATCGAATTGCACAGAAGTGGAGCACATGAAGGAATAGAAAAACTATAGTTCCTGTGCAGGGCATGTGTGGGTAAGTGGGGGTACAAACAAGAGAGCAACACTTCTATCTGAGAGGAGGTAGATAAGAGAGACTTCATACCTGGGACTTTCATACCTTTAGGTCAACTCGTAAGTGCCAACTGATCCTGCTGCCTTACCTGAGTCAGTCTTGGCATCATCTTCTGGTTCTGGTTCTCTCAGATAATGAAGGCCCCTACATGCCTGAGCAGTGCCTATTCCTCGGTTTCTCTAAATCTGTATGCCATATTCTGAGTGGTCATTAAGGCTCAGAGTTTTCATAATATGGCTGCCAACCCATAATCTTGGTCACACCTCTTGATAAACATAATAACACCTACTCTTTGAATCTTGCAGAATTACCATGAGTATTAAATGAAACCATGAATGTAGAAATAATGCCAATGATATAAGGGACCCTTTATTGAATGCCTAATATACACTGATGTACAGACATCAGGTACTTTATGCAAATTTTTGCTCATCCTCACTATTGTTTTTCCCTACAAATAGATACTAAGCTGTTTACTTTACATAAAAAGTTCAGTGACTTGTCCAAGGTCTAAGTAACAGGCAGTTGAATTTGTCTACTGCAAAAATTCCTTTTATTATTATTATATGACTATATCATATTGCCTATCTAAAGTGAAAATACATAGATACATACATACATAACACTAGAGAACATTTATTATATGCCAGGCACCAAAGTAGGCATTTTTAATGATACAACAACTATAGATACATTATTTGTAAATTTTTTTTTTAAATAAAGCAAATGATGCTCAAGGATGATGAAAAAATCAAACAGCTTGTTGAATACGGAGCCTGGGCTTGAACCCAGGTTGTTTCAACTCAAAAGTTATTGCCTTTCCCCTATACTCCACTACCTCTTTCTGAGTCCCCTGGTCTAGTTTTGGTTGGCCTGCTAGCTTTCCTTCTTTGTGACTCAGTTTTCCTATCTGAAAAATTAAGATCTCTAAAAATTGTTTCAGCTTCAATGTTCTCAGGTTTTAAGATGTGAACAGGTGGAGATGAAAAGGGCCAAAAAGGTATTCTGAACTGAGAAAAGCAGGGCTACCGCATTGTAAAGATCGGATAATATTTAGGAAATATCAGGCACGTTTGGGGCTGGAGTTAAAACAGCTCCCTTCTTTGGGTAGGGGAGCAGAGAAGGCTCCATTTACACTAGACCTTGGAGGATGAGGAGGAGTTTGGAATGTTAAAAAGATGAGCAATATTTCAAGACAAAGGGAAATACAAAAGACTCAGAAGCCTGCAATTACCAACTATGTTTGGAGAATGGTGATTTGTCTGATGTGGCTTTGTCCTAGGAAGGAGCAGAGGAACCAAGGGAGAGATGCTGTGATGGCAAGTGTCACTGCAATGGCAGCAGTGGTTTCACTATGATTTGGTGAGCTGTTTGCTCATATATGGCAACTTTCGCTCATGGACTTCATTAAAGTACCACATAGGTCCTGACAATTTGAGGTTAAATACCTAAACAATTAAAACAGTTAGCTAGACAACTGAATTCTAAAGACTCGCGTACACACGTGCACGGACATACATCTGCCTTTTATGTGGTCAGCTCAAAAGAAAGACATTTGAATGTACCTTCTACAAGATACTTGTATTAATTCTGTTGATCATAAGAGAGGTATTCAGAGTATAAAATGGTAACAGAGGGCACTGGCTCTCGTTTTATTAGTATTGTGAGAATTCTTTGTCTTGCTAAAGCTTAAGGATATACATCATATTATACTCCCTTAGGAGGTGCCGTGGAAATGTCCAGAGGCCTTACATGTCTTCTGTAGGATGTATACAACACAGGCCTCTGGCTAACTTTTACACCACATCTTATATGGGCAATCGGCAGGATCCTCACCATTGGTGGGTTAAAGCCTATTTATGTACAAATACCAGGCTACCAATGAGAGGTTTCTATGGCTGGGTCAAAGTTAGTGTTTTTTACTTCTCCCCTTGCCCTTTGCTTGTTCTACAAAATAGAAAAATATGTATTCAGTATATCCACAAATATATTCAAGTCTCACAACTTGAAATCCTCAAAATCCTCCCTTTTAAATATTCTCCAAGCAAACAGAACATCTCTTCTCTTCACTTCACATACATTCCATCAAAGAGTTGTCTGTAATTATTGCTTCCACTTCTCCAATTCCTTAACCTAAACTAAGTACTACTTCGATCATCCCTGAAATCATTTTCATGAAGCCAAGCAATGATTCTATTGATGCTAATCTTCATTTTATTTTTTAAATACTATTTTGGCATTTGAATCTTTATCACTATCTCCTTAAAACTCCCTTTATCTTTGGTTTCATCAATACCGCTCTATCTCACTCTTCTTCACTCATTTTTCCTAATCTACTCATTCCTTAAATTCTGATGTTCTCAAAGTCCCTGTCTCTCAACCTGAAATTTCTTCATTCACTTACTCATCTATCCATTAAGTATACATCCAATGAAGACCTGTAGAAATGAATCTGACCAGATTCCTGCACTCAGAGAGCTGATAGTCTAGTGGGGAGAGAAATATGCAAACAGATAACCCTAAACAGACTTAGATACTGTTTTGTCTTCACTCTGCTGGATGAAGATGATTCAGTCTGATGACAAAGGTAATATTAGCAGAGGCCTTCTGCTTCTTCCAGTCAGGTAAAAAAAAAAAACAAAAAACTAAAAACAAAACAAAACAAAAAACAACTTACATTTGCCTACCTGAACATATTTTGAAGCCTACAAATGTCCAACCTATCATGTCAGATTTAGGTATCCAAAAGGATAATCACTCAATGATACTACAATTATTCTATCATTTGATCTTTCGGTCTATTCCACTGCATCACATGTGGGAAGCAGCATACTGTAGAGGAATGAACACAGTTTTTAGGAAAAATACAGGCTTGAACTGGAATCCTGGCTTCACTTTAAACTCTCTGTATTATTTCAGACAGGTTACTCACAAATGCTCAAAAGCCCTTTTTTTCCCTCATATATAAAATGCACATAATATTTTCTTATAAAAACTGTTATGAGGATTTGCTACACGAAATACCTTGCACAATTCCTGGCACTTAGTATTAAGAATGGACATCTGCCCAAGCTTTCTTCTTTTCCAAATGTGGAACTAACTCAAAAAGAAGACAGAATGTGACCAATCAAGTGTGTATTTCTGCTCAGGTAACGAGGTGTGATGCATTGGAAAAAAGGGCCCAAGATAGCATTGTTTTAAATAAAAGTCCTAAATTCCCTCTCAATTTCCTTGTTCACATCACTTAGGGGGAGACTTCTGTAGTTCTGCTAATGAAGTCATCCTCAAAATCACTTTCAGACAGACTATTGCTCAATAATAAACTAACTGCATGATAATACACACACCCGAGCCCCCAAGTTGGGTGATTTTTTAAGATCAGAATCCATACAAACAGTCATTGAGAGTCTTAAGGGGGTCATTTGCGGAGATTGGATTTCTCCAAAAGAAAAGAATATACCCGTTTTATTCTCTTTATTTTGCCAGCTCATCAAGAAGAAAACGATGAAAAAGCGCTAATGCCTATGGTACAATTCATCACAGGGAATTTTATGGCAGAAAAATGTTTTCAATTTATAATGGCAGTAATAAGTGACATTGGGCAAAGGCTGAAAGAGACTTTTTTTTCTTCTACTAGGAGTCAGCTAGGAATAAGAGAGGAATGTAATCATTACTCATCCCTGGATACTGAATGTTCAAAGACATTTTATACAACAGCATGCATTTTATTACCCTGCTATATGCCAGGCAGAGAAATTTTACCAAATTTTTCCCATGCCCTGTTTATCATAACTGAGTCCAATTAAGGTCACATGGCAGGTAAGAGGGAGGGTCTTCTTGTCAGAACTGCAAGGCTTACTTTGACAAGTCCAGCAAAAGAGCCAGTCCTACGAATGGAGCCATTTGAATCCACATAGCAAACAGATTACTCCTTTTAAAATGAGAGTCAAATAATTTGTCTTGTAGTGTTTGGTCTAAAAAAAAATGCACTTTAAATGACTCCAGCACTAAGAAACACACACACACACACACACACACACACACACACAACTCACTGTTAGCGTTTTCTCATAAATGGAATGCGGTGGTAGAAAACTCACTGAACACTGTTTCCAAGACCCAAGACATTCTTCCATGATCTCTTGTTGAACTCTCCTGTCTGCAGATGGAAAGTCACCATGATGTGTGAGTACCTACTATCACCATGACCGTCACTGCAATTCTGTCCCTAAGGACCCATATCATCTTCATCATCAAACTTCGTTCATCATTCGCTATCTGTTCATTCATTCATTTACATTTACTAGAAAACTCAAATCAACAACTACTTACTATATGACAATGTGTCAACCATTAAAAATATAACAGTGATTATGACATGACCCCCGATTTCCTGGGCAGGGTTCCTAATTTGGTAAAGTAGAAAACTGAGTAAACAGTCACATCACTGCATGAACGCATGATAAGAGCTCCTCTAGAGGGTATGCTAGGTATTGAGATTCAGAAGTAACAGCAGAAAAGAACACAGCATGAAGGTGTGAGACAATGCTTCCTGGATGAGATGCCCTTCTTTTAAGTTAAGTTGTGATGCCTGAGTGGATATTTTCAATTAGGAAGTGGACAGACAGACAAAGGCAGGCAGGAGAAGGAACAAGATATATAAAATGGAGGAATATATGAAACAGCATGACAGGTGCATAGAACAGACAGTACAGAGCTTAGCTGAAGGGTGAGCCTGAGGCTGTTAACTAAACTACTTACGCAAGGTAAACTGCTGTTCATGTGCTCTGGAGTCATAGATATGAAAACTACATAGCCACTTATTTCAAAGCTTAACTGCCTTCATTGGCATGTACTCCTTGCCATGCAAGTCACGACTTAGCTTTGTTGTGTTTTTGTTTGTTTTTTAGTTTCTGTGTGTATTTTTGTTTTGTTTTGTGTTCGGTAGTCTTTGTTTTATTCTTTGACACACCTAAATGAAGACAGAGTAAAACATGTGAAAATCTGGGGTCAGAAATCTCTCTATCAGAGGGAACTGATACAACCCTAAGAAAGAAATGTTCCTAGAGGTCCAAGGAGTAGCCAAAAGGCCAAGGAACTGGAATAGACTGAGGAAGGAGGAGAATGGTAGGAAATAAGAAAACAACTTAGGGGCCAGATCATGTGAGATCTCATGAGCCCTAGTAAAAGTTTGGAGTTTATTCTAGGTGAATGATAAGCCATGGAAGGGTTGGAAACAGGGAAATTAAATTATTTGACTCTCATTTTAAAAGGAGTAATCTGTTTGCTATGTGGAGTATAGACTACAGGGTGGCATAAATGAAGGAAGGAGTATCTTCACGGCAGAATGATTAGGACTCGAGCTAGAGCAGTAATGACAGAGGAGGTGAGAAATCAGGACATATCTTGAATATCATTACTTATCATTACTCCCCCATGTTACCTCACTCTAAATGCCCAAACTGTTCATTCTACAAATAGAGAAACTGAGGCCTAGAGGGGAAGGGCTTGACCAAGGCCATATAGTAGGAATCTGGCAGAGAAAGACCTGCCTCTTTTCTTTGGCTTCCCCAAGTTTTCCACCACCTCCTCCCGAAGTCAATTCCATTGTTTTTCATAGCCTGCAATACCATCTTCCTGGTGGCATTTTAAGAAAACCAGACGGCATTCAGCAGAAAGTCTGCCCAGCATCAAGACAAACCAGGACTTTGATGTGCTCCAATTGGAGCAGAAAAGATGTGTGGAAAATACCAAGCAAATGTTTGGACTCAGAATCCAAAATAACATGTACTTAACTTTGCAATTTAAAAAGTTAAATTCAAACATGTGTCTTGTTGGTTTTCCAGAAAATATAGAATCTTGTAGCATAAAATTAAATAAATACCAGCCCCAACTTGTGGTCTCTCCATTTCTCTCTCCAGAGTTTTTTCCCTGATTATTTTCAAACTCCTTTATCCCCCAAATTAGTAACTTTCCATGTGTTTAGACTCATGAGACAACTGGTTCATACTGCTTAATATCATAACACATTGGGGACACTCATTTCCTAGTTATATTATATGTATTCAGTCCTCTGGACCTTTACTCATGCTGTTTCTCTGTCTGCTATGCTTCCCTAATGCCCTTTCCTTGCCCAAAAATACTTTGCAGCCTCCTTCATCGGCTATTCTGCAATTCTTGTCATTGCAAAATCTCATTGCAAAGATAGCCATGAAATCCTCAGTCTTTTCATCTTTACAGTGGAAATAAACGTATTTCTATCTGCCTCACAGAGATTGTAAAGATTAAATTAATGAATATCCATAAAATTGTTTTGAAAAGGGTAAAATGGTCATCTATTAGTATTAGTTTTTCTTCCTTTCTCCCTCCTTCCCTTCTTTTCCCTCCTTTCCTTCCTTCCTTCCTTCCCTGCCTGCCCTTAGTTAAAAATATCCCTCCTTTGTTGGGGAGGGCATGTTCCCCAAGCATATAAATACAACAGGTATTTGCAATCAGCTACCTGATGTCTAAGATAAATAATAAGTAGCACCTATGCAGAATCTAAGGCCAGTCTGGGGCTTGTTCCTGGTGGGGCAGGCCCTATATCATGTCTACATCTTATTCACTTCTCCATTCCACTAAAAACATCAACCACCAAAACTTTTAAAAATAACTTGGGTAGATAAAGAAAGACAGATACCACATGATTTCACTTACATGTGGAATCTAAAGAACAAAACAAACTCTTAAATACAAAAAACAAGCTGGTGGTGCCAGAGGGGATGAATGAACCAGATGAAGGGGATTAAGAGGTATAAACTTCCAGTTATAAAACAGATAAGTCACAGAGATGAAAAGTTCAGCCTAGGGAATATAGTCAATAATACTTTTAACATATATAATAATTGCATTGTAGTAATATTGCATGGTAATAGATGGTGACCATACTTATCATGGTAAACACTGAGTCATGTACAAAATTGTCATATTGCTATATTGTACACCTGAAACTAATATAACATTGTATACCAACTATAATAATAAATAAAAATTAATAATTCTGGTACTTCCTTCAGACAAAAAGGAATGAGGTCTGCTACCTTTTCAGTTCAACGTAGAGAGTTCTTGTCTCAGTTTTATATTTTACATGAGATTTTGTTTGAGAAAAGGGTTCCTTTGCTCTTAAAAAAAAAAAAAAAGTAATTGTTCTGATCCAAATCCGTCATTTTAGAGATGTAGAAGTTAGAATTCAGAAAAGGGAAGGAAATAGTAGCCTAAGGACATACTGTGGATGAGCCTTTTCAAAGCTAGGAAAATAATTCCCAGACATAGGATAAGCTACTTCCTGGGTATTATCCCTGTCATACCTCCTGGAAGGTTTTCCTGATATCAAATGAGTTACTGAACTGACACCTTGGGTGCATCTTACTTATTTTCCAAACAAGTTGCTGTCATCATGCTCATTTTGACTCATTCTCCTGGTTACATATACCAGCAGCCATGGAAACCAAGATCAAAATCCAGGTAGCATGATGAAAAAAAAAACAAACAAAAAAATTTAATGCCCATTTTCTCAGGTGTGTGAACAGAAAATGAAAGTTAAATCTGTGAAATGTGAGATTAGTTAAAAGAGTTAAACAGATCCAAAACCCAGCCAGAGAGCACCAATATCCCTGCTTCTCAGATTCATTCCCCCTTTACTCCAGTAAGACCTTAGCTCTGAATTCCGTCTTCACAGTGGTTGTTGCCCGGCACCCTCCATCTGCCCAGGGACTCCAAGGCAGTTGGCACCACAGCTGCCACTAGCATGAGAATCCTGAAGAGAAACTAGACAGAGCCATCCTATTAAAATGAATGCTCAGGGCAGCCCCGGTGGCGCAGCGGTTTAGCGCCGCCTGCAGCCCGGGGTGTGATCCTGGAGACCCGGGATCGAGTCCCGCGTCGGGCTCCCTGCATGGAGCCTGCTTCTCCCTCTGCCTGTGTCTCTGCCTCTCTCTCTCTCTAGCTGTGTCTCTATGAATAAATAAATAAAATCTTAAAAAAAAAAAACAAAACTGAAATACTATTTAAAAAATAAATAAATAAATAAATAAATAAAATGAATGCTCACTGCAAACACGGGCCAAAGACAAAATACTTACATCTACTCAAACTGTTGACAGCAGATGACCCTGTGCCAGAAAACCCCATTCTCCAATCACCAAACCTATGGAGGATTTTGTGCATTTCAAATATCCACTCAGAAAATATTCAAGAACCGTCACATGGTCCTATGTTTGAAATACACATTAAATCTGAGGAGCTCTTAGGCCTTAGAGAAATCTCAGCTTGGCTTATCTCTTTTTTTCCACCAAGAAAGCAAGAAGTTAGCCAGGATCCTCTCCCTTGGACGGTCAACTGGAAATCCCATTGGTTGAATGTACCTAGGTCCCCAGCTTTAAGACTGCCGGCTGTTTGAATCTTTGGATTCCTGACTCTAACCAAGTCCTTAAAGGTATTTTGGGTCAGTGCACATGGATTGCTGCTGAGTCTTCTGGCTGAGAGAACTTCTTTTCTCCCAACTCAAGGTAAAAAAGAAAAACTCTCAACATTTCAATAACAGGCCCTGATGCTTCAGGGCCAGGAAATGGCAACCTCCTCCTCCTCCTCACTGACTGTAATGAGCTTTAAAGGGTGAGTGGTTAATTTAAAAAAAAGAGAAAACTGAAATGACTTTGGGTCACTGTTTATGGAAGTGGTGATTGATTGTTGTAGGAAAAAAATGGTCGTTAAGTCTCTGAAGACAGACAACAAAATTTCATGAACTTGTAGGTCTTTGTCAAGCTATCTCATGCATGAACTAAACTAAACAGCTCTCAAGTGAAACCGAAGTCACAAGTCCGTTTTCTTCTATTCCATTATATCAGTCCATTAAAGCTTACCCCTGTGACTCTCCATTTCCTTATCTCTAAGAGATAATAGCTTCTACCCTGTAAGATCATCATCATGGTTCAATAGAAAGGTGTTTGGAAGGCTCTTCACCCATTTTGCATTACAATGATGACAACATAACAATCCCTGACACTTACTAAGCACTTACTGCTTATCTGGTAAACAGATTCTAAGCATATTACTTACATTAATTAATTTCATCTTCAACACAAGTCTTTGAGTATTATTTTTATCCTCATATTGTGGACAGGGAAACTGAGGCACAGAAAGGTTAAATTACTTGCTTAAGATCATACAGCTTCACAGTGATAGAGAGGAGATTCCACATAGGTAGTTTGACTCCATAGCTTGAACTTAACCACTATAGTGACCTGGCTCCAAGTAAGTAGGAGACTTAATTGTTTTTATTAATGAGATCAGCACAGAGAACAGAGAAGTAAGTGTGGTGTCTTAGAAGGTGTTAATAGCAGGCAGTCCTGCCAAGATGATCCAGAACATAGAAATACCTGATGGTTTCCTTCAAAATGGCTCCCAAAGACAGAATGTTGGATCCCCACACTTTGCTCTTTGGCATTAATTAAAACAAAGGAGTTAATCAAGATAAACTTCCACACCTGCCCAGCACCAGCCTGGAAGTTTATCATGTCTAAATATGTTTCTCATGCATTTACTGCAAATTAGTTTCTGAAAGTGAATTTCAAGGTCTAGTGACTCTGAGGTTCCCTAACTCCGTTTTCATTAAGTTTTCACAAATGATCTACTGTTGCATTATTCTTTTATAGTGCAGATTTAAGGCCCCACTATGAAAAGCAATTATGCTGTCAGAAAAGTGTATTTTGACTTATTAAAAAATCTGAAAGGTTTCAGAAAACTATTTATTTAGGTTCTCATTGGGAGGGTATTTTGACAGTCCTTAGAAAGAAAGCACTTTTCTGTTGCATACTATTTGGAGTAGCCTAATAAAGCCTTTCTGCAAAGTATATGTGGAACAGTAGAATAAGCACAGTGCAGGGCATCAAGAAGCCCTAAGTGTTACTCCTGGAAGAGAAGCCTTGGGCCTCCCTGTCCTCATCTGAAAAATAAGAGAGTTCCACACAGTAATTTCTAGAGTAAAAGGAACATTGAGATTCTATGATTATAGCTGCCTGTAATGAGCACTTACCATGTGTCATACACAGTTCTAATAGGTATATGGCCAACCCTGAGAGATAGGCCATATTATTCCCATCCTTTAGATAAGCAAACTGAAGTTTAAAAAGGTTACATGGCTTACCCAGGATCACTTACTATATGCTAAATGTGTAAGCCATATTGAGTATTCCAAGGACTGCTATTCAGAGAAAAAAAGAACATAGAATAAACTATTGATGGATTCAATAATGTGCATGGTTGACTGACATAAGTCAGATACAAAAGAGTTCATACCATATAACCTCATTTATGTGAATTTCAAGAATAGAAAAAACTAACCCATGGTGATGGAATCAAGAATTGTCTATGCGGTGATGGAGAGTGACTGGAAAAGAGCCACACATGAGTTTTCTGGGAGTGATAAGTATATTCTAAGTCTCAATTGGGATGGTTATACAGGTGTGGGCATCAAAACCCATGGAATCCAATGTTTAAATTCAGTGCATTTCACCACATAGAAACCTCAAAAATAAATGTACATTGGCTGGTGGGCAGTTTATTTGGCTTGTGAGTCCTATGGACAGATGCCTATCTGCAAAGACTCTGCTCTTTCTAAATAGTGTGTCCTCCCTTGGGAACCAAGAGCACTGGTACGGGGCTCCTCTTTGTCAGGTGTTCCTCTGCCTATATAGATCTCTGATGCTATAGAAGACCTCTGTACTGAGAGAATGAGTGTTTGACGCCTGTGTTTGCACTTTCTTCTTGAGTGACCTTAAATAAATCATGCCTTTTCTTAGGAGTTTCCTCATTTTATTTTATTTTATTTTTTGAGTTTCCTCATTTTAAAAATAAAGGGTTTGGATGTAATGGGCTCTAAGCTCCTTTCTAGCTCTAAGCTTCTCTCATTTTGTACTAAGGTGATTGTTACACATTAAGCCCCCATGCCTGGTTGCTTTCATTATAGAAAGCCGGACAGAATGCTGGAAAGGCACAGAAGCTAAAAGGAGATGATCCAGGTGGGATATGGATTTAGTCCATCCACATCTTTCATATGGTCTTTATCAGTGAAATAGTGTGAAATGTGAAACAGTAGGATGAGGACTCAGATTAAGATTCCAGTTTAGCTCCCAGTCCATGGCTGGGATTAGCACTTAGCTATGATGACCTCTCTGTTTTAGACACTGCCCAGTGACCTTAATGGATGGTTGTTCATCTCATTCTCACAACAATCCTGTGGAGTAGGCATCATTATCCCATTTTATAAGTGAAGACATTAATGCTCTGAATGGTTAAGTAATTTGCCTGAGGTTACATGGCTTTCCTATGGTGCAGCTGGAATCTGATTCATAAATCCCTAGACTGAACCTCTATTTTAGCAGACAGTGTCAACCTAAAGTTACCCTATGGCAAGCAAGGTTAAGAGGCTTAGTTTGTGACCAAGATCAGTGATCAGTGATAACACAGGGGTTAGAAAGTCTTTGACAGACTTATTTTTTAGAAACATTGTAGATCAAAAGTAAAATAAATTTTAGATTGGAAGGAAAAGAGAACTATTTTTTGGCACCTACTATTTGTTAGGCTGTAAGAGGTACAACAGGAATAACTAGAAAATTCGTATTTCATTGAATTCTAAAATATCCCATTTGCTATAGGTATTAACCAGGCTCATATAGATTGAATGACTGACCAAAAATTGACATACTTAAAACATTCTCTTAATTGAGCACCTAATCCCATCTCTAGTCCATGGTGTGTGTGTGTGTGTGTGTGTGTGTGTGTGTGTGTGTGTGTGTGTAGTACATATATATAGCAGAATAAAAATTGAAGTATGGATGCTAAAGAAGTCCTCAAGCAAATTCTTTTCTTTCTTTTTGTGCATTTTTTATTGGAGTTCGATTTGCCAACATATAGTATATCACCCAGTGCTCATCCCGCCAAGTGCCCCCCTCAGTGCACGTGATCCAGTCACCCCATCCCCCTGCCCACCCCTTCCACTACCCCTGTTCATTTCCCAGAGTTAGAAGTCTCTCATATTCTGTCTCCCTCACTGATATTTTCACTCATTTTCTTTCCTTTCCCCTTTATTCCCTTTCACTATTTTTTATATTCCCCGAATGAATGAGACCATATAATGTTTGTCCTTCTCCAAATTACTTCACTCAGCATAATACCTTCCAGTTCCATCCACGTTGAAGCAAATGGTGGGTATTTGTGAAACCTCTGTGAGATTTCTGTTCATATCTATTACCCATTTCACGATTGGATTGTTTGTTTCTTTGCTGTTGAGTTTAGTAAGTTCTTTATAGATTTTGGATACTAGCTCTTTATCTGATAGGTCATTGCAAATATCTTCTTCCATTCTGAGGTTGTCTTTTGGTTTTGTTGACTGTTTCTTTTGCTGTGCAGAAGCTTTTTAGGTCTTTTTATCTGTTCTTTTTTTAAAAATTGATATGAATAGTACCAAAAAATTCACTAACTTGTTTTGGTGATATTCTCATAACTATCCATTGTTATAACTTCAAAATGCCAAGCTATCTACTTGAAATATGGCATAGAAAATAAGACACAGATGAAGTTACTTTATAATATATTTGGATCTATTTCCTGGCCAGTTAATTGTAGGAATACCAGCTTTCACAGTAAATTACCCTATTGCAGCCTCTTCCAACTTACTAATAAAATATACGGGAAAGACAAAGAAGTAACAAGAATTTATAATATCCACGATTAGAATGATAATCAATCTATTGCCAGAAACTGGGAGTTACTTCTATGAACTTTAATAACTGTCAGAGCTGGGTTAAAGAATACAGTCTTTGTCTCAAGAAATAGAACAGGACCTCTTACCCAAAAGAAGGTAGAAAATCCACTTCATATCTAGACCACTATCTCTGAGAATTAGGGGCTGTAAACCATTAAAAACTGGAAGCCATTCCTCTATTTCACCAGCATTGCGATTGGAGGCAGACAGAGCACTTCTCCCTTCAATCCCTGCCCCAATACCTTCTCCCCCACCAACACATCTACATGTTCCTATTCCATGATTTCAGCTCCCAAAAAGCATGTAGGCATCCCTGATAACATCAGATGGAACTGAAATCAAGGGCAAGTAGCAATGGTATATTGTGTCCTAGGGAATGCTATCCTCACTTGTAAAATAAGGTAGTCAAGCACAAAAAACATAAACTGGTAGCACTGCCTGTAAGTGCTAGTAGCTTTGGATTTTTGTGTGCCTGTCTGTTTATTCAATAGGCTCCAGAGAATAGAGAAATGTATCTTAGAGGAGATCCCATCTTATTATATCATGGACTAGGTGTGTTAGTTCAGGTGCTCTGAGAATGAGGCATCAAAATACTATAGATGAGCAATAATTTTAGTAGGGGAAATGCCTGTGGGATATAATGGGGAGGGACTTGCAGGAGACTGGGAATGCTCTCAGACTGTGATGCTGGTACTCAAGGCAGGACCTGAAATCAAGGAACAAGGGAAAGAAGGAAGGGAGCTTGAGTAAGTGTTTTAGACTAGATAGGTTCTAAGGAAAGATCAGAAAGGTGAATAGGGAGTCCAAGAGCCTAATTTTCCTGCAAGAGGAGTCCCTATTACCCAGGAGCAAGGCAGCCTTAATATCCCAACTGAGTTAGTCTTTGCTGAGAGTGGCACATGAAAGCATGGCCTCAGTGCAAAAACAGCAATGGGTTTCATTCAGTACAGCAGTTGGGCCTTTAGTCAATTACTGTTCTTGCATGAGAAACATTTTGATGGCTGCCAGAATGGGTCTGGCAGGAATACACAACTTAGCTTTATGTTGTGAACTTGAGGAGGAGGTATGAACACCGTGATGGGAAATGCCACATCCTATATTTCATCAATCGTAAACACTAGATAGATCCCCATAAATTTTAGCTTTTGAAAAGGTTGGTAGAAGAGAGATTTATGAACCCAAACAGAAGTGAGTCTATTAAACATTCTTATCACTTTCTCATTTAACTCACTTATGTGGGCTACGGAATAAGTGGATGGATCTTTGGGGATAACTGTAAAACACTATAAATTTAAATAGGTGGTAACTACAATTACAGCTGCTGTTCCAGATGTGATACAGTTACTGGATGATATCAATACTATTCCTGGCACCTGGTATAAGTTATTGATTTGGCAAATGTCTTTCCCTTTATCCGTTTCAAGGACTGCTAAGAGGCAGTTCCATTTTACCTGACAGAGATTATCATATACATTTCCTACCGTTTTGCAGGCTTATTTTGACCCTCTTCCTTTTTAATCCTAATCTAGTCTGCAAATATCTTGATTATCTTGACATCCTACAGATCATCCCACTGGTACAATATATTGTATAACAACAGTATTATGGGAAGGAAGTTTCTAGTACCATAGGTGCTTTAGAAGACACATGTGTGATGGAAGGTAAGATAAAAAAAAAAAAACAACAAAACAAAACAAGACACAACTAGGAGCCTATTATTTCAGTGAAATTTTCAAGGTGTCTATGAGTCTGGAGCAAATTGAAATATCCCTGCTATAATGAAAAATGAATTGCTATGCTTTGTGGTATTTACCCCTAAGAAATATGCACAATGATAGGAGTGGGCCTCCCTGGATTTTGGAAGCAACCCATACCATATATGACTGTGTAGTACTGGTCTGTTTACTGAGTAGCCTGTAATGCTACAAGTTTTGAGTGGAGTTCATGGTAAGAGAAGGCTCTGTAGTTGGATCAGCCTGTAGTAAAAGTGCTCTGCACTGGGATCTTTTAACCCAAGAGATCCAGAATGACTATGGTAGGTGGCAAGCTCCAGTAGGACAACCACAGAGTAGTAAGCCAAAGTAAATAAAGTAATAAGAAAGACTAAACATTTGACCCTGGGACATCAAGTGATCATGTGGCCTGGGCACCAGGAACTGTGTGCAATCTGACCCACCAAGTCATCAACTTGGGTTTACAACCCACCAGCCAGTAAGTCCAGTAAGTCCTGCGAGAACAGGTAGCTTGGATTTCTATAGCATCTCTTCCTGCAGCATTGCTTCCTTTTTTTCAGCCCAACTATGGTTTCATAGGCAGCTCCAAAACTTGGGTCTGGTTTACCCATGATTTTGTGTGTCATGCTGGTAACAATCAGAAGTGAACTGCTACAGTTTTACAGTCCCTAATCAGGGGTGTCCTAGAAAACAATAATAAAATGAAATCCTTCCAGTGGTTAGAACTTCAAGTAGTATATTTGGCTGTTCACTTTGTTTGAACGGAGAGATGGTCTTCACTGATTTATAGTGTAATGGTTTGGCTAGATAGATGATCAGGGATCATCCTGTAATGAACAGGATTAGAAGATTGTTGTCAAGAGGATCTGGGCAAAAGTCATGAAAGTAGAATTACTGGAATGGAAAGAGCGTGAAGACTATGAATCCTCACCAAAGAACGCTCACTGTAGAGGAGGTTCTCAACAATCAGGTTAAGGTAACATATTCTTTGGATGCTGGTAAATCCCTTATCCAATGCCTTGCTTAGTGAGTCAGTATAAAAAGAGGCCATGACAACAGGGATGGGGGCTGTGTAAGGATTTACAACATGGACTTCTCCACAGTATCTAATCTGCTGGTAGTAGAGATCAAACTGATTCCTTGGCCAGTCACTCTCAGCTAATCACCTGGTGGCAGGTTGATTATAGTAGATCCCCTTCCACAATGAAAAGGCAGTGATTTTTCCTCATGGAATGTACATTTATTATGGATTTGATTTTACCTTCACTGTATTCAATGCCTTTGCCAGCACCATCAATCCCATAGATTTACAGAATTCTTTATTTACCTTATAGTATCCAACACAGCATTAATTCTGAAAAATGAACTCATTTTGCTGCAAAAATATGTCAGTAATGGGCTTATTCATATAGTACTTACTAGTCCTAACACATATCTCATTTCCCAGAACAGTTGGCCTGCTGGATGTGGAGTGATCTAACAGTCAGTTCCAATTCTAGTTTGGAAACTGAAAATGTGATATTTTCTCTTCTATAGTATCATGTGTGCTTTGAACCCATGACCAACATGTGGATCTTCTCACACAGGCAGAATGTATACATCTGAGAGTCCAGGAGTAGAAGTGAGATTGGCTCCTCTTAATACACCTAATAACTCAGGCACAGAAATTTTGTTTACCATCCCAACAACTTTGGGCTCTGCTGGTTTAGGAGGTCTTATTTCCTAAAGGAACACAATAATGGTTCCACTGAAGTAGAAGCTAAGGCTACCATCTGACTATTTAAGGTTCCTTATACTACCAAACCATGGGAAAACCATCCATGCTGCTGTATTGGTTGGGGCAATGGATCCCAATTACTAAGGAGGATTTGGGTTGTTGCAACACAATGGGAACAAGAAGGAATAATTCTGGAACCTAGAGCATTCTTTAAGATGTCTTTAGTACTTCTGTGTCCAATAAAAAATGTTAATGGAAAAGTACCACCCAATAAAGTTTCACTGAGGATGCATACCCTTCAGAAATAAAGATTTGGGTCACTGCACCAGGTAAGGAACTCCACAAACCAGAGAAATTTGCTGAGAGTAAAATGGGAATAGAAAGGGTAATTGAAAAAAGAAGTTATAACTATCATCATACCCTTTGCCAGTTAGAAAAATGAGTGCTGTAGCAAATACACATCTCTTCTTCTTTCATTGTTATGGGTGTGTGTGTGTGTGTGTGTGTGTGTGTGAGAGAGAGAGAGAGAGAGAGAGAGAGAGAGAGAGTTTATTTCTTCCTCTCTCCTTTTCCCTCAATATTTTCAATAAAGTTCATCATTTGTGGTTAATTTAAAGTTATCCTTTAGATAACTTTACATATTATTCAAATGGGATTGTGATTAAAAGAGATTAACATGACCTCACCTAGAGATGGATGCAGTGACCATTGGAACTCTGTCTTCCCCTTTTGAAAAGATTGTGAGAACGTCTTTGTATGTATGAAAATTAACTGCATCTTCCAAGGTGAAAGCATAACGTGGACATATTTTGTTATATGTGGGCAGAAGGGTATATATAGGTAAGTAACCAGAGGGATGGGCTGTGTCAGTTATTTACCTATTGTCTTTCAGTTCCAAATCCACCCTTCAATACTCTGCTCTATAATGTTGCAACCTACATTTCCCAGGTTTCTTTTCTAGCTGGCTTCCAGTTAGGTTCTGCCAATAACTAAAGAGAAATTGGTAGGTGGGGAGAGGAGAGGAGGAGATTGCTTTTCTGCTTTCTGTGTTTGTTCGCTCCAGCTTCCATTTTTTTGTTTGCTTGTTTTTTGTTTTGACACTCTTAGAACCAACCTCTATATGGTTGTTCAGAGGTACTACCCATGGTTAGGCAATGCTCCCTCCTCAGATAAATGAATTTGATGCTACAGAGTGTTCCTCTTAGCCCCTAGATTCTGATAACTTCAACTCAACCCTTGTGTTCTCCTAATCCCAGCAGCGATAGCAGCTTCCTTCAAGTATAATCTCTGGGTTATCTCAGTGTTCCCTTTTTGCACTTTTAGCCCTCTACACCTGGTAATAATTTTCATATACTAAACCCTTCTGTTGAAATAGCGTAGTTTAGATTCCTAAATGAAATTAGGAAATCCTAATTTCATTTAGGAATCTAAATGTCCCAGTCACATACAGATATGTCCTTGTGGCAGCAGAGTTAAATAATATTCCAAAAGTCATGAGACAAGGCAATGGCTAAATTGTCTTCATTAATAGCTTCAATGTTTTCAATTAGTTTGTTTTTATTTTGGGGATAAATAGTAAAATAATGAAAGTATACCTGTATAATCAAAGATAAATAAACATTTAGCTGTAAAAGAGTTGACAACAAATTCGTGCCCTTTACAAATGGAGATCTTGGTGCAATCTATTTAGTAACCATCAAATTAATTTAATCCCACTTGGTGAAAGCTAGAAAACATTGATGACTCCTCCCTTCCCCCATTAACTATGTCCTGATTTTTCCAAACTCAAATCCTACATTCCAATTGGACCCTTAATGTACCCTATGTGTGTGTAAATATGCACTGATCTATATAATAGTAATTCTGTTTTCCTCAAATCACTGAGCTGCATCCTAAAACTGTGGTTTTCAAATCTGTGGCACAGAATATTTTGAAGTAGAATTCATTAATTCATTTTATTCATTCTTTCAACAAATATGTACTTCATGTCTACTATGTTTTAGGGGACTTTGCTAAGGAATGAACATATTGAAGAAGCAGAAACAGACATGTTCCTTGCCCTCAGAAGCTTATAGTCTATTGAGGAAATAGACATCAATCAAAAGTTCATATGTATAATTTGAAAATTCAACAGTGATAAGTGTGAAGGTATAAAGTATATGATAACCTATAACAGACAGTCTGGACAAGGTGGGGAGACAGAAAGTAGAAAAACAAGCCAAAATTTTTTTTTCAGTATTTTTATCCTAAGAAGAATGGGAAGCCATTAAAACATTTGGAATTTGGAGGATCTTAAATGATCAAGCAGGCATTTGATTTGTCAAAGAGGATAAGTTCTATAAAATTTGTACAGATAGGGATACAAAATGTAAGGGAAGAACACTAGATCAGAAAACAACCTGGATTCAGGGATTCTTCTTCTTCTTCTTCTTCTTCTTCTTATTATTATTATTATTATTTAACTAGTTATAAATATTTGAATGACAGTTTTAAAGGCTGTTTATGGTACTTCGCAATTTTGTATACAATAAAGTTCTAATAAAAATTTTGTATATACTAGAGTTGTCTCTGAAATAGATACATATATTATAACTGTATATTATAGATTATTAGTCACAAAAGTGATAAAAATATATTAGCAGTTATTTTTTCCCTTCCTTCAACTAGCCCAAACTCAGTTCTGTCAGAGCTGTCCCCAGGTAGATTCTAAATATAAGTGCTGCAATGGGCAGCTGCTTCTCTCCAGCCAGATCCATTCCTTGCAAAATGCTGAGATGGTGCTTTTTTGCTTTAACTATTGTTTTCCTCTAATTATGCTAAACCTAAATAGTTATAGAAGCTAAAAATATAGCCATGGAGAGGAACTATGTGTGAAAGCATTTAATAAAGGTCCTGAATGGATACCTCTTCCAGAAATCACTTTTTAAAACACCTTGAAGCCCCATATGGAAAAATTTCCAATAGGTTCTAAAGATATTGTCATAAGGATAGCCAGATTGCTGCCAAATGCAATCTATGGGATTGACAATTAACCCACTGGAATAACAGAATCCTAGACCCATATATTTAAGGAAACACAGAACCTTAGAACTTTAGAACTTCAAAACAAAACACATTTAAAAAAATACTGAAGCAGTTAAAAGTGATCTTAGGATCCATCTGCTTCAACTATCTACTCCATGTTTGAAAATGATATATTGGAGTCCCTAGGTGGCTACTAACATTCTTTTTTTTTTTTAAGGTTTTATTTACTTATTCATGAGAGACACACAGAGAGAGAGAGAGAGAGAGAGAGAGAGAGAGAGAGAGAGAGAAAGATTCTGTTTGGATGCATAGAGTGATGGGGGCTTGCCACATTTAGGCAGCTCTGAATTTTAGAACAATTATTTGAAAGCAGAGATGACATCTGACCTCTGGTTGTGCTTCCACATTGGTCCCACTTCTATTAACGTGCTTTAAGTGTTCAAGGTGGGCGGTGGGGGGGGACATACTCAAGACCCTTTGGATTAGTTTTATTTCCTTCACCCATGGACATAATAACACTAGGATCCAATCAAGAACATTTGTACTGTTATGTGACCAGGGTCTTAGTTTCCTTCTGATGTCTCCCAATCATTTTTCTGTATCAGAATCTGAGTTAATCCTGCTTCCTTCTTCTCCCTACTTCTATGCATGATAAGGAAAATTTAGTGAGTGCATTCTGTGTTCTATTCCCCATTTAAGAACTTTATGGGTGTAACTCATTCCTCACAATAACACTGTGAGATAAATTCTGCCATTATCCTCATTGTCTAAAGGAGAAAGGTAAGGAACTGAAAAAGTATGTACTATGTACTGGTTTCTCAATAATGAGTGGTTTAGCTGTAATTTAAACTCAGAACATCTGGTTCCATAGTTCATGCTCCCAACCACTGTGTCAGACTAGAATATGAAAAAAAAAAGAACACTGAAAATTCTTATAAAAAAGAATATTGAATTCCCCAGGTTAGCAAAGATAAAGATTTATACAACGATAGACAAATGTTGTCAAATGTACAATGTGATCTTGGGCAAATTATTGCCTTTTCTGGGCCTTAATTTCCTCACTAGGAAATGGAGAAAAGTCTTTAAATGTTTTCCAAAGCTCCTTCTAATCTGAAATGCAAAGAGCTCTACCAACACTGGTTTGGGTCAGAGTTTAGCTACAAAGATTTCCTGAACTCTTGACACTTGTGCTTAATAACTTCCTAGAAACACATGAGGAGAAACTATTGAAATCAAACAAATAGAAAACAAGTGATAAAGGCAATAATAAAAATGTGTACACAGAAAAGTGGTCAATTCTATCTTGGGGTGGGATGGGAGCCAGCAAAGACTCTAGAGAAGAGTGGACACCTGATAAAGATTTTGAAAGATAGCAAAGAGTTCACTAGGTAAGATAAGTGGTCAAGCACCCTCCAGAGACATATTGATGACATATTCACAAGGTTGAAAGGTATGTTCAGGACCTGGCAAGCAGTTCACCATGACTGAAGAGTAACGTATGAGACAAGCAGTAGGGAATAAGACTGGAAAGATGGGTAGGGACAGGGCTGTGGTTTCCAGGTAAAGAATTAGAACTGAGCTTTATAGAAGAATGACAGGATAAAAAACATGAATTTGCCTTTCTTTTTAAAATATAAGCCTGATAAATCATAGAGACATTTTTTGGAATCAAGTTACTCATCAGAAATGACATCCCTGGGATAGAAATTGCTTTCAACGCAATAAAAAAATTTTAACTTTTTTTCCCTTCACACTCACATGGAACCCAGTAATTCTAATACTTTAAAAAAAACCCTACAGTTCCACTTTTGTTGTCATCTAGATAAATTGTCCCAATTACGGGTAAAAAAAATGGTGCAAAACAGCCACCTCCTAGAGAGCTGAGGAGAAGAGGTTGAGAACGGTCTGTTATGATAGGCTCTAACTTGGTGGTTGCTTCCAAGTTTATAGATATTCAAAGGGAAACAAGGACAAGGAGGTTCTAGGTGAGCTACTCAGCATGTTCAGAGATATTGGTAAGAGCTCACTGACAGCTCAGGCATCCCACAGGGGACATCTAGACCTTGCTCATTTATCAGAATTAAACAAGATTATTGTGCAACTGAACAAAGCAAAATTATGATGAGAACTTATCCAAAGTTCCTGTCAGGTAAGGAAATAATGGAAATGTAGGATATTCAAATTAATGAAATTAAATTAAATTCATTCATTCATTCATTCATTCAACAAGGAAATGTTAATTAAGAAAACAAGTATATTAGAACTTAGGTACTGGTCATGGTTCAGGCATTCAGAAGCTGTGAGTTACTGGGCAAATTAATCTCTTTTGCCCCAGTTTCCTTTTATTATTTCAATTATACTAAGAGAAGTGATAACAACAACAACAATACTATTTATATTATTGTCATTATATTTTTAGAGGTAGGAAATAAGGGGATTGGTTGAAGAGATATTTAGGGGTAGAAGCAACCAGAATCAAATTTGATAACCATACAAATGAGGAATGAGGGAGAGGAGGAGCCTAGAAAGGTCTCCAGGGTCCTGATCTAAAACTAGTTATAGAACCAGAGAACAGAGTAAGGAAAGACTAAAGAAATATTTATTAGGACTCTGGTATGTGCAAGGCATGCCAAAAGAGAAGCTGATTCTCTCAGAGCTGCAGCAAGCATCTTCTACGTGGGTTTTTTAGGAGAGACATAGAACAACATGATAATCGGAAAAATGAATTTTTGGAGGCTATAGGAATTCACCAAAAAAAGAGTTTAGGGAAGGTTGGTGCAATTACAGCAGACAGTAGAGGATTAAGAGGCTGAGGATCAAGTCTATTTTCATCAAATCTAGCTTCAACCACCATTTCTAAGACGTGAAAACTAAAGTCTAGAATGGGAAAATAATTTATCCAAGGTCACATAATAAATTAGAGGCAGGCCCAGGACTAGGGAGATAGCTCTTTTATTGACACACTTGCTCTGTGTTCCCAGCAGAGACCTGAATAGGGAAGTTCTCTGGCACATTCTAGCCTATGCACTATTTTTCCTGAGAAAGAATTTTCCTAATTCCTTGCATTCCTGATTTTTTTTTTAACTAAATGTAAGGCATTTATTAGATGGCACAGGGCCTTGGCTAATATATTTTTTAACTTAAAAAAATAAAATCTCTTTTGAGACTCAGTGTTTTCATCTGCCTATCATATCTCTTCCTGGAGACTCATAATGCACATTAGGTTCAGGAAAGACTTGAAGAAAAAAAAAAAAACCAGGGGTGTCGAGGTGGCTCAATCAGTAGAGACTCTTGATCTCAAGGTTGAGAGTTCAAACTCCACTCTGGGTGTAAAGATTACTTAAAAAAAAATCTTTAAAAAATAGAATGAAAAACTATTTAACATTGCTTAATACAACATTTTCTAATTAATCTCTACTTCCTTATAACATCTATCTATACTTCGAACCCCTATGTGAGACACACAGAAACAATTCTGATAGAGAGATGCAAAGCTTATAACCTGGTTGAGAGGTGGAAGGTAAAGTGAGTAGGAGTACGTAATGCCTAAATTGTGTCTGGAGCAGCGGGTAAAAGCTATTCAGAAGGGGACAGGAAATCAGGATGGCCTTTTGGGCAGAGGGAACATAGAAAAGTGCCACAGCATGGTATCTGTAATATTTATTTAACAGTGGACAATGAGCACAAGGGGGTAGAGGAAGATGAAAATAAAGGGAGTAACTAGAATCTATATCTGGAGGGACTTATAATGACATAATTAAGAATTTGGGAGGACTTACACTTCTAGCTGAGATAGAATAATTAGAGATTAAATTTATACTATCACCTGAAACAACCAAAAACAAGTTGGAATATATGGAAAAAAATTATTTTTAAGACATTGGACATCAGACAATGAAGGAAAGTAGTAGATGGCTATGAGATGGAAAACTAATGTGGTGGGCCATAAGATTGCTCCAGCTAATGCCTTGAGGGTTTCCAGGATCTGAAACAGGAAGGAAACCCAAGCAGAGTCTAGCAAACTCTCTGTGTTAGGGAGATGAAGTTGACAGTCTGGACAGACTAAGAATTTGCAGGTCAAAGACTTAGAGTTTGCAGGTCAGAGAACTAGAGAGGATAGAGCTGAAGGGAGGAAGCATGGGAGATCTGTCAAGAGTTCCCCTTGACTATTCAGCAGAATAATGATCAGTACATGTATGTGAGAAAACTAAGACTGGGGAAAGAAGCATCTGAGAGGATTAGAGGGAACAGTGCCTGATACTCACAAGAGGGTAAGAGCAGTGCCTATATCTATCAGATAAACTGGAAAAATCTTATAATTCACAGGGGATTTGAGAAGAATACTCACATAGGATTTACCCCAGTAGTGGGGAATAATTAACCCTAGGCCAAAACTACTCTGGAACCACCTCTTGAATTTAAAAGCAAGACTTAAAAGGATCAAGCTATTTCTAAAGTAACTAAGAACATTTATAAGAACACGAACATTTAACCCAACAGATTAAAATATTTAACACAACAGGTTAAAATCATGCCATCTAATAAATGCCTTACATTTAGTAAAAAAAAAAAAAACAAAAACAAACAAACAAACAAACAAAAAAAAAACAAACCGGAGTGCAAGGAATTAGGATAATTCTTTCTCAGGAAAAAAAGTCACAAAAGTATGGGCCCAGAACTGATATAGATGTTAACAATAGCAGACAAATAGATTAAAATAGTTATTATAATTGTATTCTATGTGTTACAAAAGTTAAGAAGGGGCATAAATGATATTAAAAAAGACCCAAACTAAACTTCTATGGATAAAAACTATAATACCTGAGATTAAAATGCATTAGGTAGAAATAATGGCAAATTAGACACTAGAGTTGAAAAGATTAGTGAATTTGAAGACATAACAATAAAAAAAAAATCCAAAAAGAAACACACAGAGAGACTCCCTTCTGCCCTAATTTCTAAATTAACAAAGCATCAGTGAGCTGTGGGGAAACTTCAATAGTATACAGAAACTGGAACTAATATATAGAAATTGGAACTCCTTTGAAAAGAGGAATGAACATTAAAGAAAGTCTAAAGTAACAATGGGTGATTTTTTCCAAATTTGATGAAAATTATAAACCTCGCTGATCCAAGACACTAATATATGTAATATAAGGAATAGTGCAGAGGACCATAAGGGAAGGGAGGGAAAAGTGAATGGGAAAAAATCAGAGAAGGAGACAAACCATGAGAGACTCTTAACTCTGGGGAACAAACTGAGGGTTGCTGACATGGAGGTAGGTAGGGGGAATGGGGTAACTGGGTGATGGGCATTAAAGAGAGCACATGATGGGATGAGCACTGGGTGTTATATGCAACAATGAATTATTGAAAACTACATCTGAAACTAATGATGTACCTACTGTATGTTGGCTAATCAAATTTAAATTTTTTAAAAAAGGATCATATATCATGAAAAAGAAAAAAGAAACTCAATGAATCCCCGAGTAAAAGAAACATAAAGAGAACTACACCAGGCACATTATAATACAAGTTTTCAAAGCCAGTGATAAAGAGAAAATCTTAAAAGCATCCAGAGGAAAAAAACTTTATGTGCAGAGAAACAAAAGGAAGGATGAAAATAATTTTCTCCTTGGAAACTATGTAAGTGAGAAGATGATAGATCAACATCTTTGAAATACTGAAAGAAAGAAAAAAAACTTTCAAGCTAGAATTCTTCTGTACCAAAAATATCTTTCAAAACTATGGTAAAATTAAGGGTTTTTTTTCCGACATAAAAAGCTAAAAGAATCCATTACTACCAGACCCACACTCTAAGAAAAGTTAAAGAAATTCCTTCAGGTAGAAGGAAAATGATACCAGATAGAAATATATCTACTACAAAAGAGAGAGAGAGAGAATCAAAATGGTATTTCCATGGATATTTAAGGATGTGTTTTATGACTTATATAACTTTATTTTTTTTATTTTTTTGACTTATATAACTTTAAAAGATAATTTACAGTTTACACAAAATAATAATGTAGTATGGGATTTATAAGACATGTAAAAAATAAAAGGTATGTCAATAATAGCACAAAAGCCAGAGGGGAAGAAATAGAAATATACTATTGTGAATTTCTTATACTATATATGAAGTAGTGTAATGTTGCTTCAAGGTAATCTGTGATAGTTAAAGATGCATACTACAAATTCTAAGTCAACCACAAAAATAACACAATTGAGTTATAGTTAATAAATCAACAAAAGAGATAAAAAGGAAGCCACAAGGAAAAAAAAAGAGAAACCTCAACAAATATTCCAAAATACTGCAAAAGAAAGCAGTCAAAGAGAAAAAAAATAAAGAACAGGTGGGACAAACAGAAAACAAAGAGCAAAATTATAAATTAAAGTTAACTCTATCAATAATCATATTAAATTTCATATATGAATGAAATCATATGGTATTTGTCTTTGACGTATTTTGCTCCGCATAATACTCTCTGGCTCCATCCACACTGTTGCAAATGGCAAGATTTTATTCTTTTTTATGAGTGAGTAATCACTCATTTGTAGAATTTAAGAAATAAAACAAATGATCGTAGGTGAAAAAAGAGAGAGGCAAACCAAAAAAACAGACTCTTAACTATAGAGAACAAACTGATGATTACTAGAGGGGAGGTGATTGGGGGATGGGTTAAATAGGTGATGGGGATTAAGGATTGCACTTGTGATGAACACCAGATATGATGTAAGTGTTGAATCACTAATAAAAAATTTAAAAAATAATCATGTGAAACGTAAGCAGTCTAAGCACTGTAATTAAAAAAACAGAGATTGACAGATTGAATAACAAAGCAAGATCCAACTCTATGCTACCTGTTAGAAACACAGTTCAAAATAAAGACACATATAGATTAAAAATTTGGAAAAAGGATATTCCATTTTAACGCAAATAAAGAAATAAAAGCTGGAATGGCTATATTAACATCAGATACAGTAGACTTTGGAGCAAAGACTATCAGGAATAAAGAGAATAAGTTCATAAAAATAAAGGTATCAATTCATTAAGATGACATAACAATGCTAATTGTTTATGCATCTAATACCAGAGCATCAATAAGGAAGGAAGCAAAAGCTGATGCAGTTGAACGAACCCACACTTACAGTCAGAGATTTCAATATCCCTTTCTCAGTAATTAATAGCATACATAGAAAATCAGGAAGGATATAGAAGACTTATACAGCACTGTCTACCAACTTGATCTAACTGGCACTTACTAAACACTCCACTCACATATAACAGCAGAAAGTCATTTTTCTGAAGTGCATGTAGAACATTTACCATGATAAGACCACATTTAGGGCCATAAAGCAACTGTAATAAATACACATGACAAAACTGGGAGAATCTATAGAAAAGCTACAAGAACTACTGAGTTTAACGAGGTTGCAGGATAAATACAAACACTTTAAAAGATAAAAATGCAGCCATATTCAGGGATCTTTGGGTCCATGAACCTTGGTTCCATGAACACACCAGACTTTTCCATATGCCTGGGTTTTCTTATGCTAAGACTCCACCTAGAATGTTCTTAGGTTCTTTCCTCATCCTGTCCCCTTCCCACAACACCCTTAAGGCAGCCTGATAAAAAGCTTGCTTATTTTTCAATATTTAGCTCAAATATCACTTTTTCCATAAAACCTTTTCTGACCTGCCCTCTCACTCCTTTGTTGCAGAAGATAAAATCTGTACAATTTCTGAACACTGTACACACACCTAAAATAGAATGCATCTTCCTCATTGTGAAAGATTTGTCTATGAGCTGCTTGAGGACAGAGATTTTTCTCATTCATTCCATAATGTTTAGATTGGATAAATGAATATGTCCTCTACTGTGGTAACTAGAAACTGATGCCTAACAATCTGTGCATGTTTCTGCCTCCTTCACCACATTAGGGGCTCCATGTGGGTGGGGGTCGTGTCTGACTTCTTTCTTGTCGTCATTATCTAACACAATGCTAGGCATATGGAAGATCCTTTATGTATATGTGCTGATAACGCCTATGTGAACAGTGTGGGAAGGATCTACAGTTCCCCACTTCTGGAAGAGAACGTTTCAGACCACAGGATAAGGCTGATAACAAATAAAAGCATGAAAGACAAAATAAGTCTCTCCTAAGACGGCAGGAAGATTGCCTTGTGCAATCTCTCTTTATAGGCAAATGTTTCACCTTTGCTACCAACCTGTTGGTCAATACTGAGAGCCTGTGTCTGGGACAAATGAGGCTGCATTATCTTTTCCTAGCCAAGTTAAGAAATCTCTAGTATCTCCATAAAGTGTGAGATGAGAGGGGAATTCAATTTAGAAGACTTTCATAACTCTTCATTGAGGTACTCCCAGGCATAGGACTGGGCAGGTGGAAGGAAGAGGCCTGCCAGCATCAATATCTTATTACTGCTGGCTCTACTAGCCTAAGAGGTCAGCATGGAAATGAGTGTCCCAGGGGAAATTTAGCCTGAGAGCAATGATCCTGCCTTTCAGCATGTTGATAGACTAACTCTGCTCACCCCGCCCCCTACATAACAGATGGAGCCACTTACTTAGTCTAAGAAATTTCACAGCTGTGGAAGGGGCCTTTTAGAGAGTCCAACTGGTCCAACACTCTCTCTGGCAGATGCGGGGGCAGAGGCCAGAGAGCAGAGGCAGAGGCAGAGGCAGAGAGAGGGTTCTGGTATCCACTGTCTCTTGACACAGATTCTGCAAATCCTTTGGATTTTGACAATGCCTCCAGGGCAAAGTCTAAATGTATGGACATGTCCTTCAAGATTCTTCTGTGCTGATCCTAACAAAACTTTTCACTCTTGTGTTGCCTATTCCCCACCTGTCTTTTAGCCACAGTGTACATTCACTCACAGTTCCCGGAACATCCCATGGACTTTCACACACACCTCTATACCTTTGCTTGTGTCACCTCCACTGCCTAAAATGACATTTCCTTCTGGGATATGTAAGTACCCAGAATAATATTACTGCCTCAAGAACCTGCATATCTTTCTGAAGTCCAATACTCAAGTCACAATCACTTATTTATACCAGAAACACTAGGATACATGACTTATTTATGAGGCTAAAGACACTTTTTATGAAATAACAAATCAAATTTTATTTATTACATACAACTTGTATACATATATATTAATTAAGGTATTAATAGAGCTGTATTTACTACAGAAATTTTCAGTAGATTAGTTCTTAGTGTTGGATAGATTTCACATGCATAATTAGGTCAGGTACATATATGTAATTCCAGCATTTATATAATCCATATTCTATAGTATTTATATAATATAATTTATTTATATAATCTGTATTCTATAGTATTATCAGGGGAAAAGATCACATGCAACTGAGGGGACTTTGTCTTAATATAAAAAGTTAAAATAATACAAATTTTCAAACATAATTTGAGCCCAAATCATAAGGCTTGTTCATTTGGCTGCTTCACTGGCTCACCATTTAAACGTAAATTTCAAAATCCTAAGCCTATAACATTAGACCTCTCCTATACTGGCTGTTGTGTACTTTTTCCCTCTCCATTACTCCCACTCTGATGAGCCATGCACCCTATAGGCTTATTATGACTTTATACATGCTCTTCTTCCTCCACTCTTCACCTGGCTAAAACAAACTTATCCTTCAAACTTTAGTTCCAGTTTCACCTCATCTAGCTTGGTGTGGTGCTCCTTTGGCCTCCTACAAGTCCTGGGCTTCTCTCTGCTACAGCACAATTCATACTATGTGATCACTGTTTATATTCCAGTCATTCTTATTACACTAAAGACCTTGAGAGCAGAGTTCCAATTGGTCAATCTACAGATATTTGTTAAATGTTTACTAAGGAAGCTGGGCATTATTCTAAGTGCTGGGGATATAGCAATGAACAAAACAAAGACTCTCCTCTCAAGGAGTTTACATTGTAGCAAGAGAAAACTGTCCTAAGTGAATAAACAAAAATTAAATGAGATTTTTTTTCAGCTACCGATATAGGCCATGAAGAAAATTAAATGATATCACTTGATAGTGACTAGACAGTACATTTTAACTAGAATGATCAGGAAAATTCTCCCTTCAGAGCTGACCTTGGCTAAGACCTGAATGATGAAAATTCCCCTGATGGAAAACATCCAAGTCTTGGAGAAAAGAATGAACTTACTGTGTTTGTATAAGGAAGTCACAGTAAGTAGATTTTAATAACTGAGTGAAGAGAAAGAGGTAGGAGAAATAGGCAGAGGCCAGGTCCCGTAGGGCCTTACTGATCATAATAAAACCTTAGACATTATTCTAGTTAGAATGGAAGCCATTGAAAGGTATTAGGCAGGGAATGACATGATCTGGCTGCTGTGTGGAAAGTGGACTCTTCAGGGCAAGAAAAAGGGAGATCAGTCAGAGGCTGTTTCAGTAGCCCAAGAAAGATGTGTTAGTGACTTGGTCTAGGGTTATGGCAGAGGAAATGGAGGAAAGTGATTGGATTAGGATATTTAGTAGAGAGAGAGCTGGCAAGACTCACTAATAGACTGGGTATAAGATGGGAAAGGAAGACAAATTAATGATCGCCCCCAGGTTTTTACCTGAGGACATATACTATGATGGAAAAGACTTGAATGTATTCATTTTGACTTACCTATTAGACATCTGGATGGAGATGTAGTGTAGGGAGTTTGATTATACTAGTCTAGAGTTTAGGAGAAGTTAAAACTGAAAATGTAGACATGTAATTCATTAACGTATAAATGACATTTATACATTGGGAACAGACTGGATTATCTGGAAAACCAGTATAGCTGGAGAAGAGAAAAGAAGAGAAGAAGGCAGAGAGGCAATAGTACTTCAATCTTTAACTATAGTAGAGAAGGAGCCATCAAAGAATTCTGAGAAAGAATGGCCACTGGAGGGGATAATTAAGAAGAGAAGGAGGAGGACTGAGGGAATGTATTGTCTTGAAATCCTAGGGAAGAAAGTATTTTAAGAATAAGAAAAGAGCTACTGATGTGAAATGCTGCTGGGAGGTCTAGGAACATGAAGACAGAGAAACAACCATGGGGATTGGCAGCATGCTGCTCTAGGACGATCTTAATAAAGGCCATTTCAGAGGACCATTGGGGATAGAAGCTTAACCTGAATGGGTTAAGAAGACTGATGCATAGTGAGGGCCTGGGAAAAGTGAGTATAGATAATTCTTTGGAGAAGGTTTGCTATGCAGTGGAGTAGAGAAATGGGATGTAGTCAGAGGGAACTATGAGGTCTAGGGGGGAGTGCTTGAACATACTCTTTCTCTCTCTCTCTCTCCCTATCTAAAGACAGAAAATATTATGGCCTATTTGTTTGAATACAGGAAAATCCAGAAAGTGATAAATTTAAGATATAGATAAAAAAGGAATAATTCTAGGGATCAGATATGATCTAGAATATAGGAGGTTAACTTTAGACAAGAGCAAGGTATGTTTCCATTCAATGTGTGGATCACATTCAAGTAAGTTGGTGAATTTTGATACCTCATCATATGGCTACTGTTTTCTCCATTAAGAATGAGATGAAGTCACCAGCTAAGATGACCTACTTGACTCCATCACGTAGTGTTTAGAACAGTGGCTAGCATATAAAAAGGACTCTGTTTGCTGAGTGAGCCACTAACCATACAGAACTGCACATGATCTGTCCCCATAAATTGATAAATATATATTTATCAATAAATTGATATATATATTATACATATAATGTACATACATATACAAAAACATACAAAAAACCAAAAAAAATGTGTATTTTTTTTTTATTGGAGTTCGATTTGCCAACGTATAGCATGACACTCAGTGCTCATCCCGTCAAGTGCACTTGATAAATCTTTGAAATCTTAATTCGAGAGGAAGAGTTTTCAGTCTTAAATAGGTCTTGGGTCTGCCACTTGCCAGCTGTAAGACTCTGACCAATATACTTAAACTCTTTGAGCCTGAGGTTTCTCCTTCATAAACTGGGGATGAAATGCCTATTTCACAGGCATATTATAAAAATCAATCAGACACTATACATAAAGCACTTGGCACATAGCAACGCATAATAAATAAATATTGCTGCCAATGATGGATATTGCCATAATTGCTGCTACTCCAACTAATACTGGTCACTACCAAAATCTTCCATTTGTTTCCTCAGATTGCAAATGAATGTAAAGTAAAAGACTCTGACTTAAGAACCCTTCATAGTAAGATTCTGTTTGAAATGGTAGTTTGGATGCTTTGGGCAATTCAAAGAGAGAAAAAATCCTTTAGTTTGGGTAATCAGAGAACACTTAACGACAACAATCTGAAGATTGAAGCCAAACTCTTTCATGTTTATCTGCATTTTAAAAAGTGTAATTGCTTTAGTGATTTCTTCCTACCTTCACAAGACTTTGTGGGGCATTTTTCTCCCAATTTCATAAATGAAGAAATACGTATTTAGAGAAGTTAAAAGACTAGTTCAAGAGCTCAGTTAATAAGAATGCGGCTGGGATATCTGCATTCAAATGCTCTGTACTCTATACTGCTTTCGTTTTCTGAAATGTGCCTTAGGAAGAGCCAAAGAGAATGAAACTGGCAACAGAAATGAGGGGCTTATCCAAGCTACAGCATGCCCACCTGACCTCACATGGTATAGTGGGGTCTGGTGGATGTTTCCCTGAACTCTTCCCTGCCACTTCTTGGACATATGGTTAGACCACCTTTCCTATGAACATTCTTACTGCAGTGAAGTCTAGCCATGTGATAAAGTTCTGATCAGTGAAATACAAATGAAAGCGATGTGTGCCACACTGAGCCTAGGCCTCAAGGCAGTGGGCTTTATCTCTCTTTCCACTAGCTGGAACCTGAGGGGGCCTGACTTGACTCTGCAGGTGACAGCAATGCCCTAGATGAAGGTGAATTAGGGCATTGGAAGCTACATCGGTTCCTAAATAACTGTGGGGAGTAGAGCTGGCTGCCAAACTAGACTGTTTAATTCAGAACCAACTTGTGAAAAATGAATAAACATCATTCCTTAAGTCACTGTACTACTATTAGGTTTCTTTGTTACAGCAGCCTGTATTCCCCATTACTAAAATATAGAAGCACACACTAGAGAAGACAAGTGAGCAGAAGAGAAGGCTCGGGGGCAACATGCAGCTGCCTGAAGATCTTTCCATGGGTCTTCTGAAGCAGAGTGGGGCAGATAATCCCGACATTGCTCCAGAAGCAGAACCAAGACAGGCACACGACTAGGACCTAGAGACAGAGTTCACTTTCACAGAAAGAAGAGTTTTCTTTCAGAGTTGTTCTATCATAGAGATGGATGTCTTTAAAGGTAATGAGTTCCTCATCAGTTCAGGTATGTGAGCAAGGACTGGAAGACTTACTGATGAAAATGCCATAGCCAGAGCTCAAGCTTTGCTGTGAGGTTGAACTAGATGACCTTTAAAGTGTCTTTCCATCCCTGACAGTCTAGACTACATAGGAAAACAAATCTCGTCCAATTAAGGGCCTCAGAAAAGCAAGCAATGACTCACTGATACAGAAGCCGGCTGTGCCTGGAGTTCAATTGCCCTAATAATCATCATCATCACAGAAGTTCTATTGGCTTTTTCCCCCTTTGATTAAAGTCCTCAGAAATACCTTCAGGCTCCCTTCCAAACAAATGGCCCATTACAGAAACTCAATTTTAATCTGATCTCTCCTTCGGTAATTACATTCTTGGTCAGGGGAACAGGACATTCACTTAATGAAGGGGATGCAGCTCAAAGGGTAAGCACTGCAAACGTCCAGAAGTGAAAAGAATGCATTTGGCATGACGTGCCTCCATCAAAGCATGTTAGAAAAATGCCGTGCAGTGTAGAAAAAGCTCTGGCTTGAAAGGCAGGAAGCCTGAGTCCTATCTTGCCCTTGACCCTAACTCGCTTTCTCTTCCTCACTAGGTCTCTGCACCCCATCCCACCCCCACTGAATCCATATCCCACAGAGTAGCCTGAAAGACTACAAAAATCCAACTGTGATCAAGATTCTATGCTTTAAATCTTTCCCTGAATCCCCACTGATCTACAAGACCCTCAATCCCCTTGATCTGGACCCTACCATGCCTCTTTTCAGCATCAGCAAAGCCCATTCTTTTTGAGCCATGCTTGGCTTCTTTCAGTTCCTAGAAACAGACTTTTTCTTCAGTTCGTACATAGTATTATTCTCTATCAGGAACACTTTTCTGCCTTCCTATTTCTTTAGTTACCTTCATTTCACCCTTTGGATCTCAGCTTCTTTTCTAATTTATTTAAAAATCCTTTACACAGCACTTACCATGTGCCAAATACTAAGTGCCTTATAAATATTAACTAATTCCATACTCCTCAGAGCATACTCCTAGGTACTAACTATTATTATTCCTATTTTACAGATGAGGACATTAAGATCCAGGAAAGTTATGTAACTTGCCCAAGGTCACACAGCTAGTAAGTGGCAGGATTCCAACCCAGGCAGTCTGGCTGGAGTCCAGGCTATTAACCACTATACCATGTTGAAGTATCGCTTTCCCAAAGAGATCTCTCTGACCAGGTGATCTCCCTTCTGTACATAATCTATTTGTGCACATGTCACTCCATTGTGTGTTATGCCATCTTCCCTGCTAGACTGAGATTCATAGGAAGACAGGAATCCAATCTTTCATATTCACTATTGTACCTCCACGCCCCAAAATACAGTGGAAACTCAGTAAATGGCTTTTTATTGAATTAATAAATATGTGATTTTTCAGTTTTCAAATATGCAAAAGTTCTATTGCTTTGAGTAAGATAAATCCTGAATTAAGATGCTGCTCTTGTATATACTATCATAGTTCAAGTCATTTAAATTATTTGAAACTTTAGCTGTTCCCTTTGTAAAATAATTGGATTGAATTAGATAGCTTTTAATACTTTTTTTAGCTCTAAAATGTTTCAGGTGCTTATAACCAATACATATTTGGGGAGATTATGGAAAATTTTGGCTGTATGTGCCTCGTATAATGTTGCCTATTTCTGGCCTGGCATAAAATCTTTACTGTATATACCACTAAGAACAGAAAACAATTTTGAAGCTTGGAAGCACAATTACTTTTTCAGGGAAATTTAGGAATAACAGAAGGCAAGCATAGAAGTGAAAAGAACACAAGACTGAGAGGTGAAAGCTCAGAGTTGAGTGTGTGAGGCTCTGGCCCATACCAACTGTATCATCTAGAATGAGTCAGTTGATTGATAAACTCAGCTTCTAAATTGGAGTATGTGTATTCCTCATGGATTTTACTTTCTCTTTCAAGTATTATGCTTCACTTTCAGGAGCTAGCAAATCTGCTTTCTTCAGGGAAGCTTCAGTGGCCTCTAGTTCTTAGTCTTTTCTC
Organism: Vulpes lagopus; assembly: GCF_018345385.1. Taxonomy (NCBI): domain Eukaryota; kingdom Metazoa; phylum Chordata; class Mammalia; order Carnivora; family Canidae; genus Vulpes; species Vulpes lagopus. The sequence goes on from NC_054846.1 coordinate 52,016,062, forward strand.
CTCTTCTTTCCCATCCACCCTCAGAGTCCAAAGAGGAGCCAAAGAGTCAGAAGTTACAATGTGAACAATCAAACATGGCAGCTCAATTTGAAACTGTCACTTAACAAGCAGTTATTTAGCCCTCATTATGGGTCAGATTTCAAGGAAAAATTCAGGCAAAACCCCTTAATTTTGTTCTTCTGTTCTCACCCATAAGATGGGAAGACATGAATACAACTGTAGGAGGATATAAAAACTCAGGAATTGGGCAGGATGATTCTAACCTCCTATTTGACCTGGTTCTTCGGTAGAAAGGTCCTCTCAGTGGCCATCTTTGTGGTGAGCTGTGCTTCCCATTATGGTAGGTGACATCACAATCTACCCAGGCCCCCAAATCAGAAACCAGTTCTCCTTGACTCCAACCCTAATCCTCTTTCCACAGCCATTGATTACCAAGCCCTGTCAATTCTAAGTTCTAAATATCTCTTTTAAACAACTCAACTCTCATTGTTGGGATAATTCCCTCATCTCTAGCCAAAATCACTGTAGCCAATCTCCTCATTTATTTTCCCATACCTGTCTTCTCTTGCCAGAGAGAAGCTCTTAATTTGTTTGACCAAATCACTCCCTTGCTTAAATGCCATCAATGATTCTCCATTTCCCTCAGGATAAATCCAAACCTCTGATGTTTTGTGTATAAGAATCCCCTCTATGTATATGGCTTCCAACAGATCTGGTTGGAAGTTTGGCTCTATAGTATGCTACTACTGAAACCTGGGGCAAATTATCTAGCTTCTTTAATTCTGTTGCTTCATCTATAAATTGGGATAAGCACTTCTACCTTATAGGGTTAAAGTAAAGATTACAATAAATATTGTGTTCAAGGTGCTTAGTATAATGCCTGGAATGCAGCTGGAGCATAATCAGTGGTTTCGTTTGTTTGTTTGTTTGTTAACAAGGAACTCAAGACATGTGGAACAGAGCAAGGAAATGACAGATATGGTGACAAGCATGGAAAAAAGATCAGGAAAAGTGGATGTGTAAATAGCATTCTATGCAAGTTCAGAGGCAGAAGCTATAAACAACATTGATGGAGAAGTAAGAAGAACCTGGAGGAGGTAGTATCTGATCTCAGTCTTGAATAGTCACCTGAGTGATTACATTGGGTAGAGCTCGTTGGCCTACTTTAACAGCTGGTTTTCTCTGTTCCTTTCTGGGGCCGTGGTCACTGAAAGTTGAAATAATTAACATAGAGTTTCTGTTCTCTATGGGTAGAACAAAACTTGTTCTACCCATAAAACTAAGGGCTTATTTTCCAATATAATTGATCCCTTAACCTTCAAAGACACAAACATTCTCTCTACCTTCAAAACAATAGAAAATTAAAAGAACAATTTCTCTTTACTTTCTAAATCTTGGCAACCTAAAATAGGACACTGAAAGAGAGAACATTAAGGTCTCATTGGTTTCAATTCTCAGCAATGTAATGTGTAATTTTTCTCATTGGAATTTCAAGAACTCTTATTATTTAATCTGTTATTTATTCTGTTAAAGTACAGTCTTCCTTAAGAGCAAAGGGATTAATGTTTCAAATTCCAGCACGTTGACCTTTATTCTACATTAAAATGCTTATTTAAAACCACTCTGCCAGGGTTTCCATAAGCCATTTGGTATTGAACAGTGAAGGAAATAAAAAGTTTAACTCCCACTCCAGCCAGAAAGCAGGATTTTAGAAATAAAAATAGGCTTTTGTATTGCACATGCATAGGTACATGGAAGATGCTTTGAGTTTGTGCACAGACCAGGGGAGCAAAGGCTTGGTTGGATTAGGACCTGCCTTCTGTGTTCACCCTTGGCCCAGGTCCAGCATGGACTGAAGTAAGGTCACTTCCTGCTTACTTCCATATCATAAAGGCACATCCTTTGTCTTACAACATGGAAGAAGGGGAATTAAAAAAACCCACAATGAATGAACTGATGAAGCATTAAAAATAAATTTGAAGATTTAATATAAAGAGAATTAGAAAAAGAAAAGAGGAGAATGCATATTTATTGACTACCTACTATGTATTAAGTGCTGCACTAGGAGCTTTTTGTGTGGTTTTATCTGCAAACCACTCTTTGCCTCAGGTAGAGGTGACACTCTCTCCCTGTACTCCAACAGAACCATACCAGTGACTCTTTCACAGCATGGTCCTTCTCATCTGTCATCATAGTTACTCATGTGTGAGTCTTGCCTCCCACACTAGACTGGAGGCTTTCTTTAAAGGCAGATATAATTGATATCTTAACCATTACTCTTTCTCCTGAGAGGCAGGATCATATTTAGTGCCTAGTACTATTGTTATATTCTGTTGAAATAATCTTTGGGAGTCACCTCAGTCCTGTGTGTTCAAAATATGTCCATCACTCCCACTAGTAATACAGCCAAAACAAGATCCATCACCTGCTTACCTACAAAACTCTGGGAGCCAGATATGGGCAGACATCCATCTCCCTAGCTTCCCCAAGGGACTTTGTCTTTTCATTGCATTTGATGAAATTCCAAAGTATCTGAATAGTCTAATGAGTCCCTTTTGCATCATTTAAATTGTGTCCTAATTGGCCCCAACTCAGGAGACTAACATCTCATTTCCACAGTGTCTCAGGGGCTGGCCTCCATTCAGTCTACCTTCCTCACTCACCACGGCACCCATACCCTTATGTGGGACCCTTCATATGAAATGAAACTTTCTTGGCAAAACGCTTATTGTCTTGTATCTAGGATTTTTGTTTTCACTTTCAATATAAGTTGAACAAATCTAAATGGCAGGAAGCTCCTGGTGCTGGATATATGACATCCAAGAAATGGAGTCAGAGAGCAGATAATCAAGAGACAAAGTCCTGACTGAGGGGGCCCTGTTGTACAATAGGTATAATGGGCATGTGAGAGGGAAATTATGCTGGAGAGAGCACCAGACTTAGTGGACTGAATGAAATGAAATAGTCCCTAATGTGTCATCCCACACACTTACTGGAAACATCGCACCTCAGACCCAAACTGGGCACCAGGGTATAGTGATGAATCGGAGCCAGCCCTTGCCCACAATTAGTTCACAATCTAGTAGGGAGGAAGTGTAGCAAGGATGACACGGCATAAAGTGCTAGATTACAGGGAAACACAGAGCACTAAGACGGAACAAAGAGGAAGTAGAGCCTAATGCTGCCCGAACAGTTGGCAAAGGTTTCAAGTAGGGCGGAGACTTGATCTGAATCTTTAAGCATGAGTAGGAATTCTTAGAAAAGGGGAGATGGACCACTTGTACAAAAACCTGCAATATACAAATGGAGTTTATGTTGTTCTATAAGTACAATAAGCACTTTGGGATAGATGGAGGATAGCATGCCTGGTGGGACCAGGAAAGACTGAAGGGAAGACTAGTGGGAAGAGAAGACTGGAAAGAGTGTGGGGCAAGGTGCTTAATGAACACTGCTTTTCACCTTGCGGTCTCAATGAACTATTATGGTATTATTAGGAGACATGGGAACGGGCATGGGCAGAGCCAAGACTTGAACCCAGGTCAAGACATGGGGAGACACACAAGCAGAGAAAGACAAGAAAGGGGAAGATATAGACCAAAAGGCACATGTGTGAGAAGATTGTGCTATGAGGCAGAAAATAAGTATCTGCTAAGAGTCTTCTATGCGCCATGCACTGTGCTAGGTGCTTAACATGAGTGCGTAGTTCTCATAAAGTTGGAAGAGAAATATGGAGCATTCCAATTTACTCATGATGGATAATCCAAACCCACAGCTCTAGAAAATAGGCCTGTTCCCAGAGGAACTATCCCACAAAACTATTGTAGTTACTGGTGTCATTGAGGAAGTGCTGTGTTGCCACAGGCAGGAACTATTCCTGACCCAAGTCCCAAATTCCACTGTTCTATCAGCTCTTTCAGCTCAAGCATTTGTATCTAGTTCCAGTGCATCCCTCTGGAATGAAGCATCCAGGAGCCCCTTTAATCGAGTTGGAGAAAATGAATATGACAACACAGAAAACAAAAAAGATGAATATTTGAAGATGAAATGCTTGTGATGATATGACTTGCTTGTGGTACCTTGGGGGTGTCCAGGAAACCTCCACAGAATGTCACTGCAGCAAGCTCAGTCTCTTCTTTACTCGTCCTGGGTTCATTACGGTGAGCTTAGCAACACCGAGCAATGTCCAGGAATTCTAATGAGGAGCAGAGGCAGAAGCTTCTCTAAAGGGCACCGAGAGTCTTGGTGATCCTGCAAATAATGGTAGAACAGACACACTTTGGGGAGCCCTTTATTTTACAAAGTTGAAAGGGAGGCAGCTTCACAACACCAAGGGAACCCTCCAGTTTAGAAAGGTTATAGGCTCCATCTCTCCCACAGAAGAAGATGCTTTCCTAAGTTTCCTCACTTCGCCATCCATACCATCCACACCGCTTGTACCTATCCCCACCCTTTCTGTATTCCACTTGCTGCTCCCCAACTCCAAGCCCTCTGGAAAGTTCTTTCCCCTTCTACCTACTAAGGCATATCTGAATTGTTTACCTTGGAAGGCAGCACAGAACACTAAACAGGGAGCTAGGGCAGTCAATCCTGCCATTTTTTCTGAGCCTTAATGTCCCAGTTTGGAAGAATATGGCCTCTAGGTCCCTTACAACTCAAAAAATCAATTATTCTATCACTGTTTGGGATCTAATTTAAACCCTACATTCCAGCAAGCCATCTCTGATTACCTTCTCAACTCTGATCTTGTCTTCTCTATATTGTCCTCATTTTTAGGCCTACAGATTTAGACAATATTAAAGATGTTAAAAGCCTTGTCTCAAACGTAATAAAAGATGCTGGAGGAAGTGGTACTCTGTGCTATCCCATCCTTCCTTCCTATTCTCATGTGCCCAGCCAGGGCTGAATTGACCTACATAAATCTTTTAAATAGAGAGGGGGACAACTAAGGATGACAACTAAGGATGCTCTCTTTCTGAGAGACCAACTGATATGGCTTCCTGAACCCTAGATCAGTGGTCTTCTGAGCAGACTGGTGGAGAGGGCATTGCAGGCAGAAGGAACAGCACGAAGTACAAGATAAATGTTTTGGACCAAGAGGTAATACATATAATATTATGGTTAAGAGTACAGGCTTTGGGGACACCTGGGTGGCTCAGTGGTTGAGAGTCTGCCTTTGGCTCCGGGCGTGATCCTGGAGTCCCAGGATCGAGTCCCACATTGGGTTCCCTGCATGGATCCTGCTTCTCCCTCTGCCTGTGTCTCTACCTTTCTCTCTGGCTCTCATGAATAAATAAATAAAATCTTTAAAAAATATTTTTAAAAAAGAGTACAGGCTTTGGAACCAAAACTTCTTTGGCTTCCAATCCTAGCTTTCTTGCTTTCATAGCTTAAAACCCCTCACGCCTCAGTTTACCTTTTGATAAAACGTTGGGGCTACTAATAGTCCCTACCTCATAGATGTTAGCAATAAAAGAGTTAGTGTGTATAAAATAATTGGAAGAGTGTCCAATAAAGGTAAGCCATTATTATATTTGGATCATAAAGTCAGAGGTCAAGGATTAAGAAAATTGAAGCTGAGTGCCCTGGCAGGAGCATAATCATGGAGGACTTTGCATAATCTGTAAAGGCATTTAGTTTTTATCCACCAAGATAAATGGAGAATTGAGAATTGAATGGAAAACCGAAGATCAGATTTGGGTCTAGATGATCCCTCTAAGGCTTGTAGGAAATAGACTGGAGAGAGGTGACAGTGGAAGCAGAAAGAAAAGTTGCAATATTGTTAAAATAATCCAAGAGGGATGTTTGCTAGCTTGGAACAGAGCTTCACATTTCCTCAGTGCTAGATGCCTCCAAATGTTATCTCCAAAACTGCCCTGCATGGGAGTATGAAAGTTGGGCCAGGTTCTTACAGAGTGAGCACTGTATACCTTTCCTTCCAGCAACTTATGTCATGTGCTCTCCCAGGTCAGGCCGGCCGCCTCATGTTTTCTGTTCCTACATGTTACTCACGAACAAAATGCCCCTTCTTAGGCCTTCTGAAGCTGTGGCTGCCCTGCCAGATGACATGCAGCCCCATCCTATAGGAAGCCTCTCCCTGACAGCTGTCGTCCTTCCTTGGAGCTATCTAATCATACATGATCAGTACTTTAGGTGGCCCACAAACTTATCACGCAAGTCAGGGCACTTCTGAGAGTGAAAAAGAACAGTATTAATCATTACATTGAGTTGACAGACAGACAGTGAGATGGGCATGGTCACTCAACTCCGTGTTGTGGAGACGCCATACTTCTCACAATATTTCTGTTTCTACTCTTTCCCTTCAACAGCACAATACTCCAATTTACAAAAAACTTCTATCTCATTATATCACTGATTTGAACACTAGCTGTAGGCCTAGGAGGGCAGGAACCATTTCTTTCACCAAAGTGCTTTCCTCGGGTCATCCAATTAGCTGGTGGCTAGGGAAGGACAGAACCTTCTGTTCCACTCTGGGGCCTGCTTTAGCCCTTCATGGTGTTGGGGTTTTATGGGAATTGATTTCATCCCCTCAGGTTGGTAGCAGGAGAAAGGAATTTGTGCCACACATCCCCAGGCCCCCAATCTCTCCTCAGTCTAAAGCTGAGGGAATGGGAGGGGATTAAGAAAGCTGAATTGAGTGGCTAACCAAGAGATCATTATGAATATTTATCTAGACGGTAATATTTCAGGCAATTTTTAATTTCTTCCTTATCCTATTCTATGTTATCATGTAGTAGTTATATAATTTCATAAGATGCTATTTTCATTTATTTTTGCTTTATAAAAAAAAAAAAAACAACTGAAAGCTCACAGTGAAAGGTCCAATCTCAGTGGAAAAACAAAACAAAACAAAGAATAGGCTTTTGAGCTAGACCTGGGTTGCTCTCTTAATTCCCCTCTGACCTTGAGTAAGGCACATACGCCTCTGAACCTCAGTTTCTTAATTGGTAGCACAGAAGGACCTCACAGACCCGTTGCAAAGATTCCACAGATTCAACAAGCAGGGACTCCAGGTAAGGGCCTGGCTTGTGGCAGACTCTCAATAACCGTTCGTTCCCCTCACAGGGGTGTTATTGATGTAGCCTCCCAAGGCTGCTGACAAGCCTGGGCACCTCCCCTGCTCGCAGCTCTGGAGCCATCAGGGGATGCTGGTGACAGCTGTACCCCTCAGCGTGCGGGCAGGGCTGTCCAGAGATTCTGGGCGCCTAATGCGGGGAGGCAGTCCTGTCAGAATCGCTGGGGGTTAGTCATCCTGCCTTCAGGGTTTCTGACAGGATGTTTTGATAAAATAAATCTATTTTAAGTGACTGTAATGAAATACTAACCAGTTTCTGAAGGGCTTTTAAGATGTTTTTTAAGAAGTTTCAGATCAAAGGCCCTGAGAAGGCTGACTTCGCACATTAAATATTTAGTACTGATTCAGTCACTTGAGAGCTAGGCATTGTGACATTGCACGAGGGAGAAGGCACATTCCAGCTGAGGCCATATTCACATTAAAGACACAGGTGATGGACTCAGCACCAAGGGGCCTATCTTCTGACTCCCACTGGCTGGAAGGCTGGAGGAGGTGACCTCGAAGGCTGCCCACCTAAGGATTCAGGATCTGATAGAATTATTCATGCTCTGTAGGGATTGGGCAAGCAGGTCCCTCCGTAAGCCCCGACAGCAGGGATCTGCCTCCCCAGCTGCCACCACCGGTGTCTGTGCCTGTCACTCCGTATACTGCCACTTGGAGTCTGCCAAGTGCCTGATGCCTGCGACATGTTTTGCAGTCCAGCTGGGAAACACCGTCCTCAAGCCTACGCAGGGCTCACAGGGTCCTGGCAGGTGAGGCTCAGTATGAAGAAGACACTTGCAAGAGGCCACATTGCGAGTTAGTGGCACTGCTGGGGCTCGTGTCATGAACTCCCGTGTGACAGTTCCAAGGTCTTTCCAATATATTACACTGGCTGTTCAATGACAGTCACCTGCAGGCGGACATAAGTGAAGAGGAAGAAGCCTAGAATGGGGGGGTTAAGGTAGTGGTTCTTAATCCATACCAGGTCATAGCCACCTTTGGTAATCTGGTCCTCTACAAGTCCTCTTCCAGAAAAATGAACACTTGTACATACATATTCATGCCACATTTGGCATTTAGTGTTGGGAGAATTCACCCATCCTTAAACCTCAGGTGGCAAGACTTTGGTTTAGGGTCACAGTAGATCCATTCAGCCCAGTGCTTATAACTTTGAGTTTCGTGGATGACTTTTAGAAGAGTGGTATGATGGACACAGCGGGAGCATCACTTGGCCACAGACAAATCTGAGTTATATCAGTGGTCAATAGCTATGCAGTATTAGAAATTAGTATTTCTCTGAACCTCAGGTTCCTATTTTTAACATAGGATAGCATTACCTTACAGAGCCTTGGGAGTTCAAGTGGAATAATGCAGGTAAGTCATTTAAAGCCCCTGGCTTACTTCAGGCCTTCAATGGACGCAAATCCCTATCTTTACCCCACCTCTATCTGCCTCCAGAAAAACCGTAATGGATCCTGCTGTCAGTCACCCACCCTGGCCACCTACCATACAATTAAACTTTAGACTCCAGAAGGGCAAAGACCATGCGTATTATGCTCACAACTGCTACCCCTGAGTACAGTGACTGGCCTGGTAGGTACTTAATACCATAGGGAGTGAATGAATTTGAAGAACAAAAGAATGGACCAGATAGATACACAACAACTTCTATAGAGGAAGCAGGGCAGCAAATTGAGAAATTATCCTGGGGAAACTGCAAATAATGCTTTTAGTCACTGCAGGTCACAGGTGTTTAAGAGCCGCCAGAAAGTAAGGATTTAGGAACTCGGGATTCTGAGAAGACAATGTACAGGGAGCTCTGCCTGCTTAGCTTTACTCCTCTTTCATTGTCCTCCACCGATATCATAGGCCTTGTCTTTTCCCACATGGCAAGCTGAGGAGCACACCAGGTAAGTGGAAAATCTACAATGAAGTTACCAGATGGGACAGTGGGAAGAGGCAAAAGTTATTAGCCCCTGCCTGACCCAGCCACAACTCTGATTCTGCAGGTACTGCAGCCTCCACCTGGAAGATTAGCTGTGCTCACTTTCTGGACCAGTCCTGACAAGGCAAGGAGTACAGAAGCAGCTCTAGTCTCCCTTACATGTGGGAACTTGTTGCTATAGGTCAGAATACACACCCGAGGTGCACCCCAGATCCCTACACATCAGTGGAGTTGGAGCTGGCCACACGTACTTCTTGGAATGCAAGGTTGGTCTCAATCTAAACCTGGCAAGCCCCAACTCAGACCCTTAGCTTCTCTTCTCTTAGAGACTAGCACATGCTTCCACCCCAGATAGTGGTGATAGACTGAGGAGAGGAGAAACAATAAGTCATCACCCACCTAACTTCAAATACCAGCTACTTGCTTAGAAGTTCTTCCTGACATGACTGGACCACTTTAGAAACACACGCAAGTTTGCCAAACATATCTGGCTACTGAATATCCTGGCTGAACTTCACATATTCCTCAGGATTCCCTTCTTCCCCAGTGTGGCTCGACAATTTACCAGCTCAAAGAATCCAGACTCCTCTCTCCCTCACCTATAACATTCAATTTAGTCACAGGTTCTGTGAATTTTAACTCTCAGATATTTCTTGAATTTATCAGCTCTTTTTCATCTCTCTTACAGATGTTTTACTTGTGAGAATACTCCTTAATAATGTTATCTGCCTTCCAATCCATTCTTCACACAGGAGCCCAAATACACTTAATGTTAGGTAAGTTTGACTTGTTGTCACTGTTTTGCTTAAGCTCCTACATTGACAATCCCACCACAACCAGAAAGAAAACAAAACAAAGCCATAGACTCTTCCTTCCATTATAGTTGCTCTGTGTGCTTCCTAGGCCTCTTGATTGTGTACCTTCAAAACTCTACCAAGGACAACTTTACTGGTTCACGGCAGAAAAATGAAAACTGTTAGCTGCCCCAGGTTGGAACAGGCTTCTATGGGAGGTAGTGAACTGCCAATGCTTTAAGAGGTGCCTGGAGAGTCTGGATAGCCACTCACTAGATGTTGTGGAAAAGCTCTGCTCTTGGATGAAAGACTGCTTATATGCCATATGAAGTCAAATTCTGTCCTGAAGAGACTTCTAGGTGTTTCAGAATAGCACATACCTTGGGGACAATAACATGTCCCTCTTCTTATCTCTACTTCCCTGCCACATTGACATTTTTGGAGGCCCCACCTCATGAAAACTACCTCTCCTCTGAGACCAGCCTGACCCACAGTCAGCACAAGTGGGAGGCTGGGCTGACATTTTTTTTCTCTGGTTAATGTAATCAGTGTAGACATTCCAAGTGAATAATTTAGGCCTCCCAAAATAAACCAACTGGAGCCAAGATTGTTAAATGTGGTTGTCTACCTTGATCAAAATAACCAAGTAAATACCAAAACTCACTCCCTTCTCCTGTAGACATCTTTTTAGGCATACTTTACTAAGTGGTGAGAAAAAGACAAAGTCTTAAGGATAATAAAAACAAACACTTTGCATTTGTGTACTTCTTTAGACTTGCAATATGCTGTTAAATTATAGTTACCAATTGCAAAATGAATCTGTGCCAGGCAATATGGAAACTGCTTTATAAACCTCATCTTTTTAAATAACAGGCTTTTGAGACAAATTGCTTAGGATTAGATGCCAAGTCCCAACTTTACCACTTACTAGCTGTGTGATTTTAAGCAAGTTAATTAATGTTTCTACACTTCAGTTTCCTAATCTGTAAAATGGACAGAGTAACAGGTCTTAAACTTTACATTGCAGGAGCTGAGGTTGCACTGTGTGTGGCACATTTGGTTTACATTACTCCTGACAAATGCCTTGACAATTAAGGGTTATTATTCCAAAGGTATAGATGAAGAAATAAGCGGAGTAATGTGAAATAATTGGCTTACTTTGGTAATGAATGAGTGGTGAAGCTGAAATTCAAACACTGATCTATATGACTCTAAAACCTTTACGCTTTCTTTCCATGTGAGAAGTAGCATGCTTATTGTTACTACTGTGGCTATTGTTATTTCCATCATCATTACCAATAGCATTAATAATAATGTCCTCCATAGGCACAGTATTTCCAAGGGTTCAAAGAAAATGCAGATACATTTACAAAAAATTACCAACCCTCAGGCCTATATGTCACTCTAGGGAACCTTAGCTACACTCTCCATCTCACTGAACAAGAGCCATCTCTATGGCACTCTCAACAGATGGCCAACTGTGCAAGTTGGATTTCAAGAGTTCTGAGAGGATATACCCCAAAAGGGTCATTCCTGGGTAGAGCAGGGCTGGACGGGGTGGAGGCCCCATTATATGGAAGGCTTCAGTATTGAGGAAGACCTCAGAGATGGAAATATACCTATCATTCTTCCTGAACACATTTAGGCCCTCAGACTACACAGAGGAAGGACTTGGAGGAGGAGGTCTTCCTAGACCTAAAGAAGGGTAGCCCTGAAGGAAGGGCAGCCAAATGAGCTTCACCCACTTAGATATAGTTGCAGAGGAACAGAAGACCGGAGCAAGAACAAACACGAAGGAAATCTGGAGAGTTGTTTCATTTTTGCTTGTACCTTCATCTGCTACCTTCTCCAACTCTGCCTGCAGGTGTAACAGAGAAGCTGAAACAGGAAAGGACATATGGCCTTGTTTTGTGGAGCAAAGATGCAGAGAAGCTGGAAGGACTGAATCAGCCTCCCCAAGTAGGCTAAAGGCAGGAAACCCAGGAGAACAAGGGTAGTGACACAGGCATGGAGAAGATGGAGGCAGGCTAGGCCATGAGGCAAGCCAGGAAGGAGGCAAAATAGAGTTCTACAAGACAATTTCGTCCTGAGGAAGAACCCTGGAAACTCAAGAAGATAAAGCCCTCTTCACTGCCATGTGAGCACTTCCAAGATCCTCTTAGGTCCTCACAATAACAAAGAGTAGTCAGTGAAAGGACCTATGCAGAATGATAGCATACAGGTTAAAGACCTGGATACAAATCTTGGTTCCACCACTTACTAGGCTATGTGAGCTGAGCCCTAGTTTCTTCACTTACATAAGGTAATAATAACAGCAACCCTTTATTAGTCCTGAAGATGAAATGATTACATGGGATGAAAACAGAGCCTGACACATGGTATATGGGGGGAAAATGGTAAATAATATGCCCGAAAGCACTCTGACGAAATGCAAACAACATGAGGTTCCAAATCAGGAAACCTAAGTCATACTCCTAGATACTACAGATCTCTTTGTTTCCTTAGCTAGGAAAGGAAGGTGTTAGAAGACACATCTTTCAGGGTCTTTTTAGGTCTAAACTTTCATGACTTTAGCCACTTGTAGCATAGGCATCACAAATGGGAAAAAGAAATGGAAAATCCTAGCCATCTGTCTCCCCTCCCAACTTCTGTAAAATATAGGCAGCTTGGACAAACAATATCAAGATTGGGTAATATTCTGCTGACCTAGTTAGACAAAGTTAAGAAACTCTTAAATATGTATGAATATTATCGAATGAAAAAGAGGAGGCTGATTTGAGTAGCTACAGTGCATATTAATATCTTATTATTAGCCACTTTAATGTAGGAAATATACTGGAAACTGCCTTTTCTATAAAATACAATTTGGAGAAGAGAATACCTCTATTCTCGTCTCAGCAAATAATTATCTTTTAATGCTAAACTATGGTAAATAAATCAGAGAAATCAAATTATATTGGAGGATGAAGTTAAATAATTTAGAAAAAAAAAAAAAAGGAGTACAGCATTTAATAAATTAATCCAGTAGAAAGCAAGGTAGGATTTTTATGTTCCCTTTTCTGATATGATATCTCTTTGGGAAGGCAAACAAGGAATTTGAAAATTTTCCAGTTTCTCCTTTTAAGAGAGTTATGAACTAACATATGTACTCCACAAAAATTTCTTGAGAACTTACTCTGAACCCAGCAATCATACAGCCACAAAGAGGAATACAACCCATGTCATGGCAGGCATCAGTACTTTATTCCTTTTTGTGGAATTTCTGTGAACATACATTTTTAATTCTCTTGAATGTATACCTAGGAGTGGAATTGCTAGGCCATAGGGTAATTCTGTGCTTAACATTTTGAGGAACTCCCAAATGTTTTCCAAAGCAACTGCATTTTATACTCCCACCAGTAATATATGAGGGTCTCAGTTTCTCCACATCCTCCCCAACACTGTTATTGTCCTTCTTCTTTTATTATTAAGAGGCTGAGATATGACACTTCACTGTGGTTTTAATTTGCATTTCCCTGAGGCTAATGATGTTAAGTATCCTTTTTTTTAATGTTGAGTATCCTTTTATGTGCGTATTGGCCATTTTTTATCTTCTTTGGAGAAATGTCTACTTAGATCCAGTGCCCATTCTTAAATTGTGGGGGTTTTTTTTGTGTGTGTGTCTTTTTACTGAATTGTAGGAGCTCTTTATATATTCTTGATACAAGTCCCTTTTCAGATATATAATTTGAAAATATTTTATCTCATTCTATAACTTGTCTTCTAGCTTTCTTGGTGGTATCATTTGCAGTATATAAAAGTTTTTTAATTTCGACAAAGTCCAATTTGTCTTTTGCTCCTTGTGCTTTTGGTGTCATATCTAAGAAACCATTGACTAACTCAAGATCATAAAGATATACTATATTCCTATGTTTTCTTCTAAGAAATTTATAGCGTTACTTCTTACAGATAAATCCACATTTAAGGGTTTTTTTTTTGCCAATAAAAAAGAGAATAAGGAAGCAGGGAAAGGAGGAATCAGAGGTCAGCAATGATAGAGGAAAAGAAATGGCAGTAGCAACCTCCTGGGAGAATGATGAACCACAGGGAGGTCCTGGCAGGTAGCACCTGACCTATTTCATCCCTCCCCGACATCTGTTAACAATCCTACAGAGACAAGCAGAGCCCTGGAAGAAGGTTACTGCAACCTCATATGCGTTGCTGGCCAAAGGATTCCCTGGGAAGTTCAACAGCTTATTCTGGGAAGGAGCACAGATTCCAGCCAGGGGACATCAGTCAAGCCCCACCTGGATTTTCCAATTCCAACTGCCATGGTGTAGGCTGACTCATAAGTAACCTTCTTCTTTCCAGGCCCTGTGCTTTGTCTCTCTCGTGGCCTGTGAACAACATGCCCCATCATATTATTCCCAAGCCACTACTGGTTGTCACAGTCATTAAAAGTAACATAAAGTGAACTTCTTGAAGGTAAGATTGTACAGTCTAAACCAATTCTGAGGCTAACATCATGTTGCAAGTTGCTCTAAAATCTTACATTTTTGAGACTTTGTTTAAGCCAAATAAATGCAAGGTCAAAAGTTATAGACAGTGATCTGATGTTTTGCACAGAAACAATCTCCTTGAATGCTAATAATAAGATTCTAGGAAAATATCCAGTTCATTTATCAAGTCTCCTTGTAACAAGACATTTTTGTTAGAAAACGGATAATAATGATTTGCAGATGGTTCTATTTTCTTTTCCCTAAGAGCCTGTAAGAAGTCATGCTTGCCTTTCTCAGTTTCCAACCACTGTCTTTGTGGTACTTCTGCCTTTTAGGAATAGCCAAGAGATAACATCAGAATTAGTTGATAGATGGGTTTTATTCCTCCCTTCACCCTTTTCCCTTTTTGTATAAAAGGTATATAATATTTGAGCTCTATCTTGGAGGACTAATGGGTGAAAGGAGCTAAAATATTACCTCACCTATACAGTTCTTAGGAGTCTTTTCCATGTTCCTATAGTTCCTTTCCTATCCTCAACCAATAACCTATATCTTTTTTTTTTCTACACAGGTATTACCACTTATAAGTAGTATACTCTTGAAAAAGTTACTTAACTTCTCTATTTCCTATTCCTATTTGCCTGTTTCCTCATCAGCAAAATTGGGATAGTAGTAGTATCTGTTTCATAAAGTTGCTAAAGCTGATTAATGATAGTAAAGCAGCTAGAATAGTACTTGACAAGGAGTAACTACTCTGAATGTTAGCTGGTTTCATTTTTATATGACAAACTGTATACCTTCAGGAGAGCTTAGAGTCTGTTAAGGGAAACAGTATTGCAGATGCATTATATCCAAATATTTACAGCCAATGCAGGAGGCACTTTCACATCTGTTATCTAATATCTGCTAGAAATGTCTTGTCATGACAATGACCTAAAGCTAAATTATAGTGCCTAGTTTGCTGATGAAGTTTAAAGTGGTTATTTGACATGTCAAGATATAAGTGGCAGAACCAAAATTAAAATCCCAATATGGCTCTAGCTCTGATGATCTTCCTACTTAAATTATGACTGAATAGGGGGTTTCTCTGGATATCTTTTGAAGGGAGGGGGCACTAATTTATGAGGAAAGAGAGGTTAAGTAATTGGCCTAAGGTTACACAGTTAATGAGTAGCAGAGTCAGGGTTCTAAGCCACACAGCTCACACTCCTGACTTAGGCATCTAATTTTATTCTCACTGCCTTGTAGTTACTTAGTTAATGTTTGCAGAAAGAATAGACAAAGAAGCAAACTTTGCAGACAGATCTGGGAGTGAGACACAGTGGGCTGCAGTGGACAATTGAGGTATCAGCCGCTGAGCTTCCAGCTGGACTCATGTAACAAAGTCTCTCAAACTAGTCTGGGGAGTAGTGCATCAGGGAAGAACTTCAGGAGCTAGTAATGTTCAAATTGGATCCTGAAAGCAGAATAGAAAGTAGCCAGGCAAAGGGCCATGGAGAAAGAACATTCCAGGTATGTAGGCCAGTGTGTATATAAGCTAGAGAGAAAATCCATGGCTGACAGAAAGAACTTCAGGGAGGCCAGTGTGGGTAGAGCAGAGAGAGCAAAATGACAGGGTTATGAGACAGGCTGAAGAAGCAGGCAGAGGCCAGATTACGCAGGATCTTACAGACCAAGCTAAGAATTTGTTATTTTATCTTAAACCATTAAGAGACAAGGTGTTCAATGGGTCATTTTCAGGGATACTGAAATTATTCAATATGGTGGCAGCTGGGTAGAAAAGACAATAATGGACCAAAGCTCCCCATGATTGAGGGAACTGTCCAAGAAGTAGGCAGATGAGAGTAATAAGGAATGGCAGAGGGTTATGTAGGTTGATGGCATAAGGTTCAAAACATGTCTTCGTTATAAAAGGAAGAGGAATGAATGGCCTAAAAATAGCAGTCTGTTAGCACAAACGATGCCATCTGCCTAGCTAGCTAAGTAGTATTTGGTAAAAAGTCTACTGTGTCTAGGTCAGGTAGGTCCCAGAGGATCAGTGAAGCAGTGAGGGGAGCACAAGTTTAGAAGGAAGGCTGGGACTTTCTGCTACCACTATAACGCTGACGTAGCTAGATGAGCAGAATATAGAGAGAGCTTAGAGGCCTGTTCTACCTCACATCCTGTACCTGTTGGCTAAAGAAGCTGTTGTAATTCCCTGAGAGATGCTGATGGTTTGAACTAGGGCACTGCCAACAGAGATAAGGAAGGAATAGATTCTAAGGATACTGAGTTATAGCCTTGATCATATTTGGTAACAGACAGTATGGAAGAAGTGAATAGAAAGGAGTTAAGTAGGACAGGTTTCTGGCATGGGAAATGGAGTGATGGTGATACATTCACTGACAGGAAACCCGGGTCTGGAGCAGACGTGTGGCAATCTGGGTCAGTCTCTGCAGCATGAGTAAATCAGACATGGGCCTCCTTATTCCAGCAGTGAAGAACCCAGGGTCACAATTCCCAGCATCTCCCCTCCAGGCCCTTGCTCACCCAGTGCTGAGGTTTGGAATGGATGAGCTACCTGCAGCAGTCGGGTAAGTTGGAAAGTCCCTCACCAGATGCTGGGAGGATATATCTGCCTCCAATTAATTGAGACTCTTTTTGGAGGGAATAGCAAAAACTATGCCAAGAGAGTGGTGACTTGTGAAGTGGCCTGCTGGAAGGGAGCCAAAACTACTAAGCTTGTTTAATTTAGAGTGTCTGATCAGGACAAGGTTTGGTACAGATGGGGGTCCACAGAACTCTCCTGAGAGGTGGATTAGGGAATGATAATTGAGATTACTAACTTCCAACAATTATTCAATTTAAAACCCAGCCAAAAAGATGTAATTATTTTTCATACATTTGTTTGGTCATGTTGCCAGCTGCACTTCCATGATGTTTCACTTCAAAGGGGAAGAAGAAGGAACAAAGGGGAAGGAACAGAAAAAAAATGGAAGAGAGCTACTTTATTTTGAAGTTACCATGCTGATAAGAATGGTGCTGGCCCTTTCTAGTTTCTTTTTTGTGTTACTGTCTTCGGTCCCCTGACTTTCCTGTCCACAGGGCCATCAGTTTCCTCTAGCTACTTTCTGAGATCCTAGCTTTTCTTCACAAGTCCTATACAGATTGTTGTAGAAGCTGCCAGGATTCATATCTTAAATTTTTCCAATCTCCTTATACTTGCCCACTTTGCTCTTAAACCTAAATTGAATTTAATTGAATTGTGTTGAAGGCAGGCAAAATCTTGTTCACTTAGGTAACTTACACTATTGGAGTTAGAAGCATAATCAAACTCAGAGACTGATATAGAATTTATTTTTAAAAATGCCAATTTAGGTATTCCAGAGAAGTCTCTGATAATATGCACGGATCTCTAATCTCAGGGGTCTCATCCTGTTAAACACTTATATACTTGACTTAAATTAATACTTAAAAACTACATACTTTAAAAAATCTAAGTGAAGACACTAATGGTACAGGTAAGAGAATCCAAGAATCAAAATGATCACAGCAAGCTAGAATGAAGGGTTAAAACCAATGGTAGGACAAGTATAAGGGGTCACAATTATATTTCTAAAATATAGGCTAATGCAGTATTCTGGATTGGATCCTGGGACAGAAAAAGAACATCAGTGAAAAAACAGGTGAAATCTGAATATAGTTTTGTTGTTTAGTTAATGGTAATGTATCAATGTTAATTTATTTGTTTTGACAAATGCTCCATGGTTTTAACATTAGAGGAAGCTAGGTGAAGTATTATCTTTTCATTTTTCCCCATTTTCTCAAGATTAAATGATTATTTTAAAAGTGTGCCACACTATATAGAAATCAACATTCTTTCCTATAATTCTATGCATCTGGGGCCACAATAATATCATTGTCCCTGTCCCACATCTTTAAATTAACATTCTCAGGTCACAACAATAAGTCTACTCAAAGGGGACTATGCAGAAAAACTATTTCCTCAGCTCATATTTCTCTCTTGTTGTAGCATGCACCAGCAATCTATCTAGGAAGTACATATTGAGGAGTAAGGAGGGGATCCACCAGCAAGCTCACAGTTGTTGACAGCCATAAGATTAGAGATAAGCACAAACAGGTAGGTCAACATACTGGCAAAAAATTCTGTGACAGCTTGGGAATAACTTTCATACATGGTGGAAACTCATTGTCCAGTGCATAGGTACTGTCAAGGTAGGCTGGTGAGTTTCAGAGCTATAATGAAACGATGTCCCCTTAGAGGTGAAAAATAAGAGCCACAAAATATCCTAGGATGCCTTCTTCCCAATACATGGTCGCCATAGAGTTACAAAGTCCACAGTACTTGGATTCTCTGCTTATGAATTGTACCACAGATCTCAGAGTGATCACCCGGGA
This sequence comes from Vulpes lagopus, assembly GCF_018345385.1. NCBI lineage: Eukaryota > Metazoa > Chordata > Mammalia > Carnivora > Canidae > Vulpes > Vulpes lagopus. The sequence goes on from NC_054846.1 coordinate 52,034,752, forward strand.
GGGTTGTGTGATGAAGGTTGCAGCAGAACAAGTCATCATCTCTGAAGTTGTCTCCTTGATAATTTGGTTGAAGGAAGATGTGACTTCTTTCTGTACATTTCCAGGTCCTATCTCTTCAACCTTTTCACACTCCTGGTAAAGCTGTCAAACTTTAACCTGGACCACAGTTCCAAGGACTCCTGAACACAGTCTTGGAGCTAAGTCTATGAATGCTTCGCATCAACGCTCGTAAGGTACTAAACATAACAAAACAGATGAGGAAGCTAACATACTTGTTGCCCCCAAATATCTTGTCTTATTGTTAGAGGGAAAGCTCATATTACACCTGGATGAGCACTTTCATGTACATAAGTTGCTAGGACACAATGGTGACACCAGAACCCAGGAGTACCTGACTGGCCATGTCCATCATGATGGCACCAGGAGATGGTCTACCTTTAAAAAAAAATAAATCTAAAATTATTCTAAAATAAAAGTATTATTTAAAAAATACCAGAGGAATTAAAATAGCCTTATTTAATGAACAACAAAAATTAACTACAGGGAGACTTCACTGCTAAAAGAAGCTAATGTAAACTCTTGTAACATTTCTAGAGATTTAGCATTCAGAGCAAGTTAGGCAATAGTCTTATTCTGCTGCAGGAAGCTTATATTGCCTATAAAATTTTATATTCAGTTCTGATATTTTAAAAGTATTTTATTTATTTGAGAGAGAGAGAGAGAGAGAGAGAACACACGCAGGGGGAGTGGCAGGCAGAGGGAGGGGGAGAAGCAGGCTCCCCACAGAGCACGGAGCCCAATGCAGGGCTGAATCCTAGGACTCCAGGATCATGACCTGAGCTGAAGGCAGATGCTTAAAAGACTGAGCCACACAAATGCCCCAGTTCTGATATTTTATAATGGAAATTAACCTAGATTATGTCCAGAGAACAACAAAGAAGGCACAAAGTTTAGAAATGATAGAATTTGCAGAAATATAGAGTTATAGGGACAGAGGAAGAAGGAAAGGACTAGCCTGGAGAAGACTCGTGAGGGGTGTGTGGTGACCGGCTTGCTATCTTCACAGACCTCTCCAGGAACTAAAGGGCAAGTACACGAGAAGCAGACTCAGAGGGTGGAGTTAGAATCAAGGAGAAAGTTTACAGGGAGGTGGCTCTTTCTGGGAATGGCGGAGATTTTTTCTCTGAAATGGGGCTCAGGCGCCTCAAGAAATGTGTGAGCAGAGGCTGAAAAGTCATAGTTCTGGAATGTTAAGAGAAGACATTGGGCTATACAATTTGGGTCCTTGTCCATAGAAGATTCCTAATATATTTGCTAAACTTGAATGTGACCCTTATAGTCTTTGCCAACTCTAGAGATTATGTGAGGTGTTAAGATCAGAGAGACCAGCTTTTCTAGGCATTTCTATGGCATTCTCCTTTTTATACGTGGTGTCTTGTGGTAATTTTCCCTCAGGTACTTTTGGTTAACAAATATCTCTGTCCATAGGTGGGAAAGCCACCTGGAAGGACAGGCAGGATAACATGACTTCTAGATCACTGTCACCAGCAAGTGCAGCCTGGGGATAGAAGAGTTAAGGGCCGCAGTGATCATGATCTTTCCTGCCTGGTTCCTCACTGCCCACAGAATAAAGTCCAAGTTCTGGAGGTTGGCATTCAAGGCACTCCTGGGCCAGCCTCCTTCTGCCTCTTCTTCTTTCCCCATCACTACTCCTTCTGTTCTTCTTAGGCTGATCTCATGCTCTCATCGTCTGGAACTGCACACAACTGTCAGGACTCATCATGTGTCTCAGCCTCTGTATCAGTATTTTGATTCTCAATTTGAGATATCTTCTTCCCTAAGGCTTTGTTTCCTCCCTTGTGCCCCTTCTCTGCCCACTACCTCTATGATATCAAGTCTCTTACCATTATTGCCATTATTAGTTTTTACATCTGTGTTGCCTATTACATTGAATGCTATTCAGGGATAAGGTCTGTTTTGTTCCATCTGTCTGCTGCCAGCACCCCATATAGAGCCTGCCAGGCAGAAAGTACTCATCAGATATTGGTAGTATTGTAGAATGACTTTGCAAGAATTTAGTAAATGAATATACAGGTGAATAGAATATTTCCTATCCAGGACTGGTTTAGAGTCCATTTTTAAGAGTCTACAAAAGCTTGGCTTCCAGTTCCAACTGCATGGTATAGACAAATTACTTGATCTCATTGCATCTCAGTTTTTAAAAATACAAATGGAAGAAGATAATCCTAAAAAAAAAGGAAGAAGATAATCCTGATATATTTCAGAGCTTAAATTTTTCTAAGTGAATCCTTCACTCCAAAACTCATCCTTTTTCCTAATTTATCAAATATTGCCTGTCTCTTCCTACTAGAATATAAGTCCATGAAGGCATGGATTTCTGCCTGGTTTTCACTGCTGTATCCCCAGAGCCTAGACCATGCTGGTTCAATGTCAAGCACTCAATAACAGTATGAATCACATAATAGGAGTGTTGTGAGTACTGAGTAAACATAATGTATATGAAGGTCACAGCACTGAGCCTACCACATGCTAAGCACTCAATAACTACCAATATTATAAAATAAAGAAAAGATAAAGAAGCAACAATACAGCAGGCTGATGTGTGACTCAGAACATACAATCAGGGTATCATGAATGTTTGAATTATAATTTATGTTGCAAGTGAAAAGGATGCTTGAAATAATCTGGTCTGACTTTCTGAGGCCCAAAAAGGAGAAGTGCTTTTCTCAAAGTCACAGAGGTAGCCAGTGTCAGAACCTAGACAATATTTTCCCCATATTTCTAGTGATTCTCTAAAATATACTATCAGATTATTATTATTGTTTTTTGTGAGATACTTCCTTTCTGAAACTATCCTTATGTACAGGAATGGCTCTCCATCTAATCCTTTCAACACACACACACACACACACACACACACACACACAGAGTTAGGTGTTCATCTAATTAGTCAGTGGTGTATGAAAATAATACTGTATTTTACTGTGTCTGGCAGTACACGGTTGTATGATTGAAAAACTAATGTTGGGCAGCCCGGGTGGCTCAGCAGTTTAGCACCGCCTTCAGCCCAGGGCGTGATCCTGGAGACCCGGGATCGAGGCCCACATCAGGCTCTCAGCGTGGAGCCTGCTTCTCTCTCTGCCTGTGTCTCTGCCTCTCTCTCTGTGTGTGTGTGTGTATGTGTGTGTTTCTCATGAATAAATAAATAAATAAATCTTTAAAAAAAAAAAACTTAATGTTTGTCAATTAAAATCTACTTTGGCTATGTCGGAAGGAGTGTATTGGTACCCTATTTCCAAAAAACAAAACAAAACAAAAGCTGGATAAAACTAACAACCATTTCAGTGTTTTGGAAATTGACCAAAGACAGACAACAATCTCAAAACTGTTAGCATAAAAAACTGCTGAACTTCGGGTAATAAGAATGGGAATCTGTGATGTGCTGATGTGCTGTGGTTGCTCCATCTTGCCCCAAGCTTGGTGAGTGCAGGGTTCTGTTAGGGCAAGCCACACTCTAAGGAGGATTGGAAGCTTCTCTGTCATGGTCAAAGGGACTCAGTTTGGAAAAGTGGAAAGTGCTCACACCAAGCAGTACTATCTGTGGAAACACTCATCACACAGGTTGGCAAGCAAGGAGGGCCTGCAGTTGCATAGCTAGGACAAACATATCCCTGGATGAGTCTAGGTGCAGCCTTAGTAGAGACCTGAGAAGGCTCAAGCCAGTCACACACTCCTCAACAACTTCAAAGCTGCGTAAATGCTCATGGTAAACACAACACAGAAGGGAAAGTAAGAGCCAGGACAGACTTGAAAATTGCCCAGACTTTGACTGTGCTCCCCATACCCACATACAGATACACTGACAGAGGATGGAAATATTATGGGCTCAGGGTGGGTGAGAACAAACTCAGCCCAGTAACAGCTGACCACTAACCTACAGAGATACAGGGTTGGCTCCTTGAGAATCCAGGCTTAAAACTAGGAAAGAGAAAAAGAAAAACTGAGCAGAGGCCAAAGAGAAAGAAACCATGGTAATTCACAGATAAAGGTTAGTCTTTTCAACAAGTAGTGCTAGAACAACTGGATATCCATGTGCAAAAAGTATGAGTTAGATCCTTACCGTATGCCATACATAAAAAATTTCAAAAAATTAAAAAAACTTCAAAATCAATCACAGACTGAGATGTAAGCAAAAAAAATATAATAAAACATGGGAGAAAATCTTTGTGGTTTTCAGTTGGGCAAAGAGTCTCAGATGAGAATCCAAAGCATGATCCATAAGAGAAAAAATCTGATAAATTAGACTTCAAAATTTAAAACTTCTGTTCTTCAAATGACATGGTTAAGAGAATGAAATATAAAGCATAGATTAGAAGAAGATATTTGCAAAGCATGTATCAGACAAAGAACTTGAATTAAAAATAAAGAACTCTCAAAACTCATTATAAGGGCACAACATAGTGTTTTTAAGTGAGCAAAAGATTTAAAATGACACTTCATTTAAGAAGATACATGAATGGCAAATAAGCCCATGATGAGATAATCCACATAATTAGTCATTAGGGCAATAAAATTTTTTTGTATATTTTTTATTGGAGTTTGATTTGCCAACATATAACATCCAGTGCTCATCCCATCAAGTAGGGCAATACAATTTAAAACCATGATGAGATACCACTATATACCCACTAAAATGGCTACAATAAAAAATATAGATAATTCCAAGTGTTAACAAGAACATGGAGAAACTATAACCCTCCCTCTTACCATTGCTGGAACACTACTAACTTGGAACACAGTATGACAGCTTTTCTTTTTTTGACTTTGAACATGAACTTACTTATATGACCCAATGATTCCACTGCTAGATATCTACCCAAAAGAAAGTGGATCACATGTCTACTAAAAGGTATGCATATGAATGTTCATAACATTATTATTCATAATAACCCCAATCTGGAAACAATCCAAATGTCTGCCAACTAAAGAATTAAAAAAAAAAAAGTGCTATATATCTTTTCAATAGAATACTATTCAGCACCAAAAATGATCTACTGATACATGGCACAACATGGCTACACCTCAGAAATATAATGCTAAGTGAAAGATGCTGGATGCAAAAGATTTCATTTATATAAAATGTTCAGCAATGGAATTTATAGTGTTAGAAAAGATCAGTAGTTGTTACGGATCAGAATGGAAGTGAGGATTAACAAAGGAAATTTTTGGGATGATGGAAAAAAATAGATGATGTTCTAAAAGTAGATTGTGATGACAGTGTAAAACTCTATAAATTTACTAAAAATCATAGAACTGTATCCTTACAATGAGTGAATTGTATGGTATATTAATTATACCTCAATATGGGTGTTAAAACAATAAGGAAAAAAAAGATCTTTCCCAGGATATATTTATCTTAAATGTCAGATTGCAGCATTAATGCATGTTCAAAGGGATTTTGTTTGGGGAAGTTAGAAGGGGCCACCAGTGAACAAGAAAATAAGATTCCACTTTGGATGACATAATTAGTAGCAATAGTAGCTATGGACATGGTGATTAATAGTTCCAGCACTATTCAAAATCTTGCTTTCTGCTCACTTTCCCTAAGATGTGGATGTTGGCATGTTTAGCCTTCCCACTTATAATTATCCTCCCTCCAAATTGGAATAAGGATTAACTAATTATAGTGGTGCATTCAGACATGAGCCATACCAAACACCCTGGTAATGAAGAATTGTCCTATCTGGAAAAGTAGTTGCATTTGCTTTGACGTGCAACCCACAGAGTTTCCCTAAACTAGTTTAGCCAGCACAGGTACACTCTGCGTTTCCATTAACTTTACTTTTTTAAGATGCTGCTTTGGATAAGGTAATCCCTTTGCCAAAAACCTACTGAGGCTCTTAGTTATTAGTCCAATATAGAAAGCATCAGTGGTCCATCAAAATGACAGGATGTAGTGTTAGAAGCCACGGGTTTAAACCTTGTCTCTAATATGAATTAACCATGTTGTTTTAGGTAAGTAACTTATTTTTTTTTTAGCCTTAGATTATTTATTCTCCAAACTGGAATAATTTTGCCTACTCTTTTATGTATAAAAGATAATATACATTTAGTACTTGACCCCACATCTGTGTGTTAAATCTGAATAAAGGCTATAGCTCTAGTTCCTTTCCCTGCCCCCTCCTCACAATTCCTTAATACAACAATTAAAGCTTTCTAGAGTTAGGCTCTGATATTCCTATTTATCCCCATCTTCTACTGGAAGATTCCCAATACTAACCAATTATCACCATGCAATGACTCTGGCTATATCCTGCCATCTGGGCTGCCTTCTCCCCAACTTTGCATTTAGTATTCCTACTCATCTTTTAAGACTCAGCATAAAGCCTATCTTTTCCCTGATGGTTAGTCTGACCATTACTTTTCCAAATAACTTATGAGATCCTTAATTATATACTTAAAAATATTATTTCTGTCTGAATATGTCTTATTTCCTCAGGTATAGAATACATTTCTGGAAGTACACCAAGATTTGTTTTATATCCCACAGTGTTCCTCAGTTCCTTGGCCTAAAGTAGGACAAGGGTCTCAACTTGTTTTGTTTGTTTTTTTCCTGAGGAGTTTCAAAGAATAATTTGAAAACATTATTCAAGTCCAATTTTTTCATTTTGTAGATGAAAGACTTGTTCCCAGAATGGGGAAGTAACATTCAAGGTCAGATGAGTAATTTGGTATTAGTGTTGAAAATGGAATTCAGGCTTCCTGTGGCAGAGACTTCAGGCTGTCCTTCAAAACTGTCCTTCAGTTCTCCTACATATCTAGAGGACTACCAGTTTTTAGCTGGAGACATGGTCACCCAAAATGAAGACTTCATGTCTCATCCTTACGTTAGAGAAAGGTGGATATGAGTTCTATGAAATGGAATAGAAGAGAAAGTGCTATGTAACTGCATCTTCTCCATTCTTCCCCTACTTTCTTTATCCTGCTGCCTAAAACAAAGATCTGATGGTATAATTCCATCCTGGATCCACAATGAATTCATCCTTTCATTCATTCAACAATTCATTTAATAGCCATTCCGTATGCACCTACATTCTACGTGGCAAAAATCTAAGAAGGGGTTGGGGTGGACACAGGAATGAAATGTACAATTCTTGCTCTTTAGATTAAAAGTCACAAGTATTACATGAACTTCTCACTGTCTTAACTCATATCACAATTCATATCTGGCAAACACTCATCTCCTTTCTCTGACAGTCGCATCTCAGATAATCTTACTATTTCCAATAATAAATTGTCGATTAATCTACGTGTGCCTAGTATGTTCTATTTGCTTTTCTACATCTCCTCTCTGCCCTTCTCCACCATTTCCTTTGACCAGCGTGGCTTAATCTTTACTTCAATGGGCTCTCTTGTCCTCTAGCTTCTGGTTGGGTTGGTCAGTAGGGACCCTGAGAAGGAAATCAGAGGAGAGTAAGAGAATGAGTTCTATGTATTTATTTTTCTCAGTTCCCTCCCTGTGAGGTCATCTCAGGCTAACTTTATTCCTTAAGTGAAGGTCACTGTTCCACTCGAGGTGGCCTACTACACGACTCTCTACTATTGGGTTCTGGTAATAATTCCTTCCCTTTACACCCTTTGGGCTGTTACTAGCCCTGGGGAAATAAACTATACCCTGTGGTTTTCCTACACACTGCCCACACCTTGTAAATAGCCCATTTATTAAGCCTTCCTCAAATTATCCTAATGTGAGGCTGCCATCTGTTTCCTGCTAGCATGCTGACTGATAGACCATGTGTCCCAATTCTCAGTTTGAGATATATAGGCACCAGATACCCATGGCACCCACCAGAAGCACAGTTAGGAAGAGAGTTTAGTGAAGATATTTAGTAAAATCTTATAGAGAATCTCAGGCTATAAGAATAGCCTAAGACCACTAGACTCTAAGACCACTAGATTTTGAGAACGTATGGGACTCTCAGGTACCCGAGCCATATACAGACTCTCTTTATTTCTCTCCTTCTTTGTGTATCCTGGACTAGACTCTGTCTTTTAAGCAGTCTAGTCTTGAAAACTTTTATTTAAAGTGGGACTCCCTTCAAGGTGGAACTCACAGTCACTGGGAAGAATCCACTTTTCCACCAACACATCTCAGAACCTCGAGTACGTATTATCTGCCAATGCCACCAGTATTCTCACTTAGGATCTTTAGAGTAGTTTATATACTGATTTGAGAGGCATAATCCACAATTTTTGAAGAATAAAACATAAAAACAATTTATCACCTGCTTATTCATTACAAGTAGCTGAAGTATCATTGGCCATAGAGAACAATGATAGGCAGAACAATGCACCCCTTTCCAAAATGTCCAAGTCCTAATCCCAGAAAACTGTGAATCTGTTACTTTACATGACAAAAAGGACTTTACCAAAGTGATTAAGTTAAAGTTCTTTAGATGTAGACACTATCCTGGATTATCTGGGTGAGCCCAACATAATTACAAGGATTCTTATAAGTAAAAGAGGGAGGCAAGAAATTCAGTGGTAGAGTGATGCAGCCTGAGAAAGACTTAAGCTATTGCTGGCTTTGAAGGTGGAAGGGAATTACAAACTAAAAAATGCAAACAGTCTCTAGAAGCTGGGAAGAACAGGGAAACAAATTCTCTCCTGGAACCTCCAAAAGGAATGCAGACCTGCTGATATCTTGATTTTAGCCCAGTGAAACCAATTTCAGACTTTCTCTAAACTGTAAGATAATACATTCATTTTGTTGTAAGCCAGCAAGTTCAAGACCATTTGTTAAGCCAGCAATAGGAAACTAATATAGAATAATAGAAGACTGAAATCTCCAGACCTAGAGAACTACACCTGGAAAGGAAGAAGGGTTAGGAACTGATGAATGGCAGAGACAGAGCACATGGTGGGCAGCACAACCAAACTGTACACCATCTGCTAATGTGACTGCAGGCAAGCTGAATTCATTAAAAGACAGAGGTTTTTGTTTTTGTTTTTTTATCTCAGAGGTTTACACTCATAAAATGCTTTCATGCCTTCAACATGCTTGTGACACCTAGTAGGAGCCTCCTTCTTTTCTCACTGGATTTTCTGTATTTTGTGAGAGAGCACCATCAGCTTCAATTCAGAAGGACAGGCATCTGTCTCATATCTTATTCTGTGACTTCCACAGAGGCAAAGAATAGTACAATGAAATTAATTATTAGAAGTTCCAGAGCATATGCAAAGCATCAATATCCATTATTTCCATTCTATAAAAACCCATTGCTAAGCTCCTCCCGCAAGGCTGCCTGGTTCTGACTCAGTCTTACCACGCTCTGACCCAGCTGCTCCCGAAAGAAGTAGTCCATGTTTCTCTTTTGCAGGCCGTCAAGGTAATGCTGAAAGCGCGTGTATGTATATGGGTAGCAGTAAGCAAATTGATAAATATCTTCTTCTCGGTCAAAACAAAATGCAAAGGACATCACATAATTCTTCCTATGGTCTGGGCACCGGTAGTAGTAAACATTTTTAGGTGGCAGTCTTTGCCTAAAAGATACAAACAAAAAAATGTGGACATATTAGACAATCATTCAAGCTTCAAAAGGTAATAAGCAGGAAGAGAAAAACTGTAACATCAAGAACTCCTCCTAGTGCCTGGGAATAACAACCATACCATCTATGGTAAAGAAGAGACCAAGAGTTGGCAGTACTTTGTTCAAATTCCAGCCCCATCCTTTACCAGTTGTTTGGACAATGCAAATTTAAAAGATGAACAAGTTTTAGTCATTGTTTACTCTTATTTTGAGCATTTATTATATGCCTAGGCATTGTGCTAGATTCTTGATGTATAATGGTAAATAAGACTGGCATGTGTTTGTTCTCACGGAGCCTATATTTTGGTGGGGAAGCAGTCAATAAAATATTAAAAATAAATATGCAATATAGTTACAGACTTTAAAAGTGCCTTGAGGGCAACTGAAGACTCTGATATTTTACTGAAATAAACAGGGGAGGCCTGCTTTTCCTAGGGAAGTGTATTATAAGGCTTGTATTATAAGGCTAATTCAGATCGTTTTAAAATAAGCTAATATGCATTATAAATATTCAAGGGAGAGGAAAGAATACTCAACATTCATTTAAATTATTATTATTTTTCTACAGAGCATTTCATGACACTAATTTTCCACAGAAGCACTTTGGGAAATACTACTTCAAATACACTGTGTAGGCAAATTTTGCTAAGTCATCACGCTCATTCTTCAAAAAGGAACTCTGAAAACATATACATGAGAAAAGGCAAAATGTTCCAGTCATAATTCCCAGAACTTCTTTACATTCATCCCCACCATAGGCTCACTGTACCCTCTCATGAATGTATGACATCCAAACCATTCACACTGTTTCCCTGCAGTGAATGCTTCTCATTTCTATGTCTTCAAAATTCTGTTAATCCTACAAAACCCATCGCAAACTGTGCCTTTTCTATGATCAACCATTGACAATTCCAGGCCTGTTCAGCTCCCACATTTTGCAGTAATTCTTGATTCTTTATTGATGGCTTCCTAAGTCTCATCCACTAGGATCAGTTTGGAAACTCCTTACAGGCAGGTATGTTTTCTTTTCTTTCTTTTTTTTTTTTTTTAAGATTTTATTTATTTATTTATTTATTTATTTATTTATTTATTCATTCATTCATTCATTCATTCATTCATTCATAAGAGACACACACACACACACACACACAGAGAGGCACAGACGCAGGCAGAGGGAGAAGCAGGCTCCACGCAGGGAGCCCAACGCGGGACTCCATCGATCCCGGGACTCGAGGATCATCACATCCTGGCCTGAAAGCAGCGTTAAACCGCAGAGCCACCTGGGCTGCCCAAGGCAGGTATGTTTTCTTGAGGGTTACTAGCACAGTAGAGGAAGGATGCAAGGCTCACCTGTAGGGGTTTGGCATTCAACTGAGAAGAAAAGAGACACAGGAGCATGTGGAGGACAGTGTGAGGAGGAGGGTGTAAGTGATAAGGCTGAGAAAAAACAAGATTGGTTCCAGGTACAGCAGCCTGAAGAAAATTGCTAAGAACTCCCAGAGCATTATAACATGCAGTTTGCTGCAGAATCTCACTTCTACCCTGGTGTCCTTCTGAGGCTTCCTCAGTAGCCAGAGTGGGAAGTACAGCTGTGGGCTTCCTGTGGAAGAGCAGAGGTTACAAAACACTAATTCTGTACATACAGTGGCTTGTATTGTTTGCCTGTTGCCCTGGATCTTATGAATCTCACTCAAACATTAATGAAAAGCATAGAAGGGGTAGCCCAGGTGGCTCAGCGGTTTAGTGCTGCCTTCAGCCCAGGGCGTGACCCTGGAGACCCAGGATGGAGTACCACATCAGGCTCCCTGCGTGGAGCCTGCTTCTCCCTCTGCCCGTGTCTCTGCCTCTCTCTCTGTCTCTCATGAATAAATAAATAAAACCTTTTTTAAAAAAAAGAAAAGAAAAGAAAAGCATAGAGGGGAAGAAGTTAAGGAAGGAAACAAAAATTAAGGAAGGAAAAAAAGGAAAAGTATTGAGGGAAGAATGAGGGAAAAGAGAAAGGAAGAATATGCATAGTATGGGTTGTTTCTCATTCAGTACCTGATTTAATCCTCACAACCATTGGGTCAAGGTGGGTATTATCCCACTTTGCCGATGTGGTCATGGAGGCTCATAAAAGTTAAGGAACTCACTCATGATCTCAATCAGGTAAATGATAGAGCTGAGATTCAAATTTGTTTCTGTCTGATTCCATGTGCAGTACCTAGAACACTCCTCCATAATCCTTCTTGATAAATTATGAACTTCTGGCATTCCAGATATGAGTGTGCACAAAAGCCAGGAGGCAAGAGAGAACAAGTAAAATGTTGGAACTGAAAGGAATTCATCATGGTTGAAGCACAATGAGTGAGAAGGGAAATCATGAGAAATGTGTCTTAAGACGAAGGCAGAAGCCAGACTAAATACTTAAACCAGATTAAAGTATTTAAAAATTATTCTGAAGTCATAGGGTACCTTTCAAGTAAGTGAAAGAAGTTAAGCATCATGAGTGTGCCAGTCTAAGGAATTGATGATAGTGGTCAGAAGGACAGAATAAGGATAGTAGCTGCACAGGTGAGAAGACAAGACAGATTTGACTGTATTAGAAAAAAAGGGGCTGAAGTGATGGGACATAAAGTCTAATATGGGTGAGAACCTGCAAGTGCTGAAGAGGACAGGATGGTATAGAGAAGAGCGTAAGCAACAAAGGAACAGGGCTTTGCACATAAATGCCAGTGGTAGTATCAAAGGCCACCTACTGGATGTGCTTGGGCCACCAAAAGAGTCCATTTGCCTCCTACTCCCAAAACCACCACAAATAAATATTCAGGTTAACAACAGTCTTCTTGTAATGTAAATATAACTTTAAGACAAGTCCTTCCTAGGCATTCCTTATTTCTTTTTTTTTTTTTTTGAGATTTTATTTCTTTATTCATGAGACACAGAGAGGCAGAGAGAGGCAGAGACACAGGCAGAGGGAGAAGCAGGCTCCATGCAGGGATCCTGACATGGGACTCGATCCCAGGTCTCCAGGATCATGCCCTGGGCTGAAGGCAGCGCTAAACCGCTGAGCGACCCGGGCTGCCTGGCATTCCTCATTTCTAACCAGATTGCTACCCTAAGCCTTCCTATTTTTAAATGTGGGGGCTACCCGTTATGAGACAAAGAAATAATGGCCTGGAAGATGCATTGAGAGTGAAAAATCATCTCTTCCTGATATTTCTGTAAGTGGAGTAAGAGAATGAGCAGCTCTGGAGAGGGAAATGGAGAGAATAATGGCCTCCATATCAGTGGTCTTACTTCATTGTTTTATGTAGCAAATATTTGTTCAATATCATGCACCAAGCATTGTTTGATTAAGAGAAGAGGTAAAGGAATCAGTGGACTAAAAGCCAGAGAACCCAACTGAGATTATTAACCATGAAGCTGAGTTTCAGAGGAAAAACTGGAAAGTTCTGGATAGAGAAGGGAACAATGGAAAACCAAGACCAGACCAGTGCAGACACGAGGGTATAGGTGATGGTCTACATTTGTGATGTGATTGAACATGCAAGAATGTGAGACTGTGGGATTAACTAGTCTTGGGGTTCCAGATTTGCATTTAACAAGAATGCCAGTTGAAAGTGGCCTTGAAGTCTCTTACCAGTAGTCAGTGATACTGGTTACAGGCTCTGGCTCACTGAGCTGAGCGCAAGGTGAGCATGTCTTCATACGCTAGTGATTCCTACAGTGATAGGCCCCTCGGGTTATGATGCTTCTGTTCTCAACTCTTCATTTACTAGTATATCCGATCAGGGTCCATGCTTTAAATTCAATCACTCCAGTTTTCTCCAATTCTAGCCAAGTTTAGCAACTTGACTCTGAGAGCCTGCCATCTCCACCAAATTTGATTATGTGCTATCAAGAGAATTCATCTAAGGCCTGCAGCTGTCCCAGCTCCTCTCCTGAGTGGGTCGGATGCCTAACCTGATTTACAGACAGAGTGAAGGTAATGGGCCCTGGGGTAATCATTCAAGGAAGCTGAGATGCTGCTCAGGGCTTAGATTTTCTAGACCCTGCTAAGAATATAAATAAAAATCTATTTGAGAAGAGCTCAGTAGGCCAAATTCATGAGGACTTTCAAGTAACACAAAGAAGAGAGGAAAATAAAGCTGGGACTAAGTAGGAAAAATGTGTCTCTCATTTGTAATGTACTTCTGGTTTTTCTCTTATTTTGCTTATCATGTTTTTACTATGTCTCAGGCATCCTGTTAAATGTTTTATATGCATTATCACTTAAACTTTACAATAACCCCATGAGCCAGGGGTTATTAACATCCGTTTTACACGGACAAGAAAACTGAAGCTCAGAGAGGTAAAAAATTCCCTGAAGTGGCAGGTTTAGTAACCCACAAAGCTTGTATTAATGCACGCTAGTATAACTCCAAAGTCTGTTGCTCATAACCCTGTGGTACCATGCCACTCTCCTTTTTCCCCTTGTCATCCAGCTCACAGTCTTAGTTCTATTTCCAGAAAAATCTGCTCTCTTGCAAAAGACTCTTGAAATAACTCCCTATCCTTATATTTTGGTTTGGCCCACAAGGCTTCCTGAGATTGCCCTGTGATCTAGTATCATCAGCTATTTCTTCCTCCTTGAACCCTGTATTTTATTCATACTGAGCTACTCACAATTCCCTAACAGAATTTTATGCCTTTCCTCCTGTACCTCTATTGAATCTCTCTGTATTTGATATTTTTTTTCCACTTAGACTGCCTTCTTTGCCATCTTAACTACTTGGTGAACTTCTACTGGCATAAAGTAGATTGTCAATAAAAGCTAAAGTATTTTTAAGTGAACTAATTAGTTAATGGACAAAAGAAGGTATAAATGTTTATCCTTGAATGTACTTCTTCTCTGAATCCTTCTCTGTCCATTCAGCTTTCATTAATTTTTCTCTACTTTGACATAATAATATCAAAATAAGTTTTATAACTTGGTATGTCCCTTAACAGTGAACACCAAAAGTACATGGAGATTTCTTCAAAGAAAGTATAGGCTTTTTGAAGGCAAGAAGAGTGTCTCCTTTTTCCTCTCTCTCTCTCACTAGAAATGGCATAGTAAAGTTAACAATACTTGCTTGTTTTATCATAGGAAAAGAAGACTCAACTCTGAAGATAAATGGTAGACATCATAGGGAAGTAGATTTGATCTCAGTATAGAGACTCTTTAGCATTCAACTGAGGAAAAGAAAAAAGGCCCAAGTTACAGGGGAGTGCAAGCATGGGAAGTTTTATGAGATCCCATCAAGGATAAGTTCCTATACTTGATGTTAGGTTAGACAAGGCAGCCTTCTGATTCCATTTAATACAGATCATCGAGATATCAGTGAAAACAATACAATAATGATGATAAGTTATTATAATTATAATTCCTAATATGTATACATATTATTGACCATGTACATAATTTTAAGTATATCATGAAGTATTAAGTTCTTTAATCCTCACAACTATCCTCTGAAGTTATTCCTATTATCCCAATGATAGGATGAAAATAAAGATAGAGTCAAGAATGATTGTTATGCAAAAAAATTATTTTTAAGATTTTATTTATTTATTTGAGGGACAGTGAGAGCAAAAGACATCACAGAGGGAGAGGAAAAGGGAGAATCAGACTTGCGGCTGAGCAGAGACTTCGATGCGAGGCTTGATTCCAGAACCCTGAGAACATGACCTGAGCTGAAGGTGGATGCTTAACTGACTGAGCCACTCAGGTGCTCCAAGAATGCTTGTTTTTTTTTTTTTTTTTAAGATTTTATTTATTTATTCATGAGACACACACACACACACACACACACACACACACACACACAGAGGGAGAGAGAGAGAAAGAGAGAGAGAGAGAGGCAGAGACACAGGCAGAGGGAGAAGCAGGCTCCATGCAGGAAGTCCAATGTGGGACTGAATCCTGGGCCTCCAGGATCACGCCCTGGACTGAAGGTGGTGCTAAACTGCTGAGCCACCCGAGCTGCCCAGAATGCTTGTTCTTAAGAAGAAATTTGTCCATGACTCCCCAGAAAATGTCATAAAGGAACCAGTTCAACATTGATCCTGCCAGAGATGCAGAGATTCAAGACCTGGAGTGTGTGCTTTCGGGACTTAGAAAACTAAAGGCTGATCCAGCTCTTGGAACAAACCATCATCTTGGGTCCATCCTGACGACTGAAGAGGGCCTCCACATGTGTGAGGCGACCCTGTAACTCACATCCTCAAATCTAGTCAGGCATGCACATATGAGCAAAGCACACACACACATTCACACACATGCATGTACATACTGAACAAATTCACAGTCATACTATATACTTCTCTATTATAGCCTCTTTTTCATTATATCAATTTGAAAAATATCTTTCTCCACCATTAGATTAAGCACCCGATTGTCCCCCCTTGAAGGCAGAACCAATAGATTGTTCATCTCTGGTTCTGCAGGACCTATACAGAGCTTTGCATAAGCTTTGAAAATGCTTATCAATTGGGTAAATGAATATATTTGTGAGTGAACTTTAAGGGATTAACAAATTTCAGCTATACCAACAGATAAATATTGTGTTCTCTCCATGTGAAACTGAGTCATGCCCTGAATACATTAGGTCTCAAAAACCTTCATGCCTTTTAAAATGGTTTTCCCTCTTTCTGCAATTGCTGTTCTCATACGTTTCTACATAGTATACCTTTATGTAGAGAAGCGAAATCCAGCTCAAGTGACATTTCCTCTTTGAAAGCTTTGTCAGCAACTCCATGAACTAATTTCTCTAAATACTAATTGCAGAAATTGGTGTATTTCTGTTTCATCTCAAAATCCATAGCACTTAGCATAGTGCTTGGCCCTGAAGAGAAGCTCAAAGCATATCTGCAGAATGAATGAGTGAGTGCATTTAGGACTGACTGAATGAATGAATGATTCCTTCTCAGTTACCATCCTCTGTGATTTCTCTCCAGTGCATCATTTTGGAGATTAGTAGAACACAGAGGAAGCAAAGGAGCCCAGGGCCTAATGGACTACATCAGCCTCTCTAAAACAATAGCGTTTCCTGCCCTCCTCCAGAACCCTGAAAGACTGGAGCCCCAATTTTCTCTTTAGTCTAGCAAAAAATATGGATATGGATAGCTGAGTTCTGATCCCACATTCTTCCTAGACAATAGACACAATTTTTTTCTTCATATTGGCAGAAAGGAAAAATAACAAAGAATTTTTTCATATTGTAAATTCTAAAAGAGGTATGCAGAATGAAGTCACTCAAATACTTCCAAAGGGCACAACATATATTAAGCACCACCTGTAAACCAATACTTTGCCACCTATTTGATGTACCTACTACCTGACGGATGAACACATATTCTCCCCACCACACAAGGCTGCGCTCACTGACATTCAGCCAACAGCTGCAATTGCACAGTCTCTTTATTTTCCTTCTTCACTGCTCCAGGGGTGGGAAGTAATCTGGCATTCAGTTTTCCAGGTATATTTCAAATTAACCTAAGACTTCATCCCTCTTCCTTTCATAAGGGCAGCTGAATCTCTGGTTTGCCATCCATGCTAACATGTGGCCTTTAGTCTACATTTAGCTGGAAAAACCTTGACCACCACCTGGCTTGAGCCAGTTCGCCCCTCCTTTTCTTCTCTGGAGTCTGGCACAGCCAGGCAGCTGGCATAGATGCCCACATTATAAATCCACCCTCCCTAGGCAAACAGGAGCCACTCCTAATTCCAATCCCCAAATAATAATAATGGTGCTCCTGTCACCAGCATCTCTATTCTTATCTTTCTCCACACTTTGTCACAGCTAATCTCCTGGTGAGTCACAGAGAGGGAGGGGGAGAGGGAGGGAGTGCTTAGATACAGGCAACACATTTTTACAGCCAGTGTCTAATCAGATTACCATCTTATCAGAGGCTGATGGGCACTAGTGTGGGAGGAGAGACAGAGCTACATATTGCCAGCTGATTTTTTGATAACAAAAAGACACTGAGCGATTCTTGAATTAACCTTTCTGTCCTACACACTATATTGTTTATTTTTTCATAGTTCATTTTATATGTAGGGTATTTATTTATTTATTTATTTATTTATTTATTTATGCCTTCTGGAGAAGGACACCCACACACTGGCAGCAGCTGCTTCTATTAATTCCAAGCCATTAAAAAAATTAAAATTAAACCCAATTACTTTGGTTTAGAACCAGGGAAGAGCGGAGACTGCTTATTCCCTCCAGTCATGGACAGCGACAGCCCTCCTACTCACGGGAGGCTGCGGGCAGAGTGCAGATGCAGCCAGAGGCTCCAGGGACAGGTTCCCTGTGCAAGGAGAGGCTCCAGGTCATGTATTCTATCTGCATTCCAGATTCCTGAGAGGAAGCAAGAGGAAGACACTGGACAAGATACTAGGATTGCTATAGCTCTTGGGAAGGACGTGTCCCATATCTCTCTTATGGCTGTTATGATGCTTAGGTGTAAAAGACTCAACCTCAAAAACTACCATTTGCTGGGATATAGGATGTGTATGAGGCAGTATCAGAATGCTGGGTGCCTTGGGATGGGGTTAGTAGGCTACAGCTGCAATGGTTCATGTTGACCTTGAAGTTTTGTATCAAGGTTACTTTGTTGCTGTATCTGGGCAGAAATACCATAAGGGTTCCTGGTGTAAGGTCACTAGATTAGCCTCTCCTGTAACTCCCCTTTCATAGTGCCTGGTGTATAGAAGGCACTCAATAAGTATTTTGTGTCTTTTTAAAAAAATATTTTATTTATTTATTCACGAGAGACACACACAGAGAGGCAGAGACACAGGCAGAGGGAGAAGCAAACTCCCTGCAGGGACCCCAATGTGGGATTTGATCCCAGGACCCCAGGGTCACGACCTGGGCCAAAGGCAGATGCTCAACTAGAGACCCACCCAGGCACCCCTCAATAAGGATTTTCAAAGAATGAATAAATAAGTTAGGCAGGGTAGGGCTTTTATTAAAAAGAACTCTGTTCACTTTCAGCTATGGATGCCTTTTAGAAATGTAGTCACATTACAACAGAAAGAATGCAGGCTTGGGCACTATTCTATTTCCATTACTTATCAGGTCGGTAGCCTTGCCTCTGGGTTTCCACATCTATAAGATGAAAATAATATCTAGCTCATGGATTTGTTTTGAAGATTAGAGATGAGATTTGTAACTGATATGTAATGGTAACTGATTATCTCTATGCTCTGTTCAAAGGGTAGTTGGCATCAGACTATCTCTTGGTTCAGATTAATGAATTCCGGGCAGCCCGGGTGTTTGGCACCTCCTTCACCCCAGGGCCTGATCCTGGAGACCTGGGTTTGAGTCCCACATCGGGCTCCCTGCATGAAGCCTGCTTCTCCCTCTGCCTGTGTGTCTCTGCCTCTCTCTCTCTCTGTCTCTCATGAATAAATAAATAAATAAATAAATAAATAAATAAATAAATAAATAAAATATTAAAAAAAAGAACAATGGATTCCAAGTTCACACTACGTGTGCTTAGGGTATGAAATGGGCAGAACAGAAGAGGGAGGGGACAAAGGAATGAATGAAAAGGGATAGGGAACCATTTAAGCATGTGGTTAAGAAAGAAAATCAGGGATAACCCTGTTTTCTCTTCCTGACCTTTCCCATACCCATTATAGCCAACACTTCTCTTTTAAAGAGGTAAGCTGTCCAATAAAACTACATGTGTCTGTATGGATACAAGAAGGCATGTCACAAATGGTGGTGGGAGAAGTAGTCAAAGGTGTTGTCCCTGCTCTCAGCTTGAGGTACCAGCCAACTATTCCCATGCAGAAATCTGCCAGATGCATGGAAACTTCAGGTCACTAGTTGGGGGGATTGATAGGACATGTGGAAAATTAAAGGTTAGGGGAATGTGAACTATGTTTAGGAAAGAGAGACTGAGCAGTGTTTCTCAGAGAATAATCTAATAGCTTTTGGCATCATGTGGTATAAATCTAAAATTATTTTATATTTTGGTCACTCTTTAAAAAACTTTACAATAACCCTTTCACCAGCAATGAGATAAAAAATACAAAAATGTATGTTTTAAGAAATTTGAATACTAACTTTTCATTTCTCATGAAATTTAGTAATGACACGTAACTTGTATAAAATGTTTGTTGGTATTTATGATCCACTGTGGGGGATGTACTGATAACATGACCACATAAAAACCAGAAAACATAAATCTGCCGAAGAAACGTTAGCATCTACTTGATTTAACAGTTATTTTAAGAAAACTTATGCCCAAAGACTATAATTTACAAATGTAAAAACAGAAGCATAGAAGAAAAGTGATTGAAATTACTTTAGAAGAACAATGTACTATAAATGAAAATCTACACTTCAGACTGATGTGTAGTATCACTTTTATTTAGAGTACATGACTTTTTCTGAAATAATTTCAATAATTTTTAATTCCAACTCTTCTTGAATATAAAGTGGTAGCTGTTAATGTCTTTTCACTATTAGCAGAACTAAAACCAGCAGTTTTAGGTCAATGTCATCAGATTTTTCAAACAGAAAATAATTTAGCTTAATTCCAATGTAATTTAATTATTTTCAGTCAATTCATGGAATCAAAGTAAAGTTTTTCTAAATTCATTCTATTGAAGGTAAAATACTGTCTTAGTGGTAATGTTATTGCTAATTCAGTAAAATAAAAAGCTCCACTTTAATGATAACTTACTTATTTTTTGCTACAATAATATGAATATAAATTTTGGTAAAAGCAATATACCTGTTATATTAAACAAAGGAGTAAAATCAACAAAGGAGTAAAATCAACAAAGGAGTAAAAATTTATTTTGAATTGGTTTGCGGTATCCATATGAATCATAATTGCATACAGACAAGCATTTATTTTCTACCTTCAAAGTAGGAATTATAGTTCTCAAAATCTACACAAAGTAAGTGAACAAAACAGTTTTTATGAAGCTAAAAGTAAATCACAAAAACACAAAATTTTTGTGTTTTGGGGAAGCAGACCATGCTTATTCTCTTTACTGTCTGCTATCAATAGGATTTTAGAGATTTTGAGCCTTTAATAAGCTGCTTTGTTAATCAACATTGATTTTGCTTTTTTGTTGTTGTTGTAAATGAGACCCTTAAATTTTGTTAATGAGGCCTCTAAATGAGAACAGAATTTTGGTTGCATTTTGTTCAAAATCAATTGGAAATTTTTAATCAAATATTCAACAAATGAAGCACCAAAGTATTACAGCTTTTAAAGCTTTTATCAAATTGCAATTATTGAGAACAAAGCTTGCGAACAAGACGACATGACATTTATCTCTACAAAAGCATGGGAGGAATTGCACAAATTAAATGATGAAAGCACAACTGGAGCACAAAATTGAATTTTGAAATTCAATGATTACACTTTGGGATAACTCACTTTAGGAGGAGAATTTTATGATGAAGCTCCTATTTTTAATTGGATATTTAACAATATATTGTCCCAGAGTAGGATGAAATCAAGAAGGCCTACAATTTTGCAGCATCTACATTTGGTGAAAACTTTTAGAGTCAAGAAGTATCTTGTTTGACTTGTTTTATAAGAAAAAAAAAATTAACCCAAGAAAATGTCTTTGAAGGGAGTAAACAAGAGAGTAACTATTAAAATATCTGGACTAAAATGTTTATATGTTTCAATATTAAAAATTTTACAATTGAAAATGTCCTTTATTTAGGAGAATTTGCTCTAAGTTTACCAGGTACCTCAGTACCTATAGAGATAATGTCTTTTATTTAAAGATATTATGATCTACAAAGAAAAATTAGTTGAATGTGTCAACAATTTTGAACTTATTAACCATAAAATACAATTTTGAAGAAGACTCAAGGCAATGCCATAAAAAATAAAAATAATAAAACCTTATTATATAAAAAGATATTCTTCATAAGAATAACAATGACATAATACTAGATACAGATGTAGCTAAGAAACTGGTTGAAGCATGTGAATGTGTGCTGAAAGTAACTGAATTGATCTAAAGAGAATAAAGAGAAGTTTTTAAAAAATGTTGCTTTATTTTACTTATTTTTTACTTAGAACAAATTTTGACTTAAAAATAATTATTTTGTAAGTCCAATGTAATAAAACATTTGATAGTCAATACACAAATGTTTCAAAATACATACAAAACTTTATTTTTAATTTTCCTATTCACTTTCAGTTGGGATGATAAATTTACATGGTCCTATCCATCTGGCAACCTGATTGCTGTTCCTTTTTTTTTTTTTTCTGATTGCTGTTCTTGAATGTCTTAAGG
Source organism: Vulpes lagopus (assembly GCF_018345385.1). Classification (NCBI taxonomy): domain Eukaryota; kingdom Metazoa; phylum Chordata; class Mammalia; order Carnivora; family Canidae; genus Vulpes; species Vulpes lagopus. Next base: position 52,056,655 of record NC_054846.1, read on the forward strand.
TTACCTAAAATTCAACTTGATTAAAATCAATCTCCTGACCTCCTCCATACCTACCCTTCTGAAAGTGCTCCCAAATCAGTAAATAGCCCCACTATCTCCATCCATCCAACTGGACAAGACAGAAACCTCAAAGGCCACCTTGATATCTTCCTCTTTTTCACTTTTTTCCTTCCTTTTTCCATTCAATAAATTTTGCCTATGAGCTTCCCAAGTTGTGCTCTTCTAGATGGTAAGGAAGCAGAAGTAAAAAAAAAAAAGCAATTCTATACTTTCACAGAACTTAAATCATAGTGAGAAAGAGAAATAAACAAACCAATACATAATATAGTGTAAGATAATGATAAGTGTAATGAATACAAATAAGGCAAGGTAAAGGCACAGAGGATGATAGAGGGGGCTATTCTAGTTAGGGTGGTCAGAGAGGTAACCATTTAGTAGAAACTGAATGGTATGAGGAAATAATCCATCTATCTATCTGTCTATCTATCTATCTATCTATCTATCTATCTCTATCATCTCCATCTATCTATCTATCTATCTATCTATCTATCTATCTATCTATCTACCTATCTATCTATCCGAGAAAACAGTGATCTAGAGGTAGAAGCAAGCACAAATGTCCAGGGCAGGAATAAGTTTGGTATGTCTCTAGAACAGCAGGAAGGTCAGTGGGATCGAACAGAAACAAATGAGAAGGTGATTGGTACAAAATGAATTAGGGAGGGAAGGGTCCAGATTACATGGCCTTGCAGGCCTTGGTAAGAGTTTTGTATGAGAAGCCACTATAGGGTAGACATACCGAGAGTGATGAAATGATTTGATCTACATTTTCAAAGGGGGTCCTGAGGAGAGAAGTAATCAGTAGTGGGAAAGAGGGAGGTGAAAGCCAGGAGATGAGTTGGGTAGCTATTGCAGTGGTCCAAGAAGAAATAATGATGGGTTGGGTTAGGATAAAACCTGTAGAGTTGGTAAGAAGCTGCAGGATATGGAATCTATTTTGGGTAAAGACTTTAGGATTTAAGGGTAAGCTGAATATGAAATGTGAAAGTAAGAGAAAAGTCAATAATGACATTAAGGTTTTGGCTTGATATCATTTACTTAAGTTGTTACATTCCCCATCTCACTAAGGTCTTTAAATTTTATCTTTAGAAGATTTCTCCAAACTGTCCACTTCTCTTTATTTCCATGTTTTTGCTAGTTTGCGTAAAGAGTCCCCTACCCTGCCCAGCTTTCTTTTTCTCACTCTTCTCCTCTCCACATTGTTTTTTTTTTTCACAGCTTATTTGGCTCATGCCATTTCCTGGATTAAAACTCTTACACAATTTCCAATTGCATTGGACTGGAAATCCAAATTCTTTTTTTTTTTTTTGAGATTTTATTTATTTATTTGAGAAAGAGAGTGTGCACACAAGCAAGGGGAGCAGCAGGCAGAGGGAGAGGGAGAGTCTGATGGCAGGGAGTTTGATGTGGGGCTCAATCCCAGGACCCTGGGATCATGACCTGGGCTGAAGGCAGATGCCTAACTGACTGAGCCACTCAGGCACCCTGGAAATCCAAATTCTTTTGCAAGACTTTTTTACTTCCTCAGATGAACCAAGTTCATTGTCTATATTGGGACCTTTAAATACGTTTCCCTGTATCTATCCTGTTCTCCATACTAACTCCTTCCCTTGCCTAGCTGGCTTCTATCCTTCACTTTTATTTTAGCTCAGATATTATCTTTTCTATAGCCCCCTAAATTAGACTCTCCTGTCAGTCTCCCTTGGAACAACTAGATCCTTTTCCTCAAAGCACTGCTTCAATTTATAATTATATATGTGTTTGCATTTGTTTACTTACAGTTTACAATTCTAACTAGGTTCTATGTGGGTAGGGACAACATCTGTTTTTTGCGCAACAGTGAATAACCTAACATCTGACAGAGTACCTGACACATGGTAGACTTGTAGTAGATATTCATTAATTGAATGGAGTAAATACGTATGGGTTGGGGGGACAATGACACAGAGGGAAGGCAGGGAGGCTGATTGTTAGTGGGCTGTGTGGACAAGGAGTTCTAAACCCACAGTTTGCTAGTGGGTTCCCCCCAGAGCTAGGTAGAGGTGGGTATTGTTATGGAGGGGCTTCTAAGCTGCTCCAGGATTTAAATTTTACTGGACTTCACATAGTGTTTTTCTCAGAGAAAAGATAAAGGCATTAATCATCTAGGCAAAGGCTTCTTCTCTTTTCCTGTGTCACATAATGTACCCTGATTTGTTTCTGAATTTCTCATGTTTCTCCTTCCACAACCATCAGATCAGAGCTTTTAAGCCAGAAGGTTCACTCTTATCCAGCTATCATGTGAGGAATCACTGTGAGGCCTTCCAGAAGGTAAAAGTAGAACTCAGCCTGCTCTAATTAATAGGAGTCTCTCATCAAATGCTGCCCCCCGCCCTGCCCAGGACAGAGCAGTTACAGGCTGTCCCTCTGTACTCATTGAGTGGTGCACTGTAGGCTAGCCATGACTAAGGTAGGGGGTACGGGGCTTAGCAGAAGACAAAGAAATATAGAGAAGCAGGCCCATCTGGGGTATTTCCGATTCATTACCTAACCCCAAATCCTAGCACAGGGAGTACCTGTTCACTAAGTAAAATTAACTGAGACCCAAAAGAAAGGTTCCAAGTGCAGGGCAATAGGGCATGAGAGATAATGATGTTGGAGCCAAGACTGAGTCAGCAGAGAAGGAAATAGGCTGTCAAGGAAAAATCAAGGAGGGGCAGAGGCATGGATAGCAAGTGACTTCCAGTTTTCCAAGGCAAAAAGTACAATTACAGTCCTAAGTGGATGAAAATGTGATCAGAATGAGTGCAAAGGAGGAGAGTCGGATTACTTCAGAGATGATGTATGTGCAAGGTTTCAGGCCAGGTTACATCAAAGGTATTCTTTCCTATTATGACAAAGGGAAGGAGGAGTAAGACCTACCCTACCATGAATGAAAGGCCAGCATGAATACATGGGGAATGGAATGGAAATCTTGAGGATATATCCTTTAGGGTGTCAGTCTCCTGTGGAGGAGGAAGCTGGATTATTGCTCCATGTGAAAAGTGTAGATGCATAAGGCATAGCAGGCTGGAAGGGGTGGGATTTGAGTTGAGGAGGCAAAGCACTGATTGAGTAACAAAGACTGAGATATGACACAGCTTTGGGAAGGTCTGATACAGAGAAAGGCAGTGTTCTGTAAGTGTGCCAGGGGAATTATTGACATCATGTGACAGTTGCCAAGACCCAATAAGGATGGATTCAGCAACATGCATCAGGCTGTCAGGGTCAGAAGAAGTGCCAGGTCAGGAATGGAGACTAACACAGGAATCAGAGGGAGAGACAAAGATCCATCATACTGGCTAACAGGCTGAGTTAGGTCAGGCCTTAGTCATAATTCTGAGAAAAAGTCCTGGGAATTAAGGAACTTTCAACTTCTTGCCAGTGGCTCTTACGGCTATCTGCAGAACAGGACTGAACCCCTACATGGCTGGGACTAAGTCTACAGGTGAGCTAAGTTGTCAAACCTATGTCTAGTCTACTATGTCTATAGTTGCTTATCTTTGGTCTCACCTCTGGAGATGATTCTGTCCCCCATCCCTAGTCATGCCACTGTGTTCCCTTATACTACCCTATGATACCATGCATCATACTTAATTATAGTTTAACATTGTTCTTCCTTATTAATTAGAGTGAGGCCATGTCTCTATCTGCATATCATAAAGTTAAAGAAATTTATTGAATGAATGAGTGAATGAGAGTACGTAAGTCAGGGAGTAAAAGATGAGGTTGAAAAGACAGATAGTGACCAGAACATATGGTGCTTTGTAAGCCATGTTGTGGAGTAAAGACTGATCCTAAAAGAAGTGAAGAGTCACTAATGGATTTTTATTTATTTGGATCCTTTCTCTTTTCTTTTTGATATGTCTGGCTATGTTTATCAAACTTACTAATTTTTTCAAAGAACCAGTCCCTAGTTTTGTTGATCTGTTCTACTATTCTTTTGGTTTCTATTTCATTGATTTCTGCCCTAATCTTTATTATTTCTCTTCTCCTGCTGAATTTAGGCTTTATTTGCTGTACTTTCTCCAGCTCCTGTGGTATAAGGTTAGGTTGTATATTTAAGACTTTTCTTGTTTCTTGAGAAAGGCTTACGTTGCTATATATGTCCCTCCTAGGACTGTCTTTGCTACATCCCAGAGGTTCTGAAGAGTTATGTTTTCATTTTCACTTGTTTCCATTAACTTTTAATTTTATTTTTATTTAATTAAAATTTTTTAAATTTAAATTCAATTTGCCAACATATAGTATAACACCCAGTGCTCAGTCCATCAAGTGCCCTCCTCAGTGCCTGTCACCCAGTCATCCTATCCCCCCACACCCTCCCCTTCTGCAACTGTTTGTTTCCCAGAGTTAGGAGTCTCTCATGGTTTGTCTTCCTCTCTAATTTTTCCCCACTCAGTTTCCCTCCTTTCCTTATAGTCCCTTTCACTATTTCTTATATTCTGCATATGAATGAATCCCATATGATAATTGTCCTTCTCCAATTGATTTATTTTACTCAGCATATACCCTCCAGTTCCATTAATTTTTTAAATTCTTCTTTAATTTTCTGGTTGACCCATTCATTCTTGAGTAGGATGCTCTTTAACCTCCATATATTTGTGCTCCTTCCAAATTTTCTCTTGTGATTGAGTTCAAATTTTAAAGCATTGTGGTCTGAAAATATGCAGAGAATAATTCCAATCTTTTGGTACTGGTTGAGACCTGATTTGTGACCCAGTATGTGATCTATTTTGGAGAAAGTCCCATGTGCACTTGAGAAGAGTGTGTATTCTTCTGCTTCAGGATAAAATGCTCTGGATGTATCTGTGAAATCCATCTGGTCCAGGGTCTCATTCAAAATCCTTGTTTCCTTGTTGATCTGCTTAGATGATCTTTCCATTGCTGTGAATGGGGGTGTTTAAGTCCCCTATTTTTACTGTATTATTATCAATGTTTCTTTAATTTTGTTATTAATTGGTTTATATAACTGGCTGTTCCCAAGTTAGGGGAATAAATATTTACTATTGTTAGATCTTCTTGTTGGATAGACCCTTTTTATTTTAAAATTTTTCAGTTACCCCCTATTCTCAAAGGCCACTGGCTCCTAACTGGGCACTTGCTATGTTCCATTAGATCATGCCTTCACAAACTGGTTAAAATGTTGACTCATAAAAATCATCTCTGGCATTTTGGTCTTCATCACATGAAAGACAATGTCTAAGTCAATTTCTCAATATCCATCATCTGCCTGGGAACAGTACAGACTCCTTTCTATACCACTGATCTTCACAGCTAAAAAAAATTATGTGAAAGAGCTTTCATACTTCAGTACACTTATTAATCTTAGAAGCTCTGAATTCATGTATTTCATAACCTCCTACTTTTCAGGGTTATTATGTTAATTAAAATTATAAAATGGACTCAATAAAGAGCTTTTGGTAATTGAAGTGAGTAAATGAACTTTGTAAGTCTTCTTCCTGAAATTTAAGAATGAGGAGCATAGCATAAGGGGCGAATAACTTTATATTTTATTCCATCAGGAAATACATAATTGTTCTTTGAAAGACTTTCTTTGTAATCTATCTGGGAGGTCTATAAACTCTTCATACTGATACAACTATACACTTTTATAGAAAGATAGAACTTTAAGAATTATCTAGTCCAATGTCTTTGAAGCATTTTTTTTTTAGTTTCTTCTAAAGTGTTTTTTTAAAAAGAAAGCTAGCAAAGAAGCACAATATATAAAAACCAAGAAAACATAAACAGAATTCAGATGGCAAAAAATAAAGCAAAAGAGAGGTTGGGTTTGATCTGATTCAATCTTTTCATTTTACACCTGAAGCCTGGAGAGGTAAAGGACTGGCCCAAAGCCCTATTGAAGGTTAGAGAAAGAGCTGAGAACTACTCTTACAGTTGTATTTGTGTCGTGTTTATCAGGCACAGTTCTTAATGCTGAGGATAAATTAGTGTATAAAACAAAGTTCCCATTTTTATAAGAGAGAACAAATAGACAAAAACTCTGTGTGTGTGTGTGTGTGTGTGTGTGTGTGTGGGAGCAATGACCAGTGCTATGAAGGAAAAAAGGCAGCCCAAGGGAAGAAAAAGTAAGGTAGGACAGTAATAAGTTTGTTATAAGAGTTGTCAAGGAAGGCGTTTCTGGTGAGGTAACATCTAAATAAAGTGAAGGAGTCAGTCCAGTGAATTTCTAGTGGCAGGCAGAGGGAAAGGGAGAAGCAGACTACTGGCAGACCAGGAAACAAGATGAAGAGCTTAATCCCAGGACCCTGGGATCATGACCTGAGCCAAAAGCAGATGCTTAACTAACTGAGCCACCCAGGCACCCCTAGAATCTGTATTTTGAATACAGAAAAAAATAATAAAAAGCTTGGTGTTCCTTCATGTCCTGACCAGATTTTCCACTCCAAGGCCACGTTTGTAGCTTCTTCATCCTTGTGCTAAAACTCTTCTCTTCCTGTTCACCCTAAGTCCATGTCTCTTTCCAACCCTCAATGATTCTGTAAGTCCCCAATACCCTGCAAATACATTTTCTTTTGTCTGAGTCAAACAGGATAGATTTCTATTCTTAGCAACTAAGGAAACTATATACATTTATATATAACCAATTTAACTTGAGACAATGAAAACAGTACCAACCTAAGTCACATTTGCCTTCTAGATAATTAGAATTATGCCGTTGAACAATGATGTTGATAAAGAAATCTTGAATTACGTATATGGTCTTTGCCAACTCATTTGCCTCTCTGAAAAGCAATTTCTCCAACTAAAAAACAAGAAGATTAAATTAAAAACCAAACAAAACAAGATGAAACTAACTGATCCTCTAAGGGTCTTTACAGAATTGACATTCTAGGATTCCAAAGACTATGAGGTTATGATTCCAAGAATTTCATTATAATGTTATTAGTTTTATAAGATGTTTTCAAAGCTTGAAACAAAGACCAGTAAAAAAAATTTTCAGATCATATGATAGCCTCAAATCACAGTATATAAAGAACTGCCTATCTCAATTCTACATAGGGTAGCTCAGACATTTGACTGCTTCCTGTATTGAATAATAAATAAGAATATGGTAGGGGAGATATGGTGTGTCCACTGAAAGATGTCATTTAATTTTTTTTATTCATTTATGATAGTCACACACAGAGAGAGAGAAAGGCAGAGACACAGGCAGAGGGAGAAGCAGGCTCCATGCACCAGGAGCCTGACGTGGGATTCGATCCCGGGTCTCCAGGATCGTGCCCTGGGCCAAAGGCTGGCGCTAAACCGCTGCGCCACCCAGGGATTCCTGAAAGATGTCATTTAAGATCACATAGCTAATCAGTGGCAGTTAGTCAGGGCTTCAACTCCAGTAATGTGGACTTTCATAGGAGAGATAGGTAGGGTGTTCAGGGAAGGATTCTTCAAGAAGGTGGCTTCGGGGTAAATCTTGACAGTGGGATAAAATGGGGTCATTTAATTGGGAGGAAAGATTTCTTGGAGGGAGTATATATGAAAAGGATCATAGATGAGAAAGTACAAGATGTATTCAAAAGGAACTGGGCATGTGGCTGAAACATAGGTTTTATGTGGGACTCATTGGTGAGGAGTCTGAAGAGAAGCCTAAACCCAAATGTAGGGAATGGGATAGAGTCTGAATGTCAGGCTGAGGAATATCACCAAGGAAACAAATCATACATATGCTCCACTTTCTCCAAGTAATCTTTCCTGCTTCGCATCTACATCCTCCACCTTGTCTATGACAATGTCAAAGGAGGGACAAGATCCATATAATGTGGATCACAGACTTTGGAGAAGTCTTAGCTAAAAGGGAACAACAAATGGGTGGATTACATTTGCAGGCAGGACTACCGAATAGCTGCCAGCTTCTGATCAAAAGCTTTACCAGTCTAATCCTTTCTGAAAGAGTTCTAGGGATATCTTGAACTAGGTCTGGAATTTGGGGAAGGCATGAAAAAGGGGTGGTAAGTGTGGAAAGAAGAGGGCTGTGACAGGAGAGTGGTTAGAAAGGCTAGGCCTTCTCCCCGAGCTAGTCTTCCGTCTTGAAACATAACATTGAGAAAGTGTTCTGCAAGCTGACAAGTTATTGCAAAAGGGAAGAAAAGAAGAGAAAAAATAAATTCTGTGAACTGAAGACAAAGGTGATGAGATCAAGAGGCAAATCCAAGGAGAAAGGTCTTAAAGGAAGATTTATTAGATAGCATGGCTTGCATCACTCCCAGAGGCAGGAATGATTTGGAAAATAAATTCAGCAATGTTTCCTGTCTTTTTGGGGTCAGACCTTACAGAAAGTGATATTTCTCAAAAATGAGTCCCAGTCTACCCCAGGGCTTCCAGCTTGCTCAAGATGGATTCCCAGCATTGTGAATGCATATTTATAGGAATGAGGGTGAAAAGAATAGGAACTTCGTTCTTTCTGGATTAGTTCTGGTCAGAAATTGCATCTCTATTTACTTGAAAATCAGTCAGACTGTAGCTGTACCTATCCCTGTCACTGGAAGCAGCAAAGCTTCAGCTGATCAAAAGTGCATCTGAATGCTGAAAAGCTCAAAGATGCAGACTGCAGAAAAGGGAACTGCAGCCCTGCCTATGAGGTTAGTACACCCCACCTGGCTACCTCTAACTCCAAAATCCAGTTAATTTCCTCAGTTAAAGCCGATCTGTATAGATAATGCAAAACTCAAACATACATTCAGTACCTACTCCATGTAAGCACTTTTTTCTAAGTACTAGAGATTTAAAGAAAAATAAGACACAATCCTGTCCCCTTATACCAAGAAATTCAGTCTTACAAGAGATACAAGCACCCTGACCAATGATAAGAAGTGTTCTGAATGCTGCAATAGAGATGTGTGCCTGTGTAATCGGAGCACAGAGAAATTATGTGTGATGTGGTGGATGGACAGTTAACTCACCAGGAGATAAAGGGGTAATAAAGGAATTTCTAAGCAAAGAAAAAAACATAGGGAGATAGAGCTGGATTTGGCATACAATTTAAGGGAACAGATATTTAAGTAATATCAGATTTTTTTTACATGTCTGCTTAAAAACTCCTAGAGCCTTTCCACTGTACAAAAAAGTGGGGAGATAAACTCCTCATCATGATATACCCTCCACCTATTTCATCTTGTACTCTTCTTTCTTCCTCTTCTAGTCCTGCAGGCCTTCTCTCTGTTCTTCAAATACATCAAGTTCAGCCCTATCCCAGGGTCTTTTCATTTGCTCTTCCCTCAACTCCTTCTTGTCTTTCATATCTCATTCCAGATGCCACCCCCACAAGGCGTTTTCCCCAGCCACTTAATTTAAATTAGACTAACTACAGTCACTCTCTTTTATCTCCCTGTTTCATTTTCCTCATAGCACTTGTCACCATATGAAATTTTGTTTCCTACCACTGAAATATGAGCTCCTTGATGACGGGCACTCCATGTCTATATCTGTATCTTCTGTGCTTAGAAGTTCCTGGTACAATGATTGAACAGATTAACTCAATGGTGATAAGAACCTTGCATCAATATGGAGGGCACCAGACCTTCACTGGGTGTCCTGTATACTGATGCAAGGTTCTTATTCACCAAGCACTTGGTATTTTCTGTGTGCTGGGTCCATGCTGAGCCAATTATCTTATTTAACACTCACAACAATCTGCCTCTCTTTAATGATGAAATATTTGAGAGATAGAGGGGAATTTAATAATACGTCAGTGCCACATTGCTCCTAAGGAGAACTAGAATTTGAACGCAGTCTATCTGACTCCCAAATCGACAATTTAACAATCAGTGAAAAGGAGTGATTGGGCTGCAGCAATTGCTCTTAAGCTACCTCAGAACCTTGGCATTTGAGGGAACTTCTACAAATGTATGATTATACAGGAGTGTATCATTCTGGAAGGGATGTCTTTGTGGAGAGGGGACAAGTCAAATCTAGTAGTAGATCCCAAATCTTGCCCTCAGATACCAGAAATTCTCTCTATACTTAAACTCTATATATCCTCACCTTAGATTTAAAAACTGGGATAATATATCTACTTTTACATTAAAAATCTAGAAAAAAATTTTAAAAAACCAAATTTGATTTAGAACAAACACTTGGATAGTAAAGGTCCAATTCAGTTAATTTCCTGGACCTTTGACTTCATGCTGGCCAAAAATGGCATACTGTGTGTGTGTGTGTGTGTGTGTGTGTGTGTGTGTATTTTGTAGATCTAGGTCTAAATTAAAATTGAAGTGAATTATATAAATGTATATTATAGAAATATAAATAATAAACAAAAGAGGAAATAATGACAAGATATCATGGGTAGGAAAATAAAACAAAGCTTGAAGTAATGGTATCACAAACAGACGCATACCATGAAGTCCTATGCCATCATTAAAAGTGGGCAGCCCCAGTGGCTCAGTGGTTTAGCGCCACCTTTGGTCCAGGGTGTGATCCTGGAGTCCCATGTTGGGCTCCCTGCATGGAGCCTGCTCCTCCCTCTGCCTGTGTCTCAGCCTCTCAATCTCTCTCTCTCTCTCTCTCTGTCTCTCATGAATAAATAAATAAAATCTTAAAAAAAAGTAGCCTTTAAATTTGAGCTTCCTAGTAGCCAAAGCAAAAAGGAACTATAACCAGTCACATGGCTTTTAGAGTTCATAAAAAAGAATCCAGTTGCTTGGGGAAAAAAATAAGCCAGTTACTCACAATTTTTCCTGGTCATGAAACCTGACAGTTTTTTTCATGTCTTCATATGGTATGCATCTGTTTTCTTACCATATTTAGAGTAAATTCATTAAGAAAAATCATAAGACTATTTTTATGAGTTCCTTTAATGGAGGCCAAGGGCAATATATCAAAGGGGAATTCTACAAAGGCGACTCTACGAAGTACAAAGATGATGCAGTTCAGTTATGTAGATCTCAGATTATCTAGCATGTTAGCATGTTCTAAGAACAGGGGAACTAAGGAACTATGCTATCTTCAAGCAGGCTTTGATTAATGCTGTTTCTTGTAACTGGATTTTTATTCAGAATAAGGCAGCAAAGAATTTGAGGTTCTGCTTTGTGTCAAATTCCTGGAATACAAATAGTCCACTCTGGTAGTTAAAAGCATAATCTTACATAATTACAGTTAACTAAGTGGAGGATAGATCTTATACACTCTTTTGCAGAAATCAAACAAATCTGTGTACTTACCTGCATAGATGGCCGAAAAGGAACATGTGGATAGAGTAAACATTATCCTTGGAAAAATATACCAGATCTAATTTAATGCACTGACAATTGGCATAAAATTGCAGACTTTTCAACTTTCAATTTTAAATAAGACGATATATTTTCTCTTTTAATTAGAACCAAAGTTTCTAATTAAACTTTGGAATTGTTGGCCACCGAACTGAGCTAAACAAGGGCTTCCTTACAGTTCAAAGAGACAAAATCTTGGGCATAACTATCTATTCACTAGGGAGTGCTTTTGACCTAAGCTCTAAAATGCCACTTTGAAAAAAGGGAGTCTGGAAAAGTTCCCTGTTCAATGATTGTGTTTTAATAAATAAAAAGACAGATGCGAAGAAGAGAAAGCAGCATATGGAATAAAAACCGTACAAGTAAATTGTCTGCAGAACGTTTCAGTAATCCCTGTGGCATGTGCTTCCTAGAGAATGATGGGACGTTTGTCAACACACGTAGAGCAAATGATAGGAAAAGATTCCCATATATAATTCATCTCTCTATCAAGTTAAATACACAAATACTTCAGTTGTGGGTTGGCACATACTAAATATTTAAAAGCTTCCCACAGTGCTCCAGGTCCTCACTGTTGCCATTCCAGACAACAGCAGGAAACAAGCATTTCCCACATTCAGAGTCACTGACAAGCACCTCTTTTCTCTTATTTGTCAATAAGCATTATTATTTTACTCTGGCTGTTAGTACTCTCCTTGGCCAGAAACAATTATCGAGAGACTTAAAGCTAGTGGGTATATACCCAATTATACTCATAGGTATGACTGATTTTTAAATTAGTTAGGTGTAGGATTCCATTGTTCCTTATTCATTAAAGAGTTATTTTATCATAATATTTACATCACTTCAATGGACGTGTGTGTGAGCATGTGTCTCCCTCTCTTAGACAGAAACTGCTTGACAATAGTAGTTGTTACTAGCAGTTATTTTTTTTGGTACACTCAGCACTTCTCACACAGGAGACACTTAAATTGACTACAAATAAATGAATGACTACAAAAAAATTGTCCCCCTCCATAAAAATATTTGATTTTTGAGTGCTTTACACCACTGCTATCACCTCACTAATCCTTGTGCTCTATGCTCCTGAACAGATTAGATTTAAATCATCAAAGGTACATCAAGAACATTCCACATAATATATTCTGCATATGATTTTTATATATGATTTCTCAGTTGAAATCTAATTCTATTTACAAAACTACTTCATATGAACATTCTTTGAATCATAGTTATTATATAAACCCAGTTACATCTTTAAACTACTGTGCTGAGTCCTTCAAGTAAATTTGAGAAGTAAGAATGAGAATTAGCCAAGCACATGGATGATAGCTTCTCTCTAACTCATTATTTAAAAATCATGTATTCTTTGAGGAGCGCCTGGGTGGCTCAGTTGATTGAGCATCTGGCTCTTGATTTTGGCACAGGTCATGATCTCAGAGCCAGGGTGGTGGCACTGAGCTGGTGAAGGGTTTCATGCTCAGTTGGGAGTGCACTTGAGATTCTCTCTCTCTCTCTCCCCCCCCCCCACCTGCCCCTTCCCCTGCACTCTCTCTGTCTCTAACAATAAATAAATAAATCTTTAAAATAATAAAAATCACTCATGCTTTGAGTAGTCACTGTTTTTCCAGGTCAATCTCTTTCTTTAAAAGGAAGACTTTAAGGCACTAGATACATTAACTAAAAATAATATCAGTTGTCTGCATTATTATATTAGATATTGTCAAGAGCTGAAGAAATAATTATTTTGCTTCCAAATCATTCATTCTCAAAGATGATCAAGAGGAGGAAGAAATGAGTGGGGAACAATGAGTTCCTAATATTACTAATATTAATAAGTATGATCATTTTAATATTAATAATTAACATTTATTAAGGGCTTACTATGTAGCAGGGGCTGTTATATTCCATTCATTATTATTAACATGTCCTTTTTGAGAATGAGAAAATAGGTTTGAAGAGTTAAGTAATTTCCCTAAAGGTCACATAGCTGATGAGTGGTGGAGTTAGAATCAGATTCTTGATGTGTATAACTCCAGGCCTGAGGAAGTAACCTAGTCACAGTTGGTCTTGTCTTACCAGAGCTTCTCAGAATAAGGGAGAGAAACAGGGCCTGTGAGGTCCCTGAAGGCCAGAATACATTCTGCCTCTATTCTATACTCCGATCCAATCCTGGGGCTTTAAAATCCAGTTAGATACTTTAATTCTTGAATTTATATCTCATGCTCTACCTTTCCACTGAGCTTCACACATGTATTTCATTGTCTGCTAGACATCTTTGCTTGGATGCCTAGTGGACGTCTGAAAAGTAACATGTCTGAAACAGAACTCTTGATTTTCTTTCTTCAATTGAACTAACCAGTCATTGAAGTAAGAAACCTAGTAGTCATGGCTCCTTTCTTTCTCTAGCATCTACTATTAAATCCACAGGCACACTCTTTTGACATACCTCCTGATAGCAATCACTTTTCAGCACCCCACCTCTAGGACCCAAGCCGCCTAGATCACCGTAGGCACCTCCTTACTAGTATCCCTTAAAGCGCCATTTTCTTTCTGCTGGGCCACTAGCAGCCTCCCTGGCCTGAGGCCCTCTTCATCTTTCTTCTGGATGACTACAGCAACCTCTTCGATGACTTGCTATCTTCACTCTTGCTCTTTCCCCCCTTCCCTGGTCCCTTTAGTCTACTTTCTAGCTGGCAGCCAGGTAATATTTAAAACATAAATTAGATTCACATTACTTCCCTTATTGAAAGCCATTGAAAATTTAGGGCAAAACCCAAAATCTTTACCACAGCCTTATAAAGTTCTACATCTGATTCAACTCCTGGCTATTTCTCAGATCTTTCTTACTACTTGCTCAGTTCTGCTCAGTTACACTGGCCTTCTGACTTGTTCTCATCTCTGGGCTTTACTCTACACTGTTGCTTTTCTCTAGAATGTTTTTCTCTAGAGCTTCATATGGCTCACTTTCTTACTACAGTCAGATTTTTGCTCACATGCCCCATATTATCTAAAATATTCCTCCTCTATAACTCTCTATTTTTTTCTTCCTGACTTAATTTTATGTTACTTATCAATACCTGATAGTGTACTATATATTTATTTTGTTATGTGTCTTGTTCCACTATAATGAAAGTTTCATCAGGGAAAAGGCTTGATTTTATTCATGTTGTCTCCCCAGGATTTAGAACAGAGTCTAGCACACAGTAAGTGGTCAATAAATATATACTGCCTGGATGCAGTTTTTCCAAAGTCCAACAAACAGAAGCATGGCATAATTGGTGAAAAAATATTTGCAAAATGAAAATGGGCATGAATACCAGAGAGTGGTTTTATAGGTGAGTGAGATATGTTTGGAGCCAGGCAGACTCAAGTTTGCAATGTCACTCCCTGCCCCTACCCCAGCCTTATTGAGGAATAATTGATAAATACAATTATATTTCAAGTATATAATGTAATGATTTGATACTTGTATATATTGTGAAAGGATTCCCACCACTATGTTAATTAACACATCTATCACCTCACAGTTTTACCTCTTTTTTTTTTCAATGAAAACATTTAATTTCCATACTGCCATGGGAAATGTCAATTGTACAACACAGTATTATCAACTATAGTCACTATGTTGAACATTAAATCCTCAGATCTTATTCATCTTATAACTGAAAGTTTGTACCATTTTACCAAACTCTCTTTGGCAACCATTTTTCTACTCCCTGTTTTTATGAGTACATTTTTTTTTTTTAAGAGAGGGAGAGAGGCAGGGGGAGTGGCAGGGGGAAAGAATGCTAAGCAGGCTCCATACCCAGTGTGGAGACCAATGTGGAGTTTGATCCCATAACCCTAAGATCATGGCCTAAGCTGAAATCAAGAGTTGTATACTTAACTAATTGGGCCACCCAGGAACCACATGAGTTCAATTTTTTAAAAAAGATTCCACATATAAGTGATACCATGCAATATTTGTCTTTGTCAGTCTGGCTTATTTCATTTAACAAGGCCACTTTTAATGTTCTCTTCAAGGGATGGTAGAGAAACCAGTTGAGAATGTGTGAGTAGGCCCAGAAACAGGATCACTTTGAAATCTTACCCCTTGCAATGTGGGCACTTACAAGAGAATCCTTATCCAAGTAATTGATTCCTGCTTCAAAAATGGTAGAGTTGGGTTTTCATAATGGAGAAGGGGCTGAAATCTCCATTCATCTAGACTGGCTTTTCAGTTTAGTTCCCAGAATTAGCACTTTGCCAAGTAGCCCCCAACCTGGGCTTAAATATTTCCAGCGCCTAAAAACTCATTGTCACATTTACCAAAACTTTGCCTGCTCTATCACTTCCCCCAAATCATATATTCTCCTTTGATAAATAAAGTACTAAGCTTAAAATACTAAGCAACTAAGAAAAGAAAGGAAGAAGAAACCAGTATTTTCAAAGCATCTACTATGTGCCGATAATTGTGCTAAATGCTTTACCCAGTTTACTTTATTTAATCTTCATAAAAACCTGTGATATAGAAAATTTTATCCTCAATTTAAAGATGGTATGATTAAAGTCTAGAAAGATGACGGGACTTGCTTAAAATTTAGTACTTGACTCGAGACAATTTCATGATTTTTGTGAAAACAAACCCAAAGAAACCAAAACCAAAACCAAAACCAAGGCAAACGAGTAAACAAAACACCAACACCTGGTTAAAACTCAAGAGTCACAGCAGGAAACAAGGTGGCACACTCAAACAAGCTAATGCATAAGACATTTTAATGTAAGACTATTTTCAAAGGTGGAAGCAGAGTGCAGAAAAACCAGATGGATAGTGTTGTACCCAGAGGCCAGATACCACCTGGAGGCAGGAAGGGAAGAGGGGAAGGAATGGTTACCAGACCTGCGAAGCTGAGAGGCTGTGTTGAGTACCAATTACAAAAGTGACAAAGGACATAGACAGCCAGTACCACTCCTCAGGGTGAAAACTGGAGAAATACATGACACAACTTTACATTTCTCCCTCCGTCTGTCTTTTAATGGCACCCCTGATTGACTGGAACCTAAGAGAAATCATAGATTTCTATGATGTAATCCACACAGGCAGGCCTGGTGATGAAGTGTAAAATAGTATGGAAAAGGATGCAGAGAAGATCAGGAGGGACAAATTGAATATATCCTGCATGCCTACTTAAAGAAGGTCATGAAAAGCTATGAATAAGCCTGAATTTGGATTATACTACTTTGTCTCAATTGCCACATTGTGTTTTAACCTGCCAATTCTTGTTTTGTTCACTAAAATACTTCAAAGAAAAGATTATCTTTAAATGATTATTATTTTGCAATTACAGCCCACTTTAATGAAAATTATGTGCTTTTTTTTCATAACAACTTCTCTAAAAATTCCTCTTTGGTACTTCATGAACATCCCATAGTTCTTTCAGAGCATTTATATATAGCCTTTTTTAATTGTTTCTCTAAAACAATTAGAATTTCATTATTATATTTGAAATTTTAATATAGTCATTATAATGTCAAAGGAAACTTCTCTGAGACACATTCATATTTTCATATTAATGGAAGTACTATTATAATGTTAATAGAAAAATGGGTTTAATCAATTATTTAATTCATTCATTAACTACATATTACCTTCAAACTCAAGGGAATGTAAAACAAACAACTCATTTAAAACAACAAAAATGACTGTGCTTTGGAAACTTCCAAGGTATATTCAGTAACTTTAAATCATTTTTATCTGGAATGACTAATCCCATAGGAACAGAAATAGCACACCATGTGAAAAGAACATAACCCTTTGAGTTAGAGGGACCTAGATTAAAGCCCCAGCTCTATAGTTAACTGGCTGTGTGATTTTGTAACATCTTAAAGTCTCTGAGCCTGTTTCTTTGTCTATAAAATGGGTAAAATAATCTGTATCTCATAGAGTTATTTGAGGATTGTGGTAAATAAAATATGCAGATTATATGAGAGTGCTTGGCACCTTAAAAATGCTCAGGAGATAGAAGGTATCATCTGTTCATTTTTATTCTTAAATAGGGCTTCTTTCAAATGTCCTTGCTCCTTTTCCATTTAAGAACTGCTTTCCCTTCATGTCTCACAATCAGAGCCTGAAACTAGCCCTAAGCAAGGAGTCCTTTGCTTTCTCCCCTCTGGGCCCTGACCTATCATTCTTTATTCCTCCAGACAAAGGCACCTGTCATACCTAAGGTCCCTATCCTCCAAATGGTATTTCTCTGTCTTAGCACAGAAAAGGAAAGGAAGGCCAACGGTTTGTTGGTTTGTTGTTGTCTGTTGTTTGCTTTATGCCTCCAATAGAGGAGAAACCACTCCCCAGGTCTGATGTACTCTAAAGCCCAAAGCAGGGGCAGAGGAGCTGGAAATAGGAAACCTGAAAACTTCAACCCATGAAGAATAATAACCTTTTCCATTGGGCCCACATGCTTAGCACAGTCTGTCCCTAGGGAAACTGGAAGTAAAGGAGGCTGGATTTAGGGGCAGCAGTATTATCATTACTCCAATTTTAGAAGGTAAGAGATCAGCTCAAAGTCAAGCCAGATTTTGATCAAGAGGAGGGCCACAGGGGCAGCTGCCAATAGTGCTAATCTATAAGATGTGTTCAACGTAACTGAAAGCATAAAAAGATGATGGGAAACATTCCATGTAACAGAACTCTCTACTCTCTAACTCTTTATGTTAAGATAAAGGATGATGTTCTGAGGGTGGAACCTGGTAAATGCAGAGCAAAAGATGAGAAAGCAAGTCCAGGACAGGTTTGTTGGGCTGATTTTCTCAAGTTCACCTTGCAGCTTAGCCATCTCTTTATCCAAACATTCTGTGAGTTCAGGCTCACAGAGCCTTCCTGTCCTTCCTTCATTCCAGTTACCTCACCAAACTTGCCTCTAACTTTCCAGTTACTTCCCTGAGCCTCATTTTACTCAACTTAAAAAAGGGAATTTTGATATTTTAAGGCTATTATAAAGATTAGAGAAAACAAATGTAGAATATTTAGGCTATTATCTGGGCATTAAGTGGTAGTTGTCATTGTCACTCCTGTTTGTTATTTTTCTTTCTGGCATCATCATCTGATGATCTCGCAGTTGTCTATTTTCCTATCTATCTGTCCCAATAAACTGTGAGGAACTTAAGGGCATGGCCCACATGTGTCCACCTCTGCATCATCAGCACTTAGCACAGAGAAAACTCTCAAACATTTGTCAAAGGAATGAAAGAATAAATGGCTCCTTCTCTGACTGCTCAAATGTTTGCAGTCACCTGAATGGCACTTGAGTTTATGCTGCAGAGGAGAGTGCAAAGGAGGCCCTTTGTGAAGCTGACCTTTAGGTTTTGGCCCCATTCAGGCACCTTTTCCTTCTTTTGCTCCTATTTCACAGGAAGAGAGATAGTATGAGACATCAAGGGAAAGAACATCAAATCCTAGAGAGCCTAGATGCAATTTGCACTTCCACAAATTGCCCGGAGGACCTTAAATTGCAACTAATTATCACCAGTAATTAGAGCTACTCTTCAGAGAGGCAGAAATAGTGTCCTGTAGAGAACACCCCATGTTCCTCAAAGAGAAATTCAGATGGGACAGATGTCACTCCCTTCTTATAATCCTTCCCTGATGAGGGTGCTCCATTTGGCTTCAGTGACGGACCCAGAGACTTACCGCCTGGACCAACAAGATATTAATGACAAGAATGACACAATGCATCTTGGAAGTGTTCTGAAATTTTAAAAGTGTTTTTAGCCAATACCATACTAGATTCTCAGACCAGTCCCATGATGGAAATAAGATTCATGCCTTTGTTGCACACCTACCGTGTGCCACTTATTCTACTAAGCACAGAAAATACATTATTACACACCCTATAAAATAGCAGCCTTTGTAGAATTTGAAGACTCATGCAAGAAGCAGTAAGTAGTATTTCATTACAGTCTAATGTGATCAGCGCTATAATAAAAGTATAGGCAACTGTGTTTAAAAATATATATCCCCATGATACAGAAATGGTTATGGGACTAGGTAACTCAGAGGAGGTGACATTTTATCATCACAGCAAATGCACGTAGTAATACTCTTGGTGTAAAAATAAGGAAACTGGAGCTCACAGAAGTTAAGGGAGTTGCTTGTGGCTATGTGGTAAATAGGGAAGTCAAAACCAAAACCTAAGTCCTTTCAATCTCTGGCTTGCTAAGGGAACACCTCTATCCAATATTGAATTTGCCTCTACAGTTTTCCTACAAACGTTTGTCTAGCATATGCTTGAATACCTTTAGTGACAAAATGTTTATCACCTCATAAGGCTTCCCATTTCACTGTAGGGTAGAACTTATTTTTTAAAATGTCCTTTCTTAACAGAAATAGCAATGAGGAAGAATTACTGTGCTTAGAGAGGGATAGGGAGGGCACGGGCATAACTGTTGATACAGAAAGTTTGACTTTCCAGAATAGTTTTGAGCTAGACAGGGAAGAAAAACTGGGCAAAGTGAAAAGGATGGAATAGATCAAGAGTTGATGAGGATGTGGAACAACCAGAATTCTCCTATATAGCTGGTAGGAGTATGACCTGGTAGTACCGACAATATTTATAAAGTGGAACATAACTGTGGCAGGCTGAAGAATGTCAGACTCCTCAAGAATGTCCACATCCTAATCACGGGAACCTACAAATGTTACCCTATACAGCAAAAAATACTTTACAGATGTGATTAAATTGGGATCTTGAAAGGGGGAGATTATTCTGTATTATCTGGGAGGACCTGATATAATTACGATTCTTGTAAGAGAGAAGGCACTGTAAAGACAGAAGCATGTTGGCCATGTCCATGTCTTCCTCTGTGAGATTTCTCTTCATGTCTTTTGCCCATTTCATGATTGGATTGTTTGTTTCTTTGGTGTTGAGTTTAATAAGTTCTTTATAGATTTTGGAAACTAGCCCTTTATCTGATATGTCATTTGCAAATATCTTCTCCCATTCTGTAGGTGAGAAAATGCTCTGCATCACTTGCCATCAGGGAAATACAAATCAAAACCACAATGAGATACCACCTCACACCAGTGAGAATGGGGAAAATTAACAAGGCAGGAAACAACAAATGTTGGAGAGGATGCGGAGAAAAGGGAACCCTCTTACACTGTTGGTGGGAATGTGAACTGGTGCAGCCACTCTGGAAAACTGTGTGGAGGTTCCTCAAAGAGTTAAAAATAGACCTGCCCTACGACCCAGCAATTGCACTGTTGGGGATTTACCCCAAAGATTCAGATGCAATGAAACGTCGGGACACCTGCACCCCGATGTTTCTATCAGCAATGGCCACAATAGCCAAACTGTGGAAGGAGCCTCGGTGTCCATCGAAAGATGAATGGATAAAGAAGATGTGGTTTATGTATACAATGGAATATTACTCAGCAATTAGAAACGACAAATACCCACCATTTGCTTCAACGTGGATGGAACTGGAGGGTATTATGCTGAGTGAAATAAGTCAATCGGAGAAGGACAAACAGTGTATGTTCTCATTCATTTGGGGAATATGAATAATAGTGAAAGGGAATATAAAGGAAGGGAAAAGAAATGTTGGGAAATATCAGGAAGGGAGACAGAACATAAAGACTCCTAACTCGGGGAAACGAACTAGGGGTGGTGGAAGGGGAGGAGGGCGGGTGTTGGAGGGGAATGGGTGACGGGCACTGAGGTGGACACTTGACGGGATGAGCACTGGGTGTTTTTCTGTATGTTGGTAAATTAAACACCAATAAAAGTTAATTTAAAAAAAAAAAAAAAAAAAAAAGACAGAAGCAAAGAAAGATTTGATGGAGGAAGGAGCTATGAGACGAAGGTGCAAGGAATGTAGCTTTAAAAGCTAGAAAAGACAAGGAGACAGATTTCCCGTTGGAGATTCCAGAAGGAACCAGCCCTGTCATCACCTTAATTTTAACCCCATAAGACTCATTTTGGACTTCTTACTGACAGAATTGTAAGATAATAAATTTGTATTGCTTTAGGCCACTAAGTTTGTAGTAATTTGTTATAGCAACAACAGGGAACTAACACAATACGTATACTTGATGGCTGACCAATTCTTTTATATCCCCAATAGAATACATGCATATATATGTGCAAAAAGACTTATTCAATAATATTCTACAATACTATTTGTAATATACAAAAATAGGAAGTACCCAAGTGCCATTGACAATACAACAGATAAATAAATTGTGGGACTAAGTCAGGATAATGGTTATCCTTGGGGGAGCGGAACACAAAGAGGGCTTCTGAGATTCTGGTAATGTTCTGTTTCTTAATTAGGATGCTGGTTACATAGGCATATTCAGACTGAAAATTCATCAAGCCGTATACTTATATGTGCACTTTTACGTTTGCATATTATATTTCAATAAAAAGTTTAAAAACAAACCAAAGTTGAACTTACTGAGGCTACTGGATGGACCCTCTGGGGGCCACCATGAATGTCTCAAGGCCAAAGGGTATTTGCCTAGGGTCCAGTGTTTAAAAATGAGAATGATTTTGGTCCTAAGCAAAAATTTAACAAGGTCTGCTACCTTTAGCATTGCAGAAAAGTCTTTCATGCCTGTTGTTTAGGCACTTTCCTACTGTGGACCTCATGACTCAGTGGACATATTATTCCACCCGTTTGAAAAATACAGCATGTTGTATTTTTATGTGTTTGTTTCTGCAAGGACAAGGTAGCTCTGCTGTTGTGGAGCAAGCTTGGTCTGGGAGACAGCAGACATGGATTTGAATTCTGGCTCTGTCACCGACTTGCTGGAGTATCACAAATCACTTCATTCTAAGATCATCCGTAAAATGAGTGGCTATGGGGTTAACTATAATCTGTAGGAATTAAACATAATATGTGAATACCCCTGGCTCCATGATTGGCACATACAGAAGATTAGCATACATGTTATAGCTGAATGAGGAGGAAGATTTCACTGGGGAATGCATATGGAGGGGAGAAGGGAAAGTTATGCCTGAGCCCTAGTTCTCTGGACAAGGAAGACACAAGGCTGCAGTAGAAAAAAAAAAAAAAATCCCAGAAACCGAGCTGGTTTAGACCAGGGCTGAAGCAGCCTGAGATATGAGAAGAATGGAAAAATGCCAGAAAAGTAACATCAATTATCATATATAAAGAGAAAAGTGTGGTATAGTCACACCAATAGGTCAGAAAGCAGAGATTCCAAGAGGCATGTAAGGAATGCAGCACTGGGTAGGCTAAGGTGAGGGCTTCAGGACACAGGCTGTGAACAGATCTCCAGGGTGAGGAGTCCACTGGCTTAATAATGTGAAGGTAGTCAGAGACTTTAAAGGAGCACTGCTGGACTGAAGAGGCTGGGCTTTGAAGGATTTAAGCAGGAGGCTTGTTTAGCTAAACCCTTCCCTAGGTGAGGCTAGGGTTTGGGGCACACTGCCTCTCACCCATGGATGGCTTTCGGCATTTGCAGATTAAACAAAAGTTCAAAAATCTATTTTGATACCTGGCAATATGCTACTCAATGGTTTTCTGTTGTGTTCTGTGACCTTTCTGCTGTGTGTCTGTTTTGCTATTGATTTTAATTACGGAATATAATTTCCGGCATTAGGACTCAGGCAGCTCTCTCTGGCGGGCCAAGCTCTTGCCAGGGCCTCCCAGAGGAAGGCAAATGGGAAAGCAGTATGGCTTAGAGCTATGTGCTATTCCTTACAAAGGACACAATGGGCTCTTTTCATATAAATGTCACTGCTGCGGTCTGATGCTTCTCTGCCATTCCACTAAGCGTGAAGGGGGAATAGGATGTGGGAACAGAAATACTGCCCAGCTGCTGGGCTCATTTTAGCAGAAAACAAAGGAGCCTCCAAAGCACAGCCTGAAACCACATATACACTGTGTTTAAATTGTAAGGGAGGCAGCCAGTTTCCCAGTTTAGGTCTGAAAACAATACTAGCAGATAGAGTGCGTGTGTGCATGTATGCACGTGTACATGCATGCACACACACACACACACACACATACTTTACCTTCTTGAGGCAAAGTGCATGGTGCAAAAAAGTCATAGAGTGTGGATCTAGAGACTTGAGTTCTAGTCTCAGCTGGGCCATTACGTTCTATGGGATCATAAGCAAGTCACTCAATGCTTTAGTGACCTGCAAAATAAGATGATTTGATTCAATAATTGTCTCCTCTGTGCCAGGCATTGTGTGATGTGACTTAGTTTCATCATTAGAATGAGTCTGCCAGGAAACGTTATCATCTAAGTTCCTCAGGACAGGAAGTATCTCTTTCACTGCACTTACCATTCCTTACTATAATTTATTTATATAATACCTGCCTCTCACCCTAGATCATGACACTTTCAGGACAAATGTAGGTCTAATTTAACCTGTGTTCCTAGTGTCAGGACCTGTCAGAGTAAGGCTCACACAAGAAGAATAGAGGGTTGTTCAAGATTAAAGCCCAACTGATTGCTAACTTCACTAGAACACCATCTAGGAGCAGAAAGTTATGAAAAGTTCTCCCTGTAGCTTTGGCTTTTTTGATACCAGACCAGCAAGGGTGTTCATCTGTCTTTTACACATACACAGTCACACACATGCACACATACACACTCAGTCTAGAGTGCGAGCAATAACAGTCCAGGATCTATCAGGCAAAATCAGAAATCACAGTGGTAGGAAATGGGAGCAGTTTGAGGGGACCTTTTTCATAGACTCATAAAGCAGAAACTGAAATCGATATTAGCACTCAAGATGTATATGGAGTACCTTGGGATCAATGCTTATGGAAGGGCAGGGATGGAAGGAGGAGAGGATGGAGGGAAAACAGAGTCGTGATGAAAGCCCAAGGGCAGTCTCAGCTATACCATTAGGGAGCTATGGAGCTAGAACGGTCTTTGAGAGTTGTTCCAAATTGGGCCTCCATGAATCAGTTATTTGATGTGGAATCCCTAGGAAGAGGCATAATTGTGGCCTGTGTTATAGCTTACAGCTGAAGTCTGTCTGCTGAAAACACTCCTAGGAGGTGGGGCAATAAGTCTTTCTTGAAGGGGAATATGGTTGGTGCATCATAATAACCATCACAGATATTAAGGTCACTAAGTTTGGACTGGCAATGAGTCAAGAGGCATAAAACTCTAACAAGACTGAACAGCTGGTAGAAAGGGATAAGAAAACATCTGCTAGGGTAGAAGTCACATCAGGCAGCTTAGGGTCCCAGACGCTCACAATGGGATTAGGGATCATAAGTCCAAGCTGACAATGGGCCAAATCCAGGGAATCAGGCAATGTTCACGGAGTAGGCAGGGCTCAACTGACACAGTAGGCATGATTTCAAAGTCAGCAGCTAGGAGACCTCCAGGAAGTAACAACAAAGAATCAGGAAAGAAAGACTCTACTATTTATTGAGTTTCTGCTCTGTGCTAGGCATTTTATATGGTTATTCTCCTTTTATCTTAATAAATACAAGTTAGGATATGATATTCTCCATATTATTGATGAGGATGCTGAGGCTTAGAAGATTTCAGTAAATGTCTCAATTAGTAAGTGCTAGAGTTGACATTCAAATCCAAATTGCTATTGACAGAGGAGGGAAAGCACGGGGGCCGAGGTGAGAGTTTCTTGTATGTATGAGCTTCTCAATGCCCAGATGAAGGAAAACCCAGAAGCCCACAGGCTCTGTGCAACCCTAAATGAATCATTCATCTATGGGTCTTTTCTAATTTTTCAAATTAAGAATGAAACAATGACCTCTAAGATACTTTTCAGTTCGAAGTATCTATCAGAATGTGAACCTAACAATACTAGTATATGCTTCCAAAGAGACTTCTCTACTCAGTAGACCACGCTTTTATCTGCAGTTTCACTTTCTGTGGTTTTAGTTACCTGCTGTTAATCACAGTCTGGAAGAAGATGATTCTCCTGATGCATGGTCAGAAGGTCAAAATCAGCTTAATGCTATGTCACAATAGCTACATCATTAAAATTACTTCATCACATAGGCATTTTATCATCTCACAACATTGCAAGAGGAAAGGTGAGTACAATACCGCATATCTCATTTTATCCTGCTTCACTTTACTGTACTTCAAAAATATTGTGGTATTGTGGTTGTTGTTTTTGTTTTTTGTTTTTCTTAACAAATTAAAGGTTTGGGGCAACCCTGTATCAAGCCAGTCTATTGGTGTCATTTTTCCAACAACATTTGCTCACTTTGTGTTTCTCTGTCACATTTTGGTAATTCTTGAAATATTTCAAATGCTTCATCATTATCGTATTTGTTATGATGATCTGTGGTGTTTGATGTTATTATTGTAATTGTTTTGGGGTGCCATGGATTGTGCTCACATAAGATAACAAACTTAACTGATAAATGTGTGTGTTCTGACAAATCCACTGGCCAGCAGTTCCTCTGTATCTCTCTTTCTTAAGGCCTCCCCATTCCCTAAGACATAACAATATTGAAATTAGGCCAATTAATAACCCTAAAATGGACTCTGAGTGTTTGAGTGAGAGGAAGAGTTGCATGTCTTTCATGTGAAATCAAAAGCTAAAAATGATTACATTTAGTGAGGAAAGTATATTGAAAGCCAAAACAGGCCAAAAGTTAGGCCTCTTGTACCAAACAGCCAAGTTGTGAATGTAAAGAAAGATTCTTGAAGGAAATGAAAAGTGCTACTCCAGTGAACATACATTTGATAAGAAAATGAAATAGGCTTATTGCTATTATGGATATCTTATTGCTGATATGGATAAAGTTTTAGTGGTCTCGATAAAACAATTGGCCACAACATTCCCTCAATCCAAAGCCTAATCCAGAGCAAGGCCCTGATTCTCTTCAATTCTGTGAAGGCTGAGAAAGGTGAGGAAGCTGCAGAAGAAAAGTTGGAAGCTAGCAGACACTGGTCCATGAGGTTTAATATAAAAGTGCAAGATGAAGCATCAAGTGTTGACATAGAAGCTGCAGCGTTATCCAGAAGACAAAGCTAAAAAAAATTAACGAAAGTGGCTACTGTAAACCACAGATTTTTCCATGTAGACAAAACAGCCTTATCCTGGAAGGCCATCTAGCACTATCATAGATGGAGAGGAGACGTCAATGCCTGGTAGCACAGCTTCAAATGGCACGCTGACTCTCTTGATAGAGGCTAATGCATCTGGTGACCTTAATTTGAAGCCAAAGCTCATTTAGAATTCTGACAATCATAAAGCCCTTAAAAAGTATGCTAAATCCACTCTTCCTATGCTCTACAAATGGAAAAACAAAGTCTGAATGGTAGCATATCTGTTTACAACATGGTTTACTATTTTAAAGCTTACTGTTGAGACCTCCTGCCTAGAAAAAGATTTCTTTCAAAGCCCTACAGCTTGTTGATAGTGTATCTACAAAGGGTGCTACAAAGGTCCACAAAGGGTGCTGATGGAGACGTATAATGAGATTAATATTGTTTCCATGTCTGCTAACACAACATCCATTCTGCAGTCCATGGATCAAACAGAAATGTCAACTTTTAAGTCTTATTAATTAAGAAACCCATTTCATGAAACTATAGATGCCATAGGTAGTGATTCCTTTAATGGCTCTGGGAAAAGTAAATTGAAAATTTGAAAAGGATTCACCATTTTTGATGACATTAAGAACATTCATGATTCACGGGAAGAGGTCAAAATATGAGCATTCGCAGGAGTTTGGAAGAAGTTTACTTCAACTCTCATGGATGACTTTGAGGGGATCAAGACTTTAGTGAAATAAGTAACTGCAGATGTGGTGTAAAGAGCAAGAGAACTGGAACTAGAAGTGGAGTCTGAGACGTGAATGAGCTGCTGCAATCTCATGATAAAATTTGAACAGATGAAAGTGGTTTCTTGTGATGGAATATACTTCTGGTGAAGATGCTGTGAAGATTGTTCAAATGACAGCAAAAGATTCAGAATAGCACATAAACCTTTGATAAAACAGTGGCGGGATTGAGATCAACTCTAATTTTCAAAGAAGTTCAACCGTGGGTAGGATGCTATCAAACCACTTTCCACACTACAGAGAAATAGTTCATGAAAGAGTCACTTGAAGCAGTAAACTTGATTGCTGTCTTATTTTAAGATATTGCCACAACCACCCCAGTCTTCAGCAGCCACTACCCTGATCCAACAGCAGCCATCAACATGGAGGCAAGGTCCTCCACGAGCAAAAAGAGTATGATTTGCTGAAAGTTCAGATGATGGTTAGCATTTTTACCAATAAAGTATTTTTAAATTAAGGAATGTACATCGTTTTTCTTTAGACATTTAACAGATGACAGCAGAGTGTAAATATAACTTTAATATGCACTGGGAAACCAAAAAATTCATTTGGCTTGGTTTATTGTGAATATTTGCTTTAGTATGGTAGTCTGAAATCAAATCTGTAATACCTCCAAGGTATGCCTATACAATATGATATTTTGAGAGAGAGTATGTGTGTGTGAGAGAGAGACCCCACATTCATATAACTTTTTAAACTTATTTAAATTCAATGAGTTAACATATAGTGTATCATTAATTTCAGATATAGAGTTCAGTAATTCATCAGTTGCATATAACACCTAGTGGTCATTACATCCAGTGCCCTCCTTAATGCCCATCATCCAGTTACCCCATCCTCGACCCACCTCCCCTCCAGCAATTCTCAATTTGTTTCCTAGAGTTAAGAGTCTCTTATGGTTTGTCTTCCTCTCTGATTTCATCTTATTTTTCTCTCCCTTCCCCTATGTTCCTGTTTCGTTTCTTAGATTCCACATATGAGTGAAATAATATTGTATTTGTCATTCTCTGATTGACTTATTGTGCTCAGCATAATACACCCCAGTTCTATCCATGATTTCATTCTTTTTGAAGGCTGAATAATATTCCATTTTATATACATATACACACATATATGATCATATTGTTATGATCGTTCTATTTTGTTATTGTTAATCTCTTACTGTGTCTAACTTAATACATTAAAATTTATCATAGGTATGCATGTATAGGAAAAAAACATAATATTTATAGGGTTTGATACTACCTGTGGTTTCAGGCATCCACTGGGGGCGTTGGAGTATATACCCCATGGAAAAGAAGCAACTGCTATGTAGGATAATTATTAAAAGCATGAGCTTTGGAGTTATAGAGACCTGAGTTCAAATCCTGATTCCTGACAATGTGAAATTTACTAGTTATGTGCATGTCTGTTTGAGGTGTGAGATTTTAAAAACACCTTTAAAAAGTATGAAAGAAACAGCCTAAAGGGTATTCTATTTTCAATTTAGGACTTATAAAACAGACTTCTTCTAGGGTACCCCTATAACAAAACTTGGTTCCTGTGGGATATGAACAAGAATTAGGAATTCCCATATTTCACCACAAGAGAACTTAACAGTTAACTGAGAATCTGGCTGGGAGTTTGCTAATGACAGGTCCTCATGGCAGGGCAAACTACCTGGGACAGACCACATGAGGGTGTGTTTTCTAGAGAAGATTTGAAAGCTCTGATCAATTAAGAGAGAAAGAAAGAGGGACCAAGAAGATCACCAACAGTAGGCAATATAAGCAGATACTATTATGGACTGAATGATTGTTCCCCTCAAAATTAAAATGCTGAAGCTCAAATTCCCAATGTGATAATATTTGGAAGTGGGGCATAAGGATAGAACCCTCGTGAATGGTATTAGTGCCCTTATAAGGGAAGACATGAGAGAGATGATCTCTGTCTCCAAAATATGAACACCAGCAAGAATAGTGGCTTCCTGAAAAATCAGGAAGCAGATTCTTACCAAAAACTTAATCAGCTAGCACCTTGATCTTGGGCATCTAGCCTCCAGGACTATAAGAAAAAAAAGTTTGCTGTTTGAGCCAGCTAGTTTATTGTAATTGTTATAGCAGCCCAAGTTAACTATAACAGATGACCTCAGAAAGGCTGGTACACCTTGATGGTCTCCTGTCTGAGGAGCAACCCAGACCTGCCATTTCATAGCCAAAATCAAGGAGGATTCAGAGAACACCTTATGGATTCAAAGTTCTAGTGTTCCTTTTGCCATAAGATCAATACACCAGATACTGGTTTTGAAGGGAGGAGGAAAGAAGGATAGGGAAGCAGAATCTGAAAGATCAGATAATTTTACTAAGGAACAATGTATACATAAAGGAATGGTTTGGTTATGGCATAGGATTAAGTTGCTGGTATGGAATAATTCAGTGTTACTGTTTTTTTTATTTTTTATTTTATTTCAAGCTTTCTAGCACACTGAAATCTTGAGGAAGACCAGAGATGTTTTACAGAAAGGAAGATATTACATCTTGTCTATGAGCGGCAAATAAAATTTCTGGACCCACTACAATAAAATAAAATATTAACATCTGACTTGTGCTTTTATATTTTGAATTTTAGAATTTGTACATCTTGTTCACTGATGTACAAGAAGATACTGATGTATGAAGAAGGAAAACGAAAAAGAGAGACGAAAAAAAGTGGGGGAAGCAAACAGAAACAAAACAAAAAACAAAAAACAAGGGAGAGTATCCTCTGATTCTGTATACTGTAAATCCCTCGACTTCCCCTGGAACTTTCCAGTGCTCCTTGGTCAATAATTTGTTTTCCCCTGTCCCTATAGCTGGTCTTATGGGGGAGGGGCCGGCTGTGCTGATTTTCAGGTGTTAGCACTTGGGGGAGCTGATCAGCTAATGCCAGTACAGTTATTGACACATAATAGGATCTTAGCATGTATTTGTTGAATCAATTTAATGAATAAATGAAAGAATACGTTTCAAAAGTAAGCTTCATAACCCCCTCCCCATGAAGTAAATATTACTATAGCACCCATCATACAAATAAAAAAAACTCTAGGCTCAAAAATATCAGCTGAGTTGTTAAAAGTTTCCATTAAAACAAGAATTCACAAGGCACATGTATACAACTTGTACATTATTGTATTGGAGCTTGAACCAGAGTCTTCTGACTCTAAGTCTGTTTCCATTAAAACAAGTTTCTGGGGCACCTGGGTGAGCGTCTGCTTTCAGTTCAGGTCGTGATCCCAGGGTCCTGGGATCAAGTCCCACATCAGTTTCCCTTCTTGGAGCCTGCTTCTCCTTCTGCCTGTGTCTCTGCCTTTCTCTCTCTGTGTCTCTCATGAATAAATAAGGAAAATCTTTTAAAAAAGAAAATAAATAAAACAAGCTTCTATCTCTTATTCTTACTTCTCTCCCATGTCAGCCATAAACCTACCACTGAGATGCTAAATGACATGAAATATTTTTGTAAGTTGGATTCTAGGACTGGGGTCCTGCCCTCTGACTCATGATTCAGATTCCTATCCTGTCATGAGCATCTGTAGTTAGCAGTTCTGAGATATTCATGTCTGATTCTACATGGCTTAGTTTAAGAACATGCAAACAACTTCCTGGCACTGACTTCCTGTTTATACAGTAAAGTCAATAGCCCTCAGCACTTTCAGCTCCTTTTAGTAGTAATCCAACTGCTTCTGTCTTTGGGGCCCCAGATTGAGAACTCAGAAATGTATCCACTGCTGGAGGCTTATGGTTTCTGTCTATTTATAGTAATGCTTTTATGCAAAACAGAGAAAGACCTCTTTTAACCCTGGCTTCTTGAGATGATACGTGCATTGTATTGCAAACATGTCCAGACAGGTAAGAGGGTTAAGGGTAAGAGTGAAGCTATGATCGAAAGACTGGATTTTGAATAGGCCACCTACAAGAAAAGGTTTGGGAACAAGTCTGAAAGGTGAAGACAGAATGTTAAAGCAATAAAGACCTCAGAAGTCACCTCCTCAGCTGTGCAGAAGGGGAAAACCACAACCCAAAATGCAGAAAAGACTTTCTCAAGGTCTTGAATTCTAAAATATGCTGACTTAGCCCTTAAAGAGCCAACATTCTAACACTTCTCTACTCCCTATCTCTGCATACATTTACTCCATATCTCTGCATACATTTCCCAGCAGATGGCTCTACACCTAGGAGATTCCCCCCCAAATCCTTGTGGAATCAAAAATTGCCATTTGTCTTATGAAGAAGATTCTACACTTCAAAGCCCTCAGAAATTTAGGTAGAGTTTAAGCCAGTTGCCAATGGTCACCCAGCAAAACGTGTTATATTTGATTCACGTTCTTCTGACTTCTAACCTTTAGACCTCTATATCTCTACCACTCACCTATGTATGATGCAAATTCATCACAATCTCCCTTTCACTGAAAACAAAACTATGTTGACTCTCTATTACTTATAAAGTCTGAAATTGGCTTTCAAATACTTCAGTTACCTGGTTTCAGGTTGATGTAGGCCTTCACTGTTCCACTAACACATGCTTAACCAACTGGGAATTCCTCACTGTGTCATGAACATGCCATGCAACAGCACATCTCCAGGATATCTTATCCTGATCTCTTCTATCTTCTGCCTGAAGCACCTTCTCCCTTTTCTTCATCTGCTAAATATTTCTACGCTAAGCTAGAATATTCTGGGCTCATGCTTCTTGTTCTGGGAGGCATTTTTAAGTCCTCATGATACAATTCAAAGCTCATTCCTTTGCATCTACTAGTCCCCTTGTGTCTGAATTGTGACATTTTAAGTCACATTTAAATTACTTAGTACTCTATTTGAATCCTACATTAGCCTGGATCACCCTGAGGGCAGGGTATGATTCATGTTTATGAGAAATGAACATCATCAAACAAGAAATGGAGAAATGGGTATAATTATCTTATTTCATAGATCAGGAAGGTGGAAAGAAGCACCAGGGTGTAGAAAATGCTTACTAAAATATCTGTTCTCTTTTCTTGTTCATTTCACAGATACCTACTCCTTGGATCTTTTTCTCCACTTTATAGTTGAAGAAGAGTAGAGGATCATACAATCTAAATAACTTGACCAATGTTACAAAGAGCTTAGAAGTCGCAGAACTGGGATCCTACCAAGGTCTTCTAAATCCAAGACCAAAAGCTTTCTGTTGCACTCCTACTGTCTCCATGCACTCACCCCAAGCCCCCAAACTATAGAAAGAAAGCTCAGGAAACTCCAAATCTCCTCTCCCATGGTAGGTCCCTCTAGGCTCCAGTGGACTCCAGAAGGCCCTCCAGGGATAAGAACAGGTTTTATAGCTTTGAAATAACTGAATATTCACCTCTAAATATGGCTAAGACTACTTTTCCTATCAACTGAATAATAAAAGGCACACAGACTGCTGTTTCCCAACTCTTCTCTGCTCCCCCATAAAATAATCCCTCCCAGAGCTAGAGGACTATATAGAAAATGGACTGTCTGCCAGCAATCTGAATTTCAATCTCCAGATGAAACCTTCTGCCCCAAACCAGTATTAAATATTCCGATATGGATTTGTTATTTTAAGTGGAATGCATTTTACCAGACCCAGATCAGTCATTATACATTTATTTTATTTATTTTAGGCATTGATATTAAGGGTATAGTTACATGCAATGAATGGCTTGATGTAAACATATGCTTCTAGGTGACAGAACAAGAGTGGCCTTTGCAAACTTTCTTTGGGTGGAGAGAGTGCATTAAAGAAGACTCACGAATTATGTACCCAAGAATCAGCCCAAGGACCTCTTCAAGTACAATGATTGAACAACAAGAACTCACAGGGCACAGGCTTTTATAAAAATGCCTTGGGAGCTTATAGGATTATAGAACTTTGGCATTAAAAGAGTTATTAGAATTCCACCCATGCTCCACCAATTGCAGGTAGGGAAAATTAATTTCTGAGAGAAGAAATAGTTTATTTAAGGTCACACACTGAGCTGACGAAGTTAGGACTGGCATCTAGAAACTCTTGTTCGGATACCTTCCTCTTTTCACTATACTTTAGGGGGAAAGATGGGAGCATCTTAGCATAATGGTAATGAGTACAAGTGTTAGTGGCGCGATGTCTGCATGCTAGCTCTGCCACACAGTGGCTGTGTGGCTTGGAAAGTTCTCCAGTCTGTCTGAGTGCTAGTCTCCTCATCTGTAAAATGAAGTAATAAGGATCCTTGCTTTAGAAGAGTACATAATTCACAGAATTGCTGTGAGGATAAAATATGTAAATGTATGGAAAATGCTTATTAGCATGATGACTGACACAATAAGTTCTCAATAAATGTTCATAATTGTAATGAAAATTCTGTTGCTACTACATCCTTTTTCTTTTCACTTCTTGAATAACTCTAAGGGCACAATTAGATGTATTGACTAATTCTCCTTTGCGTTAAAGGACAAGTGAATATAAAAACTTCTTTAAAATGTAAGGAGAGGGATCCCTGGGTGGCGCAGCGGTTTGGCGCTTGTCTTTGGCCCAGGGCGCGATCCTGGAGACCCGGGATCGAATCCCACATCAGGCTCCCGGTGCATGGAGCCTGCTTCTCCCTCTGCCTGTGTCTCTGCCTCTCTCTCTCTCTCTGTGACTATCATAAATAAATAAAAATTAAAAAAAAAAATTAAAATGTAAGGAGAGCCTAATATCACCCTTTAAGTAAGAAGAGGTGAATATAAATTGAAAACATATCCCTCACCTGTGGGTTCAGTTTGCCTAACAACAGCTGATCCTTGAGCAACGTGGGGGTTAGAGGCATCAGCCATCTGGGTCATCGAAAATCCACATGTAACTTTTTAATTTTTTAAAAATTTTATTTTTATTTTTTATTTTTTATTTTTTTATTTTTTAAAAATTTTAATTCCAGTATAGTTAACATATTATATTAGCTCCAGGTGTACAATATTTTAATTCAACAATCCTATATATTATTCAATGCCTATCAAGATGAGTGTACTCTTAGTCCCCTTCACCTATTTCACCCATTCCCTCAACCTCCTCCCCTCTGCTAACCATCAGTTTGTTCTCTATAGTTAAGAGTCTGTTTCTTGGTTTGTCTCTTTCTTCCTTTCTCTTTCTCTCTCTCTCTCTTTCTCACTCCCCTTTGCTCATTTGTTTGTTAAGTTCCACATATGAGTGAAATCATGCAGAATTTGTCTTTCTCTGACTGACTTATTTCACTTAGCATTACACTCTCTAGATCCATCCATGTTGTTGCAAATGGCAAGATTCCTTTCTTTTTATGGCTGAATAATACTGCACTATATATATGCACAGCACATCTTCTTTATCCATTTACCTATTGATAGATACTTAGGCTGATAGCTTAGCTATTATAAATAATGCTGCAATAAACATAGGGGTGCATGCATCCCTCTGAATTAGTGTTTTTGTATTCTGGGGTAAATACCCAGTAGTTTGATTACTGGATCATAGGGTAATTCTATTTTTAACATTTTGAGGAATTTTCATTACTGTTTTCCACAGTGGTTGCACTATTTTGCATACCCACCAACAGTGTAGAGTGGTTTCTTTTTCTCCATATCTTTGCCAACAACACTTGTTTATTGTGTTTTTAACTTTAGTCATTCTGACCAGTATGCAGTAATATCTTATTGTGGCTCTAATTTGGACTTCCCTGAATGATGAGTGATGTTAGCATCTTTTCATGCCTGTTGGCCTTCTCTCCATTTTTATTTTGATTATTTGTTTTTTGGGTGTTTAATTGTATCAGTTCTTTATATATTCTGGATACTGACCCTTACTGGCTCTGTTATTTGCAATTATGTTCTACTATTCAGTATGATGCCTTTCAGTTTTGCTGACTGCTTCCTTTGTTGTACATAAGCTTTTTATTTTGATGTAGTCTCAATGGTTTATCTTTGCTTTTATTTCCCTTGCCTCAGGAGACATATTTAGAAAAATATTGCTACTGTTGATGACAGAGAAATTACTGCCTGTGCTCTCTTCCAGGATTTTTATGGTTTCAGGTCTAATATTTAGGCCTTTAACCCATTTTTATTTTATTTTAGCAAATAGTGTAATAAGGTGGTTCAGTTTAATTCCTCTGTGCATAGCTGTTCCATCTTCCCCACATCACTTGCAGGAGAGACTGTCTTTTTCCCACTGCATATTCTTTCTGGCTTTGTCAAAGATTAATTGATGATATAATTGGGGGTTTATTTCTGAGTTTTCTGTTTTGTTCTATTGATCTGTCTATGTTTGTGCCAGTGCCATAATGTTTTGATTACTACAGCTTTGTAATATAATTTACAGTCTGGAGTTGTGATACTTCCAGTTTTGTTTTTCTATTTCAGGATTGCTTTGGTTCACATATAAGTTTTGACCCCAAAAGCTTAACTACTAATAGCCTACTCTTGATCAGCAGTCTTACCATAACTTAGTCAATGAACACATATTTATAAGCTGTAGTCTTACAATAAAGTAAGCTAGAGAAAAGAAATTTTGTTTAGAAAATAATAAGGAAGAGAAAATACATTTATAATACTATACTGTATTTATGGAAAAAAAAACAAATCTGCATATAAGTGGAACTGCACAGTTCAAAACTGAGGTGTTCAAGTGTCAGTTGAATCTTTTTCTCTGTTGAGGGCCCTCAGTACGGACTGGCTGGTTGCTTTCAAAGCAGTTCTGGAAGACTAGAGAACTATACAACATTCCTGAGATGTCCACAACAATGGGTAATGGAGTTTTAAAGCAAGTTTTCTTTTGGATACTCAAGTCGTTACTACAAGGGTTTTACCTTCCTATTAAAATCACATACACAACCTCACAAGTGTTCCTCACTCCAATCACCAACAGCAATGCCAGTGATCCCCAGAACACACATTTTTATTTATCTTTATATTCCAGCACCCAAGGTCCACTTATGGGCACATTCCTAGTGGATAGTTTTGAATGAATGAGAAGCATGAGCATAAAGCTTAGTCCTAAGAGAAGCAGTGAGGAAGATACTGCTTGGGATGGCTACTGAATCCCCAGTGATTTTGCATGCCCTGGAAAGAGCTCCAATATCCAGTGGTGGGTACATGGTCTTGTCTATTCAAGATGGTCCTGTCCCTGGGCATAATTCATTGATCTATTACAGTTCAGGACAATCACAGTCACTTTCTGGGAAATTTGAAATTGGAAATGGAGAAACACGATTGGTGTTACTGACAATGAGTCATATTCATATTAATACCTAAGTAGTCATGCCACGGATTTTACTGCTGAGATCTTCCAAGTGACGCTTTTGGAATTCTCCCAAAGGATTTGTTGTTCAACTTTTCTATAAATGCTATGAAATATATCATATCTTCCAATAACATCATTGTAAGGGAACATCTTGAGAAGGGAACTGCCTTATTTTAGGAAAAAAAAAGTATGATACACTACTTGGGGATAGAAAATGAAACCACAGGTCATGGAGTTCAATTGGTGACAAGAAAGATGGAATTCTTATAATTTATAAGTAATGAACAGAAATCTAAAGATGGGATAAACAGAGAAAGAAAGAAAGGAAAGTGGGAAGAATGTATGAATTAAGATATGGGGAATATGAAGCCCAAATTAACAGAAATAGTAAATATGTTTTAAGAACAGGCATGACTAATATTAAGGGGTTTTTTGCATTTATATAATATAAATTCCTTCCATCTCCCTAAATCTTCAACAAAATCTGATCCACATAGAAAAAAGGGTTTTTTTGCATTTATATATTAGATTAGTTTTTTGCATGTCTTTGCGTGTGCCTGTGGATGCATGAATACCTTTATTTGTATGTGTGTGAATTTAGATATATCCAGGAGAGGAGATGAGTTATCTGTCTGGGTCAATAAGGACATTATACACATGATAACAAGATAAACCATAAACTGAGCTAATTCAGAGAGCTTTGCAACAAATCACAGTATCAAAATTCACCTCAATCCACACAAAATTCTGAGAGGTAGAGAGGGATGCAGAGCTTCCACTATACATAAGAGAGCTTTGAACTAATTTCATATGAATCTCAAACAAGATACCACAGCTGACATCTAATTTACAGAGTCTGTTTGGACAAGTGACCTTGGCAAGTTATTTCTCTCTGCAACATCTCTTCAGTCCAGTCAAGACTAGTACACAGGGCTCTTGACTCTCAGCCATGTGTACAGTGAGAAAGTTGGAGCAGATGGTCTTTCACAGCTACTTCTCTGATTTCAGAGTTTTAGTATCAGTTTATCCAGATCTTACCAATTTGTTTATTTGTCATAATCTACTCATTCAACAAATATTTATGACCATGTGTTGGCCACTATTACAGATGTTTGGACTATATCAGTGAACAAAAACAGCAGAATCCCTATCATTTCATTCTAGGATTTTTTTTTTTTCATTCTAGGATTTTTAATGACAAAACGTTTCTGTGTAGTTTAAACAAGAATGAAAGTAGAAAACAGAAAGTAGATAAGGGAAGGGGAAAGGTGAGGGAACTCTCTTTAATGACAGCACTCTCTTTAATGGCTTTTCTGCTGATAGCAATCAAGAACAGAGAGCCCCACCTAGAGTCTCCTAACTATCAGGGAAACTACTTTCTGCTAGTAGTTCTCTAAGTATGGAGCCCAGTACTGCTGCTACGGTAAGCAAAGCTTGCTGGAAGGCCTCACCTCTCCACACTGTTAGGAGAGGACACCCAGGGTTATTGAAAAACAGTAAATTATTTCTTAATAGAATATAGTAAGCAGAGACAGGGATTATGGTATAATTAACATAACATGAATTTTAAAAAATCCTAGGTGTGGGCTGCTACCAGGAGATAGATCAGACACAGAATAGAGTGAGAGTCCAGCAGAAGCTTGCTGCACTCTCTACCCTAGAGAATGTTAAGGCTCTAAACCTGGATCAGATGGGTGTGATAAAGAACACTAGACTGGGAGTCAGAAGACAGCTTTCTCTACTATGACCTCTTTGTGTGACCTTGAGTAATTCCTACCTCCTCTCTGGGCTCTTAGTTCCTTCTCTGAAAAATGAGAGGATTGGATGGAATATTCTTAAGATTAAATGACCCTCTAGACCAGGGTTTTTCAATCATGCCATTATAATTTTGAAACAAAAATCCTAAGAAAGCCCTATAATCTTAAGTAATTAAAAGCAGAACTGCTGGGGTGTCCTGGTGACTCAGTCAGTTAAGCAGTATCCTTCAGCTCAGGTCATGATCCCAGAGCCCTGAGATCCAGCCTCGTATTGGATCCCTCTGCCTCACCCCCCTGCTTGTGCTCATGCTCTCTCTGTCAAATAAAATAAAATAAGTAAGTAAGTAAGTAAGTAAGTAAGTAAGTAAGTAAATAAATAAATAAATAAATAAATTCTTTTAAAAGATAAAAAATAAATAAAAGGAGAACTTCTCTAAGAGTAATAGGAATAGGGGGCAAGTAACAGTTCACCTTCTCTCCTTAGTAGAATTACCTTTTTCCTTTCTTTATGGGAGGAGGAAAGGCCCCAGTCATTTTTGGCTATACCTCTCCTGTTCTCAGAGGAAATAGTTGTCATTGAAGCCATTATACACCTGATGAATCCAGCAGTAGAGACCACTGCCCACCTCAACTGGAAGGCTATCAGGGATCATCTCACCATTCCTTACCTATTTACTCCCTTCAGTAACTGCTACAATTCCAGACCTTTTCTGGCATCTGTCTTCACCTGACCACTCCTCTCTATTCCCACTTCCTTTAATGCAACCCAAGCTCCTGGATTCTCTTCCATTCCTTCCTCCCAAACACTATTTACTCTGAATAATAGAATAGTAGTGACAATCTCATAGGTATTTTGAGGTGTTAGCAAATTGATACATGCTAATAGTGCAGTGCTTGGCACATAAATATTATTTAGATATTTTTTTTACTATTGTTGTCACTGTTCATTTTGTTGTTGTTGTTAATATTATTACTTAGGTGCCAATAATACCATGGCTTATAGTTTGGTGAATCACTAGATTTGGTGATTTGCTTCAGCCCTTAATCTTTGCCTCCCTGGATCCTTCTCTCTACATCCACTTTCTATCTTCTTTCTTAGCGGTTTCCACATTCATACAGATGATCCATGTAACATCATGGCTCTTTCCTCAGTGCTGTATCCTCAGCAAATAGAATAATGCCT
This sequence comes from Vulpes lagopus, assembly GCF_018345385.1. NCBI lineage: Eukaryota > Metazoa > Chordata > Mammalia > Carnivora > Canidae > Vulpes > Vulpes lagopus. The sequence continues at coordinate 52,095,936 of NC_054846.1, forward strand.
GACTCATGATAAATCCTTAATAAATACTTTTTGAATGAATAAAAAAATAATCTTTTCCTTCACTCCACTTCAGCTTCTCTTACCATCACTATCTTTCTCTTTTTCTCAAATAAACACACACACACTCTACCCTACTTACAATCTCAAATGTCCACACCATGTTTCCTAACTGCAATTGTCAAGATAATTTGCTGAAACATTTACTTTACAATAATTCTTTGAAGTCCAATCCACCAATCCTTCTACTTCGTAGCCATCAGCTTCCTTCCTATTTTTCTTTCCATCCATGTCTATTATTATAATTATGTCCTCATAAACACCTTCAATCCCCTTGTCTCCATGCATTTTTTTCTGATGCAGTAAACCCATACCTATAATGAACTCTTCTTCCTACCTTATATAGGCCCTATATAACTGGAGAAAATCATGTATTGAGGCAGAATGCCTGCATTTAAATATATGATCTAAGTCCTCAAGCAGCTGTTATCACTGCTCAACAATTCTACAAGGTTATTCTGGTATTTAGGTTTCTCATGTTTTCTCTGAAAGAAAAAAAGAAAGACTAGTTCAAAATGTCTTCAATCTCATGAAAACCCTTATTCTTATTCTCTCACCATCATTTTTCAAGGATTGTCTTTTCTAATGCTTTCCATTTTAGAAACCATCAGACAACAACATTCTCATATTCCCACAGCCAAAATTAGAAACATACTTATTTTCTTTTGTATAATCCCATTACCATGATGAAGGTGTCTTTTTTCCTAACAAAGGCCCTCAGCATATCTTTTGGATCTCATGCCATTCACTTTCCTAAGGACTTTTGATCATCTCCTGTGTCTCCTTCATCATCAATTCTGCTCTCACCAGATCATTACATTGAGCAAATAACTCTAAACCCATAACTCTACACACCATCCACCATCAGTTACAGCCTATTTCTCTACTCTTCTCCTAGACAAAACTTCTGCATATGCATGCTGCCAGGATCTCTTATTCTTCAATGACTATTCAGTTCATTCTACTTTTGGCTTTCTTCCTACTTCTGGTCACTTATTTTCTGATTTTTATGTGGGCCTCTTCTCTTTTGTCCAAACTTGAAATATGGAAATTCCCTAGAGTTTGATCCTTTACTATCTTATTTTTTCTCTGCCTTTCTTCCTACATTTTCTTATCTAACTATAGACATTAAATAAAATCTATATGTTAGCAACTCTCAAATGTATGTCTCCAGCCAGACTTCCCTGGACTCCAGCCTTGTGTATCCGAAACATTACTATATATCATCCCTTAGAGATCTCATAAGTATCTAAAACTTGACATTTTCAAAAACAAATATGCTGACTCCCCTATCTATCCACATGGTCACCTTTCAAAATTCCCCAATACAATCAATGGCAACAATATTCAAGAGTTGCCCATCCAGAAATCTGAACTCAATCTTAATTCATCACTCTCCCTTTATTCCCAGATGTAATAAATCTTTCAATAATCCAATTTCCAGTACATATGTCAAATACTTTAACTTTTTTCATCTCTACTGCCACCCACCCTAATCCAAGCCACTATTATCTCACTTCTGTAACAGCCTTATTACCTATATCCTCTGTTCTGTAGTTTACTATAATTTTATTCTCCATGGAAGCCAAAGTTAAAAAAAAAAAACACACAGATCAATTTGCCTAATGTTAATTCCCTTCCTCTGACTTTCTACCACCAAAAATGCTTTAATGCCTTTGTTCCTTTGGATTACAAACAATATCCAAATATTTTAAGGTGGGTTTCCAGCCCTATCTGATTTTAGCCCTGTCTCCCTCTTTACATTCATCTACTACTACATTTCATCTTTCGATTCTTCAAATTTTATATCTGTGCCATGAGGTTTGCAATCATTCTCTTACTTCTGCTTGGCATGATCTATACTGATCTTAATTTCCCTCATTCCAGTCCTTTAAGCTTCATCTTCTCAGACGGGCCTCCTTTGCCCATACTATCCAAGTATGGCCCTCATGCTATTTTCTAACACCAGAGCTGGTAAATTATTTTAGCTTATCACAGTTTTAAATTGTATACGTATTAAATTGTTTATTTGTGTACTGTCTCTATTAGTCTACAACACCAATGGGGAGGAAATCAAATTATTTTATTTACTTAAGTATACTTCATCCTCACCATAAAGTTGAGTCAGTAAATAGCTATTAAATAGGGTTGAATCAATTCTAAGGGTGCAAAGAATATATTTGGAAAGATACTTAACTAAACTATGAGCTTCCTAAGAACAGGGTGATGTGATTTCTCTCTTACTTTTTCAGCATTCAGCATGAGCAAAGAGTAGGTTCCTGAGAAGGTTTTGGAACTAAATTAAGATGCATTCTAACTTTGATTCTGACATTTCAAATAATATAATGTTTCTGATTTCACAATCCTAGCAACTGCTTAGCTCTCCCTGTATTTTGCCCAGTTAAGATTTTAAGGACCTAGAGAGGCAACATGTGTAATGTAGAGGGCCTGGGATTTGAACTGATCAAGATATGCTTGGAATCCCAGCTTTTCCTGAAGCCAATACCTGAAATAATTAGTCAATCACAAGTCTGTTTTCTGAAATATAATATAGTTATATAAATACAATTATTTTGAATATTAATCGTATGAAATAGCAAGCATATAGTTGGCTTACAACAAATTCTAGCTCCCTTCTTAGCATGTAAGAATAAATCCTATTCAGGCTGGACTTGCTCTTGGAGTTATGAAGTAACTCTCCTGATTTTACAGATGGGGACTTGTTTTAGGGTCATACAAAGTATCAGTGTGAAAACCAAAGTTAGCATGTGTATCTTTTCTCTGTATTCTTCTACTGAAAAGATGGTATTGTAATATTTTATAGTTTGGTTTTAGGGAAAAAAATGTACTATTGTATTACCATAGGGGACCTGCTATAGTAGATAACCTTGATAAGCACATTTTTAAAAGGCAGAAACCCATATCCCAGAGCTATTGTCTATTCCAATTTGGGCAACAACTATACATGGATACTTACCATGCTTGGGCTGAGAGTAATGAAACTTCAGATGCAAATCTTTATCAAAACAGTTATATGTTTAAGCCAAGCAAAACATGTTACTCAACACAAAGTTTATTGTCAATTCTAAGATACACATTTTCCCTCCATTTAACATCTCTGAAATCCAGATACATCTTATAGTATCATGACTCACTGATATTGCTTGAGCACATACATCATAACTTCCATCAGTGGCTTAGGGGAAAATCCCAAGATGACAATGGACACTTTGAAGAAAGGCTACATCACCAGGTTCTTAAAGACACAGAAGCTTCTACTGTGTGGGAAAATGTGTCTACTGACAATTCTGAGTTAAAAGTAATTTAGAATTGTTGGATCCTGAATTTTTTCAAATACCTTAACACTTTATTTGCTTATTTTTTATTATAAACAAGAGAGATCCATGATAAAAATCTCTGTGTAAATAAGTTTGAAAGAGGTCTTTTAGGAAGTAAAAAATAAAAATCCAACGTAATAAGAAAGCACTGTGTCAGAGTTTAATTGGCATCATTCTTCTTTCTTACTGGTACATAAAGTAATGGTGCATCTTATAATTGACAGCTTCTTAAATTTGATGAAATCTGTTAAGTCACACCAAATAAAATGCTCCAGGCTATATAACACTTTGTAGTAAAAATACCCAAATCACATTAATCTTATACTGATTAACAACATTTTAGATCATAATTCTAGTAAAATACCATTAACCCATTTGTTGAACACCACATATGGTTAATTATAGCGTAGTAGTTAAGATTAAGAATTCTGGAATCCAACCAACCTGATATTCAATCCTGACTCCCCCATTTATCAACTCGTAATCTTTGATAGTTTTTTATTTTTAATGATGGGAAAAACAATACTACTTATCTTTTAAAGTTTAAGGATTAAATTAAATTAATTAAAGCAATTAGCAGTATGTGATTTCTAGAAATGGTCCAATGTCTATTTACTACATTAATATTGCCCACTATTATTATAGTAATATTATACTACTTGATCTTTACAACATCCATGTAAAAGTAACACTATATCCAATTTATAGATGAAGATGCTGATTCTTAGTAACTTTCTGTTGGAAAATGATTACACAGACAACTGATGATTTAGAAAACCTATGGGTAATAAATTATAGTAGTCAGTTAATTGTCAGATACTGAAGCTTAAGTTCTTACCATTCAATATTTATGAAAAGCTCACTGAGAGAGAGAAAACACATGGAAAACTGCCTTAAAAGTATATAGTTCATCTACTCCTTGAGACACTCTAAAATTTATCTTTGGATCAAGACAAGAGAACATAATTTTGGTCTTTTATAGGACTGCTTTTATCAACTTGACAGATAACAAAGGACTGTATTGAGACATATTATAAGACTAGGCCCTAAGAAACTTTTTCCTTACTTTTAAGGATGTGTCGAGAATGCTGTTTATCACACTGTTAACTATACTCTTTAAGTCACTTACCCTCTTCCCTCCCCTGGGTTTCAGCATGTTTTTTCTTAGACTGAGTTTTGTAATGGGTAGTGTGAGCCATCTATCTGATCTTGTATTTCTCCTTGCCTTGGTTGCTAGGAAACTCAATGTCAGGTTTATTACTCAAACCCAGCAAATGTAGATATTAACTTTACTCCTGATTTCCTCTTTTATCTCTTCTCATTTCTCCAGAAGGGACTGTGTATGAGATGTCTCTAAAATGGGAAAGAGCATAGTGCCTTCTGGGCACTGAGAGAAGACCATGTAATTGGATAATTTTTACAGATGCTAGAATGAAGCTGAAAAGACAGACATGCCAGCTAGAATATGATAAGCTTTGTATTTTTATAATCAACTCCAAATAATTTATGACAAATGAAACATAATAAATAAGTTAGTTAATAAGCAAACATATAAATAAATACTGAACATGTACCTTAATTCTATAGATTTCCCATGGGGAAAAAATGAATTAAGCTACCTAGTCTTACCTCCAACTCCAGTTTGCAATGAAGAGTTCTCTGTAATCAGTACAATGCAGAAGAGAACAGTAGTAGAGGTCAGATGATACTAGGTAGAGAAAGAGTTCTAAGAAGAATAGTATAAACAGCCTTTGAAACAGAATTTGTTTTCTAGCATCTGCCTGGCTGGAGCCTTCCCCAACTATTCACTAGCTGCTTGGGGGAAAGTAGCTCTGCCCACATAAGCATCCGACATATGCTAACTCTGACCATGGCACAGCTTTATAAGGAATCTGCAGGCCACAGAATGGCTGCAGGCTGACATAGCCTCATGGAGATAACAGAATCTGGTGTAAAAACTAGTTCTGTCACTTACTAGCTGTATGACTTTAAGCAACTCAGCCTTCTGAAACTTGTTTTCTTATTTACCACATAGGGATAATGACAATGGTATTGTCATTCTTATCACACAGGGTTGTTAAGATGAACGGCAGTGCAAGATTTTGAAAGATTTTGGAAATAACACTGATGAGGAAACCAAGAGAGCTGACTGTTCTTCCTCTGCCAGGACTTTAGTTTCTGTGAAATGAGGCAGTTAGGCTGCCTCATTTCTCATCTCCAGAAGGGGATCATTTTCCAACTCCCTAGTTTGCAGAAGAGTTGTACAAAAGAAAAGATAAAGGATTTGAGAAATTATCAGAGAATGGGTATCTGCCTGGGCTCAGAGGTATGGTTGCCAGCAGTTTCTTGAGGACTGTGGGTCAGCCCATAGGAGCCCTAGGTTAGTTTGTGGTCAGTGAGTGACTTGGGGATGCTGACATATTTGCAAGGAAGCATTTCATGGTGTGAATGTATAAGGTGCTTTTTACAGATCCATGAAAGTCAAAACTTACCGAAAGGAAAAAAAAAGGAAAATTATAATCTGAGTATTTAATCATTCAACAGCAAGGCATGCCAGAAAATAGCATGTTTTGGTATATTTTTTGGAAAATATTTAGGTATCTGAAATAATAGCATATTTACTTGGCCTTTTTCACATGTAGGCACTATGCATACTACTTAGTCTTTGTAATAATGCTGAAAAGTGGGGTTTAATGTCTCCATTTTATAGATAAGGAAATGATACTAAGAGTATTTAAATAATTTGCCCATTGCTATATAGTCCACAAATGGTGGAAGTGAGATATAAAGCACAGGTCGTTGGCTTCAAATCCCACACATTCTTTTTTTTTTTAATTTTTATTTTTTTATTTATGTATGATAGTCACAGAGAGAGAGAGAGAGAGAGAGAGAGAGAGAGAGGCAGAGACACAGGCAGAGGGAGAAGCAGGCTCCATGCACCGGGAGCCCGACGTGGGATTCGATCCCGGGTCTCCAGGATCGCGCCCTGGACCAAAGACAGGCGCTAAACCGCTGCGCCACCCAGGGATCCCCCCACACATTCTCTTTTAAACCAGGCTGCCTCCCAAGGAGAACCAGAGCTGTGTTCATTAAACAGATCAAATGTATATGAAACCTAATTAGCCTAAATCTATAAATAAACAAATGATATATGGTGGCTTCCATATTGGGGGGGGGGGTATAAAAAGAAGAGTAAAAAACAAGAAAAAATAAAAACATTAGAAAATAGCTGGTTAGACTTTTATAGATTACAAATTACTTTACTATCTATTAACTTATTTGTTCCTCACAATTACCTTGTGAACTATGTAGGATCAACTCCATTCTCAAATGAGGAAATAGGCTCAGAGAAGGTGGTTGACCTTGTCAAGGTCATTCAAATACTGGGTGAGAGTTTGCAACCAAATCTCAAGTCTGTCTTTTTTTAAAGTTCCTATCTTCTTCAGCCTAGACAATGTTAGTCTTGGAGGGATGATTTCTTTCTAGACTGTCACTAGAAAACAGCCCTTCATTCTTAGGTAGAAAAATATCCGCCCCTCTTTTGAGTTGTGCATGAAATTTCAACATGGTGGATGGGGGAATGGGTTCCTCAGACTAATGAGCAATTCTCAGATACCAATAATGTATCCTAAAAATCAACTTAATTTTGAACATTATCTACTCAGAGATAGCATCAGACTCCACAGTTTGAGGGCTCAATCCTGTAAGTGTGCCTCTTCCTCTTACTTCAGACACCAATTGCAAGCCCAGGTTTTCACCTGGGCTCCTGACCAACCACTTACAGATAGCAGGTCCCAATTCCATCCTTAGAATTCAGATACCAGTCACAAATCCAGGTGATCACCTGTATTTCTTACTGACTGTCTATAAGTAAGAGGTTCCCACAACCCCTTCCTTGGGTTTGATTAATTTGCTAGAGTACTCAGAGAAACACTTTACTTACCCTATTACTGGTTTATTATTAAAGGATATTAATTCAGGACAGCCTGATAGAAAAGCTATATAGGACAAAGTATGCAGGAAGGGGCATGGAGCTTCTGTACCCTTTTGAGAAATGCCACTCTCCCCCAGCTTCATATTTTCACCAACCTAGAAGCTCTCTGAAACCTGTCCTGTTGGATTTTTATGGAGGCTTTATCATAGAGGCATTGACTGACTAAATCACTGGCCACTGGCAACTGAATTCAATCTTTAGCTCCTCAACTCTATAATAACATAGTTAGTTCCCTGACAACCAGCAATCATCCTTGAGTTACCTCAAGGGCTTTCCAAAAGTTACCTCACTAACACAATACAAAGCATATTTTAGCTCTTATTATAGGAAATTCCAAGAATTTTAGTAGCAATGATCCAGGAACCATGGACAAAAACCAAATATACATGATAAATCACAATATTCCAGCCCCATTTTGTAAATATGTCTGCTTTCAAGTACTCTAAGGGAACACGGATACTGGAGCAGTACTGGCCAACAGAAACAATTGCTATAAGCTTCTAAAGAGACCCACCTATGCTTAGCCTAACCCCCCCAACACAGGTCGAAAAATTGATAGCAGATACCACTTCTTTGAAAACAAAACAAAACAAAACAAAACAAAAACAAAAACAAAAAACTGGTGTTGTCAAAGTAGGTCTTAGTTGCATTGAGAAGTAAGAAGTGCATTTTGTTATGAAGAACATAACAAAACTATCAATACTGGGTAGGATCCCAAACTCCGGTAGTCAAAATCTATCTACTGTTCCAATCACAGCCCGGCGTTTACAGAAAGAATGTTTAACCAACTTGCCCAGGCTGCTGCTCAGAAAATAAAGAAAATTGCCAAGGGCTGCAGAGCCCCACCAGTGATCTGCAGACTTCACAGTGTTGTCAAGGTTATAATCCCTAATCTTTACAATAGTCTTGTAACCTAAAGCATACATAGGAGATTACTCCAAATATATGGATGAAAACATAGAGTCATAAACATAAGGGAAATAAACTAAACTGAGCACCTACCAGAAGGGCAGCAGGTACTTTATTCATGTACACTGGGTCCTTGCAATCACCCTAGGAGCTATCACAAGTTTGTATGATGTTGGAAAAACTCAAGTTTAGACAACTATTAACTTTACCGAGGTTACACACATAGTAAGTGGTAAAATGAAATAATAATTCTGGCAGATTCTGTATAGTATAATCAAGATATGTCTTGGAGGATTGGTAGTAATGTTGTCCAGTCCATCCTTTCTTAGTACACCATGGTGCCTCTTTTGATACATTGTAAAATGACTTGCTCAAGATCACTTACCCATCTGTCTTCTGTAACTATACATAGCTCTCTGAGTAAAGGGATTTTCTTAATATTATCTTTATATCTCAGAACCCAAAAAAGAATTTAGCAGATTGTGAGTGATTATTAATGTTTCACAAACTGAATTAAAATTCAGCCTTGGTATAGATTCTGACATCAAAGATCCTAGATTTAGACTACTTTTAGCTAAAATATATCACATTCAAAGACACATTTGGAGTTATGCAAAGGATTTGGAGTTATGCTTCCAGCCACGGTGTAATAACAGGAGCCAGATTTACTGTATTGTCTTAAACAACAAGAAAACTAAACAAAACAGTAACAATTGTTTTCAGATATTGGGCAATAGGCAATGCAGAGCTCTAATGATTGAAATATAAGAAAAATGTGAGGTGAGTCTTGTAATCAACTAGGCTTTTTGTTTGAAGGCATTTTTGTACTGTAGAGAAGGAGGAGATACCAAGCATAATCTAATTATGTTGCTAAATTGAGAAAATAGAGATCAGAGTCTAGAGATTCAGAAGTAATGAGAGATAGTATTTGAGAAGAAAGAGATCTGCAGAAAAAGAGCTTCAGAAATTTGCATAGTGTTGCTCTTCAGTCTTCATTGTCTCCAAATGTGTATATAAGGGTAAAACTCTGAGAGGTCAGAAAAAGAGCAACTAAGAGCTATTAGTTGAACAATTTCCAGACATCATAGAAGGGTTAGGAATTATTCATGATTCAAGAATTAATAGTCTTCATTGATACCTTGAGTCATTTAGTAAATATGTTAGAAGGGCCAAACCTTAGTAACAGGGTTAAGCTATTCCTATAGTAAAAGCCATTCTATATCTTCACTAATGTATCTTAAAAGCAAACCTTCAAAAAACTCCTAGCTCTGGGAAACAAACAAAGAGTTGTGGAAGGGGAGGTTAGTGGTGGGGGTTAGGGTAACTGAGTGATGGGCACTGAGGAGGGCACTTGATGGGATGAACACTGGGTGTTATACTAGATGTTGGCACAAATCAAACTTCAATAAAAACAAATGAAAAGAAATAAATTAAAAAAATAGAAAAGCAAAAGAATCAAACATTATACTACATGGTAGCAAATTGAATTTAAATTTTAAAATGTAGAAAAAAAAAGAATCAAACAGAACTGCAAGTAATCAACTTTTAGCCAAAACAAAACCTGTCTTTAAAGAAAAACAACAAAGTATGCATGACAATGTTAAATCCACAATGTCTAGGAGCAAACCAAAAATTAAAGATATAACAAGAAACAGGGGCACCTGGGTGGCTCAGTCAGTTAAGCATGACTTTGGTTCAGGTCGTGATCTCGGGGTCCTAGGATCAAGCCCTGAGTCAGGTTCCTTACTCAGCAGGGGGGTCTACTTGTTCCTCTATTCTTCTACCCACTCATGCTCACACACTCTCTCTCTCAAATAAATAAAATCTTAAAAAAAAAAGAAACAGAAATGTAACCAACAATCAGAAGAAAAGTAAGTCATTGGAAACAAACCTTTAAATTGCAGATATCAAATAAGTTAATATACAAGAACATTTAAAAGGCAATTATTAACCATGTAAAGTACATAACAATCATAATGAGGAGAGAAATGGAACACATAAAAGAGAATCAAATGAAATTTATAGAGATGAAAAATACAGATCTGAAATAAAAATTCACTGGATAAAATTAATCTCAGATTAGTTATTGTAGAAATAAAGATTAAGAAAACTGGAAGACATAACAATAAGAACTATCCAAAAAAGTTGCATAGCAACTATTAGCATAGACACCAAAAAAAAAAAAAAACTGAAAACATTAAGAATTTCAGTGACTTTTGGGACAGTATCAAATGGTCTAATACATGCATAATTGGAATCACTGGAAGAGAGGAGAGGGAAAAAAATGATCGAAAAAAATTGTATTAGAAGAAATAATGGCTGAAAAATCCCCAAATTTGATGAATAATATAAAACCATAGATCCATGAAGCTCAAACACTAAGTAGATTAAATATAAAGTAATGGTATCAAGACACATTACAATAAAATTTGTGAAAACCAGTGATGAGGAGAAAAATCTTAATGGAAGCAAGGTAACTGGGGAGACATAAGGCCACATAAAGAGATACAAAGAATGACCACAGAAATTTCATCAGAACTATGCAAGCCAGAAGACAGTTGAGTGGCATTTAAAGTGCTGAAACTAAAGTTAAAAGTAGATACCTGGAGTCATTCAGTAAATATCTCAGAAGGGCCAGCAATTGCACTATTAGGTATTTACCTAAAGAATACAAACATACTGACTCAAGAGGGGCACATACACCCCAATTTTTATAGCAGCATTATAGCTAAATTATGGAAAGAGTCCAAATGTCCATCAACTAATGAAAGTACAGACAAGATGTGGTGTATATATATATATACATACACACTTGCACACAGGAGCAGGGGGGAGGGGCAGAAGGAGAAGGAGACTCTCCGCTGAGCAGGGAGCCTGACTTGTGGCGATCCCAGAACCCTGGGGTCATGGCCCGAGCTGAAGGCAGATGCTCAAAGAACTGAGCTACCTAGGCATCCCCAATTATAATATTGTTTCAAGACAAGTTATGAAAGGTCACTGATGTTTACTGTAAATGCTAGAGCAGCTCCCAAAAATGCAAGAGCAACTTATCTGGTTAATAAGTAAATAGTGAATATTGAATAGAATCCTTAAAAATACTCCAATTAATAAAAATGAAATAAAGAAAAGGAGGGGAAAGGATACTGAGAACAGGTGGAACAAATGGAAAATAAAGAGCAAGATGACAAACTTAAATCCAGCCAAATTCACAAATACATTACATTCAAATGGTCTAAACATTCCGATTAAAAAGTGAATGCCTGAATGATTTATACATCAAGGTTGACCTCTATGTCTACAAGAAATCCTCTTTATTTATTTTTTTTCTTTTTTTTTTTTAGTTTTTTTTTATTTATTTATGATAGTCACAGAGAGAGAGAGAGAGAGGCAGAGACACAGGCAGAGGGAGAAGCAGGCTCCATGCACCGGGAGCCCGATGTGGGATTCGATCCCGGATCTCCAGGATCGCGCCCTGGGCCAAAGGCAGGCGCCAAACCGCTGCGCCACCCAGGGATCCCAAGAAATCCTCTTTAAAGGCACAAATAGTTCAGATTTTTTTTTAAAAAAGGGAAAACATATACCATGCAGTCATTAATCATTATAAAGGGGCAGAAATTATTATATTAATATAAAATAGACTTTAGAAAAAAACAACATGGATAAAGAGGAAATATCACAACGATCAACGGATCACCAAGAATTCAACAATCATAAAATTGTACACACCTAAAATAGAACTTTGAAATACATTAAGAAAAATCTGACAGAACTGAAAGAAAAATAAATCTCAATATAGTTGAAAACATCAGCAATCCTTTATCACCAATTAATAGAACACTGAAAACTTCAAAACAGTGTTGAGATAAATTACAGAAGATTTAAATAAATGAAGATACATACTATGTTCGTATATTGAAAAGGTCAGTGTTGTTCATTCATCAATTCTCCTAAAATTTATCTATAGATTATTTTTTAAAGATTTATTTATTAAAAAAAGATTTATTTACTTATTCATGATAGACATAAAGAGAGAAAGAGAGGCAGAGACACAGGCAGAGGGAGAAGCAGGCTCCATGCTGGGAGCCCAATGTGGGACTCGATCCCGGGACTCCAGGATCGTGCCCTGGGCCAAAGGCAGGAGCCAAACCGCTGAGCCACCCAGGGATCCTCTATCTACAGATTAAATGCAATTCCAATTGATAAATTGATTCTATAATTTATATAGCAATGAAAAAAAAAAAAAGCTCGACTAGCCACAACTATTTTTTAAAAAGAACAGAGACCTTAAACTACCTGATTGTAAGACTTTGTATAAAACTAAACTAATCAGATTGCTGGAAATATGGCAGAGCAGGAGAACCCTGAGCTTACTCTGTCCCACAGGTACAACTCCACCCACATCCCATAGATAACATCCACATCAGTGTGTGTAAATAACCCAGAAAACAACCTAAAGACTGGCAGAGCAACCTCTCTACAACTAGATGGAGAGAAGAGGCCATAGTGAAGAGGGTAGGAAGGGCAGAGACACAACACAGAGCTAAACAGACCTTAGGATGGTCCATAGGAGGAAAGAAATAATAAAGATTACAGCAGACATAAATGACATAGTGGCGCCTGGGTGGCTTGGTAGGTTAAGTGTCTGACTCTTGAATTTGGCTCAGATCATGAGCCTGAGCTGTGTGGGGCTCTGCTTAGGATTCTCTCTCTCTCCCTCTCCCTCTTGTCCCTTCTTTCTCTCTCTCTCCCTAAAAGAAAGAAAGAAAGAAAGAAAGAAAAAAAGAAAGAAAGAAAGAAAGAAAAACTAAAAAAAACAACACAAAAAACCTCACAATAGACTAGATTAATGAAACCAGGAGCTGGTTCTTTTGAAAGATCAACAAAATTCATGAGAGAGAGAGAGAGAGAGAGAAACTCAAACTAATACCAGAAATGAAAGAAGAGAAATAACCGTCAACAGAAATACAAAGTATTGTAAGAGTGTATTAAGACAAAAATATAAGCTAACAATTTGGACAACCAAGGAGAAATGGATAAGTTCCTAGAAATAGACAAACTACCAAAACTGAATCAGGAAGAAATAGAAAATTTTAACAGACCAATTACAGCAAGGAGATTGAATCAGTAATCAAAAAACTCCTAACAAAAGTCCAGGACCCAAAGACCTCACAGGTGAATTTTACCAAACATTTAAAGGGGAGTTAATATCTATTCTTCTCAAACTTTCCCAAAAAATAGAAGAGGAAGAAAAACTTCCAAATTCATTTTGAGGCCAGCAATACCCTGAAACCCAAATCAGTGAAAGACACAACAGAGAATAATAGGCCAATATCTCTGATGAACACAGATACAAAAATCCTCAACAAAATACTAGCAAACCGAATCTAAAATTACATCAGACATATCATTCACCATGATCAAGTGTGATTTATTCCTGGGAAGCAAGGAATATTCAATATTTGCAAATCAATGTGATACATCACATCAGTATAAGAAAGGATGAAAACCATATGATCATTTTAGTCAATGCAGAGAAAACACTTGACAAAGTACAACATCCATTCATGATAAAACCCTCAACAAAGCAGGCCTAAAAGGCACATACTTCAACATAATAAAAGCCACATATGAAAAACCCACAGCTAACAGCCATCCTCAATGGTAAAAACTTTCTGGTAAATGGTAAACCTTTCTCCTAATGTCAGGAATAAGACAAAGATGTCCACTCTCACCACTTTTATTTATTCAATGTAGTACTGAAAGTCCTATCCACAGCAATTAGACAACAAAAAGAAAAAAAAAGGTATCCAGATTAGTGAGGAAGAAGTAAAACTTTCACTATTTGCAGATCACAGGATACTATGTATAGAAAACCTAACGAACTCCACCAATAGACTACCAGGACTGATAAATTAATTTAGTAATACAAATTGAATTCAGGATACAAAATCAATGTACAGAAATCTGTTGCATTCCTGTACATTAATAATGAAGAAGCAGAAAGTAAAATTAAGAAAACAACTTTATTCACAATTACAGCAAAAATAATGAAGTATTATTATTTCATTTAACTTAACCAAGGAGGTGGAAGACCTGTACTCTGAAAACTATAAAACACTGATGGAAAATATTCAGGAGAACACAGAGAAATGGAAAGGCACTCCATGTTCATGGACTGGAAGAAAAAATATTGTTAAAATGTCTATACTACCCAAAGTAATCTGCATGTTTAGTGCAATTCCTATTAAAATATCACCAGCATTTTTCACAGAACTAGAATTAACAATCCTAAAATCTGTATGGAACCATAAAACATCCTAAATAGCCAAAGAAATCTTGGGAAAGCAAAGCAAAGTTGGAGGCATCACAATTCCAGACTTCAATTATACTACAAAGTTGTAGTTATCAAAATAGTACTGCCACAAAAATAGACACATAGATCAATAGAACAGAAAAGAAAACCCAGAAATAAAGCCACAATTATATGGTCAATTAATCTTTGACAAAGCAGAAAAGAATATCTAATGGGAAGAAGACAGTCTCATCAACAAATGGTGTTGGGAAACCTGGACAGCTACACACAAAATTATGATACTGGACCACTTTCTAAAGGAATTTGCCCAAGGTCAGAATTCAAATGTAGACCTTTCCAAACTTCAAGGTACTCCTTGTCACTATGCCACTACATATTGGTGCTGTCACAGCTGACAGACATTACATTAGAGAAATTTGATTTCTGAAAATAACCAGAGGCTAATTTGAAATCTCCGAAAATAATGCACTAGGAAAAATTATGCTGAGAAATCCTTTAAGATTTCTTGCTAGAAAATAACAACTATAAGCTCTTACTAAGAAAATGATATCAAAATTACAGTCCTTTCAATAAGCCAGTCTTGAATCGCTAACGCATTAGACTGCTTAATTTGAATTTGGCTGTTGTGACGAATACAATAAATTAACTTGTGAAATTAATCATTTTGTTTTTAATGAAAAAATATAAATACAGAAGCTTTGCTGTGTTTATACATATGGCTGGCAGGGATAATGGTTTATGTTGAAAAATAGTACTCTGCAGGAATTTCTACTGCTGCTTATGTGTAATTTAATTTGTTCTATTTAAATACAAAACTATGCTAGTCCTTCAAACAATCAGTCCACTACTGAGGTTCACAGCAGATTAAAACTGTAATACTTTTTACTTAATAAAAGTTAAATCAGTGATCTAATTGTATTCCCCCAATAGTTCATGAAATTAGAAGCAGAGGGAACGCTTTATGCAATGGGCCAATTCAATGAAACTGAATTGACAAATATTTACTGAGTAACTTGATATGTATCCAGCAGTCTGACAGATGTTTTATATTTACCATCTTATTTTTTCCTAATATAGTCCCGATTTTATAGATCATAATAGGAAGGATCAAAGGAATTACATGATTTTAGCCAAGGTCACACAACTAATAAATAGCAGAGTAAGAGTTTGAACTGAGATCTGCCTGAAGCTAAATGCCATCTTATTAACATGACATTAAACCATCTCTGATGTTAACTGTATGGTAGAGACTCACTGGTACTGTGTGATTAATGCAGTGATAGTATATATAATATTATAAATAATATTATAATATATAATATATAATATAATAGTAATGAAACACAGAGGTGGAGGATACTGGTGTGGGATCACCAGGACAACTCCCTAGGGGTGACATGTAAGGAGTCTGCATAATCATTGGTTTCAGAAGGATGTGATTATATTATCCTCTTCTACAAGTAGAGACTGTGATCTTCAGGTTAATACTTATGATTTCATACTTATATTCATGATCTTCTGATGAATTGAGAACTAAATTCAAGATTCTTCACCCTCGGGCCAGTGGAGTAAGAACTCTCTAAAGGCCCCATACAGAGCAGCTGTATGGGAAATGATATGCTAAGTGACATAGTGAGTGGGTGGGTAGATGGTGCCAGAATTGGGCATTTTCAGGGCACTTGATAATAAGAGAAACAGAATCTTAAAGCTTCAGAATAAGATCATCCAATATTTTAGACACTTATATCAACACCTACAAAATAATTTATGCCATTTTTGGATAATTTGAAAGTAATAATTACTATAAAAAAGAGATTGTATTATAATTTTTACAGGTGAGGGAGGGGAGTTTGAGGCTGCCTGAAAGAAATGGCATTTGAGTAGCTCCTTTAACAAAAATAAATATTTACATATATGAAGAAAGGGAGATAGGGCTTCTGGGCAAAGTGAAGATCATGCTTAAAAGCATGGAAGCACAAAAGTGAAAAGTTCTGGGGCTAAAAAACAATCCAGAGTAGAAACAGCTTAGGCTGCAGAGGAGAGAGAGTATGGGAGGAAGAAACATATACTAACATACCAGAGCCAGATCTTGGAGGCTTGAAGGCAGGCTTGGCTTTCATAGCTTTCTCTGCCAGGTGAGTGAACAAATTCCAAAGGAAGAACGCGGCAGACAGAAACTTAAGGAGCGGGCAGAGGGAGAAGAACCAGGGGAGGAACAGTTGGAGACAGACTTTGAAAAAGCTAATGCAGAAAAGTGTGTGAAGAGGTATGAGTGGGGGATCCCTGGGTGGTGCAGCGGTTTGGCGCCTGCCTTTGACCCAGGGCGCGATCCTGGAGACCCAGGATCTAATCCCATGTCAGGCTCCCGGTGCATGGAGCCTGCTTCTCCCTCTGCCTGTGTCTCTGCCTCTCTCTCTCTCTCTCTCTCTCTCTCTCTCTGTGTCTCATGAATAAATAAATAAAATCTTTAAAAAAAAGTAAGTAAAAAAAAAAAAAAACTAAAAAAAAAAAAAGAGGTATGAGTGGTCAGTGCACCAAAATTCCAGCCTCGGTTCTTTTCCATCAACTCCTGCCCTCCTTTCCTCTCCCTCCACTATCAAAATACTTAAAAAGAGTAATCCACATTTACTATTGCTACTTCTTTGAAGTTTCTTTATTCCTTAACACACTGCAGTCTGATTTCTTTCCCTATCGTGTCACTTAAATGATCATGAAAATATCGCCTGTGATCTCCTCATTGCCAAAGACAATGTCTGTGTTCATCCTACTTGGCCTTGGTCAGCCTATGGTACTGTTGTCCAAATTCATATCTCTAACTCAAGCCTCCCTTTCTATCCCCAGATGTATATTGCCAACTGCCTCCTTAACATTTCCACTTGTATTCTAATAAACACCTTAAATTTAACATGTTCCAACTATACTTCTAATGTACCTCCACAAATCTACTCCATCTCACTTGATGGCAACTCCATCCTTCTAGTGCTCAGAGCAAAAAATTCTGAAATCATCCTTGACTCTTCTCTATCATTTACTATACACCCAATCCTTTAAGAAATACTATTGGTTTAACTTTTAAAATATACCCATAAACAATCCACTGCTACTACTCTGGTTCCAGTCACCACCATTTCTTGCCTAGGTTACAGAAATAGCTTCTAACTGGTTTCTTTACTTGTAGCTCTCTAGTCTATTATCAACATAGCAACTGGAGTAATCCAGCCAAATGGAAAGGTTTCCAAAATATACTCAACTGAGCTTGACCAGAGCAAGTAATTTCCAGGAAGGCAATGGCTATGCTATCTACATTGGATAAGAGAAGGATGGAGCTGAAGCATAGCCATATTTGTTGGTTTGCCATCTATAGAAACACTTTTTAACTACAGTGATTCGTGCAAATTTGACAACCATTTTGGGGTCCAGGAGTTACCATTTCCATTTTACAGATGAGCAAACTGAGGCTCAAAGAGGTAAAGTGGCATCATTTATTCATTCATTTAGCCATTCATCCATTCTCTTACATTTATTAAGAGCCTACTGTGTGCCAGGCTCTAAAACTTAGCCAGAGCACCTCAGCCTGTCCTGGTAGAACAAGAATGTAAATCCCGGGCTGTTCACCTTTAAGTCAAAGGAACTTTTCCCCTCCATGCAGCTGCACAGAGGATATCTAATAAGAACCTTTCCCAGTTTTTCTGTGAGTGAAAAGCATGTGAGGAAATCACACATATTTACAGTTGGACAGCAACTATATTACTTTATGTACAATAATTAGCACTTGATAAATGTGTTAAATGAATAGATGAGTGGATGAATGTGATGGTAACAATGGTACTGTTCTTCCTATCTCATGGAACTCTGATAAGGGCCAAATGAGACTGTGGTAAAAGGGTCTTGGCAAGGGACTAGTTTAATATTCATTTTTTATTGTTTGTTGCTTCAAATCCTATCTAGAAACAGGCAATGATATATCAGGCTGGTTTACATTCACTTCTCTACAGAGCAAAAATATTTGTTTACAAGTTATGACCCTGTTTTTAGTGATTTTTCTATAGGTATAAGCACCTGCATTTCTTATCTCCACATATGGTCAAGTCCATGAACAACACAGAGATCAATATCTTTCTTTTTTTTTCAATATCTGTTTCTTGAATACACTTATGAACTCCAATTTTTTAGATCAGAAAGTTGAAGCTCAGAATGCTAAGTGAATAGCATAAATTCACCTAGTTCTCAAGTGGCTGAACTAAAATGTGCACTCAGGCCTTCTGATTCTAAAGCTAACTCATTTTATAATATACTACTTTTTTGACTAAACATGTGACTTCAAAAAGCTACTTAGATAATAAAACAAAACCATGGAGAACTTTATAATTGATATGGCACTTTCTCATATACTTTCTCTTTGATCCGCACACCACCACCATAAGCACAAATTATAGAAGAAGAAATCTAGGCCCTAGTGCCCAGATGTGGAGAACTGCCCAGGATCACAAAGCTAGTAAATCCACAAGCCAGGTCCTTCTCCAGGCTAAACATCTTTGGCTCCTTCTTCTTCGTTTTCACGCCCTTCTTCTCTCAAGTTGATCTGTTCCAGGAAAGCTACGTGATCATCTTAAAGTGGGGCACCCACAACTGTACACGTTGTACCAGGGCAGGCCGGCACGGAAGAACATGGCCCTCCAACTTGCACAGTGATTTCCAAAAGGAGATATTCAGGCATTTCAAAAAGCTGTCAAGGCTCCAAGGACACAACGGGTGAGGAACCAATCCATCTGGCAAAGTATTTGACAAAACCCAACTGCTGGTGATTCTTAAGTTACAGGAGACTTGGGGATTCTTGGATATGCCCATAAACCTGCATGCAGTGTAATCAAAATAGATTCTGCACGTGCGGTTAGGGTGATACGACATGCATCCAGATCTCTTTCCCCTCCCTTTTCTTTTATTTTTAGGTTTAAAGTTTAGTCTTCTTTCTTTGGCAGTTTTTGGAGCCATGTGACTGGCACAACTCTGGCAAGTGCTATAAATGCAGTGGGATTGTGCCTAAGGGAAAATTGCCATCATGCAAAACTAGGACTAAATATTTGTACTCTTTCTTGGGGCTTTTAAATGTGGGTGTCATTTCAGAGAGTTAAGAGACTGCTTCAACTACTGAGATATGAAATCAAGGGAGAAACACTGCCTTAATGGAGCTTATATTTAAACACAACAGGAATGCATACTAACATTTACTGGTATTTAAAAAGGGAAGGTATTATTAATTTTGCTCTACTTACATTCAGTTATTACTTGGGAAAGTACAATAAATTGCATTTATTCTTAAGTATAAATACCATCCTATGGCGAAATTAAATGAATTACAGAGAAGTAACACATTTTATTCATTTATTTTTATTTATTTATTAATTCAACAAATATTTATTAAGAGTGAACTCTGAAACTAAAGTCTAGGTATAAATCAGTTATCTGCCATTTAATAGCCCTATGCTAGTATTTCTAACCATTGTTATTATTATTATTAACACATACCAGACACTTTTCTAGACACTAGGGAGATAAGTAACAAGAGTAAGGTCCACACTCTCGTGGAGCTTAAATTTAAGTTGTTTCTGTTTCCTGTTTTGCTGTCAGACTACCAGCTGTTGCTCATATGGCTGTTAATGTCCTTGCTATGAAAGTCTTTATTGTCTCTGTGCTCCTTCTTATATTTTACTGTGGACTGTGAAGCCAGCCAACAAAGCTATAAATATGTCTAAAGCAAGTATCAACAATCTCTAAATGAGAATCTGAGCATTCTCTGAAGGACTGAAGAGAAGAAGACATGGTGCCTATCCTTGTACAAGTTGAGGAGATAAGACATTGGTACATAACAGTGTGGTAATAATATGAGAGTTTTTTCAGCTCAAGATAGAATGTCCCAGAGCTTGCATCCAGTGTCAAATTCCTGCCTAAGGTGAACTGTTATTTTACTTAAATAAACTTTTAGTAATTTACTACGTACTAGGCTTCCTACCAGATGCTGGGGGTTAAAAAGAATAAAATACTGTTGCTTTTTTCAAGAAGCTCATCAAAGAAAGCTATATAAACAACTATACTACAAGTCAGACTATGATCATACAATAAAAGCTGACAATCTAGTCAGTGAGATAGAAAATTAATTTGTTTTTTTTTAAAGATTTTATTTATTTATTCATGAGGGACACACAGAGAGGGGCCAAGACACAAGCAGAGGGATAAGCAGGCTCCATGCAGGGAGCCTGACGTGAGACTCGATCCTGGGACTCCAGGATCATGCCCTGAGCCGAAGGTAGACGTGCTTAACCACTGAGCCACCCAGGCATCCTTAGAAAATTAATTTGAATACGAAAAATATAACAGATAAGTTTATTGTTTTAACAGATAAGTTTAGATGGTGATAAATACTGTGAACAATATGAAACTCCTTAAATAGTGATGCTAGTGTTTGGGGTTATGCTATTTTTAATTGGTTAGTCAGGGAAGACCCATGTAAAAGAGCTGGTATTTGAGGAAAACATCAATAAAGTCACTTGAAGATCAGAGTAAAAGTGTTCTAGGTAAAGAAGTTATACTTGTTTTTGCTTCTCCAGACCTACTCTTACCATTCTCAGCTCTGCTCTCTGTCTCAGAAGGTTGACCTGTGTGTATTGATTTGAGCTTTATGGAATTATACATTTTGGCAATTGGTTCAACCTACCAAATAAAAAGGGCTACTTTGCATTCTAGCTTCCAGAATGGGTTTAGAGAATGGGGAGCTCCAGAAAGACATGGGGGAAGAGAGAGAGAAAAGAATTGGTTGACTACTTCCTTATGGAGTTACCTTAAGCTAGTTGTGTCCCTGACTGTATATTTCTCAGCTCCTGTCAGGTGATGCTCTCAACAGAATCCTCTTACTTTATGATCTGATAAACATTTGCTCCCTTTGCCTCTTCAAGCTTGGGTGGTAACACGCCCCAGTATTACTAGCTCTAGTTACTATATCTTATGTTTTCCCCATATCCTGACAACACCCTTGTAAATTGTCCCTTCATTAAATTCTTTGCAAATTGCTGCCAGAATCCTGATAGAGGAAATAAGCTTAGAATATCTGAAATGCTAGAGAGACTAGCTTGGCTGGAGCTTAATGAGAAATGGACAGGGAAGAAAAGATGAAGTTGGAGAGACAGGGAGAGATTAAATTATGCAGGGATTACAGACTATGATAAAGAGTTTGAATGTTACTTTAACTGTAGTGAGAAGCCACTGGAAGTAGAGGAAGAAAGAATAGCTAAATCTGCATTAATTCAAAGTAGGAAATTCAAGAAAGAGCTGAGCTTTAATGGTTGGCCATAATCCTGGTTGACAGAAAAAAAGGGGGGGGGGGAGAACATTTCAGGCATGGGACTTAGTAGTTACAGGAAAAAGACTGGAAGGAGACTAGGGTAGGGATTTGGGTGGGAGTTCCTTTAGGAATCTACATGATGACTATAAAAACTGAAGATTCTAATGAGTTGAAGGCTACAGAACCCTATAAAGACTAAATTTTTTTCTGGCTATATACTCTGGGAATTCGGTATCTTAAGAGATAAAAACAGAATAAACGTATTATATAACTACAGTTTTTTAAAATCAAACTTAGTAAATATCAACATTGTTATGTCATTGCTTTCCTCTGAAGCTTTCTTCATTTGGCCTAATTTTCCTCTCAAAACAGCCTTACTTAAATCTCCACTATTCAATAATATTCAGCCACTAATGCTTACAAGTCAAGAGCAAAACAAAATTGTGCATGGCGTCTGACTTTCTGGCCAAAATTTTTCAGTGATACTAAACCCGTCTCTTCTTCCCTAGATGGAAAGGGTTTCTCATTCTCAAACATGGGCCATATTTATTCCCATCTGCAAACATTTTCTGTTTCTCTTGCCTCACTGCCCACTTTCTCCAAAATTCAATGTATAGAGAAAAATGCAGGATTTGGACTAACCCACACTTGGGTTATCGTCCTAAGTGAGGTTGTGCCACTTGGGTTGTGCCATTCACTAGTTAGGGCAACTTTTGGTAAGTTATTACAGCTCTTTGAGCCTTAGTTTCCTCATCTGTAAAATGGAATAATAATCCTTGCCCTCATGGGGGTACTGAGACAATGATTTAAGTATAAGTAAAGAATTTAACATAGCACTTGGCACACAAACACTCAATAAACAATGTTTTTCCTTTCTTTTCTCCCATCTCTATGCCATAAAATACTATACCAAATAACATCCTGGGAAAGTTATCATTAGACTATTTACTGCACATGCTAGTTCTGTTATCTGAGGAATATTAAAATGTCTACTGAGAATATAAGCTTAGTATAATAACAAAGATAATATACATAATTATAACAATTTTTATAACTCAAAAATTATTTCATAACCATTTCTTCATTTTCTTTTTCAAAGATTTTATTCATTTGAAAGGGAGACAGAGAGAGTAACAGAGATAGCAAGAGACAGCAGGAGTGGGGAGCAGAGGAAGGAGCAGTGGGAGCCCCACTCAGGACCTGACCCCAGGATCTGAGCCAAAGGCAGCCACTTAACTGATTGAGACACCCAGGCACCCCCATTTCTTCATTTTCTTCTCAAACTTTATAGGATGGGCAGGTCAGATATTATGCCCACTTCATAGATGATGAAACAGGCATTAAGATATTATGAGACTTGAAATTGGCCTCATCTCCATTGAAAAGAAAAAGAAGCAGAATCCAGGTCTTCCAGTTCCTTTATAAGGGATCATTCCACTCTATGCCTAACAGACAAGGATATGCATTAAATGGGTAAGTCCTCTCCCTCTGGGACCTTCTGTTAGCCATCAAAATGGTCCCTGACATATCCCAGTCCTACTTCCCAGTGCTTACCTAGCCCTATCTCTCACCTTGACTATTCATTCGTTTTAAAAGAGGCCATACTGAATGGGTGTCTTGTTGTTCCTGGAATATATCAAACTGTTACTTCTGGGCACATGCTACTGCCTTTACCTAGAATGCCTTTCCTGCTCCCGAATACCCAAGTAAGGCCTCTTCCTGAATTTTTGAAGTTTCAACCAAATCTTGTTATAGCTATGAGGGCTTTCTTAATACACTACCTAAAAGTGGTTCCTTCATCTTCATACTACATGTAACTATGTCTTGAATTTGGTGCAATTTTATCTTCTCTGTATCAGTTGTATTTGGTATAATTATGTCTGTCTCTGTCATCACTGTGAGCTTCATGAGATCAAGAAATACGTCGTTTTTTTTTTTTTTTTTTTAATAGTCTCAGTACCCATACAGGGCTTGGCATAGAGCAGATGCTTAAGGAATACTTGATAACATAATGGATGAACTAAGTTTCATAGGGTATCTTCTGACTCGGAAGCCTTACACATAAAAGGAAAACAGTAACAGGAAGGAATCAGTTCTAACCACCTACATACATTAAAGCATGGGGAGCAAAGTGGAAAAACAAAAACAAAAATGTAGAAGTCAGCAATTACTGGAATTACTGCTCTTTGAGACACAACCCCAAACATGTCATTTTCTCAGCAGCAACTCTCTCACCATTTTATCTCCATATGCCCTTTGCCAACCCAGACTGAGCTGGTTCTGTAGTGTGAAATAGCTTTAATCCTATTGAAAATGGTTCTGCCTATGAAAAACCTAGGTCATCCATGGTAAAATGCATTTTAGCAGGCCCAGATTTAAACAGAGGCTGCGCCTCACAATTTCTCTGAGTCTTGGTTATTCTATCTGTAAGGTACAGATTATATCTTTTTTTAGCCTTTCCACTGGGAAGACTGATCATGACATAAGGCAACGGTATGAAAATGTCAACCTGCCCTATCCTGGAATCCACGTAGACTGGGAAAAAGGTTTGAGCTAATGTGTTTCTGGGTAATGGTGACTCTCAGCGGATACCAGAGCTATGCTAGAACTCTGCAAAAGATAGAGGGAGATGGTCTGAAGGGCTATGGTAGAGGACTCTGAAGGCAGGGGCCTTTGGATGCACCAGTGAGCCCATTATTAAGGAACCTCATGCAGGATTAATACAGGGTAAGGAGTAGGGCTTACTCTTTGATATTCTAGCACCAAAGACAAAAAGAGACATAATCATTTCTAGAAGGGAGGGCAGGAGGAAAGAAAG
The DNA here is from genome assembly GCF_018345385.1 of Vulpes lagopus. Taxonomy (NCBI): domain Eukaryota; kingdom Metazoa; phylum Chordata; class Mammalia; order Carnivora; family Canidae; genus Vulpes; species Vulpes lagopus. The sequence continues at coordinate 52,120,701 of NC_054846.1, forward strand.
AAGGGAGGAAGATATAGAAGAAGAGAGGGAGAGAAGGAGTGAGGGGAGTCAGTCATTTTAGGTCTAAAGTCTTGCCTTTAAAAGTAGCCTGAATCTAGCATTGGGCTTAATGAGTAGTAAGCCCTTACCATCACTCATTTACATCTAATATTCATGCTCAAAAGCCCAGCTCACTCCATTGAAATTCCATTCAGCTTATCTCATGTACCTGCTCATGTACCTGCTGATCCCTCAAACCTATAATGGGTGTTAGAGACCCTGATATGAGTGAGGTAGTCCTTAACCTGTAGGACTAAGCTGAGACAGACCTAGAAATAGACGACAAGTCAATGGTAAATGCTGTGAGAAAGTTCAGGAGGAAGAGGCACATAGAGCATGAACTGACTAACTCTACCTGTGGTGATCTTGAAGACTTCACAGAGGAGAAGGCCTTGAAGGAAGAGTCAGAGCTTTCACAGGCAGAGTAACAGAGACACAGAGAGGACTCTAGACTGAGATCACATTGAGAGCAAAGGCAGGATTGGTAGTGATGGTGGTGATGGAGACACACACTTCTCTCTGGGACTTCCCAGAGAGAGCATTTGATGGCTGAGAAGAAGATATAGGAGAAGGGTGGTTGGAGCTAAGGCAAGGAAGCCAGGATGGGGTCGGTCCAGCCTCACGTAGGAGTGGGCAGAAATGGTATTCCAGGTAAGGAAAACAACGACAGCAAAGACAAAAGCAATCTGGGGCTTGGCTCGAGAAAGGATTCTTTCAGAAAGTCATAATCTGAAAAGGGTTGTTTCAGAGAGTCATGAGTGTAGTTAAAAGATAAGGGCAGGAAAGAATAATCTTTAAATATCTGAGACATCATCTGTCTTCTTTTTTTTATATATATACTTTTATTTATCCTCTCCCCACCACCTCTGCCACTGCACTCCATGCCTCTGCTACACAAATTACAGACCATAAATAACATTGCCTGGTTTGAATCATAAATCTACCATTTATCCATTCTTTGAATTTGGACATTTTTCTTTTTTTTTAATAATAAATTTATTTTTTATTGGTGTTCAATTTGCCAACATACAGAATAACACCCAGTGCTCATCCTGTCAAATGCCCACCTCAGTGCCCGCCACCCAGTCACCCCCACCCCCCGCCGTCCTCCCCCTCCACCACCTCTAGTTTGTTTCCCAGAGTTAGGAGTCTTCCATGTTCTGTCTCCCTTTCTGATATTTCCTACCCATTTCTTCTCCCTTCCCCTCTATTCCCTTTCACTATTATTTATATTCCTCAAATGAATGAGACCATATAATGTTTGTCCTTCTCCGATTAACTTATTTTGCTCAGCATAATACCCTCCAGTTCCATCCATGTCGAAGAAAATGGAGGGTATTTGTCATTTCTAGTGGCTGAGTAATATTCCATTGTATACATAAACCACATCTTCTTTATCCATTCATCTTTCGATGGACACCGAGGCTCCTTCCACAGTTTGGCTATTGTGGACATTGCTGCTATGAACATTGGGGTGCAGGTGTCCCAGCGTTTCACTGCATTGGTATCTTTGGGGTAAATCCCCAGCAGTGCAATTGCTGGGTCATAGGGCAGGTCTATTTTTAACTCTTTGAGGAACCTCCACACAGTTTTCCAGAGTGGCTGCACCAGTTCACATTCCCACCAACAGTGCAAGAGGGTTCCCTTTTCTCCGCATTTTTCTAACTTTTCTTAGTCTTAGTTTCTATATCCACCAATGTGCACAATAATAATATTCACAAGATTATGGTATAATAATAGCTATTGTCTATTGAATATTTACTATGTGTCATGCCTTGTTCTGAGCATTTTTTGTATATTAGGTCATTTATTCCCTAATCATGTTATGCTGCTGGTAGTATTTGTATCCCTATTTTAAAGAAGAACAAAGGAAAGTCCAGGTCACAGCTAAGTAGAAGATTCGGGATTCGAATGCATGCATTTTGACTGCAGAGCCTATGCTCCTAACCACAGTGAGGGAGATCATCTGTGTACAGTGCCTAGTATTGTGAGGGATCACAAAAATACCTGCTTGTCGTTATGCCAGTGGCTCTTTCAATTTATATAAATGGCTGAGTGTCTGATTAATGAGTGACTGAGTAAACAAGTGAATGAATGTTGGTAGAAAGGAGAAAGACATAGCCTACAGGACAACCCCACCTCAAGTGGCTGGCCATGAGGATGAGGAATTGGTAGCTATAAGATGGGAGGGTGGTGGTAAGTGTCCCACTTCATCAGATATACCTGGTATGTGGGTAACATCACCCTAAACCCATAAATAGAACACTGAGAAGTGCCTCAGAGCCCTTCCAGGGAGCACAACAGGGACTGAGTGGCCACACTAGGCTCCATAAATGGCCTTGTGGTTCGGCTCTAGAAGGCAGCCCTTGCCATGATTCCACCTTGTCCATCATCATTACAGGCAACCTAAAATTCTAATTGCAATGGCACAGCCTGGTGGCAACATGTAGCTGAGGACCCCAGAACTTCAGAGCCAGGCTAAAGTGGACTGGGGATGGAGGAAATCATAACTAATCAGCTTTAGCAAGCTCAGAGCCCTAAAGACAGCACAAAACTTATTCTTTGGACCTGATAGAGGAGTAGCAAAGGCAAGAGAGTGAAGGGACATAAGAGGTGAGAGAAGGAGGCATAAGAGGTGGGACAGGAGATGAGCTTTTCTGTCCACAAATGTCTGAGACATTGAATTACTTTCCTCAGGCCATACAAATAAAAGTAGAAAGGAAGGATTCTAAACCAGAGCTCTACGACTCAAAAGCCTATGCTCTTTCTCTTATACCACACTGCCCTGTACTCACACAGGAGCAGATTCTAAGATGTGTATGCTCCTCCCTAAAGAGAAAAAAAAAGTGTGGAGGGGCACCTGGGTGGCTCAGTCATTTAAGCGACTGACTCTTGATTTTAGCTAATGTCATGATCTCAGGGTCCTGAAATGAAGCCCCATGTTGGGCTCCATGCTCAGCATGGAGCCTGCTTAGGATTCTCTTTCTCTCTGCCCCTCTTCCCCCCCCCCCTCTCTCTCTCTCTCTCTCTCACACACACACACACACACACAAAGATGTGTATCTCAATTTGATGTTGCTGTCAGTTTGAGAAAGAGAACAAGTTAGCAAGTTGCCATGAAATGTCATGCTTCCCCAAGTCACTATCCTCACCCCCATTTCATACATTAGAAAACCCAGGCCCAGAGTGAGGCAGTAACCTGACCAAGGTCACTCAGTGGCTGGTGTCCAGGTCTCTGAATTTCCACAGCACCTCAGTAGAGAGGAAAAGTTGCTCCCCAGCAGGTTTCCAGTGAAAACTGCACTTTCAAGGCCAGCCAGTGGCTTAAAGGTCATTTACTTAGGAGGCTTCACATGCTTGTTTACTTACAGAAAGAGAGGAAACCTAATTTTAGCCCACTGAGGAATGAAATGCTGATGTACAAATGCAATTAGGAAAAAAATTTCTGGTGGCATACTTGCAAAGAATAAGGAGCCTACAGGCTTGAAGAAGGGGTAGAGGTTCAGGCAGAGAAAAGAAGAATGACAAAGTACCCTGGCCAGGTCTTAGGCTAGGAGGGAGAAGTCTTAAGTTCTGCAGGCCCTCTATGTGCTACTCTGACTCTGTGTCCCAAGCAAGACGATCTTTCTGCACTCTCAGAGGACACTCACAACTTGAATTAGAAAAGGTAGTATGATGAAATGCCAAGAACCTGAGTTACAAAATTATGTGGGTCAGACAGCTTTGTGTCATTCATCAGCTGAATGACCTTGAGTAAATCACCTCACTTCTCTGAGCCTTGGTTTCTTCGTTATCTTCAAATGGAGGTAATACCTACTTTGTAGAGTTATAGTAAAATTAAAGGTAACATATGCATAAAGCACCTAGCATGATTTCTGGATTACAGCAGGCATTCAATAAACTTTAACTATTATACATTACTATTGTTACTACTGCCATTATTACTATTATTATCTGTCCCTTGTGAAGTAAGGAGCATGTCATGGGGTGTTTACATAGTAGTTTCCAGGATTTAGCTACTTTTTGTTAAAGGACTATGGCTTTTCTTTCAGGGCAATGGCAATTACATATAGTTAATGCACTCAGCTCCCACTCAACACACAACTTGCCTGTTGTAAACATACTTCTGAGGGGTAGGTAGGAGTCATTTTTTTGGAACTTGTCACTGAGTGAGAACTGAAACCTCTGGGCCAGTGTCAGTGATGCCTTCTGATCCTACTAAATAGGCCCTTATCTCTGGTCCTACACTTTGTACTGTCTTTTTGAAAATTGTCTAAGTCCCCCATCTCATGCCTGGACTGGCTGTGCAGAACAAAGAGAGTATCCTGAGCCCAGACTTGGTAACTATAGGCCTACAGTCACCAGAAGTACCTATCTTGAAATTGTCTAAACCCCCTTCCAGTGCCTGAGATGAACTACTGTGACAACTGAGAAGGATACCCTGGTCCCCCTGTATCATTTTCAGAGTACTCTCAAAACTTCTGCTTCCTATTTTCCTCATGTAGAGAGACAACCAGATGACCTAAGGAGCTCCAGGACTCATGGATATCATGTTGTTCTATGACCCAGTTTCAGGAATATGTCCAAAAGAGCAGATCACTTTTGTTTGCTGTGTGGTATTTCTTTGACAGGATCATGCAAGGGTTGGGTCACCAGAATGGTGCTAACGTGATGATTTGGGGTGACTCCCACTCATGTTGAACATAGGACAAGTCTGGGGCTCTGGGCTACTGGTAACCTATCACTGACCTCTCTGGCTTTGAGTCATGTGTGGGAGCCTAGGCACTGGCTCTTGCTTATCTGTGTTCCAAACATAATGCTGTCTCTGATGTTACAGCAACTTAAGACAGCATGAGTGATAGTGTCTGCTCCTGATCAGCAATGCCAGAATGTTCTCTAGAAGTGGCTGTGCCATCTTATGCTTTTCTTTTCTGGTGTTTTTTAAAGTGCTTACTCTGTATCTCCAACAAATTCTTCTGGTTATCATCTGTCAATATGAATGTTGTGCTCCCCTGGGTCTATCTTAAGGTGTGCCATATGAGAACAAGCTTTCATTATGTGAATGGAACTGTTCTTCTCTCTCAGCATATGGCCCCTTGCCAATTCTCCCTGTCGATGGTGGTGTGTGGAAGACAGTTAACACTGCACCATCAAAATCAAAAGAGAATACAGTCTCACTCAGGATGCAATGATTATGGCCTAAAGCTGAAGAGTTCAAGAAAAGACATGATTGGAAGATATGTTGATCTACATTTAGTCTCTACAATCCTGGATAGTACATTTAACACAAGCAGAACATAAATCTATCATTTACATTTACATATTTGCAGTGAGTCCTACTTTTATATTCAGCATCAACAAAGCATCACAAAAACCTTTGAGAGAGTCATTAGGAACCAATATTTGTGGGAGGCACTGACACAGATTATTTACTTTTCCAAATTTTACTCAGGCTCCTCTGAATTCTTTTCCCAATTTGGCCCCAAATTTTGGGCTTCCATTTGTCTCTGCATTATACAATTTTAGCCAGAATCCTCCATCTTAGATATGTGATCACATTCAATATCTGAGAAGGCTTTTCATTCACCATCATCCTTGTCTAATCACCTTTGCCTGTCTTCAGCAAGAATCCTATTTGGTTGGTTTAGCCAGAAACCCTGTGTAGCCTAATGTTTCCTCTTAGTAATTTGTAATTTTTCATTCAGTGACTACCACCCTCTTTCACACTTTGGTTGTAAGTTCTCACTTTTCCTTATATTTGGAAGTGAACCTTATCTCTCTCCCCTGTTTACAAAACCTCTTGTAGTAGCCTGCCTGAACAAAGTCAGCCTTACTGCTCCTTAACAAGTGTCATGAATAATTTTTTCTTTAACACACGATGAATGATGAAGTGCCAGGAGTAATGATATAACCCGCATTAAATGAATGGTATTAGGAAAACTGCAGGGGCAAGAAGATCTATATTGCTTTAATACAAACATGTTCCAAAGAGCTATATATCATGAGTAGTATCAGTGTTGTTACTTTTTTTCTCCAAATAGGAAGTATGAAATTAGCAGGAACTATGCATTTGGTAATAAAAATATGACAAGGTGGTGTCTAGACACTTCACATGCACTGATTGAACAATAATGGAACACATTTCTTTTCTACCCATTGTTCTAAATCACCTAAATTCATAGATCTTACATGGGTCCATGAATTTTGTAATATAATTTTTAATCAAAATGTGTATATAGACGGGGCCCCACAAAAAAAATTTACCTGGAGCCTTGCATGCCTTTAGAGTGGCCTTGGACAGGTTGATAGAAAATATGCCTAACTAGGGGCACCTGGGTGGCTCAGTGGTTGAGTGTCTGCCTTTGGCTCAGATCATGATCCCGGGGTCCTGCATTGAGCTCCCTGCAGGGAGCCTGCTTCTCCCTCTGCCTGTATCTCTGCCTCTCTCTCTCTGTGTCTCTCATGAATAAAGAAAAAAAAAACCTTTAAAAACTATATGCCTAACTAGTGAATTAACCATGGGCTCTTGTTACCAGAGAGATGTTCAAGGAAAACATCTAAAGACTGCTTGAAGCATTATCATCCTTTCATTACAGATGAAAGGTCACTATAGGTTTCACTTACAGATATATCATAATCAGTAATTAAAAATGATATATATTTTCTGAGATTTACCATGCAAAGGAAAAACGAACAGAAAAAAGGCTCGAAGGAAATAAGTTAAAATTTTAACAGTTGCTTCTTCAAGAGGAGAAATCAGAGGAGAGATTCCTGATGCATGTGTACTTTTCACTACTTTCTAAATCTGCTACAACAAGCATGTGATCATGTTTTTTTCACTTTTACCTTTCAGCTCATTGGACTTCTTTCACATGATGTTCCTCCTTTCCTACTAATTTTCCTCTAACTACTCACCTTTATTTGGTTAAATCCTTCTGATTTTTGAAGTTATATCAGAAGTATCACTTTCTCCAACCATCCTTTTCTGACCCCTCCAGGCTGTATTAAGTGCTTTTCTAAAGAACTCCCACATCACCCTATAGATTCTTATCACTCTACACGTAACTGAAAGTTTGATGGTGTTGTTCTGTCCCAATATTGTACTCCAGCAAAGTCTAGCACTGTGCATGGCAAACAGATTTTCAGAAATATTTGCTACATGACTAGATGACTAAAAAGAAAAAAAAATTCACCTCCTTTAAAAAATATATACATATGAACAAAGCCTAGGCAGCTCAGGGAAGTTTTGTCATTGTTATTACATGTTTTGGTTTCCCACTGATAGTTACAAAAAAAAAAAACACAAAAAAACAAAAAAAACAAAAAACAAAGGCTACCCAGTGCTTCAGTAAGTAAACAGAGAATCTGGAACTGACTGCGGTCCTCTTAAAGGGACATAGGAAAAACAGTCTGGTAATTCTTTGGGGGTGGTATTGGGCAAGAAAGTTCCTAGGTACATAATTCCATAAGATACTCTGGGAAGAAAGTGGGGAGAGTCTGTAGTTAAAAAACTTTAAAAATGCTATATGCAATGGTTTCCTCTAAAGATTTACAATGTGTATTAGCACATTCCGATCTTGTAAAAAGTCTTGTAAAGAATCTGGCTATTTTATTTTTAATCTAGTGCTTCTCAAACTTACTTAAATATGGCTCCTTCTTTTATCTAACACCATTAATACCTGTTTCTTTCTTTAAAATTTAAATTGTTTAGTTAACATATACTGTATTATTAGTTTCAGGGGTAGAATTCAGCAGTTGCATATCACATCCAGTGCTCATTACATCACATGTGCTCCTTAATGCCCGTCACCCAGTAGTCACATCCCCCTACTCAACACCCCTCTGGCAAATCTCTGTTTCCTATAGTCAAGAGTCTCTTACATTTTTCTCCCTCTCTATTTTCATCTTATTTTCTTGTATCTTCCTCTCCCCTATGTTTCTCTGTTTTGTTTCTTAAATTCCACATATGAGTGAAATCATATGGTATTTGTCTTTCTCTGATTGATTTATTTCACTTAGCATAATATCATCTAGTTCCATCCACATCATTGCAAATGTCAAGATTTCATTCTTTTTGATGGCTGAGTAATATTCCAGTGTGTGTGTGTGTGTGTGTGTGTGTGTGTGTGTACCACATCTTCTTTATCCATTCATCTGTTGACAGACATCTGGGTTCTCTCCATATTTTGGGTATTGTGGAGATTGCTGCTATAAACATTGGGGAGCATGTGCCCCTGTGAATACCTATGCTTGTATCCTTTGGATAAATACCTAGTAGTGTAATTGCTGGGTTGTAGGGTGGTTCTATTTTTTACTCTTTTTTTTTAAGATTTTATTTATTTGAGAGAGAAACAGAGAGCAAGTGAGAGAGAGAACACAAGCAAGGGGGGAGGGGAAGAGGGAAAAGCAGACTCCCCAGTGAGCAGGAAGCCTGATGAGGGCTCACTCTCAGGACCCCAGGGTCATAATCTGAACCTGAAGGCAGATACTTCATCAGCTGAGCCACCCAAGTGCCTCTATTTTTAACTTTTATTTTTTTAATTTTTTAAAAGATTTTATTTATGAGACACACACACACACACACACACACACACACAGAGAGAGAGAGAGAGAGAGAGAGGCAGAGGGAGAAGCAGGCTCCATGCAGGGAGACTGATGTGGGACTCCATCCCAGGAATCCAGGATCACGCCCTGGACTGAAGGTGGCGCTAAACCGATGAGATCCCACCTCACACCAGTGAGAAAGGGGAAAATTAACAAGGCAGGAAACAACAAATGTTGGAGAGGATGTGGAGAAAGGGGAATGCTCTTGCACTGTTGGTGGGAATGTGAACTGGTGCAGCCACTCTGGAAAACTGTGTGGAGGTTCCTCAAAGAGTTAAAAATAGATCTGCCCTATGACCCAGCAATTGCACTGCTGGGGATTTACCCCAAAGATACAGATGCAATGAAACGTCAGGACACCTGCACCCCAATGTTCATAGCAGCAATATCCACAATAGCCAAACTGTGGAAGGAGCCTCGGTGTCCATCGAAAGATGAATGGATAAAGAAGATGTGGTTTATGTATACAATGGAATATTACTCAGCCATTAGAAATGACAAATACCCACCATTTGCTTCGACGTGGATGGAACTAGAGGGTATTATGCTGAGTGAAGTAAGTCAATCGGAGAAGGAAAAAGATTATATGGTCTCATTCATTTGAGGAATATATAAAATAGTGAAAGGGAATAAAGGGGAAAGGAGAGAAATGAGTGAGAAATATCAGAGAAGGAGAACATGAGAGACTCCTAACTCTAGGAAATGAACAAGGGGTAGTGGAAGGGGAGGTGGGCAGAGGGTTGGGGTGACTGAGTGACAGGCACTGAGGGGGGCACTTGACGGGATGAGCACTGGGTGTTATGCTATATGTTAGCAAATTGAACTCCAATAAAAAAATTTTAAAAAAAATAATAAAAAATAAAATAAAATAAACCGCTGAGCCACCAGGACTGCCCATATTTTTAACTTTTAGAGGAACCTCCATACTGTTCTCCAGAGTGGCTGCACCAGCTTGTATTCCCACCAATAATGTAACAGCATCCCCTTTCTCAGCATCCTCGCCAATGTCTATTGTTTTCTGACTCATTAATTTTAGCCATTCTGACCTGTCAGAATGTGTCTCAATGTGGTTTTGATTCTTTGACTTTGGCTGCAGAAACTTCTTGCTAGACATGTCTCTAAAGGCAAGGAGAACGAGAGCAAAAATACCTATTTCTCAGAATGCTTTGGGGAATGCTGGGTTAAAAAAATAAAGTTTCTAGAAGAAGGAATTTTCTGGCTTATAATGAAGGCAAGAAGTAGGAGAAATACAGGAGGGAAAGAGACAATATGAAAAAAATGAATAAATTGTTAACATTTATTGAGCATTTACTAATATGGAAGACAGTATGAAAGTATTTTACATATATTTTGCTTAAATTTGTTAAATTTAGGAAGCAGGTACTTTTACCCTCACTTAATGAAAATGATTAAAGATTAAAGAGTATGTTGTGGACAACACCATGTCTGTCTGGGTTACTTCAGACTCTCCCTCTTAACCACTAAGCTACCACCACTGGATGACATAAACCCTCCTTCTCCTGGTTGAATGGATGATAAAATAGGATCATTACCTTTCTTTACTCCTCTTCTCTTCCCTCCCCATCTTTACTCTTCCTTTCCTTCTTTCCTCAAACACCTTCTAAGTGTCTACTCTGTGTTAGTCAATGTGCTGGATGGGCCCAGGGCCAATTCCTCTTCTCAAAATCCCCATTCTAGTGCATTAAGTTGATTGGCTTCCAAGCCCTGGGACAGAGTAGCCAGAGGATGGGAAGAAAAAATTCCAAGGATTGCATCAAGAGCATCAGAAGTACTGTTAAGGTAGGGATGGAAGCCCTGCCAGGGGATGCTTCCCACAGATTTCTAAGGCTGGATCCTTACACAAGGCATTTAGCAGCAAGAAGGAGGAGTAGAAAGTTTGATGTACAAATCATCAAATTAATTCAATTTTTATTAACTAGATTTATTAGTGAGATGGTGGGGGGTAAGGACACCTGTCCTCTATTTCAAATATTCCCTGGAGTTCTAGGAGATGAGCAATGTGCTAATCTGACTATATGTCAATAAGCTATCTTAGGAAATGAGTGTAAAATTTCACTCACGGGAGATTACAAAGTGAATATAACACGGGGCAGATAAAGACATGGTCCCTACTTTCAAACTTAAAACAAAAAAGTTATTCCCTAGATTATAGTGCTAACCACACACTTACTCTGTCTCCCAGTCAGGATGGAAAGGTCCATGAGAAGTATAAATTTTTCTTCTTATATGTCCACATCTCCAGCATCTGGCATAGGGCCTAGTATATTATAGATGCCCAATTAATGCTTGAAAGTAGAACAGATGAAAGGGAGGCAGTGAGGAAGGGGTAGAGGAGACTTAGATGAGACAAAAGAGTCACAGAATATTGTGAGAAGTTTGAGACTTTGACGCCTGAATCCTCTGATACAAAGTTCAGCTTTGGGAAGATACTCACTGCTTTCTCACAGCTGCCTCACTGTGCTCTCATCACCAAAGAATCTTAGAGTGACCTAGGAAAGCATTTCTGATTTCTCCTGTGGATAAGGAGTCTCAGGCCTGCCATCCTCCTTTTTGGAAACAGTCACTGAGGGAGGAGAGGTGAAGGTAAGGCTCTACTTGAAATTCAACTAGTGCTGCATAAAGAATGATGCACATGAAAAATTGATCACGACACTGCACTCGGGCAAATATTATTAATAATGCAGTATTTAAACACACAATATATGCCTCTTAATGATAAAAAGAAACCCAAGGTCACAGCAAATAAAAGTCATTCCAATGAGACCAGAAAGGAAAAGAGAGAATTTCTCCATGTGGATCACTCCACAGTAGTTTTCTCTATACCATCAAATAGCAGGGTTGAGTAACTTTTCTACCAAGAGAGTGAAAAAGAAAAAAAAAAAAAGAGAGAGAGAGAGAGAGAGAAAGAGAGAGTGAGCGGAGCCTTTCTAAATACTTCAAACCACTAGTCGGTTCTAGAAAAGAGCAGAAACCAGGGCTACCTAATCTCCCTTTTCTCAATCTCCTCATCTATAAAATGGAAATAATAATATCTGATTAATAGGGCTGTTACAGGAATTGGATAAAACATGTAATTTATTAAATTACATATGTAGTATTATCTCATAAATTTTAGTTCTCCTTCCTTAATATATTTCACTGAAACTGAAGTTATACAGACAGTAGTGAGTTTTCAAAGGCTCAGAATATATATATAATATATATGTATAATATATATATATATATATATATATTACTTATTTATTCATGATAGACAGAGAGAGAGAGAGGCAGAGACACAGGGAGAGGGAGAAGCAGGCTCCATGCCAGAAGCCATCACGACACAGGACTCAATCCTGGGACCCCAGGATCATGCCCTGGACCAAAGGCAGGTGCTAAACCGCTGAGCCACCCAGGGATCCCCTCACCCCCAAAATAGTGTAGATAAGGCAAGTTATTCAAAGCATGGGATTTGGAGTCTTCTGACAGACCTCGGTTCCAATGTATCTCCTCCACATACTTTCAGTAAAATCTTGGTCAAGATACTTAACCTCTCTAAGGCCCCAGATTCCTGTGAGATAAAATGAAGCAGTAACAGTTCCAACCTCAGAGATTTATTGTGAGCACTAAGTAATCCAAGATAACATTGCTAGTGCGGGGAAGATGTGGAAAGCAAGCCCAGGTTTGTTTAATTTAAAAGACCATGCTCTTTTCACTATAACAGAGCAGAATACCAAAAACTTTGCCTGGCCCAGGAAGCCAAGCAAGGTAAAATAGAAGCCTAGACATTCTGCTGTTGAATGACAGGGGCAGGAAAGATTAAAGCTAGCTATCAGGGATCCCTGGGTGGCGCAGCGGTTTGGCGCCTGCCTTTGGCCCAGGGTGCGATTCTGGAGACCCGGGATCGAATCCCACGTCAGGCTCCCGGTGCATGGAGCCTGCTTCTCTCCCTCTGCCTATGTCTCTGCCTCTCTCTCTCTCTGTGACTATAATAAATAAATAAACATTAAAAAAAAAAAAGCTAGCTATTTATGGGTAAAAGCACCAAGTTGTTCCATCATGAAAAAATCTCTGGAATCAGAGGCTTTGGATTCAAAATACTTAACTTCTCTGAGACTCTATTTCTTCTCCTGTAAAATATGGACAGTAACACTACCCATTTCATAGAGTTAGGAATATAAATAAGGTAATATATATGTAAGCCCTTACTATAGTGCCCAGGACATAATAAAACCTTAGTAAATAATAGTTATTGCTATTATTATAGTAGGTTCTTTTAATGACATGAAATTAAATATTATTATAAAAGATCAAAGTATTCTAGAATGACTTTAAACAGTGCAGAAGATACTGCCAATGCTAAAAGAATCAGAAACTCAGAATGGCATTTTTCCATTGGCTTTCCAACTTCTATATCACAAAAGAAAAAGTTTAGAAACCATGTGCTTTGGCCTTCAACCAGGCTGTATTCTCAGAGGTGTTATTTACATTTCAGATTTATTATTGTCTTCCATGGTGCTGACATGAAATAACCTTCCATTCTCTTCCATGTTAAAAGAGTTCAGTGTTTCTTGGTTCAATAAATAATTCAGGACTATATTAATATTTTAAGAAGAATAAGCACTATATTTTGGACCCTAGAAAAACCATGAGAACTGGAATTAGTTAGTTGTAGCTGAAAACTTAATTGAACCAACATATTGATTGTTTTTTCTTCCAGGTTTTATTGCCCACACAATGAGGAAGACTGCCTGCTTCCATTCCAAATGCTGCATACTTAATTATATCTGCTATATTTTGTTTTTATAAAAGATCAAAAACATCCAATCATGAACTTAAATGCTTTTGCCCATCTGATGCTAAACAGAACTACCTCATCCTCCTATAACAGTGCACTCATTTTTACATTTTTTAAAGGATTATGGATGCTATATTTTCATACATAGCAGATTTCTGAGTTAGAATTTATAACCTGGCTAAAGAAGGGGTAAACAGCTAATATAGCTTACATCTTGTGTGTATATCTTATTTAATCTTTATTATTTATTTAGAGAGAGTATGGGGGGCAGTGAAGGAGTGGGAGAGGGAGAAACTCAAGCAGACTCCATATCCAGCCTGGAGCCTGACCTCATGACCCTGAGATCATGACCTCAGCTGAAATCAAGAGTTGGACGCTTAAGTGACTGAACCACCTAGGAGCCCTGATCTTATTCAATCTTTAAAATGACCCTCTAGTGCAGGTAATATCTTCTTCTTTTACAAATGAAGAAATTGAGGTTCAAAGAGATTGATTAACTTGTTCAAGATCACCCAAAAAGTTCATCCAGTCCTAAAGCCCAAATTCCTTCCTCTATACCAAGCTGACTCATAACACTAATAAGGAAAATAATAGCTAAGAAATATTGAATATTTACAATGTGCCAGACATTGGTTTAAGATGTTTACATGCATATATTGATTTGATTATCTGAACAATATGGGAGCTATTTTGATTCCATGCTACAGTTTAAGAAAACAAAACTTAGAGAGTTGAAACGACCTTCTTAATTTTTCTTTTTTTCTTAATTTTTCTTACATTAAGTAGTAAAGACAGGATTTGATTCTAGGGTCCAGTCTCTTAACCACTGCACACACCATACTCCTAGACATCAACATCTTGTAAAGTAGGGAAGCAGGCTTCCATCACTAGGTGGATGAAATAAGACCTAGAGGTCATATTCTCAGTTCCCCATGGGACATTAAATAGATTTCTAATAAAGATAAGACACTTTTACAGGGAATGTACAGATGATGAATGGGCAGTTTTAACAATGCTCATTTCTGGATGAAGTCTGGGATCTTTGCAGCAAGTATGATCTCTCTGGAAGATCTGCCAAAGTTGACCTTCCCAGCAAAAGAGGATTTGGCCAGAGCCTCTTTACTATACTGTGGTTTTAGCCTAATCTTTGTACCCACACAGGGTATTGTCTCCACCATGTGTCATAACAATTCTATGATGAAAGAGACAGTGTGCCCAGAGTCAGCATAACAAATGGCCACATGGCAAACTGCTCTTCCACTTGACAAGGTGGATCAGCTCGCAACATGGTAGCTGGACTGAATTTAAAAGAAAAATAGGAAATAAACTTCATTTTTGGTAGAGCTACACACATTATAAGCATACCTTCATGCACTTATGCATTTGAATGTGCACACACATACACACAGGGTTCCTAGTCTTCTCACAGCCCTTGGTTACACATAAGTACATGGCAAAGTTGTTGCAGTCTGGATCTGGAGGCATGTCCTTTGCAAGACACAGATCCATTTAGTAATAAACAGGCTGACCCCTGACCCGACTCAAGTGTGGAGGAGCTAGGTCAACAGATGTCTGAGTACCTACTAAGTATCAGGTTCTAGGCCGAGTTTCTGACTCTTTTGTTATCTCTGCAGCTTAAACAATCTGAAATTAGTCTTTTGATTCCATCCTGGTCACAGGCTTCTAGATTCAACATTTCTTTTTACTCAACATCACATAAGGTTAACAGCTCCTTATCCTGAAATTTGGGTTCATTCTGACCACAATCATCCCTAGAATATACAACAGACAAGACATTTCTAACTCCAGATATTAACACAAGAGATAAGTAAATGCTCTGAGAAGGAGCTATTGAATGTGAATGTCATTTTTCCTCAGATTTGAGTAACAAAATAGCATATTACTTATACATTGCTGTGTGACAAATCATTCTAAGATGTAGTAGCTTATATGAGCAAGCATTCATTATCTCTCACCTGTCTGAGAGTCAGGAATTTGGGAGTGGATGAGAGGGATTGTTTTAGCACAGGGTCTCATAAAGTTTCAGTGAAGCTGTCAGCCTAGGCTACAGTGATCTGAAAATTTGGCTGGTACTATAGAATCTACTTCTAAAGCTCATTCACATGGCTATAGGCTTCAGCTGCTTGTCACATGGGCCTCTCCATAGAATTTTTCATGATATAGTAGCTGGTTTCATCCAGAGCAAGGAGGGAGAGAGAGAGAGAGAGAGAGGGAGGGAGGGAGGAACCTAGAGAACCCACAATGTCTTTTATAACCTTATCTCAAAAGTGATACATCATCACTAATGCCATATTTTATTCATCACATGTTATAGCTCTGATATAAAGTGGGAGGGAACTACACAGAGTGTATGAGGATCATTAGCCATCCTAAAGGCTAGCTACCATAAATAGCAATAATACAATATAATCATTAGAAGGTAATTGAAAGATATTTCTCAATATTCATCCTAAGATCCTTTGATTTTTTAAAAAGGTTTTATTTATTTATTCATGAGAGAGACAGCGAGAAGCAGAGACACAGGCAGAGGGAGAAACAGGCTCCCTGTGGGCAGCCTGATGTGGGACTTGGTCCAGGACCCTGGGATCATGCCCTGAGCCAAAGGCAGAAACTCAACCCCCAAGACACCCAGGTGCCCCATCCTAAGATCCTTTGAAACACGAAAGAATTAGATTTCATTTAGGTTAATTGGTTGTCAAATGAATTTAGTTCAGGTCAGGGTGACTTAATGATTTCCAAAGTTTCTTGAGACTTTCTTAGGTTCAGAAGATCAGCCCCTTAGTGTTCCTATATGTGAGGCAATCAGAGAAATCCAAGCCCCAGTGATTACAATGGGCCAGATTCAGCACTTAGTATTTAGGGAACAATGTTTCCTCCTCAAGTGATGGCACTTGACATAAACTATTTTTCATTGTTACAATCACTCGTCAATAGGGCCTTTAGGTCATGATTTGCAGATGAGAAAACTGAGGCTCAGATACATAAAGTGACTTGCTCAGAAACACTGCGGCAAAGTGAAGTTTTTTTTTTTTCAAAGTGAAGTTTTAAATTCAAGTCTGAAGACTCCAAGGAGAGGACTCTGTTGTTGTTGTTGTTATGTTTAAATTCAAGTATAATTAGTATACAGTGTTATATTAATTCCAGGTGTAAAGTATAATGATTCAACAATTCTACACATTTCTCAGTGCTTACCAAGATAAGTATACTCTTAATTCTCTTTATTTGTTGACCTATTCCCATCCACCTACCCACCTCCCGTCTGGCAACCATCAGTTTCTTCTATGTATTTGAGTCTGGATTTTTTGTTGTTGTTGTTCATTTGTTTTGTTTCTTAAATTCCACTATGAGTAAAATCATACAGTATTTGTCTTTTTCTGACTTATTTTCTTTTTTAATAATAAATTTATTTTTTATTGGTGTTCAATTTGCCAACATACAGAATAACACCCAGTGCTCATCCCATCAAGTGCCCCCCTCAGTGCCCATCACCCATTCACCACCCCCCCCCCCCGCCCTCCTCCCCTTCCACCACCCCTAGTTCGTTTCCCAGAGTTAGGAGTCTTTATGTTCTGTCTCCCTTTCTGATATTTCCTGCCCATTTCTTCTGACTTATTTCACTTAGCATTATACTATACGTGCATCCATGTTGTTGCAATTGGCCAGGTTTCATTTGTTTTATGGCTAATTAATTATATTGTACATATACACCACATTGTCTTTATCTACTAATTTTGGATGGGCATATGCGCTGCTTCCATATCTTGGCTATTGCAAATTGTGCTAAAATAAACATAGAGGTGTATATATCTTTTGTGCCAATACCATACTGTCTTGATGATTACAGCTTTGGTTTTCTTTTTCAACATTCCTCAGGCTATTCAGGATCTTTTTAGTTCCATCTAAATTTTAGGGCTGTTTATTATAGCTTTGTGAGAAATTCTGGTAGCATTTTGATAGGGATTGCATTAAATGTGTAGATTGCTCTGGGTAGCATAGACATTTTAAGAATATTTATTCTTCGAGTCCATGAGCATGGATTATTTTTCCATTTTTTTGTGTCTTCTTCGGTTTGTTTTTTAAGTGTTCTGTAGTTTTAAGAGTATAAATCCTTTACCTCTTTGGTTAGATTTATTCCTGGGCATCTTATGGTTTTTGGTGCAATTGTAAAAGGGTATAATTCCTTAATTTCTTTTTCTTCTCATTGTTAGTGTATAGAAATGCAATTGATTTCTGTGCATTTATTTTATTTATTTTTTATTTTTTGGTCAAAGATTTATTTTTTTCATTTTTCATTTTTTTATTTTTAAATTTTTTTTGTTTTTTGTTTTTATTGAAGTTCAATTTGCCAACGTATAGTATAATACCCAGTGCTCATCCCAACAAGTGCCTTCCTCAGCGCCTGTCACCCAGTTACCCCAACCCCCCACCCACTTCCCCTTCCACAACCCTTTGTTCATTTCCCAGAGTTAGGAGTCTCTCATGTGCATTGATTTTATATCCTGCCACGTTGCTGAGATACTATATGAGTTCTAGCAATCTTGGGGTGGA
Source organism: Vulpes lagopus (assembly GCF_018345385.1). Classification (NCBI taxonomy): domain Eukaryota; kingdom Metazoa; phylum Chordata; class Mammalia; order Carnivora; family Canidae; genus Vulpes; species Vulpes lagopus. The sequence continues at coordinate 52,138,711 of NC_054846.1, forward strand.
ATCTTCTGGGTTTTCCACATAAAGTATCATGTCATCTGTGCAGAGTAAGAGTTTAACTTCTTTTTTGCCAGTCGGAATGCCTTTTATTTCTTTGCGTTGTCTGACTGCTGAGGCTAGGACTTCTAGTACTATGTTGAACAACAGTGGTGAGAGTGAGCATCCCCATCATATTCCTGACCTTAGGGGAAAAGCTCTCAGTTTTTCCCCATTGAGAATGATATTTGCTGTGGGCTTTTTGTAGATGTTCCTTCTATTCCTACACTGTGGAGAGTTTTATTTTAAAAAAGGGTGCTGTATTTTATCAAATGCTTTTTCTGCATCAATTAAGAGGATCGTATGGTTCTTGTGCTTTCTTATATTTATGTCATTGATTTGCGAATGTTGAACTACCCTTGCAAATCCCACTTGGTCGTGATGAACAATCCTTTTAATGTACTGTTGGATCCTACCAGTTAGTATCATGGTGAGTATTTTGGCACCCATGTTCATCAAGGATGTTAGTCTGTAATTCTCCTATTTGATGGAGTCTTTGTCTGGTTTGAGGATCAAGGTAATGCTGGTTTCACAGGATGAGTTCGGAAGTTTTGCTTCCATTTCTATTTTTGAAACAGCTTCAGAAGAATGGGTATTATTTCTTATTTAAATGTTTGGTAGAATTTCCCTAGGATGCCATCTGGCCCTAGACTCTTCTTTTTGGGAGGTTTTTGATCACTGCTTCAATTTCTTTGCTGGTTATGGATCTGTTCAGATTTTCTTTCCTCTGGCACAAAAACAGACACATATCAATGGAACAGAATAGAGAACCCGGAAATGGACCCTCAACTCTATGGTCAACTAATCTTTGACAAAACAGTTAAGAATATTCAGTGGAAAAAAAAGAATATTCAGTGGAAATAAGTCAGTCTCTTCAATAAATGGTGCTACAGAAATTGGATAGCCACATAAGGAAGAATGAAACTGGTCCGTTTATATCATATACAAAGATAAACTCAAAATGGACTAAAGACTTAAACATGAGACAGGAAACCATCAAAATTCTACAGGAGAACACAGGCAGCAACCTTTTCAATCTTGGCCACAGAAACTTCTTGCTAGACATGTCTCCAAAGGCAAGGGAAACAAAAGCAAAAATGAATTATTGCAACATCATTAAGATAAAAAGCTTCTGCATAGCAAAGGAAGCAGTCAATAAAACTAAAAGGCAACCCACAAAATGGGAGAAGATATTTGCAAATTACTATCAGATAAAGGACTAGTATCCACAATCTATAAAAAAAAAACTTACCAAACTCAACACTCAAAAAACAAATGATCCAGTCAAGAAATGGGCAGAAGACATGAACAGACATTTCTCCAAAGAAGATATACAAATGGCCAACAGGGACATGATAAAAATGCTTCAGATCACTTGGCATCAGGGAAATATAAATTAAAAGCCCAAAGAGATACCATTTTACGCCAGTCAGAATGGCTAAAATTAACAAGACAGGAAACAACAAATGTTGGAGAGGATGTGGAGAAAGGGGAATCCTCTTACACTGTTGGTGGGAATACAAGCTGGTACATTCACTCTGGAAAACCATATGAAGTTTCTCAAGAAGTTAAAAATAGAGCTACCCTAGGACCCAACAATTGCACTACTGGGTAATTACCCTAAAGATACAAATGTAGTGATCTGAAGGTGCATCTGCACCCCAATGTTCATAGCAGCAAAGTCCACAATAGCCAAACAGTGGAAGGAGCCATGATGTTCTTCAACAGATGAATGGATAAAGATGATGTGGTATATATACAATGGAATATTATTCAGCCATCAGAAAGGATGAATATTTACCATTTATATTGACACGGATGGAACTGAAAGGTATTATACTGAGTGAAATAAATCAATTGGAGAAAGACAATTATCATATGGTTTCACTCATATGTGGAATATAAGAAACAGTGCAGAGGATCCTAGGGTAAGGGAGGGAAAACGGAATAGGAAGTCATCACAGAGGGAGAAAAGCCATAAGATACTCTTAACTATAGGAAACAAACTGAGGGTTGCTGGGGGGAGCATGGGGTAGTTGAGTGATGAGCATTAAGGAGGGCATGTGATATGATAAGCACTGGGTATTACATGCAACTGATAAATTACTGAAAACTAAGTGTACTATATGTTGGCTAACTGAATTTTTTTTTAAAAAAAGAAAGAGATGCATGTATCTTTTTGAATTAATATTTTTGTTTTCTTTTAGTAAATACCCATAGTGCAATTGCTGGATCATAGGGTAGTTCTATTTTTAATTTTTGAGAATCCTTCACACTGCTTTCCACAGAGGCTATTCCGGGGCAAGAGGGTTCCATTTTCTCCACATCCTTGCCAACACTTGTTATTTCCTATGTTTTTTATTTTAGCCATTCTGACAGGTGTAAAGTGATATATCGTTTCAATTTGCATTTCCCTGAAGATAGTAATATTGAGCAGATTTTCATATTTCTGTTGCTTCTTTTCACGTAGGTCTTCTTTGGAAAAATGTCTATTCAGATTTTCTGCCCATTTTTAAATCAGATTATTTGTTTCCTTTGTGTTGAGTTAGACAAGGAGAATTTTTAAACAAATGTTTTTAGATAATTCCATGGTACCACCATTGAATGGGGTAAAAAAGTATTATTGTTTCGGTTTCCTATATGTGATGGTAAATTGTCAACTCCTCTTTGCCTCAAACTATTTTCTTTGATCAATATTATATGATGAGTTATGGAGACCAAAAAATGGGACGTTTAAGCTACATCACAGTCATATGAGATGTTTCATGTGTCTTGTCTATTCTAGCCTATCTCAGATATTCACAATAAGCATATAAAAACAATAAGCATATAAAAGTCTGCAGATTGTGTTGATCCTCTGCAGAACTACTAGAAATATCCTGGTTCCACAGTATTAAAATTGATTTGGCGGTTAACTCTTTGGAGCCTGAAGCAGCAAATGAACCAGTTTTGAAATTGTGTGCTACTCCCTCACTCCCATGTGGCAAATGATATTCCCATGGAGAAGCCAGGTGGCATACTGGCCATATTCAGCCAGAAGTCTCTTAGACTGGCATCTCTATTTGCTGACCAACCACTTAAGACCACTGGCTCTCTAAGAGCTTTTCTATACTTCTTTTTCCTCATTGTTCCTCCAAGCCTCACTACCAGTCGACTCTACCACTAAATCTTTTCTTTCAATTCTTGCCACCGGTCTGATCCAAGCCACTATCAACTCTCTCCTGTAACTACTAAATGATCTTTTTGTTTCTTGTCATGAGCTCTCTGAGGTATTATCCACCTAACAACCTAACAACCAGAATTCTTATTTTTCAGATAAATGCAATCATGCCAACTCCTTGCTTAAAATTCTCCAATGGCTTCCGGTTATACTTAGAACAAAATCCAACCTTTTTTATCATGGTCCTCAAGGCTCTGTATGACCTGGGTTCTTCTGCCTACCTCTCCAGGGTAATCTCAAGGGATTTTTTTCTTTTTCCTGCATGTTGTCCTCTAGTCTATAACCATACTGGTTATTTCAATTATTCAAACATTCTATGCTCTTTCTCATCCCAGGGTCTTTGAAAAATCTGTATCCTCAGCCCATTTTGCTCTTCTGACTCTCTGTGTATCAGTCTCCTTTTTTTCTTTGAGATCTTAGGAAAATGTCCTATTCCTCAGAGAGGCATTCTCTGACCATTTTATCTAAAGCAGGTCTCCTATCTTTCTCTTTGTTAGTATCTTATTTGTCTCTCTCATAGTTCTAATCTTACTCTGTATTCATTTATTTATAGAGGTATAGAACATAGTGCTAATAAATACAGTCTGAAATCAGAGTGCCTAGGTTTAATTCATAGTTCTGCTATTTAACTGTGACCACGAAGAAGTTACTTACTTCTCTATTCTGATTTTCCTCATCAGTCCTAGTACTTGTTTTATAGGGTTGTGTGATGAATACATGTAAAGTGCTTAGAAGAGTGTCTAGCATAAACACTCAATAATTATTCTCTATTATATATTCTGTCTCCTACCATAATATAAAATCCGTGAGAGCAGACCATTACTGGTTCTTTTCATTATTATCTCCCTAGTGTTTGGTACATTACAGACAGTCAATGGATCCTTGTTGAGTATGAGATGAAGTCTGTTCCTAGCATCATCAAGAGATAACAGATTTTTCCATTTCTTTGTGTCATCTTCAATTTCTTTCAAAGTGTTCTATAGTTTTCAGAGTACAGATCTTTTATTTCTTTGGTTAGGTTTATTCCTAGGAATCTTATGTGTTTTGGTGCAACTATAATGGGATTGATTCCTTAATTTCTCTTTCTGATGCTTCATTATTGGCGTATAAAAATGCAACAGATTTCCATACTTTGATTTTGTATTCTGAGACTTTACTGAATTGGTGTTTCAGTTCTAGCAATTTTGGGTAGAGTTTTTCAGGTTTTCTCCATAGAGTATCATCTGTGAATAGTGAAAGTTTGACTTCTTCCTTGCTAATTTGGATGCCTTTCATTTCCTTTTTGTTTACTGATTGCTGAGGATAGGACTTCTGGTACTATGTTAAATTACAGCGGTAAAAGTAGATATCCCTGTCTTGTTCCTGACCATAGAGGAAAAACTCTCAGTTTTTCCCCATTTAGGATATTAGCCATGGTTCTTTTTTTATATATAAATTTATTTTTTATCGGTGTTCAATTTGCCAACATATAGAATAACACCCAGTGCTCATCCCATCAAGTGCCCACCTCAGTGCCCGTCACCCAGTCACCCTCACCCCCTGCCCACCTCCCCTTCCACCACCCCTAGTTCGTTTTCCAGAGTTAGGAGTCTCTCATGTTCTGTCTCCCTCCTTGATATTTCCCACTCATTTTTTTCTCCTTTCCCCTTTATTCCCTTACACTATTTTTTCTTTCATATATGGTCTTTGATGTTGAATTAGGTTCTCTCTATCCCTACTTTGTTGAGGGCTTTTTATCAAGAATAGATGATGTACTTTGTCAAATGCTTTTTCTGCATCTGTTGAAAGGATCACATGGTTCTTACCCTCTCTTTTATTAATGTGGTGATCATACTGACTGATTTGAGAATATTGAACCACCTTTGCAGTCCAGGAATAAATCCCACTTGATCGTGGTGAATGATTCTTTTAATATACTGTTGGATTCAATTTGCTAGTATTCTGTTGAGAATTTTTGTATCCATGTTCATCAGAGATATTGGCTGATAAATCTCCTTTTAAGTGGGGTCTTCTCTGGATTTGGAATCAAGGTAATGCTCATCTTATAGAATGAGTTTGGAAGTTTTCTTTTCATCTGTATTTTGGCACAGTTTGAGAAGAATAGGTATTAATTCTTCTTTAAATGTTTGCTAGAATTCCCCTGGGAAGCCACCTGGCCCTGGACTTCTGTTTGTTGGGAAATTTTTGATTACTGATTCAATTTCTTCCCTGATTATTGGTCTGTTCAAATTTTCTATTTCTTCCTATTTCACTTTTGTTAGTTTATACACTTCCAGGAATTTATCCTTGTCTTCTACATTGCTCAATTTGTCGGTACATAGTTTTTCAAAATATTCTCTTACAATTGTTTGTATTTCTGTGGTATTGGTTGTGATCTCTCCTCTCTCACTTGTGATTCTACTAACTTAGGTCCTTTTTCTTATTCATGCTCATGGATTGGAAGTACAAATATTGTTAAAATGTCTATACTACCCAAAGCAATCTACACATTCAATGCAATGACACCAGCATTTTTCTCGGAGCTGTAACAAACAATCCTAAAATTTGCATGGGACCACAAAAGGCCTTGAACAGCTAAAGTAATATTGAACAAGAAAAACAAAGCTGGAGGCATCACAATTCTGAACTTCAAGCTGTATTACAAAACTACAGTTATCAAAACAGTATGGTACTGGCACAAAAACAGACACATAGATCAAAGAAAGCCCAGAGATGGACCCACAACTAGATGGTCAACTAATTTTTGACAAAGTAGTAAAGAATATACAATGGAAATAATTCTCTTCAACAAATGGGTGTTTGGGAAAACTGGACAACAATATGCAAAAGAATGAAATTGGACCACATTCTTAAACCATATACAAACATAAGTTCAAAATGGATGAAAGACTTAAATATGAGACAGGAAACCATCAAAATTCTAGAGAAAAGCACAGGCAGCAACTTCTTTGACATCAGCTGTAGCAACCTCTTACTAGATACGGCTCCAGAGTCTAAGGAAACAAAAACAAAAATCAACTATTGGGACTTCACCAAGATAAAAAGCTTCTGCACGGCAAAGGAAACAATCAACAAAACTAAAAGGCAACTTTCAGAACAGGAGAAGATATTTGCAAATGACACATCTGATAAAGGATTGGTATACAAAAATCTATTTAAAAACTTACAAACTCAACACACAAAAAAACAAATAATTCAGTTAATAAGTGGGCAGAAGATATGGAAAGTCATTTTTCCAAAGAAGACCTACAGATGGCTAACAGACAAATGAAAAGATGCTCAACATCCCTCATCATCAGAGAAATACAAAATGAAAACAACAATGAATTATCATGTCACACTAGTCAGAATGGCTAAAATAAACAACACAGGAAACAACAGATGTTGGCAAGGATGAGAAGGAAGGGGAACCTTCTTATACCGTTGGTGGAAATGCAAACCGTTGCAGCTACTGTGGAAAACAGTATGGAAGGTCCTCAAAAAGTTAAAATTAGAGCTATTCTAATATCCAACAATTGCACTACCAGATATTTACCGAAAGGGTACAAAAATACTGATTCAAAGGGGTTTATGGACCCTGGTGTTTATAGCAGCATTATCAACAATAGCCAATTTATGGAAAGAGCCCAAATGTCCATTCATGGATGAATGGATAAAGAAGATGTGAGATATATATATGTCATGCCTAACACTTGTAAAAAGCCCCTGCAGTATGCCTCTTATTGGCACTGAAGTTTTATAGGATTTGTTTTTTTTCTTATAGGACAATAACACATAATAGTTATGAGCATAGAGGGTTCTAGAGTCAGACTGTCTGATCCCACCACTGCCTAGTTTGGCATGATAGTTAACCTTTCTTGTGCTTCTTAAGTTTCCTTGTTTTCAAAGTAAAGGTAAAAATATTACTTCACAGGGCCATTAAGGGAGATAATTCAATTAATTAATTAATACATAAGTTCACAGAAGGGTTCTTGATATGTAGTAAACTCAGTATGTTTTAGCAACTTGATATTCAGAGTGTTGGTTCATAAATCAGCAGCATTGGCATCACCTTGGAGCCTGCTGGAAATGCAGTACTTTGGATCTAATCACCAAACTACTGAAGAAGAATCTGCATTTTAATAAGATCCCCAGGTGATCTGTATGTGTACTGAAGGTTGAAAAGTACTGATTTAGCTGAGACTATTATCACCATTATGACCACCTCCTGACTTTCTAATCATGGTCTGTTAAGTTTCATACCTAGACACCATCTCTGTACCTTGCTCTGTCTGGCCATTTATGATCAGCAATCTTTTGGCCAGTCTACTTGGCTTTTCAATTCCGTGTTTCACCCAAGACCCTAGCTCTTAATTTCCTCTTTTAGTTCCCCATACTGCCGTCTGCCTACAGGGAAATGACATACTACACTGCCTCAGCTACAGATTCTAAGATATTGCTCCTTGCCCAGAGTGCTCAGTCTGCTTCAAGGGAAGGAGCCACTTGAAAACTACCTACTAATTGTGTGGCCTTGAGAAAATTTCAGTTTTTTTGCACCCCTAAGCCTCATTTTCCTATCTACAAAATGAAGATAAAATTACTCATCTAGTCAACAAGTATAGTCTTACTAGCTCTTTGATCTTGGATAGCTATTTAGTCTATTTGAACCTCATTTTTCCTCATCTGGGCAATAGATATAATGGTACATTTCTCAAAGGACTATGAAGATTGAGACAATATATGGTAAGTGCTTAGCATTATGATCAATATATTGTATGCAATAAATGAACATTGGCTACTATATTAATATCATAGCATTATTATAATAATATTATTAAAATGTGTCAAATTTTTTCATGATGTCCCTGAAAATTACTCTGGCCAGCATTTCATATCCCCTCCCAAAACATTTGCCACATATTTCTAGAGTCACCTTAAAAGGGACATCACATATTTGCATGTATAAATTCCAGAGTATATATGAGTCACATGACATTATAGTCATACTCAGTAAATGTTTGATACATGAATAAATGAACAAATGAATGAATGTTTCATATTTGCAAAGAATCAAGGGTGATATTTACCTGTTCTTGCCTGTGAGAACAAAAATAAATCCCTCAACTTAGTATTCATATTTTCATTCAACTGGGCTTCCTTCGAGCTTATCTTTCATGAATGCCCAGACAGATCTAACATTCCAGCCAAACCAAGGTCATAAGCTTATCCTTGAATTGTGGATAGCATTTAGTCAAAGCTTGGACCTTGAAATTTTTAAAAGATTTTTGTTTAGGGGATCCCTGGGTGGCTCAGTGGTTTAGCACCTGCCTTTGGCCCAGGGCTTGATCCTGGAGTCTCGGGATCGATTCCCACATCCGGCTCCCTGCATGGAGCCTGCTTCTCCCTCTGCCTGTGTCTCTGCCTCTCTCTCTCTCTCTCTCTCTCTGTGTCTCTCTCATGAATAAATAAAATCTTAAAAAATGTTTTAAAAAAGCTTTTTGTTTAAATTCAATTTAATTAAAATATACTGTATTGTTGGTTTGAAAGGTAGAATTTAGTAATTCATCAGTTGTATACAACACCCAGTGCTCATTAGTTCAAGTGCCCTCCTTAATGCCCATCACCCAACTCCCCTCTCCCCTCCAACAACCCTCAGTTTGTTTCCTATAGTTAAGAGTCTTTTATGATTTGTCTCCCTCCTTGTTTTCATCTTATTTTATTTTTCCAAGCCTTGAAGTGTTTTATGTAAATTTGAGTCATGACTCTTTCATTTGTTCTGTGAGATCTAATGCAGGTCCCTTAACCAGTCTGAATTTTGGTTTTCTTCTCTGTAAAAGAGAAATAATTCATTCTCAATATTGTTGTGAGATTTCAATATGATGATACACATAAAAGTTGATAGCACAGCAACTGACACATAATAGGCAATCAATAACTATGACTTACTTTGTTCTTTTGCTTGATACACCTCTTTGGAAAGCAACTCAGTAATATGCATCAATTTTCAAATTTGTCACTCTTTCTAGGAATTCCATACCTAGGAATTTTCTTTAGAAGATAACCCAAATAAAGACAAATGTTTACAGATAGTTACATTTTATCATGTCTGCATTTTTTTATGCAGCTCCTCAGCAATTAATAGATTGGATCTCTCACAGTAGGCATTTAATCAGGTAGCTTTCTGAACTGTTTTAGTATATGCTTCAATAGGCTAGCTTCTAGAGAAAGCATTCTTTCATACATTGACCCATTTCCTCATTCAACAAATATCTGTTTGAGAACTAATTATGTGCAAAGTAGAGTAAAAGAGATTAAGGAGATGAATAAGATACTTTCCCCTATTATTGATATCATAATGTGGTAAAAATCTACTGAACAACCAGTCTTCTCTGATTTTAACAAACTCTTACTCATTCCTTGGTCACAGTTCAAATGTTGCCTAATCTATATTAGATACCATGAACTTCCTATTAATTAAAGTTCTTGGTTCCTTCCCCTTTGCTCCCATAGGATTCTGTTTATACTAATTTTTAGGGCTAACACATTAGAGATTTAGTATATATTCATGAATATCTCGTCTCCTCCATTGAAGTATGAGCCTTTCAATAGCAAGGACTTCCCAATCTTGTTCAACTTGTAAAGAGTCTGGTCTTAAAGCAGGGATTCATTTCAATGAGTGAATGAAAGAGTGAATGAATGAAAATTACACATAACTGTGATTCAATTTAAAATGTAGGCTATTTCCTGAAAGAAAGAATAAAACCTTAAGAAGGCGAGAGGAAGAAAAGTCTACCAGGTTAAAAAATTAGGAAAGGTTTAACGGAGAAGGTAGCATTTGATATGGGCTTTAAAAAATAAAAAGGATTTCAATAAAAAGGAAATAACAGAACGTTCTAGGTCTATAGGCTAGTCTGAGCAAAAGTAAAGATATGGGAAAGTTGGGGGGGATATGGTTTATGCATGTTTGGAGACTACTACACAGTCTAGTTTGTGGAGATACAGGGAATAAGACTGGAAAGGTAGATTATAATATTTTTTTATAGAACCTTGAAAGCTGAGTGATGGATTTATACTGAATTTGATAGGCCATGTAAGTGTGAGAATACCAAGGAATATATCTTAGGAGGATGAAATTACACATGTTGATTGTACCTAGATATGGGAGTGAGAATGCAGCTATGCAGGTGGAGAGACTAAGCAGAAGAAGGTAATTTATGTTAGAGTAGTGGGATGAAAGCCCTGGACACTCACAGAGCTCTGCTGCTTCAGCTTTAGGACACCAAGTATTACATGGAAGTACACCTCTCAAGTGTGCTCAGAGGGAATTCATTAAAACTATTATCACTCAGTGGCCTAAGACAAGGATTTTGGTGCTGTTGTGTTATAAAATAAATGGGACCCAGTCTCTGCTTTCAGAGAACTTTTTATCCCAAGAAGGAGACAATGAGACATAAAGACAGCCATAATCTTAACAGACTATGATGAGTGACAGCAGTGTAGACCAAGTGCTAAGAGAGGTCAAGTGTCCAGAGCTCTGGTTCTGATGTCCTGCTTCATAATCTTATCTTCCTAGGACTGATTTGCCCTATATTCAAGTCCCAGTCTGTCCTATAGCCTCTGAAATGTTACTTAACTTTTCTGTATTTCATTTTGTCATCTCCTGCCTACTGATAGGCCATCCAAAATTATGTTTGCTTGCTTCAACTTTGAAATATCATATAGCTTTTATCTCTGGTCAGTGCCCAACTCACCTTTGGGACACTCAACAGGTTTCATCCCCCCTCTACCCCCATGCACAGTTGATTATTCAACTGAATGTGATTATGTAAATTTCGAGCAACTTGAGACCTTCTCAGCAAGTAAAACTTGCTCAGTTCCCCACTGTGTGGGGTCTAGTGCCAGCTCTGGACTCTTTACTATTCTTGCCTTCCATAAACAATCATTAGCAAGATACTTCAAAATAGCTCCTAGGTAGAACAATGCATAATGTATGTTCTTGAAATATCCCAGTTAATGACATGTTCACCAGGTAGGTACTAACCAGACGTGTTAACAGAGTTCAGTGACGGTTAGATCAGTCAGTAAGGTAAATAATACTTAAAGAATTTAGACGAGGAAAGAATTCCTGGAGCAGTACTAACAAGAGCAGAGGCGTGAGGGAAGAAATTGACATGGTGCATGGACAGGATAGTAAAAGACTTTCCATATTCTGAAGGAAGGAAGTTGTAAAGAAGTGTTGGAAGTAGTAAAGATGAGTATATCAAGAAAGAATACGCCACTCAATGAGGAAGCACAGGGAGACAGACTGGAGCTTACTTTATGGAAGACACTTTTCAGAGGAAGATTCATTCAGAGAGAGAAGACTGAGCATCCTTAGAAGATGATGAGTGGCTGTAACTAGAAGAATATAACTGGAGAGTGAATGTCAACTTTGGAGAGTTGTTCCCTCAGTTAGGGAAATGGCATTAAATGGTGAACTACAAAATTGAAAGAGAACTTAATGAATAGTATAGTCTTCAGAATATGATGAGAAGAAATGGCGCAAATGATACAGGGAGGAATAGACCAGAAAGGGAAAGGGGAAGGAGGAGAAGAGGAGGAAGAGAATGCTAAGAGGAAGGAAAAAAGGAAAGAATTAAAAAGAAAAAGGTAGGAGAGAGACATAAGTGGGGAGGGAGGAAAAAACAGGAGAAAAGAGAAAGAAGATAAGGATACATGGTTGAGTCATGTCCAGTATTGGTACACTGAGCATGTATCCTTTCAATTCATTATTGTTAGTAATAATAAACTCTTGGGGCCTATCCATCTGTGAATGTCTGATCACATGACCAACAATGGATAGTACATGGATGCTTTTAGTCATAAGAAATAAAGAAGGTGGGCCCAGCTTTCAGTTCTGGACCCTTTCAGAAAGAGAAACAACAGTTAGCTAACAAGACATCCTAACTGGGTGTTATACTATATGCTGGTAAATTGAATTTAGATAAAATAAAGCATTGAAAATTAAAAAAAAAAAAAGACATCCTAATTTACTGCATCTTGTGGACTTTAACGTGTCAGAGAAATTTAGTTTTAAAGAACTACATAACATATTTATCACATCTATTCTTTGGTAACTTTAACAAACTGTAGTGCCTTCAGGGACCCAGATCCATATAAACTAACTACCTTCAATTTGGAACATTAGGGTTTTTATATTTTGTCAGCTTAATTATGTGTTTAAGTTTATTTTTAACATTTTTTGAAATGACCTACACTAAGAGTAGCCTTGATTGCTTAATTAAACAAATGTATGCTGATATATCTGGCATTATCAAAACTCTAATTTGTCATGTTAATGTTTTACAGGGAGCCAAGAGCTCCATGGTGATACTCAGGCAAGTCAGGTACTCAAAACTCTATCTGTCTACCTTTCCAGAGTAATTTAGGGAGCTAACTTAGTTGTGCAATTATCTTGATACTAATTTGTGTTTGATTCCACTAGAACTCCAGTATGCTATTACGTTATTTATCTAATTTCTCTGCAGAAACTTTGCATGGTATAGGATACAGATTTGAAAGAGATAAAGTGGTACATCCAGAATAAGTTGAGCTCCCAAAGTGTTTAAGACCATAGGCAAAACATTAGCCTATAGCCACCACTCCTCTTTACATTTTTTATACCTCCTGTCAAACCACTACTCTTACTTCATGCCATTTCCAGCTTGTCCCTTCATGGTTCTGTTCAGCTTTAAGGCACGGGCCCCTCCCTACTGCATAATCACAGAGAAGCAGGAATTCAAAACCTTTGCTACACTAAGAATCTTGAATGACCTTTTGTACTGACTTGCTTACTACTCTTCATCCTGACTCTGATAATCCCATGGCTTTTGATCTCCTAATTTTTTTTCCACTTTGGATCAAGTTTAATTTCCTGTTTCAGAAACACATTAATAGCTCTTCTGGGATGGCTTGGTGTCCAAAATGTTCTGGGCCCACAACCCATGTATATGTTGTGGCTCCTTGTAGGGGTTCTGAATGTTTCTCAGCCAATCTTTTCTATACAAGTTTATCAAATAGTTTTCCTAAAAAGGGCTTTGATGATGTTCTTTCTGGCTAAAGTCATTCAGTGATTTCATACCATCACTAATAAAAAGTACAGGTTCCTTAACAAGATGCTCAAGACCTTTCAAACTTTAGCTCCAGCTCAGTCTGTTACCAGCCTCTAGCTCCTACTACTATACTTACATGACATAAGATGGACCTCTCATTCTTCCTGGATTATATTTTATGCTTTTCTTCTTTCATGTTTTTGCTGACACTTTCTTCATATGCCTGAACATTCTTATTTCTGGTTTTCTATCTAACAAAACATATACCCTTTATTAAGAAGCTCATCATAATGTCCACGGTTCTATTCTATCTATCACATGATTGAAGATACCAACTAACCTGTGCTGGATTCGTGATAGCATCATCATATCATTATTCCCAGAGGGATGAATGGCCTCAGGAATAGACAGACTGGGAAACTGCCTATATCTTGGTTTTGATGGATGTTCCACAGTTCCTCCCAAAGGAGGGGGATTTACTTAGGCTGATTGACTATAGAGAGAACATAGCAGACCAAGGAAACATTATATGCAAAGGTGGTAAATAAATCATTGTATTCTAAGAATTCTAAGTGCTCTATGTTGTGATGCAAGTGGGTACAGAATAGAAAGGAAAAAATTGTGTTTTGGATAATGTTGGGTATACAGAATCAAATTAATGATAATCTATCTTTGTGAGACACTGTTATCTGTGCATGGTCTTATTTTACTCTGCTTATATATTTTTAAAATTGATTCTAGATTTTTACCATTATGACCAGGATTGCTATGATACACACTTTAAAAGTTAATTTTAGATACTTACCTAGAAGTAGAATTGCTAGGTAGTAGGGTATGTTTAATGTTTATAAGATAATGCCAAATTGCTATGATCTGGGAGATAACAATTAGAGATAATCCAGATAAGAAAACCCAAGTTATTCACCTACACAGATTTGCTCAATCATGTTTTTTATTTGGTGCTACTCATGACTACCTATGAAAATTATCACGCACCAACCACAGTCTTGGAATTTGTAGAAAAAGGAAAAAGGCTTTGTTTTTGTTTTTTGTTTTTTTCTACTGGAGTGAGGCTTCTTGAGCTCCTTTACTATATGGTGGTGGCCATATTGCCTTGGTACTCCCTCTATTCATCCAGTTAGGCCAATGGCACTTATAGCATTAGATTTTCGTGTTATAGGAATAACCCAACAGATTCTGACCTCCCATTTTGCATCATGCAACTCTTGCCTCCTACAGCCAAGGCTTTGCTATTGTTGCTGAGGTACAAGGCACTATGGGATCTGCTTGGTGCCCACACACCCTGGGCTCACCTACCTCAGCCTATGAGGCTACAGGTGGGCCAGCATGGGGTGCTGCTGGCTTGCATACCACCTACCTCCTTAGTGACTCATTCTGTACCCTGTGACTCATCTGTGGATGCATCTGTTGCTGCTGCTTTGGAATTTGTTCCTCAGCAGCCCCTGGGGACTATGTCTCACAATCTGAAATATGGAGGAACTGATACTCAATAGGGTACATTTTCATTAATGTGAGAGGAAAGAGACTGAGAAACCAAATATATTTGCTGCAAAGCTGTGGCCAGCCAGAAATATGCCTATGTGCATTTACTCCACCTCTTTCTCTATACTAATTCCCCTTTTCTCTCACTTTTGGTTCTGAGACCCTCCCTCTTATATTAAAAAGCAGTATTAGCATATAAGTTTTTGCCTTGGGGAAGCTGGGTAGCATTCTAGACTAGCGAAACCACAAGAGAAAAAGTACTGAAGCAATGGTCAGTATCACATTTGTAGGAAGAAAGAAACTCAGCCCGGTTGCTGCAGAACATATACCCTCTCCTCTAATTCACAGATTGCCTGGCCAGCTAAATAGATGGTTATATCCTACCCCCATAGCCCTCGTGATCCGTATAATAAATGGATTATTCCTTGCTGAACTGATTCCTTTCTATTCCCTATAGGGCCCTCCATTTCTCTATTTTACTTTTCACAGTTCCAATTCTAACCCAGATCATCCTTGTCATGCAGCCACATTATTTTTTTTTATTTGAAGTGATATTCACATAACCAAATTAACCATTTTAAAGTGAACAATTCAGTATATTTATATTGTTTTGCAACTATCACCTCTATCTAATTCCAAAACATTTCATCACCCCAAAAGAAAATCTCATACCCATTAAGTATTTGTCTGGTCACATGCTTTTTATTTATTTTATTTTTTAAAAAAGATTTTATTTATTTATTCATGAGAGACACAGAGAGAGAGGCAAAGATACAGGCAGAGGGAAGAATAACAGCCTCCATGCAGGGAGCCCTATGCGGGACTTGATCCCAGGACTACAGGATCACGCCCTGAGCCAAAGGCAGATGCTCAACCACTGAGCCACCCAGGCATCCCAGGTCACATACTTTTTTTTTTTTTTTAAAAGATTTTATTTATTTATTCATGAGAGACACACAGAGAGAGGCAGAGACACAGGCCAAGGGAGAAGCAGGTTCCATGCAGGGAACCCGATGTAGGACTCAATCCAGGGACTCCAGAATCATACCTGAGCCAAAGGTATAGGCCCAACCGCTGAGCCACCCAGGTGTCCCAGTCACATACTTTTTAAATTAATATCTTCTCCTCTTCTTTACCCCCAACATCCATCTAATAAACTCAGGAAAACATATGTCTATATTTATCCTCCGAAATACTTGTTTGGTAAGTAAAAAGAAAAAAAAATGCGTGTTGAGTGTGTGTGTGTGTGTGTGTGTGTGTGTAAATCACTGCTAGTGAGTTTACCAAATAAGACGGAAATCTTCTGAAGTAAGATCAACCAGAGATCAGGATTCAACTAAATTCACATATATTTATGAAGCACCCATTATGTGGTGCTGAAGGAGGATAGAGTTGAAATGGGATAGGACTGAAGGATAGGATAGAGGGTTTAAATTCACATTTATTAAATCCATGTGCTAGTCACCATGTGCATTACTACTTTTTGGCCATTCAGTCCTTACACTAAGCCTATACAGTTAAGAATTGTATTTCCTGTTCTGCAGATGAGAAAACTGAGGCTTAAAGTGGCTAGGTGGGATATTCAGATGACCAGAATGCACATTTGCAAAGACAAGCCCCAGTCCCTTTCTACTAAACTATCCTGTCTCAAAATTGTTAATATTTTAGGAATATGTAATAAGTATCTTTGGATATACAACAATATTAAACCTTACACAGTTAATTCGATAACAGCAGTTATCTATTCCTATATAACAAATCATTCCAAAACTTAGTGGGTTAAACGACAATCATTTATTTGCTCACAGTTGTGTCCACAAGCAATTTGGGCTGGACTCTGCTAGGCAGTTCTACAGATCTCACAAGGATTCTTTAAATACTTGCAGTCATCTAATGGCCAACTAGGGCTGATCTAAGATGGTCTCACACATCTGGCAGTTGGTGTGACTGTTATCTGGAATGACATCTCAGTTTTCCTTTATGTGCTCTCATTCTCTAGCAGGTTAGATGACTTCTTCACACAATGACAGAAACATTCTAATGGTACCAAAGCAGAATGGTAAGGGCTCTTAATGACTACCTTCAGAAATCAGTCTCTTCTGCCCATTCTAGTGGTCAAAGCAAGTCATAAGGCCAGTCTAGGCTGAAAGGATGAATAAATAGACTCTATCTCTTAATTGGAAGACTGTCAATATCATATTGCAAAGCAGTATGAACTTAGGGCACTGTGTTTCACTGGAGGCCATTTTTGTAATAATCTACTATATATAATCTGGTATTAATTCTGCCCAACTGATTGCTTTTGTGTTTTTGTAGAGTCCCAGACCCCTTCAAGTGTTTTTTGAAGAGTAAGAACAAGGTTATCTTTGGAATTACTGTTCTGGTGCCTACAGTGGGTGGACCTGGTAAGAGGCTTGAATATTGTTTCCATTTGTGTGGGTTACACACCACCTAGAGTCATCAGCATACTCCAGTACAAGGCTTGATCACAGCCCATATTTCAAGTGCTTTTGGGATCCAATCAAAACACTCCAGTTCTAAATGAGTTTAGAGTGGAAACAGATGAACATTTTAAAAAGACTTTTTTTTCCTGCAAGAATATGTCCAGAAATAAACTCTGGAAATAAGTGATGTGGGAGCAGAACTCACATATGTTTCTAACTATTAGAAGTGCAGGAGCTACAATGTGATAGTCATTCTCCTGACCATCATCTTCTCTCAGCAGACTTGTTCTTTCCTTACATGCCAATTCAGTAAGTATGGTCAATGGCTGTGATCATAGCTAGCTCTGTGTCCTTAAAGTATCTCTCTTCAGCATCTCAGTGTATCTTCCAGGGAGATGGTCACCTTTTGCTCTGTGCCCATCTCCAAATCTGCACAAATATGTCATACTACACATGCATTTTCCTATGGAATTCATGAGAATGTATCTTCCAAACCTCCAACTACAGAGAAACATAACTGACCTAGGACTCTAGTTCCTGTACTCTAAAATCCATTGTTGCATTTGCTCCAAAGCCATACATACTTCTCACAGGTTGCTCCTGGCCAAAGACCCAATGTCTGAGCATGACAGGAACATACTAAGGCAGACCCATTCTTGTAAGACATGAGACTCCCTGACAGGTAACTTTGGTTCAAGGACTCCCCAGTGATATTGCTGAACTTTTCATCCCTACTTCCTTCCCTGCTTTGCTTGGGGTCAGACTCTCATTGCAATCTCCGTGGCTTCCAAGCTGCTTTGGCTCTCTCCCAATTTTCTCTCTCACACATTTACTCTAATAGAATAATAACATTTTCAATCCTATCTTGGCATCTGCTTATCAGGAGACTTGAACTAACACCATGCTCTGCCGCTTGGCTGTGAATTCCTTATGGTTTTAGAATATGCGGTATACATCTCTGTTCTTACTTCATAGTATACTCCTGATATATAGTTAATGCTCACAGAAATCTTCTGAGTGATAAATTCCAAACTGCATTATAAAGATAACAACTGTTTGTTGACAGCTTATGGGCTAACTGGTATATAAGAATTACTGTATTTAATCCTCATAACAACAACCTCTATTATCTCTATATTAGAGATAAGTGAACTGAAGTATAAAGATGGTAAGTAATTTGCACAAATCATATAGCTGGTAAATAGTAGAGCTGGGACTTGAACTGGATGTCAGATTTTAGAGACCATATCTTAGTAACTAAAATACACTTCTTCTCTATGTTCCAGCCACTATGATAGACAATGAATAAGACATATACAGATGACCAAGAAATAATTCCAAATGTCCAGATCCAGATTAGAAGAGAAATACTTTGTTCATTCATTAATACACTGAGCATCAACTATTTTCCAGGAACCATATGAAATCTTGGGGATTCAGATTGTGGATAAGGCATTAGCCCTTCCTTCAAGAAAGTTACAACTAGGAGGGGGACAGGAGAGATCATAATGCCCCTCACTGTGGTAAATGCTAGACAGGAGCTAGTATGGCAGGAGAATCAGATGTGTACCTTGTGAAAACAGAGTGGGAGAGGGAGGAAGGCACAGGGCAAGGAAAGTTTCCCTGAGAAGATTATGCCAGATTGGAAGCTTTATGAAGCAGTAACATTCTATAGGGAAGGTAGAAAGAATGACTAATGAATTGAGGAAAGAGATGTCTAGGAATTTTCTATTTTGACCAGGACTTGAACAACAGCCATAATTTTAACAAGGAAGATATTGGAAAAGGAAATAGTGAGCAGAGATGAGAAAAATACATAAAAGTGTGGAGGTAGGACCTTATACCATGTGTCCCCTGAATAAGTGTAAGTGAAGCACAAGGTACAAGGAAGAAGTTAATAGAAAATGGTATTTGAAAAACCATCCAAATTCATTATTTAAGGGTTTGAAAATCAATGTGAGCATCCTGAATCTATTATTGTAGCACCAAGGAGCCATGGAGTTAAAGTAGGATAGAAGCATCATATTTGGACAGGATAGTCTGATATACTTACCGCAAGGGCCTATAAAATGTGAAGAGTAAAAATAAATCTTAAGACAGAAAGAGAAAGGAGAAGAACATTTTATTTAATGTCTATTATGTCCACTATTTAAGGACAGACATTTTGTTTATATTTGTTCATTTAATACAACAAATAGTATCATGAGGTAGATATTAATGTCTTTAATTTACTGGTTAGAAAGCAACTCAGAGAGATTAACTCACTTTCTTCAAACCAAATAGTAGGATAGAAAGTAGTAGAACTAGAATATGAATCCAGGTCTGACTCCCAAGTTTATACTCTTGTATATACTCCCAAGTTTATACTATATTATTCTGTCTCTAATTCAGAGAAGGATTTTGAAATTGTGTATTTATTCTCTTAGTCACTAAGTCGACAAATATTCATTAATTTCCTACTATTTGCCACATCCTATTCTAGTTGCTATGAATATAGAGTGAACCATACAGGCAAATCCCAACTGTAGAGCTAATTTTATAGTAGAGATAGACTAACACTTACAATCTCCTAACATATTATCTCTTTTTCCATTAGTAGAGTGCTATATAGAATAAAATGGGGTAGGTGGATAAAGATTGAAGATGTGAAGATTATAAGTTCATATTGTGTGGTTAGGAAAGGTAGCATTTGAGCAGATTTCAAAAAAAGTGATTAATTTCTTAAGGAATAGTTTCTTGAGAAAGGAAACAGTATAAGTGTCCTTAGTGAGGTAAAGCAAGTGAAGTGAAGAGTAGTAAGAGATGAGGTCAGTAGGGATGCAGGGTGATAAAGAGCATGCAGGGCCTTGTAGGCTACAGTAAGGACTAGAAATTTTACTCAGAGATGGGAAATCATTAGGACATTGAGCAGAAGAATAACAAGATTTGATTAACTATGTGAAGAACAGAATATGAGTAAAAGTGGAAGCATGGAAACCAGCTAGGAATACTTTAAATTAGAAGTGATCTTAGACTAGGTGATTGCAGTAGAATAGCTGAGATGTGATCAGATGTGGGATTAATAGTGAAGGTAGAGGAAAATGTAATTTTCTGAATGATTGGATACATGGTGCTAGAAAAAAAGAAAACCTAAAAATTCATCCAATTTCTTTTACCTAAACACTTGGTTAAATGGTAGTTCCATGAAATGTGTATTTAGAATACTATGAGATGTATGACTAGGAGAAAAGTTGGAACTGGAGACAATATATATCTGACAGTACAGAGATGGTATTTCAAGCCACAAGACTGGATGAAATCACTTAGAAAGTGAATGTAGGCAGAGAAAACTCCAACACTTACATATTGAGGAGAGGAAGATATACAAAAAAGGAATGATCAAGAGGTAAGGAGCAAGCCAGAAGAGTGTAGAATTTCAAGCCAAGCAACGTGCTTATAGAGGAGGGAATATATAAGGATTTCAATTTCTTCACATCCCTGTCAACATAAATTAAAATCTTTTTAAAAATAATAGCCATTCTGGGGATCCCTGGGTGGCGCAGCGGTTTAGTGCCTGCCTTTGGCCCAGGGCGTGATCCTGGAGACCCGGGATCGAATCCCACGTCAGGCTCCCGGTGCATGGAGCCTGCTTCTCCCTCTGCCTGTGTCTCTGCCTCTCTCTCTCTGTGTGACTATCATAAAAAAATAAAAATAAAAAAAAAATAGCCATTCTAATAGGTATAAGGTAGTATCATATTATAATTTTGATTTAAAATTTTTATTATATAATTCACCCATCCCACTTCTGAGTATATATATGAAAGAATTGAAACCAGAATCTTGAAGAGATTTCTGCACTCCTATGTTCACTGAAATGTTATTCACAATAACCAAGATATAGAAACAACCTAGGTATCCATCCAACAGATGAATAGATAAAGCAATACTGTATATACATTAAATGGAATATTACTCAACTTTAAAAAAAGAAGGAAACCCTGCCACTTGCAATAACATGTATGAATCTGGAGACATTATGCTAAATGAAATACATTAGTCAAAAAAGGACAAATATTGCATTATTTAACTCATGAAGTTTAATAGTTAAACTTGGAAAATGCAGTATAGGCTCACCTGAAGGTATAAGTTAAAGAGAAATAAAAAATAAGGGTTTGAGTTTTTCTCCAGATATTCTGGAGTACAGTTGGAATAATTTATTCTGATATATTTGGATCTGACCAGAGTTGGGGCTTTTTAGGAAGTAGGACAGGGGGAAAGGGGGCAAGGTAGTATGAAAGTGTATGCAGAGGAGTGACTATAAAGATAAAACATGGATTTTAAGCTGATAAGAAGAAACTAAAGATACAAGGAGGATGAGAACACTGAAAAGATATTAGGAACATGGAATGAGTTTCTAATGGGGAGGTCACAGAATTATAAACATGAGGTTTGAAAGGTATTAACTGAAAAGATAAGATCTGATACAGATTTTTTTTTCATATTTTATCATCTTGCAAGAGAATGTAATGGCATCTTAGGTTAAATAAAATATGTCATAACTGATAAGGTTTAGGTATGGCAATGACTAGAGTTTCTGAGGAGGGTGAATATGAAAGAACTGAGATGCCAGGACATTGAAGCATGGAATGTTGAAATCATCAAGAATGATAACAGGAGTGGTGATAGGATATGGGAAAAAGTATTCTCTAAGATACTTTCCAGCCCTTATATGCTATAATTCTATTACTAAAATTATATAGAAAACCTTATTTGATTGATTTGCTATATACAGTGAAACTAAAATTTATCAAAAACTAGGACAAGGTTTATAGGGAATCATGTTAAGTTGGTTACCCTGACTTCCAAATCAGGGTGAAAGACCTTCATTGATGGAGCTGTTAGGATACCAAATAGATGACTATATAGGAAGTGCTTTGAGCTACCTTAAAAGAGAAAGATGAGATGCTACCAGAGTAGACACTATGATGATGAGTGACAAGTCATGGATACTACCCCATAGTTTTATTCCTGATCTAAATCACATGGACAAGAGTCATTAACTCTTCTGGATCATTCTTTTTGCTGTATAATTATATACACAATCATCCTAAGAGACCATAATGTTTATTAAGGGTAAAACAAAATTATAGACTTGATTTTCCATATTCTCTAGGCATATTGTAGGTATTAATACCATAAATGTTTGATGATGATGTGAATAAAAGAGCCATATTCTCCATACTAGGAAACTATATATCTTGTTCACCATTTATTGGTAAGCAGGCATAATGTTGGGTGCCAACTATACACATAGCATTAGCATCAGTCTCAAGTTGTGGTAAGGTCGGTGAAAAGAAGTGGTATCTCCACAAATAAAACTTAGTAAGGAACCTATACATATGTACATATTTATAAACACAGGCATGCAAACACACACATTTCCAGAAACACATTAATCTGCGTACTTAGTCACAGGCACCAGCATCCATACCACACCACAAAAGGAAAGGTACATTTGAAGAGTACTTCAGTTCCATTTGTATAGCTATCTTGAGAAAGGACAAACCTTCAAATTATAAAATAGCATATTAATTCCTATTGCTTATATGATCATCAAAGCAAGTTGAAGTAATAATTTGCCTTCTCATTTGGCTTGGAGATAGAAGAAAATATACAACTGATGGAACACATGGATCTAGAGTAATCTGCTTCTAGTGAGAATCATTTCTCAATATAAAATAATAAATTGCTATACCAATGCCTCTTTAATCCTCTATATAAGATTATAGCTAATATAAGTTTGTACTTCAGAGCCTGATAGTACCCTTCAGTACTATTTTTTAAATTTATTTATTTATGATAGTCACAGAGAGAGAGAGAGAGAGGCAGAGACATAGGCAGAGGGAGAAGCAGGCTCCATGCACCGGGAGCCCGACGTGGGATTCGATCCCGGGTCTCCAGGATCGCGCCCTGGGCCAAAGGCAGGCGCTAAACCGCTGCGCCACCCAGGGATCCCACCCCTCAGTACTATTAAAGAGAGTCTCTTGGGGCAGCCTGGGTGCCCCAAGACACTCAGTGGTTTAGTACCGCCTTTGGCCCAGGGCGTGATCCTGGAGTCCTGGGATCGAGTCCCATGTCAGGCTCCCTGCATGGAGCCTGCTTTTCCCTCTGCCTGTGTCTCTGCCTCTCTCTCTCTCTCTCTCTCTCTCTCTCTCTGTGTGTGTGTGTGTCTCTCATGAATAAATAAATAACATATTTTTTTAAGAGTCTCTTAACCTTCTAGATATTTCTCTTCTCTTTCTTTTTTATAAATACACACACACACACACACACACACACACATACACACACACACACAAAGTCCTATAATGTATGTGGGAAAATTTGGAATGGGGTTGCCTGAACATAAAGATGACATCATGGCATGCTCCCATATTAAACTGGACAATGAAAGGAAAGGCTGACTGATAAGGAACTGGACTGGTCCTAGGGCACGAAATCGTAACATATGACAATTCCTTGACAATACACTAGCATGTTTGGAGGTATCACAATTCCAGACTTCAGGTTATATTACAAAGCTGTAGTAATCAAAATAGCATGGCACTGGCATAAAAATAGACACATAGATCTATGGAACAGAATAGAAAACCCAGATAAACCCACAATTATATGATCAATTAGTCTTCCACAAAGGAGGAATGACTTTTTCCCATTGCATACATAATGGGAAAAAGACAGCCTCTTCAACAAATGTTGTTGGGAAAACTGGACAGCTACATGCAAAAGAATAAAACTGGACCACCTTCTTTCACCATTCACAAAAATAAACTCAAAATGGATTAAAGACCAATCTTACAGGTGTGAGGTGGTATGTCATTGTAGTTTTGACTTGTTATTTCCCTGATGATGAGTGATGTTGAGAATCTTTTTATTTTATATATATATATTTTTAATTGAAGTTCGATTTGCCAACATATAGTATAACACCCAGTGCTCATCCTGTCAAGTGCCCTCCTCAGTGACTGTCATCCAGTCACCCCATCCCCCCTGCCCACCTCCCCTTCCACTACCCCTTGTTCGTTACTCAGAGTTAGGAGTCTCTCATTTTTTGCCACCCTCTCTGATTTTTCCCACTCATTTTCCCTCCTTTCCCCTATAATCCCTTTCACTATTTCTTATACTCCCTGTCTGAGTGAAACCATACAATGATTGTCCTTCTCTGACTGACTCACCTCACTCAGCATAATACCCTCCAGTTCCATCCACATCAAAGTAAATGGGGGTTTTCATCCTTTCTAATGGCTGAGTAATACTGTATATATAGACCACATCTTCTTTATCCATTCATCTTTCGATGGACATTGAGGCTCCTTCCACAGTCTGGCTATTGTGGACATTGCTGCTATAAACATTGGGGTGCTTTTCATGTGTCTGTTGGCCATCTGGATGTCTTCTTTGGAGAAATGTCTATTCATGTCTTCTGCCCATTTTTAAATTGGGTTGTTTATTTTTTGGGTGTTGAGTTTTATAAGTTCTTTATATATTTTGTATACTAACACTTTATCAGATATGTCATTTGCTAATATCCTCTCCTATTCTGAAGGTTGCCTTTTAGTTTTGTTGTTTCCTTCACTGCAGAAGCTTTTAGAATGGCTAAAATCAATGACACAAGAAACAACAAGTGTTGGCGAGCATGTGGGGAAAGGGGAACCTTCTGCACTATTGGTGGGAATGCACTGGTGCACCCATTGTGGACACAGCATGGAGTCTTCTCAGAAAGTTAAAAACAGAACTGCCCTATAATCCAGGAATTGCACTAGGGGCTATTTCCTCTAACAGTATAAAAACACTAATTCAAAGGGATATATGCACCTCTATCTTTATTGTAGCATTCTTTACAATAGCCAAACTATGGAAAGAGCCCAAGTGTCCATCAATGGATGAATGGATAAGGAAGTGGTATATATACAATAACATATTATTCAGTCATAAACTTTTTTAAAAAGAATGACTTTTGCCATTTGCAATGACATGGATGGGTAGACCAAGAGAATACAATGCTAAGTGAACCAAGTCAGACAAAGACAAATACCGTATTATTTCACTCATGTGGAATTTAAGAAATAAAACAAATGAGCAAAGAAAAAAAAAGAGAGGCAACCCAAGAAACAGACTCTTAACAATAGAGAACAACCTTTTGGTTATCAGAGGGGAGGAAGAAGGAGGATGGTTTATTTTTTTTTATTATTTTTTTTTTTAAAGATTTTATTTATTCATTCATGATAGTCACAGAGAGAGAGAGAGAGGCAGAGACACAGGCAGAGGGAGAAGCAGGCTCCATGCAGGGAGCCCGACGTGGGATTCGATCCCGGGTCTCCAGGATCGCGCCCTGGGCCAAAGGCAGGCGCCAAACCGCTGCGCCACCCAGGGATCCCAAGGAGGATGGTTTAAATAGGTGATGGGAGTTAAGGAGTTCACTTATCATGATGAGCACTGAGTAGCATACAGAATTTTGAATCACTATATTGTACAACTGAAACTAATACAACACCCTATGTTAACTATACTGGAATTAAAATAAAAAACTTAAAATATTCCCTCTAGCCTATCTTTCAAGGGTCACCCTCATCCAAACAATCTGCTTTTAAGGTCCTGTTTAGACTCTATCTTTTGAAGACCACAAGCAGGGCAGAGGGAGTCCTGAAATATCCAAACTCCTGAATTCTAATTATTACTCTACCATGGAACTTGATATATTCTTAGGTCTTTTTGTCTCATAATCTAATATAGAAACTCCTTTGTACAATAACATCTTTAAAGTGGTATGATGGACTATACTTTGTTGCACGGGTACAGATAAGAGCTTGGTTATCTTTGGTCTTGATCAGCCAGACCACCATGGTTTTATTACCATCTAACCATTCTTACATACTCTTTTAAACAATCAGATCATAACCATGATCACAAAGGAGCAATGAGATGTGAAAACACTTTTTCAGTTAATAAAGAACTTTTATTGCTATGTATCAGATGATCTCCACAAATCAGTGGGGCTAACAGGACTGACAGGACCATCCTTATCTTACAGAGAAGGAAACTGAGGCTCCTAATAACAGAACAACTTATGAGTCAGATTGAAATAGTGACCCTGACTCCCATGTGGTCAGTTTCTTCTGATTTCCTATAGTTCTAGCATGATGTTCTGTGCTTCGCAGCATTGAGTGCCATGTCTTCTGTCTGGCTCTGTTCTTTTACAGTGGTCTATCAAGACCAGGGCATTGATTTCAGCATCTCTTGAAGAAGAAGTCAAATGGCAAAGGCCAATTTCTTATTGAAGATTGGGAAAGTAATAACATCAGCTACTTGGAAAGAGAGTCTGAGATTTGCCAGGGAAATTCAGGTACCACTGAGATGATGCGAACTTAGGAAACAAGATAGGAATTAATGTCAACTGGAAAGCAATTTTCCTGAAATGGAAAATCTCCCTTCCAGAACTCTGTCCCCAGTGCAAGCTTGCGTCGGGTTTCACATGGGGAGCCTCAAACTAAATGTGACAGTTAGAAGGCTCTAATACATAAAAATTGTGAATGAAATTATGACATGTCTGAGGCTAAATGACTAGAAAATGTCAGTTCATTTAGCAAGGTAGAGAGCAAGGGAAGCAAAAGTTTTGAAGTTGGGTATATTGGGCTAGAATACTGATCCTGTCACTCACTAGCTTTGTGACTCTCAAAAAGTCACTTCACAGCCATGAACTTAGTTTCCTTATCAGTATCATGCAGTGTTATAAATATTAGAAGTAATATTTTCTGTAAAAAGTAAAGCCTTGAATGAATGTAAAGTATAATATTTTGCTTAAACTTGGTGCTAACTAATGGTACCTAGAAGTAATATAGTACCCTACATGTTTTTTAATTTATAATTCAATCAGCCATCTCTTATAAAAAGTCCTCCCTGATTCTAGTAGAATTCAAACGTCCTTCTTCTGGGTTCCTATAGGCCCTTGCACAGAATTCTAATCTTGTACCTTCCACTCCATAATTACTAAATTCTGAGTGGAACAGACACAACACTGTGTTTGCTTCATTGACCAGTGTATTCCAATGGCACAGTCTGGCACATAGTAGGTACTCGGTAAATGTTGAGTAATAAATGAATAATGTCTTTCCTAATAAACTGCAAGTTTTCTGAGCAGGAGCTAAGTTTCAATCTAGTAGCTAATTTTTATGAGAACAGGAACCTTGCCTCTTTTTCCCTATTGTTCACTGTTGAAACACAAGAAACCAGAACAGTTGATAGGATTAAATAAGCTGAATCTGTATCTCCAGTATCCATTCTAAGACCCAAAAAAGAACAAATGCTCAGTGAATACACGATTGAAAGCATTCTTTTTGAATTGGCCCTGCCACTAAAATAAGCAAAAATCCATTTGCTTGGAGTAACGAGAATAGTCAGTAATTAGTAGGTAAATCTTGGTGGGCGATGTTCTCAGGGCTGCATAGTTCTACCCAGATGAGGTCAAATCGGGTATGTCAGAGCTTGTAGTATCTTTAAAGACTAGCCAGTCATCTATGCTGGCGCAATTCCCTTATATTCTTTTCTCAAATATGAGGGCTTTTAGTTTTGTTTCCATAATGCTGAGAGCAATGGGAAGCTATTAAAGTATTTTAAGCATCCTTACATTTTTCAAAGATCAATCTTGCTGCAATATTGAGAACAGTTTAGAGGTAGACACAATCTGGATACAAGAGATAACAAAGGAGGCTACTGCAGTAGCCCCAAAAGAAATTACGGTAACTTGAACTAAAGTAGACAGTGGCAATGTAGACAGTGAAGAACATGCACACTCAAGAGATATTTTGGAGTCAAAATAAACAGGTCATGGTGATGATTTATATATGAGTGTAAAAGAAAAAAGTGATTAGGAATATCAGTGACCTTTCTCTATTTTTGTCTCCTGACTGGAACTGATTTCTTTTAAAATAGTAGCTCTATTAATTTGCTTTGGTTTTGCCAACACCTCACATTAGGCCTGGAATACAGTAGATACTCAGTGGAAGTCTGATGATAGAATGAACAAATCATTGCCTACCAGGCAGAGAACAGAAGGAGCAATATTGGGAGATCAATACCAGCAAGGAGAGGCCATTGGGTCTATAAATACTAAGCTAGAGTTGATAGGAAAGGCTGGCAGGAATAAGGCAGTTTTAGATAGGCTATCAAAAGAAGAGCTAAGGCATAGAGAAACAGGCAGAATTAGGGTATAAGACAATATGTCTGTCTTAGGAAAAGGACAGATGAAGTAGTTACAAGTTATGATGCAAGACAATGAAGCTGTTATGACTACAGGCTCTGGACCAGACTGCATGGCTTCTAACCTTGACTGCATCTTCTAGCTGTATGACCTTCTTTGGGTCATACAGCTTGACACCTTTAAATCTCAGTTTCCTTAAGTGTAAGTGAGGATAATAATAGTACCAACGCATATGGTGGTTATTAGGATTAAATGACATAATGCACTTATCACTGATTATCAAAATGTCCTAATCCTCAGTAAAGATTAGCTATCAACCAATAAATAAGGTCCAGACAAGAAGGAAAAATGACAATAATAATAACTATCATTGATTTAACACCTGTTTTCAACAGCCATTTTTAAAATTTTTAAGTTTAAAAAATTTTTTTTAAATAAATTTATTTTTTATTGGTGTTCAAATTGTCAACATACAGAATAACACCCAGTGCTCATCCCGTCAAGTGCCTACCTCAGTGCCCGCCACCTAGTCACCCCACCCCCCGCCCACCTCCCTTCCACCACCCCTAGTTCGTTTCCCAGAGTTAGGAATCTTTCATGTTATGTCTCTCTTTCTGATATTTCCCACTTATTTTTTCTCCTTTCCCCTTTATTCCCTTTCACTATTTTTTATATTCCCCAAATGAATGAGACCACATAATGTTTGTCCTTTTCTGATTGACTTATTTCACTCAGCATAATACCCTCCAGCTCCATCCATGTCGAAGCAAATGGTGGGTATTTGTCATTTCTAATGGCTGAGTAATATTCCATTGTATACATAAACCACATCTTCTTTATCCATTCATCTTTCGATGGACACCAAGGCTCCTTCCACAGTTTGGCTATTGTGGACATTGCTGCTAGAAACATTGGGGTGCAGGTGTCCTGGCATTTCATTGCATCTGTATCTTTGGGGTAAATCCCTAGCAGTGCAATTGCCAGGTTGTAAGGCAGGTCTATTTTGAACTCTTTGAGGAACCTCCACACAGTTTTCCAGAGTGGCTGCACCAGTTCACATTCCCACCAACAGTGCAAGAGGCTTCCCCTTTCTCCGCATCCTCTCCAACATTTGTGGCTTCCTGCCTTGTTAATTTTCCCCAATCTCACTGGTGTGAGGTGGGATCTCATTGTGGTTTTGATTTGTATTTCCCTGATGGCAAGTGATGCAGAGCATTTTCTCATGTGCGTGTTGGCCATGTCTATGTCTTCCTCTGTGAGATTTCTCTTCATGTCTTTTGCCCATTTCATGATTGGATTGTTTGTTTCTTTGGTGTTGAGTTTAATAAGTTCTTTATAGATCTTGGAAACTAGCCCTTTGTCTGATATGTCATTTGCAGATATCTTCTCCCATTCTGTAGGTTGTCTTTTAGTTTTGTTGACTGTATCCTTTGCTGTGCAAAAGCTTCTTATCTTGATGAAGTCCCAATAGTTCATTTTTGCTTTTGTTTCTTTTGCCTTCGTGGATGTATCTTGCAAGAAGTTACTGTGGATGAGTTCAAAAAGGGTGTTGCCTGTGTTCTCTTCTAGGATTTTGATGGAATCTTGTCTCACATTTAGACCTTTCATCCATTTTGAGTTTATCTTTGTGGATGGTGTAAGAGAGTGGTCTAGTTTCATTCTTCTGCATGTGGATGTCCAATTTTCCCAGCACCATTTATTGAAGAGACTGTCTTTTTTTCCAGTGGATAGTCTTTCCTGCTTTGTCGAATATTAGTTGACTATAAAGTTCAGGGTCCACTTCTGGGTTCTCTATTCTGTTCCATTGATCTATGTGTCTGTTTTTGTGCCAGTACCACACTGTCTTGATGAACACAGCTTTGTAGTACAACCTGAAATCTGGCATTGTGATGCCCCCAGGTATGGTTTTCTTTTTTAAAATTCCCCTGGCTATTCGGGGTCTTTTCTGATTCCACACAAATCTTAAAATAATTTGTTCTAACTCTCTGAAGAAAGTCCGTGGTATTTTGATAGGGATTGCATTAAACGTGTAAATTGCCCTGGGTAACATTGACATTTTCACAATATTAATTCTGCCAATCCATGAGCATGGAATATTTTTCCATCTCTTTGTGGGGATACAGCTTTCAACTAGCTTCTCAGGTATGGAAGTTAGCATGTAGTTCCTTTTTGCCAACATATAACACCAGTATATAACCCAGTGCTCATCCCATCAAGTGCCCTCCTCAGTGCCTGTCACCCAGTCACCCCATCCCCCCACACCCTTCCCTTCCCCAACCCTTTGTTTGTTTCCCAGAGTTAGGAATCTCCCATGGTTTGTCTCCCTCTCTAATTTTTCCCATTCAGTTCCCCTCCTTTCCCTTCTAATCCCTTTCACTATTTATTATATTCCACATGAGTGAAACCATATGACTTTCCTTCTCCAACTGACTTACTTCACTGAACATGATATCTATCCTCCAGTTCCATCCATGTCGAAGCAAATGGTGGGAATTTAGTTGTCTCTTTTCATGACTCAATAGCCATTTTAAGCATGAAACACTGAGGCTCAGAGAGGTTGAGTAGTTTACAAGTAGGAGGTAAAAAAAAATCAAATGCTCTGTCTGAAATTTAACACTCATGCTATACTGTTAAATTTACTGAATTATTTGAATCGGGGCTCCTTTTAGAGACCCTGACCAACCATGGCCTTCATATATCCAGTGCTGAAGATACTGACCCAAAACATAGGGATCAGATTTCCCAGGTGAAAGTGCTGAGGCTTTCTAAGAGGAGTGGCATAAAGGAGCCAGACACGGCCTGGTTCCCTGCACAGAAGCACCCTACATCCATACAGTCCATGATCCAACAGCAGTGAGAGCCACATACATGGGGCATGTACTCCATAATTCATTCTGGAAAATGGATAATTATAGGAAGTTGTCAGATTCAATAGGCAAATGCTGGGGAAATAAAAACAACAAATTATGTGAGAGCTGATATTTGTTCAGGCAGACATCTGTCTTCTGTTAGAGGATTTAGGGATGTTTTTCAACACAAATTTTAAAATATGGCTTGGAAAAACCTCTCCTCAGCATGGTCTGCAGGGTAGAGCCAAATTTCTGCTTTCAGTGGGTCTTCTCACATTGAGAGGGCTGGTCCCCACAGCTATTAGGGGGAGGGGAGCAAGAGGCATATTTAGGTTGATATCCCTTCTTTCCAGATGAACCAAACTGTCCTCCTCCTCAGAATGCACTTTCCACTCCTGTGAGACCATGATCCACACCACCTCCACTTGTGCCCAACTCACTCCCACCTCCACAGCCTTGCACACTCTGTTCCTACGGATGTCCTCCTCCCTCATTCTTGCCTCTCCAAACTCATCTTTAAACTCCCAGGTTTATTTATTTATTTTTTTTTCAGAAAACCTTCTCCAAATGCTCTAATCCACGTTGCTCTCCAGTCCACCCCACAAACTGTTGGGATCCAACCAACATGTGGCATCTGAACTGTGTGATCTAGAACTTGATCATCCATTGTAACTTTGGAGTAAGAGAAGAGTAGGTTCAGTCAGAGGAATGGATCTTCAACCAGTTCCTTGTACTCTTTGGTTGTGGGGACTTGTGCAAGGCATAAATATCTCTCTGAGCTTCCGTTACCTCCTCTGCAAAATGAAAATACTCATACTACTCAGAGAACTATTGCATAGGTTAAATGAGATAATGCATTTAAAGCAAAACTCAAAATATACTTTTCAGGTTGAGTCTACTGTGCAAGTTGCCATATCTTGTGATCTTTTCTTCCCTTCCTCAGAATAACAGTCTGCTTAGTTGCATTCTCTTTTTTTTCCTCTGTATTTCCACATGTAAGGTTAACCAGTAAGAAGCTCCAGATCACTGAGGGCCCTGAGTTAGTGTCATAATGAATTTGAACTTGCCGGTTTTGTTCAATGGGATTTCTAAGGAGGACAGGGAGAGAATTGCACAAAAGATAAGGAATAACAGAAGACAGGAGCTGTGGCTTCCCCTAGGGGGAACCAGGAATTCAAATCACAAAATAGGCTGAGGCAGCAGGATCTAGGTAGTGGTTCTTGAAATCAGATGGCTCTCAGAGGCTGAGGCATAGGGCTACCAACCCCAAATGGCTACATTAAGCAAGGATGAGACTAGGAGAATGGTTCAAAAACCCTCAACAGATTAGACCAATTCCTAGGGAATTACTGAAATCCTAATAAGAGAGACAGGGACAGAAGGCTAGGTGAACAATGACCATACTCAGAAACGAATCCTGAAAACCAGCAGGAAACAATAACTAGATTGCAGAGTTCTGGGAAGAATAGATCCTTTTCATTCATGGTTTCTTTAGGACTTTGTTTCTACTATAAATTTATAGACT
Organism: Vulpes lagopus; assembly: GCF_018345385.1. Lineage (NCBI taxonomy): Eukaryota > Metazoa > Chordata > Mammalia > Carnivora > Canidae > Vulpes > Vulpes lagopus. Next base: position 52,171,591 of record NC_054846.1, read on the forward strand.
ATAAATCCTGCCACTGACAGGCTAGAATTTAGTCTATGTGGTACTTCGTATCTACCAGTGTAAGTGCTTGAGCCAGGTAGACCTACTGTGCCACTCAATAGCAAGCTGGTCTTGTTCCATCTCTTACCTTGTTTGGATGCCAATTTCGTCATCTGTTTAGTGGGGCTACTAATATGCCTTGCCCTGGTTATTTGAATTAACATTGGAAGCTTGATATGAAATAGTGGATGTGAAAGTGATCTCTAAACTGTTAAGCATTCGAATGATTATTTTTATTTATTAGATTTCATCTTTCAAATAAGGCTATAAATCCCAGCAGGTACAAGCTATTCTTTATTCATCATTTGATCCTTATATCCTGGGGGCATAAATGAGAGGACCATTATTAATTGAGAGGCCTTTATATCCAGCACTGTGCTAGGCACCTTACATGCCTCATATAATTTTATTTAATTCTCCTTTTTCTCTCTAGACCTGGCTGCCCCCTAATAAATAACAGATATCCGGTAAATACTTCTGGAATGAAATGCTGTAGTTCCACTTTTCACGCTTTGGGGTTTGAATGATATAGTTAGAGAATAAAAGCGCTATGTCAAGTATAATTCTGCTAATGAGTGACAATATAGCAGTCATGATGAAGGAAGGAGGGGTTACTTATTCTCTTTCTAAACAATCTCAGCATCTATTCTGTTCATCTATTCATTAAATTCCTGATCTTAAGCTTGATCAAATGTAGAGGGTGATGCTCTTGCCCCAGGAAGCCTCCCGGCTACAAGGTGATGTTTTACTAATATCCATGTTCAATCCTAAGGATTACACAGAAATTTAGAAATCCATTTGTATCTCAGAGGGGATTTAGGAAAGACTGTACTTTGCTTAGCATATGTGTATATGTAAAACTGACCTCTATTTATAATTGCATAGAAATTAAAGAATCAAAAATGGTTCTGCTTCCTTCTAGCTCTATTTGAGAGTCTTTGATGTTGATTTCACTGGTCTGGCCTTTTTTATTCCTCCTTCATGTCAGCATGTAGCCACAACTACTGCAGCCAATTGGTCTCTTCACTGCCCATAAATATGCCATGCACACACTGAGAACTCCTAAATGATCTAGTCTGCCTCTGTTTGGCCTCTCACAACTCATTCTCCTTAGTCACAAGTGTGTATTGTTCTAATAGTCAAACCAGTCATGTTGCCCTCTCCCCTTCCGTAGCTTCTCGTCATCTATGGAATAAGTCCAAACTCCTCAGTCCTTTAAGCTGTCCTTCCTCCTTCCCATTCCTCTGCCCATACTCACAATATATACATGCATACCTGTACAATAGTCCCACATCCCACTTCTATTGATTAACTTGCAATTTTCTGAGTTTTACTTTACTCACTTGCTTTTATTAATCTTTGGGCTTTAACTGGTAAACATGCTGTTCCTTTCCATGCTTAGGTAGCTAGTTATACTTCTTTTAAGAGGTAGCTCAAGGGACACCTGGGTGGCTCAACGGTTGAGCATCTGCCTTTGACTCAGGGCATGATCCTGGAGTTCCAGGATCAAGTCCCACATCAGGCTTCCTGCATGGAGCCTGCTTCTCCCTCTGCCCCCCCCCCTCTCTCTCTCTCTGTGTGTGTGTGTGTGTGTGTCTCATGAATAAATAAATAAATCTTTAAAAAAAATGTTAAAAAAAAAGAGGTAGCTCAAACACTGTCATCCCGAGGAAGTGATCTGACTCTTGTTGTATAATGTTAACCCACGTCCTCCAGGGCTGAGTTAGTCCTTCTCCTCCATAACTCTCAGAGCCCCCTACCCCATCATGGTACTCGTACTCTGTTTGGCAGACCCTTGGTTTTTGTATAAATTCCCAAGGTTAAAAATATAGACTATCTACCTGAACTCCATTCCAGACAGAGAAACTGAGATCCAGCAAGGTGAAGTGACTTGCTCAAAGTCTGCAAAGTCTGGGACTAGACCCCAAATCTTTTGATTCTTAGCAATTACTCTAAACACCAAAAATAAATAAAAGAACGAAGGAAACTAACATGTACAAGGTTTCATACACAGAACTGCGTGGAGCTGGACCTCTGATACACTTCTCTTTGTTCCTGTCAGTGTTCTACAGTAGGAGGCTGAGTTTCTCAAGAGTCCAAAGACCACAGGCTAAGTGAGGGCAGAGCTGGGATTCCATACACATCTCCTGCCTCCAAGTAGTGCTTCCTCACCACTTAGCACATGTCTGCCCTCACTCAAACCATTTAAGATTGTTCTAACTACTTACAGGAAGAGTAATTGAAGAAAGGGGGAAAAACAGAGTCGCATCAAATACAGTCTATACAGGAAAAATGATTCTGTACTCAGCACCCTGACCATGTGTCACTAAATGGAGAGCTGAACAGAAAAGAGGAAAAATACCATCAGCAGATGAGACCTGTGTTTGCAAAAGCACCATCACCCCAGTTCTCACAGACGTGTACACAAATGTGATGATACACAGGTTGCTGGGAACCGGGATACTAATTACGGCAAAGATGCCTCTTTTCAGACAAAGTCGGGGGCCATTTCTGTGTCCTTTAAGAATGACTTCCGACCTTTTATGATAGGTCTTTGTAAAAATTTCATTTAAATGTCAGTATTTCAATAAAATTACGTCACATTTGTACAGCATGGAGAATAAGAACATGGGTTTGGCAAAGTTAGACAGAAGAGGCTCTGACATGTTCAGCTTGCCACTTAGTAAGTGTGTGGCCTCAGCTTCTAGGAGCCTCGGTGTCCTCATTTAAAAGATGAAGACAATGATAATGTTCTTTCACATGGTCATGAGATTGAATTATGGTGTTGGAGATAAAGCACCGGGCATAGGACACGATGCGGGATGGATCTCTTCACTTTATTTTCTTCTGCTAATTACATGATCCTCTAAGGGTTTGTATGTGTATTTAATCCTTACAAGAACACTGCACGTGCAACAGGACAGAAGCTATTGCCCCATTTTACTCAGGCTCAGGAACTCTGTAGGACTTGTTTCGAGGCCTCCGGGTAATCATCATGTGAACTTGTAGCTGAACGCAGACTTCCCTGGTCTGTGCTGTGTTGCAGGCACCTGTCCCAACACGTGCTCAGGAGGTGCTGACTGTGCCCGAGTCTTCGTCCCTGTCGGGGCTCCCCTGACAGAGCAGAGTCTGCCAAGAGGGGTGCAGGGGACATGGGGCCGTAGAGGGGCCTGGGGATGCCCAGGGGGCCCGGCTGCACGCTGTCCCCGGGCTGTTGCGTGCTGTTCCCGGGTTGCTGCCCACTGTCCCCGGGTTGCTGTGCACTGTCCCTGGGCTGCTGCATGCTGTCCTGGGTTGCTGCCCACTGTCCCCGGGCTACTGTCCAATGTCCCCGAGTTACTGCCCACTGTCCCCAAGCTACTGCCCACTGTCCCAGGCTGCTGCCCACTGTCCCCGGGCTACTGCCCACTGTCCCTGGGCTGCTGCAGCTGTCCCCGGGCTGCTGTCCGCTATCCCGGGCTGCTGCCCACTGTCCCCAGGCTGCTGTGTGCTGTCCCCGGGCTGCTGAACGTTGTCCCCAGGCTGCTGCCTGCTGTCCCCAGGCTACTGTCCACTGTCCCGGGCTGCTGCCCACTGTCCCGAGCTACTGCCCGCTGTCCCCGAGCTGCTGCCTGCTGTCCCCAAGCTACTGCCCACTGTCCCGGGCTGCTGCCCACTGTCCCGGGCTGTTGCCCGCTGTCCCTGGGCTGCTGAGGCGCCGAAGCCAGGGCCCCCTCTGGCCGCAGCTGGGGGGTCCAAGGGCCAGGAGGAGCCCACGCCCCTTCGCCCTGGCACAGGCCTCCTGTCGCTCGACAAGCGTCCCAGCGTGGCTGCGGAGCTATTTTAGCGCTCCCTTTGCTGCACCAATCAACACTTCACAACAAGAGAGACTTGGACATATGCTCCTTCCTGATCATGCCTCACGTTGAACTAAAACAGTCTTAACACATTAAAAACACGAAGGAAGTTCTTGCTGCTTCCCCCTCACACCTCCCTGCCTCCTGACCCAGTTAGGGGCTGATTTTACTTGGCTTATGCAACATGCCGCCTAGCTCCCTCACATCTCTTCCCTCAAAACTTGAGCTCCTTGACTCCATTTTTTTTTTTTTAAGATTTTATTTATTTGTGAGAGACACAGGCAGAGGGAGAAGCGGGCTCCCTGTGGGGAGCCCAAAGCAGGACTTGATCCCGGGGCTGCAGGGCCCCCACCCGTGCCCCCAGCTTACTCTCCGAGGATTGAAGGATCCTTCCAGCCCAGCGCAGGAGCTCCGGCCAGGCCTGCGCACCTGGCTGTGTTTCAGCTCCAGGCAGTACGGAGGAGGAGTCGGTCAACAATGAACTGTGTGGCCTGACGGCCCCCTGGGTCCCCGCACCTCCCCGCTGGTCACCAGCTTTCCCCAAGCATTCCTTCCCCAGCGGGGCCTTGGCTTCTCCCTGCATTCGTGGCCTTGGAACTAGAGCGTCCCTCTGCTGCACACACACGGCCTGCCACAAGGTAGACACAAGTTGCCCTTCTAGCCTTCTTCTGTGCCCCCCTTCCTAAAAGCCTGGCGTTCCCCAACTTCAGGAGCACCCTCCAGCCCCCTCGGCCCCGCCCCCTACAAGACAAACACATTTCTTCACGCCTACGTTCATACTACTCTCTACCTGGAATAATTGCACCCGAATTCCTGATCCATTCATTTTTCAAGGCTAATCTAAAATATGTCCTTCCCTGTGTCTTGAGGAAAACACTGGACAAACAAAACATGAAAACTTCAGTGTGGTTGAAACGATATAAGCTTTTAGTTGTGTGATCATTCTTGTCCCCAGCTTTGTGGTCTTCGGGAAATTTAATGAACATTTCTAAGCCTCAGCTACCTCATCTGTAAAACGATCATAGTAACACCAACCCCACACAGATAATAATACCAAATCTGGCACAAGGCAGGTGCTTAATAAATGACAGCTATAATGAACTGTCAAAGAACTTAGAATGTATTCCACTTTCCAGAAGGAGGGAAATTGGCATTTACTTGTCAGGCTATGGAGTCTCCATGGTAGAGCAAAGCATTTGAATTCAGTTTTGGAAAATGGTTAGGATTTCAACATAAAGAGACAATAGGAAAGGCATCCAAGGAAGAAATAATAGCATTAAAAGCACATAAGTGGGGTAACATGGGGGTGGTCAAATCACGTAGATTGAAGCAGGAGGAGAGGAAGAATAGTCAAGCTATGCTGCTAAGAATGATTTTTCTGAGACTCAAACTATGCCATCTACATGGACAAATGACTGAAGTGAATCTTTACACAAATTCTAACACCACCAGAAAACTTGGAAAACATACTAACACTTCTCTGGCATGGATCCATGAGAAGGTTTCAGTGAGAACAATTTGGTTTTTGCCAGCATTCATGAAAGGTGTGAATAAGATTCAGAACTTTTAGTACAAAGGGAATACTCAAAGCACCGTTTTTGTTTTTTTTTTTTTGTTAAGACACAGCAGCCTTTTTGGGCTTTATTAGAAAATTCTCGTGCCAGCTGTCTCTTTTCTCTGACTCACATTCACACAATATGCCTCTCTCTTGTTTCTCGTCAGCACTGCACTCAGATACTAATGAGTTTTCGGGAATAGAAAACCCAGTGGAATATTAAAATTGGAAAGAGGAGCTCGTTGAGTTAATTTCGCCGAAGTGCATCACAACATACTGCAATGTTGTAAGAATGAATATTCAAATAGGAATTCAGTCATGGGAAAATTAATTAAGGAAAATGTTATTGCTAATATTACTTTTTATACATATACATATGCAGAGACACACAACCATTTATTGGCTCCAGTGTTAACAATAAAAGTTAAACATTTATGAAAGTCAAATGTTCAAGACCTCTTGCTGAATTGGTGTTGAAATTTTTTAAATTAAAAAAATTAGCTATAATTCCAGAAAGCTGTTTCTAAGAGACAAATTCCATCATGATATGCCTTCACTTTAAAGTATTAAATGAATCCAAAACATCCTGTGGAACAAAGAAAAATCTTTAGGGCCACAGTATGGCTGGCTTCACTGTGTGGCTTATACCTGCCTCATCTCATTTAATCTATTTATATTCTTTCAAATATGTTGTGTTCTTACAAATCTCCCCATCCTTGCACATACTGTTCATTCTGTGTATAACATTCTTTGGTCATTTTCAGATGTAGTTCAGTATCACTTGCTTCTCTCTGCTAGAGAAAGGGACCCTCCTCAGTATTCCCATATGACACTGGACTCAATGCTAGCTAACAGAAACACTGTACACCTAAAAAAATGCTAGAGACCATGGCAGGCAATTGCATATTTTATTGTCATAGTCTGTTTATTTGGCTGCTTACCCACTAGACAGTACATTTACTGATCTATTAAACAAATACTCAGCACTAGGATTCAATGGTGAACAAAAGATAACAATCCCAGCCCTCAAACAAGTTATAGGCTAATTAAATAGATAATTATTAAAGGTCCTTTGAGTAATAACCTCTTTACTTCCTAACACCTGAATATTTTTTGTAAGGACAAATTAAAAAAAAAAAGTGAATGAGAAAGTGGATGGAAATGGTATTCCATAACATGGAATTTGAGCAGAGCAGCACATAAATACTGGGGAACCTAAAATTTAAAAATCTGATGTTTTAGTAAGAAAACTGAGTTTGGAACCCAAATACTGATATTTGAATCACAGTCCCTGGATTTACTCACTGTGTGACTTTGAGCAACGCTCTGTGAGATTTAACTCTCTAATTCATATAATACTAACACCTGTTGGTTTAGAAAGTTCAAAGTTTTCATGACTCTCCATACCCAAGAAAAAGAATCACAAAAACATGGTGGGAATACCATTCCCAGATATATAACTTTTAGGGCCAACTCTAATCAATTGGCAGTTGCTTTTTGAAGCATTATGTTGAGGATTCTGAGGATGAACCCAGGTTCAGTAGGAAGGAGTACGATGATCACTGAGCAATGTCTGCCCAGAAGGGCACAGGAGAGTGGCTACATATGTAGCCAAGTATTTGCTACCCCCTAGGCAATGGGTATTTATCAAAAGCTATTAATTAGATGAGTGGTGTAAATCTGGACACAGTATGGGATAGGATGGAATGGAATGGAACAGAATAGAGTGTAAAACGCCAGACTGGCCAAACGGACCATCAGAGAGAATCTACCTTTTCACATGGCTCCCTTAAGCTACTTAACATAATCTGTCTTCTCTTATAGTTGTCTAGGCATGTTATCTTTTTTCTTGTAGAATGACTTGTACCTGGCACAAAGCATAGAATTGATCATGTTTATTGAATGAACAGTGAATTAATAAATGAATGAAAAAGCGAATAAATATATAGCTCTTCTGCTTTCTCTGTATGATCTTGGCCAGGTCCTCAATGATGTATCAAGCCATAGTTGGATTCAACAGTTTACAGAGCACAGTCACCTCCATTAGCTCATCCGATCCTTACCACAATCCAGAGAGGTGGGCAATGGTATGACCATCTTAAAAAAAAATGAGGAAGCTGAGGTTCCAAGATTAACTAGCCTTCTGTTGTTTTTTAAAATTTATATTTTATTCTATTTTTTTTTATTGATCCTCTTTTGTATTTATCCTATTTGGTCATCAGTTTCCTTACAAGTGAAAAAAGGAGAACATAAATCTTGATTTACTTACCTCACTGACTTTTAGTAAGGTTCAAACTATTATAAAGATCACTGTTTGTATACAATGCAAGACCTTGATAATACTTTGCTTGTTAGGAACTTTGCATTTTTAGCTTACTTCATTCTCACAAAAACATTAAAAGGTAAGTTTTGATATCCAAATTTTATTCATGAAGAAACTAAGTCTCAAGCCCAAAGTTACTAAACTATCAAGGGGTAAAACTACTGTGTGTCTCTAAAACCTATACAGTTTCCTCTTAAACATATGACCTTTTCTTCAACAGGACACTTGTGTTACAATGAGCATTCTTTGCTTTTATTTTCCTTGAAAGACTAAAGATACTAGCTATGGCATATGACATATGAAAGCACAACTTTCTTCAAGGGGAACAGGTTGCTAGCATGCATGGGATTCTTCACAGAACTACGTACACCAGGAGGGGTGGGGGGAGGAGTGGCCAGAGGCAAATAGACTTGTATATCCCTGTATACCAGGGATCAGGAAAGTAAGTTCCCCTGGACCAGTTACTGCTGGGGCTGGGCTGCATGGAATTCCTAAAATAAGCAGGGAATACAAGAGGCCTGTGATATAGCACCTATTGAAATGCAGGTTTTACAAAATAATCCATAGCTCTCTTGTCTCCTCAGGGCCAGTAAACTCTGGGCTTTGTTTCTGGGCCCACAGATGAGCCTTTTATTCTATTGTCTAAACAGGAAAATTATGGTTCCCTGAGGAACCAGTCTTGGGTCTGAGCTTGACTTTTTATCAATCATGTTAATTTAGAAATAAGCTATTGCTTTGACTTTGCATTCATCAGAGTCAAGGGTGGATTGTGTTCCTTTGGTCCCCTTTGTCCTTAATTAACAGTCATTGAATACCCATATTAATTAGTGGGGCTGAGAGATATTTTGCCTCACCCTTCACTATAGTGGATAATTAAAAATCCCATTAATAAAAGAGCTGCATTCATAATTTCTATAAACCTATTATGAAACAATAAACATGATTATAGGGTAGCTACTGTTCCTCTCCCAGTCTCCCCTCACTGTTCTTGTCTATTTCCATAGAATAGAATTGTATAGGGAAGGACAAACTAGCAGAGGTTGCAAGTGGTAACCTTGGATCTGATCACTTAAGGTATGTGATTAACAGGATAAATCAGACGAGTTTTTGAGAAGAGAGGAAGAGATTCATCTGAACTAGAAATGTGATATGGTCTTATAAGCCTGGAACTCCAGGCTCTTTTGTATTTTAATTTCAAGTAAAACTAAAAGCTTCGTTCTTAATTGGACTAGAAATATCTCCTGAGTTTTAAATTAGATGCTCTGACATTTTTGGCTCAATTCAATGTAGCAGATATTAAAGTATACACCATGTGTTGAGCAAAATGTATGAGAGAGAGAGATTGATCACCAACAGTGCCTACCCTCAAAGAGTTTGCTATCTAATGGAATGGAAAGTCCCTTGACCAAGATACAAAGAAGATCCTGTAAATTAAGAGAAGGAAGAAGTCTCTACTTGTAAAACATTTTCTCAATGTCTCATTTCCAATAGGCTAGGCTGGGTTTTCTTTTATTTTTTAATTTTTTTAAAGATTTTATTTATTTATTCATGAGAGACACCGAGAGAGAGAGATAGGTTAGAGACACAGGCAGAAGGAGAAGCAGGCTCCATGCAGGGAACCCGACATGGGACTCAATCCTGGGTCTCCAGGATCACACCCTGGGTTGAAGGTGGTGCTAAACTGCTGAGCCACATGGGCTGCCATGGGTTTTCTTTTAGATACTCCCACCACACCCCTGTACTTCTCCAATCATATCATTTACCACAAAATGCTTGTTTAATCTATAATGAAGGAAAGCTACAGTTTAAGGACAACTAAGTTTTTCTTAGTTTAGTATTCTCAATGCTGGCAGATCATGGGTACTTAAATATTTATTGAATGAATGAATGAAAGAACATTTGAGCATTAGTTATATAATAACTATAGACAGAAACAAAGCTCTAGAGGACAGACACAATGTTTCACAAACATTCTCTTATTTGATATTCACAACAGCCCTTGTCCTAGTTATTAAAAAAAGGGAGATGTAAAAATAATCTGGTAAGGTAATGGCACCACCCAATGTGGCTAACCCTAAAACTATTACTCTTCTTACTATAACATGCCTCTGTCCTATTCCCTACCTAAAGCTCATCCTCTGTTCAAGAGTTTATCTGGGTTCAAGCCACAAAAGATCCTTCTCAGAATTCCTACATGAAGTTCAGCAATCACAAAGTTGGTATTTCTCATGCTGATAAGTTCTTTGTTTTTGTCATTATTGGATATGAATCCTCAAACTCTCTCCCACTGCTGCTTGAAGACAGCTTTCTGATTCTGTCCTGTACTCCTCAGCATCCTTTTGCTCTGGCTAGACCCCTAATACCCTTCATGATTGCTCAATGTAAAATTTCTTAAGCATTCTGTGTCTGTTACTCCTCCAGGTTTCAAGTCTTAGATTTCCTTGTCTCCCCGACAGGGTGTAACATATGGTAGGTACTCAATAATTATGGATTACCTTTCATTTGCACTGTCCTACCTGCAAAATCCCTCCTTGTAGAAATTCTATCCTCTCAGGAGTCCACACTGATGTCTCCCTTTGTTACTTCACATTTGCATTTAACCCCCACCCCCAAGGGCTTCTACCACTGAAATTGTCCTCCTTGACTCCCCCTGATAGCCTATTTCAAGACATCTTCAATGTCTTTGTTTTATTTTATTTCTTGGCATCATTCCAAATGGTGGAACAGTCTCTGTTTTTCTCTTCAAAAGTTAATTGGTAAGGGTTGCTTGGGAACTGAGCTGGGGATAGTGGGGAGGAGTGATGTGGAGAGAGATAGGTTCCCTGTCTCAGGTGTGCTCAGGGTTTCATGGGTGTATATTATGTCTGAACTTATTAATTGCCAACTTTAAATATGTACAGTTTATCGTATGTCAATTCTACCTCAATAAAAGTGTCTTAAAAGTTTTTCTTTTTTTCAAAAACTCAGTTGGAAAAGTAGTCTCTCCTGGTTTTCTTTCTAGTTATCTGACCATTTCTTTTAAGTTTCCTGTCCTATCTCAGGGGATGAACCTAGTTCTAGGCCATCAGCTTTGGCTTTGGCTTAAGCTTGCCTTTTCCCACCATAAGAGGCTTCTCCCCCTGTTTCTAAGGTGGAAGGCAAACGACTAGTCAAAGATGAATTCCAAGTTGCACAGATGTGCTTGGTATAGGTTTGCAAAATTAACTCTGCTGAAACGCATATGAAAGAAAGCTAGGGTGTCTCTCTCAGCATTGTTGACATCATATTTGTCTTCTACCTCTGCAACCTTCTTCACTTTAGCACAGTCATTATCATCATCATAACATTTATTAAATGCCTAATATATGCCAGGACCTATGTTAAACATCTAACATCTCATTTAATCCTTACAACTACTAAAGGTACTATTGTTATATCCATTTTACAGATGAGGAAATGGATTCACTGAGAAGTTACACAACCTACAAGAGCTAACAATGACAGAACCTAGAGATGAACAATAGTTGTTTAACTTCAAAGCTCAGACTTTATTTATTTATTTATTTATTTATTTATTTATTTATTTATAAGATTTCATTTATTTATTCATGAGAGACACACAGAGAGAGGCAGAGACACAGGCAGAGGGAGAAGCAGGCCTCATCCAGGGAGCCGGACGTGGGAGTCAATCCCAGGTCTCCAGGATCACACCCCAGGCTAAAGGTGGTGCTAAACCACTGAGCCACCTGGGCTGCCCAAAGCTCAGACTTTCAATTACAATACTGTATTATTGGACTACTTTTATCTCTCTGCCTTTCTTCTCCATAGAAAGTATCTGAAGAGCACAAACTAAGAAAACACATGAAAATAGAGGAGAGTAGGAAGCATCTCTTTAGCTGCTAAAAAGCTTCAGGATCACTGAAGGGGGCACCAAAAAAGCATTTTATTTTACTTTCCCCTTAATACAGAATACCCTTGTATAGATTCTGTGCCTATATTTTTAGTGACTGGAAGCACATACCACCTGTCGAGACAGCCTTCTTCATCACTGCACAGTTCCCTTTTTTGTTCCATAAGAGATCAAAATCTATTTCCTATATTTCTACCCACTAGTCTAGTTCTGTGCACACCTGGTTTCCTGGCACTATGACAGGCTTTTAGAATTTTTAAGTCTCCCCTGAAACTTATCTCTCGACTAGTCCAGTCCTCCTTGGTTAACATTTAACCATGACATTTAACCATAACCGTGCCCTCTTTCCTTCAGAAACTGTACTGGACACTGCCTAATGCAATGTTTAAGTCAGGTAATTATTCTTTGCCTTGGTCCTAGTCCCTTCCCTGTTCTTTGTCATGAACATTTACCACTCTGCCTGCTGCCCTGCCCCTTCTCAGAGTTGCATCCCTGTCTGTCCCATAGAAATGATATGAGGGCATGTGTGACTACATGATGCCAGAGGACAAAGGTAGAGAGTCAACATCCAGATAAGAGATAATAAGAGACATGGTCTAAGGGCAGTATGATTAAATAGGATGATGTAGATTAAGAAATACTTAGAAGACAAATTTGACAGACCTGATAATTCAGATGTGAATCTAAAAGAGAAGTTAAAAGGCACTTTTGTTTGTTTGAGTAACTGAGTGGACAGTGGTAAAAGTGCTGAAAAATGTCAAGCAGAGAACACTGAATGAGGAAGAAGAACGAGGATTTGATATAAAGTTATCTTTTACCTTATTATCATGAATTTTTATTATAAATTTTAAACTTCATAAAATCATTGTTTTATTTGTAAAGTCAAGATAAATTCTTTTTTGTCTTCCAAACTTTTATTTAAATTCTAGTTTGTTAATATATAATGTAATATTGGTTTGAGGAGGAGAATTTAGTGATTCATCACTTACATATAACATCTAGTGCTCATCATAGCAAGTTGAGTTGTGTTTTGGACATGTTGAAGGTAATGTGCAATGGATACAAAAGTGTTGACATCTGACAGGAATTTGGGTATATGCACCTGGAGCTTAAGAGAAGATCTAGTTAGAAGAGAACAGACTCTAGGAAAACCACATATAAATGATATTTGAAATTATGAAAGATGATAAACTTCAAGGATAAGAGTCAAGAGAAAACCAGTAAGTAAGTCAAGAACAAAAACTTAAGGAACACTCACATTTAAGGAGAAGACAGAGGAAGAAGCTATAAAAGAAAGCAATAATGAAGTGATGGAAGCACAGGAGAAAAGCCGTAAGAATGTACTATCATGAAGTCCAACAACAAAAATTGTTGAGAGAGAAATGACAAAAAGTGTCCAACTCTAGAATTTTTACAGGGACTGAAAAAAAAGTGTCCCCTATAGTTGCTAACTTGGCAATTAAGAGGTCTTCAGTAACCTAGCAAAAGCAGATTTAGTATAGAGGTAAGAATGACAGCCAGAGTTCAGTGGACTGAAACTAATTAGATGAACCAATAGTGGGAACATCTGTGTGGCTCAGTTGGTTGAGCATCTGCCTTCTGCTCAGGTCATGATTCCAGGGTCCTGGGATCAAGTCTCACGTTGAGCTCCCTGCTCAGCGGGGAATCTGCTTCTCCCTCTCTCTCTATTCCTCCCCCCCATCTCATGCTCTCTCTCGGATAAATAAAATCTTTAAAAAAAATTATGAACCAATAAGATGAAAACAGATAGGCAGGCAAATCATAAGAGACCCTTAACTATAGGAAACAAACTAAGGGTTGCTGGAGGGGAAGTGAATGGGGGATGGAATAATTGGGTGATGGGCATTAAGGAGGGCACTTAAACTAATGAGCATTGGGTGTTGTATGCAACTGATGAATCACTAAACTGTACCTCTGAAACTAATAATACAATATATGTTAATTAAATTGAGTTTAAATATAAAAATTTTTTTAAAAAGATGAACCAAGATCCATATACTTTTTCAGTGATTTCCAAGGGATGAGAACTAGGAGAAATACAACACCAAGAAAGGGATGTATTTGAAGATTTAGGGTCACTTTTTCAAATATCACATGGCTTTTTTCATTAGTGATTATCATCTTACAGCCTCTTCCAAGATCATTTGCCCCAATTCCAAGGCTATAGTGAATCTCTATAGTGCTATCACATCCTTTAGGTGTTTGGGTCAGAAAAAAAGGTTGCAGAATAAAATCTCTGTTAAATCAAATACTTAACTTTTTTTAAGATTTTATTTATTTATTCATGAGAGACAGAGAGAGAGAGAGAGGCAGAAACACAGGCAGAGGGAGAAGCAGGTTCCATGCAGGGAGCCCGACGTGGGACTCGATCCCCGGTCTCCATGATCATGCTCTGGGCTGAAGGCAGCACTAAACCGCTAAGCCACCTGGGCTGGGCCCCCCCCCCCCCCGGCCTTTTTTTAAATCACAGACTGCTCTGAAAGTACACTCAAAACTTTAGATAAGATTTCAGGAGATTCAAGAACTTTGTGAAACAATCTGCTCTCATACACTCTCAAGACCCTCTTTTCTGGATAATGTCCCAAAATAATGCAAATGACAATAAAAGTTATATACTAGCAATAAACATTTACATTTTATACTTCATAATGTATAACACACCTTCATATTTTTTTCCATATTTTATAGATAAGGACAATTACATTACTCACTCACATCTAGTGACAGACACAGAATGTGATTCCAGGTGCCTTGACTCCAAATCTCCTGCATGGCCACTTGGGAACATGTCACAGTGTTTGGGGAGCTGGGAGTGCTATTCAGATATGGGCACTCATTACCATTGGAACTCCCATCTGTACAGCTTTTCTAATGGTACCACAGACTCAAAGAGGCAAAATGATTGCTTCACAGAGCTAATGAGTGGCAGAGCTTTTGTATCCTGATGGTTTATCACAAGACTTTTTTCTTCTTTCTGGGCACAACTACTCAGAGAGAAGTACTGGACTACTGCCCGTGACTGGACTGGTTCTTCCATGCTCTGAGTATCATACTTTTGGGATATAAACAATGGGCCAGATCAACTCTATCTTTCCTATCCCTCTTATTTCCTTATAGAGCTAGGGCTTTGACTGAATCGCCTCCTGAAAATACATTTCTTCTTGCTTCCCCACATGGCTCTAATTTGTTGCCACAGTGACTCCTTAGAAGTTCCCTATTTCCTCTTTCAAGGACACAGAAGAAGGCAGCACAGAATTTCTCCTTCGTAAATAAGGCTGCTCGTCTTCTTCATTGTTCCCTGTGTCCCTTAAACAACCTCCATCCATCTATATTTAGTTGCTATTGATTCTCACTTAACTGTCTTGTTCCTCCTAGACTCTGGAAAGCACTTCAACTCTGTAGAAACTGAGTGTACTACTTCCTCGAATCGCATGGGTAAACAAGCCATAGGCACATACAGTGTAAACATTCTATCTTGCTCTGTCCCCAGGATCAGTCTCATTAGAAAAATGGGGTAGGAGTTGAGGTAGGATTCCTGTACATAAGAATATTGGACTGGGATTCATGAGAACCTGGCAAAAGCCCCAATTCCAGTTTGTCCTAGTGGTATTATTATCTTGGATGAGTCACAGTTCATTCATGGGCTTAGATTCCTTGTCTGAAAAACAAAGAAGTTTGTACTAGGTAGTCCTAAAAGCCCTTTAATGCTTCCTTTAATAAATTATATTTTATGTTACATTTATATCTATTGCATAATATTAATACAATGTAAAATTATAAATTAACAAAATTCTGGAAAAGTATCTCATAAATGGGAAATACCTTCACAGATGTACTCATTTACTCTGAGTGTTATGACTGAACACCTGGATCTCCCCAAACCTCAGAGTCCTTATACCTTCACATCAGGAAAGAATCCCAGTTCTCTCCCATTCCTTGCTCTGATTTAGCTATGAAGCAAAGCTTCACTGGTTCTGAGATCTGGGAAACTTCTAAACACTGGGATGGCCCTGAGAGAGGGAAGAGCCTTAGGAACAAAAAGTCTATTACAATTACTATCATTACTATTACTTCTTTTATTGCCTACTTTTCTTGACTGTTCTTCATGTCTATTTTTTATCTCCACAATTAAGGCTTTGACTCTTCCCAAATACAACCCCCTTCCCCAACACTTCCCTTATTCATATTCTTTTGCTCCATTAATAGAAATAGAGTGTCTAGAATGACAAAAATAAAGGTTCTGCTCCACCATTTCCCTTCACTTAGTGAGTAGGCTTTAGGACTTTGGCATCCATATCTGGGTCCCACACTGTAAGATGTCCAGCAGAGATGACAAGGATGGGGATGGATGGGTACATTCCCAGTACATTCTGGAAAGAGTAGAAAGAACTAGAAAAATAATAACCCCCAAAGGAGAACTAGGATCAATGGGTGAAAATTTTATAGAGAACATTCTGAATACCAGACTTAGGGTGGGAAGGAAAGAAAGGAAGCAGGAGCCAGGTAGGTGGACTAGGAAGTGGGAGAACAAACTTTTCTGAAGAATTGTTCCCTCCATCTTTCTCCCCAGTCCATGGAGAACTTATGACCTGAAGAGCAATGCACTATCCCTTAGAGAAAAGAAAATTTTGGCTGGGGACTGTGGGGATTATTATCCAAGAGGCTCAACCCAACAAAAAAGACTAAGAAATGTCTCAGGACATCATGGCTGATGACCTTGCTGTTGGAACATTCTAGCTAGACCCAGTTAGAGTGAGGTCTATGAGTATCAGTAGCCAAATTCTCTTACCCCATGCTATATAACCAATAATTTAGCAAAACAAAGACTGAGCTGAAAAGGCAGCTCAAAAGGCAGAATCATGCTCCTTTGAGAGAGATCAACAGTCAGGATAGTTCTACATTAAATTCATGCTCCTATGCCAAACAAGAGCCAGAAAACAAAAAGCAGCCTCTTTATACATAAACTCACCATTCACTGAGCCTTTTCTTGCCCTTTCCTAGTCAAGACTTGATCTCGACTCTCTTGGCCACTGACTTGGCCATGTATGCTCTTGAGGTTTTCTTTCACTGTATTTTATCCTTTCCTCTCTAACTCTTTCTTCTCATTCTACTACTATTATAACTCTGATAACAACAACTCTAATCGTTAGCTAATCAAGTTTGCTCTCCCCCTCTCTCTATATATATATACTCAGTTTAACCTTTAGATTATCCTATACTGATGAGTTGATTTTGATGAGGAAACTCTTTTGCAGATGAAGAAACAGGCTAGAAGAAATTTCATACTTTGTACAAAATCACAGAAGTAGAAAGTGGTGGAGCCAGGTTTCAAAGGAGATCATCTCTCTGACTTGAAAGCCCATGCTTTTCACCCTAAACTACAATGTCTCACTAACAATTTATTTCTTTTCAATAATAATTCTGATGATTTTGATTCTCCTTGCAGGTGGTACCACCTCCTCAGTCTGCCTTGGCTGACACCTGAAGTCCTATCCTATCAACCTTGTTCCACTATCACCACCTCCCACCCACTACATGTACACACCATCTTCTCTAACTTGCAGGCAGTTCTCAGACAACAGGAACTGAAAAGCTGAATATTTAAGGAATTCAAGACAGATTTTGTAGGATACGTTGCTCCTTTTGTGGACACATGATGCCTATCTCAGAAGATGCATGGTTGGTTGTTGGGGGTGGTTTCCAAGATTTTGGCATCATTGTAGGAGACTTTCTCTTCTTATCTTACCACAGGGCAGTTGTCCCACAGAGTTGCTGGTTTTATGAGTAACAAGAAGACTTACTTTAGCTATAAAAATAAAAATTAATTCGAGTCATTGTTTCAAAGAAACCCAGAACAGGGTCATATCTGATTTGGCTTCTAAGGAGAGAAATTTATTCGTGATATGTCAGAACTCAGCTCTTGTTGGGCCCACATATGTGTGCAGGCACGCACATTCACAAATACAACTTTCCAACTCTGAAGCTATTTTCCAAGAAAACCAGATGAAGAGAATCTTCATAACCAGAAGCCAAGAGTGAGTCAGTGTTGGGTAGAACAACTGAGCAGATAGTCCTAGTAGGAGGAATGCCAGGACATATGAAAAACAAAAGCAGTGAGTTCAACTATGGGATCCTTGGAAAGTTGCCTGGGACCTTGGAAACCATTTAATCCAGCACTACTAACACATATATTCCAGTAAGTTAAGATGTTCCATTACTTTAATATTTGAAACAACTGAAACAAATAATTATAAAATTAACTTTAGATATTTATAACCTTGTTAAGAAGTGAAACATTTCAGTCTTAGATCATATCAGGTAAATGAGTTTGAAATAAAACTTAGATCATATTTTTAAGTCAAGAAGCAAAGACTTATAAGGATGAAACAGTAACTTTCTGTGCAGATTTAATTTTTTTCTTGAACTATATTTTGGTTAAAGAAAATATTTCTACTCACAATTCTAGGATTCTCCACTGGACCTCTATCAACATCAACTTTACAATAAAAAGCCAAGATGTAGATACCAAAATCCAGTGTGGGAAGGGTGGAACAGGATCTTTTTCTCCCTATTCTCAGCCCAATTTCTATTGATATAGTAAAATATACTCAATAATGGAAGTACTAATAAAGGATGTTATATTAAGGGAACAGCAAAACCTAGCCTAGGAGAGGAAGTGGTCAGCTGGGAACAGTTAATGAAGACCTTGACTGTCACATCTACAAATAGGAAATTTAATTCTACAGGTGAAGAAAAACCCTGGTGTGTTTTTGGAAAGGGATCAACATGGCATGATTTGTGTTTTGGGTAACTCGTATGAACAGTAAATGGAGAATAGATTTGAAGGAGCAAAATCAAAGGCAAGGAAATAAATCAGAAGGCTGGTGCAATAGTCCATGTAAGAGAATAAATTTTATGAGAGTACTTGGCATTCCCAATATATCACTGCTACATGTATACTCAGGACCTAAAACAAAGGATGTGCTCAGTAAATAGTTGTTAAGCAAAGAGTGACTTACACTCTGTCCAAAAAGGAAATGAAAGAGAAAGAAATAGGTTAGGGGGCCAAATTTGTGGCAGGGAGACAACACTCATCCATAGGTTTCCAGACAACTTTTTCCCCCCAGATCATTATTCAGACTGTGCTGGCTAGCTGCCTAGATTAAGCTACTTTTTATTAAGTATTTATCATGCCCAGACCCCCAGGCTTGGAGTCATGGTGTACACATGATCTTATTTAATCTCTGCAAAAAAAAAGCAGGAATTAGATATTGTTATCCTAATTTATGTGTGTGGACAAAGTGAAGTATCTGCCTCAGGTCATGTAGCTACTAAGTTACACTAGGATTTGATTGCAAGACTGATTCTAAAACCTATAACTGTTCCACTATACTCAGAGGAGCACGTGTCACTTGCCTTATTAAACAGGAGATTTTATGTATCCCATTTCCATACACATTCCAAAAGAGGCCTCGATCTCACAGCTTCCACAAACAATGGCAGCATATTTTGAAAATTTGTGCAAATGTGTTTTTAATAAACTGCCTCAAAAATTTCTGTATGCCTTAATAAGCTCTTGTATCCTCAGGAGACCTTATTAGATAAAGATAAGATGTTTTAGAGTCTCCCATCTCTAACTACTTGAAGATGCATTAATCATTTTAAATCTTCCCCAAAATCATGGGCAAAAATCATATTGTTGACACTGGCTTAATGAATATAAATGCTACCTGTTCCCTCATGAAATATCTTTGGATGAACTTCCAAAAATACTGAACATGAGGTGGACCCAAAAAATCCTCTAAACAAATAATAGACTCTCCCTAGCCCTGCTGCAAGTCCTATCTGGTTATAATTCTACCCTTTCCTTTGCTCTACCTTTCTCTTGCTAAAATTACTTGAAAGCGTATTGCTTTTCCACTCTGGAAATGTTATTTTACACTCCTTTGCTTCTAATAGGGCCTTGGAAGTAGCAATATAATATTTTTTTCCCTTCCAGATGTTGCCCTTTCCTCTTCAGAAAATGAATTTTCCACCTATCATTTCAAAGCACTCTGTCAAACGGTATTATGCTTATGGCCCAAGTGCATCCCCAGCTCAGAGGCAATATGTCTCAGGGACAAAATCAACAACATTCTATTTAATCCATGTAATTGCTTTTAAAAGGCCCATTGTTTTTATTAGTAGCCCTTCTACTGCTGTCATAGGATGATCATATTCTTTTTGAAACGGCTCTCTTATTTTTCACTTATGTCTTGGGAAAATATTTCAATTATTGAAATACACAGTTTAGTTAGGAAGACAGTTCTCATTCATTCACAACCAACCTCCAATTACCAAATTTTGGGGGAACTGACAGAATGAATAGATTGAAATTTACTTTTGACAAAAGCCAAAAAAAAAGTTAAAAAAAAAAGTATGAAGGAAATTAACTGGTTGTGCCTACAAGATCACTACCCTGTGCTTACTTTATTTATAAAATAGGAATAATAATGCTCATATTACAAGGTTTTTATGAAAATTAAATATATGTGAAAATGCCTAGCATTGTCTTGGGTCACTAGAAAAATTCAATAGTAGTGTTAGTAGTAGTTGCTGTTATTGCTGTTGCTGTTTCAAGGGAAACATTAAAACTTTCTTCTTTACTTATCAGACATTTACTGATCATCTGTGACATGGCCCCTTCCCCCCATGAAGGAAGCTGTCAGTGTAGTGGGAGAATCAGACAAGTAAAAAGTGAACTACTATGCAATGTAATAACTCTTATAATAGAAGTATATAGGGACTATTCTATGGACACAGATGTAGCAATTTAAATAACATCTTATGTTTATAGAGCATTTTACAATTTTCAAAGCTATTGTCTCACAACGACCATTTGAAGTAGGTCTGAACTATCCAGTTTTACAGATGATCATTATCACCTTTACCCTGGCAGTTACTATTTGCTACATGACCACTATGCCTGGGCTTCGGCTAGGAGCTTTACATGTATTATGTCATTCAATCATCATCTGAAACCTGCAAAGTAGCTATTTTGATCCCCATTTTACAGATGATGAAATTAAGTTTGATAGGTTTTATTGATTTCCCCTATTCACATAATTTGTAAGTGATGTGATCCAAACATGGACACATGTTTCCAAGACATGGTCTTTTCTCTGTTCACAATTGAATTATAGTACAAAGCAGCTCAGAGAAAATTACATTGGGGGTCAGGAAGAAGAGGAAATTTTTCTCTCATTGTGATCTAACATACATCCATCTTGAATAAATAATGCAAAAGAGGGGACGACAATTAACGCTCTGAGCTCTACACTAAAAATGGAAGTCATCCTTCTAGATTTGTCCCATTAGTTTCCATTCAACAAAGTGGGAGCATATCAAGAGTTTCACAAACAAGTGGCCTTTTGAGAGAGTATTTTTACAAGATCTCAGATAACCTATGGCTGAACTTTTTAACATTGGTATTGCCAATTCAGGTATTCAATATTCCAGAAACTATCCCAGCCATCTAGAACAGAGACTAAAAACCAATGTTTAAATAAGCTGCTAGGCCTTAGATAGGAAAGCTAAAAGTGTTAAGAAAAACTGGAATTATATACAGTAGTCCTTCCTTATCTGGGGGCGGGGGGGGGGGAGGGATGGAGATATTTTCAAAAACCCCTAGTAGATGTCTTTCTAATTAAGAAGTTTTAGATCTGGACAGATCCTTAGAAGGCCTCTCTGTCTTCTGTAATCCACAGGGCTCTCTCTAGCTCTGCATACTAATGGGTTCTCTCTAGATCAGACACAAAAGGCTCTGATCATCAGATGCAGCAAACCATAGCAGATAGGTCCTATGTCCCCGACCTAGGTATGACCCTTCAAGAGCTTAGTTTTCATTTACTTTATATACCAGCATTTTTAACAAAGTTTCTAAATTTAACTCAGCTTAACAATCAGGTACTAAGCTCCTATTTTCCCTAGAAGAACAGAAATAAATAAGACTCTGTATTCAGAGTTCAAGACTAGTTGGGGAGATAGACATATAAACAGATAATATAGTGTATGAAATTATGGTGATAGGGGTATGTCCAGGGTGACTGGCCCATGGTAAGACTCATAAACTGTTTGGCAAAGAATTTGGGTGATGCTGGCCAGTGGAGAATGGAAGGGTACAAAGAACAGGAGGAAAAGAGACTGGGGAATAACCCAGTTACCTGCTTATCATGCAATGCACAATGCCAAGGTGGGACCAGAGTGACTGAGACAGACTTTAGCCCCAGGGACTCAAGGTGACAAGCAAGTGGTATGGATATGAGATCCAAATAGCAGGTAAAGCTAAACTCAAGCAGGCAGTAAAGATTCTGGGAGACCAGTTCATTGAGGGAAATGCAGAGAGAAGATTTTGCCTTTCTAGAAGATGAGATTGACTTGAGATTGGTGTCAAAAATCCACTAGAGCAAGATGAGATTCAGACTTAAGGACTGGTTCTGGTGAGAAATTAAGAGTTCTGGACAATGAAACAGAGGCAGAAGTCCAGTTGTTTATAGTAGAGAAAGGCTTTCCATGGCCAGGCAAATATGCTGAGGTTCCCCACATATCTTAGTGCTAAGACACATTGAAGACTATGTTTATAGTAGCAAGACTAATTTCAGACATCACTTTTTCCTGTTTGGAAAAAGATTAGAATAGGATCTTGACACGAAAGCCTTGATACCGAAGGGGTAGAGAAGGGATAAAGGCAATATCAAATATATTTGTTGTTGAAACAATTTTGAAGTCTGGGAAAAAGCAATTCATAATCTCTTTCCTTTCAAGACAAAGGAGAGTCATTTTTTTTCTCGTTTATCTGAAGATATATCAGCAAGAGACACCATCATTCACTGCCATTTTGAGTCACATTACTGTTATAATAGAAAATTTAGAAAGTAAAGAACCTTGCTCCATTTTTTTCTATCTGAACTTCCCTCATTTTATACTTATATGTAGATTCATAATTTTTTTCTCTTAGGATAGCCACCAGAAACCTGTCAGAAATATTCTAGCATATGCAAATCCTAACTAGACAGATAAAAATAATCTTTGTTCTGTTCCCCATGTGCTCTGTGGGAGTCTTACCTTGTTTGCATGATTGATCAGTTTGCATGTTACTTTTCAAAATCACTTTTAAAATGGAGACATGAAGTAGAAAACAAGAAGAGGATTATCAAGGCCTAGGCTGAGTGAAAGGGTATCCAATTCAGGTTAAGTCTTTTTAACAGCTTACAAATATTCCTCCTGCACATATCAGGTGTTCACTACTATGGGCAGTTTCTGCAGCTTCTATTATATAGACAATGGGAGAACAAATTCCCCAAAGATGAAGTGTAAAGTGAACAGGTGGTTTT
Organism: Vulpes lagopus; assembly: GCF_018345385.1. Classification (NCBI taxonomy): domain Eukaryota; kingdom Metazoa; phylum Chordata; class Mammalia; order Carnivora; family Canidae; genus Vulpes; species Vulpes lagopus. The sequence continues at coordinate 52,194,626 of NC_054846.1, forward strand.
CTCTGGTTGACAGTACTTCTGTGTTTAGGTACAGTGGATATATATACATTGCCAACACCACACCAGTATCCCTAAACTTTCTCATGACTCATTTCCTTTTGTTCCCAAGACTTCATATTGTTTCCAAACCCTCCTATTGTACAGTTCCTACACTCTTTCCCAGGAGCTCTCTCCATATCTAACATCAAGACAGAACTTCTATAATTCTTCAGAGATGCCCACTCTTTGCCCAGCTCCAGACACAATGTGTTCTGTTTATATAAACCATAGGAAAAATAATCCATTGTCATGAAGCACAGTTCTCAAAAACACTTTCCCCCAAATATTACTTTTTGGGGAGTTTTATGTCTTCTTCTTCATCTTTACCTCCATTGCCTTGTCTAAGCTTCACAATCTCTTACTCATAATACTGAAGTAGTTCTTTAATTTGCCTTCCTGTGGCCATTACCTCCTCTTTTCCCTGCTTTTCTAACTTCTCCCTCCCCTCATCGCAAACTTCTTATTCCTCACTCTGTTGATAGTGATTTCAAAGTACAAACATGAAGGGTGGCTCAGTCAGTTAAATGTCTCCCTTAGGCTCAGGTCATGATCCCAGGGTCCTGGGATGAAACCCCGCATTGGGCTCCCTACTGAGCAGGAAGCCTGATTCTCCCTCTCCCTCTATCTGCTACTCCCCCTGCTTGTGCGCTCTCTCTCTGTCAAATATATAAATAAAATATATTTTTTTAAAAGTACAAATATGAAAATGTAACTTGCTTGATTAAAAAATCATAAGCACCCTTAATCAAATGCTAAGGAGAGGAGAAAGGGAAAATAACATTTTTGAGCATCTACAATTTGTCAGACTCCATACTGGATCCTGTTACATACTTTTCCTTATTCTTACAACACTTCAACATAATGTAGTGTTAGTTCTCATTTACTCTGAGGAAACTAAGGTACAAGGAGCTTACATAATGTATCCAAGGCCATATGACTAGTAGATTGAGTACACAGCATGTGAGGTCTGCAGGCATCTACTGACTTCACTTTCCCAATATCAGTTCCATAATCTAGAGACATAAATATAAAATAAGACATTTGACCATCTCAGACTCTGAGAAGCCCACAATGGCGGAGACACACTAATAGTAAATTACAATACAATATGGAAAGTACAATGCTAAGTGGCAAAATCAAGGTTTGAACCTAAATCTCTCCCAGTTAACCACCATTGCTGATTTTTGCAAAGATGAGAAACTTTCAAACGTTAAAACTTTCATCAAACTTTCACGATAGTGCGTGTATTTTTTTATAATAAATTTATTTTTTATTGGTGTTCAATTTACCAACATACAGAATAACACCCAGTGCTCAATCCGTCAAGTGCCCCACTCAGTGCCCGTCACCCATTCACCCTCCTCCCCCCCGCCCTCCTCCCCTTCCACCACCCCTAGTTCGTTTCCCAGAGTTAGGAGTCTTTATGTTCTGTCTCCCTTTCTGATATTTCCCACACATTTCTTCTCCCTTCCCTTATATTCCCTTTCACTATTATTTATATTCCCCAAATGAATGAGAACATACAATGTTTGTCCTTCTCCGATTGACTTACTTCACTCAGCATAATACCCTCCAGTTCCATCCATGTTGAAGCAAATGGTGGGTATTTGTCGTTTCTAATGGCTGAGTAATATTCCATTGTATACATAGACCACATCTTCTTTATCCATTCCTCTTTCAATGGACACCGAGGCTCCTTCCACAGTTTGGCTGTTGTGGACATCGCTGCTATAAACATCGGGGTGCAGGTGTCTTGGCATTTCATTGCATCTGAATCTTTGTGGTAAATCCCCAACAGTGCAATTGCTGGGTCGTAGGGCAGGTCTATTTTTAACTCTTTGAGGAACCTCCACAGTTTTCCAGAGTGGCAGCACCAGGTCACATTCCCACCACCAGTGTAAGAGGGTTCCCTTTTCTCCGCATCACCTCCAACATTTGTGGCTTCCTGCCTTGTTAATTTCGCCCATTCTCACTGGTGTGAGGTGGGATCTCATTGTGGTTTTGATTTGTATTTCCCTGATGGCAAGTGATGCAGAGCATTTTCTCATGTGCGTGTTGGCCATGTCTATGTCTTCCTCTGTGCACAGATTTCTCTTCATGTCTTTTGCCCATTTCATGATTGGATTGTTTGTTTCTTTGGTGTTGAGTTTAATAAGTTCTTTATAGATCTTGGAAACTAGCCCTTTATCTGATACGTCATTTGCAGATATCTTCTCCCATTCTGTAGGTTGTCTTTTAGTTTTGTTGACTGTATCCTTTGCTGTGCAAAAGCTTCTTATCTTGATGAAGTCCCAATAGTTCATTTTTGCTTTTGTTTCTTTTGCCTTCGTGGATGTATCTTGCAAAAAGTTACTGTGGCCGAGTTCAAAAAGGGTGTTGCCTGTGTTCTCCTCTAGGATTTTGATGGAATCTTGTCTCACATTTAGATCTTTCATCCATTTTGGGTTTATCTTTATGTCTGGTGCAAGAGAGTGGTCTAGTTTCATTCTTCTGCATGTGGATGTCCAATTTTCCCAACACCATTTATTGAAGAGACTGTCTTTCTTCCAATGGATAGTCTTTCCTCCTTTATCGAATATTAGTTGACCATAAAGTTGAGGGTCCACTTCTGGGTTCTCTATTCTGTTCCATTGATCTATGTGTCTGTTTTTGTGCCAGTACCACACTGTCTTGATGAACACAGCTTTGTAGTACAACCTGAAATCTGGCATTGTGATGCCCCGAGCTCTGGTTTTCTTTTTCAAAATTCCCCTGGCTATTCAGGGTCTTTTCTGATTCCACACAAATTTTAAAATAATTTGTTCTAACTCTCTGAAGAAAGTCCATGGTATTTTGATAGGGATTGCATTAAACGTGTAAATTGCCCTGGGTAGCATAGACATTTTCACAATATTAATTCTGCCAATCCATGAGCATGGAATATTTTTCCATCTCTTTGTGTCTTCCTCAATTTCTTTCAGAAGTGTTCTGTAGCTTTTAGGGTATAGATCTTTCATCTCTTTGGTTAGGTTTATTCCTAGGTATCTTATGCTTTGGGTGCAATTGTCAATGGGGTTGACTCCTTAATTTCTCTTTCTTCAGTCTCATTGTTAGTGTATAGAAATGCCACTGATTTCTGGGCATTGATTTTGTATCCTGCCACACTACCAAATTGCTATATGAGTTCTCGCAATCTTGGGGTAGTGTGTGTATTTTTAACTCAAGAACTATGTAATAACAAAAAGTTAAAATTCAATGAAGTTTTCAAATGAATTTGAATTTTCTTGCACAAAGCAACAATGTCCATTTGAATCCACATCTTTGTAGGAGATACCATTGGTCAATGTACAGATAGTGAGTTCACAGCCACATCTGAATTTAGGACCCCCTTTGCAATAACCTTCATAGCTCTCCATGGGTCGTTAGCCAATTTACTAAGAATTGTGCCAGCCTTATCACTGCCTCTGACATAATTTCCCTCCCTAACAGGATTCTGTACTGTTGATAACTAGAGAGCCAGGATGAACAATTCTTGAGTGGAGGTCAAATAAGCATGCATCTTGGCCGGAACTTGGACAGTGAGGAGTCTTTGCTCCCTCCTCTAACCCACCTAGAAATCTAAGCACAAGAAAGGAAGAACTAGAGAGGGAGAGAACTATGATGTCTTAGTGTCTGCTCTGTGCTAGTCACATAATTTATAATCTAAAAGTTACATTGAGTCTGGTATTTAAATCCTTTCGTAGAACCTTGCCTTCCCCCTTTAGCCTGAGTGCCTGCCTTTCCCTTCCTTTACCCCATTTACCTCCTTCTCTATTTTTCTCAAATATACTGTTATTTTACATCCCAATGCCTTTGCTAAAGCTGTTCTTCTGCCTGGAAAATACATGATCAGCTCCCATTTTTAGTCCTGCTAAAGTCTCTCATGGTTCAAGATCTAACTCCTCTCTAAAGCTACCTCCAATCTATACAAGAAGTTGTTCTCTCTTTCCTTTATGCTCTCCACTATGCCACACTTAAGTTGCCCTTCCTTTATATCATTTGCATTATATCATATTCCTTTGTTTATGTATGTGTCTTTTATCCCTGGCTTATGCTCTTTTCTGGGGATAGGACTACATCTCATTTCTCTTTAATCCCTAGTATATAGTATTGTGCCTGGATGTATATATCCAATACAAGGCGAATGAATGAATGAATGAATGAACAAATGCAACCTTAATAATTTTTAGTTGCATGTGTCAATGCCGATGCTCTTTTCTGCAACTGTCTGCTTCATTCTGTCTGTCCTGTCAGTTTTCACTCTCTAAACTACTCACCTGTTGAGTTGATTGTAAAAGTACAGGATATGAGTGTTGGAAGAGACCTTAAAGACCATCTAATCTGAACTTCCTAGTAAGACAAAAATCCTCTTTCTGTGATCAAGAGTCATTCATTCTCTTACTGAATACCTTTAGTGATAGGGAGTTCACTACCTTATAAGGGAATTCAATTATTCCTTAATGACAGTAATTATTAAGAATGTTAAACTATATCTTTCTATCATTTTTCTCTACAGAGACTGTTCCTGCCTCCAAAACTACACTATTTACATGTATTTTCTCCTTCAAATGACATTCTTTCAGCTATCTAATGAAGACTGAGAAATTAAGCAGTGACTTGTGCAAGCCATTTTGGGACCTCAGAAACTCTTATAGGAAAAAAAAAAAGAAACTCTTATAGGTTTCTGAGATCAAAGCTCAAACCACAGAGATAGGTAGCAAGGGCAGTCAGGCTCAGTAACCAAGAGATTGGCAAATGAGGGTTTAACCCTGGAAGGCAGTAGGAATTCAGGTGGTAAGAGTGCAATCTATGTGGTACTCTAAGCTGAGGGCAGAGGAGGCAGCTTAGGAAAACACATGGTGTTCACAAAGGCAGTCCAGCAATCTAGAAGGATAAAGTGCAAAATGGGACATATAGTGGTAAATAGGAGATGGGGAAAGTCATCAGAAAACTGAGTATCAGGGAGACAAAGTGACTTGCACAAAGTAACATAGCTTGACAGGGGAGTAGGCTGGCTCATAGCCAAGATCTTCTGGGTTTAAGTCATCTTTGCTAGTTGAATAGTCTTTACACTGTCTCACAACATCTCTCTGTCAGCTCACTCCTTAGTACCAGCCACAGAGTGATAATTCAAAATGACTTATTAGATAGAGTTTTGTTTCTTCACTGGAAGCTTCACATTATTGTGGCCCCTTCCAGGAGCCCCCTGGCTGACTCCTAAACAGGTTTATACCACAGGAGCACTAAGGTCACAGCCTCCAAGTCAGAGGTTCACCCAGCACCACTTCACAGTTTCCTTTTCTATGATGCACAGGATTATCACCCACTGTGGGACAACACAGTCTTCTTCAAACACGTAAGTTAATCAGTCGATCTTAATGGATCTCAAGACACTTTCAAGGATGATTTTTCATATCTCTTTCCCAATCAGTTTTGTGTTAAGTTTAACATCAGAAAAATCTAATTTCCACTGTTTTAAGTAACTGGGAGATAACTCATTCCCCTAATTTTATAACAAATATATGAATCTTAGCCTGTACTATTGAAAAAGATACAACAAAAATAAAAGTAGGACAGGCCTCCTGACAAAAATTACTCCATGACATGGATTCCAATTGACTTTTCTAGTTTCACTTCTTGCCACTGTCCCTAAGAGCAGTCCCTGGGGACTCAATCCTCTGTTCCACCTTGAAGACATTATAATGGCTAAAATTTCTCCTACATTATTCTCTTTTGAAGGTTAATGAGTTGAGATGATAGTGACTTTGCCAAGGTCACATAAAACATCAGCATCAGGAAAGAGGTCGGAACTTCTGGATTATACCAGGCTTTACCTGGAGCCATGATACTCCTGAGTGCTCCTGAGAACATGGTGGGGGGAAGATATGCTATGTAATGCAATATACTTAAGGCAATATATGCCCCACGTGAGACTTACCTGGACAAATGATTTCTACATTGTTAATGTAGGCAAACAATTCACTAAAAACATAAGAGAAAACCTCCTACCCCATGGCAATGACCAGAGTTCCTGAATAAATGAAATATTTACTGCTCCCAGCAGAGCTCCTAGAGGTGACTGCACTGAAAAGCAGTTAATTTCTGAGCAACAAGTTATACTCACTCCCCGTTGATCACTTTCTTAGGGGTCATTCAATCAGCAGGAAAACTTGACCATCAAACTTCCAGAAATGCCCTTTTGACACAGTGCTAAGACATTTGGGTTGCTTTGTATCAGCCAATCTAACACTGCCTCCCTTTTCCTTGAGGTCCTATGTAACTATTCATGTGTATTTAGGTAAGGAAAAATAGGAATCTTGTCTCTTGTCTCATAAACTAAGAGTAGTTTCAAAACATTTTCTTAAAAGCCATCTATAAAAAGCCCACAGCAAATATCAGTCTCAATGGGGAAACACTGGGAGCCTTTCCCCTAAAATTAGGAACACAACAGGGATGTCCACTCTCACCACTGCTATTCAACATAGTACCAGTAGCCCTAGGCTCAGTAATCAGGCAACAACAACAACGACAACAACAACAACAACAACAAAGGCATTCAAATTGGTAAGGAAGTCAAACTCTCCCTCTTTGCAGATGACATGATACTGTACATAGAAAACTCAAAGACTCCACCCCAAGATTGCTAGAACTCATATAGCAATTTGGTAGTGTGGCAGGATACAAAATCAATGCCCAGAAATCAGTGGCATTTCTATACACTAACAATGAGACTGAAGAAAGAGAAATTAAGGAGTCAACCCCATTGACAATTGCACCCAAAAGCATAAGATACCTAGGAATAAACCTAACCAAAGAGGTGAAAGATCTATACCCTAAAAGCTACAGAACACTTCTGAAAGAAATTGAGGAAGACACAAAGAGATGGAAAAATATTACATGCTCATGGATTGGCAGAATTAATATTGTGAAAATGTCTATGCTACCCAGGGCAATTTACACGTTTAATGCAATCCCTATCAAAATACCATGGACTTTCTTCAGAGAGTTGGAACAAATAATCTTAACATTTGTGTGGAATCAAAAAAGACCCCGAATAGCCAGGGGAATATTGAAAAAGAAAACCAGAGCTCGGGGCATCACAATGCCAGCTTTTAGGTTGTACTACAAAGCTGTGGTCACCAAGACAGTGTGGTACCGGCACAAAAACAGACACATAGATCAATGGAACAGAACAGAGAACCCAGAAATGTGCCCTTAACTCTATAGTCAACTAATATTTGACAAAGCAGGACAGACTATCCACTGGAAAAAGGACAGTCTCTTCAAAACATTTCAGTTAGTTTTATCTATGTATTTATTTTTCTTTTTCAGACTGGCAGGAAAAAACCAAACTAGATCAGCATGAAGCAAGGCGGGGTAATAAATACCTGGCCCATATATAGCTGTTAAAGTTCATTGACTCTCTTTTAAATTAAACTGCAGTAAGGTCACCTTGATTACAATACCTCAGACACATTGTCCTGAACCATTGTTCTTGGGGCTTAAATGAACTGGAACTTAGAAACCAAAATAAAGCTCTCAAAAATTGAATGATGCTTCCTTGTTCCCTTTTGTCTTTGCTGGTCACTTTTGCCTGTGTGAAATTGTTTCCCTATTTCTCCAGTCTCTTTCTGTCACTATGTAGTGGAATGAGTATGGGCCTTGTCATCATGGAGACTTGGTTTGAATCCTGGCTATGCCACTCATCAGCTATCTTCCTTTGGGTAAGTTACTTAACCTCTTTGAGATTCAAGTTCTCTTTCTGTAAAAGAGAACTAAGAACAGCTATCTCTGAGAATTATAGGGAAGATTAAGTCAGAAAACATATCTGACAGAGCTAATACACTTCTTAGCATGTAGTATATGCTAGATAAATATTATTTTTCTTCTCTTTATTCCACCATATTGCCCACCACAACATACAGTCGTTCTCAGAATACAGTCAACATATCTTCAGCAAATACAGTGCTCTGGTACCCTAAGAACTCCCATGCCTTGTACTCTGCAGTTTTCCTCAAAGAAGGCTGGGTTTTGGAGCCATAGATATAGATTTCATCCCCGACTCCTGGATTCCAAGCTGTGTGAATTTGGACAAATCAGTTCACCTTTCAAAGACTGTTTCTCCACTTTTAAATAAAAATGTTACCTATACCATAGGTTTATTGTGTGTGAAGATTAAATGAAAGGAAATCATGTTTTGGCAAATCTAATCCATTACAAACTGTAATTCTTTTGATTGATTACTAAGAATCCATAGGGTTGCTTTGTCTTAACAGTCTAAGCTATAATATAAGGGGCAGAAACAAACAAAACAAAACACCTGTGTTCTGGCTTCTAGAAGCTCACAGTCAGGAACAAGATGTTCTGTAAATTATGTTATGTAAACTATGCTAAAGTATACTTGAGGAAGAGTCTGGAAATGCATTTAGAGATCTCTCACCATAGTATGTTCAGTTATATAGGAGTTTCATTATGTTATAAACCAGAAAGGATAACTATCCTGCCATCATAAAAAGACTTTTGTTTTAAAACAATAAGAGCAATCACATCTAAGCATTTTAACTGGGCGTAAGGTCACATCCAACTCTGCAATGATGGGATCCTGCCTTCAACATCCTATAGGGATGTCAGAGTGCTCCATGCCTTCGGAGGCATCCAAATCCGCACTGAACATTTCTGACTGCTGGAAAGTACAAGCTCACAAGGAATTACAAGGTGACACTCCATATTTCATTCACTTAGGTGGCTTCTTCATCTGCAAGACAGATCTTTAAAAGGGAAGAATAAATTTCTTCAAAAGGTAAAATTAAAATGCAGAATGTGGAAAAGATAATGATACATTATCAACATCATGTATTCCTTTTCTTGCATAATATTTCCTCTATTTTATCACTTGCAATACACATTTGTATTTTGTATCTTCTTTACAAGTCTCTAAGAAACCCCATGAAGAAAGTATCTTCATCATTTAAAAATCTATTTTTTCATATTTTACATCTTTGAAATGGAAATGTCTTAAGATCAGCATAGTATTTTCTTTCTTTGAAAAGTTGACAAATCAATATAATTCTCATTAAACTGTGGTACAGTGTACACATTTTAATATGAAAGATACATTTTTAGAGATATTGGAAGCTAAGACCCAGATAAGGTATTTGAACGCAATGATCCAGAGCACGTGAGTGAAAGAATCAGAACTAGAATTCTTGAGTTCTGGGTAACTTGCTTTATCACTATCCAGCTCTGTCCAGGGCTGCTCTTCCTAAGAGAAAATCAAAGACCCATCCCTGTCCACGCCATGTAATTGGAAGAAGCACTCTGTCAACTGCAAATATTGTTTAACTTATCAGTCAGTTTTAGTGCCTAAAATTTGCAATCTTTGGCTTTGCTTTTGAGTCACATAAGCAATCTTTGATACAGCACCTGCATTATGTGTGTCTGCATGTGTGCACTGTAATCTTCTATTCTACCTCATTTCATAAGGGATTTGGGGTGACCTAAGGAGATATTGACCATAAAATTGTAAAATAAAAGAAGACAACATAAAAATCAAGATTAGGAAAACAAGTAAAAGCTAGAGGCAGGGGGAAAAGGAACACAACTGGATAAACTGTAAATGTCCATTCAGAAGGAGATACTGTTAGCATTAAAAAAGTGAAAGCTAACTGTATAGCAAACAAAATAGTTCAAAATAATCTGGTCTAAGTACATGATTTCCTGAAGGTAAATCTTGATTTGGTAATAGTTCTATAATTTTGGGGGGATACGAGTGCTCTGTACATTATCCATACAACCATTTCAAAAAATCACTTAACAAAATAAGTCATTTTGTTAGTAACAGAGAGTCCAGGGTACAGTTTCTGGCAAGCATCTTGAGTATAGACATTGTACATTCTCGTCTGAGGGAAGACCCATATCCTCAAACAACTGTAGCTAAGTTCTATAGGCACTGAGAAGTCTAAAAAGTCTTACCTATTAGCAGATGTTCCATATCTATATAGATAGCCTTTCAAAAATGAGAGCAAATGGCTGAATCTAGAAGTCACATTTGGCTGCTAATGTCCTTTAATATACTGGATATTTGTTTTTGAGCTTAACTGGTTCAGATTTGGGCCCTGAGAACTTAGGACACAGAAAAATAAATTTTGATCAAATAGTAAGAACCATCTATGAAAGTCTTACTATATTAGAGTCTTAAAGTTTGAAGGTGGGAGGATTAGATAGCTGGAAGTATAAAGATAGTGAGATAAAGGAAAACACTGAAGAAGAGAAGAGTATACCATGAAGTATATTCAGTGGTATAATGTAAGAAGACATTTTATGGGTGCAAATAACAGTAAACATCTCTCTCCCTGCTGCTTAACTGGATGTTCTAAGGCTTCCCATACAGCCTTAGAAAACCTTTTGTCAACTGTAAAAGTTTATATATGGCAGCCATTCTTTTTTTTTTTTCATTTGTGTTTATTGAAGTTCGAATTGCCAATACATAGCATAATACCCAGTGCTCATCCCATCAGGTGGGGCAGCCATTCTTTAACTTTTGCTCCTTCTCAGCTGTTTTGTTTTGTTTCTTTCTGGATCTATTTTACCTTTGAAATGACCCTTACTACATAGTTTTTGAGTACCAGTGCAAAATGAAAATGTAGGACCCTTGTACAAAATTATTAAGAATTTCAAGAGGACAAGAACAGAGCATCAAACCAAGCATAGGACCCTTCTAAGTACAGGACCCCATGTGATTGCATAAGTTGCACACTCAGGAAGCTATCCCTTAATTCTTGCTATTACCCGGATCTCAACAGCCATCCAATGAGTACTCTTGAATTAGGCCATTACCACTCCTTAATTTTTAGGAGAAATATTTTTTAAGACTTATTTATTCATGAGAGACACACACAGAGAGAGAGGCAGAGACAGAGGCAGAGGGTGAAGCAAGCTCCATGCGTAGAGCCCAATGTGGGACTTGATCCCGGATCTCCAGGATCACGCCCTGAGTCAAAGGTAGACGCTCAACCACTGAGCCACCCAGGTGTCCCGAGGAGAAATATTTTTAGGCAATTTTATATTAGTTATTGACCAGGCTTTCCCATTCTTCCTCTTTCCCTTTGATGTCTGCTCATTGATTCTGATACCAATGTGTACTAGTGATAATTGCAGAGAGTAAGCATGGCAATGAGGATGAGAATGTCAATACTTTAAAAATCCCTGGTGACGGGCACTGAGGTGGACACTTGACGGGATGAGCACTGGGTGTTATTCTATATGTTGGCAAAGTGAACACCAATAAAAAACAAATTTAAATAAAAATAAATAAATAAATAAATATTGAGATTCTAGAATTTTATGCTTGCAAATGAGAATTAGTGTTTCCTAAAAGTAACTGAAAAGCTAAACAGGAACCATATCAGAGAAACCCATAAAAGGCCTGACAAATCAGAAAATTCTATCTTGAGTTTTATCAAATCCTCAACTCTCTGCCCTTCCACTAGTCTGATTACTTCATGGTTTTTCTCTACCCCTAATAAAGGCTCTGCTATTAAATCATCGTGTGGCCACAGGTTTCACTAATTTTTATGAATCTCAACTTTCACATCTATAAAATGGGAGTATTATTTGCTCTACTACCTAAGGCAACTGTGAGGATCAAATACGTTTGTACTTGTATACATTCAGAAAATATTGTAAATGTGACATACATCTGTATCACTGACATTTTCTTGAGAAGTCTACGCTTTCTTCTTTCTCATTTGGAAGTCTATTTTTAAAAGGTAGCTATGCACCCATTCAAGGGACTTCAGCCATCAGTTAGCAAGCACAAGAAAATTGGGAAAAACATAAGAGTGAGAAGGAGCTTAAGGGTTCACATCTCTGGAGTAATTACACCAAGTTCCACATGGTCCTGTAATTCAATACTACCAAAAAATCTGTTTCTCTCTATTGTGCAACTAAACTGACACAGGGCAGGCTCTATGGCAAAACCGATGCTGGATACTGGAGGTACAGAGATGAATTAGACACAGTCTCTATTATGGGAGCTTATGGTCCAAAAGGGGCTCACTTAGAAGAGGAGTAGAAGAAAGAGGTCAGGTTGGGATGAGGTAGTGGGGAATCATATCACTTAATCTTTTATTCAAGTTCTTTGTGATAGATCCAGCATCCACAGAGCATGTGTGTGTACACATTCCCATGCACAAATGTGTACTTGCATGCAAGCCTACGGCTGTATGCGAAATCTCTAAGAGAACACAAGAGTTACAAAAAGGAAAGGAAAACAGATAATGCCAAATACACTAGCTACAGAATAATAAGGAAGACCCTGAAACTCATTACTGACTCCCTTTATTCATTCATTTATCTATTCAACCAACCAGAACTTGCTGGGCACCAGTTATTTGCAAGCTACTGGGTGCCGGAGGCTTATGAAAATAAAAATTAGGCACAAATCTGCCTTCATTATAGGAATCATTTACGTTTCTCTTTTGCCCACTAAACTATAATTGTCTCAAAATCAAAGACTGTCTATTCTGTATTTTGTAATAGAAAATATCTGTGGAACTGAACTGATAATAAAGAAACAGAAACTTTCTTCTTTCGAATGCCCTACTTAATGTCCCAGTCTTAAAAAGGGGATGGGCCATGACTGCAAAGATAGAGGCTATTTAGCTTGCTTCACTGATCACCACAATAAAATATTAAATAACTATATTTAATATATTTTAATAATATTAAAAAGCAGAGAAGGGAAGCCTGGGTGCTCAGCGTTTGAGCACCTGCCTTCCCGCTCATGGCATGATCCTGGGGTCCCAGGATTGAGTCCCGAATCGGGCTCTGCATGGGGAGACTGCTTCTCCCTCTGCCTGTGTCTCTGCCTCTCTCTGCGTGTCTCTCATGAATGAATGGATAAAATCTTAAAAAAAAAAAAAAAAAAGCCAGAGAAGGCCTCTAGTCAGGCAGATTAATCATGGATTTCCACTAGTCACAAGCTGGGACTGCTGCAAGCTAACCCTACACATCTTAAGGATAGGAAGTCCTGGTGTGGTGAAATTAGAGAAGCTGCCAAATTTGTATATCATGCTTATGTTGGCACTGCTCACAGAGTTTGGTTAATCAGGAGTTTATTTTCAATGAGCAAACTAGGTTAAGTAAACTAGGTTCCGATGGATTATAAAGCCCAGACAAATGTACCATCTCCTTGGGGGTATAAAGGCTAGCAGCCATGGAGAATCATATTTGACTTTCCTATCCAGCTTACTGCCAGCCAATCCAGAGCTAGTGATATCTGAAAGATAGTGATACAAGACTCAGTGCAAAAAGATTATCCACTTTGAGAACTGGATTCATAAGAAATGGGCATTTACTGAGCTACTTCCTAAGTGCTAGATACTATGTTGAATTAGGATTATGTTATCTTTTTAATTCCCAATTTATTTAACTACAATGTAAAAGTGAGAAAACTGAAGCTTAGAAAGAATAAGCAACTTATCTATCATAGCTGGAAAGTAGTAATGAAACCCAGGTCCACCTGTTAACAAAGTCCATCCTCTTTCCTTTGCAGAATCTTCAGACAATACAAGAGTAGGCAAAAACAGTTTGTTGGTGCCAAACAGTTTCAATTCATTCACATTTCCAGCTTTAAAACCCAGTAAGATCAGGGGATCCCTAGGTGGCTCAGTGGTTTAGCGCCTGCCTTTGGCCCAGGGCGCGATCCTGGAGACCTGGAATCGAATCCCACGTCAGGCTCCCGGTGCATGGAGCCTGCTTCTCCCTCTGCTTGTGTCTCTGTCTCTCTCTCTCTCTCTCTCTCTCTCATAAATAAATAAAAACATATTTAAAAAAACCAGTGAGATCAGATGGATAATGCTTTTATCTGTTGCAAACTCTGTTGAATATTTAATAACCTGCTTTATGATTATGCCTGTTGGAACTACATGGAAGGCAGGAGGAGTCTCTTCCCATATTATGCTACATCTCTGGAGGTAGCTTATATGATCATCCATGTCTTAACAACAAACCTCCTTATCCTTCCTTGATGTCTCTCCTAAGCTTCAGACTTATTGTCCAATTACCAACTGGACTCTTCTATCCGGATGTACTGCATGGTTTTGTGCAAAAATGGACACATTACTGTTTTCCTTCACCTTGAAGGAAAGGTAAGGGAGTAGCTATATGGATATCTGAGGTAGAAGCTTCCCAGGCAAAGAAAAAAAAAGTTAGTGCAAAAGCCCTAAGACAAGAGTATGTCCGGCATGTCTAAGGACTAGCAAGATGAGTACAGCTAAATCATTGTGAGCAAGGGAGAAGTAGTAAGAAATGAAAATGAGTAGAGGTGTAACATGATCTCACTTGCATTTTGAAGAGACTGCTCCAGTGGCTCTGTAGAAAATAAACTATAAGGGCACAAGGGTAAAAGCAGGAAATCATTCGGACACTGCAGTAATTCAGAAAAAAGGTGGTGGTGGCTCAGAACAGCTCAACATTCACAGGTCATCTACTATGTTTCTGGCTCTCTAAGAAAACAATGTAGTTTCTACCTTAAAAAGTTCACAGTCAGCAATCTGTTCCTAACTTAATTTTCCAGCCTCATTACCTACCACAAGACTCAAGCTCTGCTCATCTTTCCCATTCTCAGCACACAGTATTTCTGCAAGCCCAAATTGCTCATTATTTCCCAAACACAGCATGCTTTCTCATGCTGTTGCACTACCCTTCCTTTTGCCCAGACACCCATTTACCCATCTTGCTAAAATCATAAATTTCAACTTCTTTAAGACTCAACTCAAATTCCACCTTTTCAGGAAAGTTTTCCCTAACAGCTCGTAACAGATTGGCCATCCTCCTGTTTATTTCCTTAGTGTCCTGTGCATATCACTTATCTAGCTGTATTATAAATAGATTCCCTATTAGATTGCAAATTACAGGTATTATGACTTACTCAATGTCTACAATATCTAGCTAAAATCCTCCCCTTATTTTTTTGCTAAACTCAGAGACGTTAAAAAGGGAGAACAAAAAAGAATGGGAGAGAGGAAGAAAAGAACTAGCACAAGCCACTTTCAAAGGTTGCCAACTGGATCTAGAAAAACCACTTGCACATGGTTCTTTCTAAAGAGACACTGGGAACAAATAGAGTAAGAACCACTCAGGTTGTAGGCACATTTCTGAGCAAGTGTTCAGCTCTAGAAATAGTCTTGGAAACTGGGGTAGATGACATGGTCAGTGGGAGTTAGCCATCTATAAAATTCCACTAATCAGAGCAAGCATATGAATTCCTTGATGAAATTCAGAAAAGGACTTGGTGTTTAGGTCCTGGCCTTTGGAGACTGCTTGAGTTGTGGCGATACAAATGTGCTGAGCAGGCCAGAGTGAGCAAACAGCTGTGGGGTGTGACTCAGCACTGCCTGGGGCTGGCACTCACAGCACTAGCCAGAAAGGATGAGGGTTGGGGATAGGCTGAAAGGCTCTGGAAAACTAGCCAAGCCTGGCCATGCCAAAGGGTAAAATCTAAGCTAAAACAGAGTGGGTAGGGAAAAGGGATGTCAGTTGTGCACTGGGTGATTCACCTACCTTCTCTCACATAATCCTCAAAATTTCACCAAAAGCTGGGCATAATTATCTTTTACTGATGTAGAAATTGAAGCACAGAGGCATTAAGCAACTTGTCCAGAGCCATATAGATACCAGATAAAGCCTGTGTTTACACATGTATCTTTCTTCAGCCCCTTCCAGTCACAGGACTGAAGCTACCGTGCTACATGCTCAGTTTAGGAGTCTGGCTCTGGCCTGAGGGGACACCCAAGTTCTAGACGTGGTTATGTCTACCTTGCTACATGTCTCTAGGGGAATAGTTTCTCCTCGTTGAGCCTCATTTTTATCACTGTTCATTGAGAGTTAGGACTAGATGATCTTTAAGGTCTCTTCGTACTCTGAAATTCTATGATATCTATTAAGAATTTTATAGATGCTACTTTCTTCTCTCCTCTCCCTTTCCCCCACCATCCCTCTACACACACCCACATGCCTTCTCAAGAAGCAGTGTTTAAAGAATCTTTTTATACTATCCAGTTTGGAAAGAGAAGTTTGACAAAGGATACAGTCCCTAGGGACTTTATCACTGTTGATTCACTCAGAACTGCATACCTGCCCCTTCCCCCTCCCCCTGAATTTAATGTCTCATCTTCTTTGTTTTTGTCAGGGAAACCTACCTTCCACTCAGCAAAAGAGAGCTGCCTTTATCTCACACGATTCGCTCTTTTAAAAACTCTATCTTGGGGTTTCAGTTGCATTAGAGAACTCTATTCAGCATGTAACTGGAGGAAATATAATGGAAATATTGAAATAAAAATAATATTCTCCCCAATATATTCATTTTAATTGTTCCTTTTCTTCTTACCAGAGTGAGTGGGAGGTAATCCCTTCTATTTCAGTTATATCTTCTTTAAATGACTGGGGTTTTATAATGTGCTGCTTTGTGAGTAGAGATTTCCCTTTTTTTTTTCCTAATTCCTTTATGTTAAACCACATCGGGGTTCAAGTTAAATCATTATATTGTTTCTGATATACTTGATCATAAGCCAAAGAACAGTAAGTGTTCTGCTTATGATCCAAGTATCCTTATTAAGTTCTTATATCAAATAAAGACTTCTGGGATGTGTTGAAAATACAGACCTAACAACAAAAGCAAGCTTTCATGGAAAAGCATTAAGTGCTAGAGATGATAAAGGATTTTTATGAAAAAAGAGAGAATTGAACCAATAATTCTTATAGCTACAATATTTTGAGGGGTCACGTAGATTTAATTCTCACAACAACATTTTAAGATGGGTATTAGTAGTTCCATTTCATAGAGCCTCTGAGGAAGCAGAGGCTCAGAAAAGTTACATAAATTCCTTTATCACCTAACAAAGTAGACTGGTGGAACCTAGTTTTTAGAAAGTGGTTCCAGAGAGAGGAATCAAGAAGCAAAGGGGCATTGCTGGAGAAAGAGTTGGCCCTCTTTAAAATCTTTTATGATACTTAAGTTTAATAACTGCTTTAAGAGACTGTCAGCAGCCTGAATTCTAAGACTAGACCCCATTCCATATTATTTTGCCTGGCACCTCCTGGAAGGGACAGGAGATGGTGGCTGCCATGCTATGGGGTTTGATACAAGCTGCTACCAAGCAACATCTGTCTCAGGCCAACAGAAATCTTACTCTGGAAAGGGAGGAAAATGTAGTACCTCAACAGTATTACTAGTCCTGACTCTCGTGCAAAAGAGGCATATATGTGCAGTTATGCACACATACACACACATTATGCACCCATTCATACATATATATGGTATACATATGTGGTATACATATGCCATGCATAACATAAATCCAGACATAAACCAACACATACCATATACAATACACAACACACACACACATGCACATACTACATGGGAGAACAAAATAATAGAAATCAAAAATAGCTTGACTTCATATATTGCTGGTGGGAATGTAAAATGGTATAGTGACTTTGGAAAACAGTCTGCCAATTTATTAAAAAGCTAAACAGTTACCATAAAACACAGTGATTCCACTCAAGTTATATACCCTAGAGAAATGAAAAGATTTGTCTACACAAAAGGTTTTACACAATAATCATAGCAGTATTATTCATAATACCAAAATTTCCAAAACACAGAAATAACCTAAATGTTCATCAACCAATAAATGACTAAATAAAATACATTATATCCATATACTGGAATGTTATTCAGCCATGAAAAAGTACTGATACATGATACAATATGGATGAACTTTGAAGACATTATATTAAGTGACAGAAGCCAATCCAAAAAAAACACATATTGTATACTCATATTTATATGAAATGTTAGAACACAGTACAGCCTAGAGCTGCAGAATTGGTGAAAGAAGAGTGGCAGCTAATGGGTACAAGTTTTTATTCAGGGAGTGATGAAGTATCCTAAAATTGATCACAGTGATGGTTATACAACTCAAAATATACTAAAAACCACTGAATTGTACACTTTAAATAAATAAGTAAACTGTATGGTATGTGAACTGCATCTTAATAAAGCTGTTATTAAAATAAAATGACCAGATCCAGATCTAGCTGGCACAAGACTATAAATCCTAATTCAAGGACTTTCCCCAACATTGATAATCTGAGCAGCCTTGGATTCAAGAAGAATATGATCTACAAAAAAAAGGCCTACAGGAAGTCAGAGAAACTATTGTAATATATTTATTTTGTTAATTATAAATAAATTTTAAGTAGTAAAAGCAATTATATTCATTTTTAAACACTTGGAAAATAACAAATAGAAACTAAAAAAAAAAAAAGACAATATCCAGATATCCAGACAAGCTACTATGAATATTTTAGTATATATATAACATATATAAAATATTATTTTGTTTATGAATTTCAATGACTTCATCCTATGATATGCCAAATACATTTACCAATCTCTGCTGATGAGTATTTAGATAATTTATAATTTCTTCCATTATAACAAACACTTCCATGAACACCCTTAAAAACAAATATTTGGACATATCTCTATTTCTTTTGTAATAATAAATATGAATCGTGAAATTCAGTAGAGCAGCAGCTAAGTGTCAGCTCATATCTTAACTTCATTAATCACAGTCCTTGGAAATCCGTGGTCTCTCTTCCTTATCCAATCACTTAATTATCCTAAAAGGTAAACACATGGCCCCAAATAAATCCAATCTGATCTAATTGTGATTTTTGTCAGTTAACATTAACTGAAAGGAAATTCAAGGTATTGATTCATAATCAAAAAAGGTTAGTAGAGGCCCAAAGAAATAAGCTAGGCCATGAATATGAATAACAACTGAGATTCAGAGGGCCAAGGAAATTATCCCAGATCACACATGTACTAACTAGCAGATCTAGATGCAAATTTGAGGTTCTATGATTCCAAAGTTATACAGATCTCACCAGACCTCACTGTTTCACATGCCAGACATTACTGCAAGGAATCTAATTTTTGGTGGGAGGCAAGATTTGTACAAATGAATGTAATTTAGATAAAGGAAAATGAGTGCCACAAAAATGATACAAACCTAAATGTTTTCTTAGTAAAATCAGAGAAATCTTAATGTATGTGATACATACTATTAAGGATTAATTAATTCAATCACTTAATAAAAATGCGAGTCACTATTTGTGGGGGTATAGGTGACTCTGCCAGCTACCTATCAAAATCCATGCTCTCTACTTCTTCCACAAATAGCCAGATATTTTAAAGTTACACAAAGCCATTAAACTATGATTTAGTTGGTAGAATTTGACTGAAAGTAATATGAGTCACTTCCAGGGCTGCTACTTGGAAGCTACCACATGGGATCTTCTACCTCTTTCCCCATCCAGCTGGCTGGAAAGGAAATGATGCATTACTAACTCTAGAAGCTAAGCACTGAAGATAACAGTCAGCCTGGGTCCCTGCATGACTATATGGTTAAGAGATGCCCTGCCCATTTGTTCATGATGAAGAAAAAAACTTGTATTTGCTCAATCTATCAGACGTTTTATGGTCAATCTAATACAAAAGTTGGCCTACCCCAATACAGACACTGTGACATGATAAATAAACTTGCCATGAGCTCAAGCAATTTACAATTTTATAGGGGAAGGAAGTTAAATTCATATAAAAATATGACAGAGTATCTGATAGGAGAGAGCTCTGTGGGTATAGGAGTGCTTAATCTCACCTTAGTGATTACACTGATGGAAGTTTTCCCCAAAGAACTGGCATCTCAAATTGAGGCCTGGTGCATATATAGGGATTATCTAGGAAAAGTAGGAGTGGGGAGGGAAAAAAGGAAGAATATTCCAAGCACAGAAGGAGAATGTGCCTGGAGTAAAATGTGAAGTATAAAAAAGGAAATAAGCAAACAAACAAATAAAAACCATTGGTGAGGAGGATTTCTATAAGTAATGAAAGAGGATGAGGTATTTTTTTGTAGAAGGAACAAATGCAGTGTATAAAAGGGTGGGCCACATTCCTCTTAAGTACATGAAAAGTCCAAGGTGGCTGATACATGGTAAGAGCTCAGAAGATGACATAGTTGAGTCATTCTTAAACACACTGACTTGCTGGGGACATGGAGGACTTGGATGAGCAAGAGATCAGACTGAATAGAAATAAGGCTTTGTGCTGGATTATATGAAAAGGAAGGTCAATGGATACAGTAGGTTTAAGACTTCCTCACCCACACAGAAGATGACCGTTGGAAGAACAAGGTAGTCCCAGATTTAAGGGCGGGCCAGCACCAAGAAGCATTCTCAGAGCATCTGGTCAATCAGAAAGACCAGGAAGCTTTTAAAAGTCTCTTTTAGGGGATCCCTGGTTGGCTCAGAGTTTAGTGCCTGCCTTCAGTCCAGGGCATGATCCTGGAGGCCTGGGATGGAGTCCCACATGGGACTCCCTGTGTGGAGCCTACTTTTCCCTCTGCCTGTGTCTCTGCCTCTCTCTCTCTCTGTGTCTCTCATGAATAAATAAATAAAATCTTAAAAAAATAAAATAAAATAAAAGGCTCTTTAATTAAATTAACCTTTATTTATTGAGCACCTACTTTTTGCTAAATACAGTTTAGGTGCTGGAGATACAGAACTGAGTAAAACAAAACTAATGATAAAACTTCCAATCTAATGGATCTAGAAAGAGAAAGTTGAGTTTTCAGTAATTCAATATTAAATATTATTTAAAGCATCATATGTTATAGAGTGCTTTCACATCTTAAGATAAACATTTATAATTATAATAACGATTGGGTAGAAAGTAGTATTTTCTCTATTTTGTTGATAGGGAAGTAAAGCTCAATAATATGAAGCAATATAGTCAATAATAATTGCGACTATTTCTGGACACATTACCATGCCATTGCATGCTTCCTAGAGGTGATTCATCTATTTTCTAACAATCTTTCAAAACCATTCTGAAATGTATGGCATTATTATACACATTTTGCATGAAAATGTCAGTGCCAGCAGAAAATTGAAGCTAAACTGTACTGGAAATAGTCCATTTGCCCCTCTGTAACCACTTTCCACCCTTCTCTATCCTTTGCTCTGCCCAAGGTGGCTGACTTCAATGGACTGCATCAATTGTATCTGTATATCTGGCTTCTGTTTAGGTCTTCCAATAGGGAAGTCTAGCAAGCAATCAGAAACAAAAAGGAGAGGGTGGTTAGAGTATACTTGTCCTGGTACCCCATCCTGAGAACTTATCTAAGATTGACTGTGTCTCTTGATAGAAGGTCACCACAACTTTCAAAGCAACCCATTCTACACAATTCTCTCTTCCTAGGTTCCAGAAACCTCTCATTCCCCTAACGGTGGTGACCGTTCTGATATTACTAGTCCCAGGTTCTTGTACATCCTTTCTAGTTCTACACAATATCCATCCCTAATATAATGGCTCTTTATAAATAAACCTTCCTCAAATTACCCTAATGAAACATAGTCCTGTGAATATAAGAATCTACATGTCCTTATTCATTTTTTCAGCTTCTCAGACATTCAAGAGGTGCTGATGTCAATTTGAGATGTAAGCATTACTTCTCTATATGTAGCAAGTGTCAGTCCTAGCTGCTCGTGGCATTTCTCAGTACCTTCTGGCAACTCTCCTTGGGATCTACAGGAGGTCCAATTCCCTGAGGCCTGGGTCATGAGTCCTGATAAAGAGACCCACTATGACCAGAGAATTAAAACCTTTTTAATTTTATTCACAGAGACTTCCTCCATGCATTTTTTCATAGTTTAAGTTTAAAATAAGTTTTATAATAAATTTATCTGAATTTCTAGCCTAAGGCCATATAAAGCCCTTATCTGTAGCATTTTCCAAATTCCATGATACAAATACATGATGATTTCAAGCTGCAATGATTTAAAAATCAACTTACAAAATTGATGAAAAGTTAATAATCAGCTACTGCAAGCCAATAGGTGCAGCTAGCAAGCCACCTCCACAGGTGACTGATACGGTTAAATGTCTGTCTCATCTCAGAATTAGATTTTTGGACACAACCTCTATTTCCAAATATGTCTCACTGTTCCACTCCCCAGTATCTCTAATGATCTCAATAATATTCTGGGAGAACAGAAGGATACTCCATTACACTATATCCATTTTATTATTAAAGATGAGGAAACAATGATGTGACCATTTTGAATCATATTACAAGTAAATTTGAATATCACTTAACAAAGTATTATTTTATTTTTAATAAATATTACTTTGTTTTTTCACAAATATAAAGTTATAAAATTTCTAAAAATACTTTAAAAACTCTAAAGAAACAAAAATCTACCATAATCATACCTTCCAAAGATATCAGTTAACAGTATTATATGTGTGCATATTTGACATACAGGTAGGTTTCACACTATTATTACAATTATATACAGTATTCTACTCTGTTTTTTATTTTATACAGAATCAGCATTTTCCAGAGCTATTACAAATCCCTGGAAACTATTTTATTTTTTAAAAATTTAATTATTTTAGATAAAGAAAGAGAACAGGAGCATGAGTGAAGAGCACAGGGGGAAGAAGAGGGAGAGAATTCCAAGCAGATGTCATGCTGAGATCAAAGCCAGACTTAGGGTTCAGTCTCAAGAACCTGAGATCATAACTTGAGCTGAAACCAAGAGCCAGATGCTCAACCAACTGAGCCACTCAGGTATCCTTGAAAACTATTTTTAATATCCATATAATATTGCATCAGGTTGACTCATTATAATTTACTAATACTGGTTTTTCACATTTAGGTTGATTTGAGTTGCTGTTGTTATCCATCACCCTATAATGAACACCTCTGAATATAGAGATTTTACTATAATATGAATCTTTTCTGATTGTTTAAATCTCAAAACAGATTGACAGAGCTAGAACTCAGATTTTTAGATTCCTATTCTTGATCTCTTTCTACTTCCCACTCTTAAAATTCTAAACTGCATGGACACTTTAATATAATGCCATTTTAAGTTTCCATGTAAATGTTCAGGTTTTCTTAGTGATTCCTAACCCATGGTCAAAGCAAGCACTTTGAAACTTAACCTCAATCAAACATAGCTCTCAGTACTATTATTTTATAAGAAAACATTCAAGGATAATTGGTAATAGCATTAAAATTAATGATAAAACTAATTAGAGTATTAGTGGATAAAGCCAATTTGTTTTTGTGGCCTTTGGTTTCATCTTCCCAAAGATAATACACAGTCTTTGTTCTGTCCTTAAAGTTATCTCCCTGAGCCTTCATTTCTGCCTCTTCATTCAGGAGTTAGGTCATCAATTTGTCTTGGTGTTCTCAGGAAATTCCCAATTTAAAATTAAAGTCTACATTCCTACATCCCAGGAAACCCCACAGTTCCAGACAAACTGGGATGATTGGTCACCCTATCAGTCAGGAGTGGTTATTAAAACCTGACTACACTAAATCAGCCCTAAAAGATATATTCATGGAGGCTCTTTACATGGAAAGGAAAGACCATAGGTGAGAATATGAAAAATAGAAAACACAAAAGTGGTAAAAATAAGTATTTTTGTAAAAAAGCATTCAAGATATTTATAAAATAAAAGGATATAAAATATGACACCATATACCTTAAACTGAGGGCCTGAGGGAGAGAAAGTAAAAAATGGATTAAAACTTGAGTGACCATCAATTTAATAAAGACTGCTACATACAGAAGATGTTATATACAAATATAATGGTAACCACAAATCAAAAATCAGTTTTAGATATGCAAAGAACAAAAGTAAAGGAATCCAAGCATATTACTAAAGAAACCCAACAAATCATGAAGAACAAGATAAGAAAAGATCAGAGAAAATCTTAGAAACAACCACAAAACAAGTAACAAAATGGAAATAAATATATATTTATCAGTAATTACTTTGAACATAAATGAACTAAATGCTCCAATCAAAAGACATAGGGTGACAAAGTGGATAAAAAAAAAAAGACTCATCTATATACTGCCTACAAGATACTCATTTCAGACTGAAAGAAAGCTGAAGATTGAAAGTGAAAGGATGGAGAAATATTTATCATGTAAATCAATATGAAATGAAAGCTAGGATAACAATACTCATATTGGACAAAATAGACCTTAAAATAAAGACTGTAAAAAAAGACAATGAAGGACACTATGTAACAGTAAAGGTGTCAATTCATCAAGAGGATATAATAATCACAAATATTTATGCACTCAACATGAGAACACCCAAATGCATAAAACAGTTAAGAAACATAAAGGAACTAATCTACAGTAATACAATAAATAGTAGGGGACCTTAACACCCCAGTTACATCAACGGACAGATCATCCAAACAGAATATCAACAAGGACATAATGGCTTTGATACATTGAACCAGATGGATTTAACAGACAAATTCAGAATATCCCATCCTAACACAACAGAATACATGTTCTTTTCAAGGGGACATGGGACATTCTCCAAAATAGATCACATATTAGGCTACAAAACAAGTCTCAACAAATTAAAAAAAAATCTAAGTCATATTATGCATCTTTCCTAACCATAATGCTATGAAACTAGAAATCAAACACAAGAAAAAATCTAGAAAAAGCACAAATACATGAAGGTTAAATAACATGCTACTAAGTAATAAATGGGTCAACCAAGAAATTAGAGAGGAGATATAAAATTACATATGAACAAAAATGAGAATAAAAATATTAGGGTTCAAAACTTGGGGATGAAGCAAAAGTGGTCTAGGCAAGTATAAAGCAACATAGGCCTACCTTAAGAAGCAAGAAAAATTTCAAATCTCAAATAAGCAACTTAACCTTACACCTAAAGGAGCTAGAAAAAAAAGAACAAATGAAACCAAAGCCTAGTAAAAGGAAGGAAATCCAAATCTAGCAAAAGGAAGGAAATAATAAAGAGTAGTCCAGAAGTAAGTAATATAGACATTTAAAAAAACAATCATTAAAACAGATCAATGAAACCAGGAGCTAAGTGTTTGAAAAGACCAACAAAACTGATAAACCTCTAGCCAGACTTATAGAAAAGAGGACCCAAAGAAATAAATTCACTAATGAAAGAGGGGAATGACAACCAACACCACAGAAATACAAACAATTGTAACAAAATACTATGAAAATCTATATGCCAATAATTGGACAATTTAGAAGAAATAGATAAATTACTAGAAACATATAACCCATCAAAACTAAAGCACAAAGAAAATAACAATTTAAGCAGATCAATTGCCAGCAATGAAATTTAATAAGTAATCAAAAAACTCCCAAAAAACAAAAGTCCAGGATGAGATAGCTTCACAGGTGAATTCTACCAAATATTTAAAGAAGAGTTAACACCTGTTCTTCACAAACTATTCCAAAATATATGAGGAAGGAAAACTTACAAATTCATTCTAAGGGGCCAATATCTCTCTGGTACCAAAACCAGACAAATATACCACAAAAAAAGAGAACTACAGGCTAATATCTCTCATGAATATACATGCAAAAGGTCTCAACAAAACACTGGCAAACCTAATCCAACAACACATTAAAAAAATCATAAACCACAGTCAAATGGGATTTATTATCAGATGGGATGCAATATTGGCAAAACAATCAATGTGATGTACCATATCGGTAAGAGAAAGGGTAAAAACCATAAGATCATTTCAATAGATGCAGAAAAAGCATTCAACAAAATACCATATATCCATTCATGATAAAAAAAAAAGGAACCTCTGCAAAGTAGGTCTAGAGGAAACATACCTCAACATAATAAAGGCCATTTATGAAAAACCCATAGCCAGTATCATGCTCAATGGTGAAAAACAGAGCTTTTCTCTTAAGGTCAGGAACAAGACAAGGCTGTCCACTCTCATCACTTTTATTCAACATAATGCCAGAAGTCCTTGCTACTTGAGCACTGGGGTGGCTCAGTGGTTGAACATCTGCCTTTGGCTTGGGTTGTGATCCCAGAATCCTGGGATCGAATCTCTTATCAGGCTCCTCTTATGGAGTCTGCTTCTCCCTCTGCCTGTGTCTCTGCCTTTCTCTCTGTGTGTCTTTAATGAATAAATAAAATCTTAAAAGAAAATAAGTCCTTGCTACAGCATTAGACAACATAAAGAAATAAAAGGCATCTAAACTGGTAATGAAGAACTAAAACTTCCACTATTTGCAGATCACATGATATTCTATATAGAAAACCTGAAAGACTTCACCAAAAAACTACCAGAATTGATAAATGAATTCAGAAGAGTTGCAGGATTCAAAATCAATGGACAGAAATCTTTTGCATTTCCATACTAATAATGAAGCAGTAGAAAGTGAAATTAAGAAAACAACCTCATTTACAATTGCACCAAAAACAATAAAATACCCAGGAATAAATTTAACCAAAGAGGTGCTCTGTTTGTTTCAGTACTCTGAAAACTATAAAACATGGAGGAAAGAAATTCAAGATAACACAAAGAAATGGAAAGACATTACATGTTCATGTGTCAGAAGAAAAAAATATTATTAAAATGCCTATATTATCCAAAGCAATCTACATATATAATGCAATCCCTACCAAAATACCAGTAGCATTTTTCACAGAACCAGAACAAACCTAAAATTTCTATGGAACCAGAAAAAGACCTCAAATTGCCATAGCAATTTTGACAAAGAAAAACAAAGCTAGAGATATTACAATTCCAGATTTCAAGTTATATTACAAAGTGGTAGTAATGAAAACAGTATGGTACTGGCATAAAGACACATAGATCAATGGAACAGAAAAGAAAACCAAAAAAAATAAACCCACAATTACATGGTCAATTAATCTTTGACAAAGGAGGCAAGAATATGCAATGGGAAAAAGTCTCTTCAACAAATGGTGTTTGGAAAATTGGACAGTGACATGTAAAAGAAAGTTAGACCACTTTCTCAAACCATACACAAAAATAAACTAAACATAAATTAAATATCTAAATTTGCAATGTGAAACCATAAAAGTCCTAGAAGAGAGCACAGGCAATACTTTCTGACATTGGCTGTAGCAACATTTTTCTAGATGTTTTCTGAGGCATAGGGAGTGTATTATTTGAAGTTGATTAATGGTAGCTATTATTGGCACCATCCAAAGGCAAGAGGTAAGATTTGAATTTAGGTTTGACTATTTAACCACAAAGCCAATGCTTTTTTCCAGCACCAGGCTGTTGGATTTCAGCCCCTTTACCTGGGGTAAAAGTAAAGGGAGGCAGTGTGGCAGCATAGAAGAAAGCAATAAGCTTGCCAGTCAGTCCCATGTGGACTCCAGGCTCTGCTCTGCCCTTGCTTGCTGTATGATCTTGAGTGAGTCACATATCCTCCTCATGACAAACACAACAGGGCCAGGTTAAATTCAGATTTTTCCAGTCCAAAGCATAAGCTATTAATCACTACTATACTCTAATAGGAAAAATGATTAAGGTTAAAATAAGCAAATCTACATTCAAATACCAGCTCTGCCACGTTCTATCTTTCCTAAACTATTAGGGCAAGTTACTTCCACAACCTGAGCCTTGGTATACTCATCTGTAAAATTGGGAAAGTGACAGATACTCTTCCCAGGTTCCAAGAGAATCAAAGCACTTAGTATAAAGTCTGAAAGCTATTTATGGCAGAAAGATGCACATTAATCTTGAATTAAATTGAACTCAACTCTATACAAAAAGACTGGAATCATATAATATTTTAGGCCATAGCCTGAATATGAAGGGATTTTAGAAATCACCACCTTTGGGTCCATTAACCAGCAAATTCTCTTCACTTCTTACCTATTTTCTCATTTGTCTCGCCATCCCATGACTGGGATTGTAGCATAGATTCCTTCTCTCTTCCTTTTGTGCTTCCTTCAATTTGAGTTTTGATGTTAAAACAATTATAATAGCTATCATACTTAACCAGTATGGCCTATCATTTGATTGGGAACACTGACAGTGATATGGATGGTCCACCCTCCCTCCCAGTGCGGGAATCCTCTCCATTTTCTCCCTGACAGGTGACTCTCCTCTTTCTACTGAGGCAGGTCCAGAACTCACCACATGCAGAGAGCCTCCCGCTGCTGGATGGGTTCTATCGGTAGGACACACTGTATAAAACTAAAAGAAATTGTTAGAAATTGTTATCAAGCTCAAAGTTTTCAACTTGTATTTGAAGGCAATGTGGCACAATGAGGAAAGTGATAGGTAGACAAGTCATTCCCATGTGGGCTCCAGGCTTTGTTATGCACTCACTTGCTGTATGATTTGTGACAAGTCATATATCTTCTTGAAGATATTTGAAGATATTTCTATTTCCCCATCTGAAAGACTGTGGATAATAATCTCTATTTTATACAGAGTGGTGAGGGATATCAGTCTACCTGTTTTTTAAAATAAAATTTGATTCAGATAACTGATAAGTGAAGGAGACAAAAGCACATTTGCTCTGGTGGAAATAAGAGAAAACGGTCTGCATTTTAACTGAGTTTTCTCCTTGCCCTATGCAAGGACTCTACAGGCAGCACAGGGTGAAAATCATCTAGAATGAACAACCTTGCTGTGCTCTGTGTGAAGAAATGGTAGCACAGAGAGGTTAAATGAGCTACTAGAAGACCCAAAGATGGAATACAGACTTAGGTCCATGTTACTCCCACCCCACTGCCCTAAACCTAGTTCCACATTTCCTCAGGTTACATTATTCATTCTAGGATATGATTTTTTTTTTTTTTTTTAGTTTTTCCTTTTGTTACACATTTGAAAAGACTCTCCCCCCATGTTTTCCTCCCAACCCTCATTCAGTCTCTGGGAATCTTCAGATTCTTCTGCACTTGTTGACATTCTTCAAAATGCTCTTATATTTTGGGGGCTTTTTTGTGAGGAGCGGGTTAAGTAATATGGTTTGAACTTTTTGCTTTGAGATGATTATAGATTCTCATGGATTTTCGAAAATATTACAGAGAGTTCTTGTGTACACTTCATCTAGGCTTCAGCAAAGGTTGCATCTTGGGATGCCTGGGTGGCTCAGCGGTTGAGCGTCTGCCTTTGGGCTCAGGGCATGATCCCGTGGTCTCGAGATCAAGTCCCACATCGGGCTCCCTGCATGGGGCCTGCTTCTCCCTCTGCCTCTGTCTGTTTCTCTCTCTCTCATGAATAAATAAATAAAATCTTTTTAGAAAAAGGTTGAACCTTACATAATTATAGTAATGAATAACAATTTCAAAACCAGGACATTTACATCAGTATACCATGTGTGCATAGTTCTATGCCATTTTATTACATGTAATCACTATCACAATCAAGATATAAGAACTACATCATCACCACAATGATCTCTCAGATGCTATCCTTTATGATCACACCCACTCCACTCACCCTTACCATCCTATATTATACATACATAACTTATTACAGTCAATTGGTGTTGACATTTACCATTTTGAGATAAGTACAAAAACTACCTCTCTTTAAATCCTTTTACCTTTCCACATATGCTTATGTTAAATATTTCCTCCACATATTGAAAACTGCATCAATGTTGTAATCATTGCTTCAACATCACATGTAATTTTTTAAAGATTATTTATTTATTCATGAGCGACACAAAGAGGAAGAGAGAGGCACAGACACAGGCAGAGGGAGAAGCAGGCTCTCTGCAGGGAGCCCGATGTGGGACTCGATCCTGGGACTCCAGGATCACTTTCTGAACTGAAGGCAGACGCTCAACCGCTGAGCCACCCTGGCATTCCAACATCACATATAATTTAGAAAGCAGAGATAAAAGAGTTTACTGTATTTACCTGTATTTTTACTCTTTGTATTATTTCTTTCTTTTTGACATTTCAAAAGTCTTTATCATTTTTCTTCTGTTTTAAGAACTTCCTTTTCCCATTCTTTTAGGGGAGGTCTTCTGTTGACAAATACTCTTTTTCCTTTTGATGAAGTTTTTCCTTCATCAAAATGTTTTAATCCTTGAAAGATATTTTTGCTAGATATTGGATACTGAGTTTACAGTTCTTTTCTTTCAGTATTGAAGAACAGTGTGTCACTTTTATTTGGTCTCTATAGTTTCTGATGTGAAATCTGTTATGTTCAAATTTATTTTCCTCTATAGGTAAGGTGTTATTTTCTCTCACTGCTTTCAAGATTCTTTCCTTAGTTTGAGTGTAATGTTTCTTGGCATGGATTTCCCTCATTTTTTTCTGTTTTGGGTTCACTCACTCTCTTGAATCTCTGGGTTTATGTCTTTTGCCAAATTTGAGAAGATTTTAGCCATTTCAAACAATTTTTTCACCTCTCCTTCTGGAATTCTAATCACATGAATGTTAGATTTTTGGTTCCACAGGTCCCTGAGGTTCTGTTCATTCTTCTTTTTAGTCTATTTTTTTCTCTATTGTTAGATCTAGTAACTTCTATTGTTATATCCTCAGGTTCATTCATTCTTTTCTTTGCCCCCTGCCCTGTTACTGATCCCATCCTCAAGCAGTAAAAGTCCAGATTCCTCATGTGGTCTGACATCTTGGAGAAGAAGGAAGTATTCATTACTGACTAGTAGGAATGAAATTCCCAGTTCCCTACCTTTCTCTGACACCACCTGGTAGAGGGTTGGAGGAAAGATAGAAGTCTAGACTCACCAGTCCTCCCTTGGTGAGGGTGGAAACGGGCAGGTTTTTGTTTTGTTTTTTTGTTTTTTTGTTTTTTTTACCATGGTGTTTGGCTAGATTGGACAATTACTGTCTTAAAGTTTTCTGTCCTACTAGGCCAACCCCTCCCCTCCCCCACCTTTTTTTTTTTTTTTTTGTCATTTGTTTAACAAGGATAGGCTTTGGGAAGACATTTTTTTATCTGTGCCCATTGGCATTTCTATGCTTCTGGTTTCTCAAGCATCCATTCTAGCATATATGAAGCAAAAATCAAACCTAGGGAACTCACCACTATATCATTTCTCAGGTCTTAAGGAACAGCCAATCTTCCCTCTTCTCTCCACTTTTCAGGTTTTCTATGTTTGTTCCATAAGTAATGTATGTGGTTTTTAGTTCTACTTAGCGGGAGAAATAGGGAAGAGTGCATCTACTCCATCCTTTCCCAGAATGTCTGTAATGTCTTACCTTTTCTTTTTAATGCATTTATTTTTTTTTTGGAAACTCAGTTTTGACACTACAGTAATGCCAATATTCTTAAGACACAAGCTCAAATGAGAACAAGGAAAAAAAAAAAGAAAAGGACCATCTTTCATCTCCTAAACTAGTGGGTTTTTTTTTCAATGACAATTCTGAATGCTGTCCATATTGCAGTAAAACTAAGACACTGACCAAGAATCTTAGTGCAATATAAGTTGGTGCAATTTTAAATTGGTGCAATATATTTTGAGAGCATGCATAGCAGAAGCTTATAGTGATTAATCCTATAATCTCTTATAGGAATTGATTCTAAAAAATAATTTGACAAATTATCTATTTATCCAATATCATCTACTTTTGAAAAAATATATTAAAAAATTAAAAGCTCACCAATAGAGAGATGATGGAGTAAATATATAAAAGCAGTAAACAATTCTTCAACTAGGGTATAATGAACGCTAGGAGAAAACATGAGAACTTGCTTTGATACAACATTAAATGAAAAGAACAGAATATAAGAGGGTATTTGTATTTGTTGGTGTGTGAAAATGTGCTCATGGAAACAACTAAAAAAGAATATGTAAAATTAAAAACAGTTGTCAGGCTCAGCAGAATGATAATGAATTAATTCATTCATCTAATAAATATTTATTGAGTATGTTCTATATACCAAGCACAGTTTAAGGTGCTAAGGATACACAAATGAATACAAAAATGACGAAAATCCCTATTCCTGCGGCTTACTTTCTAATAGATAGAGAAACAAGTAATAAAATAAATAATATATTACAGTTTGCTGGATGGTAATAAGTGCTATACATAAAAATAAAGCAGGAAGATTAGGTATATGGGGGGCCAAGGGATATGATTTAATTTTAAATGTATGACTTTTTACTTTTAAATATTAATCCATGAATTTATAAGTTTTCAAACAAAATATTATTTTTGTAACAGTTTCTTTTTTCACAAGATCAATCATCATTACATTAAGAATAATATAGAGCCATTGCTATTTGTACATAACTATCACTACACTAAATTCAAAAGGGTATTTATTATAACTGCTTGTTTACTTGTTATACTTGTATCTTAGCCAAACTTTTGAAAGAACCATCTATATTTATAGTCTCCATTTCTTTACATTTTCTTCATCCCCAAACTCACTCATTATCTTATATACCTGGCTTGAACTCCTGCCATGCCACTAAAATGGCACTCAACAAAGTCCCTGATGACCTCTACATCACTTCAAGTGTTGAGCATTTTAATACTTTAATTATCAAGTAGCAGGTGGCAGTATTAGTCACTCCCTCTTTTTTAGAAAAGCCCTCTCTTCTTGGTTACATGATGCCATACTATCTTGGTTTTCTTGTAACGCTCTGTCCAATTCCTCTCATTCTCTTTTGTGAGATTCTCATCATCTACCCAACTTTTAAACTGAGGAATTTCTCAGAGCTCTGTCCTAATCCTCTCTCTCCAATTCATACAACCTCCCTGAGAGACTACATCTGCCCTCACTATTCTGGTGATAACTCTTGAATCCGTACCTCCAAATACCTCTCTTCAGTCACACCTCACTGCCTACTTGACATCTCCACTTGGATATCTCTCAGGCACATCTAGCTGTATGTTTCCAAGGCCAAGTTCATCATCTCCTCTTTCCAACCAACTCTGCCAAAACTCTTTTCTCTTATATTAAAACCCTTGTCTTCAGTAAATGGCACCACCATCCCTTCTGTTGTGTATGTATGCCAGACAACCTTGGGGTCATCTGGAACTCCTACCTCTCTTTTACCCTCCACATCTACTCAATTAAAGGTTAAATCGATTCAATCTTCTGTTAACCCTCGAATCTATCCACTTGTTTTCATCATTACTGTTACCAATCTAACTCATCATCAGCTGTAGCCTAAGGTATTGCAAAAAACTTCTAAACAACTGTCCTCCTTCTAAGATATTTTCTATTAAGCATTAAGACTGATCTTTCTAAACTGCCATTCTGATCATGTCCTGCTTGATTTCTTCACAGTGCCTTTAGAATCAAATCCAGCTCTTTACCTTGGCTTACAAAGCTCTCTTCAATCTTACTTCTACCTACCTCTCTAGCCACTTTCTCTTTAGAATTTCATGTTCCAATCATATTGGCCTTTGCTCATCAAAAAATGTAATGTTCTTTCTCATCTCTAAGTCTTCAAACACATTTTATTACTTCACACATATCCCTACTTACTACGATTTCACATATTCATCTTTAAGTTCTCAGCATAAGTAACACACCTAGGGAAGGTCTCTTATCCTTGGAGCAGGTTAAATCCTAAATGCTGAATAGTTTCCACAGCATGTTGAATTCTCCCTGTTGTCACAGTTATCACACTTTACTATAGTTACACTTTTAATATCTAGCCCAGAAGACCATGAACTCTATAAGAACAGTAATCACACCTCTCTCTACTATGTTGTTCTGATATATTTCCTGGTCTACTACAACTACTTGTAAGGATTTATTGACAGGGAGAAGGAGGGAGGGAAGAAGGAAGTAAGGATGAAGGGAAGGCAGGAAAGGAGGGAGAAAGAGAAGGCATAATGTTTACCCAGTCAGTCTTGAGTGAGTCAGGGAAAAGTGAAAGAAATGGTTAGGGAATTTACTGAATTAATAAGCTATTTGAATCTTTTTAAAGTCATCCATTTCACATGTGTTTCTTAAAAACCGTAAAAAAGCTATTTTGAATTTTACAGTAAGGAAACTGGGGCTTATAAAGGAAATATCATAGCTCATCATGTTATATCTTCCATTTAGAATCCATTTCCTTAATTTTGTTCATGTCTCATTTCCTTGAGATCTAGCTGAGGTACCAAGTACACCCCAAGATTCTCCTTTACTCTCCACAGCCCTGATCATATATAATTTTATTTCTCTTCTCTAATCTCAGAGCACACTTTATTAATTCCATAGTGGTTTTTAGCACAATGTTCCTTATATTGTACTTATTTCTGTTTGTGTTTCATTTCAACTTGTAGAAAATAAAATTTAAAAAATCCAGATCAGATTATTCATATTATCAGATTCATATTATCACCCCAAGACCTAGCATAAAGTTAGATGCTCAAAAGAATTGTATTAAAAAGAAGCCAGTTCTGAGATTTAGTCTAATATCCTCAATCTACTATAATGGACAAGTAATTAGAAAAGTTACTTCAGACCTACCAAACACCAAACAGCAGCACACAACTTCCTGCATATCTGTGTCCCCATCTCCCACATTCCTCATGCATAGAATATGGGAGGGAGTCCTGAGGTCTGGTTAATGCCACCACTTACTGCTTGCATAAATATTCTAGGCTTAGTTTAAATAAGAATATAGATTTTGGCTGCCTTATAATGCCAGTTCCCTGCACTGCCTATCACAAAGCAATTTTATTTAGCCTTGGACAATATTTAAAAATATTAATGAATTGTGGTTGCAAAAACTTGGGCCTTAACAACCAATACTTCTTAAGAAGTCTAACATGAAAACAAAATTAGAGTGAACTAAAACAGGCAGAAAGCTTCTGAATATTCCAACTTCTCCATTTTGCTGCTAGGTATTCTAACTTTTTCTCCTCAAGGCAGAATAATCTTGAGTAGTCAAAAGCACAATGGCTTTTTTTTTTTTTAAAGATTTTATTTATTCATGAGAGAGACACACACACACACACAGAGAGAAGCAGAGACACAGGCAGTGAGAGAAGCAGGCTCCATGCAGGGAGCCCAACATGGGACTCGATCCTGGGTCTCCAGGATCACACCCTGGGCCTAAGG
Organism: Vulpes lagopus; assembly: GCF_018345385.1. Classification (NCBI taxonomy): domain Eukaryota; kingdom Metazoa; phylum Chordata; class Mammalia; order Carnivora; family Canidae; genus Vulpes; species Vulpes lagopus. Next base: position 52,229,623 of record NC_054846.1, read on the forward strand.
CAGGCGCTGAACCCCCAGCCACCCAGGGATCCCCATGCACAATGGCTTTTTAATTGCTTCTTTTGCTCATCTGCTTTCTACACCTAGTTTGATTATTAAACCTATGCTAAGGCCTGTAGGCATCTTTACTTAGCATCAGTACGGTCCCCTATAACAGAAGTAAAAAAAGAATGTTTTATTTCACCTTGAAGGGGTGAAAGTGTCTTTTTCTAATCTGGTACATATTTCATAGGAAATTTAGAATTTTTAATATTTGTCATGAAGTAAGACTTCTTCCAAGGCCTGTTTGGGATATTAAAGGAAGTGAATCCCCTAGATAAGAAATGGATCAGAAATTTCTTTTGTTTGTTTGCCTTGATATTGGGGAAACCAAAATTAGGAAAACACTAAAGGAGATAGTCTAATACTGGGATCTATAATGTGTTTGTCAGTCTTGAGTAAGACTGTTGTCTAGAATCCTAGAATCCTAAATTGTGATGGACCCTTCTGGGCCAATAAAATCTAATAATCTGAGAGCCAAACAGTCATATATTTTTTTTGTTGCCCTAAGAGCATTTAGAATAATGACTATTGGAAGACAGGTTCTGATACAGGTAATTGATACAGAAATGGAAGAAAATCCTAAGCAGAAAACACCAAAAGGGCAGAAAGAATCTTCAGGACAAACCAGTAGCAAGAAGCATAACAATTATGGCATGTACAGATCAGTTAATAAAATTCCAAAAAGAAAATTGTCTTTGAGAACAGATCTTTTCTGTCATATACATACTGTATCTCCAATATCTAGAATAGTATGTGGCACATTAAGGTGATCAATAAAATCTTATAAGTAAACAATATCTTAGTCTGCCTTTAAGAAAGGGGACTATGAAGGAATGTGAGTAGCTCTGCATCCAAAATCCGGGGTCAGCAAAGTCAAAAAGGATGAGATGAGACATACCAACAACCTGATTTGCTCTGGCACCTCGTGTCTTATCAGCCTGATGAACTACAATAAACTGAATTCTGAGCATTTAAGCTCTTTCAGACCATTAGAGAAGCCCAATGACTGGATAATGGCCATGCTGAGAGCCTGCCAACATTGGATAAAAGCACTAACTTCATCCTCAGGTATTATAATATAAATGTAGGGACTCATTAATATTTCAAAATCTTGTCAAGAGCCCTGACAGGCCCCAAATGATAATCCATAAGAAACAAAACAAAACAAAATGAACTGATTAAGGCTTAAGATTTTAAAAGCATAAAAAAGAAGACTCCAGCATTAAACAACTGGGAAAAAGGGATGGTGATTATGGTTGCTGTGTAAGATCCCAACGTAGAGACTCATAAAAGAAGTGCAATGCTATTTTGAGGGCCCTCATTATCAGATCAACAGTGATGTCCTTTTGTTGGCAAGGTTTGAAGTACACATCTACACATACACCTATTAACAGAGAGATGTACTATATTTTTATCCACTGGGCTGAATTCAGAAACTCAAAACAAAGGCCTACCTCTTACCCAGATCCCATTGTCAAAAGGAGATCCAGGAATAGCAGTATAGTTGACTTGATGCAGCAAAGCAAAAAAATAAAACATAAAAAAATAGGCCCAGGAAGATATTTTTATTGTGTAATAAACAATTTTTATTATCATTGAATGCCTACACTTTTACAAACCTGAGCTTCTCAGCCCAGCATTTATAGAAAATTGCCAAGAATCGTTTGTAGATAAAAGCACAATTCAATATTTATGAATTGCTAGTTTTCTATAAATATAGACATTTGGAGATGATCTTTTCACTAGTCATTAAAATTTGAACAGGGATCAAAGCTAGAATAATATTAACAATTCCTCACATTTGTATAGTGTTTTACATAATGCTATTAATAATAGATGACATTTATTGAGCACTTAGCAAGTGCCAGGCACTTTACATGTGAATTCTCATAACAAATTCAGTTCAGTTCAACAAGCATTCAATTAATACCTACTGTGTGATAGATGAATAACACCGGTTTCTGTCTTTAAAAACTCTCATTTTGGTGCAATTAATGTTTGTTGAAAGAATAAATAAATGGTTGGATGAAAAATTAAGTGGTTTGGATGGTAGTATGGGGTAATATAAATAACACCGGCTCCTCCTCTAAGTATCTATGGTATTGAGAAAGTACTTACCCTCTCCTAGCCTCAATTTTTTCATCTGTAATATAGGAAAATTTAAGTTCTCTCTTGTAAAACTGTTGTGATAATAATAACAGCAAATGTAAAATATATAAAAATAGGCTCTCAGTTAAGTGAGAGCAGTTATTATCATCATCACCACCATAATGCTATTTTAAGCAAGCCTATCAAACTCTCCTCACCCTGGCTACAGCAATGGGCAAATATAACTTTAACATCCACAAATCACATAAGATACCATGATAAAAAGGCCAACAGGACAGGAAGTTTACCAAGTAACAGACTGCACCTGACCTCTTAATGGAATGCTGGTTATTCCATATGTGGAACCATGTTCCCTATTTCAAAATTCTCACAGAGCCCTAAACCTAGATCCCGGATGATGGCCATCCAAAAACTCATCTTACTCCTCTCAGTGCCAGAAAGGCTCAGCCCTAGCCACCCAGCACATAAACTCTGAGACCTGGGTCAAATTCTCCAACCAGAAGTAGGTCCCTTTCCGGTCACTTACCATTTGGGTCTGCTGGTAGATTTCACCATAGGGGCCATCCCATCTCTATAAAGACTCTTGGTTTTACTGAAGTTAACAATGTTGAAAATGACTCTCTGAAAAAAAGGGAAAAGTTTATCAGAAGATTATGCTATGGAAGTTGTCACTTCCTGCTAATTAGGAATGGAAATGATAAGCAGGGTTAGAGGAAGCCATATGGACTAGTTGCCAAAAGTAAAGTGATAATAAATGGTGCCTGAAGAAATTCAATGTATTTGTGGCAGTTTAGTATAGTAGTCAAGAGCACAGACTCTGGAACCTGGAAGTCTGAGTTTTAATCCCACCCTACACTCTCAAGCTGTGTGACCTTGCCAAGCTACTAAACCTTACTATGTCTTAGTTTCCTCATTTAAAAAATGAGGATAATAACAGTACTTAGGATTACTGATGATAATTAAGTTAATATATGTACAGTGTTTGGAACCATGTTTTGTACATAGTTAATGCTACATAAGTTTTAGCTATTTTTATTAACTGTGCCCTTTCTCCAGGTTGACCTACAATTTACATGTAAATGAATAACAGTATTATCAGAGTAACAATATTGCATTTAAAGTTCAAAAAAGATAATAACTGAATGCTTGTTGAAGTTAAAAAAATTCTGCAACTATTCAGCATCCCATATAACCTGGAGGATATATGCTCTCTTCTGCACCTTCTTTTGTTATCCTCTGCTGAGGGTGAGAGATACTGAGCTCAACCCTAATCTCAGCATAAATTTATAGAAGCATAGGTACATAGATAAGTCCCTTCCCCTTTCTGGGCCTCACCTTTAAAATGGGGGAGTGGAGTGGTCTACATGACTAAAATATTTCCAGAAGGATGGTATAATTAAAAGAGATCACCCTTTGTTTTAGTAAGCAATTTTATTTTAAGTGGAGAAGAGAGATGGGGCAAGAGAAGAGAACTGGGGTTAAAATACATGTAATGACCATTGAAATAGTCCAAAAGAGAGAGGATATGGTCTAGAACAAAGGTAGCAAAAATAGAGAAAAAGTGAAAACTTCCAAAAGGTTGCCATAGGTTAGTTTTTCTCTCCATAGGCAATGAAAGAAAGGGAAGCATCAAAATTCACATATTATTTCGTTGAGCAAATATTTATCATCTGATATATTATAAAATATCAAGTGCTAGGAATTTTATACATTTTTGTTAATTTTAAATATTCCCTTTAACTATACAAAATATTAACATCTCTATTTTACAGGTATGGAAACTGAGCTCAGAGAGATAAATTAACTTGTCCAAAGTCATGCAATCAATATATGGAAAGTGGATTTTTAAATCCAAAGAATAAAAAAAGATAAGTAAAATGTCCATGATCTCTACCCTTGAGTTACTCACTAAGGTTCCAAAATTCCATAACTCTAACCAAGCCTGTTTTGTAAAGTAAGGGCAAAAATAAATACAACGGTAATTTTTTAAGCCTTTAAAATTTTGTTTTCTTAAAAAAGAAAACCAAAACTATTTTCTCTGGACTCATATTTGGGACTACTATAAAATGCTTTGTTCTATGAAATAAGCTCTTAGGAATAACATGTTTTCCTTTCTCCTCAGAGACCCAGCTACTGACCCCATCACCTGGCATTTAAGTTGCAGACCTCTTTTCTGTCATTAAATTAAGTCATCAAGAATGTCCAAGACTGTTCAAATATTAATAACCTGGACCTGCCTGTTGTCAGTTCAATTACTTTTCCCATGGTCTTGGCTACTGTCTGATTTAAGAAAAATCAATATCAAGGGGACAAATGGCCTTTGAACCTCATGGGGCTTAATCCCCCTTTTCTCTTCTGAGATTTTCCAGGTATCAGATCCATTTCCAGTGAACCTGGAAGCCATATTGCACTTTCGGGAGCTAGATTAGCGCTAAATGTAAGGGAAAATCTAATACAGAAATAATGTTCATATATGAAGCTCGAATAAAGAAATGAGAAAGTGAAGTGTCTATTGATCATTAGTATCCTCTACCTAGGAAAATTTCCCAGGTCATTGAAATATACTATATTATTTAGCTACTTCATCCATAAACAAAAGTTGTCTATGTTAGCTCAATTTTAGGCATGAAGGAATTGAAGCTAATAAAAGACCATAAAGACTAAACTTTCTTTATGACACTCCATACAAAAACAATACCATCTCTTACCATTCTCCACCTAACATTCTTTTAACGTTTTCCAGCTTACTTAGCAAGGCAACATGTGGCTGTGAGAATCAAAGGTATCTGGAAGTAGGCGGTGCAGGAAATCATGGCTCTCTGTATTTTACACTTAAGTATCTATTATTTACCTCAAATGCATCACAAGAAACAGCATCCATAAGGTAATGGTAACAACAATTATAATAATAGCTAATAACTCCTGAGTACTCTCTATGTACCAAATTCTGAGTTAAGTACTTGTTCACATTATTTCAGTGTTTTATGTATTAGAATCACTTGATAGCTTTTAAAAACAGCTGATGCTTAGGCCTCAACTCCAATCACACACTCTGATATCTGATGTATTATCTCATTTATTTTGAGGATAATGAACTTTCTTTTTTTTTTTTTTTTTATGATAGTCACACACAGAGAGAGAGAGAGAGAGAGAGAGAGGCAGAGACACAGGCAGAGGGAGAACCAGGCTCCATGCACCGGGAGCCCGATGTGGGACTTGATCCCAGATCTCCAAGATTGTGCCCTGGGCCAAAGGCAGGCGCCAAACCGCTGCGCCACCCAGGGATCCCTGATAATGAACTTTCTGACACAGAGACTATTATTTATCTATTACTTATTATTTATTTATTTATGTATATATGAGGAAAGTAATACTGAGATTAAGTAAATTAGAATCATATAATTAATAAGTAGAAGAGCTAGAATTTGAACCAAGTCCACTGACTCAAAAGTAATAAGATCATGGACATCACAGGCAGATACAACTGTACCGAAACCCAGTTCCCCACTAATTCTGTGAGCTTGGGCAAGATAATTTTTATATTGATTATTTATATCTGAAATTGGGATGATGACAGCATTCTAACAAAGTTTTATAAGAGTCTTTGAGATTATATAAGTAAATCACCCAGCATGTTGGTGTAGGTACTGAGTACCTACCACATAAGAGATACTCAATATTTATCAATCCTTCCCCCTTATCTTCCATAAAATAGGATCTTTTAGTTCATTAGTTCCTTCCTTTCTTCCTTTTGTTTCTTTTTCTTTCTTCTTTAGATTTAAATTTTTAATCAAGACTTCTTGCTTTAGCAATATGGTGGTACTCTAAATCAGAGCTTTGTAAATTAGTGGCCTCTAGCACACTGGTAGCCTGAGGGTGGATTATAGCTTTCAAGCTGCCATATGTGAAGCCTGGAGCTCTGTCCATTCTGTCCAAGTGGTTCATGGTGCTATGGAGGAGTGCAACCTTCATTCTTGGTGTAAGCCATGGAGGATCCAGGATGGCTGGGTATAGAATGAATAGTCTGTATGCTGTATAGGCAGTGGACTTGATTCTCTGGCTTTGCATATATTTGATACTTTTGTCTAATCATGAGTAAGTTTCCCATTAAGGTTGTCCAAGCTACTCCCAGGGACTATTCCAAATAAGCCTGTGTATTTTGCAAATTAGAGGGTCATCGCAATTCTAAAATATTTCATTATCTAAAAATATTTTATTAAAAGTTTGAATAGATTTGAAAGTCATTTGATTTTCACATGAAATTTCAACATTGCAATTATGAGTGAAAGGAAAGGGAGAGCTGTTCAATGACTTAAATATAATTTCATACAGTTTAAATATTTGAACAGTTTTAAATTTTTTATCACTATTGTATGAACAGTTTCTCATTGATGGTGACTATTAAGATTTTTGAAGAGGTTGTCACTGAAGTCTTGATTAGGGATTGCACGTATCCAGGGGTGCAGAAATAAAATCTCATATAAAAGTGGTATGTTCCCAGATACAAACTGAAGAGTTTCAATTAAAAATTTGAAGATTTAGGGATTCCTGGGTGGCACAGCGGTTTAGCGCCTGCCTTTGGCCCAGGGCACGATCCTGGAAACCCGGGATCGAATCCCACGTCGGGTTCCTGGTGCATGCAGCCTGCTTCTCCCTCTGCCTATGTCTCTGCCTCTCTCTCTCTGTGTGACTATCATAAATAAAATAAAATAAAATAAAATAAAATAAAATAAAATAAAATAAAATTGAAGATTTAAAAAAATTGAAGATTTAAAAAAATAAATTTAACATTTGATTTCCTCTTTATAATATATGTTTTATTTTAGATTATATGTTAATTTCTTGGCTAAACTTTGTATGGTTATCTAAGAAATGTTCCCCAGTTACCCTAACATTCTATTCAATATCATCTTTTCTGTATGAATTAGTATTATTTTCTCTGTGTAGGTAGGCATGAAAAAAGTTGGAGATTTCTGCCACAGATAATCTTTTGCAAATCCTAGAAACCAGAGGAACATTTGGGAACATTACTTACATAAAGAGCTCCTAGTAAATAGAAATCCACAGATGCCAGAAAATTAAAGGGGCACAGAAAGCAGGTTGTTGGTTTTGCTATCTAGGTACTTAGATTTTAATAATCCATTGAAGGATAGCAAATGAGCCCTTAAATCTTCATGAGCCAGAATGTTTAGAATGAGATGCCTCCACAAATCTAGTACTCTCAAAATGATATAGTATTCATAGAATTATGGTCTAAAAGGAAATCATTCATAAGCAGTGGGAAATGACAAAAAGGCATGCCTAACTATTTTTGGGTTTGGGGTAGAAAGAATAATTTTTAAAAATGGGCCAGAACATTTTTGGTTTTGGTTTGAATTTAACCCAGGTCAAGTATTTAAAATAAATTTAGTTACAGGCAGATATCCCTGGAGCACCTAGTAAAAACAATGAAAAGTTGTTTAGAATACACACAGTTGCAGCCCAAGAACATAGAATTTCCATAAACAAAGTCCTATGGGAGTTAAGCTTTTGCACAAATTTATAAAACATATAAGGAAATAATCCACACTAAAAGTGAAAATCAACCAAAAACTGAATAACTTTAGTTATTTAGGCCACAAAGAATTTCTACTCATAAAACTATCTGGTCAACTATAAAGGAAGTATTTTTGAAATGACTAAAAAATTAAAATAACATTTCAAACAAATGAAAACAGAGGAAAACACAAGAACAAATTAAAGACCAGAGAAATTCTCTAAAACAACAAACAGAACTTCTAGAAATACATGTTTCACACTAACTGATCTTAAAATTCAGTAGACAGATTAAAATGTAGAATAGATAACATTTCCAAAACTCAACATAGTGAAGTAACAAAATAGAAATATGGCAAAAGGGGTAGCCCAGGTGGCTCAGCGGTTTAGTGCTGCCTTCGGTCCAGGGCATGATTCTGGACACCCGGGATCAAGTCCTGCATCAGGCTCCCTGCATGGAGCCTGCTTCTCCCTCTGCCTGTGTTTCTCTCTCTCTCTCTCTCTCTCTCTCTCTATGAATAAATAAATGAAATCTTTAAAAAATTATATGTGAAAAGGATACAGAGAAAAAAATTAAAATCTACATTAGATATGAGTTCTAGAAAGAGATAAACTGGGAGAGGCAAAAATCTCCAAAGAAAATGCTATTCAGGTTCAAGAATCACAAGTCCATCCAAAGCAGGATTTTAAAAAATAATCTAGATATAGACACATACAGTGAAAATTCATAATATACAAATAAAGGGCATGCTTTCAAAGCAAATCAGAGAAAACGTAAATTACCCACAAGACACAGAAATTAGACTTAAGCAGACTTAACACCAGCAACATGAGAGACCTAAAAATAATGTACTTACTATCACCCATAGAATAGAGTAAAATAAATTTTTAGACAAATAAAGCCTAAGAAGTATAGCAGTTTCAGACCCCGTGAAGGAGCTACTTACTAAAGGATGAACTTCAAAGAAAGAAAGTGAACATAAGAGTGGCAAGAAGCAACAGTGAGCAGAGTAACAAGTAGATCTAAATAAGCGTTGACTGCATAGAACTATTATTATGAACTAATAAATTTGAGAAGTGCTAATAAGCTTGCACCAAAACACTGATCAACAACAACAGATATGTTTGAAACTGGGGTGAAGTGGAGAGAGTCAAAATGAGAGTTAAAATATGATAAGGTCTTCACATGGTTCCAAAGGAGGACAGGGATGCTAAATCATCATGTGGCAGTTTAAGAGTAATCAGTATAATTATAGAAACATGGGGCAACTGGGTGGCTCAGATGGTTAAGGGTCTGCCTTTGGCTGAGGTCATGATCCCATGGTCCTAGGATTGAGCCTCCCATTGGGCCCCTGCTCAGCAGGGAGCCTGCTTCTCCCTCTTCCTCTGTCTGCCACTCCCCTTCCTATACTCCCCCTTCCCCCCTCCTCTTTCTGTCAAATAAATAAATAAAATACTTTTTAATAAAGAGAAACAAGAGTTATAAATTCTGAATGAGTGGGCACTTGGGTGGCTTAGTGGTTGAGTGTCTGCCTTCGGCTCAGGTCATGATCCTGGAGTCCTGGGATTGAGTGCTGCATTGGGCTCCCGCGGAGAGCCTGCTTCTCCCTTTGCCTGTGTCTCTAACTCTCTCTGTGTGTCTCTTGTGAATAAATAAATAAAATCTTAAAAAAATAAATAAATTCTGAATGAGTAAAAGGAAAAAGAGAATAAAGAAAACATGACAAATATAATAGAAGTTTCAACAGGATGGGAGGATAAAAAGCCAAGAAAAAAACATTGTATATGGAAAACTCAAAATAAAATAGTAAAAATAATTCCAAATATCAGTAATCACAAAAATTGGAAGTTGATTACATGTTTAAAAATTTTCTCAAACTGATTAGGAAAAAAAGTCCACATTTACTATCTTTCCCAGGTAATGACTAAAATGTAACATCTAAATGTAAATATATTTATATAGTACTGTAAAGATAATTAAAATGTAAAAGAATGTTTTTAAGGTTCAATAATATTCCATTGTGTGTATATATCACATTTTATTTATCTAATAATTCAATGAGGGACATTTACATTGCTTCCACCTCTTTGCTATTATGAATAATACTACTATGAACAAGGATGTTTACTTTTAATGCTAGCTGTATTCAATAGGTCACAAAATTCCTGAAAATTTGACAATCAGCCATTGAGAGCCAGTACCAACTGACTTCAGCATACCACAACCTGGAATCAATAAATGAGGATGCACATAAATCTTCCCTTGAGGATTCTAAAACTGGGAAACTTTGGGATGATTTAAAGCATGCTTGGAAGCTAAGATGGTGGCACAGTAGGAGGATCCTAGGCTTGCCTCATCCCTTAAACAACTTGGTAACTATCAAAGCATTCTGAATACTCAGGAAATAGACCTAATGAAAGAACAAACTGTACAACTACAGAGAGAGAAGAGGCCACTTCAAGGAAGGTAGGAAGTACAGAGGCCTGGTGTAAGGAAGAAATAGATCACGGGTACTATGGTGAAGACAGAGCCCCACTCAGTTGCAGAGAAAGGCCAGGGAGAGTGAAGTGAACAGGGGTAAGCACAAGGAGAAAACAAATGGTGTTGAGAAAACTGGACAGCAACATGAAAAAGAATGAAACTGGACCACTTTCTTACACCATACACAAAAATAAATTCAAAATATATGAAAGACCAATTGTGAGACAGGAAATCATCAAAATCCTAAAGGAGAACACAGGCAGTAACTTCAGCCAGAGAAACTTCTTACTAGATATGTCTCCTGAGGCAAAAAAAACAAAAGCAAAAATGAACTGTTGGGATTTCATCAAGATAAAAAGCTTCTGCACAGCAAAGGAAACAGCAAAATTAAAAGGCAAACTTCAGAAAAAGAGAAGATATTTGCAATTGATATATATGATAAAGGGGTTACTATCCAAAATCTGTAAAGAACTTAACTCAACATCCAAAAAAAAAAAAACCACAAATAATCCAGCTAATAAATGGGCAGAGATGTGAATAGACATTTTTTCCAAAGAAGACGTACAGATGCCTAACAGACATGTGAAAACATGCTCAACATCCCTCATCATCAGGGAAATAGAATATCAAAACTACAGTGAGATATCACCTCATACCAGTCATAATGGCTAAAATTAACAACACAGGAAACAACAGATCTTGGTGAGGATGAGGAGAAAGGGGAACCTTTCTACACTGTTGGTGGGAATGCAAACTGGTACAGCCACTATGGAAAACAGTATGCTGGTTCCTCAAAAAGTTAAAAAATAGAAATACCCTAAGATCCAGCAATTGCACTAGTAGAGAGAGAGAGAGAGAGAGAGAAACCATAAGAAACTTAACTATAGAGAACAAACTGAGGGTAGTTGGAGGGAGGCAGGTGGGAGATAGACTAAACGGGTGATGGGTACTAAGGAGAACACTTATTTATTTGTTTTAAGATTTTATTTATTTATTCATGAGAGACACAAAGAGAGACAAAGATTTAGGCAGAAGGAGAAGCAGGCCCCTGCAGGGAGCCCGATGTGGGACTGGATCCCAGGACCCCGGGATCACATCCTGCACCAGAGGCAGACGCTCTACCACTAAGCTACCCACACGTCCCTAAGGAGAGCACTTGTGATGAGCATTGGATGTTATATGTAAGTGACAAATCACTAAATTCTACTGAAATTAACATTACACTATATGTTAACTAATTATAATTAAAATAAAAAGTTGAAATGATTACTTGAAACCAAAAAAATCAATAACATATTTTGCCCACTTTGTCCATTAAAAATAAAGAATTTCTGTTGAATTTGGGAACAGGAAATTCAATTCAATCTTGCACTGAAGGTTCTAGTCAATGCAATAAGGTAATGAAAATTAAAAAAAAAATAAAAGGTTTGGAAAGGAAGAAATAAAGCTTTTTTTTAATATACATGTCAAGATGATTTTTTTTAAAGAATTTATGACTGTATCTCCATTTATTTTTATTTTGTTTGTTTTTGTTTTTTAGAGAGAGAGCAAGTAGGAGTGGGGCAAGGGGAGAGGGAGAGAGAATCTTTTTTTTTTTTTTTTAAAGATTTTATTTATTTATTCATCAGAGATACACAGAGCGAGAGAGAGAGGCGGAGACACAGGCAGAGGGAGAGGGAGAAGCAGGCTCCATGCACCGGGAGCCCGACGTGGGATTCGATCCCGGGTCTCCAGGATCCGCCCTGGGCCAAAGGCAGGCGCCAACCCGCTGCGCCACCCAGGGATCCCTGTCAAGATGATTTTGCATGTAGAATACCCCAAAATAATCTACAAACTATTAGAATTCATTAATACAAAGTCAAATTAAAAAATTAATTACATCTCTATATACTAGCAATAAATAATTGGAAAATAAAATGTAAAAGTGACGCTAATTATAACTTTCAAAAATACCCAAATATAATCAAATACCTAAAAATAAATGTAACAAAAACTATATGACCTATACACAGAAAATTGTAAAACTTTATGGAGACAAGTCAAAGACACTTAAATAAGTGGAGGAATAAAATAAAAATTGAAGATTCATTATTGAAAACAACCCAGTTCACTAAAATCCCAGCAGAGGGGTGTGCAGGTGTGTACACATGAGCGACCAGAGTTGATAAGCAAAACTTCTATGGGAAAGTGGAGGGCAAAAAATAGCAGACAGTCTTATCACATGACAAGACTACAGGGAAGTTATGAAATTAAAACAATGTGACTTACATTGCTATAGATCTGTAGAAATAGACCAATGGAACACAACAGAGAAACTAAAAAAGACTATATATATATATATCAGAGATTACATTTTTGATCAGATTGGAAAATTGAACTAACAATGAATCATGATGGACTAATGGGTCACCCATATGGAAAACACATCACATTAGATTCCTGCCCCATACCAAATACAAAAATAAATTCCAAATGGATTAAGGAATAAAAGTACACAGATTAGTCTATGGACTAAGAGTATATAAAGCCTTTTAAAACAAAGTACCAGACACATAAGCTATGAAGGAAAACATAGATATATTTGACTGCTTTACAAAAAAGCTATATCAAAATGTATTATAAACAAATGAAAAAGCAAGCCAATGATTAAAGAAGGTATATGTGACCCTCATAATGGAAAAGGATTATTAATCCTTATAATAAACTTATATATATATAAATATATAAACACAAATAAACATATAAAAACAAATAAACTCCCAGAACTATTTGGTGACAAAGCCAATAGTATATTTTAATGTAATATACACATACAAAAGTATAAAATCATACATGGGAATAATATCCATTTTTCAGGCCTATTGTTGCTTCTGGGAGAATGGAAGAGGGAAGGTGAGGTGTTTAACTGTACCTATAATGTTATATTTATCAAAATCAATAAAAGAAAGTAAAATCTAAAGAATGACAAATGTTCATATCTGTATAATCTTAGTTTTTATATTATTTTATGGGGAGTAGAAAATTTCCCGAATTTAAAAGTGTAAACACCATTAATATCTTTAATTCGTTAGAAATTGTAGTGTACAATGAAAAGAACCAGCATCACATTTTTTTCCAAATGGTTAACAAGTTCTTCTAACATCTTACTGAATAAATTATCCCTTTCTTTTTTAATTTCAATGGCCACTTTTCACATATAATAAACTAATATATGCTTGTGTTTATGTCTGGACTTCCATTTCTGTTTCAGTGATTTTGAGTTTATTCTAATGACAACCAGCCATTGTTTTGATAATTCTAGTTTTATGATATGTTTCTTTAGGGCAAATCTCTAGTTAATGTTCTCCTTTTATTATTTTTTATGGCTTCACACCTGTGAACTTTTTTGTCTTTAGTTGGTTATTTTCTTTCACAACTCATTTTGTTCATGCTTCCTTACATATTTTTAAATGTTATATTTTACAACGATTCCATGAAATTTTTCTTACACTTTTCCTTCTTTTGTTAGTCATTTGCAAATCATTTGTCCTAGTTTTATTCTACTAATGGTTATATTTAAATTAAAAAATGAATTAAAATCCTTAAGTTTGGTATTGTTAGTTTACATATGAGTGATGTCAGTAACTTCTTTTTAGACAACCATATGTTACTAACCTATTCTGATAATATCAAGAGATGTATAACATAATGGGAGAAAGCTGCTTGGGGAATGTCTGGTTAGTGGAAGGGGAGGTGGGCGGGGGGGGGTTGGGATTACTGGGTGATGGGCACTGAGGGGGGCACTTAACAAGATGAGCGCTGGGTGTTATACTATATGTTGGCAAATTGAACTCCAATAAAAATATACATATAAAAAAAAAAGAATGTCTGGTTATGTGTTCCAGTCCATGTGCCACCATGTAGCTAGGTCATCATGACTTAGGTTGAACTGCACAGTAGTTAAGGGTGACTTTCCTGAGGTGTCACAACATATCAAATGCTACACAGGTAATATGGCACTGAGTTGGGAATACAATATAGGTCTCTATTTTTTCAACCAATCAGCTACTTTCTATTCTCTATTTTTATATTGCCCATTCTGAGCCCAATCTAATTCCCAACACTGTGAAAAGAAATGTTGGAGTTCCACACCTACTAGTCCCTGTATACCTGACCATGTTTTATCATCTTTCTGAGCCCTATTTGCCTAATCTACAAAGAGGAAATTTATACCTAATAGAGTTGTTGCTGTTGTTAAATATTGTTACCAAGACAATATGATTGGGAAATGATAAAAGACTACACACGTGTGTAGGTATCCATACGTGTGTGTGTATATGTATATATACACATACATGGATATACATCTACACATATGTGTGTGTGTGTGGGGGGGGTGTATATATGATTAAATTAAGCTTCCTGCCCATGAGGAATCCAGTTTACCATCCAAATTCCTGAAAGAATGCCAGGAAATCCTGGACCTAGCAAATGCATGGAGTCTGGCATTTAGATAATCATTATGTGAAAAATGTATCCTTATCTATCATAAGCTGATGCTGAGGAGTCACAAGGAACCAACAAAGTTTGTTAATCATCTTCACCTGTGTCTTGTTAATTGGAAATTGTCAAAATCTTCACACAGATAGCGTAGTCTGATAGAGATGATAAAGAAATGGCTTACTGGTTGCATATTTAAAAAACTCTTCTCCTCAACGTGAGCTTGAGAAGGCAGCCAAGAGAAGTAGAGGGGAATGGAGCAAAACATTCTCATCAAGGGAAGTTTAGCATATCAAACAACGACATTAGCAATGTGACAGACGAAAAATAAGATCTTTCAGGGAGACTCTTTCTTCTCCCCATAACTCAGAATAAATACCCAAGAATATACAGACCAAAAAATGCTTCTCTTTCCTTAGTCTGACAGGATTTCCAACAGAGAGTTTATTATCATTTTCATTCAGTCATCAAAAAAAAACATTTAATTATTTCATTTAATAAAATTATAGGACTCTTAATCTGCTATGTGCCAGGATTAAAGGAATAAAGAAGAGTTGGCCCTTTACCCTCACTGAACTACTTATTGCGGTAAATTAACCTGTAACACACCTAAAGGAATAAAAAGCTGAGGCGACGTCTGTAGTGGAAAGAAAGCTGAATCTTTACTGATGAATAAAGACGGGCTGGGCAGAAAGAAAAGCATGGAAGACATCCTAGAGTCAGAGAAGTAATGAGAACAAAGGTTAATTGTTTTGTGGAATTATGAGCTGTTTCCTGTGGCTGGAGCAAAAAATTCTGGGGCTGGGTGGTTAAGAAATGAGACTGTGATATTAAAAGATATGCAAGACATATTAAGAAATTATAACTTTTATGAAAACAATATGAAGGGGCTATTAGAGAGTTTTAAGTATAGGTGTGAAAGGTTCAGATCTATGTTTTGAAAAGAGAAACACATGATTGACTTCCTGTTCTCCTCCAAATGTGATGGCAAAGTCAAGGAGAATGAATAGCACCAGCTGCCTGAATGGCTTCAATTCTAAGCCAATCTACAATGTGCCAAGAGAGTGAATTGCTACATTTACCCACTCCATGTTTCCCCTGCTCAGAGGTACCATGAAGTTAATAGGACAGATGGGGTAGTAGGTATATACACACATTTGATTTCTTAAATGAGCTACTCATCAGGCATAGGGAAAAAGCCAGAGGTCTTTTGTCTTTGTTTTGTTTTGTTTTCAGTGCCCCTGAAATTCTTAAATAGGAATGAAGAGGTTTCCATACTTAGGAAAACAAAAAACTCTTCCTTCTTTTGTTAATTCAATACCTCCCTTGAGATAGACTTACCACCCCTAGGTGGTCCCAGGGGGCTAACCACTTCCAGTCTCTATGAGGTTTGTACTCTACTTGCTTGTAAGGGAATGATTTCAATCTTGGGTTACCTTAGTTAATGCTGGCACAACTTTCCCTGATGATATACTTAATGCTTGTCTATTTTCTCACAAATGTGGTAGATTGATTGCAAAATTTTTCACAATTTGTCTTTCCACCCTGTAGCCACATTCTCTGCACTATCATTTTGCTGGTTCTTAAACCTGGATTGACCTTGTAACTGGCTTTAGCCAATAGTACTTGGTGGAAGTGATAATATACCAGTTCTGAGCTAAGATCTCAAGAAGTCTTGTGTAGTTCCATATTCTCTCTTGAAATCTTACTACCAGCAGTTGATCAAGTCCAGAGCAGGCTTACAGAGGATGAGAGACCACTCTGAAAAGAGACCATGTGTTCCAGCTGAAGTCATCCTAGAGCAGTCGACGGCCAGCTGACTTGGAAACATCAACCGAACTCAGCAGATTATCTACTTGATCCAGAACTGACCATCAATACATAAGAATCGCCCACCTGACCCACGGACTCTTGAGTGGTAATAAATGCTTATTGTTTTAAGCCACGGAATTTTGGAGTGCTTTATAATTTAGCAATAGCCAAATAATACACTATGTAATGCTTCAGTGACCAAAACTACAGGTAAAAAACATAAAAACAGAAAAGCCAAAACAAGAGAGCCAATGATAGGAAACATTACAAAGAAAGGAAATAAATAACTTTTATGTAGAATATAAAGAAGTCCAACTCGAAGAAGTTAGTGAACAGAATGGTGTTTACAAGGGGCTGGGATATGGGGCAGAAAGGGAAGATGCTGCAAAGTATATATTTCCACCTATAAGATAAATTAGTTCTAGGGATCTAATGAACAGCATGGTGATTGCAGTAAATAATACCATATTATATACTTGGAAGTTACTAAAATAGTAGATATTAAGTGTTCTCACAACAAAAAGGAAATGGTAATTACATAATGTGATAGAGGTATTAACTGAAACTATGGTAATAATCATTTTACAGTATATATCAAAGCAACAACTTGGACATCTTATATTTAAGCAATGTTATATGTCAATTGTATCTCAGGAAAGCTGAGAAGAAAGTTTTTAAGAAGAGAATAAAAATAGAAGTAAAAAAAATTCATTTACTTCATATTGTTCATAATCACACTATTTGGTATTAACTTATTTGTTTCTTCTTTATTATTTGTAATATTTTTATAGAAGTCTATTATCCCTTAAATATTAAGTATACTTATTTCTAAAATACATTTATAGTTGGTCATACTAATATATATTTTCAGGCAATTTCTCTTTAGATTTTTACTCTTTAAGTAACAGGGAAAAGATCGGTTCCTACCCTTGAGAATTTTACAAATTATCTGGGTTCATGGGAGGTGAAAACATGGATATGTTATAAGGCAACACTAGTTTCTTTCTCCTATCTGTAAAATGAGAAGTTTGGACAAGATTGTAGTCTTAGGAGGCAGAAACCAGAGTTCAAATCTTGCCTCCACCACTCAACTTTAGTATGTCATTTTATCTCAGGTGATCGATCCATAAAATCTGAATAATACTTACCTATCAGAAGGTACAATCTTAGCTAGATAGCTAAGGCAAATGCTCATTTAAGGGTTATTTCAGCTCCACGATATAGATTTCTATGGTTCTATTTTTATTAAGCACATATTATGTATTGGGTACTTTACCTGAAAAATCTCATTTAATAATCACAACAATGTGAGAAAATTTTTAATATTCCCATTTTATAGATGAGGAAACTAGAGTTGTCACAGACATTAAATAACTTGCCCAAGATCACAGTGCTGTTGAGTGGTAAAATAAGGATTCAAAATCAGGGGATTTGATTCAAAAGCTGGAGTTCTATATAGAAATCCA
Source organism: Vulpes lagopus (assembly GCF_018345385.1). NCBI lineage: Eukaryota > Metazoa > Chordata > Mammalia > Carnivora > Canidae > Vulpes > Vulpes lagopus. Next base: position 52,247,548 of record NC_054846.1, read on the forward strand.
TATTGCGTTCTTCTCAGTTCTGGACAATCTGGGCTTAAAAAGAAGAAGCAAACTCCTCTCCTTCCATTCAGAATCATGTTGCAGATTAAAAGGCAATATAAGAAAGATCCATGCTTTCAATTTTCCTATGAAGACAATTATTTTATCAAAATCTTTTGATGGATAGCAAACTGTAAAGCTGTACTTCTAAGAGAGAGAGAGAAAGAGGAAGAGAAAGAAAGAGAATGGCATTCACTTAGAAAGAACTTTCCTTTTCCCAAAGCATGTTGGAATTATATGATGTTCCACAGCATGGTTCTATGGTACTGCTTTCCAGGGCAGAGACCAAGCCACTGGCTGATATCAGATCAGATGTTGAATTTGTTCTCCAGCAGGAGGAAGGGCTATACTAAATCAAACAAATTCCCTCATCCATTTTCCCTGAGGCCAGTGACAACTGCTTATGAGTTACTAATAAAATAGAGGTCTAGGTTCAATCTCCAGCCAATCTCAGGGCTGTACTCAGGCCCATGGTCCATTTTATGTTCGGTGTGAGGGCTAGAACCAACATCAGGGTTGAGCCAAGGTTAAGATTCAGTCCATTGGAGGAAGGAATCAATCACTCTTCAAAATTAAAGAATAGTCAATAAACAAATAAAAATATTTTATAATTTGCAACATTAAATAAACATGTTTTGAAAAGTTGGTGCAACATCATCCTAATTATTTTGATACAATTACCCTGCTATGTTTGCCTGATAAATTTTTCATCACTCATGAAAGGCTCAGGCTGAGCTTTTACAAACTTCAAATTATTAGAATCCGCATTCTTGGAGCTTCAGCTTATAGCACTTTTAGAAACCTGGAAGAGATCAATTTTAAATAGAAAAAAATGGGAGTATCTTGTGGATTGCAAACAGCAGATAAAACGTTTCTTTATTAAAGTCTGCTCTATCCAATGAATTTCAGAGAACGCTAAGATCTCCCCTTTGTTTAAAGATAATCACATTTTTCTCGGAGTGGTTCACTAGGGCTTTACCCTGGGCATGAATTTTTCATGACTGATTGATTGAAAAGACAATGCCAACAGAGAATAATACAAGCATAGGGACCTATCTTACAAGGTAGAGTTAAATTACTCCAAGGGTTAGAATGACAAACCCAGGTGTTGCCTTCAACTTGGCAAGTAAATTGACAATTACAAATCTGTTGAAAAATGAGAAAAATCAATTAGGAAAAGGTTGACTTCTACTAAAAAGTAATGTTTACTTTATTGAACATGATTCAGTGGATTTTGGAAACAAACAAAGATAGTCCTACAGGAGAATGCCTATCTTTGGGTTGGTGAAAGGAGGAGTTAGAGGAAGAAGCAAGTTGGCCTGGAGAGAGCAGGCCTGTCTTCTCTGCCTGGTTTATTTGACCTTAGGAATATTCATTCCTATCTCTGATCTTCTATTTGCCCACTTCTAAAAATAGAGATAACTGACTAAAATCCAGAGTCACGGACTGAGAAGTTTGGACACAGTAAAACAGTTACATTACATTAAGAGCAAAAAGGGAAATTCTAGATTCTAGACCTATCTGATTAATTCCTTTATTCTCTCAAGAAATATTCACTGGTATGTGTCTATGTACTCCAAGCTATTTTATGTGTTAGGGATACACAGATGAACAAGTAACACATAAGTAAATAAACAAATGTAAAGTGCACTATGAGTAGTAAAAAGAACTATGAAAAAAGTTAATAAAGGGCCAGGGAATAGAGTGGAAGATGGTCTATGGTCTGTTTGGCTTAAAATTATTATTTTATATATAATATGTTGAACACCTACTAAATTCTAAAGAAATGGTTAAGCACTTTACTATTGTATATTATTCCTAATAACAAAAAAAATCTTATAAGTAAATCTTATTTTTTCATTTTATAGCTTCAGAAAGTAACATGAAGAAAAAGAGATCAAACAATTCTATTTGCTCGCCTTTCAGAGATAGGATGGACTCTCTCATCCAGATTTGTTTAGGACATTGAGAATGATGATATCACACATGCATGAAGAGAATATAAAAAGATTTATTACTCACATAATGAGGATTTCTGGCAAGAGCAGAATCATCTCCCAAAAGTCTGAAATTAGCTTGAGGAAACAGGAAAGGAGGCTTTCTTGGAGTTTTCTGCTGGGTAGGGGCTAGGGCCAAGGTGTGGATTCTCAAGTGCACAAGCAGAGCTTGTATGGTTTGAATTTCCTGCCGGTGCTAAAGGATGGCCCACTTGTGGTTCCTCATCAGCTTGTCCAGACTGAGACAAACGGGGAGGTGAGGGGATTTGGAAGGTATTAGCAGTCAAATATCAAAACTGAATTCAACTCTTTAACATATTTTCTAAAGATGATATAGCTTATGTTGTGGAGACAGGATGAATGGAACCCAAGCCTGGTTGTGTGTAACTCATTCTATGGGTTTTTTTTTTTTTTTCTATTTTACATGGTCATAACTCAAAAAGTTTCTGTCAATTCCCATCAATGGACCTGGGGATTATGTCTCAGGAAAGAAATACATACTATGCAGAAACACCAGAGAGATGGTAAGATGGTACGTGTCTGAACTGGCCTTACTATATAAAACATATTTTAAATACTTTTTAAGAAGAAAATTTGCTGAATCTGGTGAATATGACGTTGGCAAAATAAAGACTACCTTTCAGGGCTGTCAAGGCAGTTGAGAATTAAAGAAATCATATAAAAGTGAGATCAAAATTTTGCCTGTAATTTCCCTTCAAGTCATTTGCAAAATTTTAAGCTGCTCATAAACAGGTTGAGATGCTAATAAACCAAGTAAAAATTAGCATCAAGGTGGTTAAGATGCTAAATGAAGATTCTTAATAGTCTTGCAGTACTGTAGAAAAACAGTGTGGCTTTCAGGGCCCACTGAGTAAGAAAACCTGAGTAAATACTCCACACTATTTGAGATACCAGAATGGCTATGCCCTTGTAGTAAGGGCAAGGCAAACACATACCTGAATTTATAGACCTGAAATTCAGCCTTGACTAGATAGAGCTAATCTTTCCAAAACCTATCTGCCTGCCAGAAGAAAACTGAATCTTTTCAGAAGAAAATAGTATCAATATAAGCATCAACATTTAAAAATGCAATATTCTGCATTAACCAGATTTAACAAATATGTCAAAAAATAGAAACAAATGAGAAAGAGACAGACGGGACGGGACGGGAAGGGAAGGGAAGGGTAGGGAAGGGAAAGAGGAGGAAGAGAAGAAAGGAAAGAAAGAAGGAAGGAAGAAACCTCACCCAGATTATACTACTCCCCCCTTATCCACAGGTAATACATTCCAAGACTTCCAGTGGATCCCTGAAGCCACTGACAGTATGAAACTCTACATATATCACTTTTTTTTTAATACATCCATACCTATGATAGAGTTGAATTTAAAAATTAGGCACAGTAAGACACTAACAACAACTACTAATAAAATAGAACTATTAAAATAGTACAGTGTAATAAATGATATATGAATGTGGTTTCTCTCTCTCTTTCAAAGTATCTTGTACTATACTCACACCTCCTGTGATGAGGATGTAAGATGGGAAAATGTCTAAATGATGAGATTTAGATGCAGAACATAGGTATTGTGATATTAGCCTATTAACCTTCTGACATTATAACAGGAGCATCTGCTTCTGGACTATGATGCGACTGATCATAGGTAACTGAAACCATGGAAACCCAAACCACAGATAAGGGGGTACTAACATATCTAAATATTTCAAGTGTCAACAGAAACTTTAAAATAGTTATCATCTAATGTTTTTGAGAAAACAGAGAGAATATAGAAAAAATTTACCAGAGAACTGGAATGTAGATAAAAACACAAATGGAAATCTAGAAATTATAAACAAAATTTAATAATAGAAATTAAGATTTTTGTAGGTAGGTTTTAGTAACATAGGAGAGCCAGAAGAAGAAAGGAAAAGTGAAATGAGAAATTTGTCAAGAGAAAATATCCACATCAAAACACTCAAAGAGATGGAAACTACAAAAAAAGGTAAGACACATATTAAGTGTGGTAAAAAGGATCTAAATCTATGTAACTGTGTTCCAGAAAAAGATGAGAAAAAATAAAAGCAATATTTAAAGAAATTTTTTTATTTAAAGAAATATTAATCAAGAATTTTCCAAAATTTATAAAAGATATCAATCTACAGATTCAACAGGTTCTATGCACCCCAACAGGATAAATACAAAGGAAGTCAGATGTGGGCACACCATAGTACAGTGGCAGAAACCAAAGACGAAGAAAAAATCTTATAAGAAGCTGGAGAAAAATTACTTATAACTTCTAAAGGCCAACAATAAAATCCAGAGTTGACCTGTCAATATAAACAGAAGCTGAAGACAATGGAAGGGCATCATTCAAGTGTTGAATGAAAGAAGTAAAACTGACAACTTATACTTCAACACCCAAAGACATCCTTTAAAAATTAAGAACAGGAGGCAAGACGGCGGAGGAGTAGGGGTCCTCAACTACTCTGGTCCCACAAACTTACCTAGATAACTTTCACAACATCCTGAACACCTATGAATTCAACCTGAGATGTAAAGAGAGAACAGCTGGAATGCTGCAGAGAGAAAACTGATCGCTTCTGACCAAGTAGGAAGGTGGGAAGAGAAAAGGCAGGGAGAGGAGCCTCAGAAAGCCAGGGCAAGCCAGGGCACCAAAGTCGAGCCACAGACAATCGGGAACTTTAAAAATCTGGACCTGAAAGTCTTCCCTGACTGAAAAGTGTTCAGTGGGGAAATACGGCAGAATCGCAGGAGGGGCAATGAAGTCTCCATATTCCCAGAGACACAATAAGGATCCAGGGAGAAAGCTCACCTCAAAACGTGGCTGGATGGCGGTAAAAGGCTGGATCACTGCAACCCTCCAGCACCTTTTCCCAAAGGAAAAGCCAGCCAGTTACACAGGCAGGCACCAGAGCTCTCTTTACCCTACAGCCTGGCATCAGACAGAGGCAGGCCATCCTCCATTCCCTTCGAGAAAGGCAGACCCCCGGAGGACATGGGACAGCAAGAACTCTCCTGTTGCTGCACGCCCTTCAATTTGTGCAGATCCGTGTCCCTGCTTCTGCCCCCAGGAGCACTAGGCCAGTATGCACTGGAAGACTCTGGTTCAGTACTCACAGGGAGCTCTTGGCTCCAGAGCTGGATATTGGGCCACTGGCATTTTTTATTTTTTAATTTTTTTCGTCCTTCACCTGTGAGAGGCAAGGCCTCTAGGAAATAAAGGCCTCACAGGATAAACAGTTCACACCCAGCGGCGGGGGGGGGGCACCAGGCAGGGGGTGAGGCATCTCCGCTCAGGCACAGACATCAGAGATTCAGCCCAGCAGACCCCTCCCCCAGAAGAACTGCTGGAACAACAAGGGATGAGCAAGTTTACAGACCAGGCAGCACTGGAAAGATCCAAGACTGAGGGAAAAGAGTATAGAGAATTAGAGGTTTTGTTCCTTATGATTCACTTATTTTTTGAGTTAAAAATTTCCAATATTTTTTCTTTTCCTACCTTAACTACAATATTTTGCCAACTCATTTTTAAGTTTATATTCCTTTTTGACTTTCATACTTCTACAATTACATGTCTCAGATATATTTTTCATTTTTGGATTCCCTTCAACCTATTCAATTTAATTTTGGTAGGTATACGAGTTACGGGCTTTTGTTTTTTGTTTTTTCTGTCTTGTTTTGTTTTATAATGGTGGAAGCTAGTACCTTCTAAAACACGGACCACAATACACCCAGAAGCAACTGGAACACTGTGTTGGTTCATTCTGTGAGACTATATTCTCTCTTCCTTCCCATTCTGCCCCCCTCTTTTATCTTGTTTCTGTTTTTGTGGTCAATGTTGGGTCTCATTACATATAAATTTGACCTTGAGCATCTCCTAACATATAGAACAAAATAAAATAAGAACCAAGAGGATCATCATCTAGGTTCCCTTGGTGAGACTATATTCCCTCTCCACCACCACTTTCTACCCACCCCCACTTTTTTCTTTTCTCTTTTCTTTTGTTTTTTTGTTTTTGTTTTTGTTTTTGTTTTTATTTTTCTATTCTTTCTATTTTTTTAAAAAAATGTTTTTCACTTTCATGGTCCTTTTGTTTTATTCTGTTCTTCTTTTTCTTTTATTTTCTGGTCTCTGACCTCTTCAGAATTGTCTACGATGTACTTTTTTTAGGTTGTGGTTGATATTTTTGACTCTGCTAGCTCTTATAGCCACTCTGCAGTGGACAAAATGACAAGAACTAAGAACTCACCACACTAGAAAGAACCGAAAGTAATACTCTCCACCACAGAATTGCTGGGTAGGGACTGAAATACCATGCAGAGATACAATTCAGAAGTAGAATTATAAAATTACTAGTGACTCTGGAAAAAAAGCATTAAGGACTCTAGAGATTCTCTTACTGCAGAACTGAGATCTAATCAGGCCGAAATTAAAAATACTTTAACTGAGATGCAGTCTAAACTGGATGCTCTAATTGCTAGGGTTAATGAGGTAGAAGAGACAGTGAGTGACACAGAAGACAAGTTGATGGAAAGGAAGAAAACTGAGGGAAAAAAGAGAAAAACAATTAAGAACCCAAGAGGAAAGGCTTTGGGAAATAAATGATAGCTTGAGAAGGAATAATATTCATCTTGTTGGGATTCTAGAAGAGGGAGAGAGAGACAGAGGACCACAATGCATATTTGAACAAATCATAGCTGAGAACTTCCCTAATCTGGGGAAGGAAACAGGCATTTGGATCCAAGAGATAGAGAGGACCCCCCCACACACACCAAGTTAATAAAAGCCATTCAACACCTTGACATTTAAAAGTGAAACTTGCAAATTTCAAAGATAAAGGGAAAATTCTAAAAGCAGCTCAAGACAAAAGATACTTAACTTATATGGGGAGAAATATCAGATTAACAGCAGAACTCTCCACAGAGCCCTGGCAGGTCAGAAAGCGCTGGCAGGATATATTCAGGGTCCTAAATGAGAAGAATATGCAGCCAAGAATACTTTATCCAGCAAGGCTGTCATTCAGAATAGAGGGAGAGAGAAAGAGCTTCCAGAATAGACAGAAACTGAAAGAATATATGACCACCAAACCAGCTCTGCAAGAAATATTAAGGGGGGCCCTGTAAAAGAAAGAGTTAGCCCAAAGAAATAATCCACAAAAAGAGGTACTGAGTAGATAATACTATGATACTAAATTCATATCTTCCAATAGTTGCTCTGATCATGAATGGGCTAAATGATCCTACCAAAAGGTGCAGGGTTTTGGACTTGATAAAAAAGCAAGACCCATCTATTTGCTGTCTACAAGACTCATTTGAGAACTAATAACACCTCCAGCCTTAAAATGAAGGGGTGGAGAACCATTTACCATTCAAATGGTCCTCAAAAAAAAGCTGGGGTAGCAATTCTCATATCAGAAAATTAGATTTTATAACAAAGACTGTAATAAGAGATACAGAGGGACACTATATCATACTTAAAGAGTATATCCTACAAGAAGACCTAACAATTATGAAAATTTATGTCCCTGGTGTGGCAGCAGCCAAGTATATCAATCAATTAATAACCAAAGCAAAGAGATACATAGATAATAATACATTAATTGTAGGAGACTTCAACACGGCACTCTGAGCAAAAGACAGATTTTCTAAGCAGAACATCACCAAAGGAACAAAGGCCTTGAATGGTACACTGGACCAGATGGATTTCACAGATATATATAGAACATTCCATACTAATGCAACTGAATACACAACAACACAATATACTTGAGAAGACTCAAGTGCACATGGAACTTTCTCCAGAATAGATCACATACTGGGTCAAAAATCAGGTCTCAACCAATACTAAAAGATTGGGAATGTCCCCTGCATATTTTCAGACCACAATGCTTTGACACTAGAACTCCATCATAAGAAGAAATTTGGAAGAAACTCAAACATGTGGAGGTTAAAGAGTACCCAACTAAAAGATTAATGGGCTAACCAGGAAGTTAAAGAAGAACTATAAAGATTCATGAAAACTAATGTAAATGAATATATGACTGTTTAAAATCTTTGGGACACAGCAAAAGTGGTTCTAAGAGGGAAATACATTGCAATATAAACATCCCTCAAAAAAAAATGGAAAAAACTCAAATACACAAGCGAACCCTGCACCTAAAGGAACTGGAGAAAGAACAGCAAATAAAGCCTAAACCAAGCAGAAGAAGAGAGATAATAAAGATTAGAGCAGAACATGAAACAGAGCCCAGAAGAACTGTAGAACAGATCAACGAACCCAGGAGCTGGTTCTTTGAAATAATTAATAAGATAGATAAACCATTAGCCAGCCTTATTACAAAGAAAAGAGAAAAGACTCAAATTAATAAAATCACGAACAAAAGAGGAGAGATCACAAGCAATACCAAGGAAATACAAACAATATTAAAAATGTATTATGAGCAACTATATGGCAAAATATTAGCCAATTTGGAAAAACATGGATGCATTTCTGGAAACTAACAAATTACCAAAACTGAAACAGGAAGAAATAGGAAACCTGAACAGGCCAATAACCGGGAGGAAATTGAAGCAGGTATCAAAAACCTCCCAAGACACAAAAGTCCAGAGCCAGATGGCTTCCTAGGGGAACTCTACCAAACATTTAAAGAAGAAGTAATACCTATTCTACTAAAGCTATTTCAAAAGATAGAAATGGAGGGAATACTTCCAAACTTGTTCTATGAGGCCAGTATTACCTTGGTCCAAAACCAGATAAGATACCACCAAAAAAATTACAGACCAAAAGCTCTGATGAATATGGATGCAAAAATTCTCACCAAGATACTAGCCAATATGATTCAATAGTATGTTAAAAGGATTATTCGCCTTGACCAAGTGGGATTTATGCCCAGGATGCAAGGGTGGTTCAACACTCATAAAATAGTCAACGTAATAGATCACATCAACAAGAGAAAAAACAAGAACCATATGATCCTCTCAATAGATGCAGAGAAAGCATTTGAGAAAATACAGCATCCATTCCTGATAAAAATTCTTCAGAGTATAGGGATAGAGGGAACATTCCTCAATATCATAAAAGCCATTAATGAAAAGCCCACAGCAAATATCATTCTCAATGGGGAAACACTGGGAGCCTTTCCCCTAAGATCAGGAACAAGACAGGGATGTGCACTCTCACTACTGCTATTCAACATAGTACTAGAAGTCCTAGCCTCAGCAATCAGGCAACAAAAAGAAATAAAAGGCATTCAAATTGACAAAGAAGGAGTCAAACTCTCCCTCTTCATAGGTTACAAGATACTGTATTTAGAAAACCCAAAGGACTCCACCCCAAGATTGCTAGAACTCATACAGTAATTTGGCAAGGTGACAGGATACAAAAGCAATGCCCAGAAATCAGTGGCATTTCTATACACAACAATGAGACTGAAGAAAGAGAAATTAAGGAGTCAATCCCACTTACAATTGCACCCAAAAAATAAGTACCTAGGAATAAACCTAACCAAAGAGGTAAAGGATCTATACCCTAAAAACTATAGAACACTTCTGAAAGAAATTGAGGAAGATGTAAAGAGAGGGAGAAACATTCCAAGCTCATGAATTGGAAGAATAAATACTGTGAAAATGTCAATGCTACCCAGGGCAATTTACACATTTAATGCAATCCCTATCAAAATACCATGGAGTTTCTTCAGAGAGTTAGAACAAATCATCTTAAGATTTGTAAAGAACAAGAAAAGACCCCAAATAGCCAGAGGAATGTTGAAAAAGAAAACCAGAGCCGGGGCATCACAATGCCAGATTTCAGGTTGTACTACAAAGCTGTGGTCATCAAGACAGTGTGGTACTGGCACAAAAACAGACACATAGATCAATGGAACAGAACAGAGAACCCAGAAATGGGCCCTCAACTCTATGGTCAACTAATATTCGACAAAGCAGGAAAGACTATCCACTGGATAAGGACAGTCTCTTCAATAAATGGTGCTGGGAAAATCAGACTGCCACATGCAGAAGAATGAAACTGGGCCATTCTCTTACACCAGACACAAAGATACACTTAAAATTGTTGAATGATCTAAATGTGAGACAAGAATCCATCAAAATACTAGAGGAGAACAGAGGCAACAATCCTTTTAAACTTGGCCATAGCAACTTCTTGCAAGATACATCCATGAAGGCAAGAGAAACAAAAGCAAAAATGAACTATTGGGACTTTATTAAGATAAAAAGCTTCTGCACAGTGAAGGAACCAATCAACAAAACTAAAAGACAACCTACAGAATGGGAGAAGATACTTGCAAATGACATACCAGATAAAGGGCTAGTATCAAAGGTGTATAAAGAATTTATCAAACTCAACACCCAAGGAGCAAACAATCCAGTCATGAAATGGTGAGACACATGAACAGATATTTCTCCAAAGAAGACATACTTGTGGTCAACAAGCACATGAGAAAATGCTCCATATCACTTGGCATCAGGGAAATACAAATCAAAACCACAATGAGATCCCATCTCACACTACTGAGAATGGCTAAAATTAACAAGACAGGAAACTACAAATTTTGGCGAGGATATGGAGAAAGGGGAACCCTCTTGCACTGTTGGTAGGAATACAAGCTGGTGCATCCACTTTGGAAAATGGTATGGAGGTTGCTCAAGAAGTTAAAAACAGCTACCCTACGACCCAGCAATTGCACTGCTGGGGATTTACCCCAAAGATACAGATGCAGTGAAATACTGAGATATCTGCACCCCGATGTTTATAGCAGCAATGTCCACAATAGCCAAACTGTGGAAGGAGCCACAATGTCCTTTGATAGATGAATGGATAGAGAAGCTGTGGTCTCTGTATACAGTGGAATATTACTCAGCCAACAGTAAGGATGAATACCCACCATTTGCTTCAACGTGGATAGAACTGGAGGGTATTATGCTGAGTGAAATAAGTCAATCAGAGAAGGACAATCATTATGTAGTTTCACTCACATGGAATATAAGAAATAATGAAAAGGATTATAAGGGAAAGGAGGGAAACTGAGTGGGAAAAATTAGAGAGGAAGACAAACCATGAGAGATTCCTAACTCTTGAAAACAAAGGGTTATGGAAGGGAAGGTGGGTGGTGGATTGGGGTAACTGAGTGATGGGCACTTAGGAGGGCACATGATGGAATAAGCATTGTATGTTATATTCTATGTTGGCAAATTGAATTTAAATTAAAAAAAATTTTTAATGAAAAAATAAATAAAAATTAACATTTTCAGGAAGAAATAAAACATTCACTGCCTGAAAATCTAGACTATAAGACATAATTAGAGGATCTTCATGTAAAGGATAAATGATCCTAGAAGGAAACATGTCGATGTAGGAAGAAATGAAGAGTATTACAAAGGATAAATACATAGATAAGTCTACATATTAAGGGTTTAAACACACACTCATATGCATATATATATAATATATGCATAATATAAAGTATAATATACATATATACACATTTATTCATGTATATAATGTGTATTCATACATATATACTATATGTGCTCAAAATATATGAAAAGTAATAGCAAAAGAAGGGGGAGGGAATGGAGTTAAAATATTATACAAAACTTTTATTACCCAGAAAATGGTAGAGGTACTTATTTAAGCTATAATGTAATTTCTAGGGTAACTATTACAATAATAATAAATAAATAAAATAAGAGGCTAATAGAAAAGATACAAACTAATAATGATGGGTACAAACTTCTAGTTAGATGATAAATAAATCTTAGGGATGTAATCCACAGCATGGTGACTATAGTTAACAATATTGTATTGTGTATTTTAAAGTTTCTAAGAGAATAGATGTTAAAAGTTCCCATCACACACACACACATTGCAATTCTGTGTGGTGAGGGATGATTAAGTAAATCTACTGTTGTAATAATTTTGTAATACATACATTTATTAAATCATCATATTAAAGACCTATAACTAATTAATACAATGTTATATGGTGATTATATCTCAATTTAAAAAAAGAAAAGGTGGGGCACCTGAGTGGCTCAGTGGTTGAGCATCTGCCTTTGAATGACGTTGTGATTCTCGGGTCCTGGGATTGAGTCCCATATCAGGCTCCCCATGGGGAGCCTGCTTCTCCCTTTGCCTATGTCTCTCTGTGTCTCTCATGAATAAATAAATAAAATCTTTTTTATATAAATACATAATCTGAATAGAAACTAAGGACTGAGGAGATAGTAAAATAATATTTATATGATTTTGATTATATTTAATATTTAGTTACAGAAACAATTCCAATAAGGCTACTGAGAAAAGTTGTAGTGGGGCTGTAAAGACATCAATGATAATAATAATATTAATAATAATAAACTTCAATCAATAAAAGATCTAAGACCAAAAAAGGAAAAACAAATGAACAAAGTGGATAAAAACAGTAAGATGGTAGACTAAACTGCAATGTGTTAATAATTATATGACAAAAAAATAAATGCCATAATTTTAAAAATAAGATTATAAGACTAGATTTTTTAAAAGTATACATTGTTTATAAGAAACTCTTTTAAGTATAAGAATACAGAATGGTTAGGATCCCTGGGTGGCTCAGTGGTTTAGCGCCACCTTTAGCTCAGGGCATGATTCTGTAGTCTTGGGATCGAGTCCCACATCAGGCTCCCTGCATGGAGCCTGTGTCTCTGCCTCTCTCTCTCTGTGTGTCTCTCAAAAATAAATGAATAAAATTGTAAACAAACCAAGAAAAAAAAAAGAATACAGAATGGTTGAAAGTGAAAAGGATACAAAATATTAAAATAAAGTTCATATACTAATATCAAAAAGACTAGACCTTAAGGCAAGAAATACAACTAGAGATAAAGACACATGTTTAACATTTATAAAAAGGGCAATTAAAGAGGTAGGTATACATAGCAACCTTAAATTAAATGCACCTAAAATATCAAATCTTCAGAAAACAGTTATACAAAAATTATAGAATTAAAAGTAGAATTAAATCCACAGTCGTAGCTGGAAATTTAATTTGCCATTCAGTAACTAATAGAATAAACACACAAAAGTATCAGTGAGGATATGGAAAATATGAAAATCTTCATTAATAAACAAATATATTATTTATTCTAGTGTACAAGGAACATTTACTAAAACAGACCACATGATACACCATAAGAAAGTTAAAAAGTTACAAAGGACTGTAATCTTACAGAATATATTCTCTGATCACAATGATCACTAAAAACCAATAAAAGAAAGACAACTAGACAATCCCCAAATGTCTGGAAAATAACCAATGAAGAAAAAATATTATAATTAAAATTATAATTAATATTATAATTAAAATATTTTCCATTTCAGGTACTCTCATGCCCTGCTGGTGAGACAGTCACTCTTGAATGTTTGATAGTGTCTAATAAAAGTGAATACACAAATATTCTGTGAGTCAAAACTCCCACTTTTAATTACATACCCAACATAATTACATGTCTAAGTGCATCAGAAAACATGTACAAGAATATATAGAGCACCATTTTTAATGGTGCTAGATTGCTAAATCTAGAAATATTTACAAATGCCCACCAAAGAAGAATGGATAAGAAAGAAAAGCCTACCATATACAAACTATACTAACCACTAATAAAAATAAATTACATGTCAAATATGTACCATTCTCAGAAACAGAATATTGAGCATATGAAACCAGATAAGGCAGACATAAAAGAAAATGTTATTATTCAACTTATATAAAGTTTAAATACTAGCAAGACTATAGTGTTTGAAGCCAGGATGGAAAAGGTACTGATTTGAAGGGGAGAGAGGCTCAAATAGTGTGTGTTCACATGTACAAGTTCATTGAACCTTATACTCTTAATTGTACATCTTTCTAAACATATGTACAATAAAATACTTTTTGAAAGAGTAAGTGAAACCACTTTTACTAAATGAATAATAAAAATGTAACATTTTAAAACATGTGATGCAGCTAAAGTAGTGCTTAGAGGGAAATTTGTAGCCTTAAAAATGCATATATAGGGATAGAATAAAGGTAAATCAAAGATCTAGGCTTATCTTAAGAAGCCAAAAAATTAAAAACAAAGTAAAAAAAGTACAACACAAAGTAAATAGAAGGAAAGTTATAGTAGATATAAGAGCAAAAATGAATGAAACAGAAAATTAACAGAGTAGAAAAATTCAACAAAGCTCAAAGTTTTTCTATAGCTCTGTTTAGGTTAGCTGAGATTAGCTAGAGTTATCTCCCAAACTATTGGGTTGGGTTTAGTTTGCCATGTATTTCCTCAGTCTGGGCCAAGCACCTACGTGAAGATAAGTTTTCATAGTAAATGACAGAAGAGACTAAACAAAACTACTCATATATATTTAAAGCTTCTGCTTGAGTCATATATTCTAATATTCCATTGGTTAAAGTAAGTAATATGTCTGAGCCCAGCATCAACAGGTCAGTGAAATACACTTTGCCTACTCTAGAAGGGAGAACTGTAATATAGCATAGTTTATAAATCTACTGGGGATGGAAAGAAAAGATTTGAGAAAATAAACAAATACACCAAATTACTATATTTATTTTAAAAATCAAATACATAATCAAAAACCTTCCTTTAAAGACATTCTAGAGCCAGACATCTTCACTAGTGAATTCACTCAACCATTTTAGGGACTCTTACACAAAATCTTTCAGAGAATGTTAAAAGACGGAACTTGCTCCAAGTCAGTGTATAAGGCTAGCATAACCTTGATATCAAAACCTGATAAGGAAATTTCAAGAAAGGAAGCTACTACGCCAATCTCTTTCATGAACACAGACACAGAAGTACTAAATCAAACATTATCACATCAAATCAAATGGGTTGTGGTATAACAGAATATGGTACATCAATAAGAAGGAATAAGCGATTGCTACATACAATAATATGGTCAACATATTGTTGAATGAAAGGATACATATTCAAAAGGGCATATACAGTGTGATTCCATTTATAGGAAGTTCTAGAATAAGTAAACTAATCTTAGTTAACAGACTATCTATGGAATTTGGAGGTATTGACTGAGAGGAGACACTAGGTAGGGAGTCTTCTGGGTAACAGGAAGTGTTCCAGATTTTGACCAGGGTGGTGGTTACCCTGGTTGTATTTATTTGCAAATATTCATTGAGCTACATACTTCAGATTTGAGCATTTCACTGTATGTATGTATGTATGTTAATATTCAATAAAAAATTTTTCTGGGGCACCTGGGTGGCTCAGTCGGTTAAGAGTCTGTCTTCAACTCAGGTCATGATCCCAGGGTTCTGTGACTGAGCCCCAAGTTGGGCTCCCTTCTCAGCAAGGAGCCTGCTTCTCCCTCTCCCTCTGCTGTTCCCCTGTTTGGGCTCTCTGGTTCGTTCTCCCCCACAATCAGCCCCATCAAATAAGTAAATAAAATCTTTTAAAAATGTTTCTAAAAAATTTCTCACCAATATTTATTTTTTAAAAAAGATTTTATTTATTTATTCATGAAAGACAGAGAGGGAGAGAGGCAGAGACATAGGCAGAGGGAGAAGCAGGCTCTCTGCAGGAGGTCAACATGGGACTCGATCCCGGACCCCAAACCCCGGGATCACGCCCTGAGTCAAAGGCAGACACTCAAACATTGAGCCACCCAGGCGTCCCATCTCACCAATATTTATGACTTCCTGAAGAGATTCTGAATATATAGTTGTCAATATCTCTTATAGCTCTAAAAACCTGTGATACTACTGCCAACTTCTGCTAATTGATTAGAACCTTTACTATGTCTCCTTACCAACAGTAGATCAACACTAAAAACAGCAGTAAGAGCTCTACATAATATAGGATATATCTAAAAACAGTAATAACAGACTAAGTGAGAAATACATTTGAAAGACCATAAATTATTTTGAATGGTTGGCAGTTTTCTTGAAAATGTCTATAGTGAGAGGTAAGCCAGTGGTTTACTTAGGACAATAGCATATTTTTATACCAGGGGCCAACACAAAACTAAAACTGAAATATTACAAAGCCAAATAGGTAGGCAAAAATATAATATTTCAGGTCTGGAGGAAAGCTAAATCTAAATGTCAAATTATGTAACTGAATGTTTTACCCTCTACAGTTTCAAAGGAATAGAAATGCCAACAGCAGAGTTCCTGAAATTTTGAGGCATACAATTTATGACATAGTAGAAAAAGCACAGAATTGAGAGTGTGAAAAATTGTGTACTAGTTCTGACTATGTCACTTATTAGAGGCATGATTTTGAGAAAATAATTAAAGTTTCTGAGATTTTTCCCCTTGAGTATAAAACTGGTATTAACATGTGTCTCCTGATATTGGGGGGAGACTACAGTACATCTAAAAGCTACCAATTGCTATCATTGTTATTTATTTACCCAGATGATTTTAGGAGTACTTCTCTTTAGTTTGGTTTTTGAAGGCTCTTGTTCCAACAACCTAAACCATTCAGAAACTTCAGAAATCCACATGGAGTCCTCTGAGCAAATGGAACTATATACTATTGTTACATTCTAAGCTTGTACTTAACGGAACTCATCACAGGAGTTAAACTGAGGTAATTCTCTTTCTGAAAGAGAATGGCTCTCCCTAAAGAAAATATTTTCTCTATATCTTTCCTTAGACAAAAGTGAGGGACTACTACAAGATCCGACCAATACGACATCAGCCAACATCTTGCCGAAATGATTCCCTCAGCCAACTGTGGCACGCCTACAAGAGTTCCACAATTTTCGGTTTAATTGTGCTTTCGCATATCTAAATATAGTTTTGAATCCCAAGTCACTAAGTCAACCTCTCCAAGCTAACATTCCCAGCTTCTCCAGACTAAGCTCTCTATTTCTGCCAGATCTGGCTCAACAACAGCCCCAAACATAGCTCTAGAATATTTCTCCTCCTGTCAGCCTGGTTTACTCCTACTCATGTTCTGAGCCTCAGCTGAGGTGTCATTTCCTCCAAGAAGCTTTATTTAACGCCCAAGCACACAGAGGTACCTCCTCTATGCTCTCTCTGCAACCTGTGTGTCTTTCATCACAATTGTGATGCTATATTGTTGAATGTTTATTGTCTGTATCCCTTCTCTCCCAAAACGGAAAATTCTTAAGGATAAACCTTCTTTTTATTCTTTGTATCCTAGCATTCAGTAGGTTCCTGTGATATCTTCGTGTTGAATATGAATTCATGAAAGAATGCATAAGTGAATCTATGAGTAAATAAAATAATGAAATGTATGGTTCTCGTTCATTCCAGCCTCTGCAACTTTGTTCTCACAACTTAGGTCCCCCCTTAATTACTCCTGTCTACCTACTCAAATCTTATCTTTCATTCAATTCCTGCTATAGGTTGTACATACTAAAGTATAAGCATTGAGAAGATAACAACAACAACAAAAAGATGTAACCCCCCCCCACACACACACACACACAAGGGCCTTAGATAAGGAAAGAGATAGATGAAAATAGTTGTCAACGGTGCACTTTACCAGGATCTGGCAGAGTGAAGCAATGTAGTTGGTGAAATTATAGGACAGGACCAATCCCAGTCAGGTAGACTAGAGATGTCTTTTATAAAAAGGCCCTTCCTGACCTAATGCTTTAAGGACAGAAGAGGTTTCTAGGTAAAGGGTAGGGATTGGGGATGATGTAAAACATTTCAGACAGAAAAAAATATAGGCATAGGAATAGAGATATGAAACAGTACAGTGTAGGGAAGGATCCTAGAATCAAGCTCCACAGTAAAGTTAAGTAACCTATCTAGGATGGAAGTCTGATCAGTAAAAACAAACAACAACAACAAAAACAACATGAGACTGGAGCTCAGGCTTCCTAATTCCAAGTCCAAACTACTTCCATTACCCCAGAAAATACAGATGTTAGATTGCATGTGACTCTGATTTTCCAATGGAAAATGTCCGAGTGTGGCACTTTTTAGATGGTACACCTCACCCCTTAGAACTCCTTTCTCAGTAGTTGTGGCAGATCTCAAGTAAATTTTAGCAGTTCATTCAGTGGCTCAAAGGCTTTCATATAGAAAGACATATATAGTTTGCTGAAGTCCTGTGAAATCTTCAAACCTCCAAAACCACTTGGGAGTCCTAGTAGTGACTCAGTGAAGCAATGTAAACAAAGCCCAAACGTCAGGCAATGATGAATTTCTCTGACAACATATCTTTGTCTAAAGAATGACAACTCAAAGTCTCTGAAAGGAACCAGAGTAACTGTGCATTCTCAAGATAAATGATTTGTCAACCAGGGCCCTCAAAAATGTTTCAATTATCCCAAATTTTCCAAAGTATCTGAAAAACAAACAAACAACAATCTACCCACTGCCGTACTATGCTAACGCCTACTATGTTTTAGGCGTTTTGCACTCATCAGTATTCTTTCTAATAACCATGTAAACATCAATATCTGTAGTATACAGTTGGGAAAACAGAGAAACATTAAGTCACATTTCTGAGGTCACAAAGCTTGTGGAGATGGAGTCAAGATTCAAAGTTGAGTCTATCTGACTCCAAAGCCAGTCATATTTTTGGTAACTCTAATTGTACAGTTAAGCAGTTCCTCCCCATCTCGCCCCACATCAAATTTAATGACCATGGTTGTGGAACCATGGAGAAAGTCACAAAGAGTCACAGCAACTGAGTTATTTAACCACTGCTTTTCCATGTGACCTCATTCCCATTGATAGGAATATGTCTAAATGACTTCTAAGGCTTTTAATAGTTTTGACAGTCTGTAACTCTGTGAGATTTTAAAATATTCTTATATAACAACTTCCCCATGAAAAGGTCATGGCCCTGTGAGTTGCCTGTAGTGGGTAGATAGGAGGATAAAACCCTCAGAGAAATTGAATTGAATTCTCCAGGCTTATCAAAGTGGAAAAATAGGTACCTAGCTGCCAGAAAGTGAAGGAGTAAGTCCTTGGAAGATGAACTTAGTTAAGGCAGAAGCTCTTGTGCATCAACACTGTCAGCAGCAACCTCAGTCAATGTCACAAATGCAATGAAGACTCCAGAAAAAATATATTGTTGGCTTTGCTGAAAATGATAGAAACTTTCAACTAAGTGGTACATTAGACTCCACATTAGATCTGGTCTTAGGGCCAAAAGACCCAATATCTTACCCTAGATATCCAAGCTGGTCAGCATTTTTAATGATTCCTTCCCTATCTATGCACAAGATCAAATGCATTCCATAAAAATTCAAGGCAGCTCATCTCTTCTCTAGACTCTGACTCTTACTCTCTGATATTTCTAATTTTTGCCTGATCCCTAATTTTTTTAAAGATTTTATTCATTTATTCATGAGAGACACACAAAGAGAGGCAGAGACACAGGCAGAAGGAGAAGCAGGCTCCCCATGGGAAGCCCGATGTGGGACTCAATCCCAGGACCCAGGATCACGCCCTGGGCCGAAGGCAGATGCTCAACTGCTGAGCAACCCAGGCGTCCCTGATCCCAAATTTCTGTTCCCTTGTCTCACATCTGGATAAGAGAAGCTTGCTTTATTCACTTAGTTTTAAATATTTACTGAGCTCATTCTATATGCTAAATACAAGCTCCTGAAGTCAAAGATAGCTAGGCTGAGGTGTAAAAAATGAATAGAATTTATCAGACAAACAAAACTGGGGGCAGGAAACTGGGGGGTGATGAGGAGCCAGGGAGGAGGAGAGAGTTTCAGACAAATATAAAATATAAAATATAAAAGTCTGGGCAAGGGACACAGGTTAAAGATGGAATGATCAGGAAATTAAAAAGAGTGTAGTTATGGCTGAGACTTCAGAGTATGTTGGAGAATTTGTAAGAGATGAAGCTCAAAAGGTAAGCACAGGATGACAGAGGATATGGAACAGAGAATCCTGATTCTGCCAACAATTTCAGTTTCTCTATCTATAAGATGGAGAGAACATGTCCTCCTTCCTATAGCGCTTCGTTTCCAACATTTAGTAGGTGCTTAAACATTCACTGAATCTGAATCCTGGAATGGAAAGGAAGGGTGGAACTGAAAAAGTATGACAGTGGGATTAACGGCTTCCCTATGGACTGTGCAGGAATAAGATAAAGTGCATTTTTGGAGTTGTCTAGGTTTCCTAGTCTGGTATTCAATGAGATGACAGGGCCAGATTCAAGTACCCAAGTCCTGTGCTTGTTACAATTTCCTAAAATTTAGGGCATAGAACCACCCCAGCAGCTTCTTCACTCATCCTGTGAGTTCTGCATGGAGCCCTAAGAAAGTTGTCAGCCATGAGATTCTTTCCCCTCCAATGCAAACACACATGGCACAGGCATATGATTCCCATCTGGATCCACCCCCGACTTCCGGCCAGGAGGCTGCTGTGTAGGCAGGACCGTCTGCCTTTGAATTTGCCAGTCTAACCTAGTACCCTGAGCCAGCCCTCTCCAAGCAGTAAAATACAGACTTGGCAAAATTCAAACTTCCATAAATTCCTTTCAGAGGCCTCTATCTCTACCTCTTTCTTAATCTGTCAGAAGAAGTTGACCTGGGCCAGAGACAAGTTTGCTCAGACAAAACAAATAGGTATTTATTTTGGGAAGAGAACAGGCAGCCTTTCCTTTAATCTAAGGAACAGATGCCGGCCCAGGAGGAGAATGGGCTGAAAGTCCCACCCATCACTCTAAGGCCATTAGGGCCAGGAACTGTTATTCAAAGCAACAGAGCCTCCCTCCACCTCAGGTTCCCTGATAGCACCAGTGCCTGGCCACTGCAGAGTTATTACCATCATCATCTCTGCTGGATTCTATGCCCCAGTCAAATTGGCAGCATTCCTTCTATTTGCAAACAGATTGCAAAATAAGAACCCCAGGAAGGATGCTAGCTGGCCAGCTTCCAAGGAACCTTCAGCAGTGGTCGTGCTAAATCAGGGTTGCCTCCCACTCCCTGAAGAGCAGCAGGCGCTGGCACTGCCTCCCAATGGCCTTGGATCATGGGGGTACCTGGTCTCTCCTCCCTCCTTCTTCCTTCCTGGAAAATTATCCTGAGAAGAGGGAGAGGGCACAACTTCCTGGGAAATTACAATCAAGAATCCACCACTGAGATCCTTAACTATTTATGAGTTTCCTGACATAGGGGCTTTATCTCCAGGAATTCTGGCCAGGAACATAGGGTCAGCCCAAAATTTTTCTGTTTTCCTTTTTCGTAATGCTTTTATCTGGTCCTGGTGACCATTTGCTTGTTATCATATAATGAAGGTAAATATTCTTGTAACTCTCTTTTAGCAATTCGTGTACTCTTAGAAATAAAAGTTTGGGAGCCAAGTTCCAGATCTAGACTGTAGCTGTAGATGTACCAAAGGGAAAGAGCAGGGACTTCGGAGCCACATGAACCTGGGTTTGAATTCCAGTTCTGCCATTATTCTGTGACCTGAGTCAGTATTTAACTTCAGCAGATTTCTGTGTTCCTTAATTGGTAAGATGGGAAGCAATAATCTCTTCTTTGCAATGTTATCTTGAGACCGTAAAACAAACAACAAACAACAAACAAAAAACAAAAAACAAACAGAGGCTAGATATATGTCATTAATTGGGGTGCCTGGGTGGTTCAGTTGGTTAAACTCTTGGTTCGAGCTCTTGAGATCAAGCCCTGCCTTTGGCTCTGTGCTCAGTGCAAACTCTGCCTGAGATTCTTCTCTTCCTCTGCACCTCCCACTCCTCTAATGCACGTGCTCACTCTCTAAAATAAATGAATAAATCTTTTTTTAAAAAAAAAAACATAATAAAAGGACATCTTTGCGTCATAATTTTTAAAGTATAATTTGATAACAAAACTGGAGATAAGCTGGTATGCTTTCTTATAAACTGCTCTCTGAACAGAAGATCCACGGGCTTCCATTAATAGCTTCAGCATAGTACCGGGGCCAAAGTGGTTTCTTCCACAAGACAATTTCTATCATCCCTTCCAAAAACCCTTAAATGGCTTCCTGTTGTCTTCAGGACAAATTCCAAAGTTCTTTAACATGACAGCTTGTGCCCTATATGATCATCCCTACCCATCTCTTAAGACTTATCTCTTCCATTTGCGTGCTCCTATTCAACCATGGAAATGACATCTAGCTCCTTATGTGGTTTTACATACTCTGTTAAAATGTCTTTTTGGAACTCTGCACCTGGGTAATTATTTTTTAACGCTCACAACTCAACCTATTATCCCCCTCCTCCTGGGAGCGCCTTGAGGACAAGGACCATGCCTTGTTTATTTGTGGTATATAATAGGTGCTCAGATCCTGGTAGCTAATTATTAAAAGAAAGGTCCATAGATGTATCACTATCCATTGTAAAGTGGATATTCGCTAAATAAACCTCAATTTATAGCATTATTTCTGTTAGGAACTCTCAAATTATTCTTGGCTGTGGAACAATTAGATCCTATGCTGATTTCCTCTCAGAGGAAAAGTAGGCAGTCAGTTCCTCATTGCAAGGTGAACCTTCCTCTTTTCTTCTACCCTTTTCCCCCTTTCTTTGTAGAGCAAGCCAAAGAAAGAGTAGTAATTATGAGAAAATCTACACTATATAATTATTGTAGCATTTAACTTTGTATTGACATCTGTAAAAAAAGAACTCTGGAAATTGATGAACAATGATGTTTTTCCTATCTTTTAAATGCACTTTTTTTTTTAACTTTAAAAATATCATCACTTTTGACACATGTCTTAATAGTTTTGAAATACCTAGATTTTCTATTTTGGAGATAATTCTTACCACATAAGAGGTATTAAATTGCTAGAGGTAGAAAGAAACTTAGGGACTGTTAATTTTATTCCTTTATTTTATATTACTGGAACTGAGGTTCCCATAGGGAAATGTGACTTAACTAATATCACACAGAGGGAAAGAGTGATAGTGAAGGAACACACATACAGTCTTCAGGAGATCTTGAGTCTCAGTCTCTCTGAGGGTCAGTTTCGCTGACCATAAAATGCTGTTAATAATATATGATATAGGGGCACCTAGGTGTGGTTCAGTCAGTTCAGCATCTGCCTTTGGCTCAGGTCATTATATTGGAATCCCATGATCAAGCCCTGAGTCAGGCTCCTTGTTCAGTGGAGAGTCTGCTTCTCTCTCTCCCTCTTCTCCTCCCTCCACTCATGCTTGTTCTCTCTCTCTCTCTCAAATAAATAAATAAAATCTTTAAAAAAAATAATACCTGCTACACATTGTAAGGATTAAGGGAGTTAACAAAGGAAAGTACTCAGCTGACCTAATATAAGCTAATTTAACTCTATAATGATACTTTTATTATAAATTTATGGTAAGTAAGGACTAAAACAAGCCCTGTTCTTTCTGCTATAAGGCATAGTCTTTTTAAGTAAACACATTTCTACCAAGGAGGACAGTAGCCAAATGGGAAGAGAGTAAGAAAGTGAGAGAAAAAGAAAGTGGTGGGTGGGGGGTGGTAGAGAGAAGAAGGGAAGGAAAGAAGTAAAGCAGATTTCAGATGAGTTAAATTAGACAGAAGTACACTGTATTGTTCAATATAAGATTCCCTGCAGATGAACACCCATGGACTCCATCCACTCTCAGCTACTTAGCCAGAAAACCTGCTGGAATTTATCACTTGAGGAATCTTTGAGATGGTGGCTAAAGAAGACAGGCTGGTACAGGGGAGCAATCCAGTGGTTACGCAATTATAGACTATTGTCAATACCCAATTCTGCCTAAAATATAGGTAGATGGATGAGACTTGGAAAATAAGCAGAAGCCACAAAGAAAAGTCACTTGGATCACACTCTGAACCACTTTATTTTACCCAATAGCCTGCAAGTGGCAGGTAGGATAAAGGATATTTCAGTTCAGCCATCTATCTAAAATAACTCCTAAATAGCTGTTTTTCTCCTCCATGAATTTACTTTCAATATCTGAAGAATATGGGTAATGACTAATCCATAGGGTTACTATAAAAATTAAAATATGTGCTAACAGAACTTTTCATGATACATGAATCAACTTACAAATGTTAGACATAGTTATTACTAAATGTTTTTTCAGGATTTTTTTCAACAATGGATTCTAATGTTTTAGTAAGTCGAACTAAATTTACTAATTTCCCTGACTTTTATTGAGCACCTTCTATGTGCCAACACTATTCTAAGCACTTTACAGAAATTAACTAATTTAATCCTCACAACAGTATAATATAGGTACTGCTATTGTCATTTTATAGATTAGGAAACTGAGGCCAGAGAGGTTAAATAACCAAAAGTTATTTTTATTGGAGCTGATACATGAACCCAAGCAGTCTGGCTCCCTTCTTAACTTACACAATAAATTATACTTAATGCAATTATTTATGATTTCTAGATAACATTGGCAGGCACCTGTTTGAAGTTTCTCTTTGATTTAATAAACTGATGTGTGTGATGAGTTATATATACTTCATAGGAAATGTAATTGCTTCTTAAAAAGAAATCAGTTAATCATTTATGATGCCATTAAATAAGATATGAATATAATCAATACCTACTGTATTATGTAGTTGCTATTTTCATTACTGGTCTAAGAAAGTATCAGAAGTTTATTATTCTTATCATACAACATTGAGTTAGGTTTAGAATTCATCTTTCTGGTCCCCCGTACCCAGCTCAGTAAAAGGTCTTTCCACTCCTTTTGCTACAGGTGGAATATTTCTGCCCAGTCCCCAATTCCTATGTTGGAATCCTAACCCTCAGGTCATGGAATTAGGATGTGAGGCCTTAGGAAGGTGATGATGGATCATATCCTTATACCTCCTCCTTATAAAAGAGGAGAATCAAGAAAGTTCCCCTGCCCCTTTTTGCCCTGTGAGGTTACAGTCATCTGTACAGAGAAGACAGCATCTATGTAGAAGCAGATCTTATCAGACATCAAACCTGCTGGAGACTTTATCTTGAACTTCCCAACCTCTAAAGCTGTAAGAAATACATCCCTATTGTTTATAAGCTACCCGGGCTATGGTAGTTTGTTATAGCTGCCCAAGTTGACGAAGAAATAAAGATGGTACCAAGAGTGGGGTGCTGCTGTAATAAATACTTAATAACTGTGGAAGTGGCTTTATAACTGGGTACTGGATAGAGGCTGAAAGTTTTGAAGTGCACACTAGAAAAAGCCTGCACTGCTGTGAAGGGGCTGCTAAAGGCTCAGAAGGAGAGAGGAGAGCTGCAGAGAAAACCACAGTCTTCTTAGAGAATTTCTAACTGGTTGGGAAAAGAATGCTGGGAGAAATATGGACAATAAAAGCCATTCTTAAGAGATCTCAGATATCCGTCCCTCGCACCCGCGTCTCGCTCCGCCTTTTACCATGCCTTTCCCCCGAGACCCTCTCCAGCACCCTACGCTGGAAAACGATGACTCCTACCTGGGGAAACTCCGGGCTTCCAAGAAACTGCCATATAAGAACCCAACTCACCTTGCTCAGCAACAGGAACCCTGGAGTCGGCTCAGCTCAACTCCCACAATCACCTCCACGAGGCGGGATATTTATTTTCTTGATCCTGAGATACCAAAGGATGACCTGGATTTCCGCTTAGCAGCCTTGTACAACCACCACACAGGGACATTCAAGAACAAAAGTGAGGTACTTTTACACCAGGAGACCACCCAGGATACCCATGGAATCATCAAGACCCAATTCCCTGGAGAACTTTTACCCCCTCCTCCGCCACCTTCCGTCACTTCCCGAGCTAACATCAGACACTGGATCAACCCTAAGAAGGAGTCTATCCACAGCATCCAGGGATCCATAGTGTCCCCTCACACTGCTGCCACCAATGGAGGCTACTCCCGAAAGAATGATGGTGGCTTCTTCTCTACTTAGTGTTGACAGGCCCCTGGACTAATTAATCATAGTGGAACATACTGCCGCCCACCTCCATTAAATATATTTGTGCTGGATGAAGCCTGAAGTGCATTACCCATGGACTGAGAGTTGCCGCTTAACTGCTTTTAAAATGTGGGAGGGGGGATCCCTGGGTGGCGCAGCGGTTTGGCGCCTGCCTTTGGCCCGGGGCACGATCCTGGAGACCCGGGATCGAATCCCATGTCGGGCTCCCGGTGCATGGAGCCTGCTTCTCCCTCTGCCTATGTCTCTGCTTCTCTCTCTCTCTCACTGTGTGCCTATCATAAATAAATAAAATTTAAAAAAATAAAATAAAATAAAATAAAATAAAATAAAAAAAAAAAAAAAAAAGAGATCTCAGATAGGATTAACAAATATATTACTGAAAACTGAAGGGAAGACAATCCTTGTTATAAAGTGGCAAAGAACTTTACTGAATCGTGTCCCTGTCCTACTGTTTTGTGGAAGACAGAACTGGCAAACAATGAAATCAGTTATTCAGCTGAGGAAACATCTAAGCAAGTGTTGAAAGGGTAGCTTAGTTTCTCGTAACCTTTTAGTAAACGCATGTAAAGAAAGGACTTAAAAATGCAGTTGTTAATCAAAAGGGAAATAGGCCTTGGAAACTTGGAAAATTCTCAACCTATCCATATGAAAGAAATGAAAAAAAACTTGTTCAGGAGAAAACACAAAGAGTGTGCCAAATTTGATAAGTAGATCAGTATGGATCAGCCAACTAAACAGATGCCAGAAGCTGTTGTCCAAAACAATGGAAGGATGGCCCTGAAGGCATTTTGGAGATCACTGGGGCTGTCCTTTCCATCACAAGCATATAGCGTAAGGGCCTAATTTCAAAGGGGCTGCTGCTGTCCCAGCCTCACATCAAGCTTCACGTAACAGGCTCTACCCACATTTTAGTGTCACTCTCCTTGGCTGCCACAGGTACACCTCCAGTGGGCTGTGGTACAGCAGTGAGCTTCACTCAGCAAAGAATGGGGATCATGGCTACCTCCACCTAGATTTTGAAGGAAGGAACCCCCTTGAGAGAGTCACAACAGGGACAAGACCACCAATGAGAACCTCTACTAGGACACTGGCTAGAGGAGCAGTAGAGAATGAGCTGCCCTGGTAGGATCACTAGCACCCAGCAAAACCATGGAGAAGGGCCACTCAAAGCCACGGGAACAGAGCCACCAGAACCTTGGAGACCCAAACCTTGCCTCAGTGTGTCCAGAAAGCAGGAACTCTGTCCAGTGGGTCTGAAGGGCAGAGCTTTGAATCAGAAATTATTCTTCAGTCTTAAGCTTTTGGATTTTCTGGGGACCTGTTACCCTTTTCTTCTTTCCTATTTTCTCTTTTGGAATGAGAATGTCTATCTTACACCTGTCCCACCACTGTATTTTTAGAAGCATATAATTTGTTTGATTTTACAAGTTCACAGCTGGAGGGGAATTTGCCTCAGGATGAATTGTACCTTGAGTTTTAACATACCTGATTTAGATGATATTTAGATAAGACTTTGGATTCAGACTTTTAAATTGCTACTGGAATGAGTTAAGAATTTTAGGACTATTAAAATGGAATGAATATATTTTTGCATGTGAAAAGGACATGAATTTTGGGGGATCTAGGGGGCAGAGTAGTATAAATTGAATGTTTATATTCCCCCCACCCCGACTCCCACGAAATTCATTTGTTGAAATTCTAATCTCTAAAGTGATGAAATTATGAAGTTGGGCCTTTGGGAGGTTATAAGGTCCTGAGGGCTCTGCCCTTAGGATGGGCCTTTGGGAGGTTATAAGGTCCTGAGGGCTCTGCCCTTAGGATTAGTGCCCTTATAAAAGAGGTCCAGGAAGCTTTCCTGTCCCCTTCTGCCAATTGAAGTTACAGTGAGAAGATGGCCATCTATGTGGAAGTGGGCCCTCTCCAGACACCACATCTGCTGGAGCCTTCATCTTGGACTTCCCAAACTGCAGAACTATGAGAAATGCATTTCCATAGTTTCCAAGCTACTTAGTCTATGCTATTTTGTTGTAGCAGCCCACATGGACTAAGTCATCTTTCATGTTATTATTTGATTTACATGAGGCTTTATAAAGAAGGAAGGGATCTGTTCACTTACTGAGCAAAGAAGATCCCATAGCTGTAAACTTTTTGGCTCTAAGCAATCGAGGAAAATGCCTTTGCAATACCAAGGAGCTACTGTTTCCAAGATACAAGATAACCTTCATTCTGAAAGTTTAGGGATTGCTGGTTTGTAAAGATCAGAATCCCACTCATGCTCCTTTCAGACAAGTGGGGTTTATCTTAAGAATGTTAAAGATATCAGTATCAGCACCCCACTCACAAATGGGCTTCATGGTTATTAGAAAACAGTCAAGTAGTTTCTCATTTTCTCTCTCTTTGAGATTTTTTTTTTTACAAAGGTTCAAATTTTATTTATTTATTTATTTATTTATTTATTTATTTATTTATTTATTTATTTTCTGCTACATCTAGTTACTTTATTTTTGCAGGAAAGCAAGGAGAAATGGTGAACACAATATTCCCCTTCATTTAATTATAGGAACAGCCTCACAGTTTCTCATTTCTGATCTGTTGATTTCATTCTTCTCCTTAGGCTTTTCTGCTCAACTACTTCCATATGGACATCATAGCCTTTACAAAATGGTGTCCTTCAGCCCAAATTAATCAGACTTTCTAGTTGTTTTTCATAGTCAACCAACAAATTCCCTAATTTCCAGAAAGAGAAATGTGACTGATTTCAGCTTGGACTAGATAACTATTCCTGGTCTATTCTGGAGTTGAGGTCACATGGTCCATAGGGTTGTCTCTTCTAGGCTGTGACAAGTTCTTCTCAAAGGGTGTGTGGGGGATAGAAAAATGATAGGTATCTCAATAGTATTATTCATCTGAAAGCTATTATTATGGTACTGCTTATTTCCTCTTTCAATTTGAATTCTTGAGAACATGTGTCTGACCTCACAAAGACTTATTATCCGGTAATACAATGGAAATTTTCATCAACATAATCCTTTATTATTTGTCTGATTTTTCAGATGAGAAAGTGGAGGCTAGGAAAGTTTACATCACTTGCATGTGGAAAATGAACTCAGATGCTTTGTTCTCTCCACTATGTGTGCCTCAAATATGGCCAGATTCTCTTTTAATATCTTCCAAATCCATAACTTTGGAGCATGCAAATATTCAGTACACTGAGGCTAGGAAGGAAGGATTTCTCTGGAAAGAGACTCTTACATACTCTTGATCCTGACTATCTTATAATGTGTTCTCTTATGACAAACTGAAATTTTCATATATAGCAAGTTTGTCATTTTTCCAAAGGCTCATCCAGAAAACACTGTCTCTACCACTAACCAGTCCCACCCAATACCCTTACCTTCAACAAGGAGATATAATTTTAATCTATTTGATAAACTCCAAAATCATCTGATGAGGTGAAATAACATAATCTTTGCAGAAAACAGACCTGGGTCAGAATTTTGGTTTCACCATACATAAACTGTACTATGCTTCTTCATTTGCAAAATGAACGCATGAATGATCCCAACCTAATAGGGTTACTGTGAAGACTGGAGATATTGCAAGTATAAGTCTGGAACGATAATTCATATAAATGCATTTATGTTGCCCAAATTTATCATTCTACAAATGTCTACAAGTGCTAGCTCAGTAGTCTATGTGCTAGGCTCTCTATCTGCTATCAGGCTTAAGAGATGCACACCTGCCACCTCTCTAGCCAACCATTCTATTTGCAGGAGATTCAATTTTGCTTTTATTTCTCCTAGGGACTCTCAAGTAGATCAAGAAAATGAGTTAACGAAAGACCTCCCCCAGTTTGAAGAGACATATCATCTGTGATTGTATACTTACATGAGGATATGAATACAACTAACATTATTTTTTTAATTTTAGTATGTTTAAATCATTTAAAGGGATGGAAACAATATAGCTAAATATTCTATTGATTAGACACAAATATACATGTCAAATATTGCTATGTGTATTTGGGTGATTTAAAATGTAGATCTTTGTGTGCAGGCTATACTCAAAAATAAATAAATAAAATGTAGATACATCAGCTAGTCTACATAATAATTGGTAAATTTCACTATAACAAAGTCATCAGAGAGTTCTGGGAAGATTGCAAGAGAAGGCATGCCCTGAGGATGTTCTAGAAGGAGAAGACCTTAGAAGATTAGTTAGTACTTTCATTTTAATAGCTGGTATCAAGGTCTGGAGAAAATAAATATATCTTAGATTACCTGGGAAATCTAAAACTAAGACCAGTTCTCAAGTATTCTTCCTCTTTGTCCAGTATTCTTTATAATAGATGAAGCACTAATAGAAAAAAAAAATTTTTAAGACCCAACATTGGTATTTAAAGTCTAATTAGCTAGGATGATGAGGGATAGGGAGAATTTAAATGAAGAAAACAGGGATCCCTGGGTGGCGCAGCGGCTTAGCGCCTGCCTTTGGCCCAGGGCGCGATCCTGGAGACCCGGGATCAAATCCCACGTTGGGCTCCCAGTGCATGGAGCCTGCTTCTCCCTCTGCCTGTGTCTCTGCCTCTCTCTCTCTCTCTGTGTGGCTATCATAAATAAATAAAAATTAAAAAAAAAGATGGAGTTTAAAAAAAATAAATAAATGAAGAAAACAGAATAAGAAAAAGCAAGGTAGAAGGAATGCAGAGCATGTATTTGGGGAACAGTAAGTGATGCAAAAAGGCTGAAGTTTAGTCTGGAATACACAAGAGGCTGGGAATATACAAAGGGGCATAAGCTATACTGAGCACTGTGTACTAGGTCATGCGACACACTTTACACAGTTAATCTTTTTAAACAGAGAGATGACATGTAGGTTATATATCTCAGATATATATGAGAAATAGGGACCGTCGCATAGGCTAAGAATGTAAGACTTGTTACTAGTAGTCTGACATCAGCCAATTCAATCTGATCACCACTGCAAGTTGAATGATAAAGTATACTATGATGACTAGGTGTAGCAGAAAAAAACAAAAGGCTGGATGATAGGAAACAAGTTTTGGTCTAGGCTCAACTATCTGTGTGACCTGTGACAAGTTACTTCATTTGCAAAAGTTAATTTAATTGCTATTGTAAACCCTTTCCCACTATTGATGGCAATTATTCAGAATCTCACATGTGCATGTACCTCTTAAGGTTGTAAACTTCATTGTACATTAAAATCACCTAAGGAGCTTGCAAAAAATGCAGACTCCCATGTGTATCCCAAGGATAAAATATGCTGATACATGTCTAGAGGAGGGCAGGAATCTATATTAGACAAGCACATTTGATCACTGATATTGATAACCCATAGATTGTGTTTCAGCAAGGACTACCTAATTCAATGTATTCCCTTTTCTGCCTTGGCTACTGGGAAGCACAGTTCAGTTTTACATTTATTCTTCCTTTCATTTCTTTTTTTTTAATTTTTTTAAATTTTTTTAATTTTTATTTATCCATGATAGTCATACAGAAAGAGAGGCAGAGACACAGCCAGAGGGAGAAGCAGGCTCCATGCACCAGGAGCCCGACGTGGGATTTGATCCTGGGTCTCCAGGATCGCGCCCTGGGCCAAAGGCAGGCGCCAAACCGCTGCGCCACCCAGGGATCCCCCTTTCATTTCTTACTGCTGGTTATTTTATCCTCATTTCAATGGTCCTATTATATCATCATGGAGTTTTTGCTGGTGTTTCTTCATTGTTTTTTTTTTTTTTTTTTATGATAGTCACAGAGAGAGGGAGAGAGAGAGAGAGAGAGAGGGAGAGGCAGAGACACAGGCAGAGGGGGAAGAAGGCTCCATGCACCGGGAGCCCGACGTGGGACTCGATCCCAGGTCTCCAGGATCACGCCCTGGGCTAAAGGCAGGCGCCAAACCGCTGCGCCACCCAGGGATCCCTCTTCATTGTTTTTAATGTAAATATCTTACATTCCTTCCAGGAGTGGTAGATATAAATAATAAAGAAATAAAATTACATGGTCATAAACTTTTCTGGAACATGAAGGATATATTAGATACTCATTATGTGACTATCAAACTTAACAATTTCATTATTCTATAATGCTAACAAATGCACTATTAAAATCAATATTAAATATTAAGGGCCTTCATACTATGTACTGTATCAGTGAACAAAACAGACTGATAAAATTAAGTGCTATAAAAAGAAGTGGAGAAGGGCACAGGGATAAGTGTAGTTTTAAGGTGGGAGCAGAAAAGTTTTCTTTATTAAACACAAGGGTCAAAGAAATCTTCACTTGAAAGTTTGTTTACAGTAAAGATTTAAATGAGGGAATGGATTTAGCCAAACATCTATCTGAGGAAGGAGTATTCTAGACAGAAGGAACAGATTAATAGAAGGATGTCCTGAATAGTCAAGGAAAAGCAAGTGGTCAATGTAGCAGGAAAACTGTGAGGGACAAAGTAGTAAGAGATAAGATCTTAGAGGATACAGGCAGCCAGATTAAGTAGTTTGTTTTAAATTATTTTAAGATACTCTCTTTTTAAAAAGTAAAGTGGAAAGTTACTAGCGAGTTTTGAGCACAGGCATGACACAATCAGACTCATGTCTTAAAAGGATAGCCCTGGCTACTGTTATGGCAATAGACCAAAGTGAGGCAAAAGTATAAGCAGAAAGATGAATTATGAGGCTATTACAGTAATCGAAGCGAGAGATGATAGTGGTTCAGTCAAGGGCAGTATTGGTAGAAAAGCCAATTGGATTTTCTAGGAGATTAGATGTGGCAGGTAAGAATGTAAGAGATACAGGGCTGCTACTCAGACTTTGCTCTAACTGATCCGAATATGCCATCTAAATTGTGACCATAATCAATGGAATCATATAAGCCTCTCTTTAATCTGGTTACATAAAATAAACTTTGAAAAACAAGAAGAATTTGATTAAGGAAGAGAGATTCTGATCCTGTGGTACTCATTTAAGCCATTAGGGTGATCCTGCAACACATATGCCTCTATAACTGTCACAGAATTTCTGCCCTTGAAGAAAGAAGCACAGGTCAGTAATTTGGCTCGTATTTATTCATCACTTCTTACGTGCATATTAACTCATCACTTTCTATGTCTATTCTAAATATCTCAAAAAAAACAGAAAGCCACTTACGTAGTATACATTATTATTATTATTATTATTATTATTATTATTTCCCATCTTATGAGTACAAAAACTGATGCTCAGAATGGTTAAAAAATATGTCCAAACTCATATAGTGAGTAAGTTGGGGAGTTAGAATTCAAGCCAGACAGCCAGGCTTCAAGCTCTCACTCATTAACCACTATATTACACTACTTCTAAAGACTTCTCTAAGCTTCCATATGAAAGTGAGGATAGTAACAGTATTTACTTTATAAGATTTTTGTGAGCATAATAATTACTTATTACTTATTATTAATAAGTATAATATGTTAATAAGTATAATAAATATTATAATTATACTAATAATATAATATTATTAATATTAAAATAATAAATATTATAATAAATATTATTTGGGGATCCCAAATTAATAATAAACAGTTATCCATACTATTACATAATGTCATAGTTGATAAAAAAGTTATGACCATTATTTTTCTCAGGTCCTCAGCAGGTTATTTCACTCTACATATTAATAAATTGAGGGTCAATGATGATCCTCAATAATTTGTCATGTCATAGGAGTGACGGGCAGGACTTGATTTCAGATCTTATGTTTCTAAGGTCTTTTTTAATGCTTTTCATTGCCTCTAGTAGATGAAATAAATAATTTATTTTATCTAGAAGATAAAATAAATCTAAAGATATGCAAGGGCACTGAATGATGCCTACAGTTCACAGAAACACTATTGGCCTTATAAAATCTTTTAATATAAATGGAACCTACAATAAGAGTAAATAGCTTCCCATACGTCAGCAAAACTCAATTCCAAAATATAAAAGAAAAAAAACTCTAATGCTCAAAAGCAATATAAATAGCAATATAGCAATATAAATAGAAACTACCTCCAAACTTCTTTAAAAAATAAAGAACTTTCATAATGTTACCCAAACTCTAGTATGAACAGAAAAAGATGAAACACACCATGTTCCTATATGGAAAGGAAGGGCTTAACATTATAATGTCAACTCTGCCTAAACTATTCTATAGATTTAACACAACCTCATTGAAAATAGCAAAGATAATTTTAGACTGCGAGAGAGTAATTCCAAAAATCATCTTCCAAACACATTAAACATTCAAAAACACTTAAAAAAAGAAGAGTAGTAAAGCAGGACTTGGGTTAAAATAGTAAAATATACTACAAACTTACAAGTATTAAAACAATATTCTAATGGTACAGAAATAGTAATAAAATAGAACAGAAAATTCTGAAGAACTCATTTATTCACTTATTTATTATGCAGTAGAAATTTACTGAATGTCTGCTGTGTGCCAAAAACTATTCTAGGCTCTGTGAATACAGAGAAATAAAAAGATAGAGTTCCTATTCTCATAAAGCTTAAATTCCAGTGATTTAAAATAATAAAAGAATCATCCAATATGATAAAAAAAAACCTTTCCTTGGAGAATTAATAGATTTTTCAATAAATGATGCCTAAACATAATCACTGAGAAACTACTAACGTTAAGATCCTATGTTTAACCTTATTAACCAAAACAGATTAAAGATTGTAGAAGGAGGAAGAAGAGGAGGATAAAGAGGACGAGGAGAGAGAGGGGAAGAGAAGAGGAAGGAAAGAAAAGCCAAGCTGAGCTACAGAGCCCTTAAAGAGAGTATAAATGAGCAATTAGTTATTTACTCTTGAAAGGAAAAAGTCTTTGTTTATTTAACTATTAAGAAATAAGACCCAAAGAAAAAATTTGTGGATTTGACCATTTGAAAATCAAAACTTCTCAACATCAAAAATATTATAAAGAAAACTGAAAAGTAAATAATAAAATGGGAAAATATATTCAATTCTATAAAACAGAAAAAGCTACTCAATATAAAAAGCTTTCAAAGGAGAGAATGAAAAGATATGTCACAAATTAGGAGAAAGTATTTGTAAAATATTTTCTGGTACCCAGAAAAGAATAAGGTATTTAAAATGCACAGTGAAACTTAAACAACCCAAATAAAAAATGGGTGAGAAGGGAACCTGGGTGGCGCAGTAGTTGAGCATCTTCCTTTGGCTCAGGTCCTGATCCTGGGGTCCTGGGATCAAGTCCCACATTAGGCCCACTGCAAGGAGCCTGCTTCTCCCTCTGCCTATGTCTCTGCTACTCTCTCTCTCTCATGAAAAAATAAAATATTAAAAAAAATGGGTGAGAGATCTGCAAAGATATCTCCAAGATTCACCAAAGAAGATACAGATAGCAGAACAAGCACACAAAAAGATAGTTAATATCATGTGTCACTAGGGAATTGCGGATTAAAACAACAATGAGATTTCACCCTTTTGAATGACCAAAATTCAAAATGCCTGCAAGTAGAGGTATGGAGCAACAAGAACTCTCATTCATTGCTGATGAGAGTGAAAAATGGCACAGTCACTTTGGAAGACAGTTTGGTGGTTTCTTAGAAAATTAAATGTATTCTTACCGTATGACCCACTGCTCATTAGTATTTACCCAAATGAAGTAAAAACTTAGGTCCACACAAAGTCTGCACACACATGTTTATAGAAGTCTATTAATTAAAAAAAAAAAAATCTCTCACAACCAAAAAAAAAAAATCACCATTATGAGAGTGAGGGAGACACAGAGAGAGGAAGAGGAGGGAGGAAAGACATGAACCAGAAAACTGCAAAGAAAAAAAAATAAAAATGAAACAAAACTATAAATTGCCATCAGTCTTCCTGAAAATATCTAACTTAGGAAGAAAGCTAAAAATCATTAACAAAAAGGTACTACTTAGTTTTGAAAACAATCATATAGGCTGGCATATTTATACTATGCTGGAAAGAGTATTAAATGACAGAACTTGGAGGGAATTTTATTAATATGGCTTAGGAGTGCCTAGGAGTGCCTAGGTGGGTCAGTTAAGTGTCCAACTTTTGATTTTTATTTCACTCAGGTCATGATCGCAGGGTTGTGAGATTGAGACCTACCATTGGGCTGTGAGCTGAGCATGGAGCCTCTCTCTCACTCTCCCTCTGCCCCTCCTTGTGTTTGTGTGCTCTCTTTCTCTCTTAAAAAAAAAAAATATGGCTCAAAAGTGTTTTAAGTATACATAACTTCAATTCCACATATGAGAATTTGGCCTAAAAATACCATAGTAAACACAAAACCATTTATTACAGCGCTGTTTATTGTAAAACTTAATTAATTGTTCAACACTAAGGATTGATACAATAAACTATGATGCATCCAAACAATAATCTCCTGAGATTCCTTCAAAAGAATCTTATACAAAAGTACTTAATGTGTGGAAAATATTCAGAATGTATTGCCAAATGGAAGATAGTTAAAGCAAGTTTGCAAAATGGTTTCATATCTAATTTTTAAGAAGAAAATATATGTACACGAATTTTGCTTGTTTCTTTCTATACAAACAAAAAGTAAAATTTTGACATGTCAACAATTAATTCATTTTTAATTGAATTATAGGAAATTTTTGTTTTCTTCATTTTTGTTATCTGTATTTTTATTATTTCTACAAAAGTAATATGCATTGCATTTTTAATAAGAAAAATGTAGTGTAGTGGTTAGGAGAAAAGGTTCTAGACTCACTTGGCTATACCTTGAGATTCTTACCTTGTCTTCCTAAACTTCAGCTTGCACCTCCATAGAATGAAAATATTCGTTTTTTAAAAGATTTTATTTATTTACATATAGAGAGAGCATGAGCAGGGGGAGAGGCAGAGGGAGAGTGAGAAGCATATTCCTCACTGAGCAGTAAGCACAATGCAGGGCTCAGTCTCAGGACCCTGGGATCATGACCTGAGTTGAAGGCAGACACTTAACCAACTGAGCCACTCAGGTGCCCAATAATATTAGTTATTTTGAGGAATAAATGCAATAATGAACTGTTAAGTATTTAAGGTCATGACTGTCCCACAACAAATGATCTATAAATACAAATAACATATCATCATCATTATAAAAAGAGCTGAGAATAAAGCGAAAAGACCAAAGCCCATTTACCTCTAATGAGAAATTATATCCAAAACTGAAAGGATATGGGAAATAGATTTAGACATCCCCACTGTTATACAATAAAACAACCACTAGCCTGTCTGGTGGTTGCAAATTAAGAAAATTGGGAGAAATTTTAATTGAACATAAATATCTCAGTGCAAATTAAGAAAACAATCCCCGCCAAAATCCAAGGAGACACAAAGAGCAGGCAGGAGTCTGTATTTTGCCTCAGTCACACAGTGGTAATTAAGAGAAGACATTTGAAACACCCACCTCAAAAATCTAACAACCTTAATATAGGGTAATATAACACGTAACTTTGTAAAGATGTCAGTCTCACTTAATATTATAATTACTGTATATGTATTGTTTTAATGCAGATTTTCATTTAGACATTGGTCTTAGCAATATCTTTGTGGATCTGATTCCAAAGCAAGGGTGACAAAAGTAAAAATAAACAAATGGGACTGTAGCAAACTAAAAAGCTTCTGTACAGTGAAGAAACTACTCAAAATAAAAAGGCAACACACTGAGTGAGATATTTGCAAATAATATTTCTGGGAAGGGTTAAATATCCAAAATGTATAATGAACTCATATAACTCAACAATAAAAAAGATTAAAAATTGGTAGAGAATCTAAATACACATTTTTCCCAACAAGATATACAGATGGCCAACAAAAAAGAAAAGAAAAGAAAAGAAAAGAAAAGAAAAGAAAAGAAAAGAAAAGAAAAGATGCTCAGCATCACAATTATGAGGGAAATACAAATCAAAACCACCATGAGATATCTTTTCATACCTGTTCAAATGGTTATATTAAAAAAGACAAGAAACGCCAAGTGTTGATGAGCATATGGATAAAAGGGAACCCACATGTATTACTGATGGGGATATAAGTTGATGTCACACTATGCAAAACAGTAGGGAAATTCCTCAGAAAAATTAAGAATATTAAGAATAGATCTTTCATTAATCCAGCTGTTCCACTTCACTAATTCAAAAGATATTTGTATCCCTATGTTCATTGCAGCATTACTTACAATACCCAAGATATATAAACAACCTAAGTGTTCATCAATGAATGAATGGATAAAAAGGACGTGATGTGCATACACACATACACACAGAATGGAATACTACTCAGCTATAAGGAAGAATGAAATCTTCCCATTTCCTACAACATGGATGGACTTGAAGGTATTAGGCTCAGTGAAATAAGTCGGAGAAAGACAAATACCATATGATTTCACTCATATGTGGAATCTAAATAAACAAGACAAATGAACAACAACAACAAAAATACCAAAACAAACCTCAATAAAAATGTTTAAATCACATCACCCAATAGTCAACTAGCTAATTATTTAAACTATAATAATACATTTTCTCACATTTCCAGATGTGTAATTGGTCAATATAACTGGGCAAATGCAAGAAAACAGATTAGGCACAAAAAAAAAAGAAAAAGAAAAAAAGAAATGGCTGATCAGCTTTGTGGAGTGACAAAAAAAAAAAAAGAAAGGCTTTTTTTTTTTTTTTTTGACATTATGGAGACCTAGAATCAAAACCAACTTTTCACGTAAAAATATTTATTTAAAAAGAATATTTATTTAGAACTTACTATGTGAAAGACCTTCTTTTATATACCTTCATTTAGATTTTTTTGAAGATTTATTTATTTATTTATTTATTTATTTATTTATTTATTTATTAGAGACATAGCAGGAAGAGAGAGAGAGAGAGAGAGAGGCAGAGGGAGAAGCAGGCTCCATATAGGGAGACCACCTACATTATAATACCATGTTTGCAAGCACTAAATGAGACAGAAAAAGATTTCTGCATCAGTCCAAGTTGAAGTAACAGGAATCAGATTTATACTCCTGCATAAAAAAGCTAAAGAATGGGACAAAATATATGAAACAATGGTTTTCAAAACAGTAGAGGTAAAAAAGTAAAAATAAAAACGATAATAGAGGTCAGGTAATGAAGGGCAGTGCATTCCTTATATTTATGCAGATGGTACAGCCATTTTAGAAAATATTTAGCAGTTGCTTACATGATTAAGTATTTGCCTACCATATGATCCACTCATCTCTCTCCTAGGTATCCACCTGAGAGAAATGAAAGCATATATAACAAATATTTGTACCTGAATGTTCATGAAGCCTTATTTGTAATAACTAAAATAGGGTTGCTCTCAAATGTCTATTAACAGATGAAATAAAAACAAATTGTGGTATGTCTATATAATGAAAGATGTATAAAATATATAAAAGGGAATGAAATATTGATAAATGCAACACCAGTGAAACTCCACATAGTTCTACTGAATGAAAGAAGCCAGATAAAGAAGAGTACATAGTTTTTGCTTCATTATATATAAAACTCTAGAAACAGAAAACTAATTTATAGTGAGTTAAAGAAGATTAGTAGTTGCCTGGGGAAGAGTTGGTGTCATGAATGCGCACGCATGTCAAAACATCAAATTGTACACTTTAAATATGTGTGATTTATATTATGTTGATTATACCTCAATATAGTTGTTTTTATTTTTTAAATATTTTATCTATTTATTTGAGAGAGAAAGAGAAAAAGCTAGCAAGCATGTGCAAGAGGAGGGGCAGAGGGAGAAGCAGGTTCTCCACTGAGCAGGCTTGATCCCATGACCTTAGACCATGAGCTAAGCTAAAGGCAGCCACTTAACCAACTGAGCCATGGAGGCACCCCAATACAGTTGTCTTTAAAAGTGAAAAGGTGGTAACCTTGGGTGGCTGAGCTGGTTAAATGTCTGCCTTTGGCTCAGGTCATGATCCAGGGGTTCCCACTCAGCAGGTAGCCTGCTTCTCTCTCTCTCTCTCTCTCTCTCTCTCTCTCTCTCTGTGCCCCTCCCCCACTCATTCTCTCTCTCTCTCTCTCTCTCTCTCTCTAATAAATAAATAAGTAAATAAAATCTTTTCTTAAAAAAGTGAAAAAGAGAGGGTGCCTGGGCTGGCTCAGTTGGTAGAGCATGCAACTCTTGATATTGGGGTTGTGAGTTTGAGCCCCACATTGGGTGTATAAATTACTTAAATAAAACGTCTTTAAAAGTAAATAAATAAAATAAAAGTGAAAAAGGAAAATGTAGATTATTACATGATGCCTATCACAAAGTGAGTTTTCAATAAATATTAGTTACTATTATTATTAAAGTATAATGGGATAAAAATTTTATATATCATACTATTAATCTAGCATCAGATTTCCTTTCATGCTTGGGGAAATACATAAATTTGGGTATGGCAAAACTTGGATGGCAAAAACCCAAGCAATAAAAACAACTGTAGTTTTTGATACCAGCAAATGAGTGGAATTTGAGTTTTCCACCAAGTACACAGAAAAAGAAACTACAGAGATGGTGTTAAGTACAGGTAAGGATGATTATATGCATTTGAGAGGCTAATAAAAATTCCCTTATGGTGGAATGATTTGAAAATATTTTAAGACATAAGGTATTTGGTTTTCATTTTTGTAATGCAAATCCTTTCTCCAACTAATTCTGATACACTGAACAAACACTTTAAAGGAATTATGGTGTTGATTTTATATACTGTGTAGTGTGTGTATCCTCCCTTTTTGGGAGTGAGAAACAGAAAAATAATTACAATATTTTAAACACAATAGAAGTTTATTTTTCTCTCATATAAAACAAAATCTGGAATTAAGTACTCCAGAATTGGTATGGTGACTCTCCCATTATCAGAACCTAGGGTTTTTGTTTTCTGTTTTGCTACCCATCACTCTTAGCATGCTACCTCATGGTTTAAGATGGCTGCTGAAATTCCAGCTAATATGCTCATATTCCAGCTTTCTGGAAAGAGAAAGACAAAACATGATATGACACCTCTTTAAAAGATATTTGTTTCCCACAAGATGCACACTCTGCTTACATTTCTCTGGCTACAAGAAAGTAGGGAGAATGCAGTTTTTACCAGGAAGTGATAGACCCATAAAATCAAGGGTTTTACAACTAAGAAAAGAAAAATGAACAGAATGAATAGCCAGGAATCGAAACAGTGATCTAAATCACCCTTAGCTAGGCCTCAATATACTAAGAGACACCCCTCATCACTGACCTCCCCCAATACATACATAACTATCATCTGGGGTTATAAGATGCTTTGGAGAGGAGAGTGGCTCAGAGAAAACAATACCCTAGGATGATCGCATAATCTTATTCATTAGTGCTGTCTGTGAGGTCACATTCACTTTGAATCTGTCAGGACCTCCTTAACCTACTTGATCCTTCCTGTATTCCAACACATCCCTGGACCAGATTTATTGCCTGAAATTGGAGATTAATGCTATTTCCTAGCTCCTGGCACAGTTTCTGGTATACAGTAAGTGTTCGGTAAATATCTGTTAAGTTAAATTGAAAAAAAAAAAAAACTACTTATCCATCTATCTAATCTATCTAGCTAGATGTTCGACCTAGCTAGTCATTAGAGAGCAGTAAATTAAAGGAACAGTGAGATGCCCTTTCCACCAAACTGATGAAAATTTTAAAAGCATGA
The DNA here is from genome assembly GCF_018345385.1 of Vulpes lagopus. Lineage (NCBI taxonomy): Eukaryota > Metazoa > Chordata > Mammalia > Carnivora > Canidae > Vulpes > Vulpes lagopus. Next base: position 52,289,192 of record NC_054846.1, read on the forward strand.
TAATGTTAAAGGCTGATAAAAGCGTAAGGAAAATGGTATTTTCATATATTGCTGGTGAGAATGGAAATTAATAATCTAATTTGGAGGGGCACCTGGGTGGCTCAGTTGGTTAAGTGTCCAACTCTTGATTTTGGCTCAGGTCATGATCTCAGGGTCCTGGGATTCAGCCCTGCTTTGGGCTCTGTGCTCAGCAGGGAGTCTGCTGAAGATTCTCTCTTTTTTTCTCTTTGCCCCTCCTCTCACTCTAAATAAATAAATATATTTTTTAAAAATCCTGTTTGGAAACAATATGGTAGTCCCCCACTAAATAAATAATAGGTATAACCTATGCCCCAACAATCCCACTTCTAGTCATGAGTTGGAGAAATTTTCACATATGGACAAAAGTTACCATACGCCAAGGTCAAATGCATTATTTGCAAAGTCAAAAATAGAAATTCCTAATGTCCATCAATAGGGGAATGTGGTATATTCCCCTATAATTAGTATAATGCAGTAAATATATATGATGGCATAAGAGGAAAGTATTTCAGATTTCTATTGCTCATTGTATCCAGTTCCTTTCTTCTGGACATATGACTATACATTCTTTGCATTTAGGTGAGACATGTGAGTATTTCTGGCCAATAACTTATGAAAGGAAATGATACTTCTATTTTGAAGCATTTTACTACTTGTGTGAAACCCTACAGCTTTCTTTTTTCCTATTGTGGTAAATGAGGAGGCCTTGATGTTCAGAGGGTATGAGGCCAAGTTGGTGAAACTTTCTTCAACCTGGGCCCTGAGCACATTTGTAGAGCATAGCATGCTACTGACCCAGCTGGTTGTGTAGCAGAAGTGAAAAAATAACTATTGTATGTGTTAAATAACTAAGGTTTTGGGGGACCTAGTCTATATTGATTAATAAAAAACAAATAAGAGAAACAGACTTAGAGAATAGCTAGTTTTAGTTCCCCAAATTACACAGTTATAAAAATATATAACACTGAGATAAAAAGGCAAATTTTAGGATACTGTTTTATACAGGATGATGTTTTTGTAAATTCCAAACTATACACACATAGAAAAATATTAGATGGTTTTATACGAGTGAAAATAAATGTTATAAAACAGTATGTACATGGACAAGAAAGAAACATGCAACCTTTGTCAAGTGGGGATAAGAAATGAGATTTGCTTTTTTGAATAAAAGAAATTTTAGCTATAGCTATGTAGTAGGTTGTATGGTTCCCTCGCCCCACCCCCTGAATTTATGTCTATATCCAAACCCTTTGGGAAAAGGGTCTTTGTAGGTATAAATTAACAATCCTGAGATGAAATCATTTGGATTACCCAGTGGATCCTAAATCCAACAAGTGTCCTCATTAGAAGCAGAAGAGGAAAATCTTCACACAGAAGACAAAGTAATGTGAAAATAAAGACGGAGGTTGGAGTGGTGTAGTAACTAGCCAAAGAAGCCAAGGAATGCCTAGAGATACCAGAAGCTGGAAGTGGCAAGGAAGAATTCTGACGCCTGGAGACTGGAGCAAGCATGGCCCTTGATTTCACCTTAATTTTATACTTCCGGACTCTAGAACAATGAGAAAACAATTTTTTGTTGTTTTAAGCCACTCAATTGGTGGTAATTTGTTGCAGCACCCTAAGAAAACAAATATAAATTGCAATGCCCTCTTTCTTTCTTTTTTTTTTTTTAAGATTTTATTTATTTATTTGAGAGAGACAGAGAAGGAGAGGGTACACAAGCAGAGGCAGAGGGAGAGGGAGAAGCAGACTCCCTGCTGAGCAGAGAGCCCGATGCGGGGCTATCCCAGGACCCTGGGATCATGACCTGAGCCAAAGTCAGACCCTTATCCAACTGAGCAACCCAGGCCACCTAAGTAATGCCTTCTTTCTTAAAACAACAACAAAACAAACAAAAAAACAGAAGCAGATATAACAAAATATTAATGGTTGTTAATTCTGGGCAGCAAACAAGGGTATTTGTAATGTTACTCTTGGTATTTTCCTACATCTTTTAAATTTCTAACAATAACATTTACAAAATATGGGTTACAAGTAAAGGAGATTAAGATTACACTTATTTTGATAAGCACTGAGTAATATATATAACCATTGATTACTATATTATGCATCTGAAACTAATATAACAATGTATCTTAACTACATTGGAATTAAAATACAAAAATAAATACACACAAATGAATTATATTGAATTATATTAATCATTAAATTAGTTGCAGTTGTTGCATATCTGTCTTTATTCCGCTGTTTTATATATGCCTAAAATCCTGAGGAACAAAAAAAACCTGGGTGGTTCAGTAGTTATTATAGATGATCCACCATTATGATCTAACTTTATTGACTTTATTTGAGAATGAATGACTTTATTTCAGAATTTAGTGATTATCCTGAAATTCTGCCTATTCCAAATATTACAAGGTATTGCTGATTGAAGGGAGAAATCTATAGGAAAACAACCCAAATAGACCCAAGAAGTAATTTATCTTTAATAGCATTAATCATCAGACAGTATCTTCTTAATCTATCACAACCGAAGGAAAAAGAGAAACTGCAGAGCTGCTTTAACAACAGAAAATTCATCTCACCTCTTGACTATGACCCCATACCCACTGCACTGCATTCAGTCCAGTGACCAGTATGCTAATGGCATCCTGAGTCACTCTACTATAAAGGCTGACACTCTCTCTAGCAGTCTGATCCACAACTGGTATTCTGACAAATTTGAGCCACTTTTGTTTACCTTATTAGAGGGAGAGAGAGAAAGAGAATATATCAATCATTCCTTTCCTCTTGGCACCAAGGTTGCCTAGAGGACATCTTTAATATTCATATCCAGAGGGCATTAGAAAATCATTAATTTGTTTCTTTAAAGAAAATTCTAGAAAAGCAGGGCTAAAGCAGTAAACTTAGGCAGTACAGAACCAAGAGAAAATCATATCATCTGACTCTGTCCCCCCATCCTTATATCCACCGTGATGTTTGTTAATTCCAATTTGCTTCTCTTTTACTCAGAAAATTTCACTGACCATTATCATTTATTCATTTTTGAATATTTCTAACATTAGAAATGTTAATGATAAACATGAATTATCTCAATCTCTCTATAATCCAGTGCCTATCACAGTTAGTGGCATATAGTGGGAATCTCAATATTTGTTGAATCAATAGTCATATAGGCCTTATGTTAAGAAACTTATTAGTTTTCTCATTAAATTTTTACTTATGTCTGTTTCCAAAAATATATATAAGAATCTTATGATCATTTAATCCCATTTACTCCCTTCTCCCTTTTGTACTACAATGGTCAAATATATTACTTCTACCTATAATTTGCAGAAGATATTATTATCACTATCATTTTAAATGATTAATATCCTTTTGCCATATAATTGTCCTTTCTATTGCTTTTCATTCCTTACCACATTTCTGAGAATTTCAGAAAATTTATGAAAGACTTTTATTCACCGATTCAAGAAACTCAGTAAATTTCAAGCAAGATAAATACAAAGAAAATCAACTTAGGAACTTCATAGTCAAACTGTGGAGAACCATCTTGGATCATTTTTCTTCAGCCTAAAGAATTTTCATTGTTCTGTTCTGAGGTGCAGCTCTGGGGTGAAGAGACACCTGTGTACTCTTTGGCTTGTAGCTTCTTCCTCCATCTTTAAGGCCAGGAGCATCAGGCATCTTTAAACCTCTGACCTCTATGCTGCCATCATCATATCTCCTCTGACTCTAACCCATCAGACATCCTCCTTTAAGGAACTTTATGATTATATAATAAATATATTTATATTTAAATAATCCAACATAATCTTTTAATCTCAAAATCTTTAATTACATATGCAAAGTCTCTTTTGCCACATAAGGTTAACATTCACAGGTTCTAAGGAAGTAGAACATGAATATCTTTGGAAGGTCCTTATTTTGTCTACCATCATCATGTCACATTATCCCTTATCTGCATCTCAATTCCCTTATGTATAATTATACTAATCACTGATCATTGGCTACTGAAATAATTTCATTTAGGTTAAATTGAATCCTGATTCAGGGTAGATAAACATTAATAAACAGTGGTTAAAAGTGAATTTTAATTTCTCCATCACTAGTGGAAGGCTTCATGGAGGGGGAATATAAATTAGCCTTCATAGAAGGCTTCAGGACAGGGTTCCCCAGCAGCTGAGGGAAAGGGGACATTTCTGTTTTAAAAAATGAACCATATATTCCCTAGCAATATTTCAAATGTCTCTCAGCAAACTGTCCCTCAAGAAAGGAACACAGAAAAAACAAACAAACAAACAATCTAAGAGAAGGGAAATCAGAGGGAGAAATAAACCCATGTCTAATCACCTGGGAACTTGCAGTCCCGATTCCCAGAGGCCATACCTTCTAAGATGAACCTAAGAATTGCTGTGTAGAAAATGCTTAAAAATAAGGAAGGCAATATTCGCTTCCTGTTCATGATGTTGGTTTCCATTTCAAGTTTCAATTTCACTTGAGCAGCTATAGTTCTCTGTTGCAGAACACCTAAATTGGTTGAAATAAGTATTAGTGGAAGAAATGGGGCTGTGGGCTGGGAATAAAGAAACATGGACTCTTGATTCCAACTCTTCACTGAATTACTGAATAATTTTAAGTAGTTTTTTTTCTTCTTTTCTTCTTCTTTACTTTTTTCTTTTCTTCTTCTTCCTTTTCTTCTTTCCTCAATTTTTCCCATGTATAAATCAAGTATACTGAGCTAATTTGCTATAAACTATTTCACTAGTGGATCTTGATTTTTTTGCTCTTGTCCTCTCTATCCCTCAGAGATCTCTTTTTTGTGACTTTGATATACGTCCTTGCTAATGACTGCCAAATCATGCTTTCTTATCATTAGCAATCAGAATTATAGTTTCAACTAACCACGAGTCATTTCTACTTGGTCATTTTACCATACCTCAAACTGAACATGACAAAAACTTCATTATTCTTTTTCTTTAATTTTATTTTTTTTTCCAGTATAGTTAACATACAGTATTATATTGTTTCAGGTGTACAATATAGTGATTCAACAATTCTATACATTACTCTGCTCATCATGATAAGCATACTTTTAATCTCCTTAATATATTTCACCCATCTCCCATCTTCCCTGTGGTAATCATCTGTTTGTTCCCCATAGTTAAAAGTCTGGGTTTTTTTTTGGGGGGGGTGTTATCTCTTTTTCTTTGTTCATTGATTTTGCTTCTTAAATACCACATAGGAGTGAAACCATATGTTATTTGATTGACTTATTTCACTTAGTGTTATACTCTCCAGCTATATACATGCTATTGCAAAAGGGCAAAATTTCATTCTTTTTTATGGCTAAATAAAAACTTTGTTATTGTAATATTCAAATCCCTTCTTAAATCAATGTGCTATCTAATTTTACTTCCAACTAGTTTTCAATACCTTACACTTCATGGCAAGTGGATGGCCATTCCCCTGGTCCCACCCACTCCTGTTATCCACCTCAATATTCCAAGAATCTTTACTTTGGAATGTTATCTCTGCCTGTGTGCAGTGCCCTCTCATCTTGGACCATCTCAGGGATCTCAATTTCCCATAATAAATAGAAAAAAATGATGATAAAAGGCCATAATTTACCTTTACTATTAAGGGAAGAAACACAGTTCAGTGCAAAGAACATCAGAGTAGAAGTAAGAAAGATGTTGGATTCTAAATCTGACTCAGGAATTTACTTATTGTGTAATCCCCAGATCAGCTATATAACCTCTCTCAACTCTAGAATGCTTTTATATAAATGCGTGATCCAATGGAAAAACAGGGAACGACAGAAAAGGTAAGGAAATTAGACATCTATGTTTTATACTCATTGTGACATTTCCTATTTGGAACCAAAAATGTAGCTACATAACTTCCTTTAAGATTCTTTTGAGAGGAAAAGAAATCCCATGATATAAAAGCATTTAAATGAAGTTTGGAGTTTCATTTGTCTTTTAGACTCCAAGTCTAATAAAGCTATTTAGCATTTCTATAGTATTTAACATTTCCTAAGTACTATTCAATGTTAATTAATTAATCCTAATGCTCTGTAAGGCAAGTCAATATTATGATCTTCTCTGAAAAGTTAAGAAAATGAAAATTCAAAGGTATTTTGGCTTCCCCTTTCAGTATGTAAGACACTGCTGAATGTTATTACAAATATAAAGTAGTATTTTGGAATAGAAATTAGCAAAATATAGAAATGAAGCAAAGGAAGTTGAATCAAGTTCTTCCTTTCACTGTAGACCCAAATATAAAAGACAAAAACGGACTTAAGTATAAGAGTCCCCAGCTAGTCTTTTCAGGCCTAAATAGATTGGCTTCTCATCTCAGGAAGAGATGAAGCAGTAAGCAGGGAAACTGAGCATGAAATTCAAACTCACTATATATCAGACCTGTGGCAACAAAATATATTTCGGAGTCACCGATATGTTGGTAGTTGAGTTAGATAACAGATCCCTTGGCATTGACTTGGAGTGAGGATCAGTAGAGGTATTAAACTTGTAGCTCCATGTTTCAGTGACTGAAGCTGAGAGGCTCTACACAGCAGCTGCCATGTTTTTCCCCCAAAGGTTGTACCCTAAAGCTATAGCTCCACTTAGCAAAAAGAGAGCAGACCTGGAAAGTTCCATCTGGTCATCATTCTTTGCTCCCTTCCTCCAAGAACCTTTTTATAATGTTTTTGCAAATAGGGACACCTGGGTGGTGTAGTGGTTGAGCACCTGCCTTCTGCCCAGAGTGTGAACCTGGAGTCCTGGGACGGAGTCCCACGTCAGGCTCCCTGCATGGAGCCTTCTTCTCTCTCTGCCTATGTCTCTGCCTCTCTCTCTCTCTCTTTCTCTCTCTCTCTCTCTGTATCTCTCATGAATGAATAAATAAAATATTAAAAAAATATATTCTGTATACAGGAAGCAGGAAGGCAATTCACCCCAGAGAGGATAATAAGTCCAAGGGGGAAACATAAATACCAGAGACTAGTGACTATGTCAAAGTAGTACTTTTTTATTAGAGAGAATAAGTCTTTGACACCTTAACATATAACTAAATTCATCCATTATTTCATTTATTCACTTATTTCTTCAGCAAGTTGTTCTTCCTCATAGAAAAATGAAATAAATAGGATATAATTCCCATACTCAAGGAATTCAGAATCTAGTTCAAAGTATGATATGAAGGCCATCAAAATGTACCTAGTACTGCATCAGAACTACTTGGAATGATTTTCTGAAATGCAGATTCCCAGATCCTACTACAGACCTATTATTTAATAGGTCTAAATATTTCTGGTGCCCACCTCCCTCAGTTTTTTTTTTTTTAAACAGACATCTTTAGATGCACTTTAGTGCACATTAAACTTAGACAACCATTGGAAATGGAAAAGGCAGGAAATTACTCAGACTGAGAATGTGGTATAATGAAAGAGCCCAAACTTTAGGGTCAATCAAATCTGTTTCTGAATTGACTGCTTCCTAGCTACATAACCTCGCTGAGCCCTAGCTTCTTCATCTATAAACAAGAAAATACAACATTTGCTCTTAGAGATGTAGTATAAATTAAATGAGACTATCTATATGTGTGTTTAGTATAATAGGCAATAACAAGAGAGACAGGTGGGAGGGAGGAAAGTTAATTGGTTAGTTGGTTATTTCTCTCCCTCCTTTCTTGACCACACTTGCATGCCCTTTTGCAAATGTCCACTTACACAATACGAAGGCAAGTCTTATAGGTGAGAATTTTTCAGTATGATATGGTAAAATTCTGATTGACATTGATTGATGAAATGGACAAATTCCTTAAAATATATAACTTACCAAATTGGATTAAAAAAGAAATAGGAAGCCTGAATAATAATATTTTAATGAATAATAGTTATTAGTAACTGTTAATAATATTTTAAAAAACGGAGAGGGAATTAAAAGCCTTCCATCAAATAGAACGTCAGTCCAGATTATTTTATAGATAAATTCTAACCAGTTTTCACAAAAATCTCAGAAAATAAAAAGGTAAACTATCATCTGACTCATTATTCCATAAAGCCTGTATAATTCTGATGTCAAAATCAAGAAAGTAAATAGGAAAAAGAGAAATTACCAAAACGTTTCACTAATGCATCTGACTCATTATTCCATAAAGCCTGTATAATTCTGATGTCAAAATCAAGAAAGTAAATAGGAAAAAGAGAAATTACCAAAACGTTTCACTAATGCATATCAGTGTAAGGATTTTAAGCAAAACACTGGTATAGCATATTCTCACTATGGTATAATATGTAATAGTGAAAATAAATGAACTAGAGTAAAATCAAAAGACATGAATAAATCCATCACATGTAATAAGTGAGTCTCAGAAGACTAATCTACTATATTATACCCTATTCATGAAGCATTAATTAAGAATAAAAATTAAACAATATGTTGTTTAACCAAATACACATATTTGATAAAACAATTTTTAAAACATAAAATTCAGGATAATAACTATCCTGGAGATAAAAGCACAGAAATGAGAAGCAAAAGAAAGTCATAAGGTACTGTTAATATTCTTTTCTTTGCATTGGACAGTAGGTTCTTGAGTACTATTTTCTTACATAACAAAGAAATAATAAAATAAAAGGGCCATACATAAATAATGACATCATATATGAAACAAGGATTATGATTAATCGGTTTCATCACATGGAAAGTCCCTGTTAAAAAGTCAAAATTAAAGGCTGGGGTTTTCAAGGCCAGGAACACTACAGGCAAGATTAGAGATGAGAGTGAGGCCAAATCTCGTGGTTCAGTTTGGCTATGGTCAATTCAACCCAGCTGGAAAATACCACTGTTTAAATTTGCTCGACCTTACTTATGGTTTTCATCCATCATAAAGTCTGGCCCAGAGAACAGTGGTTAAGCCTGGATTTCCTCAGGCCTCTCAGACAGAGTGCCAGCAGATACAGTACCTACCAATGGGCCAGGTGAAAAGTCTAGATTTAATTCTGTCAATCTACTATCATCTCCTGGTTGTGCATCCTGCATTATAGTTACAATCATAACCATCCCTGAAATTTTGCACAAGCTGTTAGAGTTTTCAAAATACTTTTGTACACATCCTTTCCCTTCCATAAGTTTGTGCAGTAGGTATGGAAGCAGGCATGGCAAGTACTGCATTCAAGTATATAAGAAAAGTGAGGCACAAAGAAATGAAGAAGAATAAAGGTAAAACCAGAACTCGATCCAGTTTTGTCTGACTCCAGGTCTATTCCTCTTTCTACACTGTCAAGCTACCTCTCACTTATCTTCTCTTTTCTCAAATTAAAAACATATAGGGTTCTTTGAGACTATTTATACCCTTGAAAATATTCACACCCTTTGACTCATTAACCCCACTGCTGGATATCAAACTCAAAGATTTAACCCCAAAGGAGACTAAAAAATATTACTATCTTCATCATGGTTATTACTGATTATTATCATGCATACTTACCAAATGAGATTTACTTCAAGCACTACATAGGGTGTCCCAGCTAATCCAAGTGTTAGTATTCTCCCATTATAAATGAGAAATCAGCTGCAGAGTTTTGAGTTAAGATTTGAAAAAGATAAGATGACTAGAAATTAACCCCATACACTGAATCTGAAGCTCATGTTCTTCAACATTATATTAAATAGAACCATCATGGCCACAAGTGACTCCTTAGAAATTAAGCTCATCGCTTCCGTACTAACTCCGTGGCAATATACCAAGCCTGACAGCCAGAGGAAGTGTTAAAATAACTCCATCTCTGGCCATGTGTGTAGGGACCAAGAGGGATCCAGGGGATATTAGTGATGGCAAAAGAGAGTTCTACCACAGGCAAATTTTGCTATTGAGCTTATTAGTTTTTTACCCAATCTATAGTCAATTCCAGTTTGGGGCTAGTGAAGGCTTGGAACTTTTATCAGGTAAACCAGCTTCACCAATTTTTCTGTGTTACATCTGGTAAGCCATTTTATCTTTCAATACATAGTCTCTGATTTCCAGACATATATTCAATTGCCTGCTTGACAAACACACTTTATTGTCTCAGAGGCATCTCAAATTTAATGTGGCCAAAAACAGAACTTTTGATATTTCACTCTAAAAATCAGCTCTGCTTTCTGCCTTCTTTATTTCAGTAAATGGTAATTCATTCACTTGGTGGGTCAGCTCAAAAGCCTAGCAGTCTTAGATTCTTCACTTTCTCTCCAACCACAACTAAACAAGTCATATTAGCACAACCTCAAAATGCAAACAAAATCTTTTCATTTCTATCTCAACTACTACTCTTGTCTATGCCACTACCATCTCTCATCTGGACCACTGCAATGGTCTCCTAACTGGTCTTTCAATCTTTTCTGTACTATAATTCATTTTCTACATATCAGGCATGGTGACTTTTTTGCAAAAATAAGTAAAATGTGTTCTTCCCCTTTCTGATGGCTTCCTACCACATGTAGAATAAAATATGAACTTTTTACACTGGTCTATAAAAGCCAATATTTTCTGGCCTTTTCCTAACTTTCCAACCTCATTTCTGACCCTTTTTCCCATCATTCACTATTATAACATCACTTTTTGTGGGCTTTTTTTTCTGAAAGGCACAAAGCTTATTTTCCCCTTTAGTGTCTATTTATTTTGTGTTCTCTTTGCTTGCAATAATAATCCCTTAGATTCTTCTAACACTGGGTCTTTCTTGATCCTATCTAAAGTAGAGGCTAAGTCTCTCTGCACTTAATAGGCACTAAACATTCACATTTGTTATTATTCCTCCCATTAGAATGTAAAGTTCATGAGAGGAGGAACCATGCTTCTCTCATTCAAAGGTGTATATCCAGCGTCTTAAACAGAACCTGGTTTACGTTAGATGCTCAAAAAATGTTTACTGAGTGACCAAACATATAAAACATATCCCCATATGAGGGGATCATATTATCTACCTCACAAGATGGTTTAGAGATTCAGTCATATAGAAATAAATGCTTGGTATAAAGTAAGTGCTCAGAAGATAAGGCCCTCATTAATGACATCATGATACACTTGAAGCCGATATTACTATTTCTCCCACTAGTGTTTCCTACTCAGCTCAAGCAGATGTCAAGTCAGTGCTTTCATTTCTCAGTATCTTGGATCTTCACCTGTAAAATGAGGATTTAAAAATCCTCCTTACAAGAATTCAGAGAGTAAGTGAGACAGCATATAAAGCACCTGCACATATGAGGTTCCCTCTGCCCTTAGTTGTCATAAGGATTAAATAGGATAGTTGACAGGAAAAGTGTTTTATAAACTGTGAGAAACTATTTTACTGTAGGTTTGATATTCTCAAGCAGAGATCTGCAGATAGACAGATGAAGTCAGATTCATTAGATTCTGGCTGTCAAATAAAATATGTTTTAAAATATAAATTTTGGACTGTTCAGAATCAAACAGGATTCTCCCTGCCAGCAAGCAACACGAGGCTCTGCCCAAAGCCATTAACACCACACAATCCATGCTTGGCAAAGCTAGCCCTCATATTGGCAGATAGGATTTTCAATTAACAGATGGGGATCTGGCTCTTAGAGCACTTTGGGCCAGGACTCAGAGGTGATCTGGGTAAAATGCTTGTGTGTCCGGTAATCCACTGGTCATCATATCCTTATTTCCTATACCTGCTCATCTAGGGATTACAGCTCTTCAAACAGGAGGAAAAGTGAATTCCTCATGGCACTATCTATGATGTCTAACACTTTCCCCACTGCATCGGCTTCTATTTAGCTAGGAGAACTAAATTATTAATTATACTTTTTCCTACAAATGCACATGGATTTCAATGATGAGAAACAGTGCATAGTCTGTGCCTTCTCTGACTCGCAAAACCTGATTATCGGCAAAAGCACACTTTGTGAGCCTCTGTTTTTAGTGCAAAGTGCCAATCTCCACTGGGTCCTATTTCAACAATTATTTAACATTTATTGAGTACCAATAATGCACTGGGATCACTCTCTCTCTCTAATTGTGTCATTAATGATCCAGTAAGCTCCTGTGGGTGATGGGAAGAAAAAGGAACAAGTTAATTATCAATGTGGTGTTCAGTCTGAATCAGTTAAATTGCCCGAATTATTGAAGTTTAGCTACTCAAGTGAAATGGTGACCAAATTTCTGCAAAGAAAACTAAGACATCTATCTTATTGTCTTTAAAAAGCTAAGAGAAGTAACAGAGATAGGAGAAAAAAAATTAAGCCAACTGTTCTGGCTATTAAAAAGGAAATCAAAGATGCCTAAAACAAGAAATAATCAGGCATTGCTCCTCAAGGGAATCTGGGATATATAAATTATTGTACTTTGCTCATGATGTTTCTTTTACCTAGAACACACTTTTTTTTTCACACCACTGTATGTTAAAACTTCCTTGAATAAGATCAAGTTCAAATGCCAACTCTACCATAGAACCTGGAATAACCTTAGTATCTTCCTAAATATCTTTTTCCATCATCTTCAGAAATCAATTCAGTCTCCAAGTCCTGTCATTCTACCTTCTACATACCTTTTATGACCTTATATTTTAAGAATAGAAAGTGTTCTAGTCAGCCTAATATCTTTGTCCCATATCCTTTCCAAGACAAATAGAGGCTCAGAGCCTTGGCTCAGATTAGGTTCCGGAGAGCCTCTCCAGGCAGAATAGTGAGGCGGTCCGTAGTTGTAAGTCTACATCAAAGCACAGTAGTTGCCGAGGACCAGGACAAGGGAGCATCAGGAAGCAAGGAACGAACTAAAATGTCAAGGTCCAGATCTGAAAGGGAATAATTGCTTAGGGGATTAGAACCTGCTCTAGTAAATGTGCTCAGGAGGGAGTGCCTGGAGAAGTGCCCTGAGGCTTGTGGAGGGACCCTTTATTGAGGTGCAATCCATAGGATTAAAGGGCAGGAGATCAGGGCTCTCAGCCAGTCTGAACATTTTTGGCATACATCACGTCTGGCACATATTTGGTCTTCTGTATGGTTTTGTTTTGTTATTGTTGTTTTTTTCATTTTGTTTGTTTTAATGTACAGAGTGGCACAGAATTTGTAAGCACGTAAGGCTAGGAACTTTCTGGAAAAAATATAATCATCATAATCGAAGTCCAAAGAATCAAGCATCTTACTCAAGAGACTAACTTGAGCAAATTCAGCAAATTGCTCTTGTATGATTTCCTCCTTGAATTTAAATCTTGTACTTAGAGTTCATAATGGCCAGGAGGTAACCCCTCTGAACCATTTAAGGCAGAGCATACTGTTACTGCTGGCCTTTATCTGAATAATCAAATAATAAAGTCAAACTGGCAACCAAAGACGAGCTCCCAAACTAACTCTAAAATACTTTCAATGTTATTTGTTCAGTAAACTGCGGAACATTAAATTTCTATATTAAGTAAATTATAAGGAAGAGTGCACTTTGCAAAATTAAAAAGTTCTTGGTTACTTTATCTATTATTCCACTGGGAAAGTTTCCAGAGTGTGCTTTGTACAATTAGATAACTTTTTGCATGGATGGTGGGTAGTGGGGAAAGGGTTCTTAAGGCTCAGTACATTCAGTGGCAGGATTTCAGCTATAATTCCACAGCTTATTTCTGGGCCCTGGGGCAGAAATCTTTGATGACAAGCACCCAGTTCTGAGATGCATTCATGATTTTACTCTTTGGCTTCACACTAGGAATATCAGGAAATCAAGAGATGAAATATGTGAGACAGAGCTAAAAGGGCTCATTAAGATAATTTGGTTCTAAGGTTTCTACACTAAGCCCCTGACCTCCTTAAAGGTCCCCCAGAGTATCTTCTTAAGGTTTACTATGCTTCAAAACTCATGTTGATCTCTTTTACATAATGGAATTCTCTATAAAACTCCTGTTATAGAAAGAAAGACTTCTCTAGGAAAAACAACCCTGAAAACCAGTGATATATGTAGGCATAGTGCAAGTATACTATTATTGGCTCAAGTCTGGCATGCTTCTTTGGTTGTGTATCCTTATTCCTACTTACAATGGAACCTCAGCCAAGTCACCAATGAAATCTTTTTTTTTTTTCATCTGTAAAAGGGTGATAATACTATAGCAGATATTGGCTATATGTTGCCCAATACCATTTTCTCTTTCTGTAAAAAACTATAATATCCCAGTATACCTGGCAATTCAGTTCTAAATGAGAGGTACTGTCCAAAGGAGTATGGATGGAAATAATGTTTTCCATTCCCAGACTTAGACATAAAATCCCATATGAAACCATGGGATTTCATGTAGGGTTGTCCCCTTCTTCAGTAACTGGGAAGGCAACAGGATGAAGAGAGCAACATTCTAAAATTGAAGGATCCTGGATCCCTGAGTTACCACTTGAAAGAGAACTACCCATTGAAACTTTTTGTTTGTGTCACTCTGATATGTTAAGCACCTGGAATTTGGGCCTAGTGTTATTTTTTATGACTGACTACCTACTATCAAAGTTTTGGGGGAAGATTACATAAAACATAAGCAAAAGCAGAATAATTCATGTCATGTAAAAGACACTCAACAAATCTTAGCTGAAACTTTTAATCTAGAATCTAGAACTGACTTAAAGTCATAGAGCAAGTTAGAGGCAGAATTAGGACTGGAAACTACATTAATGCTCTTCCCACTAAGAGCTGCCTATATTCCTTGACCTTGAACAGGTCCAGTCTCTGCTCTGGGCTGCAGTTCCTCAATCTATTACGTATGGGAGTTTGCTCATGCACTAACTCAACAAGTATTTATTGAGCATCCACAATGTGTCATGTACTCCTATTCTGGGTTTTGGATGTACAATTTTATTAAGACCAACAAGGCACTGCCCTCATGAAGTTCATATATTCAAGTGAGGGAACACAAACAATAAACAAAAAAATTAAACATATATTCAATAAATTATAACCATAATAAGTGCTATGTAAAACTCAAAACAAGATAATATAATAAAACAGAATGACTGGGTAGCTATTTTGGATTGAGTGGTCTGGAAAGACTTCACTGAGGAAGTGACATTAAAGTTGAAACCAGGATAACAAGAAGGCAGGTGCTCAATGGCTGAACCACCCAGGGATCCCTCTCTAGCGCCGCCTTCAGCCCAGGGCCTGATCCTGGAGACAAGGGATCAAGTCCCACATCAGGTTTCCTTCATGGAGCCTGCTTCTCCCTCTGCCTGTGTCTCTGCCTCTCTTTCTCCCTGTGTCTCTCATGAATAAATAAATAAAATCTGAAAGAAAGAAAGAAAGAAAGAAAGAAAGAAAGAAAGAAAGAAAGAAAGAAAGAAAGAAAGAAGGAAGGAAGGAAGAAAGAAAGAAAGAAGGAAAGAAAGAAAGAAAAGAAAAGAGAAAAGAAAAGAAAAGAAAAGAAAAGAAAAGAAAAGAAAAGAAAGAAAAGAAAAGAAAAGAAAAGAAAAAAAAAACAATGTGTCAACATGAATTTGTTGCAAACACTGATATTTGTATTGTTACTGTCACTTGGTCCATCCTACTATGTGACCCTGAATATAATTTAGCTAGCCCTTACATCAATGTCTGATTCTGTAGATGTCTTCAGTCTTATCTCCACATTTAATTTGGAAATCCTTGCAGAGCAGGAACAAAGATCAGAGAGGAAATGACTGTTGACCTCAGTCAATCTATCCCATATCTCCTTTACCCTGTATTCTTTTCCTGCTCTCTTGGGTCCCTGTTTTATCAACACCCTCCCAACACATGAGCTAGGTGAGATAAATCATTATTTCTCTGTGATAGGGGAGAAAGCAAAGAATACACAGAACTGGGAGTAAAATTCAGGTTTTTTGGCTCCATGCCACCTCCAGATCCAAAGTATTTTGGAAGGAATCATCTCAATGCTTTTTTGATATCTTATTCATTTATTTACATTTCCCAAATAGGCATCAGGACCTAAATGGTGGAACACTTAAGCTACTGTGAAACTGTTTTGACTTCCCTCACTCCATAGTCGGCAGAATTAGTACCCCCTTTATCTTTAATTCCCATAAATTAAGGAATGTGTGGCATATGAGAATTAGCCTTATAACAATTCTAATCATATTTTGTTGAAATTACCTGTTTTTGCATCTGTCTGCTATCAGACCATGAGATGCAATGCTGTATTTAGAATCTATTTCAGTGTTCAGTGCATACATAGAATTAGACTTTTTTTCCCTCTTTTTTTAAGTTTAACTTCAATTTGCCAACATATAGTACATCATTAGTTTCAGATGTAGTTTTCAATAATTCATCAGTTGCATATAACACTCAGTGGTCATCCCCTCATGTGCCCTCTTTAATGCTCATCACCCAATTACCCCATCGCCCCACCCACCTCCCCTTCAGCAGCCCTCAGTTTATTTCCCAGAGTTATTTTTTATCTCAGCCAAAGCAACTTCTTGCAAGACACAACTCTAAGGGCAAGGGAAAGAAAAGCAAAAATGAACTATTGCAACATCATTAAGATAAAAAGCTTCTGCACAGCAAAGGAAGTGGTCAATAAAACTAAAAGGCAACCTACAGAATGGAAGAAGATATTTGCAAATGACATATCAGATAAAGGGCTAGCATCCAAGATCTATAAAGAATTTATCAAATTCAACACCCTCGAAACAAATAATCCAGTCAAGAATTACAGGACTTTTGACAAGTGGTTCTCTACCTGATTTTCTCCTATCCTGCCCTAAATTTTGTTCTCTTCCTTCCTACATCACTCTTTCCTAATTAACTCCTCCTACCCATGCTTGAGATCTCCACTCCTATATTTACCTTCTCATGTGCCTTTTTTGCTGTACCTTCCTCCCTGATATAGGAGGAAATGCCTCCATACATATTTTTATGATACCATGTACCTCTCTACTATAGCACTTAACAGAGTTTATATTCCTAAACTTATTTGTATAATTATTGGATAAATTTCTGTGTCCCCACTAGATTGTGAGCTCATTAAAGACAGTGTTATGGGCTGAATTGTGTCTCCCCCAAAATTTATATATTAACGTCGCATTCCCCAGTACTTCAGGTTATGGCTCTACTTGGAGATATGGCCTTAATTAGGATAAAATGAGGTTAAATGGATGAGCCCCAATCCAACATGATTTGCATTCTTATGAGAAGAGAAGATGAGGCTATAGATGTGTGTGTGTGTGTGTGTGTGTACTCACACCCAGAGGAAAAACCATTTAAAGACAGGGAGAAGATGGCTATCTAGAAGCTAAGGAAAGAGGACTCAGAAAAAAAATCAATCCCGTTTACACCTTGGTGAGAAAAAATAATTTTTTGTTGTTAAGCCACTCAGTATGTGGTAAGTTTATTATGGCAGCCTTAACAAACTTAATACAAACATGTATCATTCCTGTTTTTAGGTAAATGTATCCCCAGTATATGTCACAGTTCTTGGCACATAACAGTCCTTACATGAGTATTTGTTGATAAATAAATGAAATGTTTCTTTAATTGAATTCATTGAAAAAAAGTGAGCCAGTGGTTTTGATTTGTTTGGTTGTTTTGGTTCAGGACCACTGAAAATACCACAAACACGCGAATCTTTTTTTTTTTTTTTTTTCTTTTAGAGAGGGAGAAGGGGCAGGGAGGAGGGGGCAGAGGGGCAGAGAGAGAATCCCGGGCAGACTCAATGCCCAGCACAGAGCCCAACATGGGGCTGGATCTCACAGTGCTGAGATCATGACTGGAGGTAAAACCAAGAGTCAGACACCCAACCAAGCCACTCAGGAACCCCACAAACACCTGAATCTTACAGGGAGCAATTACATGAGGTGGTAGACAGTTACTTAGAACAATGACTTCAATCAAGTCAAGTTGGCTGACTTGCCTGAAGTCATTGTTCTGGCAACTAAAGCTTCCACCAGAAGTCTGATCCTTATCTTTTCAGCCCCAGAAGATAACCCCAGGGCAGAATTACTTAGGAACTTCATACCTCTTATAAATTCTAGATTTTCTACTCTTAGTGGAAAATAACAAAATACGGAGAATGTAATAATATGTAAGAACAAAACCATGGATGAAATTTTATATAATAATTAAGCTGACTATTCTAAAGCTTATCTATAGAAAAGTTCTATCCCAATTATTTAAAGAGGGCATGAGATGAGTGAGGTCCCAGTCTATTCTCATCCAAATTTTATAATCTCATTTGAGCTCTAATGAAGAAAGGTCTCAGAACTCTGCTGCCTTTTAATACTGTCTACAATTGTTTCCTCTTAATCACAGATATCATGAGTAATGGATAGAAAGGTCCCTGACCTGGGAGTCAGTAAACTTTGGTGCCAGTTCCAGTTTCTGCCACTAAATTGCTATATGATACTAACTAAGTTATTTCTTGTATCTGAGACTCAATCTTCTCATCTGTACAATGAGATGTTATACTGCTAGCCTCTGTGGTGTCATATCTTGACATCATAAGCCATCATGAATCATGTCCAAATTCCTAAGCAGAGCATTTGAGTTTCTATAATAAAAGGCTTATCTCCCCTGCTCTCTTTTTTAATCCCCAACTCCCTCTCCCCTGAATAGTCCCCTGTAAGTGCTGCCTGCTTATCTTTGTATGAAATGGAGTTTCCTAAATTATCCATCCACTGACATACTATTTACCCTATAAGATCCAAGTGAAACCACACCCATTCCAGGAAGTCTTCTTGCCTTCCCTACCCCACACACCCACAGCTTACTGCTTGCACTTCTGCTGAGTGGTCAGTTTACTCAATTGGAAAACAGTTACCTGTTTCCATGTCTCTCTCCCTTTCTAAACCGAACTCCCAGAGTGTGAGGACTGATAAATTGCCCGGCATGCTGAAGACACCTGATCACATTGCTAGTTTGAAAAAAGACTTCTCTGTCTTTAAGTTACTTCCATACGAATTCAAGCATTTTCTTTGCAGAAAGAAAGCATTAAAATGAGCCATAGGGAAGAGGAGAAACAGTCTCAGCAGTGGCTTCCCCTGATGGGGACTGTTTGACCTGCACAGAAACCCTAAAGCACAGAATATAAGCTCCAAGCAGTTTTAAAGGCCTTATTTCCAGTCTGCCTGGAGACACAGCTGCTAGAGGTCTGGAGGTCACAGGTTTGACAACAGGAGCCAGAGACAGGAATAACCAGCCTTTGGAAACGGTGGCTTCATCTAGGACTGCTGGCAATGACATCCATAGTACCAGAAGAAGAAAAATGAAAGAGCTATTATGTATTGAATATCTTTCACACATTAAGCAAAAGCTGAGCACTTAAATGTGCTATGCATAATCCTCCTAGCTTATCAATAGGATCCATACATTGTCTCCATTTTTACAGATGAAGTTGAAGAAAGTTAAGGAACTGTCAGAGTTCACACGGTACTGATAGATGAAGTTGGGAATCAAACTCAGTCATGCTGGCCTTCTCTCTTTAATACTGCCTCTGTCTTCAGGATCTTGCAACTTTCCTTTCCCAACTCTATCCTCTTCTCCTTACCTAGGTGACTGTGTTCCATTTCTGAAGGAACTATTTTAAGTATTATCCCTTCATAGGATGTTTCACTTTAATCATGACCAATTAAAGCTATGGTGGGAGAAGTGGTATAGGGTTGTAAACTCAGAGAACAAGTATCTTCGTCCTGTGAGGTCTGAGTTCTACTCCCAACTCTGAGGCTAAACTGCTGTGTGTCCTTTAGCGATTCACTTTCTCTGTCAGAGTCTTAGGTTCTTCATCAAAAAAACGAGGGTACAGGACTAAGAGTCCTTCTAGCTCTGGCATATTAGGGCATTTAATCAGACAGGTTTTTGTGGGTTCCTGAACGGGAATAAACTTGCTAAATATGGCCCATTTCTAAACTGGGCATGACTTCCACAAAGAAAGGCCAGAAGACTATAAATGGGCAATTACAAAAACTGTAATTAATAAACATACAATTTGTATGCATTCTGTGCTATGCATGGTCCACAGCATGAGGAGGGCTGCATCCTGGGAGAGGGAGAGTGGAAAAGAGACCCAGTGATCAATGATCAGTATTCATCTTACTCAATCTTTAAAGAGCATTTGACATAGTTGATCACTTTTGCCTTTCTTAAAAGGTTTTTTTTTTCACTTGGCTTCATGTTATTATACGCTCCAGCTCACTGATCACTCTTTCTCAGTTATATTTGTCAGTTCCTTCCTCTCTTCCAGACTTCTAATGATAAAGAACCCCTAGAGTTCTTCTTTCATCCCTCTCATCTTCTCTATCTACACTTGCTCCCTTGGAGATCTCATCCATTCTCTTTAATTTAAATATCATCTCTATGCTAATGACTCCCTAATATATATTTTAAGCCCTAACTTTACTTTGGAGCTCCAGATAATTACTCCAACTACTTATTGATATTTTATCTTGGATGTCTAATAGGTATCCCAAATTTATCATGTATAAAATTGAACTCATGATCCCCACCTCCCCTTCCTCATTATTGTTAGTAAATGGAACCACAATTTACTGGAATGCTTACCAAGGCCAAAAGCAAAGACACTATCTTTGATTTCATCTTTTTTCCTCATCCATTATATTAATCCGTCAGCAGTTCTCTTGACTTTCCCAACATGTCTTCATCTTCACTAATACAACTCTGGTCCAAGTCACCATCAACTCCCATCCAGACTAATGCAAGAGCCTAACTGCTCTCCCTGATTTCATGTTTACTGCCCTATTGTCAATTTAAAAGGTATATATCATTTCATTCCCTTGCCCATTGGTTTCCCATCACACACATACTAAAATGTAAACTTCTTTGTATAACCTACAAGGTTCTACATGACCCAACTTCTGCCTATCTATTTCGTTCTGTCTCTGACTCAATTAATTTACTACAGCATAATAGCCTTCTCGCTATTTTTCAAACATCAAGTTTGTTTCTGTCTTTTGTATTTGCTATTCCCTTTGCTTGGAACACAACTTTACACAGATTTTTATGTTGTTCTCCTCATTTTAATTCAGTTCTTTACAAAAAGTTCACCTCCTTAGATAGCAAACAACCAATGAGTATGTAATATGTCATTTTCAGATGAAGCAGGTATCAAATGATGACTAATTCCCCTTTCCAATACTGCCCAGATTGTTCAATCTGAGAGACAGCTCTCCTGAGCACTGCTCCCTTAACAGAGTCAGTCCCCTTTGAGGCAACAGTTTTTACTATAATGAAGAAAAAGAGTCACTTAAGAACAGATCTCTCCAGGTATTATGGATTGAATGTTTATATGTCCCAAAATCCTATGTTGAATTCTTTACTTTCAAATGTGATTCTATTAGGATGTGGGGCTGTTGAAAAGTGATGAGGTCATGAGAGGAGAGTCCTCATGAATGGGATTAGTGCCCTTATAAAAAAAGACCCCAGAATGTTCTCTTGCTCTTTCCACAATTTAAGAACACAGAGAAAATACAACAATCTGTGAACTAGGAAGTAGGCCATACATCATACATCATACACCAACTTTGCCAGTACCTTGATGATAGGCTTCCCAACCTCTAGAACTATAAGAAATAAAAGAGTTTTGGATTTTTTGTTTGTTTAATTTACCCAGTCTATGGTTATAGCTACCAAAATTTTTGTCATAGCAGTCCAAAAGGACTAAGACACTGGATATGTTCTTAAGTCTTTGGAAATATAAAACAATTCAGTCTAATTTTATGATTCTATAAAAGAGAACATGAAAACAAACATTCATTATGAATCAACCACAAAGATCCTTCCAAAGTACTCCCCCCAAAATCAAGATGTTGGGAAGTTGGAGGGAACCCATCTTGAATCACTATGTTTCAGAAAACTAAGACTTTTCTTTTGCTTCAAATCTCTCCCCCCTCATCATGGCTTCCTTCCCTAAAGAAGAGAAAACCTGCTTCCTAATTCCTGTCTTGAATAGAGTTCTGAAAAACCACAGACACAGATATCTCTACATACTTCCAAATGTCCCCAGAGAGCATTAATCCAATAAACTAGATGCCTAGAAAACAACTGACTGATTAGGTAGGCTGATTTGTAGATGTGTTTCCTACAGCAGACAAGTGTTATTTTCAGGCAAGCAAATGGTTCTTCTATCACCTTACATTTTTCAAATTCTCCCTCCTCACTAGCTCAAAATGTTCAAAAATAAGACACTATAAGCACAGCAACAAATGCCAAGAATTATTTCTATGGTTTTGTTTCAATTTGCATGGCAAATGTAAACTGCAAGCAAAGTGACCTTGGTTATAAAAAAATAAAGAAGCAGCATCAGGATTGATGGGGCCCACTATTAGTATTTCATTTTGACAGGCAGGAAAAAAGTATGTTGATCCTGAAGGTTTGTTGAGACGTGGTACTGAATGCAGGCCAAGTGGGAAATACCTTCTTAGGAAGAATTATTTCTATCTAAACAAAGGGAGCTTTCTTGATATCTGGCAGTTGCCTAAAGAAAATAACTACCTAACAAGGTCATTTAAACCTAAAACTTCCTCTGATTGACTTCAAAGCCCTATGCCCGGTACACTTTTTCCAAAGAATCAGTGACTCTGGAATGTAATGATTAATAGCAAGTTCAGCCAAGAAATGGTGGACAGACTGATGACACTTGGATTAACCTACAGATCTTTCCATCAAGATGTGCAGCTATTGTGGAAACAGTACGAAGCATCCTCAAAAAATTAAAAAATAGAATTACCATGGGACCCAGTTATTTTACTACTGTAGGTATTTACCCAAGGAAAAAAAACCCACTAATTTGCAAAAATATATGTATCCCTATGGTTCATTGCATACTATTTACAATAGTAGAGATATGGAAGCAACCCAAGTGTCCATTGATAGATGAATGGATAAAACGGATAAAGAAGATGTGACACACATACACACATACATGTACACACATTCGGGAATATTGCTCAACTATAAAAAGAACAAAATCTTACCAACTGCAACAACATGGATGTATTTAAGGGCTAAAAGTCACTCAGAGAAAGACAAGAACTATATGATATCACTCATATGTGGAATATAAGAAACAAAACAAAGAACAACAACAACAAAAAAAGGACAAAAAAATCCCCTAAACTCTTAAATATAGAGGACAATGCTAGAGGGGAAGTGAGTGGAATGATGGGTAAAATGGAGAAAGGAGATTAAAAGTACATTCATCTTGATGACCACTGGGAAATATATAGAATTAATGAATTATTATATTGTATGCCTAAAACTAATATAATATCACATGTTAATCAAACTTGATTTTTTTTAAATGCTGTTTTCGTTTTTGTTTTTCTCTCAAAACCACAACTTTTTCAAGTGCCTTGGTCTGGAATAATCATCACTTTTTCAATCACTGCAAAGATTCTAGCAGAGTAGAAAAACCACATAGGTTCTGAAGTCAAAAGTCTCTGTTTAGAATACAGATTCGGCTATTAACTAGCTTATTACTTTAAAAAAGACATAACTTCTTCAAGCCTCAGTTTTCTTATCTGTAAAACAACCTCACAGACCTGACATAATAATTAAATAACCTAACAAAAACATAGCAAAATAGAAGAATTCAAATTAATTCTGCATATCTACTAATTAGTTCTCTCCTAAAGTTGTTCATAATTTTTTGTATTCATTATAATTACTGATGATGAATATGATGGTGATCATTATGAACAAAGTTGGTGAATTAATTAAAAATTCTAAGCATAAAAAATTCTATGGATATGGTATTTCCAAAAGAAGCAGACCATGTTGCAGTTTTATTACAATGTTTTTTTTTTAATATGGTCCCTTTTATTTACTTTTGTGGTTGTTAGGCCTTTTATTTATTATTTAAGCATAATTGACATACAATGTTATATTAGTTTTAAGTGTACAACATAGTAATTTGACAATTCTATACATTACTCAGTGCTCACCACATAATAAGCGTACTCAACATCTGTCATCAATTAACATTACAATATTATTGACTATATTCCCTATGCTGTACTTTTCACCTCTGTGATTTATTTATAACTGGAGGTTTATACCTCTTAATTCCTTCTATCTGTTTTTCCCATTCCCCTACCTACCTCCCTTCTGTCAATCACCACTTTGTTTGGTGTGCATATATCTTTTCAAATTACTGAAAAGATGTTCAACATCAGTAATATTCAGGGAACTACCAGGTAAATTCACAATGGTATATCACCTTACACCAGTTACAATGGCTAGTATCAAAAATACAAGAAATAACAAGTGTTGGCAAGGACGTGGAGAAAGGGAACCCTAATGCACTGTGTGGGAATGTAAACTGGTGCAACCTCTGTGGAAGTTCCTCATTTCTATTAAAAATAGAAATACCATATGATCCAGTTATTCTACTACTAGGTATTTACCCAAAGAATATAGCAGGTTTTTAAAAGGCAGCAGATAGGTGTCTATGTGCACACAAGTGAATGTGAGGCCAACTACCAACCAATTTCTAAATACTATTTAGGAAAGTTCACTAGGCACATTTGAATTCAGACTAAAGGCCATCTATCCATTACATGTCAGCAATTAATAATGCTCTATATAGTATAAACACAGAAGTTAATAGGAAAGAAAGAAAATACAGGAAAACATTGGGAACAAATGAACCCACCACAAGTTATTGTGGTTATATTTAAATGTTGGTTTCTTATTCTAAGTGGATTTTCTCAATATTCTAAAATGAGCATGTTAATTTACTTTAATGATTTTTAAAAAGCTTTTAATTTTCAAAGCCCTTCTGAGAGCCATCAATAGTCCTAACTGACTTTTATCTAGCCCTCTATCTTTATCATTCCTCCATCACAGAGCTAACCTCAGAATTAAGAAGCATTTTTTTTTAGGCACATCTGGCTGGCTAAGTCAGCAGAGCATAGCATTCTTGATCTTATGGTCATGAGTTCAAGCCCCATGTTGGGCATGGAGCCTAATTAATTTTCTTAAAGTACTTTTAAATATATCCTATAAGGCAGTTTGAAATGTGCTAAATCATTTAAACACCAAATAACTCTCTTAAAAATACTCATTCACCATTTTACGGGAAAGAAAAACAATACTTACACCCCCTTACACACATATATCACCCATACACACACACGCACACACACACTCACATACCCATCACTCAGTCCTCTTCTGTATTTCCTTTGTTGACTTCATTCGGTATCATGGCATTAAGTATCATATTTATGTTGATAAATTGTATAGTTCACCTCTAACCTTGGCCTCTCTCATTTCTTCTCCATTTCCCTGTGATAATAAATGGTATTACCTTCTATCTAGATGCTAAAGAGAAAAAAATACCCTTTATTTTTTTTCCACTTGACATCCCCCACATCGAATCTACCTCAAGTCCTAACTATCTCACATGAATGGTGCTGTTGCAATCTGGTTGTCAGTGTTCTCTGTGTGGCAGGCATTTAGTATAGGCTGATCTTTTTGAGTGGCACAGGTGTGGGTTTCACTTGCAAGGTCCTTCAGAGAACCCAGTACTGCATAGTTCCTTCACATAGGTAATGGAATTTGGCTAAATATGCATAATATCCGTCAGATTCTGTTTGTCAGTGGCAACACCTCACATCTCCTTACTCTGGCTTGTCCTCACTCAGCAAGCTCTCCTCTTGGGAGCAATACCCTGGAGAACACTCAAGCTAGACTAGTTTTCACCATTGTATACACTTGGCTATGAGATATTCATGATTTCTTGCCCCACAAAACTAACAGAAATCAGGGATCCCATTGCCTCTCTGCTCACCTACCATCACAAATCACTCTAGTAGCTCCCCAAATTTGTAATTATGAATCAAGAAGTAAACATCACCACCTATGTTCCCTTATGTTTCCAAACCCTGGTACACATGTAAAATTCTCCAAAGAATGCCACCCACAGTCTGATGATAGCATAAGATGTGTTGAAAAGTTGCTGCAATTCACAAGGTTCAGGCCAGGGCATAGGAGACAACATTTTCTTAGTGCAGGTGTTCCTACTCTTTCTCTTAGGGATCTTCTAGGATCTACCCCACTTATTATGCTTCCCTAAGTCAACAACTTAATACTTCAATGAGTATGTTCTGAATTTCCAATCTTCTCTTTCTATAGTCTGGAAATAGATAATGAGGTGAAGGTCTCAGGGCCAATTCAGGTACTATTTGCAGGTCCTAAAGTGATGTACCTAGCAGTCCTGCTTTAGGATATGACTATACCTACCGAATATGGACTCACTTTTGGAAACTTAGGTGAAATTTTGAGACAAGAGGAAATGTGCTTGCAACATTCAACTATAGGGCAAAAAGACCTGGCAATAGAAGATAAAGAGCCAAATTTTGGCCCTGTTGAATTTGAGGTGTCTGGGACTTTTTCCAGTATATCTGTGTAGACAGTCTGCAGCTTCATATAAGGGTTTGGAGCTCAGGAGAGAGAACCTGGCTGAAGATGGACAGGAAAGTCATTATCATATAGATGGCATGTGACCCATGAGAGTGAAAAAGAGTACAAAGTGAGACAAATAGAAGGCTAAAGAGAAACCTCAGGAAACACCAAAATTCAAGGGCTTGTTAGAGCCCTCAAAGGTGACAGAGAAATGGTAGTCAGATACGGAAGAGAAAAAGAACAACTAAATATGGCATTCATATCCTCATTTCTCTAGAGGTATACATTATTCTGCTCTCTCCATAAAGCAGGTTCTTAATGATGTCACATAAGCCTTATCTAATGAGGGCCCAAAAAGTAAACAATTTGGCTAGTTTAGAGAGCCCAGCAAATACTATTTAAAATTCTCCTATGTTCTTCAATCGGCAGAGACAGTATGTCATTTCCATCTTTGTAGCAAGCACTAATGATACTTGCATAGATGACAAATGTCTTCTCTGGTAAAAAATTAATGCACCCCAATAATTCCCCTACCTGGGGTTAATGAACATGTCAGATGCTGAAAATGAGTTGTTTGAAACTAAATTACTATAATCTATATTTAGAAGATTGCCAAAAGGGGTGGGGGGAGGAGGGGAGTTATGGGTCTATGTGGATGGATAATTTGAAGTAGTCTTTATCTTTGGTCTTAATTTTCATCAAGTCTTTAAAACACTTACTTGTTCAGTAGTCTCACATAAAGAAGAAAAATGTTATCACATATTCTATAATGTTGGCTAGAATCCTCCTGAACAATTATTTTTATTCATTCATTCATTCATTCATTCATTCAATAAATAAGCATATTGAACACTCATTATGTGCCAGACACTCTGTTATATACTAAAGATAAAGATGAATAAGACATCAAGGTCCTTGCCCCGAAGAGCCCATCACTGTACATCAAAAAATCAAAACTTCAAGTAACTATAGTATAACACTTGGGGCAAACCTGGGGTGGAAGGGGAGTTGAGATATGCAAAGATAGACTCCCTAATCTACCTAGAATCCTTTTGGGAAGCTGTGATACTTTAGATTGAATCCTGAATGACAAAAATCTTAAGTAAGTGGGGAGAAACCATTGCAAACAGAGGAAAGAGTTGTGCAAAGGCAGAGAGATATGAGTAGGGAGTTTGTACAGGAAACCAAGAGGTTTCATAATGTGTAGCAGATTGATAAATGGGAGATCATTCACATTAAAAAGGGCTAATATTTTAAAATACATTTAATGAATGTACTTAATGCCTATTAACAGTAGGGTTAAGAGGAGAAACTGTGAGTCAGGCATTCTAATTCCACCTCCACCCCTTGACTGCTTTTGAGATTTTAGGCAAAGTCTCTCCAATCCCCATAATCTCTCTAATCCTCAAATTTCTCACCTGTAAAACAGAAATAATTATCATTGATAGAGTACTTACTATCTAATCACTTTAGGGTTCTCTGATTTATTATTTATTATTTAAAACCACAATTGGGGATCCCTGGGTGGCTCAGCGGTTTAGCACCTGCCTTTGGCCCAGGGCTCGATCCTGGAGTCCCGGGATCAAGTCCCGCATTGGGCTCCCTGCATGGAGCCTGCTTCTCTCTTCTCCTGTGTCTCTGCCTCTCATTCTCTATCTATCATGAATAAATAAAAAAATTTAAAAAAATAAAACCACAATTATTTGACCCATTTTTACAATGAAGAGTTAAAGCAAAGACAGACATTAACCCAAGCTCAAACAGGTATTAAGTAGTAGAGCCAGAATTCCAACTCAGTACTCTAACACAAGTCCATGCTTTCTTTTTTCTTTTTTAACCTGAAAATGTATTTTGAATTTTATTATCTATATCTATGTTTGATAAAGTATACTGTAACATGAATGTGCTGCAATTATTTACCCACAGAATGTCCTAGAACACAACATAAAATCAGCATTATGTTCCATGGTTAATTTTGTAGAAAATTACTGGACCATCTCATCTTATCCTAGTCTTGCCTTTTATCCCATTTCAGTCCATGCTTTCTTTACAGTTATATGCACCTATTGTATTGGATGGTTGTAAGCTCATGCATGTAAAGTGGTTAACGCAGCATCTGGCATAGTATATGCTCTATAAATAAGTATAAATGATGCCTATTTCATTATTATTATTTTAATATGGCTGATAAGAATTATTGCTGGTGGTTATCATTAAACGGTGGATTCTATGTAGGTCAAATGAGAGAGTAGACTTAACATACTTAGAAAATTATGAACTACTAAACAAACAAAAAGGATTATTTTTCTAACAGTATGTCTGAGATAGCAGGCCATGGGTCAGAGATATTAAAGAAACAGCATGAGTTTGGAAGTCAGACAATACTGAGTTTGAAATCTGCCTCTTTCATTTAGTGGTATGTGAATTTGTGGGTATCAGTTCAAACCTCTGGGCCCTCATCCCTACCTTGGAAATAATAGTGATAATGATTAACATAACAATAATAGTACACACAACATAGTGTTATTTGAAGGATTCAGTGAGATAACATCTAAAAAGAACCTATTATAATACCTGGCACAGGGTAGATTTTTTAAACAATGGTAGCTGCATATTTATTATTATTATATTTATAGTAATCATTATCATTTTTGTTGTAACTTAGGCTTCCTATGAAATAGAATAACTTTTCAAATACAAATACATGTTTATCTTTCCTAGAAACTCCTGTGGGTGATAATTATGATTTCCAGTGGTTTATGCCACTATTCTGTATTTCAATTCCTTGATGCAACTTTTTAAACTGATTGTTTTCTCTTTTCACCAATTCAGAGAAAGGGCAGGAAATAATAGAATTGGCTGCTTAAAATAAGATGCCTGCATGAAGGAGGAAAAAAAAATTCATCCTTCCATTTTGACAGATCAAGTAATAATTTTATCTACCATGGGAGAGTCTAAACTGCACCAGTACAAGAATCTTAGTGGGTGTAGGAGTTACACCTGTCATAAATGACACTTTTTGTTTCCTTTGAAAAATCTTCCTGATTTATTACATTTACTTAGAAATTGTCACAGCTTCTCTGAGACATTTCTCCTGTCCCCTCCAATATTCACTCCATCAAGTGAGCTAGGTGGTGGTGTGGTGAGAGCAGACACACCAGAGCACTAACACTCCAAATGAGTTCTGTTCAGGCTGGGCTCATGTTGGAAAATAATCTGATTTCTTTCTGTCTGCCCACATCCATAGGGGATGAAGGGTGGGAGTGGATGAGTAAAACAATGTCTCTTACATTTAATAAAAATGGAGAGATATCAGCTCCAAGGAAATCATTTAGAGATTGCACATAATCCATGGCAAAGCACAAAGCCAGGTAAAGCCCCGAGTCTGCCAGACAGGCTCCTTCATGCCTCAAGGTCTTTGTATGTGCTGTACCTTCTGCTAGAAAACTTCACCCCATCCCCTATCCAATGAATGCACGTGTACTTACACAGAGACTGTCACATATCACTCATTTTCACATTTCAAATATTCTCTTTCTCATTAAGATTTTTTTCCCAATAATTTTTTTAGGTTGCTTGTTTTCTAGTAGAGCACATTCATGGAGACTTGCATGCTTTATATAACTATTACATGCATTATAAATGTGTGCTTGCTTTCTAGGAAAGTAGAGCAATATAGTAAAAAGAGCATGGACTTTGGCCTCAATGAGATCTGGAGTTGAATCCTAGCCCTGTCACTTATAGCTAGTAAACATTGAGCAAGTTACTGAATCTCTCTAAACCTTTATCTATAAAATGGAGTGATAAAACCCACAAGGTTGTTAAAGAGAATTGAATGAAATAGCAAACAAAATTAGCAAGAGAAAGCATTTTTTAGCAGTTGGAAGGACAGAGATTTTAAGTATTCAGGGTCCCCTCTGTTTCCCATGCTTATACTCTCCCACACACCCACTCCCTTCTCCATCAGCAATGGTAACTAAACTCAACTTTTAATGTTTAACTCAAATATCATTGCCTCTAGGAAATTTTCTCTCTTTCTTCTAGAAAAAGTGAATCCCTTTCTCCTTTGAGCTCCTTAAAAACAGAGATTTTGTCATTCTTGGCCACTGTTATATCCCCAGGGCCAAGGGCAACTGTAGATGCTCAATAAATAGTTGATTGATGACTAGTTGAGTGAATGACTGGTAAATGAGTGGTTAGATTTTTTTTTCCTTCTTCATATCCCCCACTGTGCCAGGCACAATGCCTACAAAAAGATGATGCTTAAAATGTCCATTAAAAGAACAGATCCATATCATTCCCATCTAGTCTCAATCTGACCTTTTTTCTTTCTGCTACTTTTACAATTTTCTAGGTAATAGAGTCTTGCCAAGCTTTTCTAGACATGGAAAGGTCTTCTTTTGGCTACAGATGAGCCAAAGTTTTTGCTGGAGCAGATGGACTAAACTATAACAAAAAGCAGACTGCAGCCAGGAAGCTCTGACATCCTACTGACATGGCAGGAGGGACACAAGCTGGATAAAGCATAAAGGTAGGCATTTATACCTTTCAGAATTCTGGGCTTTGGCATGCATGATCATTTGCAATTTTTCTACCTGGCATGGTACCCTCTGGGAACCACCCAGGTCCAGCACAGGACAGGATGGTTGATGACTAATAAAAGAAGTCCAATGGATATCCCTGGCTGAAAGAATCAAGCTTGGGCAGGAGCACAGTATGTTCCAAAGATCCACCATCATGTGCAAGCCAAAATCTTGTTCAGTTAATTGGCTATATGAACAAGACCCTAGAGTATGATTTCTTAGGATAGAGGAAAAAAATATCAATTTTTATTAATCAACCTCCTTTTATGTGCTATTGTAATAAAATACATATAACATAAAAGTTACCATTTTAATTTGTATAATTCCATGACATCTAATATATTCACAAAGTTGTACAACCATCATTAGTATCTAGGTCTAGAATACTTCCATCATCTCAAAAGTGGATACTAATGGATACTTAATATCCATTAAACACTCATTCCCTATCCCTATCATTACTCTCACCCCATGACAAACATTAATCTGACTTTTGTTTCTTGAAGTTGCCTATTCTAGACAATTTGTATAAATTTATCATATAATATGTGGTCTTTTGTCCCTGGCTTCCTTCACTTAGCATAATATTTTCATGGTTCATTCATGCTGTAGCATCTGTCATTCCTTTTTATGGCTAAATAACATTCCATTGTATTAATATACTTCATTTTATTTAAACATTCATCCATTGATGGACATTTGGGTTGTTTCCAAATTTTGGCTATTGTGAAGAGAGCTGCTATGAACATTTGTGTACAAGTTTTTCTTGAACATCTGTTTTCAGTTCTTTTAGGTATATTCCTAGGAGTGAAATTGTGTCATATGGCAATTCTATGTTTAACTTACTAAAAAACTTATTTAAGAAACTTTTCCACAGTGGCTGCACCATTTTACATTCCCATCAAAAATGTACAAGATTTATATTTTTTAAAAACAAGTATTCATGTATAAAGCACTTTATTCATGTTCCCACATTTCATCCTCCCATTAATTCTATGAGACAGGTACTTTTCCAAAAGAAACTAAGATTCAGTAGCTTGTCAAAACCCAGGTCTCTGAGGCCATAAAGCATGGACTTTGGCCTACAGAATTAGGCTTCCTATCAAGCTCAAGTGCTCTGGTTGCTCTCCTGAAGAATGTAATAGGTCTCAGAATATATTCCTGGCTGGGCCTATCCCCACCCCTAACTCAACAACCTGTGGGCCCTTTCAGTTATCCTAAGAGTCTATATGGATGAAGTATTTTATACCAAGTATTAGATTTAATTACCATTTTTTTATTGGAATTCAATTTGCCAACATATAGCATAACACCCAGTGCTCATCCCATCAAGTGCCCCCCTCACTGCCTATCACCCAGTCACCTCCACCCCCCGCCCACCTCCCCTTCTACCACCCCTAGTTCGTTTCCCAGAGTTAGGAGTCTTTCATGTTCTGTCTCCCTTTCTGATATTTCCCACTTATTTTTTCTCCTTTCCCCTTTATTCCCTTTCACTATTTTTTATATTCCCCAAATGAATGAGACCATATAATGTTTGTCCTTCTCCGACTGACTTACTTCACTCAGCATAATACCCTCCAGTTCCATCCATGTTGAAGCAAATGGTGGGTATTTGTCATTTCTAATGGCTGAGTAATATTCCATTGTATACATAGACACCTTCTTTATCCATTCATCTTTCGATGGACACCGAGGCTCCTTCCACAGTTTGGCTACTGTGGACATTGCTGCTAGAAACATCGGGGTGCAGGTGTCCCGGCGTTTCACTGCATCTGTATCTTTGGGGTAAATCCCCAACAGTGCAATTGCTGGGTCTAGGGCAGGTCTATTTTTAACTCTTTGAGGAACCTCCACACATTTTTCCAGAGTGGCTGCACCAGTTCACATTCCCACCAACAGTGTAAGAGGGTTCCCTTTTCTCCGCATCCTCTCCAACATTTGTGGTTTCCTGCCTTGTTAATTTTCCCCATTCCCACTGGTGTGAGGTGGGATCTCATTGTGGTTTTGATGTGTATTTCCCTGATGGTCAGTGATGCAAAGCATTTTCTCATGTGCGTGTTGGCCATGTCCATGTCTTCCTCTGTGCACAGATTTCTCTTCATGTCTTTTGCCCATTTCATGATTGGATTGTTTGTTTCTTTGGTGTTGAGTTTAATAAGTTCTTTATAGATCTTGGAAACTAGCCCTTTATCTGATACGTCATTTGCAGATATCTTCTCCCATTCTGTAGGTTGTCTTTTAGTTTTGTTGATTGTGTCCTTTGCTGTGCAAAAGCTTCTTATCTTGATGAAGTCCCAATAGTTCATTTTTGCTTTTGTTTCTTTTGCCTTCGTGGATGTATCTTGCAAGAAGTTACTGTGGCCGAGTTCAAAGAGGGTGTTGCCTGTGTTCTCCTCTAGGATTTTGATGGAATCTTGTCTCACATTTAGATCTTTCATCCATTTTGAGTTTATCTTTGTGTCTGGTGCAAGAGAGTGGTCCAGTTTCATTCTTCTGCATGTGGATGTCCAATTTTCCCAGCACCATTTATTGAAGAGACTGTCTTTTTTTCCAGTGGATAGTCTTTCCTCCTTTATCGAATATTAGTTGACCATAAAGTTGAGGGTCCACTTCTGGGTTCTCTATTCTGTTCCATTGATCTGTGTGTCTGTTTTTGTGCCAGTACCACACTGTCTTGATGACCACAGCTTTGTAGTACAACCTGAAATCTGGCATTGTGATGCCCCCAGCTATGGTTTTCTTTTTTAATATTCCCTATTTGGGGTCTTTTCTGATTCCACACAAATCTTAAGATGACTTGTTCCAACTCTCTGAAGAAATACAATTCTATAGATAGAAAAATTGAATTCTAAGGGGTAATAAATTATTTATTCAAACTTTCACAAAATTAGCAGCACACAAGAGTTTAGTGAAGTCAATACCATGACTCTTTGTAGCAGGGAATAAATTTAACTTCTTGCCATAAATAGCTATGAAACTGAACAAAACAGGGGCGCTTGGGTAGCTCAATGGGTTAAGTGTCCAACTCTTGATTTCAGCTCAGGTCATGATCTCAGGGTTGTAAGATCAACCCCTACCTTGGGCTCTGTGCTGGTCATGGAGCCTGCTTAAGATTCTCTTTCCCTCTCCCTCCACGCCTCCCTTTTCTCTCTCTAACAAACAAAACAGAAACTGAACAAAACATATAAAAGTTTTCAGCTATTGCAAAACAGGCTGGAAAAAAACGGTGATGCCTAAGAGAGAGTAAACAAACAAGGTGACCCTTTGATTACCCATTTTACTACCCAAAGAGAGTTTGCAGGCCACAGCACAGATAGGTAAATCAAAGTGGATCCTAGGGCTTCACCTGAATTAAGATGAATTTGGGGGTATGTGTAGGCCAAATTCACTAGAGATCACAAAGTCCCCTCAGATCTTCAGCTGAGCACAGTCAGTGCATGTGTATACAAAATATCCAAGGGTAGAGGGAAAAATCACTGGAAAGTAGTAGTCCAAAAAGCCTCAGGGTTCAGGCAAAGCTGAGAACAGTTCATATTACCAATTGTGATAGTTAATTTTATGTGTCAGCTTGGAGGATGTTTTGGGATAAGATTAACATTTAAATTGGTGAATCTGGGGTAAAACAGATTGCAGATTGCTCTCCATAATGTGAATGTGCTTCATTCAATCAGTTGAAGGTCTGAATAGAAGGAAAAGCAGGAAAAAAACTGATATTTGTTAGGCATCACCATATTCCTGAACTTTACTAAGTACTTTACTTAGATTATCTAATTTATCCCAAACATCCCAACAATATAGTTATTATTATCCTCATTTTATGGAAAAGGAAATTGAGATTTGGAAATGTTATATAATTAGTCAAACTTCCAGGACTCGGAGTATTAGAGCTGGATTGATACCCAGTTCTGTCTGACTCCAAAATCTAGAGTAAGACACCATAAAAGGAAAATTGCCACAGGTATCCTTTTAGGGGAGAAGAAAAGACTCTAGGACCATTTTGTCTTTTACCAGCTGAACTGGTAGGTCTTTATGACCATAAATGGCCCCATAAATGGTATTGGGTTAAAACTTCTCTAAACCTTGTCTTAGTTCAGATCATGTTTTGAACTGAAGTTATGCTTTCTGATTTGTATTATTTACAAATATATTTCTCAATCAAAATCATAAAGTAATATCAATAGCTATCAGATATTGAGTATTTTTATAAATCTGGTACTATGCTACTCACTTCAAATATAAGATCTAATTTTAAGAATAATTTAGATAAGTTTCAGTATTTTCTGGAGTTAGTAGTAGGCCTGAGTCAAATGGATAGTCAATATCCTACCATTACAAAAATGTTTTTGGTTTCACTTATATATTAATTCAGTTTTTTCTTATAGCAAATATTCACTGAGTGTTAACTCAGGTGTTCTTCCTGGATCTGAAGCCAGAAATCCTACTCTTATAGCTTCTCAAGTACCAGAACCTGACACTTCAAAATCCTAAGATAAAGAGAGTTGGTTGGAATCCAGAACAGTTTGCACTTTCTTCATAATTTACTCTAACTTGTCCCTAACCTATCATTGACCTGTACCACCTCCATCCATACTCTCCTGCTTTAGACATGCTTCTGGAATTACCCCTCACTGTACCCTTCCCCAAGCCCTTCTTCAATCAATACTCAGTAACCATTCTCTGAGTGTCCACTTTGCCAATGCACAGAAGAGGCTATAACCATAGTGAAGGATGTAAGAGTGAATCAAATATAGTCTCTGCCTTCAAGGAATTTAGTCAAGTAGCAATCACTTTTGACCCTTCTTTTCTCCTTTATTTTTATCATTTACTTCTAAACACTACCATATTCCATCCACTGTGTGTCCTATATATTGTCATACCCAAACACTTAGTTCCATCCTCACTGACACTGGCATAGAACAGGCAATTTCACTAACCTACTCCCTAAACTTCATCCTATTTCATTCTTTATACAAAGTCAGAATGCTCTTTCTAAATCTTACACCTGACTATGTCATACCTATACTCAAATGTATCCAATAGCTTCCCAGTAACTAAAAGAAAAAGGCCAAACTCCTCAGTGAAATTTAAAGGCAAAATCAATTATATTTCTGACTATTTCTATTGCTTTATCTTTCACTAGCCTCTCTTCCTCCTCAAGCAAATATTCTTTTCTTAGTCTTATCAAACTATTTCCATTTTCTAACATGAACTATGTTCTCTCATGCCTCTGGACCTTTGCTTAGGCTATTTCCACTGCCTAGAAAGCTATTATTCATTCACAAAACAATTTCTGAGCAACTGCTGTTGCTATAGCATATGAGACTAAGATACGATTTAGATATGGTACCTGTCCTTAAGAAGCTTGCCAGTGGATAGTAGTAGCCCATGGGGTAAGGTCCCAAGTGTCCTTTGCCTTGGTTCCTACATATGCTTCATTGTGTCCTGCACATCCAGTTATAGAAAGTGCCATTTATCCTTTCTCATGGCATTGCTGCCTGTCAACTGGATGAATGGATAAAAGTTCTCAGGGGATGTGATTTCCGAGAAGTGATGATTTCTTTTTAAAGGCCACCTTTACCCACCTTGAAGGACTGTTTTAAAAGTCATGGTGCCCTTTGATGCCTTCCTGTAGGACAAAGGAACCCAGAGCTTATCTACATGTAGATATTCTATTAATATGTAATGACTCTTAGGACAGGAAGGAAATAAAACTGCATTTCCTTTTTGGACATTTCCAACAAAACTGAAGAAGGAAAATGGCCTCATCTTAATGAAAGAGGCTGCTCTTGGGAATGTGTTTAAGGGAAGGTTACAGAAGCAATCTTTGAAGGAATATGGACAAAGCACAATTCATCATTTCTTCCCAGGAAAGTGATTATCAGGAGAAAGGTAGCTTCAAGGCCAGCTCTGCCAGCTTCATAAAAGATTTCATTTACATTTCAAGAAAGGACAAGAAAGAATACTCTACAATAAGGCATTTTACACAAGGCCTTCCCTATCTTTCCCAGGCAGTCTGACCCATTTTACTTGTAATGATATTGCCTCTCTCCTTGCCTATGTCGTCAGACCATACAGGAACAGAAATATCTCCCTCCAAAACCATTCTCATATCCCAGGAAAGCTAACTTTCTAAGACACAAATCAAATTG
This sequence comes from Vulpes lagopus, assembly GCF_018345385.1. NCBI lineage: Eukaryota > Metazoa > Chordata > Mammalia > Carnivora > Canidae > Vulpes > Vulpes lagopus. The sequence goes on from NC_054846.1 coordinate 52,326,297, forward strand.
TGTTACTTCTTTTGCCCCTTTAGCCACATCTTCCTATATATTTATTTATAAGAGAGTTTAAGCTCCTCAGCTAGGCATTCAAAATCCTCCACACCCTAACCCCACCTACCTCTTCAGCTAGCTCCTTACTGTAGGCTGACTCAAGGCATATCATTACTATGTGCTTCTGTCCCACCATTTCACATGCTTATGCCTTGCTGCTATTGCCTCTGTCTGGAATACCTTTGTCTGTTCCCATATGAGTTATCTGTTTGCCCTTCCAGATCTATTTTCTACTCTGCTCAATCAGCTTGTATCCAATGTTCTTTATATTTCCATCATCCTGGGAGGATGACTTCTACACATTACATCAGGTGAGATCCCTTGTTTTCTCTCTTCTATTGGATTAGGTCAATGGAAATCACTGGCAGGAGATTGGAGGGCAGGAGGAAAGAGAGGTTGGGATATCTATTCAGTACCTTTCCCTCATGCCAGCCACACAAGAGAGTTGTTAGCTATAGTTTTTGTAGGATTCTAGTAATGGCTTCCTCCCCCATCCCTTTAGTCTTGGGGGTAAGCATAGCTTTTAATTTTATCAGTCCCTAGATGCTCCTCCATCCCTGATGATTCTCTTAAATCCATACTCATTTCTCTAAATGGTTGCTTTAAAAAATTCTCTTCAATTACCTTTTTGAATACACCATCTATTTCCAGCTGAGACTGACATTGATAATCTTTCTTCACTCTTCAAAATTAGTTAAGGGGTCTCCCCCCAGTAATCCCCAGAGCTAGATTACAGAGCAAGTTGTTTCCACATCTCTGTTTGTATTACTATCATATACTTAACACACTGCATTTTAAATTGTTATGATAAGAATATAAATTCAGTGGAAGAAGGGAACTCAGGTGTATTGTTTATGATGTTTATCCAACAATTAAGATGGTGCGTGGCATGTTGTAAGTATTCAATAAATATTTAATGAATGCTTAAAGTAAAAAGTAAGTCTTTTTTGGCATTTGGCTCAGAGAAGTTATCTCATAAATACCTACTTGAATTAAACTTTTCTTAAAAGAAAGGAAGGTAATATTTCATGAGTAAGTATGGGAAAAGAAGAAGAAACTTTTTATTGATAAGAGAATATAAACCACTACGTCTCATACTAATACCTAGTTCTATCACAGGGGAGTTGGGGCTAGAATAGAGGAAGCATTTAGAGAGTGACACAGAATCATAGGACTAGAAATTTCAAGTCAGTAATAATCTGACTCTGTACTCATAGAGTACCTTCTATGTTTTAGGTTCTGCATTAGTGGCATTCAAATACTTATTATGCTCATTAATTCTTCCAGTAATGTGGTCAGGCTGGTACAATGTTCTTTATATTTCCAATGAGAAAATTAGAATCAGAAATGCTAAATAACTTATTCATGGATCCACAGCTAATAAGTGGCAAAGCAAAGAATCATACCTACCTCTGACTGCCTGGCTTTAAGTAGTGCTCTTTGGTCTCAATGTACAGAGAAGCTTACTAACAGTTGTTATTCCCTGCCACCTTCAAATAGTTAAGAACTGTGAAGGGTCTGAGTTTTGTTTGTTTGGGTTGTTTTTTTTTTTTTTTTTTTTTAGATTTTATTCATTGATTCATGAGAGACACAGAAAGAGAGGCAGAGACATAGGCAGAGGGAGAAGCAGGCTCCTTGCCGGGAGCCCTATATGGGACCCAATCCCAGGACCCCGGAATTTGGCTCATGACCTGAGCCAAAGGCAGATGCTCAACCACTGAACCACCTAGGTGCCCCTGGTCTGAGATTTTTACTGACTTGCAAGCTAACAAAATAACTTGCCATAGTTTCATGGATACTGGGAAATGAAACAGGACTATTAAATCACAAAGAACTCACAATATCAGTAGCTAGAGTGTCAGCACTTGCCCTGGATCCCTGAGCCCTACTTCCAATGGGGCAATGTAAAGAGGGCCAGGTGATACTTGCACACAGAATGGGTTGTGTTACAGGAAAGGAATTCTGAGCTAAGAGATTTGAATCATTTTTAGTGTATATTAATCAAATCTGTTCACTGCTTCAGAGGGAGACAGTATCTCTATCTTCCAAGGTGATTGCTATACAAACACACCAGAAAAGGCAATTTGGAACAAAGGCAATCAGGTTCCTTTTGTATGTGAGGCATACAAAAACATGAGATATACATACATTATCACCTAACACAAACCTCCTCTCTAACCTCTGTATAAATACTTCCAGTGATAAGGATCTTATCATCCTAAGGCCATCAATCCAGTCAGATGGCAATTTAAACTCTCTGTAAAGTTATACTGAGTAAAAGCACTTTCCTTATAAATTTGCTCACAGAGCTTATAAATGAATATAGTAAATGATACTATTATTTAATCTTTATTTTATGGAAAAAGTGACTGCAGATCAGTGAGATTCAGTAATTCAGAGAAAGTGGTAGAGCCAGACCTTTGGCTCTAAAGTGTGTTTTTCTACTACAACCAGGGAGTATAGAAAAAGGAGAAGCCAAAAATCATGAATCTTCAGTTAGATACACTGAGAAGGATGACAAGGGAATCATGTGAAGTTATGGGAAAAAAAATAAGTGTGTAGTTTGTGCATGGTTGTGGATTGTACCCTGCATGTAAGCTCCTCAAAAGCAAGAACTGTATTTCATCATTATACTCCTAATGCTTGCTATCGGGTCTAGCATATAGTACCAATAAAGGTTTGCTGAATGAGTAAAATTGTTATCCAAGTCATTATATGTTTCTCTATTAAATTTTTTCTAAAGATATCTTAATAGCTAACACTGATATAACCTTTTAATGAAAACACTTAAATGAAATATAAGAGTATTATTACAGGTAAATGGAAATGTGAAGGTAAATGAATTGGTTTCAATTATTCATTTATTTGACAAATATTTACTAAGTTCCTATTCTGTAGTAGGCAGCCTTACTACACTATGCCCACCTTAAAAAAAAATAGAATTGCTTAATTATAAAAATAACTTTAGTGAGCTACAAGTTCCTTAAGTTCTGAATAAAAATAATTCAATTTTTTAAAGTTATAGGAAATTTAAACAATGAGTCTCTTTTTGATCTATACATCCAAATAATCTTCTGATTTATTTTAGATCTCATTCCTGAATTCTACCTTCTTTGATTCCTCCTCTCCCAAAGAATTCTTGCTGGGTTTATTTCAGAAGGCCAGAAGTCAGTTCCACAAATCACTGACTCTAGAAGACATGGAAGGCTTAAAATTGCCTTCTTAGGATAAAGTCCCTGTGGGCCTACATAAATATTCTACCAGTGAATGAAGAAAAGAAATAGAGGTATATAACCCTTTAGCCAAAACCCTTAGAAAATAAAAAGTTTTTGGAATTCCGGTTAAAGAAAAAAAAAACAAAACTTAAATTTTTTTTTGCAATATATGTATACTACTTAACACATGCAGTAACTTCCAGGACAATAGTCAATAATCAAACAATTTTTTTAAAAGATTTTTTTTCTTTATTCATGAGAATACATAGAGAGAGGAAAGATAGAGAGGCGGAGACACAGGCAGAGGGAGAAGCAGGCTCCATGTAGGGAGTCTGACGTGGGACTTGATCCTGGGTCTCCAGGAAGTACTCCCTGGGCTGAAGGCGGTGCTAAACCGCTGAGCCACCTAGGCTGCCCTCAAACAATATTTCTGTAGCAAAATCTATAAATATTCACATTAAGTGTGATAAATAAAGACTACCATCTCTCATCACATTATATAGGTCATCTTTTGCTATCAAATAAGTTTAACATTACTTACAAATACATCATTTTTTTTTTAAATTTTAGAATTAAAAATGAAGGACGGTGGCCCTATACCAACTTAGTGGTTAGAGGCTTCATCCAGTCATAATATAAACAACACCTCCTGCTGCCAGACCCCAAGGCATCTCTATCTATCTATCTATCTATCTATCTATCTATCTACATATATATATGTATATATATATATGTATATACATATATATATATATTTTCATCTTAGTTTGGTCTCTTCTAAACCCTTCTTTCTATAGCACTGCCAAAGAAATCTGCCTAAAATGCATACCTGAATATGTCAGTAGGGGTTGGTGATGGGAGTGCGGAAGGGAGTGATATTTGGCACAGAAGATTTAGGAATGAGAATTTGCTAAAAGTCTCATAATCAAGTGGGGAACCTAAGATCTCTGACATTTTCCTTGGAATCATCCACTAAACTATGTTGACTTAGTTTCCCATTGCTCTATAGATAAAACTGAAACTTCTTATAGAAGGAAGATTAGATCTGACAGCTGAAAAAATTATAACTGCTAAGCTCTGAATGTTTGTGTCCCCTCAAATTTATGTCAAACCCCTAACCCCCAAAGGTAATGTAGTATTAGCAGGTCAAGGCCTCTCAGAGCTGATCAGGTCATGAGCATGAAGTCCTCATGAATGGAATTAATGCTTTTATAAAAGAGATTCCCACAGAGCTCCCTATCCGTCTTCCACCATGTGAGGATACACTGAAAAGTTTTGACCTGGAAGAAGCCCCTCATTAAAACTTGACTGTGCTGGCACCTCGAATTCTAAATACTTCGGCCTCCAGACCTATGAGCAATAAATGTTGCTTGTAAGCTACGTAGTCTATGCTATTTTGTTATAAGCCATCCAAGAGGACTAAAACAGTAATACGAATAAGATCTGGCGACACAATTTGTGTGGAGCCAATGAAAATGAAAACTTAAAACTTTGTAAGAATTTCAAGAAAATGTTAAGACAAATATAGTGTTCAACTAAATGTGAGGTTGCCCAACTCACACATCTATGCAGGTATTCCCTCTATTATTAAGACCTTACAAAGAGGGCATGTTGCAGGATGTTGCATTGTAAAGAACACGGGATTTGATGTTTAGCAGGCTAGGTTGCAACTACCAAGCTGACCATTTGTTTTCTGTGTGACTTTTGGAAAACCACTTAATCTATCACATCCTAAATGTCTGCAACTAAAAAATACAAATAAAATTGTCTCTAAGAACTATTATAAATGTCAAATCAAATACTGTATGTTAAAGAATACAGTTAAAACATTACCTAAATGAGTCTCCTAATAAGTTAATAAATATTTCAGAGTAATGGAGTTCTTTGTGTTTTGTCGTCTATATTTTCTCCCTCTCCGATGAAAAAAAGATAATCAGGCTTTTGTGTTCTCTTGCCTCAAGGACCCTGCAGGCCTAAAGACAGAAGCTGCTTGAAAACAAGTTCTGTGCTTAGCTACTATAAAGATCTAACACTGTTGAATAAATATACTAGCTATCACACCTAAAGAGAGAAGTCACTGCCTTAAGATAAAACAATGGAGAGATAACCCTGAGGGAAGAGAGTAATAGGGTTCCCCTGCCTGTTAGTTCACATCATTTGACAAGAAAAAATAAAAATAGCATTAGATCTACTAGAGACTTTGGGAGAGAACTGCCTCTTAATAATAACAGGGAGCGAGGCAAGGAGAGCTTTCAAACAGAAATGCAGGTCTGACACCTGTGAAAGGAGAAAAAAAAAGGAAGAATTGGGTAGGAAAAGCCACAGGCTGCAGTGCAATTCTGAGAAAGTCTTAGCCAGGCCAGTAGGGAGTCTGAGAAAAGTTGCTCTGAAAAGCCTCCTACATCAGGCAGTAATGATACAGCCCCAGGGCCCCTACCATACTTAGTCCAATGACTGAGAGTAGCCTAGGGCACATGTGGTCTGGTATATCATCTGGAGGTTGTCTGTCAACTTGGCTGTTCAGAGTAGGTTTTCTTAAAGTAAGAGATGAGTAACACATCATCATGACTACTGCTTCCCTCACACACACATACCAAATGGGAAGAGGACTCAGGCCTCTGCATAAAGGCAATGTGGTAGGCCTAGGGAGACTAAACTATTACAAAGACTCTCATGCACTAGTGTAGTATGGAAGTGCAGAGATCTGAACGCAAGGGCCTTTGCAGGCTTGTCCTTCTCCACCATCAAATTTCTTACTCTTTTTGAAAAAATATTTTATTTATTTATTTGAGAGAGCACAAAGGAGCACAAGTAGGAAGAGGGGCAGAGGGAAAGGGAAAAGAAGGTTCCCTCCTGGCAGAGAGCTTGCCATAGGGATCAATCCAAGGACCCTGGGATCATGACCTAACCTGAAGGCAGACACTTAAACAACTGAGCCTCCCAGGTACCCCAGATTTCTCATCCTTAAAGGCTCAGTTTAATTATACCACTGCCTCTATGATGTGTTCTCTGATCTTTCATGATTTCCTAATTTACAATTCATTTTTCCTACCTCTAGGATCCTATCATACTTTCCTTACAGAACTGTTATATTTGCATATTTGTCTTACAATTGAACTTCTTTCTCAATAACAAAATGTATGTCTTATTTAATGCAGCATAGAATTGGCCAGCACAAAGTAAAAATCCATATTTGTTCTTGGTTATGTGGCTTGGTACAATATAGCAGCATCTTGAATATCAGCATATATCCATTAAGAAACAACAAATTAAAGTTCCCCTAGCCACTGAAATACTCAATATTTTCTCATTAGAGTATGTAGACTAATCCACAAGAACCCTTCAGGTGTGGATATAAAGGGTATCTCCACTAACCATTGAGAAATTTTTAACATTTGTTTTTACATTTGTTTATCTCTTGACTTAGAATTCTAATGGATAGAACAGAGTAGTAGAGTAGTAAATGGAACAAGAACCAGGACAAGAAAAATATAGACATTTTCATTTGCATTTTTTGAGTTTTGAGTCCCTGCAGCTCAATATCTATCAAAGGTACCTTAGAAGTTATGCAATGCATCCTGGAATACAGGGATGGTTTGATGCATGAAAACTTAGCAACATAATAAACCACATTGTCAGATGAAAGATGAAAATCACAAGACTACACCTCAATTGATGGGGGAAAAAAGCATTTGGCAAAATCCAATCCCCTTTGATGACAAAAACAGCCAAAAAACTAGGGACAAAAGGAAATGACCTCAACATAATAAAGAACATATAAAAAAATTCTACAGCTAACATCATATTCAATGGTGAAAAACTGAAATCTTTCTAAGATCAAGAATAAGGCAAATCTCGCTTTCTTCACTTCTATTCAATATAGTAACCAAAGTTCTAGCAATAGCAATTAGGCAAGAATAAATATATGGCATCTAAATTGGAAAAGAAGAAAAGTATTCTGTTCACAGACTACATAGTTTTCTACATAGAAAACCTTAAAAAGTCCACACACACACACACACACACACACACACACACACACACACCTAATAAAAAAAAACTTAGTAAAGTTACATGATAGGAAATCAACATACAAAAATTGGCTGGGTTTCTATAAACTAACAACAAATTATCTGAAGAGGAAATTAAGAAAACAATCCTATTTACAACTGCATAAAAATATTTTAAAATAAACTTAACCAAGATGGTGAAAAATTTGTACACTGGAAACTACATATCACTGATGAAATAATGAAAGAAGAGACAAATAAATGGAAAACGTCCCATGGACATGGATTGGAACACTTAATATAGCCACAATGTCCATACTTCTCAAAGTGTTCTACAGATTCAAGGGAATCTTTCTGAAAATCTCAATGAAATTTTTACAGAAATAGAAAAAAATCCTAAAATTCACATGTAATCACAAAGGATCCTGAAAAGACAAAAACAAACTTAAGAAAACAAAAAACAAAAAACAAAACAAAACAAAAAAACAGGGCAGCCCAGGTGGCTCAGCAGTTTAGTGCTGCCTTCATCTCAAAGTGTGATCCTGGAGACCCAGGATCGAGTTCCACGTCAGGCTCCCTGCATGGAGCCTACTTCTCCCTCTGCCTGTGTCTCTGCCTCTTTCTCTCTCTCTCTCTGTCTCTCTCTCTGTCTCTCATGAATAAATAAATTAAAATAGGCAAAGAATTTGATGAAATATTTCTTCAAAGAAGATATACAAATGATGAAAAAGCAAAAAATGCTGAATTCCAATAATCATCAGGGAAATGCAAATCAAAACCAGAATGAGATATTACCTCACACCCATTGGGATAGCCACATTAAAAAAACAAAACAGGGCAGCCTGGATGGCTTAGTGGTTTAGCACTGCCTTCAGCCTATGGCCTGAGCCTGGAGACCCGGATTGAGTCAGGCTCCCTGCATGGAAGCCTGCTTCTCCCTCTGCCTCTCTCTCTCTTCTGTCTCTCTCTGTCTCTCATGAATAAATAAATAAAATCTTTAAAAACAAAACAAATATTGGTGAGGATATGGAGAAATTGGAACCCTTGTGCACTACTGGGAATATAAAATGGTGCAGCTTCTATGGAAAACAATATGGTGGTTCCTCAAAAAATTAAAAGGTTACCATATGATCCAGTAATTTCAATTCTGGGTATATATCCAACAGAATTAAAAACAGGATCTTGATACTTACATACCCACATTTACTGCACTATTCACAACAGCCAAGAGTTGGAAACAACTTAAATGTTTATCGATAGATGAATGGATAATGAGAAAATGTAGTATACATGTACAATGGAATATTATTCAGCCTTTAAAAAGGCAAATCCTGTCATATGCTACAAATGGATGAATCTTGAAGATATTACGCTAAATGAAAGAAGTCAATTACTGCATAATTCCATTTATATAAGGTATCTAAAGTAGTTAGTTATAGTCATATATTATGAAACTAATATAACACTGTATATAACTACATTGGAATTAATTTAAAAACTTAATACAAAAATATTTAAATTCAGGGAGCAGAATGACAGTTGTCAAAAGATGGAGGGGAGGGGAAATTGTTCAATAAGTATAGAGTTTCAGTTTTGCAACATTAAAAAGTTCTAGAAATCTGTTGCACAAAATGTACAAATAGTTAAAACTGCTGTAATATATACTTAAAATAGTTAATATGGTAACTTTTATGTACTATGTTTTTTACAACACTAAAAAAGGCATTAAGTAATACAGATTTATTGAATGAATGACTAATATAAATTTAATACCCAAAAGAATTTCCAAACTCTCTAAGATATATAAAGGAGGGTTTTATTATTTATTCTAAAATATGTGCCTATGTAAAATATTCCTAAGTGAAATAAAATGAATGTATTAAAACTGTATTTAATGAGAATTTTCATGGATAGCTCCTTTATTGTTTTTTTGATGTAGATTTATTTTAACTATTGGTTACAATATTAAAGGTGGTTATATATTAAAAAGATACATCAACATTTGAGAGAGTCTTTAATGAAACTTCTTTATATCTTTTATACAATTTTCTAAGTGGAATTATTTTTAGCCTTAAAATGAAAGGAACTAAGACACAAGAAGGCATAAATATTGCAAAAAAGAATCTTAGGTTTTGAAATTGCTTTCCTTTTGTCATTACTCACAGCAGGGCATCTACAGTTCTTGATATTCTGTGGCCTAAACATTGTTGATAATATGCTAACCCCAAATGGATAAAATATTATTGTTTAGGCAAAAATGGGAGCCAAATCTTTGCATGTGGGTTACAGCACACCACCTTTGCTACATATACACCAGGTATCTAAAACATCTAGTCATTTACTACATTAGCAAAATCTGCCAAATATATAATAGTCCCGAATATGGTAAATTGTTTCCTATTTTACTCATGTAGGCAGTGTAAATATTTACAATCCCTCTGCTATTAATAGAAAAATCTAGAAGAACAAAATTGAATGACATCCATACCCTTTGACCCAGAGATCTTACACTATTTCCTATATTTTTAAAATAAAGAATAAAAAGACTTTTAAAATGCTAAATAATCCTCAATATTAGAATATGCTCATTAGCCATATTAGTTTTTTAAAAAAGAGTAGATGTACATATTTGTGTATGGACAACAAAGAGAATGATGAATGATGTAAATTTTGGTATGATTATGCAACTTTATAGTCTTTGACTATTAAAGCTTTAATTGCAAAGACTATACATGGAATGGCTTCATCCATTTAAAATGTATATACACAAGGAGAATTTTTTTTTTTTTTTTTTTTCACAAGGAGAATATTTGAAAGAAAAAGGCAATAATGGGATTAATTGTGCTTCAGTGAGAGGATTAATGTTAATTTTTTCCCAAAATTGATTTTGTTTTTATTATTTTTAGAAATTAAAATGTCAAATAAAATGAAACATATAAATCTCTGTTTACTTGATAATTCAGCATATCATCTCTTTAGTCTCTGGTCAGTGACTTCAAGTAGCAAATGTTGTACCAGCTCAGATTGACAGTCTGATCAAGGTATTTATTTCAGACTTGGAACAGAGAGTTGCTCAATCCTATTGTACCTGACATTGGAATTACAAAAAAACTTCAAATTGACTTCATAGTCTCTCCAGCTAGTTAATTCATCTCAAAACTCTGAGTCCTTAGGCAAAAGTTTTAATCTCTTTTAATCTCAGTTTTCTCAGCTATAAAATGAGGGTAATAATACCTACCTCATAATAATTAAATGAAGTAACACCTATGTGATGGCATTTAATATCATGGATACCATACAGAAATGTTTCAGTAAATGTTACATGAATGACTTGATTAACTTTTAAAATTTATGAATGAATGGAAGAATTAATGAATAAACAAATGAATGAATAAGAGGCCAGTTATTGAGTTCTAGTTCTGACATTTATCAGCTATGTGGCCTTAGGCAAATAAACTTTTTTCAGCCTCAGTTTTCTTACTTACATATTGAAGGAGTTAAATAAAAAGATTTTTAAGGTTCCTTTTAACTCTAAATTCTACACAGGTGAAAAGTGTGATATTAGCATTATCTTGTTATGTGTGTGTGTAGCTGATAATAAGATAACCCTTATGCTCTTTCTAAAAGAAGCTCTCAATAATCGTTTTTTATGCCACACTTTTAACAAAGTAAGCCCAACCTACTTTATTAAAATTTTGACTATTTGATAGTTAATGTTAAAAGATCTTCAAAAAATATAGACTGGGGGAACAATCATCTTGTCAGCTTATAGACTCTTTTCATCCTATCTTTTCATCATGTATGATTCCATTGAGATTTTAAGTATTGAACTAATAGGTACCTAAACTGAAGAAGGTTGGTGTGTGCTGACAAAAATGTGGTGATGATGTCAAAACATTCAAAGGTTCAGTATTCCTTACTATTCAATCCTCATCAGTCTGTTAGTTTTTGCTATTATCTATCTCTATATGTTTTCAAAGCACTTATCCTGCTGATATGGTTGAACTCCTTTCTGATATTAATGTACTTATAATGCTTGCTAAACTTTTGTACCCCTTCATTACCATAAAGGCTCTCATAGCTAAGAATTACAATACATAAAGTCATATATGTGAAAGGCTAGATGGCATCATAGAAAGAACACATATTTTGGAATTAGATATCTAAATTTCAATCCTGGCTTTCTGCCAGTGTCACTTTGGTCAAATTACCGAGAGTCAGTTTATTTGCAACATGGATATAATAAGATGCCTAACACATGGTATTGATGTAAAAATTAAACAAGAAAATGTCTGAAAAATATATAGGACAGTGCTTAACATTACCAGATGCTCAATTAATGTTTGCCAGATTTGATTGGATTAATATATTTCAATATCATCATCTATACCTATTCCTAAAATAATCCTCCTAGTAAATCTAATAGTAAATACATATTTATAGCACAAAGATCAGCAAACATCTCCACAAAGGTATATATGGGAAATATTTTATGTCTATAGGCCACACAGTTCCTATTGCAACTATTCAATTCAAACAAAGTATTATGAAAGCAGCCAAAGACATAATACATAAATAATGGGCATGGCTATGTTACAATGAAACTTTATTTAAACAAATAGCTGGCCAACACAAAGGCTGGGGTCACAGCTTGCTATCATACTTTTTAAAGAATATAATTTATGTTACCTTTATTCATCTTCTCAAACACTTGAAGGAAGGCAGGCTGAATACTCTTACATACATTTGACAAATGAGGAGAACTAGGGTGTGAATAGACTTGCCCAATATCTTACAATAATTAGTAGCAGATCCAGCACACAAAAGTGGATCTTTAACTGTTCATTAAATATGCTACAATATGCCTAAAAATGAGTCAAGTTAAGTGAAAGTCAAAGCATTTCCACAAATGGATCATTTGTTAGTACACAATAGCTGAAGCAGTACACTAATGTTCATTTCCTGTAAGTTCTATCACCAAATTTCAAGTTCTGTGGAGGAATCTGGTACAGGTAATAAAGAATGATTCAAAAGATACAGCGCCCTACTAGTAAGCGCCTCATCACTAGAAGCATTCAAAGAAAAGTCAAATGCCCTCCATCATGAAAAGTGCAGAAGAGGTCATGGATAGGTAGTGAGAAAGTTACATGGAATGGTAGCTAACACTACTATAGGAGCTGAGACCTATGCTTCTTGGACACAAAATACAAACACATCACATATTTGGAAAGATCACTTGAGATTAAATCATGTACCATTAAAAAAAATGATTATAGGAAGAAAACCATGGATCACAGTTTAAATAAGAAAAAAAAGTGTTAAGAATGAAGAGGTGACTTGGAAGAAGTTAATATAAGGTAATTAGAATTGCTTGATTGAAGGCCCAACTTGGAGGCATCAAGAACCTCATGGAGAGAGGTATCTGTAGTGCTATTAGCTCTTTTCTTCATCTAAGAATGGAGAGGGAAATGATCATCACAGATTTGCTAGCCCAAAGGGAAGTTAGAGATTATCTGCCTCTTTTTGTATTGTATTTCTTTACATGTCAGGGACTGGAAACTCAGAAAGGAGAAGTGATTTAATTGAGGGCAAGAGTTAACAGAAGAATCAGTTCCAAAATCCACCCTGCTAGCCTCTAAAGCTCTTTGGTCTTCTATTCACCTAGTTGCCTATGACCTCATTTTAGTCCTACTACATTCCTGCAAACTAAATTCTATTATTCTCATCATATAAATGAAGCAGCTAAAAAAGTCAAGTAAGTTAGCTGGTAAATAGTTGAGCTGGGATTCAAATTCTGGCTTCTTGATTTCTAGTCAAATACTACCTGTCAGCTTAAGCTCTTTCTTATGCCTGAAGCTGGTTTCCTGACACAACTTATTACAAATATTGCTGAGGGCTCAGTAAAACATTTAAAACTTGGACTTATTTATAAATGTCACCACAAACATCCTGACTTGAGAGGAAATCTGAGCTCCTGTATATAGAACTGATAAACAGTGAGGGAAAAGGAGAAACTCTGTGGTCTTGTGCCCTTGGAAGACCCTTTTAAGGTTTTATATGACCAGGAAATCAGATTAGCTACTACAATAGAAGTCAAGGCTTAAATTTCTGGGTAAAATGAATTATGTATTTTTTTTAATACTTCACTAGCTTGACTTACATAAAAGTATAATCCAATTGAGGATCATGATAATTGTAGAAGTCCCAAATGCAGGCAGTAGGCTGAGCAAGGAGAAAGATGATCATCTTGTGAATAACCAGCAAAATTCCATGCCAGGTTATTCTCTTGGATTCTATTTCTATGGATCCAGTTAAACATACTTTTGAGTCCTGCTCTCTGATAAATCAAATTAATTTCTAAATGGTTTGTGAAATGAAACAAAATGATGATTCTATAGATGGAAGTGATCAGAGCCACAAAGCAGTGACTGTCACCATGGACAGTTATGTTCATGCACCAAAAATAATTTGATTTCCATTTAACCTTGTAATTCTCAAAAAGGTTTTGAGGTCCCAGAGGATCTGTCTAATACGCTATTAGATCTATAAAATCTTCTTTAATTTTCCTTAGCTTCACTCTTCCTTTATAGAGAGATATGAAGGCCTCAAATGGCCCTGTGTTCCCTATTAGAGGGTGGTCAATTATAGCAAGAATAGCATTTTATTTGCAATATATCCTAAAAATGGTAAATTAAAAATGCTGCAGGAAAACTTTACTAATAATGAAGGAGACACCCTCAAAAATCTCTAAGGAAGAAACCATATGTATCAAAGATTATATATGCCAGGCCCTGTGCTAGGTATGTTAAGTATTTTCATTAATTATTACAATTTTGAAATAGGTATAACCTTCTCTTTTTTATAGATAAAAGAACCTTCAAGAAGTCTAATAACTTCTAAAAAATGCACAACCAAGGAAGTATCAGAGATAGAATTAGAACTACAAAGCCTATATTCTTTCTACCACAGCCTCTAAACTGCCTATCCCATCCTTAAAACTTTATTATCCTATAACACTGCCTTTATATTCTGACTTTTGGTCCACTTGAGACTACTTTGAGAGTTTATTGCCTATGATAGTAACTCTGACCATTCATTTATGCCATAAGCATATGCTAAATCCTTTACTTGATCCTTAGGATATAACAGTGTCTACCCATAAGCAATTCACAGAGAATGAAAAAGAAAGAGGCATACAGATACAGTAAAGCATTGAAAAGTCTCCTAATATGGACTGTGGTGTAAGAAAAGAGTCCAAGAGAAGATAATGTTGAATGGAGTCTTAAAAATTGAATGAGGAATTTGCCCAACAAAGTGGTGGGGGTGGGAGGGGGTGGAGTTCTGAAGAAAAAAAGTGCTGAAGGAAGAAAGGAGAGCATTTCTTACAGAGGAAAGTACCAAGTTATGGAGGTAAGAGGGAGCCTAGTACTCTGTGAACCAATAATAGTTGGGCATAGTTGTAGCAGTAGATAGTCCAAGTGAGAGACTGATAGGAGATGAGACTGGGAGAGAGACAGGGAAGACTGAAGACGGCCTTGAGAATCATGATAAGAATTGGGACTTTACAGGTGTCTGGGTAGCTCAGCTGGTTAAGCATCTGACTCTTGGTTTTGGCTCAGGTCATGATCTCAGAATCATAGGATTGAGCTCTGTGTCAGGCTCCACACTCAGTGGGGAGTCTGCTTCAGGATTCTCTCTCTCCCTCTGCCCTCCCCCATTAACACCCTCCCCATCTAAAATAAATAAATAAATAAATCTTAAGAAAAAAGAGAGGGAGAGAAAAAAAAAATGGATTTTACCCTAAGGTCAGGGGGGACATATAAGGGATTTAAGCAGCATTGATACCTTTGATCTTGAAAAAGATCTTGCTGGGTATTATATGGAGAGAGAGTTGAAAGAGATCAAACCAGAGTTAGAGAAATTAGTTGGAATATTAACACAGTGATCCAGAGAGATGGCAATGGCCTAAACTGAACTAAGGCAGCGGCATACAGTTAGAAAAGAGAGACACATTTGAGAGATGTGATGTTTGGAAAATTATATTAATATGATCTGGTGATTGAATGTAGGGATCAGAGATGCAGAGTAATCAGGAATAACCCTTGGTTTTGGACTTGGGAAAATGGGTAAATGCTGGTACTATTAATCAAGAAAGAATATGAAAGGATTTGTAGAGAAGATGTTAGAGTGGGAGGACACTAAACTCACCTCGTTCCACAGATACAACTAGATAACACTTACATCAGTGCAAATAACCAAGAAAATGCCCTGGCAGAACAAATTCCACAACTAAATGTAGAGAAGGGGCCACATTGAAGAGGGTAGGAAGCCAGAGAAGCAGTGGGGAGCTAAACCCCCTGGGTCTCACTGCCAGAAGAAGGGAACTGCAGGCACAGAGTGTGATGTGAAACAAACTACAACATCAGGGAGCCTGCACAAGAAAGACAAATTCCCCTAGCACTTGACTTTGAAAATCAGAGGAGTTGAATTTCATGAGGTCTTATAACCAGCATGTAGGACTTACGACTTGGAACTTTAAAAATCAGAGGGTTCTGCTCTGGGACACCCCAGAGGGCATTAAGAAGCTAAGTTTATACCCTTAAAAAGATAGCACTACAAATAGTCCATGGAGATACAACTTAGGTATAG
Source organism: Vulpes lagopus (assembly GCF_018345385.1). NCBI lineage: Eukaryota > Metazoa > Chordata > Mammalia > Carnivora > Canidae > Vulpes > Vulpes lagopus. The sequence goes on from NC_054846.1 coordinate 52,342,213, forward strand.
GAGTTTGAAAAACACCTGGGGCATATGGGAGGGAGAATTAGTTACTAATCTCAGAGTTCCATGAAGGACTTCTCAAGGAGCAAAGGCTCTGGCAGGTGGTATTCCCCTCTACTACCTACCAGCATAATCACAAAGGCCACCAAGCAAGAACCAAACAGCACCTGAATTCACTACCTAACTTGCTGACACCACACCCCCTCCCTCTAGCCCAGCAGGGTAAGTCCTAGCACTGCCAGTTCCTTTCCCCTAGAAGACCAGCACAAAATTTGCCAAGATTATCTTTCTACCTCCTCTGGAAGACTTACAGACCTTGTTAAAACTACACCCACTGAGTGTTCACACAATCTTCACTGAGCAGCCCAGATGGCCAGGTATCCACAGTGATTGAGCATTCCCTGTGTAGGAGAAACAGTTTGCTCAGCTTGCAGCACTGAACCCTACTCTTGCACTCTTTATGGAGTGACTCAAGTGAGCAGGTCACTGCATTGGCTATTCATCCCCTGTAATAGAGGACCAAGACCACATTGTTAAAAGTGCAAGCCTCACATACTACTTTCAAGAGCAAGAGACCTGGCTGACTTTCCTAATACACGGACATAGATAGACAGTGTTAGACAAAATGATAAGACAGAGGAATATGGCCCAAATCAAAGAACATGACAAAATCACAGCAACAGACCTAATCAAAATGGAGATAAGTAATATCCCTGACAGAGAATGTAAAATATTGATTATAAAGATACACACTGGACTTGAGACAAGAGTGGAGGATAAACTAGAACCAATCAGGGACACCTGGGTGGCTCAGTGGTTGAGCATCAGCCTTCAGCTTAGGTCATGATCCCCAGGTCATGCCCCATCAGGGTCCCCACAGGAAGCCAGCTTCTCCCTCTGCTTATGTCCCTGCCTCTCTATGTTTCTCATGAATATAGTCCGCTATATGTAAAGATGTTATGCACAAACATAATGGTAACCACAAATCAAAAACCAGTAACAGGTATTCAAAGAACAAAAAAGAAAGAAATCCAAGTACATCACTAAAGAAAACCAAAAAGCCATGAAAGAGAGCCACATAAGAAAAAAATCAGAAAAATTACAAAAAACAACCAAAAAACAAGTAAAAAAAAGTAAAAAAAAAAACCATATCTATAAAAAATTACTTTCAATGTAAGTGGACTAAATGCACCAAACAAAAACATAGGGAGACAGAGTAGATAAAAACAAAAGACCCATCCATCTGCTGCCTACAAGAGACCCATTTCAGACCAAAAGATGCCTGAAGATTGAAAGTGAGGGGATAGAGAAATCTCTATCATGCAAATGGATGCCAAAGGAAAACTGGGATAGCAATACTTACGTGGGACAATACACACTTTAAAACAAATACCACAACAAGATATAAAGAAGGACAGTATATAATCATAAAGGTGGAAAATCCAACAAGAAGATATAACAATTGTAAATATTTACATATCTAACATAGAAGCACCCAAATACACAAAATAGTTACTAAGAAACATAAAGAAACTAATCTTTAGTAATACAATAATAGTAGGGGACTCTAGTAATCCACTTATATCAATGGATGGATCATCTAAACAGAAAATCAACAAGGAAACAGTGGCATTGGATAAGACTTTGAACCAGAAGGAATTAACAGATATATTCAGAACTTTCTATCCTAAAACAGCAGAATACACATTCTTTTCAAGTACAAATGGAATATTCTCCAGAGCAGATGACATATTAGGCCATAACAAGTCTCAACAAATTCAAAAGATCAAAGTAATACCGTACCTCTTTTCTGACCACAACGTTATGGAACTAGAAATCAATCACAAGAAAAAATCAGAAAAGAGGACAAATACGTGCAGGTTAAATAACATGTTACTAAACAATGAATGGGTCAACCACAATATCAAAGAAATAAAATATTACATGAAACAGATGAAAATGGAAAAAATCTTGGGGATACAGCAAAAGCAGTGTAAGAGGGAATTTTGTAGCAATACAAGTCTACCTCAAGAAGCAAGAACAATCTCAAATAAATACCCTAAATTTACAAATAAAGGAGCTAGAAAAGAACAAACTAAAGCCAAACCCAGCAGAAAAAAAAAAGAGAAAAATAAATAATAAATACTGGAGCAGAAATAAACTATATAAAACTAAAAACCAATAAAACAAATCAGTGAAATCAAGAGCTGGTTATTTGAAAAGATCAATAATATCAACAAACTTCTAGCCAAACACATCAACAAAAAAGAAAGAGGAGTAAAATAAATAAAACTGCAGATGAAGGAGGACAATAACAACAAACATCACAGACATACAAACGATTTTAAGAGAATATTATGAAAAATTATATGCCAACAAACTGAAAAGACTAGAAGAAATGGATAAATTCCTAGAAACAGATAACCTATCAAAACTGTATTTTAAAAATAGAAAATTTGGGACACCTGGGTGGCTCAAAAGTAGAGCATCTGCCTTTGGCTCAGGGTGTGATCCTGGAGTCCCAGGATTGAGTACCATATCCAGCTTCCTGCATGGAGCTTGCTTCTCCCTCTGCCTATGTCTTTGCCTCTTTCTCTCTGTGTGTCTCTCATGAAAAAATGAAGAAATCTTTAAAAATTAATTAATTAATTAATTAATAGAAAATTTGGACAAGTCAATTACCAGCAATGAAACTGAATGAGTAATCAAACAATTTCCAACAAAAGTCCAAGACCAGAAGGCTTCACAGGTGAATGCTACTAAACATTTAAAGAAGAGTAATTACCTATTCTTCTCAAACTATCTGAAAAAATAGACATGGAAGGAAAACTTTCAAGTTCATTCTATGAGGCCAGCATTACCCTGATAACATGATCAGAACATTTATATCTGACACCACAAAAAAGAGAACTACACGCCAATATCTCTGATGAACATAGATGCAAAATACGCAACAAACAAATAGCAAACAAAATCCAATAATACATTAGAAAAATCATTCGCCACAATCAATGGGATTTATTCTAGGGATGCAAGGGTGGTTCAATATTTGTAGATCAATCAACATGACACATTGTATCATTTAAATAGATGTGAACAAAATTATTTGACAAAATACAGCATCCATTTATCATAAAAACCCTCAACAAAATAGGTTTAGAGGAAACATACCCCAACATAATAAAGGCCATATGAAAGAACCTACAGCAATAATCATACTCATTGGGTAAAAATTGAGACCACTCTCATCACTTTTATTCAACACATACTAGAAGTCCTAGCCACAGCAATGAGACAACACAAATAAATAAAAGGCATCCAAACAGACTAAGAAGAAGTCAAACTTCCACTGTTAGCTGACAACATGATACTCTCTATATATAGAACACCCAAAGACTTCACCAAAAAACTACTAGAACTGATACACAAATTCAGCAAAGCTGTAGAATATAAAATCAATACACAGAAATCTCCTGCATTCCTATACACTAATGATGAATCAGCAGGAAGAGAAATTGAGAAAACAATCTCATTTACAGATGTGCCCAAAATAATTAAGTACCTAGGAATAAACTTAACCAAAGAGGTGAAAGACCTGTACTCTGAAACCTATTTAAAAATTGAGGAAAGAAATTAAAGATGAGAAAAAGAAATGGTAAGACATTCCATGCTCATGGGTTGGAAATTTTGTTAAAATGTCTATACTACCTAAAGCAGTCTACACATTTAATAAAATCCCTATCAAAATACCAACAACATTTTTCACAGAACTAAAACAATCCTAAAATGTGTATAGAACCACAAAAGACCTCAAAATGCCAAAGCAATTCTGAAAAAGAAAAATAAAGTCAGAAGTATCACAATTCCAGATTCCATGTTATATTATAAAGCTGTACTAATCGAAACAGTATGGTACTGGTATAAAAGCAGACACAAAGATCAACAGAACAAAATACAAAATGCATCAATAAAGTTACAACTATATGGTCAATCTTCAACAAAAGAGGAACGTATATGCAATGGGGAAAAGACCATCTTCAACAAATGGTTTTGCGAAAACTGGAAAGCTCCATGCAAAAAAATAAAAGTGAACCACATGCTTACACCATACACAAAAATAAACTCAAAATGGATTAAAGACCTAAATGTTATACCTGAAACCATAAGAATCCTAGAAGAGAGAATAGGCAGTAATTTCTCTGACATCAGCCATAGCAACATTTTTTCTAGATATATCTCCTGTGGCAAGATAAATAAAAGCCAAAATAAACTATTGGGACTACATCAAAATGAAAAAAAAAAAGAAAGTTTGCACAGTGAAGGAAACAATCAACAAAACTAAAATCAACCTACTGAATAGAAGATATTTACCAATAGCATATCCAATAAAAGGTTAGTTTTCAAAATATATAAAAAATCCTACTCAACTCAATATCCCAAAAAATAATCCAATTAAATGTGAACAGACATTTCTTTAAAGAAGACATAAATAGCCAACAGACACATGAAAAGATGGTCAAATTCCCTCATCATTGGAATATGCAAATCAAAACTACAATGAGATATCACCTCATACTTGTCAGAATGACTAAAATAAAAAACAAAAGAAACAGCAAGTGTTGGCAAAGATGTGGAGAAATAGGAACCCTTATGCACTGTTGGTGGGAATGCAAACTGGTGCTACCTCTGTGGAAAACAGTGTGGAGATTCCTCAAAAATTTTAAAAATAGAACTACCCTATGATCTAGTAATCACACTACTGAGTATTTCACCAAAAATTCAAAAACATGAATTCGAAAGGATACATGCACCCCTATGTTTATAGCAGAATTATTAACAATAGCCGATATGGAAGCAGCTGTCCATTGATAGAATGGACACACAATGGAATATTATTCAATCATAAGAAATAATAGAATCTTGCCATTTGCAACAACATGGATGGAGATAGAGTATCATGCTAAATGAACTATGTCAGTCAGAGAAAGATAAATACTATATGATTTCACTTATTTGTGGAATTTAAGAAACTAAATGAGTGAGCAAAGGAAAAAAAAGAGAGAGAAACTAAAAAAAAAAAAAAAAAAGACTCTTTGTACAGAGAATAAACCAGAGGGGAGGTGGGTATAGAGATGGATGAAAGAGTTTATGGGGATTAAACAGTACACTTGTGATGAGCACTAAGTAATGTTTAGAATTGTTGAATTACCTTATTGCACCCTTGAAAGTAATATATCACTGTATGTTAGATATACTGGAATTCAAATTTTTAAAAATATTTTAAAAGAGAGAGAATATTGGAAGAAAAGCAGAATACAGAGGAAAAGAAATTAGGAGAGTCATTCAACCTTTACTGAGCACACACACTATGGATAAGCTCTGTTCTCTGAGAATTGGCTGTTCTAGATGTGATTTGATCTCAACATCTGTTACTGCCAGTGTGCCCAGGTAGTGAAGTGACAGATGCTATGGATTTGCCTGTCCCATACAATACTCAGTAGCTACATGTGGCTATTTAAATTTAATGCAAAGAAAATGACATAAAATTTCAAATTTTGTTCCTCCATCACACTAGCCACAATTGAAGAACTCAATAGTTACATGTGGCTAATGGCTACTGTATTAAGCATCATAGATATAGAACACTTCCACCATTGCAGAATGTCCAATTGGACAGTTTTGCTATAGATATTTGGTTTTAGGATAGCTAGTTGGACATCATTTCCTCTGGAGCATAACAGCCTCCAGAACTGTCCAAATGGATCCTGTGGAAGATATAGCCAAACAGGGAACTATGTTTTTCAGAATGACTTTTCTTGTATGGTTTTAGGTTAAAGTTGGTCAAATTAAGAACTTGCACATGATTTGGAAGGTGAAAAAAAAAAAAGAAGCAGTCATTAGTCTCTACAGAACTTTGCTTAGTCAGATGTTGTAACATTAGACACAGAGGTATATCAAGGGTTAGTTTGTCTTTCCTCTCCCCTCCTCTAATTCCAGTTATTTCCCATTACTGCTGGCCCTACTGACTGGAGACACCAGACCCACCACAAGATGTCTGGCTTCAGACTCCCATCATCAGTAGCTACATAGAATCAATGGCTTTCCATAGATCTCTCCACAATCACACACTGCTGTCTCACTTTGACTTGTCTCACTTTCACTTCTCAGATTGGCAGGCTGGTGATCCTTCTCTGATCCTCCAGCTTGCTTCTCTTTCTTAATCATCACTTCCCTAGATCCTCCCACAGTTATGTAATATCTATTTCTTTTAATGAAACTTCCATGCCCTTGCACTCATAATGATCTATTCCATAACATGTCTGCAAAAACTAGAAAACTCTATTCTGGGAGGTGGAAAGTTTCAGAACTATGGTATCACTAGGAGAACACAGATTTTGGAGCCACTTAGATAAAGATTCAAATCCTGACACTACCACTTTCTAGGTGTTTGCAAACTCAAGCAGATTATTTTATTTCAGTTTTGTCTTCACTATAAGGAAGAAAAGAATAGTATAAGATGTATAAGAAGTATATATAATATATCCATCTTACAGAGTCAATGAGAGTGTAAAATAATAAAACATATGGCAAGGATCTAAGACCGTGAGGCTAAAGTAGATGGTAAATCAATAGTAATGCTTACTTCTTTGCCAAGGCTAAGATTTAGTCTTCAGCCTATCATCTCTTAGGCATGCAAATTAAAACAAATCACTTCAACCTTCTCAGACTTAGGTTTGTCCTTAGACCTTACCAAGCTTCTTAGTGACATATATCTCAGGCTCACGAGTAAAGAATTAATAAATATTGGACTGTAATCCAGTTAATATAATCTCAGAGTCTGAATCTTTTTCAAGGATTTGGCTTTCACCAAACTTTAAGAATGGCTTTTGTTTTTCTCCAATAGAGGAAATTGAGTCAGTTTAAATTCATTTCTTCTCCCAAATGATTTTTATGCCATCCTTCAAAACCTCTAATATCTCCTATGAATTAAAGTTACCTAACTCTAGCACTGAAGGAGACACTTGCTGGTATGAGTCAGAGCCCAAATGCCTCAAATATATTTGTGGTAGGAGCAGTCTCTGAATAGGTGAATGACTAAAATACATGAAGCTCAGGCCAGATAATGGCAAAAGAATTAGAGCTTCTACGCACTTGTTTTGCCACCATGCCAATTTTATACCTCAACTAATATGCAACTGCCAACTGTATATACACACATACATATATAAATATACTTGAAAGATAGAGAAAAGAAGATAGAAAAGCATGGAGAAAACAAAGGAAATTCACAAACATATTAACATGCATCTCTTTGGTTAGGAGAATTATGAGTGATTTACTGTTCTTTGTTTTCCTCTGGTCTCCATGTCTTTCTTGAGGTTATATTATTTTTAACTAGAAACAATTACTTGTTTCTAGTAAAAAATGTACATTTTTCTTGAGTTCAAAGTAATTGGTATAATGAATGAAAAGTTCATTTTTCAGGAACTGGAATTCAAAATACTGGAATTGAATTCCAGTTCTATCATATTCTAGCTGTGTCACTTCAGACAAGTTTCTTAACCTCTGAGTATCAATTCTCATCTTTGTGCAATGAAGGTAATAAGATCTAATTCATATGATTGTTTTGAAGATTAAATGCAATATGTAAGTTAAGTTCTTACATAACTTAGGGACTCAAATAGTAGGGACTATTTATGTAGTAGGGACTCAAATAATGGTGCTGCCTAGTTTGAGGTAGTAGTAATTGTTGTAGTGATAGCAGTGGTTACTTCTAACTGTAGTAACAGCAAAAATAAAGTAACAAATATTACAATAATAATAGTGATAATAATGATAAAGTAAAAATAACTTTTAGTCACCAGTTAGGCCACTGTATCATCTGATTAAGACCCTGAGGTCCAGAGAGCTAGATCAAAATTATGCAATTGAATGGAAAACTTCTCATTACTAATCCTGTGACTTTACATATCAGAAAATTTGGTTTGTAAAGAATGTTGATTTAGTTCAACTGATATGTTTTAACACCCTCAGTGTTGATGAAACAAGGTCTTACCTCTGACAGTATTCACTTACTATCAGACAGAGAATCAGGCCCATTCATATCTATTTTGAAAATACTATCAAGGACTATCATGGAGGTATAAAATGTGCAGTAGGACCACATAGGAAGAAACTACTAGCCCTTCTTGGCTTGGAATAGGAGAAAAAAAGTTTAGCAAAGGTGACCTCTGAGCCAGATCTCAAAGGAACAGGAAGGAATATTTTGTTAGGTTATTAGAGAGAAAGGGAGCACTAAGTTCGTAGAGTTGTGTGTGACTGAAGACCTGAAGGCTAGAGGGTATATTATTTTATAGGGAGAGGTTCCATGTAGCTGCCCAAGGACAGATCCATTTATTCAACTACTCAAAACACTGTTTCTTGAGTACTCTGCTGTGCCAAGCAATGTGCTAACCTGACGAGGTGGTATTTGAAGAGTTCTGATTACCAAGCCAAAGAATTGGGTTTCATTCTATAGACAAGAAATATAATAGCTTTTTTAAAAAAGAGGAACTATATAAAAGTCTCTCCTTTTTTAAATCTACTGCTGACTGGACTGTTTCCCCTAGGTAGGGCCTACACAGCAGGGATCAAAAGTGCCACTGGAATTAAAACAAAAAATTCTCTAAGAGCGACAGCTGAATATGAAGCAGACCTTCCTGGAGCATTTCATCTTGTGTCTAGTGCTGTGGCAGGAGGAAAGTATCAGCCCTTCCCCATTGATTTTCTGGTGGCAGCAGCAAAACTACACTTTGAGGAGAATGACCTCTAGGTTGATTAAGATTTGAAAAATGTTGAATTTATGCTATAAATTCTCACTCAAGCTGAAGAGGCGCTAATGTGATTGGAACTCTAACAGTAACTGTCAGAGGCAAGAGATCGATCTGAAATTCATGTTCAACAACACTGCTTTACCCATTGAGTCAAAACCAGTTTTTAAAAGTGGAGAGCTTCTTTAAGAAACACAAGAACATAGGGTCAGCCTGCTTCCACCCCTCATTGTTGTTGCTTCATATTCCAGGCACATCATGAGTGGTTAAAATGTTAACATAAATGAGATATAAACACCCCTCTCTCTGAGAAAGTAAGACAAAAAAAGGAAATAAAACCTGAAAATCCATTAACATTTTTTAAAAATTGATTTCCATGACGAAGATCTATTTGGTGCAAGGAATTCACTGTATGTCAGTCTAACCTTCTCTCTGCTCCAGCATTGCTTAAAATTCACTATGTAAAGAGTTTTGTTTCAGCAATAAATTCGCCTCAGTAGGCAGGATGGGCTAAGTCAATGAGCAGTTTCATTTATATCTGCAAACTCTGCTTTTCAATCCCAAATGATCCTGGACCCATGTACACAAAATCAGGTATTTACTGTCATTCTGGTCTCTCTGCCTAATGTTTTGCTTCAAAAAGAATGAAACTTACTAAATTGTAAAAGAAAAATTAAGCCAAATCATAAATCTTGCCTGTTTTTTTCATATAGAACACCTGTTCTACAGTGACTTGAAAAGAAAAAAAAATGCCAGACACACCTAACCCTGTATGCAAAGCCATAATAAAAACAGATTTGCTATTACAGAGGTGTTCTTTGGTATGACCATAATCCATGTCCTGCGGAAGGAAAAAAGTATTTGTTTTCATGTTTACACTGAAATATGCATATACATTAAAAGGTCATTATTATTATTATTATTTTTTAAAAAAGATGTTTTTTAAGATTTTATTTATTTATTCACTCATGAGAGACAGAAAGAGAGAGACAGAGACATAGGCAGAGGGAGAAGCAGGCTCCATGCAGGGAGCCCGATGTGGGGCTCGATCCCGGGTCTCCAGGATCAGGCCCCAGTCTGAAGGCAGTGCTAAACCGCTGAGCCACCCAGGGATCCCTTAAAAGGTCATTAATATGAATTAAGCACTGATGTGCACAGCCCTCAGTTAAGCGTGACCTTTAATGAGCTGCCATGGTACCATAGACTACCTTGACTAGAGGACTTATATACTGTAATGTCATTGTTTAGGTATAGATTCACCTTGAAGAAAAAAAAAAAGGACTTTTTAAATAATCATATTCCTAATAATTAACTCAATGCCTAGAACATGTTAGGTATTCAGCAACTACTGAATGAATGAAAGAACACCTAAATGCGGTTGAGAGAAGTATAAGTAGAGAAGAGATTAAAGAACAGGAAAGAAGGAAGGAAGAAGCGAGCAAAGAAAGGGTATGGAACCTATCTTAAAAATAATGTTAAAATTATACTAAATTATTATTAGATAGATGGATATATGTCTATCTATTTATCTATCTGCATGTATATATAAGTGACCACTGCTCTCCAAAATATAACTTGTAAAATAGAGCATCCTACCCTCCTGACTAGAAGGTAGGAAAACACTGTCTATTCTACCTCCACTTATCCCAGATTTAGAGATCTAGAGTCTACTTTAACCAAATTATCCATTAACAAGAAAACAAGACAGTTGCTCTTCTACTGCACTAGAACAATTTTTTGAGGGAATACTGTCCTCCCAATCATAAACTTCACCTATCTTCCTACACCTTTCAGAGACTTAACTCTCAGAAAGCAATATGGAAAGAATATAGAAGACTACTGGTAGCACAAAGCATCTTGGAATGTGTTTTCCCTACACTTCCTAAGGCAAAAACAGATACCAAAACCAGGGAACTATACAAACAGGAAATTATAGTGTGCTACATGATGCACACTGTGCTTGTAAGTACCAGAAAATGAAGGAGTGTTGAGTATGAATGAATAAGTCCGTGTATTTGCATGTATGTTTATGTGTTTGAGAAGTAGTAAGAGAATTGAAATAATCCAAATGCGCCATAGATGACCATGCTAAAAAGAAAGTTATTCTACATAACTGGAATTAGAATGCGTACTGTGCAGCATAATATTTAATAGCAAAAAATGAAAAAAAATCTATGTTCAACATGCTAAATAGTGATACATTTGTACATTTGAGTATTATGTACATAGTCTGAGACTAAATGTAAAAGTGGTTAAGATGCAATACTATGAAAAAAGCAGAATAGAAAACTATATTGAAAAATATCAAATTCTTTCCTGTAAATGCAGGAGGGAGCAGAAACTGCTCTCTCCCCATCTCTTCAATGTTGGCAAACTGAACATTTAGATTTACTTCTTATAGAAACAAATCCCAAACATTTGTCTTTCTATGTAGCTCCTGACACAAGGTAGGGCTTCAATAAACAGATGTTGAATGAAGGAGAGAATGAGTAAACACAGGCATGCTCCAGGCCTCTGGAGAGGAGGAGCTCAGTATGCAATGGCTGCTGTCAAAGGCTGCCCCCCCCACAAAGTAAAAGGTCTTTCTCCACATAGTTGTCTCCCATCTGTCCAACATACCATTGTGAGGCCAGGGGATGGAAACAATGGTGCAGGAAGGCAGAAACTCTCTCCAATTATTTCATTCCTGAGACCATTAGAGGCCAGGTAGGTACTCACAGAAGTCAGACCTCTGGTTTCTGGCAATACATTCTTTAACTGTGCCAGGGCTTTCTCTAATTACAAAATAACTCATGATAATACAATTATCTAGTTTTCAACAACACACAGGTAAAATTCATGACACAGAATTGGGTCAAAAGTATCTAGGTCAAAAACAAGTTGGTTAAAATGACAAATTGGTTAAAAACAATGTGAACAATGACAGTTACATTATCCTTCTGTGTGTTTATTTTACTTCATCTTCTCCCCTTATTCTGGTGCCTTCCCAGCAGCATTTACATATGCTCGTGTATAATTTAAAATTAGCTTTCTTCGACTCCTGATCTTTCTCCAGCCAGAACACTAGCTCTCCCAACCTCTTTAAAAATTCCACTCATCCATCTATCCACATGTACATCCCATAAATTTATGTGGAGGCCCATCATGTGTCAAAATTTGATCTAGGTGAAGGAATAAAATGGATAGTATAGGAAGGCTTCTGCACTTAGGGAGCTTATTTTCTTTTTTTCTTTTCTTTCTTTTTTTTAAAGCACAATTTCTGATACTTAGTAAGCTGTCAAAGGTCAAATTAGTTTCTTTCCTGTTAAGCATTTTTTTTTCCATTTGGCATTTTTTGTTTGTTTCAAGCTTTTATCTAAATTTAGTCAACATAAACAGTAATAGTGGCTTCAGGAATACAATTTAGTGATTCATTACTTACACATAACACCCAGTGCTCACTTTCTATTGAATAGAATACAAACAAAAATAAACAAACAAAAACCCACAATGAAAACACTAGAGTTATAGGTACTGTACAAAGAAGTAAAATAAGAGTAGAAAGTACATATGGCCAACAAGCACATGAGAAAAAGGCTCTGCATCACTTGCCATCAGGGGAATACAAATCAAAACCACAATGAGATACCACCTCACACCAGTGAGAATGGGGAAAATTAACAAGGCAGGAAGCCACAAATGTTGGAGAGGATGCGGAGAAAAGGGAACCCTCTTGCACTGTTGGTGGGAATGTGAACTGGTGCAGCCACTCTGGAAAAATGTGTGGAGGTTCCTCAAAGAGTTAAAAATAGACCTGCCCTACGACCCAGCAACTGCACTGCTGGGGATTTACCCCAAAGATACAGATGCAATGAAATGCCGAGACACCTGCACCCCGATGTTTCTAGCAGCAATGTCCACAGTAGCCAAACAGCCTCGGTGTCCATCGAAAAATGAGTGGATAAAGAAGATGTGGTTTATGTATACAATGGAATATTACTCAGCCATTAGAAATGACAAATACCCACCATTTGCTTCAACGTGGATGGAACTGGAGGGTATTATGCTGAGTGAAATAAGTCAATCAGAGAAGGACAAATATTATATGGTCTCATTCATTTGGGGAATATAAAAAATAGTGAAAGGGAATAAAGGGGAAAGGAGAAAAAATAAGTGGGAAATATCAGAAAGGGAGACAGAACATAAAGACTCCTAACCCTGGGAAATGAACTAGGGGTGGTGGAAGGGGAGGAGGGCGGGGGGTGGGGGTGACTGGGTGATGGGCACTGAGGTGGGCACTTATGGGATGAGCACTGGGTGTTATTCTGTATGTTGGTAAATTGAACACCAATAAAAAATAAATTTATTTAAAAAGAAAAAGAGTAGAAAGTACAGGGTTGTTATATTGTGTGGTCTGGAAACTCATCACTGAAGAGGTGACTTTTTTTTTTTTTTTTTTTTTTTTTTTTTATGATAGTCACACAGAGAGAGAGAGAGAGAGAGGCAGAGACATAGGCAGAGGGAGAAGCAGGCTCCATGCACCGGAAGCCTGATGTGGGATTCGATCCCGGGTCTCCAGGATCGCACCCTGGGCCAAAGGCAAGCGCCAAACCACTGCGCCACCCAGGGATCCCTGAAGAGGTGACTTTTAATGTGAAATTTGAATAAAGGAACAAGATAAAGATGTATGGAAAGAGTATCCCAGGCACTGAGAACAGCTATTGCAAAAAGCTAGAGACAAACACAAATTATTTAAGGAATAAATATATTAGTGTGGCTAGAGCATATTGGTCATGAACAGTGTTACAAGATGAAGTTGGAGAAGTAGACATATACTTGCTGGTGGATAAATGTGTAAGCCAGAGTATGATGTTTGGAATTTATTATAAGTACAAGTGCAAGCCATTAATGGGTTTTAAGCAAGAGAACAACGAGATCTATGTTTTGAAAAGATAATTCTGGAAGCAGGAGGATAAGGTGGGAGATATTGCCATAGTCGAAGTAAACAATGATAGTTATTTTGATTAGAGTGGTAGAGGGAAGAAGAAATAGATGAAATGGGATATGTTTTGAGGATAAACTTAGTCTACTTAGTGACAGATTGTACATGGAGGGTAGGATTACAAAAAGGGGAATCAATGAAAACTTCTAAATTATTTCATTTTTTATTTAATTTTTAAAATTTTGTTTTTAAGTAATCTTTACCCCCAACATGGGGCTCAAACTATAACCCCAAGGTCAAGAGTCCTATCTCCAGGAACAAAGCCAGCCAGTGACCCTCCAGATTATTTTATTTTATTTTATTTTATTTTTTTTTTCCAGATTATTTTAAAATAAAGTATAAAGTAACTTCTTAATGAGTGTGCTTACTATTTCTACTTCCTTAGTTTCCACATATTCTTCAATCCATTACATTATCACTAGATCCCCAAATCCAAACCTTTTAAACTGCTTTTCTGAAGTTCACTAAAGACCTCCTTTTCCTAACTCATGGATTTTTTGTAAGTAATTTACTTGACCTTCCAGCAGCATATGACACTAATATTCATTTCCTTTTTTCTTGACTTCCTAGGTTTCTTCCTCTACCTAAAATCATTCTCTTTTGGTGTCTTTCATAGACTCTTCTTATTTTGTGTGCTCCTAAATGTTTCTTATAATAATTTGGACCCTAACTCTCTTTTCTTAATGGATTATGACATAAAGTTACCATGAATATGATGGATACTTATAAATCTCCAAAGTAGATACTTCCTCTGAATTTCAGGAAGTACATTCAATTACCTTGTGGACATCATCCCATGGTTGCCTTGGATACTTGTAACACAATATGTCCAAAATGATCCCAGAAAAAAACCTGCTCTTCCTCTTTTGTCCTTCTTTTCAGTAAGCATTAGAACTCTTCAACCATTAATTAAAGCCAGAAATCTTGAAGAATCTTTGAACTCCTTCCTCTCTCTTATACCCATGTCTCATCATGAAATATTAATTGTACCTTAAAATAAATATTTTAATCTGTCCATTTCTCTTCATCCCCACTACTTTAGGTCACCATTTTTATAGCCATTGGCTACCTTTAAGAGCCTCTTATCATTCTCCCAGCCTCAGATTTCTCCCCATCCAATTCATTTTCCACAGCGCAAAAAGAACTCCATTTCTACTACTTACAACAAAAACTTTTTCATGACAATCTCTCAAGTAAAATTCTTCAATGATTTCCCATTGCCATTAAAACATAACCCAGGATCTTTAAGGTAGGCTTTAAGGCCCTGCTTGATTTAACCCCTTCCTACACTTCACTTCCCATTTCTACCTCTTACCTTCTATCCCTATACTAAGTAACAACTATAACAGACTGACTTCATTCCTTCCAAACTGTTAATTTTTTCCCTCTCTTCCCACAGATCTGGGTCACTCCCCTGCCTCCTTCCATTTATCTGGCTAACTTCTTTTTATTCTTTAAATCTAAACTTAATAATAATTTCTTGCTTTATTATCCCTATGCCTGAGTTGGGGCTATCAGATGTGATTCCATAGCCCCCTTGTTATGTACTGAATGTTTGTGCTCTTTCTCCTCCATAATTCACATGTTGAAGTCCTAACTCCCAGTGTGGCTGTATTTGGAGATGGAGCCTCCATGTCAGTAATAAGGTGAAATGAGATCATAAGGGTGAGATCCTGATCCAATAAAATTAGAGTCCTTATAAGAGATACCAGAGAGCTTTGCTCACTTGCTCTCTCCATGTGCACACACTGAAGAAAGGCCATGTGAGAACACAGAGTAAGGTGGCCATCTACAAGCCAGGAAAGAGCTCTCACCAGAAACCAAATTAACTGGCACCTTGATCATGACCTTTTAGCTTCTAAAGTGTGAGAAAATAAAGTTAAAGCCCACCCAGTCTATGATATTTTGTTACAGCAGCCCATACTGACTAATAAATTCTATATTTTCTCTGTCATAGCACTTGTCCTAAGGTATGTAATTGCCTATTTACTTCTGTGTAAGCACCGTTAAATTATAAGAATCATGACAATAGTGATAGTATCTTTTTTTTTAAAGATTTTATTTATTTATTCATGAGAGACACACACAGAGAGAGGCAGAGCCACAGGCAGAGGGAGAAGCAGGCTCCATGCAGGGAGCCCAAAGTGGGACTCGATCCTGGGACTCCATGATCATTCCCTGGGCTGACGTCAGGTGCTAAACCACTGACCCACCCAGGGATCCCCTGTGATAATGTATATCTTGATTATATTTACATGTCCAAAGTCTACCACTGACTTGTTTAATTACTTGATTGACTAAGAATAAGGTAGTATAATTAACAATAATTTATTATATGCTTAAAACTTAAGAAAGTAGATCTTAAATGTTCTTACCACCAAAAAAAAAAAAAAAAAAGGTAATTACGAGACACGATGGAGGTATTAGCTAACACTATGGTGTTACTTGTTTATACGTAAGTGTATTAAATTAAAAAGTGTACACCTTAAACTTACACTATGTTATATGTCAATTATATCTCAATAAAGCTAGAAAAAATAAATTAGTTCTGTTGTGCAATGACAGTACTAAATTTTTATATGCCTTTAATAATGTTTGGGTAAATTTTCAAGAGTTTCCTCTAAACAAATAATATGATATATATAGAGAGAGATAGAAAAAATACACACACACACACACACACAAATACACACACACACACTCATATATATATATATATATATACTCTTTTTACATGATGTCATAGTTAACTTTATGTGACTTAAGGGTATTTTTAGATGGTATTAACATTTTAAGTGTCACTTAATGAACTTTGAATAAGCAGATTGCTGTCCATGATGTGGGTGGGCCTCATCTAATCAGCCAAAAGCATGAATAGAAAAAAACAAAAACAAAAACAAGTGCCCCTGGGCAAATGAGAATTCTCCAGCAGAATGTCTTCAGAACTTCATCTATCTCATCAGCTTTCCTAGGTGTTTAAGCCTTTGGGCCTTCAGATGAAATTGCACCATCAACTCTCCTGTGTCTCCCGTCTGTCAGCCCATAATGCAAATTTTAGACTTGCCAGCCTCTATAACTGTGTGAGCCAATTCCTTTTAAGTCTCTTTCTATATATTTACATATCCTGTTGGTTCTGTTCCTCTGGAAAACCCTGACTAATACACATACACATATTCATAGGTGGTGAGAAAGAGAAAGTTATTTCTGAGATGATCAGGGCAGAGTAGAACTCTCACAAAGTAAACAAATGAGATTGATTGTTCCATATCTTTTTTATTTATTTTTAAAAAGATTTTATTTATTTATTCATGAGAGACACAGAGAGAGAGAGGCAGAGACATTGGCAGAGGGAGAAAAAGGCTTCATGCAGGGAGCCTGATGTGGGGCTCCAGGATCATGGCCTGAGTGGAAGGCAGACGCTTAACTGCTGAGCCACCCAGGTGTCTCTGTTCCATATCTTTTTTAAAAAATTTTATTTTTTAATGAAACTAGAAAGGATGATAAGCTTGTATACGTGCTGCCAAAGCGAGCACAAAAGGATGACAAGTTTGAAAAAAATATATGAAGGCTCAGATTTCTTTGGTCACTGTGTGAATTCAGCTCCAAGAACCCTAGAGACCACTGCTGCCTGGAAAGTGATTTATGAGACCCATCTGGAAAGCAGTTTGATAGTCAAATGGATCATATGAAAATGAAAAATCCATATAATGTTCATAATAAGCCAAGTCCTTATTTAAATGCAGCCAGCACATAATCAGTTGCTAATAGCCAAGCCTATACCAAAAACCTGCCCCATCCTGCTTTCGGGTTACATACAGACTTTCATATTTCTGAAGTCACATTTCCAGCTCAGATACCCTGCTTAGACACTCTGCTTATTCTTTGTCTTATCTCTGGCTCTCTACTCTGTATTCTAAGTTTTGTTGCTCTGTTTCTTCCCTAATATCAGGCTTACAGTAGCCTCAGATAAGAAATTGCTTCTTCTAACTCCTGCCCTAGACTCCAGTAAACCCAGGACTCTCACACAAGTGAAGATTTCGGGGCATGGAATAACAATTCATGATCCAAAGACCTGAGAAACAAGCAAGTATGCAAAAACACAGTTATTTTTAAAATGCTGAATAAATGTTATTGGTAAAAATCTGCTATTGTAAACCATTTTGCAATCTGTAAATGCTTTTACATCTTTATCTTCATTGATCTCACATTAACCTTGTGAGGAAGAGAAGGCAGTGATGAGTCTCCTTATAGTCAGGAGAAAGAACTAAAATTTGCGGAGGTTAAACACGCCCGTAGTACCAGTCATAGTACATATGCCAGGAGCCTAACCCGATCTCTCACTGTAAATCTATTCTCCTTTCCTCCTTCTCTTTTACCTACTCCCCCAAACTGGCAAGCTAATAAAATCAATACCAAAACTTTGTGGCAAGCTGGATGTATGACTTTTTAATACTGTTGCATACCATGAAATAAAGACATCTAGTGCCTATGCTTAGAAAATTATGTAATTCATAACTAATGGGTATTTAAGGGAAGACATTAATCAGAAAGTAATACTTTAAGTGATCAATGTCATATAATCCATCCAAAAGCAAGAGACAAAAGCAAAGACACCTTTGGGGAAGGGAAAGGAGTGAGAAATGAGTAGTGGGGACTGGGAGTCTATGATTTATACTTCCTTTGTGAATATCAGTATAAACACAACTGAGAGATGTTGAAGAAGGCTCAGCTTAGAAGTGAAGAAGACCGGCGATTCAGCTACTGAGGATTACGTTGTAAAGCAGAAGTCAAGTCAATCAGGCCAACATTTACAACCTTGCTCTGGGGCTTACTAGGGTTTTTATTTTTACCTGCTTAAATTATTGTATCCATGTTTATTAAAATCTCATCTTCTTCATTTGCTAAAAGACATTAATATTGACTTCATAGGATTAATAACAATTAGTCAAGAATACAAACTAAAAGATCAACAAATGCTACTCTACTGCTTCTAAGTGAATGACAGTTCCAAAGGTTCTTTTTTTGTTTGTTTGTTTGTTTTGTTTTGTTTTGTTTTGTTTCGTTTTGTTTTTTGGTAAAATTTCAGCTTCTCTGCACAGGAGGAAAAAAATCATTCCAAATTCCCCAACTGAAGATCATCCCAGTCTGATATATTCAAGCTTAAATGAGAAGGGTTAGGTCCAAGAGACAGAGGTAAGAGCAAGAAGGAGACAGAACTGAGGGGCATGTTCCTCCTGAAACTAGGTAAATAGCTCTATAGAATTTTCCACAGATGAAGGTTTACATTCCGTAGTACTAAGATGCAGGAAACTGGTTCAGGGGTGCTTAAACCCCTTTGCAGTCCTCTCTAACTCTTGCTGTATCCAAGCCTGCTTGAATCTCTTACAGACGCAAAATAGAGACCATGGGCACAGATGCACCTGTTCCACACATAGGGAAGGCAAAGCTGGCAGAGTCCCAGGATAGGGCCATGTTGTGCTCAGTCGGCTACATTCCCAAGCACGACTAGAAACCCGTATGCGGTAGCCTATTTTGGGATTCTGCTCACTCTGAAGACAATATGTTCTTAGCTTTCTTTCCATGATATTTCCCTTCTATAAGTTTTAGAAACCAACTACTGTTTTGACCAGTATTATAGGGTCTTGGAATCCCTTCTAGCCTATGTATCTGAGGGGGAACAGACCAAATCAGAAGCAAAGGAGGGGGGATGCTTCTTCAAGGTTGTGCTGTGTATTGCATATACATTGTCCATTTTAACAGCTTTAAAATTTAAGCAATATTATCAAGTAAATTGAAGAGCCAGGATTTGACTCCAGCTAAGACTGACCATGCTTTTCCCTCTATAACAGCTATGATCATCCATCAGTCAGAAGGTAAAATAATTTCAAAACCATAGAGGCCTACTAGGGCAGTGATCGAAGTCAGTTTAGTTGGGTTCTAGGTCTTTGGATTTGCCATCTTTCTCACAAGCTGGGTGAGTCTAAACAAATCTCTTCCTTTTCCTGGATCTATTTGAGGATATATAAAATGTACATTGAATTAAGTAATTAACATCTCTGATACCTCTGACGGGCTTCAGACCTCTCATATGTGATGATGATGATGATGATGATGATGATGATGATGATGATGATAATGATGACAAGGATGATGACTATGACAACAAAGATAATGATGACAATGACATTCACTGCATTTATCAAATGCTTATTATATGCCAGACACTACTAAATGCTTTATAATGAATGAGCTAGACAGGCAAAGGAGGAAAGTTAAGGTGAAGTATTTCAGACAGGTAACATAGTACATATTAAGGTTGGGATAAGAAAATAAGCAAGGCCCTCTTAAGCAGCTGAAATCCTAGAAAAAAATGTGTAAAATAAAAATAGTGAATCAAGGACAGAGAGTTCAATATAACTAGAATATAGGAAGGGACATCTCTTGAATGTAAAAAGTTAGGTTTTTATTTTATAGAAAATTAGGGTAATTATGGAATTTGAGCAGGACACTGACACTACCAAATCTGTCTTTTAGATTTTGGCTATTAATTATATGGATGACAATTTAGAGGGAAGCAAGTAATCTAAACAGGGATAATGGAGGCCTTAAGGAGTAGTGGCAATGGGGACACTGGAAAGTAAAGGAATAACAGACATTCTAATATTACTATTAGCTGTTGCAATAGTAAATTATATTTGTAAAGAACCTAGCGGGAAGTTTCTCTAGACCCATCAATTCCATTTCATTCATTCATTTATACATTCAAAAATGTGTATTATGTACCTGTTTCATACAAGATTCTTTTTTTCTTTTTGCAAAAAATACTCTGTACTATTGAGATCAAATGAATGTCACTGATTACTCACACCCACACAAACATGCTAGAAGCTTTCTGACCATTATGCTTTTATTCCTGCCACACTCTGTAGGAAATGTCTTTCCTGTCCTTTCTACTGCCCAGTAGATGTTTAGAAATGTGAGCTTAAATCTCATAAGAGTATCAAGGAATGAAATGACAGATTCAATAGGTATTAGTTTTTAGATGGTAGCTGAAGTTATAAAAATTGAAAAGTATGAATGAGAAGAATAGAGAAACTGTGAAGAGGGTAGGATGGAACCCTAAGAAATGCCAAAATATAAGTGTCCTCAAAAAAAAAAAAAAAAGTCCAAGGAGAATGAGAAGTACATGGAGTTACGAAAAGAAGCCAAGCTACGATGTTGCCAGGAAAAATCAGAAAAAAAGCGGAGGGAGAAGAGTGACTAACAATGTCAAATGCTGGGGGTCATGTAGGATGAAGTTTATCAAAGAAACAACTCCAGTAAAGTGATGGAGGCAGACAATAGACTACAATAGGTTGTGAGGAAGCCGAAGCAGTAAATATATGCAACTCTCAAAAATTTTGGCCCCAAAGTCACACAACATAACATGATAGTGCACTTTTCTATTATCTCATTGAGTGATTATGATTCAGTGAGTTTCAAGAAGCAAAAACATAGGAGAATCCAGAATAGAGCCTATCACTAGGACTGAATAGATACTTAACATTTGGTATTTGTATGGACTTGATGTTTATCTAACAAATATTTATTGAGTGTTTACCAAATTCCAGTCAATTTTCTTAGCAATGGGGAAACAATAAAAACAGTAAAAACAGATGTGGCTTTACCCTCAAAGCATTTATGATCTATAGTGTATATGTGTGTGTGGTAGCATAGAGAAGCTATTAAATATATAATCACTCAAACAAAGCAAACCACAACAAAAATAAGTTTGAATGAATTTTATTTAAATATGAGTGAGGAGGGTCCCTCCTAGCAAGGACTATGTAGGCTGGATCTAAACAGTCAACGCCTTTTCCTAGACTTGAGGATGAAGAACAAGTTGCAAAGAGCAAAAGCTTACTGGGAGCTCCCCTGACATAGGCCTGAGCATGTTCTATCTGCAAGATAATCTAGCTACTCTTTCTTCAAATCTTGCCAAATACAGCTTAGATTCAGTAACCCTGCTGGCCTCTGAGCCTGTCTGCAACCACAAGGATTCTAGTTTGCTGTACCTATACCAGGCTTAAATAAAATCATACGTGAAAAATGCAGGGAAGGCACTATAGTAAAAGGAATGCTGACTCTGGAATCAGGGAAATCTGATTTTGAGTCCTGGTTTTTCAATTTCTAGTTGTGGTGACTAAAACAGAAAATTTAAAAAAAAACAAAAAACAGAAAATTTTATCTCTTTGAAGTTCAAATACTTCATCTGTAAATGAGAAGGATAATTAATGTCCAGTCTAGTTCACTGCACTGTTCAAGTCTTGAAGTCTTGTGACCTCCAAAATAAAAATAAGACCACATAATCAGAATCTCTTCATTAGAAATGATCATAAAGGCCTATGATCAGATTACAATGTATATGAAAACACCTTAGAAAGAAGAATGAGTGATAAAAAGTGAACAAATTACCCCTAACATTCTATACATTCTCCTCTAAAGCCATAAATTTAATGTGTGTACATGTATATATATATATGTGCATTTATATATTGTGTATGAAGACATATATTCATATATATAAACCCAAAGAGCATCATACTTTATTAAGCTCATGTTAATAGGAAGGAGTCCATTTTAATTATTAAGTTTATGGATTGATAAATAAAGGGAAATATATTAAAATTGTTTACTGCACTATTCATTTTATTTACTTATTTTGATAAGATGTATTTGACTCCATTGTTAATCATGCTTCTAAAATACTAGCAAGTGGGTCATGCTCTTGTTTGTAAAATGTTTAGAAATCATCAACAACATGCACATTGGCTTCTTAAATATTTTTTAATGTGGCATTACCCTGAATAAGAGTGATAATCACTGATTCCAAGAGAATAACTACTTCCACCAGGGAGTATGTATTGAAGATGTGCCTGAGATTGTTTATAACTTATAAAATCAAATGAATATGACGAAGAGATTTGTGGCAGAATTAGTTTTCCAGTTTCCATGGAGTTGAAGATTTTGGCGCCCCTGCTGTAAGTGCAAACATCTTTAAGCAGCCACAAAAAGGGCAGGGAAAAGTCCCAGTTCTGCATACACAAGAACTTAGGTTCAAATCACAGATCTAGCATTTACTTAACCTCTCCCTACTTCAGCTTCCTAACGTGTATAATAAGAATGAAAAGACTATGTTCTTCATAGGGTTGTTGTGAAGATTAGGTGCATGTAAAGTACTTAAAACACTGACTGGTACATAGAAAGCACTCGACTAATGACAGTTGTCATTTTTGTTTCGGAAGAGTACTCCATGTTCACTGTAAGGATGATGATGTTATTAGAGCTCACTTGAGTCTTAGGCATCATCTAATACTTTCCCAAACCATCATTTTTTAGATACAGAAATTGAGGCCTAGAGAGGGGAAATGATTTTTCTGAGGTTACATAGATTTCTATGTAACTAAGTTCACTGTGAGACTAGAATTAGAATCCAGACCTTCTTACTCTCAACTTAGGGTTGTTTTCTACCATCTCATCAGACCAATGACTCAGTCTCTCTCCTCTGGTATATGTTACACTGTGTCAGAAGAGAGGGACTAACTCTATCTGAATTAGAATACATTTTGTTTGCCTTCATTTCTCCTACTACATTGTGAGCTCCTTAAAGAAAGGAGTGTATCTTACTTAGATTACACAGCACCTCACAGAGATACAAAAATAAGTATCAATTGGTTGTTTTTATTATCTAGCATAAGAAAAGAACAGATAGCATTCATCGCTGGAGTCAGTAACCTGAATTAGCTTCAATAATAAGTTACTTTGGGGATCCCTGGGTGGCTCAGTGGTTTGGCGCCTGCCTTCAGCCCAGGGCATGATCCTGGAGTCCCGGGATCGAGTCCCATGTCGGGCTCTCCCTCTGCTTTTCCCTGCTTCTCCCTCTGCCTGTGTCTCTGCTTTTCTCTGTCTCTGTGTGTCTCTCATGAATAAATAAAATCTTTAAAAATAATAATAATAATGTTACTTCATTAGAGATGATGTTTGTTCATTAGAGATGATGTTAGAATACAAAAAATATTAAATTTTATGTCAGAGAATCTGGGTTCTAAGCTTGAACCTGTTAATAACTGAGTTAACTTAGGCTTAAGTGTCACTCAAGTGTAGGGAAGATGAAGGAAGTTTGAGAGGGATAAAACTACAAAGATAGGTTATGAAGAGCTTTAAGGCTCAAGCAAAAGAGTTTGAATTTTATCCTTAAAACAAGAGAGATTGATAGATGAATTTTAAGGAGGTGAATGACATGATCTGGACAGTATTTTAAAGCTATTACTCTGACAACTATGTGAAGAGAAAATTAGATGAAGAAAGCCTAAAGGTCATAAAATTACCTCTTTTTAGCAGATTAAAATACTGATGCTTAGGGAAAGAAGTTAGGTGAAAGTAATTTGCTGAGTGTTAGAAGGGGAATCAAGATTTAATATCAGGTTAGGTGATGACAAAAACTGTGTCTACCTATCAAATAGGTATGTTTGTAGGTAGGCCTACCTACATCTATCAAATAAAGGATTTACAGGACATGTGGAAACCAGGGAGTTGCACGAAGCAATATTCTGCACAACTCTGCCTTTGAAGAGTACACTATCTGGTTAAAATGGCTTACCCTTAGATTTAAACTCCAGGGGTCAATGTCAAAAATATCAACTTTCCAATAAGGTAGAATGTGATTATGTATATATCATCTTTTAATGGCATAATAAATGATTTATGATTTTTCTTAGTGTGTTATGCTTACATACTAACCAAATTAAAAATATATCCAGAGATAATTATACATGTGTTAATATAAAAAGTTATATATGCATATATATGTGTGAATACATACATATGCACATATGCATACAAAGTCTGTGCATACCTGTAAGTTAAATCAGATACAAATTTATTCCCAGATGCTTGAATTTAGAATATCAACTCTTTGGTGGAAAATTCTAAATTTAAAATCAGTAACCTTGGTTCATATCCTAGTTCCATGTCTTATGTAATATGCAGTATATTCTTCATATCTTGTAGCCTTTATTTCCTTGTTTGTAAAATGTGAATAATTATAGGGTTGTTGTGAAGACCAGAGGACATATGTAAATACGCTTTGAAAACAGCCTTAGAAAAATGTAACAATATAATATTCAAGAGTACAGGCTCTGGAGTAGGACTCAGTCCTAGTTCTGCTAGTTATCAACTGCAGGACCTTGGACAAATCACTGAGTCTTTCTGAGTTCCAATTTCTTCATAAGAAATATAAGACTTATAATACTTAAGGTTATTGTAAGGATTAAATTAATACATAGTACATACATTAGTTAATACAGATAAACACAAAGCCTGGCATAGAGTAAGCAATCTGCATATTACTTACTGTAATTTTTATCATATGGGCAGAGAAGACTGCTACCTCATACCTAGGTTCAACAATGGCAAAACAAAAACAAGAAAGCTGTGAACAAACTAAAGAAAGTGAATTTGATTTTTGCAATGATGAAACAAAAAGACTAGAAGGGTCAGAGAGATAAAGATCACTGCTCCATGACTCAGTGATCTACTCTCCTAATACCTTCGTTCACTGGGTTCTGTGTCCATGGAAGACAAATGGTGTAGATGTGGTTCCACTGACAATACACTAAAGTTTCAGGCTATCTCTTTAGACTTCAGGAGAAACTAGTAACATAGACCATGAGCAGAGAAGGCATCTGAAGAGATACCATGCCCGTGCCCTGAAGAAGAATATCTCTGGAATTCCATAGCAAAAACATGCAGGTGGTTTTTAATGCTAAAATGTTCATCAAGGAATTCATTCATCTAAAAAGACAGAGAAGAAGAGTGATCAGAGGAAGAGGGGGGAGATATGGAAGAGTAGGAGGCTCAACCAAAAACTAGCTCTACATTCAGAGCCTCCTTGCTATGCCAGAAAGATGTTCTTAATGAGAAAAGCAAAGAAACCTCAACTGATGTTGATATAGGAGAGAAAGAGAAGTTGGACCAATTGGAGTTCATTTGCAAAAATTGCAAAAATGAGGTAGAGTTAGGGAAGATGGCTAACTAGCCCAGTTTTAAGAGAGCAGAGATATATGAAATATCAAATGTCAAGGTATAAAATATACCAATGTAAGATATCTTCTAAGAACTTCCTAAGGATGGAAACAAGAAAGAGAATGAGATTGAAATCTTATATTGTGGCCCATCTTTCTCCTTGTAACTTTGTAAGTCACTGGAATGATGCACCTTAGGTTAAAACAAATTACTTTTTATGAATCCTCATATAGTCGAGTTTTTGATTTGACATCTAATCAACTACGAAAGCCATCCTGCCAGAGAAATCAATTGAGTACAGTCAGTAGTTTAAAGCCATGCAAAAGAGAAGCTCTTACTTAAGATTTAGAATTATGTGTCTCACTTTAATTTTTTTTAAATTTTTATTTATTTATGATAGTCAGAGAGAGAGAAAGAGAAGAGAGGCAGAGGGAGAAGCAGGCTCCATGCACCGGGAGCCCGATGTGGGACTCGATCCCGGGTCTCCAGGATCGCACCATGGGCCAAAGGCAGGCGCCAAACCGCTGCGCCACCCAGGGATCCCCTCACTTTAATTTTTTAAATGTGCCCCTGATGACATGGTCCATACTAGAAAGGAAACTTCTTTTTTATGATTTTATTTA
The DNA here is from genome assembly GCF_018345385.1 of Vulpes lagopus. Taxonomy (NCBI): domain Eukaryota; kingdom Metazoa; phylum Chordata; class Mammalia; order Carnivora; family Canidae; genus Vulpes; species Vulpes lagopus. Next base: position 52,368,684 of record NC_054846.1, read on the forward strand.
TTTATTTATTTATTTATTTATTTATTTATTTATGAGAGAAACAGAGAGAGAGAGAGAGAGGCAGAGACATAGGCAGAGAGAGAAGCACCCTCCCCACAAAGAGCCCAATGCGGGACTCAATCCCAGACCCCAGGATCATGCCCCAAGCCAAAGCCAGATCCTCAACCACTAAGCCACCCAGGTATCCCTAGAAAGGAAACTTTTCTGCTTTATTCCACTTGAATCCACAGAAAAGGCTCCTCCAAGCATTCCTCTGGATTAACTTCTTCCTAGTTTAGTGTAGCAAGATTCCAGACTCACTCCCCTTGGGTAGTTCCACAGTTTCATTTCTAAAATTTTGCCGCCTTCTTACTTTTTCTGATCCAAACCAAATCCTTCCCTATGAGGGACTGAGCTAACCTCAGCTGTTTGACAAATTCTGAATTGAAGCAGAAATCACAAAAAGAAAACTAACACATAATGAGTACCTATTGTGTCTCCTCACAGTGGTAGGAGCTTTTACATTGCCATATTTAATGCTTTCAACAATTCTGTGAAATAGGCATTATCATCCCCATTCTATAGATGGGGCCATTGGGGTTCAGAAAAGCTAATATGTCAGAAGTCTCAGTCAATCTTGGTGTCTAGCCCTTTAATATTGGTAATGTGCTACAACTTTCCTTAAGCTCCTAAATTGCCTTATAAACTCATAGCTTTTCCCTAGTAAGTGTTGTCTAATGCCCATAACTGGCCTTCTAAACCCAGTTCTGGATTTTTGCTCTAGGATTTCACCTAAAGTTCTCCTTTATCACAGTGATGATGAAGTTCCCTTGTTCTTACCTACTTTCCTCAAAAGGAGCTGGACTCCAAACCTTGACTCTCAGACCTCTTGTCCAAACATCCATGTGTGGCTCAACCACCTGTCAACACACTGCTAATTTATCTCAACCATGCAGGAGCTCCTGGTACTTTCAAGGATATCTACAGGGATAATGCCTTCAGATTGCTGGCTCAATAGCAATAAATGTTGGTTGAAGCCCACACTAACCATTCTGTCTTGTCTGTAATACTTGCTCCCTTGCTGGTTCCTTAACTAGTGTAAGTCCCTAGACCACAGATGGCTCTCACTGATGATACTGAGCTCTTTCTGGTTTCTGACACTGCCTCTTTCCTATGTATCAGTGCCAAGCTCCTCTGACAGTGCTCATAATGGCCTTCTTTTGAGAACAACTTTTTTCTGTGTTGCCCATCCACAATGCTAACTCCTGGATTAAAAACTAGCAAAGAAAATTTAAAAAGTGTCAATATGACCATGTTCCTTTTATGGTTAATATAATTCAGTGGCATCATCTATTGGAAGAAGGAGGAATAAGAGAAGGGGAAGAAGGGAAAGAAGAAGAAGAGGAAGAGGGAGAAGGAGAGAAAGAAAGAAAGAGAAGAGAAGAGAAGAGAAGAGAAGAGAAGAGAAGAGAAGAGAAGAGAAGAGAAGAAGAGAAGAGAAGAGAAGAGAAAAGGTCCAGTGTCCTTCGTATTCAAGGCTTGTCATGACCTGAACTCTACTTACATCTCTAGCCTTACCCAGAGACATCACTCCTTAAAAAAAAACACAATGTTCAAAACATACTAAACCAGTACCTCCCTCAGGAGAAAGAGATTTCTTATGTGTCTTTTTCTTAACACTTGTGTTTCTTCTCCCTGGTATGCCCTCTTCCCAGCTTCTGGACCCACTTCCCCTTTACCAACTTTTACACACCCTCTAAGAAAGTGGTATCAAAATTATGTTCTGATTAGCCCTAAAGTTCAGAGAAGAGACAAATGGAATAGGGAAGGGCAAAATTAATCTTTTGTGACCCCATGTTCCACTGGATTAGAGGTAGATATACATTTGTCGGTGTTTCTAGATTCTCTGAATTCCAGTACTTAGTTTAGGACTTAAAACCATTTAGGTGTTTAGAGAATATTTGCTGAATTGTTCCTGACCTAGACTCCTATTACTGATGTAGTATATCTTTAGACTTCCTAACAAGACATGTCGCCAAGACAAAGACCTCTAATGATGCCTTCAGATCTGTTCCTTGATTGAAGATTTTGGCAACCTTGCATTTCAGTCCTTGACCATCCAGGCAAAACTTCTCATGTGAGTCTCCTCAACTAACCAGCTGCCTTTATCCATGAAGGAAGGCAGATCCAGTGCTGGAAGTCAGTCTTGGTTGGATATTCTAAAATAGTACCCTCTTCAGCCTAAATCCAGTTCAGCACATACTTCCAATAAGCAGTTTTTCCCCTTGAGTCTAAACTGCTTTGCCACAATCAAAAAATTCATAGTTCTTTTTCCAGGTTAGGGTATTAGTTAGTGTTTGACCACTTTAACACATTCCATTGTTCCCCAGCTTCCTGATGTGAGGTTTTAGCTAAACATGCAGATTCCTAAGCCTTACCCCAGAGTTGCTGAGCAGGGGCCTGGCAAATTGTGTTTAACAAGTGCCCCAGATAAGCCTCATGCTCAGGAAAGTTTGGGAAACACTGTGCCAGTTAACACCTTCTTCTCAGACTATAAGAGTATCTGATAATGGGAAACCAATTTTTATTATATAATTTAATACTTTCTACAAATAAATAAATTGGATATTTCTCTATATGCTCTTCCTACTCTTATATTTTAGGATCTGAATAAGATGTACATTGTAAATTAGAATACAGGTAAGTGGCCCAACATGAGAGTACCACACAAGGGCACACAATCACACTTTTTGACAAGCCAAACTTACTTGGCCATACCCTCCCCTGTCACTTTCACAACAGTCTGAAGTTAGGCAGCTGAAGAGTAGAAAGAACATTGGACTTATCATCAATAATCTGGACTCTGCCACAAAATGGCTGTGCAGTCTTGATTAAGCCACTTTATCTCAGTCACCCTGTTTCTTCTACCAAAAAGTGGAGTTAAAAATAACTGTTTAACAGGTTGGCTTTGAGAGATATTTAAGGGAGAAAATTTATAGAAAAATACTAATAAAAATATAATACACTCTATACTTAACTGTAAGGAAGACATCAAAAGGATTAAAAATAAAGTAATAATTTGAATTATTTAATGCAAAATTTGAATTGTTTTATCAATTTATAATGCTGTAATAATATGAATTAATTAATCTAATATTTTACCCATTCTGCAAATATTTGATAAGTATTTCTATGTGAAGAGCACTATGCCGAGAGTTGTGGTCATAGTAATATATTAAGGACTCTATCTTCAGGGAGCTCATATTCTAGTTGGAGAGGATATTGACTGAATAATATAAACACATTTAGTTACAAATATGATATATAGCAGGTAGCATAAGAACATATAACAACAAAACTCAGGCTCAATCAGTGGGGTCATGGACAATTTCCTTGGAGATAGCTGATAGTTGAGCTAAAATATGAAGGCTTTTAAATTAGGGAATGGGTTGTGTATTTCAGACGAAGAGAATATCTTGTGTTCCTTCTTGTTCCTAAAAGGCATGTCTTCAGTTTGAGGGACTAAAAGAAGGCCATGCTATTAGCTAGTGCGCAAAGATCTTATAAGAGAAAGGAAGCAGATAAAGCTAAAGACACAGGCAAGTGCTAGTTCACTAATGGCATTGTAGGCCTTGTTAAAAATTTTTGTCTTTGTTCAAAATATAATGGGAAGGCACTGAGGCCATTAAGCAGCAGAGCAGACACTATCAGATTTTTAGATTTTTAAAACACCATTGTAGCTTTATCATAGAATAATGGATTTGTGAAAGTTAACAGAAGATGAAGCAAGGTAAGTTAGGAGACAATTAGACAAGCCCAAGTGAGAAATGATATGGTTTTGATGAGAAAAGGGATGGTAAAGATGGAGATGAACTTGAGAGGTTATAGAAGGTAAAAACAGCATAGCTTTTCAATTGATAGGGTAAGTGGATGTTCTTCTTTGTAATACTAAAGCAATATATAAAAATATTAGTATCATAATATTTTACATGTTACAGTACTCCTCCAGATAGTTTCTTTATTGGGACATCAGTAACTGGTGGTCTACTATACAGAAAGCATTGTACTCAGAGCTCTGATTGGCAGAAGTCAAGTGTAACCCAGGTTCCACCTCCAAGAAGTTCATGATCACTGAGCTGTTGAATTATCATGATGTATACTTGAAAGTAGAGCAACACTGTACATTAATTGTACTTGGAAAAAAAAGTTCATGATCTTATAGAAGGGATATAGCATTACTTGTAAATCTGTAGGTAATTTGGTTCCTATTTTATAGTTGCAAATGCTGAAACCAAGAATTCTTGTCAAAGGTAGCTCAGCTAAGAAATGGAAGAGACTCCCAGCCCTTCTCTTTATAACTTGGCTAGTCCTTTGTTAGTCCTCAGAATGAAAAATGATACTCTCTGGACCCCTGTTGATCCCTTCTGGGACCCACCAATATTCTCCAAAGGCATCTATCTAACAAGTGAAATCCCAAGAAGTCCCTTTGGGACGTTTTATATTTCAGGGGGAAGTCGACAGCATGTTGTGCAGTCTGTCTAGATAAAAATAAATAAATGAATTAAAGCTTTTTCCTCAGGGTTCAAATTCCTGCTCAAGTGAGTATAAGTGTATGGACAATTCTCTGCGAACTAAAAATGATTACTCAGAAAAATAATATTGGTATAAATCTTTTTGGGGACAAGGGGTGGGGGAGGGAATATCCAAGAATGAGTTAGCAGAGCACAAAAGCCCCACACATGGTTGATAAAAAGCCTTGCTATCCAAAGCTTGCTCTTCAAGTATAGTTCTTGGACTAGCAGCATCAGCAACACAAGAAAACTTGATAGAAATGGAGATTCTCAGGCCCTGTGGCAGACTTACTGAATCAAAAATCTGCATTTTAACAAGATCCCCAATGACTTGTACACACAATGAAGTTTGAGAAACACTAATATAAAAGTATACTTGAAGGAATATCCACCTGTGACAGCCAAAATAACCTGAAATTTATCAGTAATATTGGTATTATTTCTATTTATCAAATATTTGGTCCTCTTTGAGTCTTTCTCTGTAAAGATACAAATTTCTCTAGCTTGTAAACAGCCTGATATTGATGAAAAAGGCATGATATATGGAGTAAGACATATCTGAGTTGGCATCCCAGGTCAAAATCAAGAGTACAAAATTTGGCATTTGCTGAGAACCTCTGAGACTCAGTTTGTCTCACTCCAAAATAAAGATAGCAAACAATCTTTGTCAGATCTGAAATAGTGGGGTTAGTGGGTACCTAGATGGCTCAGTGAATTCAATGTCTGACTCTTGGTTTTGGGTCAGGTGAAAATCTCATGGCTTGTGATCTCATGAGTGATAGAATCGAGCCTGCACTCAGCTAGAGTCTGCTTGAAGATTCTCTCCCTTTGCCCCTCCCCTTACTCATGATCATGTGTGCTCACTCTCTCTCTCTCAAATAAATAAATAAATCTTTTATAAAAATTAAAAAAAATAGTGGGATTGGTATAAAAGAAGAAAATGGACACTAAATTGTTTTCTGTTTATTTGTATGGAATTCAATTATTGTTGGTATTGTTAATATCATGAATAATTGTATTCATTCAATCACAGATCTATATATTGAGAACCTACTCTGTGACATACCTGGTACTATTTGCTAGGATAAAAACATGAATAAGAAGCAGTTCCTGCCCTTAAGAAGTTCTCAGGCTTGTGGTAAAGAAAAGAAGACATCATATAATTAGCAGTGCCCTACAAGAGGGGAAGAGCAATGTTAGAACCCAAGTCTCTAGGTGTTCAGGCAATGTTATTTCTCATCATCATAAATTCCAAGAAAACGTGGTGTGTTTTGATGAAGAGCTTAGGAAGTTTAGAGACAAACAGGGTGGTTGGATACTGACTATATGACTTCCTACTTTGGGCAATAATCTTAAACTTTTCTAAGTCTTAATGTTCTTGTTTGTAATAAAACCCAGACAGCTGGGCAGCCCCAGTGGCCCAGCAGTTTAGCACTGCCTTCAGCCCAGGGCATGATCCTGGAGACTGGGGATCAAGGCCCACGTCAGGCTCCCTGCATGGAGCCTGCTTCCTCTTCTGCCTGTCTCTCTCTCTCTCTCTCACTCTCTCTCTCTGTGTCTGTCATGAATAAATAAATAAAATCTTAAAAAAAAAAAAAAAAAACAACCAGATGGCTGAGCTTACCTGAGGACAAAATGTGAAATGTGAAATGGCTACTGAACTGTAAGTTACTGGCCATTCACTCAAGTATTCAAGTACCTACTCTGTACCAAGCACACAGTAGTCTGCCTGAGAATACAGGGATGAAAAAGACTTTGTTGCTGTCTTCAAGGAACTTCTAGTCAAGTACAATGTTGTCATAAATGTTCTAAAGGGAAAGCCTAGGGGCACCTGGGTGGCTCTGAAAGTTAAGCATCTGCTCTTGGCTCAGGTCATGATCTCCAGGTCCTGGGATCAAGCCCCATATTGGGATCCCGGCTCAAAGGAGAATTTGCCTCTCCCCCTTGCTCATTCTCTCTCTCTCTCTTTGTATCTCTCTGTCTCAATTTAATAAATAAAATATTTTTATTTTTTAAAAAGGGAAAGCCTAAGTTATGTGGGATGGAATGAGAGAAGCACAAACCTTTTCTGGAGGGAGTTGGAGGGGTAGGCTAAAGAGAGTCAGCTTTGACAAATGTGTAGCATCAATATAAATATTTTCAATGTTTGTTATCAAAAAATTTTTAAATTTACATGAAAAAAATAGAAATAGCTTGAGTAAGAAGAGGGAATATTTTGAATTAACAGTGTCCAATACAGCAAAACTCTAGTAGTAGTAGTAATAATAATAACAATAACAACAACAATAATAATAGATAGTGTTTACTGAACACAAATTAGGTGCCAGGCATGGTGTTTGTTTTTTTTTTTTTCATGGTGTTGTTAAATGCTTTATCTGCAATAGCACATTTAATTCTACCTGTATTGGTTTACTGTTTGTGGTCTGCCTGGAAACTTATGATACTCTCTCATCTCCTGACTTTCCCTGTTATCTTCCAACCAAAAAATTTTAGATTTGTCTGCCAAGTTTCAAGATAAACACTATTGGTCCTATTTTAACTTACTTCCCTCCTGCCTCTCCCCTAAGCACTTTTTGACGCCCACCCCACCTCTAGTTCTATCGATATGGATTCCATATTTAGATGTACTATTCATTTTTCTCATATTTAAAAATGGTCCAAGAAATGTGTCTTTCAGTGCTATAACTCCTGTTTTGAAATCCCTATGTGAGCCAAGAACTTTATTTCCTCCTAAGAGAGATTCTTAATGCAGATAGATTTTAGTCTTAAGCAACAGACAGACATTTATAAAATCCAAGAGCTCTAGGGCACACCAGAACCTTAGACTTTGCTACCCCAATAGCAACAATATAGATGGAGGTACAACAGATGATTATGTCTTAATCAAATCACTTTCATATAAACTGTTCTTCAGTGGACCCACAACAAGACACCTCTGTGTTTTACAATAGAAAGTTTTGCTGTAAATTACATTGGAGGAGAAAAAGGCACCAAATTGTGCTTCTCTACACATCCTTAAAATATATGGTTTCTGTATCTGCACAAAGAGAGGGAGATATGATTTTCAGGGAAACTCATTTCCAAGTTCTTTTTCTTGTTCTTTTTTGAACAAAGTTCTTAACTAGGTCGTGCTGTCTGCCTGACTTTAAACTAGTTTGAAAAAATTCTTCTTTGATTTTAAAAATTAGGCAATGCATTTTTTATCAGAACAATTGAATTAGTACGTATCGGTATCATTCAAACAACTACTAATCTCGGAATACATGAGGATCAAAAGTCTTATGTTTCTTATCAAATTGTAAGATCTGGATGTAAGTCTTTTGAGTCCTAAATTCTCTAAAGTCATAAGTTCTCTAAAGTTCTCTCAAGTTTTCCTCCTTCTCTTCCCCCTCCCCCATTCTCCCCCTCCTCATTCTCCTCCCCCCCATTGCTATTTCATACCTTCTTACTTTAGTTCATGTCCTGCCCCCCACTTCAACCTCCACTCTCATCTTCATCAAGCTAACTCTTTTTTTTTTAAGATTTTATTTATTATTTATTCATGAGAGACACACAAACACACACAGAGAGAGAGAGAGAGAGAGAGGCAGAGACACAGGCAGAGGGAGAAGCAGGCTCCATGCAAGGAGCCCAACACAGAACTCGATCCCGGGTCTCCAGGATCACACCCTGGGCTGAAGGCAGCGCTAAACCACTGAGCTACCCGGGCTGCCCACGGAGCTAACTCTTAAATATCCTTTAAAAGTCAATTTAAGTGTCACATTCTCTAAGAAGACATTTCTGATTCCTACCCTCAACTCCAGACCAGAGGCCAAGTTAAGAATTCCTTCTTTTTTTAATCCTTGTATTGATTTTTGTCACAGCACAAATGACCCTGTATTATTACTGCACCAAGTGTAATGTCATGTGCTCACCAAATTCAGTTCCTTTTCCTCTCAGACACAGTTAGAACTACTCCCTACAGCTGGGGAGGACTATGGACTGAGTCCAGCAAAGGGAATGTGCAAGGAGATGTTCACTTCTTGTAAACCCAATCTTCCGCTATCTCTCTCTTCTCTCATCTCTGAAAGGCAGAGATCTGGGTCCCCAGTTGATGGTGGAGTTGAGTTTCCCACTAACCCACATACATTATAAATAAATGAGAAGTGAACTTTTAAGCAACTGAGGTTTTGAGGTTGTTTGTTGTGGTTTATATTGACTAACAGAATAATCAATAATAATGTCCGTCTTAATATCTAGACTATAAGCTTCCTGAAGTCAGTGGTTGTGTTTCATTTATCTGTTTGTATAACATTTAAAGAAGATGCTGATGGATAGAAGGTACTCAGGAAATAAATATTTATTCCTGGAGTATTCCTCACAGTTACTTTTTTTCCTTACTTAACTAGGGAAACTACTAACAATTTTTGGTTTCTCTTTTACTTAACAGAACAAAGAAGAGCATTTTGGATTTACCTGAGACAGGACAAATAAATGAATAAATATAAGGTTAGTTATCCGGAGCTTTCTGAAGCCCAGGTTTCTCAAGTCAAGCATGAGAAGATGACAGAACAGAGTATCCATGGATTAATTGAAGATCAATGACTTTCACAATAGAAATCAAATTGATAGATATCTACCAACTAACTGTGGCAGCTACTATACTTCATTTCAAAGACAATTCAGTACTAATAGTCACAGCCAAGCTCTCCAGCTCGTTAGTGAATAAAATAAGCAAAATCCCTATAATCAATGAGAAATTATTTTTTAATAAGGTACTGGTACTGGTTAATGCCAATCTGCATCCTAGATTTTTTCTCTGACTTTATCTGGCTTGTTCTGTACCCTTAGAGGCACCTGCATACAATACACACCCCCAAACACTCTTTGATCTGCTGAGGAGCCTGAATCCTAGATTGAGACACTTGGACAATGTAGGCAGCAGTGACTTGTACGGTGCCATTTTAAAAGACTCTGGAAGAAGTAAGATCTGTAAGATATATTCCCAACCTATTTCCAACAGTTTAGCAGTGCATGAAATACAAACTCTATATCTGAGTCTGTCTATACTTAATGAGAAAAAAAGTTATATAAGGCCAATTTCTTCACTTAAAGAATGATAAATCCTGGATTTCCCCTCCTCTTCCTTTCTTAGAGGCAGCCCTCACCAGGAGGTTGCCATTATTAAGAAAGCCACATTAGTCCTGCCCTAGGCATACCCAGAATGCTTTGCTTTGTCCTGTTAAATTAAAGAAAAACCAAAATTTACCAGTAATTTCACTGGGGAAGTAAATAAAAGTAATTGTGAGAAATATCTCAGGCAGTCCAGTGAATAATTATAGCACATGACAGACAAAGGCTTAGAAATAAGAGTACTTGTTTTAATTGAGCATCTGAAATGTTGTAGTTATACAAAAAAAAAAGTGTGAGAGAAATGAATGATCCCAGCTCCAGCAAGGCTATATGTTTGTGAAATATCCTCACGTTCAGGGCTCTGTCTTCTGTAACTAGGGTAACCAGTGTTTTAAAGCCTGTAAGTTTATAATGTCTGCTCCTATTTATAGATACTCAATGCATCAAGAAGGTACTTAAGTCCTAGTTCAGTCATGATGGGGAGGGTAGGAGCTCTCAACACCATTTTGGGGGGAGGGACAAAGTTGGGGAAACTTTGTGCTGGGGGTTACTGTAGAGTTTACTTTGGGGTGAGTGAATATAAGCCCTGATGACAAAATGAAGATCTGACCAGAGGGGGAGGAGAAGAAGAGATAGGTAACCAACTAACCTGCATTCAGCTTTACCCTGAAGCTAATGAAACTCAAGCTTGGCGTGTGGCAGTGGGGGAAGCAGGGAATATAAAAATTCCCCACTTCCACACGTGATTAATGAAAATCAATAATCAAAGGGAATTTAAGATTTTTAAATAGATTTTTTATTTCATTTATTCCTGAGACACACACACACACACACACACACACACACACACACACACAGGCAAAGACACAGGCAAAGGAAGAAGAAGGCTCCATGCAGGGAGCCCAATGTGGGACTCTATCCCGGGTCTCCAGGATCATGACCTGAGCTAAAGCAGCTGCTTAACAGCTGAGCCACTCAGGCGGCCTGGGAATTTAAGATTAATCACTGCACAAGAAAACATATGTTCTAAAACCTTAAGTTTTATGTATGGAAAAGCTTGAGGTTTTCCCAAACTTCACAGTAATTCTAAATTTTACATTACCAATAATGAGTCACGACACTGAAATAAACTTTTTAAAAACCATCAATAAAAAAAATATTTGATCAATCAATTTATAGGAAAGACTAAATTAGCTTTCTATTCTTTCTTCAAAAAATGATATTATATAATCATAGTCACATGAAAAGGAGATTGGAGAGTATGCAGCCAAACCTGGGGGGGGGGGGATTGTTATCGAAGTATATTAGAAAGTTAATTAATAAAAATATTGCACTATTTAAAAATATTTTATGATATTTGCAGCATTTAAAATTTAATAATTTGTCACCTTTAAAAAAATTGTAATTTATGCTGCTTTCTTTTCATATTCTAACTCAACACAAGTTAGATTTATGTCATATGGTCTTAACGCAGCCCACCAAATTGAATAAGCTTAAGGCCCTACAAACTTGGATACATCCCAGCTCACATGCACTCATCACTTGCAATGTAAGATCCCTTTGCCAGTGAGCAACCCAATTTAGCTAGAGTCTCTCTTATCCCTGTCTTATCAAACCACAGACCAGGGGAAAGGGGGTTGGGGGACTAATTCTGGGCTGAAGTCAGCATAGGCAGAGCAACATGGTATATAGCACAAAGGATACAGAGTTTCTGTCAGAACTGGGCTTGAATCCAGCTTCTTTCACAACTGTTAGCTCATATGTTCCCTTATCATCTCTGAAGAAATTGATTCTCTGTGACCCTTGGGAAATTTGTGGTTTTTTTTTTTAAATCAAGAGTCATTAATATACAGTGTTGCATTAGTTTTGTGTGTAACATGTAATGATTCAACAATTCTATACATTTCTCAGTGCTCATCAAGATAAGTATACTCTTAATTCCCTTTTATTTACTCCACTAATCTTCCCACCTACCTTTCCGATGGCAACCACTTGTTTGTTCTCTGTATTTAAAAGTCTGAGTTTTTTTGTGCATCTCCTTTTTCTTTGTTTGTTCATTTGTTTTATTTCTTAAATTCCACATCTGAGTAAAGTCATATGGTATTTGTCTTTCTCTGACTGACAAATTTATTTCACTTAGGATTATAGTCTCCAGGTACATCCATGTTGTTGCAATTGGTGAAATTTCTTTTTTTCTTTTTTCTTTTTTTTACTGCTGAGTAGTATTCCATTGTGCATATATACAAACAACATCTTCTTTATCCATACAAATGTTGATGGACACTTCACTTGCTTCCATATCTTGGCTATTATAAGTAACGCTGCAATAAATATAGGAGTCTAAGTATCGTTTTCCAATTAGTTTTTATTTTTCTGGGTAAATACCCAGTAGTGAAAAACTGGATTATGTGGTAATTCTCTTTTTAATTTTTTGAGGAATCTCCATATTGTTTTCCATGATGGCTGTACCAATTTGCATTTCTACCAGCAGTGCACAAGTGTTCCTTTTTCTCCATGTTCTTACCCACACTTGTTATTACTTGTGGTTTTCATTTTAGCCATCCTGATAGTTATGAAGTAATAACAAATTGTGGTGTTAAGTTGCATTTCCCTGATGATTAGTGATGCTGAGCATTTTTCATGTGTCTGTTGGCTGTATGTCTTCTTTGGAAAAATGTCTAGTCAGGTCCTCTGCCCATTTTTTTAATTGGATTATTTGGGTTTTGGTATTGTTTTTTTAATATATTTTTATATAAATTCCTTACTGGATATGCCATTTGCAAATACCTTCCACCATTTAGTAGGCTGTGCTTTTGTGTCCTTCACTGTCCAAATGCTTTTCATTTTGATGTAGTCCCAATAGCATTTGTTTCCCTTGCCAGAGGAGACATATCTAGAAAAATATTTCAGTAGGTAATGCCAGAGACATCACTGCTTATGTCTTCTTCTAGGAATTTTATGATTTCAATTCTTACATTTAGGTCTTGAATCCATTTTGAGTTTACTTTTTTGTATTTTGTAAGGAAGTGGTATAGTTTCATTCTTTTGTATGTAGCTGTCCAGTTTTCTACACCATTGTTGAAGAGACTATATTTTTCCCATTATATATTCTTGCCCGTTGGCAAGCTCTTTAACTTCACTGAGGCTCAGTGTCCTCCCTCAATACGATAAGGAACACATGAGCTAACAGTCATGAAAGCAGCACTTGTTAAACTGTTAAATACTGCATACAGAAGTATTAAGAGTAAGTAATTTGGTTGAAGCCACGGGTGGTAGGATTAGGATTTGGAGCCTAGATCTTTCTGAGCCAAAGCACATTCCTGTTCCCATTACACCATGATGCCCCCCTTGCCTGTGCCACAGTCATGTTGATGACATGATCTGGGGTGTTCATGATATCACATGTAACCTTTACCTTTCTTCTATTTCTCCCAGCCAAACAGCCTCGCTACCATTCCTAACGGGCATGACCTCATGGCTCAGTTTGTGTGCTGACATTACTAGGGAGGTTGAATGGATTACACAGGGCTGCAAGCTTCAAGTCAACTAAGATTTACTTAGTACTTATAGTTATTTTTAAAGTCTTTATCTTTCAGAAGTATATACTAAAGTATTAATGGAATACATTATATAAGATTTACTTTAAAATAATACAGTGAAAGAGGGTTTAAAGGGGAGTAGCAATAAAAATGAAAAATTATTGGCAAGTTGATCATTGACAAAGCTGAATTATAGGTACATGAAGTTCATTGCACTATTTCTGTTTACTTTTGTATTTTTCAGAGTAAAAAGTGAAAAAAAAAATGAGTCATTGAACACCATCCTAGATGTACTTGGGACTTTTTCCCAGTCCTGTCTGAGTTTGCCTCCTGGCATTTGTTGTTTGCTCCTTTAATTTCAATTTTTCTGATAACTACAAGCCAAAAATCATTGTTGTGTGGCAATAATATTAATAGTAAGAACAATAGCTTCCATTTTTTTAAAGCGCATATTCTGTGCATGCCCCAGTACAAAGTAATTTACCTTCATTTTCTCCTTTGATTTTCGTTAAGAACTCTATGAAGTTCGCACTAGACTTATTTTATGGATGAGGAAACAGATTCTGGGAGATTAAGCAACCTGACCAAAGTCTATGGTAAGTAATATGTTCAAATCTTGTACCTTAACTGTGTCACCTATTTCTCAGATTCTGCTTTATACCCTAAGAAGATACCAAGCTATAAGATAGGAGGTACCAGGGGATGTATGTGCTGAGGTTAGCCAGAGAGTTACATTCTAGAGCACATGTTCCAGAGTGGAAGAATTCAGAGTCCATTCCAATTAAAACCTCATTGTCTTACATCCAGCTATTCTAATAGTACTCATTAGCAATTCCAGGGTTACTTGACACTTTAAACAGAGGTAGCTAAATATTTCCTATGAAGGGCCAAATGATAAGTATTTTCAACTTTGTGAGTTACATCATCCCTTTCACAACTATCCAACTATCCATTGTAGCAAAAATTAGCCACAGACAATTCGTAAACTAATAGGTGTTGCTGTGTTTCAATGAAACCTTATTTACAAAATCAGGAAGTGGGCTACATTTAGTCCACAGGCCAGAGTTAGCTGATGCCTCTTCTAAGATGTTAGTAGAAAACTGCCTCATACCTTTTATTGGTAGCTTCTTTCCCTCTTTTCCTTAATGGTATTTTTCAAAATATGGTAGGCCTCAGCTCCAACACTCATGGCTTTCTTGACATTTAAAGCATCAGTAAGGCAAACAATGAACTCCTGAATTGCCAATTTTTGCCATTGTGAGAGTTACCATGATTTACACTAAATATTAGCTAGATAGCATCTGAATTGCCATCCAGGTCAGCAATGTAGCAGTATAATGAAACTCCATTTCCAGTATATCTATTCTCTCTCTCTCTCTCTCTCTCTCTCTCTCTCTCTCTATATATATATATATATATATATATATATATATATATATATATATATTTTTTTTTTTTTATTGAAGTTTGAATTGCCAACATATAGTATAACACCCAGTGCTCATCCCATCAAGTGCCCTCCTCAGAGCTCATCACCCAGTCACCCCTTGTGACTCCCCCACCTCCCCTTCCACTCCCCCACCCACCTCCCCTTCCACTACCCCTTGTTCGTTTCCCAGACTTAGGAGTCTCTCATGTTTTGTCACCCTCTCTGATATTTCCCACTCATTTTCCCTCCTTTCCCCCTATAATCCCTTTCACTATTTCTTATATTCCCCGTATGAGTGAAACCATATAATGTTTGCCCTTCTCCGATTGACTTACTTCACTCAGTATATCTAGTCTTAACAGTAAGAAACTCCTAGTGTGCCTTTGCACAAATCTGTATTTATTCTTGATGACATTCTTTTTTCCTCCTATCCCAGAACACTCAATGTTTTATTGTTGTGCTCATCAGTCTTGGAGATAACTTTTCCCACAGAGCTGGTTTTCTTCTGTCTGACATCTAGCACATCACAAAGACCAGCTAGCTGAGCCTTGCAGCTCTGAAGAGATTTATCCAGTATAAAAGTCTACCTCAATAGATAGGGTTCCATCAGAAACAAGGATCTCTCTGGCAATGATCTTGAGAACAGGCTTGGTTCCAGCCTAGGTTCTGGGCACCCAGAATTCTAAAGAACAGGCAGGTCTAATATTGAATTTGAAATACTATAGTATAAATCTACTGCCTATTTCCCCAAATCTTAAATCAGATCGATGTTCAAATACATGTATAAGTGGAGTTTTGGGTAAATTGTCTACTTTAGTTCAGGTTCTCATTATTTCTTCAGTTAATTCTTTACTGATCTCCCTGCCACTAGTCCTATCTCTCTACAATTTATTCTCCCTACCAATGCCAGAATGATTTTTTTAACTTAAAATCTCATCATATCACTTCTTCTTTATATTCCTTCTTCTGCTGTATATACTTATTAGATCCCCTTAGGCTTCAGGAAAAGTCCAAACTCTTCAGTATAATATTCAAGACCCTTTCGCAATTGCATAGCCTCACTCTGCCATTCCTCCTCTTACAACCTGTATTACTGACATACTAAGTATCTGTTCCTTGCAGAGACCGTATTTCTGCTTATCTCAGATACTTCCCAAATGGAGTTCCATCCATTTAGAATATGTTTCTTATTAGTTTCTGTTTATTTTTTTTTAAGATTTTATTTATTTATTCATGAGACACACACACACATGCAGAGGCAGAGACACAGGCAGAGGGACAAGCAGGCTCCATGCAGGGAACCCGATGCGGGACTCAATCCTGGAACTCCAGGATCACACGCTGGGCTCAAAGGCAGGTGCCAAACCGCTGAGCCACCTGGGGATCCCCCTAGTTTCTTTCTGTTTAATTGCCTATCTTTCCGGTAAAAGTCATGTATCACTTGTCCCAGTAGCCTTCTCTGGTCACCAAGCCCACACAGTCTAGTTTGGGTATTCCCATTTGATTTTAGCAAAATTTTCTGTACTTATTTCTATGTGATATTAGGCATAATTGATTACTTCTCTGTCCTCACCTACCCATATAAATTCTTGAGCAGAGGAACTGAATTTTCTTTTCTTTTTTTTTCTGAATTTTCTTTCCTTGTTTTCAGTTTAGTTTGGTTTGGTATCAGTAGGCCCTATTATGTACCAAAATTAGGTATACAATATATATTTTTGAATAAGTGAATTTGATTAATGACAGTTACTTTAGGTATCAAGAGATAATGGCTCAAAATCTAGAAGAGGATATTTAGAAGGTATCTAAAGCTATATATGTAAACATCTATTTTTAAGATACATTAATTAATATGAATAAAGGAAAGTACATATATCATAAGTTTAGAACTCAATATGAGCACATTTGTGAAACATTGTGAAACATAGCATTCAGATCCAAAAACAGAATATTACTAGCACCTTACATATCCTCCACTCATGGTCCGTTCTCATTATTAGACATATCAAAGGTAAACACTGCCCTGACTTCTAATATATAGGTTAGTTTTGTATGCTTTTGAACAACATACAAATACAATCATATAGTCTGTACTCTTTTATGTTGGCTTTTTTTTTTTTAACTTAACATAATGTCTGTGAGATTCATCTGTATTGCTACATGTAGGTATAGATTATTCATTCTAATTGCTACATAACCTTCATTGTGGGATTATAACATAATGTATTTATCTATTCTATATCCATTCTACTGTTGATGGGCATTTGGATACTTTCCCTTGTGGGGTTATAACAGTGCTTTGACCATGCCTTCTGGTAAATATACATATACATTTATGTTGAGGATAAGCTAGAAGTATAATTTCTGGGTCACAAGGTATACATATATTCACCTTTAGAAGACACTGCCAGAGTTTTCCAAAGTAACTGCACCAACATAGAACTCCTTTTAATTCAAGAGATATGTTGAGCTCATAGAAAATTCCTATGTAAATAAAAAGTACTGTTATTAACTCAATGCCTCATTTGCACAAGATTATCTTGTTCCACAGCAATTAAAAATAACATCTTTGATTAGATGAAATCAAATATCTACTGGAATTTGCATTTATAATCTAGATGTGTCACACTCTTTTATCTAATCAAAATTAGATTTTGACATGCTTTCAAATGTATCAGTGGAAAAACAAATGCTGGTGTGCTGATTTTAAAATATATTAGGTATATTAGGTATAATATGTTAGGTATCATGTCCATGTTTTCTTTAGAAATGTCCTAGTTTGTCAAATGATTAGAAAGAACACTGACCTACAAATCCAGTATTTTCTACATCCCTACTGTACATCTGCAATATTCATAGATCTTTTAAACACCTGATTCACCAATCTCTAGAATTTATGCATCTTGAACATTCCATGGAATAAGTGGTTCTCTTTTTGTGTTAATTATTTTATTTATTTATATTTTTTTTAAGATTTTTTATTTATTTATTCACGAGACATACACAGAGGTGGGGGGAGGGCAGAGACACAGGCAGAGGGAGAAGCAGGCACCACGCAGGGAGCCTGATGTGGGACTCGATCCAGGGTCTCCAGGATCATGCCTTGGGCTGCAGGCGGCGCTAAACTGCTGTGCCACCAGTGCTGCCCTGTGTTAATTATTTTAAATTTTAAATTTGTTATACTAATAACAGTATAGAAAAAAAAAACCTGGGAAAAAGAAGAAACATATAGCATAAAGAAGACAAATATGACTGGTAATCCTACTTTGGACCAAAAATTGTTAAAACTTCAATGCTTATTACTCTAGATTTTCCTATGTATTCCTTTCTTTAGTATGTACTTTTTAAAGATTTATTTATTTATTTGGCAGGTGGGGGGGCAAAAGAAAAGGGAGAGAGAATCCCAAGTAGACTCCAAACTGAGCATGGAGCCTAATGCAGGGCTCAACTTCTTGACCCTGAAATCATGACCTGAACTGAAATCAAGAGTTAGATGCTTAACCAACTGAGCCACCCAAAGTGTCCCCCATTTTGTGTGTATTTTTTAAAACAAATATAGAAACATAGTATACATATACTTTACTTGGTTTTAGTTTTATATCATAAAAATCTCACCATATCAATTTACATAAAATTTTAAAGCCTAAACAAAATAGCATAGCATGTTAACAAGTATTTTTCATTTTAAGCAACAGATCAATTCCCACTCTTTCACAAACCCTATCAAAGCATAAAATGTCCACAGCTCTTAGTTACAGACTACAGGTATTATTAGTATCATATCACTGGGAAGAATATCATTTTAAGGACGAGGTGAGCTGGATTTGAATCCTGGCTTTACCACTGTTTTATTGGGAACCAGTTACTTGGTATTTCTAAGCCTAAGTTTGCTCCGCAAAATCTAAAGTGACAAAGCATACTTCACATATGTGTCATGAGAATTGTGCAAAACAATATACAGAGAAATTCTTAACATGGTGACTGGCACATAAAAAGTATTCAATAAGTTTGCTTGAATCTGAATCTGTGGGAAGTGCAAAAATTATAAGAAACTGGCACTATCCTTTAGAAATTCAAAATCTAACAGTAGAGTTGGGATAGTTAAACAAATCAGTAAGAAGAAGAAAAAAACCCATTTTCATTGATTAAATGCTTACACTATGCTCAAGACCATGTTGTACACTTTCATTTTTATTATAAGAGGCATCACTGCATGGGGAGAATGAAATGATCCCTGGAGTAAGATGCTCCTATTCCTGTATCATATTCTTGGAAGAATATTTCTTCTTACAGAGATTTGGGGGGAAGATTGCTAAATTGATGCAGCAAAGGTTTGAAGCTTTGATGGGGAAAGGGAGATGAGTAGAAGCAGAAACAAGAAAAACTGTCCTTTCATAGCTTTTGGCTCTTTCTTATTTTGCAAAAGTACAGATCTGAATTCCATCCTTATTGAATGTAATTCTTTTTCCTAGAAAGTCATCCAAATGTGCCTTTTGGTTGAGTAAAAGTAAAGATGCACTTTTGACCTGTGCTTTAGAGAACATGGCTAGGTTGAGAGAAATTGCTCTGTAAATAAATAGCTTTTGGGGGGAACTGTATAGAAAATGGGGGCAAATACTTGCTTCAGATCCCAAAAACAAAATTAAGGCACAAAGTTGATGAGTGGTCATTTTAACCACTTCAAAAAGGATTCTCATCTCACTCTAGCACTCCAAATATTGAAAGCCATGAAGGCCTGCAGAGGTTAACACCCTTGCGTTGACATTGGCACATGCCTTCTCTATGTGGAAGTCTAAGTCCTTTCAGACTAGTTACTTTCTTTTCATCCTCCAGCTTTCTTTATAAATGACCTGCCCTAAATAGGGCCTTCCCTAAGTGCTTCTTATCTCATTATATCTCAGAGAATCTTATTTTTTATCTACATAGCACATATCGTATTTTTATTATATATTTATTTGAATATTTAATGTGTATCCTATTATTCTATATACTTCATGTAGCAGAATTATATCTACTTATTAATAATATAATGCTTGGGATTTAATTTTTTGAACTTTTTAATCTTTTTAAAGATTTTACTTATTTATTCATGAGAGACAGAGAGAGAAAGAAACAGGCAGAGACACAGGCAGAGGGAAAGCAGGTTCCTGCATGGAGCCCGATGTGGGACTCGATCCTGGATCCCAGGATTATGCCCTGAGCCAAAGACGCTCAACTGCTGAGCCACCCAGGTGTCCCCATGCTTGAGATTTTAGTTGGCAATTAAAAATGTTGAGGGCAGCCCTGGTAGCTCAGCAGTTTAGTGCCACCTTCGGCTTTAATAAATAAAATATTTTAAAAAAATGTTTGTTGAATGGATGCACTCATCCAATCCAGTTGCAAATAGTTGCATTATTTATTATGTTTATTGTTTCTCTTGTTCCTTCAGTATATAAGATCCATAAAGTGCAGAGATTTTTCATTTTTTTCACTGATATATTCCTAGCACCCAGTGTATTGCATGATGCATAGTATATATTCAATGAATATTTATTATATTAATATATGAATGAATATGGTGTTTCTGTTTAGGTTCCTTCGAGTAACTTCTTGTTCAGAAAGCAAATACTTGAAAAAAAAAAAAAAAAGAAAGAAAGCAAATACTTGGGGGAACCAGAGACCAAGAGGAGATACATGGGGTCTGAAACTGACAGACTGGTTTGAAAGCACATGTGAGATATCACCTTAAGGGCTTCTGAAAATATCCAGGAGTGCTTTCTAAGGACAACTGAGGGTTTTTGCACAGGACAAGAACAAGAATTCTGGGTTATCTGTGTGGTTGTAAATTGATTTGTCTCCGGTAACTCAGAAGATTTGGTAGCTTGGGCTTATGCCAATTCTATAAAGTAGATATTATTTTCATTTTTTAAGTGAAGAAGCTGGAGCTCAGAAAGATTAAGTTCCCTCAAGTCACTACACACCCAGTAACTAAAGAACTAAAAAATGAATTCTGGCTTCTCTGTTTATAAAACCTATACCTTTTCTTATATGCTCTTTAATATTTATGAGAAGGCTATGTGGACTAAATATGTCAAATGTCCTGGGTCATAACACATGATATTGGTATTTGGGAGAAAGATTCATTCTAACTGATACAATTAGAGAAGTTTCTGGTAGATATAAAATTTGAGCTGAACCATAAATATCAAGAAGAGTTGCAACAGAGGAAGGTAGTAGTAAGAGGGGAAGTTTTAGAAGTGCTGCTAGTGAAGTAGAGGAAGTGCAACAAGGTTTCAGACCAGAGGCCAGGATATAGCATATACAGGTATATACAGGAGTATGAAGGAGAGCAAAATTCTAGAAAGTAGATGAGTATAGCAGTGAGCATCTCCTTACTACTTAAAAAAAAAATTGCAAAAAAACATCAAGATTTAAGAAAAACAATTCTCTTACATACTAACATACAAAAAGGTACATTTATCATATATCATAATAAGTAGGCCAATAACAAAACTCTTGTTAGTGGTAATAGATACCAGAAAATAATTCTTCAAAGTAATAAAATAAATTCTGCCAGTTTGGAATATTCTGAAACAATTATTCAATAGTTAGGGGAACACAGCAACATTTTCAGATACACAATAACTAAGAGAATTTATCATCCATATGTCCTCACTGAAAGTACTAATAAAGGATTTACTTCTCTAAGAAGAAAAATGAAGCCAGAGGGAAGGACAAGGAGTTAATGATTTCTTTGGAATAGATTACATCTAAGGAAGGCCCAAGTGAGAATGAGGAGATGAAGCTATCAATTGCATATTCCAGACTACCAGCACTGGATTTCTCAACACCAAGACCCTCTGGCACCAAGGAATCACACCTGGGCCCTCGTCTTCATTCTAACTGGTTCCTGGGTGCCAAGAGGACTCGTACACCAGACCACAAACCTCAACAAGAACCCCCAGACCTGATGCAAAAACGAGACTCATGTTGCTTTCCTTTCCAAGTCTCCCAGATGCTCCATCTGTATCTACTTTCTATATATCTTCAATAAACTCTGTTCTCACTTCCTGCCTGCTTGTGTTAGATTTCCATCCTGTGCAAAGCCAAGGACCCTCTTAGCTGGTCCTGCAGGGACCCCCTCTGGGTCCGTGGACCTGACCTGCCAGCATTAGAAGTACTGGGATTGTAAAAACAAAGGTGAGAGAAAAAAGGGTCAAACATGGTGGCAGATCTGTCTTTTAGCAGTAAAAATAATAACTTGTCTTATACTTTTAAAATGTTTAATTAAAATTCTTAGGAAAGGAAGGGGAAGTAGTTCAGAGGAGGGTTTATTTAGGTAAGCTAAGATTCTTGCCTTGTTTCCAGAAAGAGGATAAAGGTATTGAATAATTTTCAGCCTTGTTAAGGGAAACACATGGTTAAGAATGAATGTTACAAATTTGAAGTTACAATTATAAAATTATAAGTAGAAGTTTCAATCCAATCCAATGTAGGAAAAACAATTAACAAAAAGTATGGCAAATCTCTTACTCCTACTCTTCTTTCCTTTTCTTCCTGAATAATTCAGTCCTAAAAGCCATCAGGTGAGGCAGTACAAGTAAGAAGTCCATGGTTAGAGAGGGGGCTTTGGGAGCCCAGAAACTAGAGTATTAGAATCAAAGCAGGATGAATTCATGAGAGTATGGGGGCTGAGTGCAGCCTAGGTTAAAGGACTATCTACACTGTTTTGTTCTTTTTCCCATTCTTTCCATTAGAAAGGCTATCAGTCTTCTACTTCTTAGTACTTTGGAGTAAATGGTTTGGCTTTCTGGTATGTTAAGCTTTCCAATACACAAACCCTTTCTAAGTTAAAATAATGTTTCCCCCACTTTAAAGTGACTCCTATCTCTCAATTACCCCTCAAAAGAAAAGAATTATCTGCATCCTCTAGCTTATGGGGCTATCTGGGACAAAAATTTAAATTTTCATCCTTTTATGCTCACTTTGGACAAGTGCTTATAGTGTGTGCTTTAGTCTATCACCCAGAAATGAATCTACAAAACAAAATAAGCATTTAATTTTGCAGTAGGAACCTAAACAAATGAAAATCTGATTTTTAACCTTGGGTAAAAGAAGGTTTTAAGACTATTTGAAATGTAAGCAAAAAAATATGTTTTACCTGAATTAGAAAATCTTATAGAAACTATTAGAAAAAGATCACACCAAAATATTACCGTAAATAGCATTTGTATATACAAGTTTTTAGTCTGAAATGGCTTATATTTATTTACTATTTTTCCCTTCCCCATTTCTAAGAGTGTTCACATGCTAGGTATTATTATCTAATATCCATGATAGGCCAGGTGTTATTTTTCCAAGTTTTTAAGCCATAAGACTAGAACCAGAGAAGCTAAGTGACTTGTTCTGTATTATTCCTTTTATCCTCACTGTGGAGGCTGAGAAAATTAAAGCCATTTCACTTTAAGTTCAGCGTTAGCACAAGTACAGCCATCCAAGGCCCCTGTGAATAAGAGCAGGGAAAAAAAAAACAAAACAAAACACCTTACAGCTTAACAACCTAGAAAGCGCCATATTAGAATGAGAACAGAGCCCAAGCCAGTGGCACAAAGCCCCATATTAGAATGAAAACAGAACTCAATCCCTGTGGCAGAAAGCTCCATATCAGAATGTAAACAGAACTTGAGAAATTCCTCTGCCCCTTCTGGAGGTCTCCTAGGCCAGCCCATAAAACTAAGCTGAAACCCACCTCGGGGTCCAAGTCCCTGCTCCACTGTGTCCGGTATACTTGGACCCAAGCTCGAGCTTGTAAATAAACCCTTGTGTGTTTGCATCGGTGTCGGCTCCTTGGTGGTTTCTGGGATATGTAATCTTGGGCACAACACTCACAACTACTGCATGAGAACTATGTTATCAATCACATTTTACACGTGAGGAAACTGACTTTGCTAGGTAATCTATGCTCATGGCCCTACAGAATCAGGATCTAAAATGTATCTGGGTAACTTTCTACCCATTAGCCTCCTGGGCCTTTAATCTATTTACAAGCATCATCTGTGTAGGATTTACCAAATTTGGTCTCCTTTACATAGTTGCTTCTTAGATAAACCACTTCCTAATTATGAATAATCATTAAAGTTATGCTTAAAGAGGGCAGAAATTATTGTATCTCTTTGGTGATTTATGCATTATCTTAGCATGATAAAGGGGAGCAAAGCAAAGGCTCAGCAGGAACTCACAGCTCCTTGGCAGGAAACTGATAATCTGCATGCCTGTTCCCTGAGGGGAAACTGGTCACAAAGTACTAATCCCAGGCTAACCCAAAAACATAAACTAAGAAAAAAGAACAATAGAAGAATATAAGACAGGGAAACCAATGGAACAAAATAAATTTCTAAAACTCAGATTTCTATTCATAGTCTCATCCCTGCAGACCTACTGAAGGAACAAAAAGGATCTTCTTTCATTAAGCAGTCACCAGGCACCTTAGCAGGAGAAATGGAGATGAATAGAATCTGAGTCCTTGAGATTCTCACAAATAAATAAACAATTTTAATACAAAGTAATAAAAGGAGGTACACCGAACCCAAGTTGAAAAGTATGCAAGAAGTCTTAGAGGAGCACAAAATGAGTTCATGCATGATAGATCAGTAGTATTTTACCTGGATGGGAAAGGAGGGTCTGGTAATGACCACAGGCAAGTGTGGCTAGAGGGTAGCATGCATGGCAGGAAGTAGTACCCAGGTGTTTGGTGACTACTGTTAAACAAATAAGAATCATTCTTGTCCCCTTTATCTACAAGGCCCTCAAGGATGAAAATCTAGCCAGAAATCTGAGTTTTGAAAATTTAGCTTTGTTCCATTGATCTCTTTGCCTTCTACTGTTCTTTTTTCCTTTATGTTTATGTTTTATGCTTGCACAAAAGTCACTTTTCCCTTCTGTGGAGGATTGTCAGAGACTAGTTAGTAAGAGGCTCTTGAATAATCCAACTAGGAGTTAGGAATATTCTGAAGTAAGATGGTGGTAGTGTAGAAGGAGACATAATGTATAAGAGGGATTTCTGAAGGCAAAAAAAATGTAGATCTTGGGTGATAATTAGTGCAGTAAACAATTTATCTTTTTTTTGGTTTCTTCCACAAGAAATGACCAATCTATAACCTCCAGGAGACAGGGAAGACAAGTTGAGCTGAGCTATAGCCAAAAGCAGGTATGATTCCAGTATCTATGGCAATCTCTCTGACCACTCACATTATAGGGATGCTTGAGTGACAACTACTCTTAATTCTTTCCCTACCTGGGTCTAGGAGGCAATATCCAGAAAAGGAGATAAATGAGGACAGCA
Source organism: Vulpes lagopus (assembly GCF_018345385.1). Taxonomy (NCBI): domain Eukaryota; kingdom Metazoa; phylum Chordata; class Mammalia; order Carnivora; family Canidae; genus Vulpes; species Vulpes lagopus. The sequence continues at coordinate 52,393,632 of NC_054846.1, forward strand.
GAAGGAAGAAACATAGTATATTAATGATGGCAATGTGCCTATTTATACTTATCGGGAATATTTAATTGTTTGGGGAATGAAACTATGGTAAAGTATGTGTTGAAAATTAAATACGAATACAATTTTATTGCTAGAGAGATGAGGAATTTGGGCAAATTGCTCAAAAAGAAACCAAAGCAGTAAAATGCAGCAGTTTGAGGAGCCAGATTTCCCTAAGGATTCATCATAGGCTTTGTTGTAGACCTCCTCAAATGCATTCTGAGAACAGAAAGTAAATGTAAATTTCAACATCTATTTTGTACATTTTCTACTAGTCCTCATCTACGCCTTCTCCTCACAGAAAACTTTTGTGTTGATTTAACAAATATTTATGGGGTATTTACTCTGTTTTATATCCTATGCTAAGCATTAAGAATTTGATAGTAAATCCTGGAAATACCAGGCTTATTTCTGTTCTCAAACATTTGTACAAAATAAATGTTGAATGTTAAGGTAAGGAGCATAGACTTCCTTTTGTAATCAAAGAACCATTAACTAGCATACCATGACCTTTCTCAGTGAAGCTACATATGACCAAGATCCAACTATAAGAAATTGGATAGTGTCTTGCTTAGGCTTAAAAGTAGTTAACTCCTATTTAATGAGCATATACTCTTTGCCAGGCTCTAAACTGGGCCTAGAGATGAATCAGACATGATTCTGTGGAGGCTGAGAAAATTAAGGCCATTCCACTTAAGTTCAGCGTTAGCACAAGTACAGCCATCCAAGGCCCCTGTGAATAAGAGCTGAAATTTACATTACTTCAGTTACAGGAAAAAACCAGTTTACAGCTTAATGCCCTAGAAAGCCCCATATTAGAATGAGAACAGAGCCCAAGCCAGTGGCAGGAAGCCCCATAGTAGAATGAGAACAGAGCTCAATGCCCTTGAAAGCCCCATATCAAAATGTAAACAGAACTTGAGAAACTCCTCCACCCCTTCTGGAGGTCCCCTAGACCAGCCCATAAAACTAAGCTGAAACCCACCTCGGGGTCCAAGTCCCTGCTCCACTGTGTCCGGTATACTTGGACCCAAGCTCGAGCTTGTAAATAAACCCTTGTGTGTTTGCATCGGTGTCGGCTCCTTGGTGGTTTCTTGGATGCGTAATCTTGGGCATAACAATTCTACTCAAAGAGTACTTGTTTAATGAGAAAAACAGGCATATATGTAAACATTACAATATGAAATATGCAATAATATTACAATAATAAATACGCAATATGAAAAATGCAATAATAGAAGACTTGATGGGGATTGAAAGTGGGAAGACTATTCCAAGCAGAGGGATCATTATGAGCAAAATCATGGAGGTATGTACAAATAGGTGATTCATGGGAGTTTATGCACAAATTCCAGTTGGAGCAAAATGAAATGTCAATCTGAATGTACCTCTCTCTTACTCATATATGTATCATATATATGTATATATATGTATATATATATATACACACACAGACACAAAACTTATAAACAGTTAATTTACTTGAGAAAATATTGGAGTTTTCTTTTTTTCTTAAGATTTATTTATTTATTTGATAGAGAGAGAGAGAGCAAGCGCGCACACACAAGGGGAGCAGCAGGCAGAAGGAGAGGGAGAAGCAGGCTCCCTGCTGAGCAGCGATCGCCATGTGGGGCTCGATCCCAGGACCCCAGGATCATGACCTGAGCTGAAGGCAGACACTTAACTGACTAAGCCACCCAGGTGCTCCTATATTGAAGTTTTCAAAGTCACTTTTCTTCTGAGGAAGCCTCTGGATACAGGAATCTGGTTAATGGTATGACTTATTTTATGTTACTTTCAAAATATAAAAGTAAAAAAAATCTTTGAGACAATGTACTTCAAAAATCCTTCTAACTTAGTAGATTTTAAGTCAACTCAGATCGTCAGTGCCTAGTCTGCCAGGTAATACTGTTGATATCTCTGCCTTTGAACTATTCTAGGCTGCAAAAAAAGTCAGACTACTGGCTGAAAGAGAAAATCAAATCCACTTACTTATTTTTCTAGAAAGAGAAATTGAAACCACAAGAGGGAAAACATTTATCTAAAATCCTATAGAAAACTGGAGATAGGGATCCCTGGGTGGCGCAGCGGTTTGGCACCTGCCTTTGGCCCAGGGCGCGATCCTGGAGATCTGGGATCGAATCCCACGTCGGGCTCCCGGTGCATGGAGCCTGCTTCTCCCTCTGCCTGTGTCTCTGCCTCTCTCTCTCTCTCTCTCTCTCTGTGCGACTATCATAAATAAATAAAAATTAAAAAAAAAAAAAGAAAAAGAAAACTGGAGATACAGCTGGTTCTAGAATATGTGTGATCTTACAATCACAACAGGTCCAATATCACATATTTTTGTGGAGGCCGAGAAAATTAAGGCCATTCCACTTTGAGTTCAGTGTTATCACAAGTGCAGCCATCCCAGGCCCCTGTGAATAAGAGCTGAACTTTACCTTACTTCAGGTACAGGAAGAAAACAGCTTGCAGCTTAACGTCCTAGAAAGCCCCTATTAGAATGAGAACAGAGCCCAAGCCAAGGGCAGGAAGCCCCTATTAGAATGAGAACAGAGCCCAAGCCAAGGGCAGGAAGCCCCTATTGGAATAAGAACAGAGCTCAACTGCCCTTGAAAGCCCCATATCAAAATGTAAACAGAACTTGAGAAATTCCTCCACCCCTTCTGAAGATCCCCTAGACCAGCCTATAAAAACTAAGCTGAAACCCACCTCGGGGTCCAAGTCCCTGCTCCACTGTGTCCGGTAGGCTTGGACCCAAGCTCGAGCTCATAAATAAACCCTCATGTGTTTGTATCGGTGTCGGCTCCTTGGTGGTTTCTCGGATTCGCAATCTTGGGCACAACAATTTTGACACCCTTATGCCCCAAAATATGACTATACCCAGAGTCTGAAACTCAGAAACAAGGTTTTGTTCTAATCCCAACTCTGTTTTCAATGGATGCAACTAAGAAGTCCTTTAAATACGCTCTATTTCAAATCACTATTGTAGTTTAAAATAATCTTTAACATTAATATATTCCTGAGGTCAGGTCCAGAAGAAAATCTCAGATAAGATATGTAAGTTTGGAAAATATCTTTAAGATTCATATATGTGTATTACTCAGAACTCTCTTATTTGCATATGACAGAAAGCCAACTACCAACTCTTTAAGTAAGAAAACTTATTGGCTCTTATAATTAGAAAGAACAAATGAAAGAACTGGATCAGGGCCTCATATGATGCCCTCAACATTTTCTTTTGTTTCAGATGTTGTCTCTATATAGAGCTCATTCTCTCAGTCTCCTTCATGAGGAAGGAGATGCAACTGTCAGCAGCTTCAGAGTTCTATCCATTATGGCTTATACTTCAAAGAGAAAGACAATCTTCTCCCTTTCAATTATGGAATAAAAAGTCCCAAGATGACTCTTACTGGTCCGTCCAACATGTGTCACTTAACTAACTGTGAACTTACCACTGTGGTTAAGGGGTTGAGGGGACCATAATAGGTGAAGCTGGGGTCAAATGGCAATCACTGTGATTGAAGGTGTGGAAAAACCACGATTGAAAATCCCATTGAAATTACAAAACATGAGGTTAAGAACTATTCCACAAAGGTAAATATATTAACAGAAGGAAGGAAGAATACTAGCAAACTAAACCAGGATATATCTTCTACAAATGGTATGTGAAGATTATTTAAACTGAAATGGAGATTTCAAATAGAATATATTTAAGACTGAGGTAGGAAAATTAAAGGAAAATTCATAAAATAAAATAAAAATTTTAATAAAATTAAAATTTATTTAAAATTCAGTTGGGATCCTTTTTTGCTACATCCTCATCAACATTTACTTATTTCTTGTCTTTTTGATTCTAGCTATTCTGAAAGGTATAAGGTAATATCTCATTGTGGTTTTGATCTATATTACCCTGATGAACATCTTTTCAGGTGTTGGCCTTTCCTGTGTCTTCTTTGGAAAAAATGTCTATTCAGGTCCTCTGTTCATTTTTAACAGAATTATTTCTTTTCTTTCTTTCTTCTTCTTCTTCTTCTTCTTTTTTTTTTTTTTTTTTTTTTTGGTATTCAGTTGCATACTTTGAGTTCTTTCCATTTGCAACAACATGGATGGAACTCAAGGGCATAATGCTAAGTGAAATAACTCAATCAGAGAGAGAAAAATACCATATGATTTCACTCATATGGGAAACTTAAGAAATGAAACAAAAAACAAAAAACAAAAAACAAAAAACAAAGAAACAAAGAAACAAAGAAACAAAGAGAGAGACAAAAAGCAGAATCTTAAATACAGAGAACAAACTGGAGGTTGCCAGAGGACGGATGGGTGGGAGGATGGGTGAAATTGAAGGGATTAAGAGTACAATTCTTGACTGTTGGCCATTTGTATGTCTTCTTTGGACAAATGTCTGTTCATGTCTTCTGCTCATTTCTTGACTGGATTTTTGTTTTTTGGGGGTTGAATTTGATAAGCTCTTTATACATCTTGGATGCTAGCCCTTTATCTGACATGTCATTTGCAAATACCTTTTCTCATTCCATAGGTTAACTTTTAGTTTATTGACTGTTTCCTTTGCTGTACAAAAGCTTTTTATCTTGATGAATTCTCAATAATTTATTTTTGCTTTTGTTTCCCTTGCCTTTGGAGACCTGTCTAGCAAGTTGCTGTAGCCAAGGTCAAAGAGGTTGTGCCTGTGTTCTCCTCTAGGATTTTGATGGCTTCCTGTCTCATAGTTGTCTTTCATCCATTTTGAGTTTACATTTGTGTATGGTATAAGAAAATGGTCCACTTTCATTCTTCTACATGTGACTGTCTAATTTTCCCAACACCATTTTTTGAAGAGACAGTCTTTATTCCATTGGATATTCTTTCCTGCTTTGTTCATGATTAGTTGACTATAGATACGAGAGTCCAAATTTCTGAGTTCTCTATTTTGTTCCATTGATTTTAGGTGTCTGTTTTTGCACCAGTACCATACTGTCTTGATGATTACCACTTTGTAATATAGTTTGAAGTCCAGCATTGGGATGCCATCAGCTTTGGTTTTCCCGTTCAACATTCCTCTGGCTACTTGGGGTCTTTTCTCCTTCCATACAAGTTTTAGGATTATTTGTTCCAGCTCTGTGAAAAATGTTGATGGCATTTTGATAGGGATTGCATTGAATGTGTGGACTGCTCTGGGTAGCATAGACAAATGCTCAACATCACATGGCATCAGGGAAATACCAATCAAAACCACAATTACATATGACCTCACACCAGTCAGAATGGCTAAAATTAATAAGTCAGGAAACAACAAATGTTGGTGAAGATGTGGAGAAAGTGGAACCCTCTTGCACTGTTGGTGGAAATGCAAGCTGGTACATCCACTATAGAAAATAGTATTGATGTTCCTCAAGAAGCTAAAAATAGAGCTACCCTATGACTTAGCAATTGCGCTACTAGGTAATTACCCCAAATATACAAAAGTAGTGAACCAAAGGGGCACCTGTACCCCAATGTTTACAGCAGCAATGTCACAACAGCCAAACTGTGGAAAGAGCCAAGATGTCAACTGATGGATGAATGGATAAAAAGATGTGACATATATATACAGTAGAATATTACTCAGCCATCAGGAAGGATGAAATATTACCATTTACCTTGATGTGGATGGAATTAGAGGGTATTATGCTGAGCGAAATAAGTTAATCAGAGAAAGACAATTATATGGTTTCATCATAGGAGGAATGTAAGAAATAGCAAAAAGAATCATAGGGAAATGGAGGGAAAAATAAAATGGGAAGAAATCAGAGACAAACTGTTAGAGACATGTCACTAGGGCAGATTCAGATGCATAGCTAACTGTACGAGTTTTCCATTGCTGTTTAACAATCGTAAATACAGAAGCTTAAAATAACACTCATGTTTTAGTTCACAGTTCTGTAGGTCTGAAGCATGGCATGGCCCTGAGGATCATGGGACTGACATCAAGCTGGACCAGAGGCTTTGGAGGAAAATTTATTCCAAGCTCGTTCTTGTTTCTGGCAGAATACAGTTCCTTGTGGTTGCAGAACTGAAGTACTTATTTCCTTACTGGTTGTCAGCTGCAGGCTGTTCTCCAAAAGTCCACTGACATTCATTCATTCATTCATTCATGCCACAGGTCTCCTTTCATTTTCAAGCTGATAACAGCAGGCCAAATCCTTTTCACGGTGCTTTGAATCTCTGACCTTCTCCATCTCTGACCTCCAAATCCAAATTGAAAAGTTTCATGTAATTAGGTCAGTCTCATCCAGATAATCTTCCTATTTTAAAGTCAACTGATTTGGAAACTTCATATTATTTACAAAATCCATTTTGCCATATAACCTAACATAATCTTGGAGAGTGATCTCTCATCATATTCACAGATTCCACCCATGCTCCAGGAAAGGGAATAGTCTAGGGTGTGTATATCACAGGAAGACAGAGAGAATCTTAGCCAAACACACTATCCTAAACTAGTAAAACTCGAGGTAGCCACACCTTCAAACTTCAGCTCAAGCACCACTCCCTGTTATGAAGACTTTTTTGTCCATCTAACTCAGGTAGAGACAATCATTATTTCTTTAAAGATTTTATTTATTTTATTCATGAGAGACAGAGAGAGAGAGAGAGAGAAAAAGAGAGAGAGGCAGAGAAACAGGCAGAGGGAGAAGCAGGCTCCATGCCCAGAGCCTGATGTAAGACTCGATCCCAGGTCTCCCAGGATCATGCCCTGGGCTGAAGGTGGCGCTAAACCGCTGAGCCACCTGGGCTGCCCAGAAAGCATTATTTTAAATACAACTTTTGTTAAAGCACCCGTAACACTTTAGTTTATTAATTTGTGTATACAACTGTCTTCCCTTGCAGACAGTAGCTTCTCTGGGACAGAGACTGGGTGTGATTCACTGCTACACCTTCAATGACTAGTATGGGGGGATTGGCACAGCACAGGTGTCCAAGACTATTGCTGAGAGGATGAAAAAAATGGCATAATCCATCGGTGAGCCTAAATCCTGCTGTCTTTTGAAACAACTCAAGAGTTACAGCTGGCAGGAAAGGCTGCTGTGTCTAAAGGACGAATGCAAAATATAATGAGCCCCATAGACACGTAATAAGAGGCAAACTTCTGGATTACATCCTTCTCTTCCTTTTCTCCTTTTGCCCAATACTAACTCTTCATCCCAGATTCTGGATTCCAATCTTTCCAGCCTCTACCAGGACATCACACATATATTATACACTTTTCTTCATAAATTTTCAATCATTTGATTTCCATTACTTCTTTCACATCAATCTAAAAACATGTTCAATTTTTCATCAGCTCAAATCTTCCATTTGATTATGCTCCAACTCAAGGTAGAGTCCATTTCCTCCTTCCCACCTGATACTGTTCTAGTCTATCTTTCATCTGGATGAATTGATTTCCCGCCTCCAGTCTTGCCCTACACCAATCCATCTTTCACTCTGATACCAGAGTGAACTGTAAAACACAAATCAGGACAGGACATTCCTATGCTGAAAAACCTTAATATATTCCCCTCTCTTACTGAGTCAAGGTCAAGCTCCTTAATATAGCATTTGAAACTCCGTGTAATCTGTATTTCTGAGATATTTCCCTGCTATACTACCATCTGTCACCCCTTCCACCATGTCTACTCTATGATTACAGGAGGATTCAGTAGTCCCTGAGCACATAGCATGTGTTCTTACCATCTTCTATATTTTCTCATGTTGTTTCATCTACCTGGAATGTCCTTCCCTAATATCTTCAAAGACAGAATTAATTGCTTTTTCTTCATATACATGAGTCTATTTTAGCAATTCTCACATAAAACATGTTCTCCTTGATTGTGAGTTCTCTGGTTGCATATTAAAGATTAGTTCCCAGAACCAACAGGACACGGATTCCCTAACAGAATAAGCACATACATTCCTTCCTTCCCCAAATGTTTGCTGAGGGATTCCTCTGTACCAGGTACTGTGCTGTGTATGTGCTGGAGACAAAGAGGGAAGCCTTCCCAAGATTCTCAATGGCACTGATTTCTACCATCTCACTGCCACGAATACAGTCAGGCATGTGAAGTACGTATGCCACAAAAGTCCAAATAAGGATGAATTGACTCTTGCATTTTCACTTTTGTATCCACAGCACCTAGCAATGAGCATGGTAAGTAGGAGGGCTTAATAAATGTTTATAAGTGAAAGACAAATGAATGATACTACAAAGATGGAATAAGGCAGCTAAGCCACCAAAAAGAACGTTTTCTTATGAGCTACTACCCAGTGTCACCACTCATATTGACACATTCTTTAAGATATGATTTGTATATAATATTATATCCTTCCTAAGCCATTAACAATGGGCAAATAAACCTGTTAAATTCCAAACAAAAGTTGGCAAAATATTACACCACTAATATACCCTTTATGATGATTCTTTCACAGGCAGTAGATGTAATGCAAAATTAATATAGCTACCCAACTACCAAGTTACAATATGATATGGCAACTGTCAAAGACATCTTTCTGGAAATCATCCTAAATAAGAACCTTGGCCCTTTCTCTTGACCCTACCTTACTTATCCTCTCTAGTGAACTTTAGCTAACAGCAGGGAAAACAATAAAATAAATAAAATAGAATCTTTCTCATATTTCAGAGCCATAAAGTTAATGATATGTTGCCACTAAAATTTCTCATTTTCTTTTATGTCAGAGTTTGACCATAAATGAAACAATAAAAAAGTTACAACTTCTTCAAATGTGCCCAATCAGATAAAAAAACATTTAATTAATGAGGCTGCATGAAAAATTTCAAAAATTCTTCAAACTTTGTGCATAGAATCAGAGAAGAGGTAATGAATATTAAATTCAATGCCATGCATTTCAGAGATAAAGGCCCATAATAAGACAGATTTTCCCAAGGTTATATAAAAAATGGAAGGCAGAGCTGGACTAGAACCCAAGTTTCCTGCCATTCATATTGGTTCCTTTCAGAGCTTTCTAAATTTAAAATGACCTGTCCATGGGTCTTGTAAAACTTACTGTTGATCATAAGGATTACTTGGATCTATTTTATTCTGGTACCCCTATTCAAACCAGGAGAATGGAAGAATCATTTGAGAATAAACTAAATCTTAAAGGTAAAGTTTCTTTCATCTCCTGGAATAAGAAATTCAGGAGACAGAATTTCTCAGAAAGTGACAGGGAAAAAAATCCCACCCATCCAGACAATGATATTCCATAAGTTGAGGGGGGAAAGGGAATAATCAAAGCACTGAGATAGCAAACAGAGACAAAACAAACTTCTCCTGAAAAAAACTGCTCCACTGCACAGTTACTATTCACAGTTTCTCAATTTTCTATATATCTGGAGGTGAAGGGAAGCTGATTCCAAATTAATATTGGGAATCAACCTCCTTACCATTACAGAAGCCAAATCTGGAACAGACTGCCTTAGGAAGTCAGGATTTCCCTATAATTGGAGATAACCAAACAGAGGCCAGGCATTACAGAAGACAGTCTATCTATTTAGAGGAAAGGGCTTCATGAATATACTCCATGATTTCTAGTATCCTTTCCATTTTTCTTTAAAGATTTTTAAAATGTATTCATTCATGAAAGAGACAGAGAGAGGCAGAGACCTAGGCAGAGGGAGAAACAGGCTCTCTGCGGGGAACTTGATGTGGGGACTCAACCCCAAGACCCCAGGATCATGATATGACCCAAAGGCAGACACTCAACCAGTGAGCCACTCAGGCGTCCCTCCTTTCCAATTTTGATACAATTATTCTAGAGTGGAATTTTATTACTAAGAGATGATTTGGGTTTGGATAGAGAAGGTTTCTTGTATCCCTCAGATTATACTATATAACTAATTGCTTTCATTGCTTCTTCAAAAGAATTAAATTCATTAAGCACTAAAGAAGTTGATGTGTACAATATTGTTGGATGTTGGAAAGGCGAGTGAAGGTTGTAGGAGTGAGTAGAACATGGTCCCAGTCATTGAGGCCTGAGTCAACTATACAGTGGAGATATGCGGTTGTTGCATATAACTGATGTTATCAAAGCCAAAATCACCTGTCATATCATATGCATAAAGGAGCATGAATTTACTATTATATAACACAAAACATATATAATCATATTGATCAATATTTATCCAGTGCTTTTTATGTGCCAGGATATGAACTAAGGTATTTTCTGGCATTCTCAAGGCTATACAGTAGGTAATATTATTATTCCTTTTTTACTTCAATTTTTTTTTTAATTTTTTTTTTCAATTTTTTTTTTAATTTTTTTTTTCAATTTTTTAATTGAAATATAATTCACATACAATATTATATTAGTTTCAGATATACAAATGGTGATTTCACCTTTGTATACATTATAAAACGATCAACTCAATAAATCTAGTTAATATCCAACAATATAAAAAGTTAATACAATTATTACTGACTATATCCTCATACCGTACACTACAAATCCTATGATTTACTAATCGTATAACTGGATGTTTGCAATTCTTGATTCCCCTTTATTGATTTCACTACCACCCCACTACCCACTACCCCCCATCTGCCACTCCCAGTGGCTACAACCAAACCGTTTTCTGTATTTGTGAGTCTGGGTTTTGTTTTTCTTTGTTTTCTCTTTTCGATTCCACATATAAGTGAAATCATGTGGTATTTGCCTTTCTTGTCTACCTCATTTCACTTAGAATAATACCCTCAATTTCCATCCATTTTCTGACACATGGTAAGAGTTCGTTCTTTGTTATAGCTGCATTTTTACATCTTTATCCATACATCCATTAGTGGCCACTTAGGTTGTCTCTGAATCTTGACTATTGTACATAATGCCGCAGTGAACATTGGGGCATTCTGAACATTTTGAATTAGTATTTTAATTTTCCTTATATATTTAACCAAGAGTGAAACTGTTGGATCATGTGGTAGTTCTATTTTAATTTTTTGATGAACCTAGATACTGTTTTCTATAGTGACTGCACCATCATTCCTACAACAGTGCACAAAGTTCCCTCCCCCCCTTTCTTTTTGACAATCTCACCAAATAACTCTTCCAAATTGAATCCTCTTTGAAATGTTGGTCGAATTTGCCAGGAAAGCTGTCTGAATTTTTGTTTGTTGGAAGATTTTGATTACTAATTCAATCTCCATAAGTAATTGTAGTCTACTCAGATTTTCTTTTCTTCCTGATTCAGTCTCAGAAGATTTTGTTTCTATGAATTTATCCAGTTCTTCTAGATTATCCACTTGTCATATTACTGTTTATAGTACTCTTTTACAATACTCCGTATTTCTGTGGTACTCAATTGTAACTTCTCTTTCATTTCTGATTTTATTTGAGCCCCTCTTTTTTTCTTGTGATTGTAACTAAAGGCTTGTCAATTTTCCTTATCTTTTGAAAGAACCCATTCCTAGTTACACTGATCTTTTCTACTATCTTCTTAGTCTCTATTTCATTGATTTCCATTCTGATCTTTATTATTTCCTTCCTTCTACTAACCTTGAGCTTCATTTTTTTTTTTCTAGTTCTATTAGGCACAAAGTTAGATTGAGATTTTTCTTGTTTTTATGAGGTAGGCCTGTATAGCAATGAACTTTTCTCAGAATCACTTTTTCTGTATCCCAGGGATTTTCCTGTCACATGTCTGTTTTCATTCATCTCTGGATAATTTTTTATTTTTCCTTGTTTTCCCCTATGATCCACTAGTTGCTCATCATGTTGTTTAATTTCCATGTATTTGTGGTGTTTCCAGTTTTCTTAAAAAAATTATTTATATGAGAGAGAGAGAGAGAGAGAGAGAGAGAGAGAGAGAAGGGGCAAAGGGAGAGACAGGGGAAACAGACTTCCTGCTGAGCCAGGAGACCATGCTGGGCTCAATCTCAGGATACTGAGATCATGACCTGGGCTGAAACCAAGAGTCAGATGCTTAAGTCATTGAGCCACTGCGGCACCTATTGCCAGTTTTCTTCCTGTGATTGATTTCTAGTTTTGTACTGGGCAAAGATTATAGTGGGAAAAGATGCTTGATACAATTAGAAACTTCTTGAATTTGACCTATTTTGCAGAATATTCCATGTATACTTGAAAAGTATTTCTAATTGTTGCATGGAGCTCAAGAACACGAGTCACCTTGGCCACCAGGGCCAGGTAGGTGATCAAGGGGCATCCCCTCTGTCGATACTGTTTGCCCTGCATTGTTTATGTGTGCCTACTATTTAGGTAAATAGCTTGAGAGTATAGAAGGGCATCCATGCTAACTGACTTCAGAAAGGCAGAGGGAAAATGTCTTAACCGTGTGCCTACAGACTTCAGAAAAGCAGCGGGAAATTGCCTTGTCTGTGCCCATGCACCAGCTGTAGGCTGGGAGCAGGAGAATGCCATGATGGTTTGCACTTGTCAACTTCAACTTACACTCCCTGCAACTGCTCACACTCTCCAGTATCAGTAAGGCAGCAGGACCGTGCAGTAACCAGTTGTCCTTGCCCATCCCAATTAGGCAGATTGAAGGTATCATGCCCAAATGTATTTAGTTAGGCTAGCAGAGTAGATGGAGAGCATACAAATTGTGTTTATCAGTGCCTCCCTTTCTAGAGAGTGCCCCAAATGTCACATACCACTCCAGCAGATGCCATTATACCAGGCAATGGACCCTCCTCACATATAGTCCAGGAACATTCAAATTGTTGCTTTTACACTAGATCCTAACATAAGACTGCTCGTGAGCCCCTTCAAAAGAGAAACTAATTTTCCTATAGCACTTTGGGTCCCATAAATGTCAGCCCCATTAGAGTTCTAAGCCAGATGTTTTTAGGGAATTGAATCTCTAGTGTAGATCCTTAGGGTTGGATGCTTTATTTGGGGCACCAAACCCTCACTCTTCTGGGAGAAGGTCCAGAATAGTGAGATTTCTCTATTGTGTGTTGCTATAATGAAGGTAAGGGTTTGGGTGACACCCTATCTCTGTCTCTCCTACCTGGGTCCATGTGGTTATTTTATTCTTTGTTGTAAAGAATCACTTCACTTAATTTTCGTATTTCTTGAAATTTTAATCCCAGGATAACATACAGTGTTATATTAGTTTCAAAGCAGTGATATAATTCGTCAATTCTACACATTATTCATAAAAACGGTATGCCTAATCCTCTTTATTTATTTGATCCATCCCTTTTGGTAACCATCAGTTAGTTCTGTATGTAACCGCCTGTTTCTTGGTTTCTCTCTTTTTACCTTTGTTCATTTCTTTTGTTTTATTTTCCAAATCTATAATTCCCTGATGATGAGTGATGTTGAACATCTTTTTCATGTCTTTTAGCCATCTAGATGTCTTGTTTGGAAAAATGTCTATTCATGTCTTCCACACGTATATTAACTGGATTATTTTTCTTTTGGTGTGGAGTTTGATATCTTCTTTATAGATTTTGGATACTAATCCTTAGTGAGATATGTCATTTGCAAATATCTTCTCCCATTTAATAGGTTGACTTTTAGTTTTGTTGACTGTTTCCTTCACTGTGCAGAAGTTTTTTAACTTGATGAAGTTCCAGTAGTTCATTTTTGCTTTTGATTCCCTTGCCTCTGGCAATGTGTCTAATAAGAAGTTGCTCCATCAGAGGTCAGAGAGGTTGCTGCCTGTGTTCTCCACATAGGTCTTTCATCATTTTGAGTTTATTATTGTGTATGGTATAACAAAGTGGTCCAGATTCATTCTTCTGCCGGTTGCTATCCAGTTTTCTTGAAACCAATTTCAGTCTTTTTCTCCACTGGATATTTTTTGCTGATTAGTTGAAAATTAGTAGACCATACAGAAGTAGGTCCATTTCTGGGTTTTCTACCCATTGATGTAGAGTATTGATACTCACTCACATTGATGTATGTGTCTGTTTCTTTGCCAGTAACACACAGTCTTAATCACTATAGCTTTGTAAGATAGTTTGAAGTCCAGCATTGTGATGCCCCCAGCTCTGCTTCTTTTTCAGGATTGCTTTGACTATTCAGGGTTTTCTGTGGTTCCATACAAATTTTAGGATTGTTTGTTCTAGATCGGTGAAAAATGTTGGTGGTATTTTCACAGGGATTACATTAAATATGCAAATTGCTTTGGGTACAAAGACATTTTAACAATGTTTTCTGTTCTAATCCGTGAAAATGGAATGTTTTCCTATTTCACTGTGTCCTCTTCAATTTCTCTCATAAGTGTTCTATAGTTTTCAAGGTATAGATCTTCTACCTCTTTGGTTAAGTTTATTCCTAGGTATCTTATTGTTTTTGGTTCAATTGTAAATGGGATCACTTTCTTCATTTCTTTTTCTGCTGCTTCATTATTTGTGAAAAGAAATGCAACAGGTTTCTGTACAATGATTTTATATCCTGCAACTTTGCTGAATTCATATAGGAGTTCTAGCAATTTTTTTTGGTGAGTCTTTTGGGTTTCCTATATAAAACATCATGTCATCTACAAATAGTGAGTTTGACGTCTTCCTTGCTGATTTGGATGCCTTTTATCTCTTTTTGTTGTCTGATTGCTGAGGCCAAGAATTCCAGTACTATGTTAAATAGTAATATCAGTAATATTAATAGTTAAATAGTAGTGAAAGTGAACATCCCTGCCTTGTTCCTGATATTAGGAAAAAGGCTCTCAGTTTTCCCCAACTGAATAGCTGTGGGTCTTTCACATGTGGCTTTTATGATGTTGAGTATGTTCTTTCTGTACCTACTTTGCTGAAGGTTTTTTATGGACCTAGAATGGATGTCCTACTTTGTCAAATGCTTTTACTGCATCTATTGAGATGATCATATTGTTCTTATCATTCCTTTTATAAATGTGGTGTATCACATTGGTTGATTTCTGAATACTGAATCACCATGCAGCCAGGAATAAATCCTACTTGATCATGGTGAATAACTCATTCAATGTACTGTTCAATTCAATTTACCAGTATTCTGTTGATAATTTTTGCATCCATGTTCATCAGGGATATTGGCCTGTAATTCTTCTTTTAATAGGGTAATGCTGACATCATAGGAGTTTGGAAGTTTTCCTTCCATTTTTACTTTTTGGAACAGGTTGAGAAGAATTTATACTAACTCTTCTTTAAATGTCTGGTAGAGTTCCCCTAGGTGCCTACCTGGCCCTGGATTTTTGTTTGTTGGGAGATTTTTGATCCCTGATTCAATTTCTTTCTTTTTTAAAGATTTTTATTTATCCATTCATGAGAGACAGAGAGAGACAGAGAGGCAGAGACACAGGCAGAGAGAGAAGCAGGCTCCATGCAGGGAGCCTGACTGGGGACTCGATCCGGGGTCTCCAGGATCACGCCCTGGGCTGAAGGTGGCGCTAAACTGCTGAGCCAAAAAAATAAAAAATAAAAATAAAAAATAAACTGCTGAGCCACCCGGGCTGCCCCTTGATTCAATTTCTATGCTGGTTATGGACCTGTTCAAAATTTCTATTTCTTCCTGTTTTAGTTTTGGTAGTTTGTATGATTCTAGGAAGTTAGCCAGTTTTTCCAGATTGACCAGGATTGTTGGTATATAATTTTTCATAATATTCTCTTATAATTCTTGTATTTCCTTGATATTGAGAGTAATCTCTCCTCTTTAATTCATGATCTTATTTATTTGGGTCCATTCTCTTCTCTTATTGATAAATCTGGCTAGGGATTTATCAATTTTATTAATTCTTTTAAAGAACTAGCTCTAAGTTTCATTGATTTGTTCTACAATTTTTGTTGTTCTATATCATTTATTTCTGCTCTAATTGTCATTATTTTCCCTTTTCTGCTGGCTTTAGGCTTTATCTGCTATTCTTTCCTACCTCCTTTAGGTGAAAGGTTAGGTTGTATATTTGAGTCTTTTCTTCCTTCTTGAAATAGTCTTGTATTACAATATACTTACCTCTTAGTACCACCTTTGCTGCATCCCAAAGGTTTTAGACTGTCATGTTTTCATTTCATTTGTTTCCATGTATTTGTTTATTTCCTCTTTAATTCCCCAGTTAATCCATTCATTCTTTAGTAAGATGTTCTTTAATCTCCATGTATTTGTGGGCTTTCTAAAAATTTTGTGTGTATGTGTTTGACTTCAAGCTTCATAGCATTGTTGTCTGAAAATATGCATGCTATGATCTTAATCTTTTGGTACTTGTTGAGGGCTGATTTCTGACCTAGTATGTGATCTATTTTGGAGAATGCCCCATGTGCACTTGAAAATAATGTGTACCCACTGCTTTAGGATGAAATGTTCTGAATACATCTGTGAAGTCCCTCGGGTCCAGTGTGTCATTCAAAGCCACTGTTTCCTTGTTGATATTCTGCTTAGATGATCTGTCCATTACTGTATGTGGGGTGTTAAAGTCCCCTAATATTACTCTATTATTATCAATGAGTTTCTTTATATTTGTTATTAATTGTTTAATAGCTTTATGTGCTCCCAAGTTGGGGAAATAGATATTTAAAATTGTTATATTTTCTTGATGGACAGACCCTTTAATTATGATAAAATGTCCTTCTTCATCTTGTTACAATCTTTGGTTTAAAATCTAGTTTGTCTGATATAAGAAGGCTATTCTGGCTTCTTTTAGCATGATAGACAGTTCTCATCACCTCACTTTCAATCTGCAGATGTCTTTAGGTATAAAATGAGACTCTTGTAGGCAGCATATAGATGGGTCTTGTTTTTTTAATACATTTTGATACCCTGCCTTTTGATTGGAGCATTCAGTCTATCAACATTCAGAATGATTATTGATAAATAGGAATTTAGTGCTATTAGGTTGCCCTTAAAGTTGGTGTATCTGGTGATGTTCTCTGTTCCTTTCCAGTTTGTTGCTTTTGGTCTATTTTCACTCCCAAAAAGCCCCTTTCAATATTTCTTGCAGGGCAATAGTTCATGAACTCTTTCAGTTTTTGTTGGTCTGAGAAACTATCTCTCCTTCTTTTCTGAATGACAGCTTTGCTGGATAAAGTATTCTTGGCTGCATATTATTCCTATTCAGCACATTGAATATATCATGCCATTCTTCTCTAGCCTGCCAAGTTTCTGTAGACAGATTTGCTGCAAACCTGATCTGTCTTCCCTTGAGGTCCCTTGTTAAGGACTTTTTTTCCCCTTTCTGCTTTCAGGATTCTTTCTGTGTCTGTGTATTTTGTGAATTTGGCTACGATATGTCTTGGTTATGGCTGGCTTTTATTGAATTTAATGAGAGTTCTCTGTACTTCTTGGTTTTTGATATCTGTTTCCTTCTTCAGATTAGGGAAGTTTTGACCTATAATTTGCTCAAATAAACCTTCTGACCCTTTTTCTATCTCTTCTTCTGGGATGCCTATCATACAAATGTTATTATGTCTCAAAGAGTCTATGTGTTCCTTAAGTCTACATTCATGATTCAATACCTTTTATTCTATTTTTTTCAGCTTCATTATTTTCCATATTTTCATCTTCTATGTCACTGATTCATCCGTCTTCATTGTCTTGGCATCCATTCAGATTTTCTTTTCTTTTTTTTTAAATGTTTATTTTTTTTTAATTTTTATTTATTTATGATAGTCAGAGAGAGAGAGAGGCAGAGACACAGGCAGAGGGAGAAGCAGGCTCCATGCACCGGGAGCCTGACGTGGGATTCGATCCTGGGTCTCCAGGATTGCGCCCTGGGCCAAAGGCAGGCGCCAAACTGCTGCGCCACCCAGGGATCCCCCCATTCAGATTTTCATCTTCATTATAGCATTTTTAATTTCTGCCTGCCTAGTTTTTAGTTCTTTTATCTGAGCAGTAAGGGAGTTTTTAGTGTCTTCTATGCTTTCTCTGAGCCCAGGTAGTATCCTTAACACTGTTGTTTTAAATTCTAGTTCAGATATCTTACTTATATGTGTATTGATTAAATCTTCGGTCATCACTTCTTCCTATTCTTTCTTTTGGGGTGAATTTCTCCACCTTATCATTTTGTCTGGCTCACTGTTTTTTTGTTGTTGTTGTTGGTAAAGCCTGGGCATTCATGCTCTTGAGAGTAATAGCTATATTGGGAAAAGGTACTGCTCCCAAAAAATAATAAATTAAAAAAGGGAAGTTAGATCCTACGTGTGCTTTGTTCCACTTGTTAAAAGAAGCTAGATCGAAAAAAAAAAAAGAGAGATTGAATGAATGAATGAATGAATGAATAGAATTAAGATTAAAATTTTAAAAAGGAGGCTAGATCTTATTTCCCCTTGAGCTGAAGCTTTGTAGCACTCTATGGTCAGTAGGCTAGGTACAAAGGGTTTGTGCTGGTCTTCTAGGGGATGAGGACTGCTGCACTGATTCTCAGGCAAATTTGCCCTAGTGGAGATGTACCTGCAGGGCACAGTGGTGATGCAACTGGTGTAAGTGGCTCCAGCCTCCACTGGATGGTACTATTTTTCTCAATGAGTTTGGTCAGTGCTGATGTGGGGTAGGGGAATGGGATGAAGTTGCCCTCCTCTTTCAACCCTAGTGCTGGAAGCTTGCACTAGCTACTTTTCAAGAAGCCCTCAGAGAAGAGCAAACAATCACCCCTCCTGTGTCCCTGCTTCTGCCGGACCCCTGCCTTCACCCGCCTGTGTCTCAGCTGTCCACCTGCCAGGTGGCACAGTGCTCCTGTGTTTTATCTCAGGCTATTCGGCTAGGCTTCAAAACTCCCAAATTTAGAGATCCATGAGACACTGACCTGTGCTGATCCTCTGGGGGAGGGTCCCACTGGGCTTTTGCTGTTTGCTGGCTTGTCCCAGAAATTGGTACTCCAACAGCAGAGCAGTTCAGAGTTTATGGTAGAGCACAGCCAAAACCCAGCACCAAGGTTTGCTCTCCTCGGCCAGTGTCTCTGTTCTATGCTAGTGAACATTTCAGCACATTGGCATCTGCTAGGTCTTTTTGTCCCTGGAGAGGCTATGCTACTTTCCCCAAAGGCACTCCAAGCAAGGGAACTGTTTCTGCAGGGCTCAGGGCATCCTCAGACCAAGCCATCTGCTCCCAGGCCTCCGCCCTCCTTCCCCACTGCAGGACTGCTCAGCTCACCAGACCCGGGTGACAGGCATGGACCTCCAAAACTTCAAAATTTGTGCTATGCTGCTTATAAAAGCTTCTCGTGGTTAACCCTCTTCTATTCCAAGTCAACAGTTTTGGGGACGAGTTCTTCCTCTGAGATCCCCTGTGCTTGCCCTTTCTCTCTCTCTCTCTCTCTCTCTCTCTCTCTCTCTCTCTCATTCTTCTGTAACTGGGGCTCCTTCTCCTTCACATCATCCACAGTTCTCTTCTCACTCAGGTGACTCTCTCCAGCTCCCACCTTCCACAGTGTGTTTTTTTCTAGCTCTAGTTGTACAGTTTTGCTCTCAATCCGCAGATCAGTTTCTTTTGTGTTCAAATGATTTAATATTCATCTAGCTGTATTCAAAGGACATGGCAAGCTCCAGATTCCCCTACTGCCATTTGTTTTGATTCTTAAGTTCCACATATAAGTGAAATCATATGGTATTTTTCTTTTTTTTATTATTTCACTTATCATTATATTATCTAGATCTATCCATGCTGTTGCAAATGGCAAGATTTCATTCTTTTTAGTGACTGAGTAATATTTCATTATATATATATGTGTGTATATATAGCCAGACATATATATATGTATGTGTATATACACACAATATATAGAAACATACATTATGCACATCTGTGAACATATGCACACACTCCTAAGTGTATAACTGAAGGAGTTGTCATAAAGTGAACATGTGGTGTGTACGTGTGTGGAGATATATATATATATATATATATATAATATATATATAAAGAATATGTAAGTAATACATATATATATATATATATTCTTTATCCATTCATCTATCAGTGGACATTTGGAGTGCTTCCATAATTGGCTATTGTAAATAATGCTACCAAAACCATGGGTGGGAAATATTTTTTTCAAATTTGTGTTTTCATACTCTTTGGGTAAATACTCAATAATGGAATTACTGTAACATAAGGTGATACTATCTTTAACTTTTTGATGAATATTCATACTACAACACTTTCTACAGTGACTACAAGAATTTTAACTCCCACCAACAAAGAACTGTTCCTTTTTTTCCATATCTTTGTCAACACTTGTCAATTCCAGTGTTTTTTATTTTAACCATTCTGAGATGCATGAGGTAATATTTCTTTTTTTTTAAGATTTTATTTATTTATTCATGAGAGACACACACACACAGAGAGGCAGAGACACAGGGAGAGAGAGAAGCAGACTCCATGCAGGGAACCCGATGTGGGACTCAATCGCAGGTCTCCAGGATCACACCCTGGGCTGAAGCCAGCGCTAAACCGCTGAGCCACCTAGGCTGCCCGCGGTAATATTTCACAATGGTTTTGATTTACATTTTCCTGACGATGAGTGATATTAAGCAATCTTTCATGTGTGTGTTGGTCAACTTTATGGATTTTGTCAACTGTATGGAGTCTGTCTGGAGAGATGTCTGTTGTTACATTTTTTAATTGGATTATTTGGTTTTGGGGTGTTGAATTATGAAAGTTCTTTATATATTTTGGAAACCAAACTTTTGTTTGATATGTCATTTACAAAGACCTTCTCCAATTCAGTAGGTTGCCTTTTGGTCTTGGTCTATGCTGTGCCAAAGATGTTTATTTTGATGCAGTGTTGATAGTTTTATTTTGCTTTTATTTCTCTTGCCTCAGGAGACATATCCAGAAAAATGTTGTTATGGCTGATATCAGAGATATTTCTGTCTGTGCTCTCTTTTAGCATTTGATTTTTTAAAATTTATTTTTATTTATTTATGATAGACATAGAGAGAGAGAGACAGGCAGAGACACAGGCAGAGGGAGAAGCAGGCTCCATGCTGGAAGCCCGACGTGGGACTTGATCCCGGGACTCCAGGATCACGCTCTGGGCCAAAGGCAGGCGCGAAACCGCTGAGCCACCCAGGGATCCCCTCTTCTAGCATTTTAAAGGTTTTATCCCACATTTAGATCTTTAATCCATTTTGAGTTTATTTTTGTCTATGGTGTAAGAAAGTGGCCCGTTTTCATTCTTTTGCATGTAGTTGTCTTGTTTTCCAAACACCATTTGTTGAAGAGATTGTCTTTTTCCCATTGCATATTCTTGCCTCCCTCACCAAAACTTAATTGACCATATAATTAGAGGTTTATTTACTAAGTTTTCTATTCTGTTCCATATTCACAAGATATGTCTTTTTGTGCCAGTACTATTCTCCTGATTACCACAGCTTTGTAGTGTATCTATTGATATGTAGGATTGTGATACCTCCGGTTTTGTTCATCTTTTTCAAGACTGCTTTGACTATTTCAAGACTAACAGACTTTTTCAACTTTGTTCCTTCACTGCTTACACAAGAAACACAAGACTGTGTTTCCATACACTTAGGATAATTTGTACTGTTTTCTTTTCTGTTTTTTGTTTTTTTGTTTTTTAGTTTCTATTTCATTTATTTCTGATCTTTTTATTATTTTCTTCCTTCTACTAGTTTTGGTTTTGTTTGTTCATATTTTTCTAGGTCCTTTAGGTGTAAGGTTAAGTTTTTTATTTGAGATTTTTCTTGCTTTTCTTGCTTCTTTAGGTAGGTCTGTACTGCTATAAACTTCCCTCTTAGGACAGCTTCTGTGAATCTCAAACATTTCGAACTACTATTTTCATTTTCATTTTCATTTTCATTGGGTTCACTTAATTTTAATTTTCTCCTTGATTTGTTGGTTGGCCCATTCATTGTTTAGTAACACTTATTTGTGTCCTTTCAGTTATTTTTTTTTTTTTGCAATTGATTTCCAGTTTGACAGCATCATGATCAGAAAAGATGCATGGTATCAATTTATTCTTGAGTTTGTTGAGAATTTACTTTTAACCTTTTTCCTGAAAACTTTTTGTTGTACGTTTTTTAATGAATCATTTTTCTATGTGGGCCACAATGGCTTCACCCATGGTAAATCTGTCCTAAATATATAATATAATCAGATATTAACTCTGGATAATCTTACCTTCCAATTTTTCCAAAATGACCTAATTTTTACGGCAATTTCATTTGTTGGTTTATCAAAAATAACTAACTTAGAGCTTTTATTGTTGCAGTTTTAAAAATTAGGGGGCCATAAACAACAACCTTTAGAAGATACAACAGTTCCAGGAAGCCCTTACACAACAGCCAGCATGACTTTTTACTTTCAGTCTATGATCTGTCTATATTGTTTTTTCCAAAAAGAGGATTCACATCTAACGTCTCTACAATCCAGCACATGTCAGTCATAGTCTAATACTTGCTTATGTCAATAAAGGAAGTGCAGTATGGGGAAAAATAATGAATTTGGAGTATAAGTTTCAGAACTAATACCAAAACAAGTTAACTAACCTCTCTGAGATTCAGGGTTACCATGATTAACAATAAACTCTTGCAAGAACATTATAAAAACTAAATTAGATGACTGGTATGGGTCTATAACTCTAAAGTACTATACAAAATGTTAAACATGATTAGGGTGAAACAGTGAAGGGAGTGGTTATTTTTAAGTTTACAGTGGTAGAGGGGAAAGGATTCTTGGAGGGGAGAGTGAAAAAAATCTGAGTCCTAGCCCTAGCTCTGCAGCTTATTAGCTGTGTGATTTTGTACTAGTCATTTTCCCTTTCTGAATCTCAGCTTCCTTGACTATATAATCAGGTAGTTGGACTAGATGAATTCTACAATCATTCCTAGCACTAACAGACTTTTTCATCTTTGTTCCTTCACTGCTTAGCACATAACATGTAATAAATGTTAACAGAGCATGTAATGAGTGCCTAGCACATAGCATGTACTAAGTCTTAACACTGTTAATTTGAACTAAACACAACTATAAAGCAGAGAAAGTAAGGAAAAGGGACAGTTTTAACATATGTTTAGTAGATAGAATCAGTATGATTTGGTGACAGATTTGGTAAAAGAGTAGGGAACCAGAAATGGAGGACATTTGATCAGATTCTAGCAAGAGGAACTGCTGACTAAATAATTGCCAGCATATCCTTAGAAAGGGTCAGTTTAAAGAATCTGGGTTATTTAATATGGGGAAGAGAATCCTCAAAGGAGAATGGATCAGCCAGCACAAGCTCTTCTTCCTTTAATAAATAGCATAAAGCTTGGATTGAAAGCATTAATGACTATATCATGTCATCCTTGAATATCCCAATTTCTGTGATGTTACAGGATCAGAAATGTAAGAGTTAATCAGCTTTGGCTACACTGGTTCTGAGAGAGGAGTACAAAATGTGACTGAGTTCTGGGAAGGATCTCATAAGGTGAAAATTATAATTTCTGAATTAGAAGATATGATAGATAATCTGCTGGACAATTTTGGCACTGTTTTTCATGTCAAGGATACCTTTGACATATCCTGTAGATATCAAGATTCCCAAGACAATGTGGAAGTTTATGGTAACAAGGTTGTTTTAATGGGGTTATTCTGAGAAATCCTGAAAAAAAATGACTGGAGAATAAAGAGATCATCTATTTCAATTCTGCCATTTGACTGAAAAAAAATTTGGAAAAGTTGTTCAAGGTCACACATTGAATGGAATATTACTCAGCCATTAGAAACGACAAATACCCACCATTTGCTTCAACGTGGATGGAACTGGAGGGTATTATGCTGAGTGAAGTAAGTCAATCGGAGAAGGACAAACAGTGTATGTTCTCATTCATTTGGGGAATATAAATAATAGTGAAAGGGAATATAAGGGAAGGGAGAAGAAATGTGTGGGAAATATCAGAAAGGGAGACAGAACATAAAGACTTCTAACTCTGGGAAATGAACTAGGGGTGGTGGAAGGGGAGGAGGGTGGGGGGTGGGGGTGAATGTGTGGCGGGCACTGAGGGGGACACTTGACGGGATGAGCACTGGGTGTTATTCTGTATGTTGGTAAATTGAACACCAATAAAAAATTAATTTATTAAAAAAAAGGTCACACATTGAATTAATGTCAGAGCTGTTAATAGGGGAATTAAAAAGAAATGAAAGTTTATATTCTTTGAGCATCTCCTATTTGCCAGGTTTTGTTAGGCAGCTTTATACGTGTTATCTCAATTAATGTTATTACATAGGGGACAAGCTTAGTAACTTCATTTTATAGATGTAGAAAGTTCAAGTAAATTATCCACAGTTATTCTAATAGAAAATTTCAGAGTGAGGATTGACCCCACATTGGCCCATCGGGTCAAGTCCTTGACCCATGTTTGACATTATGCTAGCTCCCTATTAGTAATGAGAACATACCTATCATGGTTTGCCAGGGACAGTCCTACTTTATGCATATTATCCTGGCATAAATTTCAATAGTACCATTTGACATAAAAATGTAAGCTTTGGAAGATAAATTATATGACCAACTTTTTTATCATTAATTGAAAATTGTAAAGCACTGTTCACTTTCTTTAAAAAAAATTGGGGACCCAAAAGCTGGGGACCCATGAAGATTTCTCTATTACTAGTAGATCTTTGGAGAAAACTGGCTTTGTTTTAAAGTAAAAAATAAAATAAAAAAGTTTGCTCTTCTCATTGGTGCTTTTGAGGCTTTCTCATCCTCAGGTCAAAAATTATTAGTAAAGAAAGAAAACAGCAGGAAAGGTGATAAGGAATACTTAAGCTAAGAAAGGGAGTCTATTTAACCTAATACTTAGACAATTAGCAAATCATAAGCAAGGGGAAGACCACATATCTATTTAAAGACAACTGGCACAGAAGATTCTGGGAAGATTCTATTGGACATTGTATCAGATCCTCATTTCAACGAAGCAGAAAGTATAATTAACACCCATACAGCACTCTACAGTTAACAAGTAGTTTCATCCACTTGTGTGATTATGTTCATTTTTCACTCATTCATCCAACAAACAGTTAGTGATTCCTGTGCTGAACTGAAGCTAAACACTACAATTTCTTTAGGGCAGAGACATTGTGGGTCTTACTGCTAAACTCACAACATCTGGCACATTGCTGGCACATAATAGCTGCTCAGTAAACATATGAGGATGAATATGCATGAATACAAAGTTTAATAAGAGACTGTCCAAAAATTCACTGTGTAGTAGAAGAAAAAGACAAATTAAAACTGAAAATATAATGTTACAAAGTATAAAACAGAGGGAAATAATGGAACTCTGAAAAACACAGAAGGCAATCAGACAGCCTGGAAGGTAAGGGTCAGAAAAACTTGCCAGAGGAGCTTATACCTAAGCTGAATTTTGAAATAGTGGTTGGCAATATATATACTCACTTGGTTATAATTATAACCTGAAAAGTAGATATTGTTACTACTTTCCAAAGAAAGACATTAAGTCTCAGGGAAGCTAAGTGAAAAAAAGTTACCCAATTTTCACATTAATCTATTCCTTTAATAGCTTTAAGGAAGTCACAGGGTGAGAATACGGACCTTGGCAAAGATTACAAATAATAGAGAAAGATATTTGGATAGTTGAGGATTGAAGAAGAAACCCTAAAAATGAGCATACTTTCTTTGAACAAAAAGGAACTAAATAAGGGCCAGAATGAAGGAATCTTTAAGAGAAAGAAGCAGAGGTAACTTAAACAATGTGTTAACGGATTCTTTTGTTCCCAGATAGCTGTTGGGAACTTACTATGTATCAGTCACTGAAGACATAGATATGGAATACATGTCTCTGATTTCAAAGAACTCAAGGTCTAGTAAGATAATACAGGCACGTACCAGCAGAGGAAGAAAAGAGAAAGGTTTGAAGCTGATACCTAATTCAGGAATGAAAAAAAAAAAAAAACATCATTTTCCTATGTGAAATTACCAATAGCTTTAACATAGAAAGTTAAGCATGTTAGTAAAACGGAAATATTGACAGGAATTGGGTTCCATCATGAGAGAGGCCATTTCTAACTGATGCTTTTATCACATCCACAATAACTGCCACCCTCCGCCCCTCTCCTGGTACCTAGGCTCAAGACCAGGCATTGAAAAGATTTCTATAAGGCATGCTGAATTAATGAATAACAAGTATCAGATTTAAATGTGCCTCCCTCCCAAAGAGCACTGACACTTTAATACCAGCCTTTAATACCTTAAACTAATAAAGTGGAGGGTCAGGTAGATAAACTGTGGAGCCATTTAAAGAAAATATATCTTTTTCATCCCTTCACATAGGAAAACAATACTTCCCAGCCCTGACTGCATGCCCAACCCCACCCCTACACACACACACACACACACACACATACACACACACACAAGTATGTGTGAATGTATGCAAGCTGACTCTGAGTGCTAGGAATTATGTATTATTCCCAGTAGATTCCTATAATTTTAATACCAACTGACTTTGGATAGGTCACTTTCCCTCTCTGAGCTGTCTCCTCATCTGTAATACTTTCAGAATATATGGGCTGCTTTACTTAGGCTAACATGAGGTATAAATAATGTTACAGGGCTTGAGGCTAACATGAGATAAAGGCTGCCTTGAGGCTAACATGAGATAAAGGATGTTACAGTGCTATAGAATATTCCCTTCCCCGATGTCCTTTATAAAAGTAAATGTAACCACATTTCTATATCCCAGTGTCTTGTCCATGGAGACTGCTTGATGACCTTTTTGTCAAGTGAATGAATGCATGCCATTATTATTCTAGACTGTCAAGAGAATGACGAAAGGAATCCAGCAGTCTGGTCTAGATGCTATTGCTATTCCTAGGAAGCACTGAACTAAAAACTAAAGAGAATGGGACCTACATATAAAAGAGGTGGTCTGGTAATAAATCACACATTTGCATAAGCTATGAATCATTCTGTATAATTAGAACAAATAATTTTCCTATAAATCAGGTCTGGCAGCTATGAAAGTCTGATGTTTATCCCCCCAAACCATCTAATTATAGTGAGAAGATAACAAATGATTCTTCTTTGAAGGAGAAAAAGTCGAAGGAGGAGATTCTGAGGGACAAGCATCATTGAATCAAATGGTTGAAAAGAAGGCAAAATAGACCAAATGATTCCCAATGATTCATCTCTCTGCTTCAGAACTGTTTCTTGGTTTGGCAAGGCACTTGGTGGACTAGTATTTTGTGTCTGAGAAGGAAAGTTTCATAGCAATCCCAAATTCACTTGTCTGAATTATTGTGATTTCTGGGTAAATAGCATCCCAATGTTTTGGCTGTTTTCCTGTGTGATAACATTCTAAAAATTTCTTAAGGATTTGGCCTCCATTAAGTTCAATTCAGGATTCATCTTTTCCAGTCTAGCTTCTTGAGAATCATTTTTTAAAATTTGGATTTCCCCAAAATGAGCCACTACCACCCACAGGAGATACAGAAAAAAAAGACTCCTAGCCTAGGCATAAGTAAATCCAAGCTCTGGGTAGCAGAGGATTCAAGGCTGAAGGTGTTTGCTTTATTCAGCCCAAACTTGCACTTTACAAATGCAGGAAGTGAAGTTCAGAGAGTAGACTTGCCCCAGAATTCCTAATACATAAATACAGAAGTAAAACTTCATTCACCAGGACTTCCCAAAACCCATGCCCTTTCAACTATTCCACATTGCTCTCCATTAGACCAATTAAATCTTAGTTTTATTTTCTATCAAATGAGATGAAGTGTTAGAGGACTTCTAGATCCACAACTATATTTTTGGGTAGCCAGAGAACACATAACACTTTTAATTTTGCTTTAATCCTGGTAATTCACTGACCAACACTATGAAATGTATAAAAGCTTATGTGTCCAATCTCAATTTTTCCTTTCACTAAAATGGGGATAACAATACCTCTGTTACTGAAATGTCATAATTGTTAAGTGATACAATGGAAGTAAAAGTGCTTTGTATGCAATAAAGTGACCACAACAATGATAAAGGAAGAGCAAGGGGGAAAAGAATCATTCCTTTCCTCCAGCCTCATCTTTTCTCCTTCATTTGTTAAAGTGCCTGAAGGAGCTGCATCTTTTTCACAGGAGTCAAGATCTGACTGAACTCACAAGTCAAGCCACAGAATAGGGAATAAAATCCATGGGATCAGAATGCAACCTCATCAGTTTTGTCTCCTGTTGGGTTTTGTTAACCACCATCAGAGGCAGTGAGTGGGTCTCTTTCTCTAAAAAGGCCCTTCCATCTGGTGCAGTACTGAAACCATCAGCCCTGTAATTAAAATGCAATTGCCATCCCCTGCTACAATCCCAGGATGGCCATTCCATCTGCATGAGATATAGGGGGGAAAGCACCAATTTTTGCACTTTTCTGGCTCCATTAAGTTTATTCTCTTTCTATTAATTAATCTAAGGACACTAAAGGTTCCTTCTTACTCTGCAAACCAGGGTGGCACAAACCACACATGGGATGTCTGAAATTGCATGAATTTTTAAAACTCGGTGCCCATACCAGTTACAGAGAGACTTAATTACTTCTGACTAAATCTGTAATTAAAATATATCACTGGAGCAGATTCACCTGCATGTGTAGGTGTTGGCATTCATGCCTGTGTGACAGGCAGAGATGAATCACCCAGAGACCATGTGCAGAGAGCAAAGTTGTGCTGGGTGGCAAGATGACTCTCAGGGAGGACTTGAAAAGGAAAGTCAGAAAAAGTCAGAGAATGTATAGGAGAAATCCTGTTAAGTTTTATGTTCGAAAGAAGAATGGTATCATGTCCAACAGCCAATCATGACAGTTAAAGGTCCAACAGCCAATCATGACAGTTAAAGGCATTTGCTAGGGTGAAAGAAAGCTAAGGTAGCAGGTGACAGGGAATGGAGTTGAAATGTGAAGGCAGCCAAAGGTAGAAAGAAAAACTATACTGAAGGCAATCCAAGATTGTAGTTAAAAAGATAATGTGAGCTTTGGTGAAAATGTAAAGCTAGAAATGGAAAAGTGTCAAAAGGGCTGAAAACTAGGATAGGCAGATTCAGGACCAGAGCTATGAACAGTGTGTATGCTTCAGTCCCTGCTTTAAATATTGTCTGAAATGTGTTATGGACATAGTCATGAAGGATTAAATTATATATTTCAGACTTGAGCACTATAAGCAAAAAGGTACTGAATTTTAAGAAAACAGAGGTCCAGTACTGCTATACATAATATGTCTAATCATGGATAAGTCACTTCCACTGTAGGCCTATTTCTTTATCTGTAAAATACAGGAAATAATACCAGTCTCATGTACTGAGCCATTATGCACAGCTAAACAACTGTGAAGGTACCATTCATATCAACTATAAGGTGAACAGTGTTCCCTGGATTTGTGCAATGCAAGATTATTATGAAATTTTAACATGACCTGAAAAGTGGAAAGTATTATAAATATATTATAAAAAAGATATTGTATTTTTAGTTTCTATGACATTAAGCCATATACTGGCTTTTGTTGTGAGCTTCCTCCTACTTAAAGATGTTGAACCATATAATTTTTAAGGCTTTTTAAAATTCTAATATTGAATAGCATTATGACTCATTTGGACTTCATTCATCCATTCATTCAACCAAATTTCAAATGGGCCCCAAGTTGAGTGCTGAAAATTAAAAAATAATTGATATGATCCATTCCCCTAAGAGTTCACAGTTGAATGGAGTTTATACCAAATGAGATCCCTCTAGGTGAGACAGTTGGTGCTTTTCAATTGTATTTTCCAAGGCCCTGATATTTTAAGCATAATAATTGAATTATAACATTAGAAATATTAAGCTAATAAAAATAAGGAACTGTAAAATTGAAATGATATACTTAAAATTAAGCAAAGTATTACCTTTAGAAAAACAGAATTATTTCAAAAGTCTTTAGATTGTTTTAATAAGGAGTACTGGATTGGGATTCAAATAAGTTGGGCTCTCTAGTCCATTTTACTGCTAGTCACTATGAAACCCTAATCAAGTCACTTAATCTCCTACCGTATTAGCTTTCTACTGATCAAACAAGAGATTAGTCCAACCTAGATGATCTTTGAGAGTCTGTATTTTCGCTAGTCTGTTATCAAATTGTTTGTAATAACTCTACTATAGAATACATACATACATATACTAGCAATATACACTTATACCAAAAATGACCAAACTCCAACATCTCATAAAGCACTCTTAAGTACTACAAATAATTCATGCTTCTTGCTAAAACAAATAAAGATTATAAAAATGAAATTCACAGGAAGATTAAATTACCATTAAACCAGTTCTTTCAAACTTCTTTGTCATAATTTTCATTTAAACTGCTTTGAGAAGACGAACTCACTCATTTGAATTTTTTCAAATGTGCTTTTACTTCCATTCACTTCTTCCTACCAAGTATTTCATACCCATTTTTTTCTTTCAATAAAACAGATTGGCTGAAGTATAGGGTCCACACAGGACAGGAGTAGGAAATAGGATTAGATATAGAATATCAACTCTGACACTTCCTTGTTGTCCATCCTTGGGCAAAAGATTTAATCTCCCCTAGTCTTAGTCTATCTACCTATAAAATGGGAATAATAACAATTACTCCAGTAACTTAAAAAGTTAAGAGTAATATATAGAATTTCTAGTATAATCTCTGGTACACAGGAGGTATTTTGTAATATCATTTTCTCCTGGAAAGGAACATTTACTTAACCTGAAAATTCTCTTCTAGATATGTGAGCATTAAAAATAATACCTATATTAAATATGCGCTATAGATACCCTAGAAATAATACATCAGATTACACTCACTCCATGCACTCATCAGACTAACTTGAGAATTCCCAGCAATTCAGCCCTAGCCAAACACTCATGCCAGATATTCACTTAAGATATCCAGTATTTGGGAAAGACAATAGAAGGAACTAATTTACTATCCATTCCTCAAGATGTCTGATCTCTAGACAATAAGACAAATGCTAAAAAGCAATATATTTTTATTATCTTAATTACCATTAGAAGTATAATTAAGTAGGTTATGCCTTCCACCTCTACAGACAGTTATTGTAAGAAGTGTTCACCTATGAGCAATATGCTAGTATTTTACAAAACCCTAGCTTAAAAATATGAATTTTAACAAAGCCTCTTATTTAAAGAATATTCATGATAATCCCTCTGAGAATATAGTAGTCCTATATATATAATATATATATATATATATTTCCTAGTCGGAAAAACTCTCATTCAACAGATCTGCTTCCTTTTCTCAAAGAAAGTGAACAAACATAAGTCATCATATTACTTCTGCCTTGGTATCTAGGAAGCTTAGAGCTGTATCTAATTTTTAAATGCAATAGCTACCTCATGTTTAAATTTCTGTCCCTATAAGCACCACAACTGGGGTTGCACTATCTCCATTCAGAATCTTTCAAATGGTTACTTTACTTTCCACCTTACACTTCTTCAAACATTCAACAGCATTTTTTTTAATCTAAACTTCTACTCCCAAGACTATGGAGTACATGTTTCCCTAATTCTCCTGCTAAGTAAACTATACATAGAAAAAATATAAGAAGACTCTCAAGTGAGGAGAGAATCAGAAGACTGCATAGGAAGCTGACAATTCAAAGAATGACATAGTGCTAAGCCCCGTGGGGTTTCTTTTTGCCTCATTTATACCAGAATGAGAGAAGACAAAAACTCTGAAATGCCAACAAGTACAGAAAGACAAAACCCAAAAATCTCTTCTCTCTAAAGCAAAATAAGTCAATGAGAGAAAGACAAATACCATATAATTTCACTCATATGTGGAATTTAAGAAACAAAACAGATGAACACAGGAAAGGAAAATAAAAATGAAATAAGATGAAAACAGAGAAAAGCAAACCATAAGAGACTCTTAACTATAGGAAACAAACTGAGGGTTGCTGGAGGGGATGTGGGTGAGGGGATGTGGGTGAGGGGATGTGGTAACTGAGTGATGGGCATTAAGAAGAGCACGTGATTTGATAAGCACAGTGTGTTATATGCAACTGATGAATTACTGAACTCTACATCTGAAACTAATGATGTACTATATATGTTAGCTATTTTAATTTAATAGAAAACAGAAATTATATAGAAAAACAAAATACAAAGAATTAAATGGAAATTTAAAAATTTTAAAACACAACAACTAAAATAAAAAAACTCAGTGGATGGATGAAACAGAAGACTAGAGAAGAGAGAGGAACAAGTCAGTAAAGTGGAAGACACAACAGAAGACACTATTCAATCTGAACAACAGAATAAAAAGAGACTAGGAACAAAAAAGTGATAAAATATCTAACATTTGTATAATCAGAGCTCAGAAATAGACAAAAAATACAGCAGAGCTGAAAAAAATACTGAAGGAAATAATTGCTGAAAACTGCCCAAATTTGGCAACAGAAATTTAGTTTTAAAAAACTGAACAAACTCCAAATAAGATAAATTCAAAGAAATTAACAAACAGATACATAATAAAACTTCTGAAACTGATCTTGAAAATGGTGACATAGAAACAATACATTATCTACATGGAAAACACTACAAATCAGCAAAATTCTTATGAGAAACCAGAAGGAAATACCACATTTTTATTTCAGAATGAAAACAACTGTCAAATCAGAATCCTATATCCAGCAAAAATATGCTTCAGATATGAAGGGAAAACCAAGACATTCTCAGATGAAGGAAAACTAAGAAAATTTGTTGCCAACAGGCCTACTGTAAAAAATGCCTAAAGGAAATGCACTATAACAGAAGGGAAATATTAGAGAACGGATCTTAGAACATCAGAAAGGAGGAAAGGAAATAAGCAAAAATAGAAGTAAATATAGACTTCCTTACTCCAGTCAAGTATGCTTAATAATTGAAGCAAAAATTGTAACACTATTTGATTTGGCTCTAAATCTAAGTAGAGGAAATATTTGTGACAATTATATTATAAATGGATGAGGGTAGAAGTGTGTAAAGGGAGACAAAGATTCTATACTTGTAATGATAAAATAATAACACTATAGTAGACTGTGGTAAGTTATGCATATGCAATAAGTAAGAAAAACAAAGAAGAAATAAAGTGGCAGACTAAAGTGACAATAATTAATTACATTCATGTAAAAGGTCTAAACACACCAAGTAAAACACAGACATTGTTAGAATGAGTTAGAAAACATGACCTAACTAACTATAGAGTGTCTTTAAGAAACTTATTCATAACATAACAATATGGACAAGTTAAAAGATGAGAAAAAAGGTATTTCATGAAAACATATTAAGAAATCAGAAGTGACTGTATTAATATCAGATAAAGGAGACTTTGGAGCCAAGGAAATTACCAGAGACATAGAACATTATCATTACTATGTAATGTTAAGGGGTCAATCTACCAAGAATACATAGCAATCTTAAATGTTCATGCACCAAACAACACAGCTGCAAAATATGTGAAGCAAACCTGCATGAAAAGATAGAATAAGAAAGAAAATATAACTGAAAGGTGATTCGGTATATTCACAACTGAAGTTAGATATTTCAACAGCAAAACAACTATAAAATCAGGATAGATACAGAAGAACTCAACAATGCTAGAAACCAACAGGATCTAAAATGGACATTTATAAAACACACTACCCAATAATAGTAAAATAAACATTCTTTTCAAGCAGCTACAAACATATGTGAAGATAGACCATCTATTGGCCTATAAAACCAACCTTACTGAATCTAAAAGAATTGAAATCATAGAGTATGTTCTTTGGCCACAATGGAATTACATGAGAAATCTTTAATAGAAAAATAACACGAAAATTTTGAAACACTTAACACTAAACAACAAACTTTTAAATTATCTATAAGACAAGAATTTTCAAGTGCAATTTTTAAAAATACATTTAATTAAATGAAAATTAAAGTAGACTTTATCAAAATTTGTGAGAATATCTGATGCAATGTTGAAAGGAAATTTTACAGCACCCAATGTACCCCATTTTAGAAAAGGGAAAGACTCAAGTCAATAAATCTAAGCTCTGGACTCATGAAACTATTAAAAAAAAAAAGAGAGAGAGATCATGACTTGTGCGGAAACTAAGAGATGACTGCTTAACCGACTGAGTAACCTAGACACCTCTCTATCAAATATTTAAAGAAGAATTAGCATCAATTCTACATAATCTCTTCCAGAAAATACAAAGAGAGGGAATATTTCACAATTCATTTTATGAATCTACTATTTTAACCTGATATCAAAACAAACATAATACAAAAAAACCCACAAGTAAGAATCATAAATATAGATGCAAAAATCCTCAAAATAGTAACAAAAAGAATTCAGCAATATATAAAAAGAATTGTATACCATAACCAAATGGAAATTAGGGATAATTCAATATTCAAAAGCTAGTAATTCCACAGGGGAGAATAAAACAGGGAGACTGAAGGGATGCCATGAATAACGAATAAAAAACTCTTTTTTTTAACTTTGCTCCTTTTCCAGCTTCTAGTCTTGCTCAGACTTGCACTCCCCACCCCATTCTACACATGCGTTGTAATACAAATAGCACTTGTCCTCCTTGTAACAAAGAAATAGTGATATCTTTAGAGCATTCCAGCATAATAAATAACATCTAAGGAGTGACTGGGCAGGGTCATTATATAGTTTTCCAAGACCACTGACTCAAAACACCTTGATGCCAAGACACCTGGCTTCAGGGAACGAATGACTCATGAAGGACACCTGCACTCTGTCCTTTTTCTGACCAGTTCCTGGATGCCTAAGAAGACACATGCGTGAAACTCCAACTGGCAATAAAAACGTCAGACCCCAAGCAAAGACAAGACTCATGCTCTTTTCCTTCCTGAGTTCTGATTCTCTTAGATGCTCTGTCCATCTGTCTCTCTCTTTCTCTCTCTCTATATATCTATATAGACACATATATGTATACAAACACAAATACATATACATCTATATATGTATGTGCGTGTATCTATATATATCTTCAATAAACTTTGCTTTCATTTAAAAACAAAAACAAAAAGCCAGTCAATGTAATTCACCATATTAACAAAGTAAAGAAGAATCACATGATCATATGTGCTGATGCAGAAAAATTATTTGACAGAATTCATCACCCATTCATAATGAAAACTCTCAGAAAAATAGGAATAGATAAAAACTAACTCCACTTAATAACAAACATCTCAAAAATCTACAGGTATTATTATATTCAATGATAAAAAACTGTCAAGAAATAGAGGTAGCAATAGGAATTCAGAGGAATAAAGGAAAGGGCCCTGCACTCAAGGCATACAGATGAAAAAAAAACAGGCAATCGGGGCAGCCTGGTGGCTCAGGGATTTAGCCCTGCCTTTGGCCCAGGGTGTGATCCTGGAGACCCGGGGTCGAGTCCCATGTCGGGCCCCCTGCATGGATCCTGCTTCTCCCTTTACTTGTGTCTCTGCCTCTCTGTCTCTCTCTATGTGTGTCTCTCATGAATAAATAAAATCTTAAAAAAAAAAAAAAGAAAAGAAAAAGAAAAAGAAAAAAAAAATCAGGCAATCACTATCCTGTCTAGGAAGAGCTATAACAACTGCATAAGGAAGAACACTGTGGTGATTTGATAGACGGTCATCTAATCCAATCCAGGTTTTCAAGGGGGGGGGGAAAGAGTTCACCAAGAGTGATGAAAAGGAGGAAAGAATTTCTAGAAAGAAGGAAAAACATCTACAAAGGCCCTTAAGATAGGATGCTTATCAGGACACAGTGGAAGCTTAAGGAGCCTTGATGAGCCCATGTCACTCAGATCTCAGTTCTGCAGATGGGAAAACACAGTTTTGTTTCATTCCATTTTGTTTTAAGCATACAAAGGATGTGAGCAAACTTCAGTTTTATGGTATAAAGATGTCCTTAGGGGTATGAAAGGTCAACATTAAGTAGTCAAAGAGAAGAAGGAGGCCTATTACAATAATCCAAGTAAGAACTGATGGGAGTATGAATTTTCTTCTTTAGACAGCCAGACTAAATCTCTAGGATTCTCAATCTATATTCTGGACTGCATCAGTTTCAAACACTATGGAGAAAAAAAAAGAAAAAAGGAGTTGTATCAGTGCCCTAGTCTTAAAGATAGGCCCGTAGCCAGGAAAATGGAAAAGTTGGGTGAAAGCTGGAGAATTTTAAGCTCAAAATTTAGTGTGAGACAGAAAGATAAATAAAGGATTGCATATTAAAAGACCAAGAGCCAATTTTAATTCTCTGATGGGAAAGTCACTAAGTCTCTGCAAGCCTCAGTTTCCTCACCCAGAAGATGAGATAATAAATCTCATCTTACATGGTTGTTAAGAGGATTATATGAGATGGTATGTATAAATGTGCTTTGTAAACTGAAAAGAGTGTGAGAAATTATAATGAACAACAATTACCCTTTTGCAAATGCTCTGTTTCAGACCATCTGCAAAACTGCTCTTGGGGCTGATATATTTCAACCTTGCTAGTTGGCAATTTCTTTTCTTGTCTTCAGTATCAGCAGGGATATACACAAGTGGAAGAGACAAAAGATGGAAAAAAGAAGAGAGCATTAACTACCATTCATGAAGCCTCTATGCACCAGGAATTGAGCCATGTGCTTTAACATGTATTATGTCATAATGTCTCTTCCATTTTATAGTCAAGAGAAGTCAGAAAAGTAGCTTGTCACTTTCACATAGCAGGAATTCAAAGACATTTGGATGTAGGAAAAATAAATACTATCTTATTTCCATTCTTTTGTTCTTGTCACCACACCAAATTGTTTCATTCCCAGGAGCTATGCTTAAGAATAAAGTAAGGCCATTTAAAACCACCATGAACCTGATATGTGACAATCTAAGTACTACCATTAGGTCCTTAAGTGGCTTACATGTTGCCTAACACAATATCTAATGCATAGTAGGTGTTACAACATATTTTTAAATACAAGAGAGATAGAATGAACAACAAACACATCAATAAATGAATTAGAAGTCCTTGAATTTCCCTAAATTAACTCATCTTTCAAACTATTTCACCAGGAATAAAGTACATATTATAGGCTGAACAAATAATTTTTAATGAATAAATAATGTCTTTTCCTTTTATGATTAAAGATGAGGTTCCACTAGGGAACTGTACAAAAAAGAGATCTTGTTACTGGTTTTCACACCTTGGCCTCAAAGATATACTAGTAGAGCCTATCCTGGGAACATGTGGAAAGAGAAGAGACGAGAAGAGAAAGCTATAGGATGCCAGTCTCTTCACACCAAAGAAGTGAGTGAGAGGACAGGAAACAAAAGGAAAACTGACAGGGAGAAAAGGTCAGAACAATGAAGATAAACTTCTGATCTTAATGATTTTTACCGAGTCCAGTAAACATATTGTAGAGCAATCCTGATTAGTACTGTGCACTCTCATCTTAGTGATCTCCTGATAGTAGTAGTAATAAAATATCACTTTATTATTTTTAAGGGGCTTTGACAATCATCTAATTTCCTTATTATGATTTTTTTAAAAAAGGCAGAGCAAGGACCATAATTTCCATGTTACTCATTGAACATGAGGCTCAGGGTAAAGTGAGACATCAACTACATATACAGCTAGTAAATGGCAGAGTTAGGATTTGAATCCAAGTTGTTTGTCAAATAGAGCCCTTTCTCCTATAGCATACAGACATGTATATTTGAAAAAATAGGTAGAGTATTCTTTCTTTCTCTCAAATTTTCTTCTCTTGTAATAAACATAGATTCAGAGAAAGCAAAGAAATACACTGGCTTCACTGACAGAACAGCACTTTCCTGTGCTGGGAGGCAAGTGGAAGGCCTCAGGATTTGGGTTAGAGTCCTTCTTGAACTTCACTAGAAGGAAGTAACTTGTTTTCTAGAATTCTATAACAATAAAAAAAAATATTTTATGTCCAAGAAGTTATGGTATTGTGAGACATGGTCTCAGAAGATTTGGATTTAAATCCTGGTTCAACTCTCCACTCTTTATCATTTTCTTTAAATTCAGTAGCATCTAGAAGTAGTGTGATATTAGAATGTGGTATGGTGTACATGTCCTTTCACAGTTTGCCTGTAGCTTACTTCTCTGGGATCATCTCTTATCATTCCTTCCCCTTGGCCCAAGGCATTCAAAGATCAAGACAAATCTGATTACTAGAAATGTTTTGCACATTGTTTTCATGGCTCCATGTTTTTGCTTATGCTATTTTTTCTCGGTCTCAAAGGGCCAACCTGTCATTTACCTGTCTTCTGCCTACCCCACTCACCTCTATAGAGAAATCCTACCCACCCTTCGTAATTTTTGCCAAATCCAAGTCCTCTGTAAAGTCTTTCTCAACTAGAGCCTAGACAAGCAATCAGTATGCATTATCTCACTTTAATTATAACATCATGGGAGATAGGAATTAAAATATCCATTATCAGATGAAGAAATAAAAATTCAAAAAAGTCAAGTGATATCACTTCTCTTACAAATCCAATAAGAGTGAAAATGGGATTTAAATCAGGTATGTGCATCTGAAAATGGCAGAAGTAGTGGGCAGAAGTTAGAGAGATAGGTTTCAGTTTAATGTAAGGAAGAACTTAACAGTCATCAGATCAACCCGACATCAAATGGACTGATTCTATAAAATGTGAGTTCCCTACCACCAGAGGCACCTAGAAAGAGGCTGAAAAAATAAAAATAAAAAAAATAAAAAAATAAAAAGAGGCTGAATTACCAGTGGGCCAGTTCATTTTAGAGGAATTCCTGCATTCTGAATTATCTTACAGCTATAAGATTCTTTATCAACATCCATGTGACAAAAACTAACAAAAATTGCTCAGAAAAAAATTCTCTTTCTCAGAATTCATCTCTCTCTTATGATCAAGATCTGTGAGGCAGGTTTTTTGACCAAAGATGCTATATTTTCATTTAGAAAGGCTCATAGAATAATTTAGTCCAATCTTTCTACTCCTTCATTTGATAAATAGGGAAAGAGAAGCCCGAGGAGAGGTAGCAAATTCTCAAGTTCAAGAGTGAACTATAGTCAAAACAGAAATTGGAATTAAGTTGTACTAATGCTCAAGTTGGTGTACTGTACTGAGTTGCATCTCTTCAAAAAGAACCGACCATGTACAGAAGACAGACTAGGTTACTCCTTAAATCAGTAGCTGCTGCTGTTTCGTTTCTTTTCTTTTCTATTCTCCTCTTCTTTTCTTTTCTCTTTTCTCTTTTCTCTTTTCTTTCTTTCTTTTTTTCTTTTCTCTTCTTCTTCTTCTTCTTCTTCTTCTTCTTCTTCTTCTTCCTCCTCCTCCTCCTCCTCCTCCTCCTTTGACATGTCACTATTTTCTTAATGTATTGATATAACAACATTTTCAACAATTACAGCTTCAAGTTATACTATGACCAAAAGAAGATAGAAACCATTCAATAATGCAAGTGACTTTGGGCTTATGTTGAGTATGGCTTTGTATTTTTTGTTTTGTTTCAAGTTTTTATTTAAATTCCAATTAGTTAATATATAGTGTAATATTATTTTCAGGAGTAAAACTTAGTGATTAATCACTTACATACAACACCTAGTGCTCAACACCGCAAGTGCTGTCCTTAATTCCCATCATCTATTCAACCCAATCTCTCACCCCTCCCCACTCTAGCAACCCTCAGTATGTTCTCTTAAGAGTCTATTTTGCACCTGTTGAAGGACATCTAGGCTCTTCCCATACTTTGGATACCGTGGACAACACTGCTCCTATAAACACTGGTATGCATGTAGGCACCTCACTCTTTAAAAGACAATTTCAGGGTTGTGCATGTATAGTGTTGCTATATGAGAGCAAGTGCCTCATTAAATTTTGTGCCCTTGACATCTTATTTACCTCACCTTGAGCCTACCCTGCTGCCCTGTCGCGGTAGGGATGTGATATATGGGAGGGGGGAAGGGAGAAGTGAGGAGGAAAGTGGTGCTAAGTGAGGATAAAGAGATATGTAGAAGCCATATCCCAGAAGGCCTCATACACTATGTTAAGAAGTTCGAACTTTATTCTGAGGGTAAATAATTAAAAAGAAAGATTTCTTGATAAGTCATTAAAAAGTTTCCACAGAAGAGAAACTTACTCAGAATTTCATTAGACAAACATCATTTTGCTATTGGGTGAGGAAAAAATGAAAGATCAAGATTCAGTGTGAACCAGTTAGGAAGTAAATACAATCCTTCAGGTGAGAGATGATGATGGCCAAGACTGGCATAAAGACAATGATATGGGGGAAAGGAGAAATGCTTCAGAGTTTTTTTTTTTAAAGATTTATTTTTATTTATTTATGATAGACTTAGAGAGAGGCAGAGACACAGGCAGAGGGAGAAGCAGGCTCCATGCCAGGAGCCCAACGTGGGACTCGATCCCGGGACTCCAGGATTGTGCCCTGGGCCAAAGGCAGGTGCGAAACTGCTGAGCCACCCAGGGATCCCCAAATGCTTCAGAGTTATTTAGGAGGTAGAGTCAACAGAACTTGGTGATGAATTAGATGTAGACAGTAGTTTACAAAATCATGAAAAATGTCAACCAAGTTTTTAGCTTGTACAACTATGTACATTATGGCTTCATGTCCTGAGAATAGGATATAGTGGAGGAAAAAAGTTGAAAAGAATATTATGACTTCAATTTGGACATGTAGAATTTGAATTACCCACAAAATATCAAGTAGAACTATTTAATAAACAGTTGACTATATTAGACAGGAATTTAAGAGCATGATCTAGGCTGGAAATACAGAAGTAGAAACCAATCAGTCATGAAAGATACTGCCTGATAAGGGCATGCTGGTTGAAAGGGCCAAGGAAAGAGCCACAGAGAATGTCAGCATTTAAAGATTAAACGTAGTATAAGAAGCCAGCAAAGTCTGAGAAAGTCTGTCCAGCAGGGTAGGTAATCTTCACAGCCTCAAATAAGAAACCTTGGTTGGTCCTGACTTGCACACAGCTCACAACTATGCCTCTTCCTGGAATGCAGGATCCATCCTGGGATCCATTCCATTACTTCGTTCATGGCTCTTTTTGTGAAATGTGAAGCCTCATTTGCCTGAAATTCCTTTTTCTAACCTGCATCAATTCCTTGCCTTTTGCCTTAGTGCCTATCTTCATCCTTGCACTAGCCTTGTATATCTGATGTTTGATCTTCTCCTTCTGGTTCTGACTTTGTCCTTTATGCTTTGTTGCAATTTTGATTATACTCCTAAACCTCATCAAATTCTCCTATCAGGTTTGCCTTGACTCAGATCAGATAACCCTTTCACCAAGTACTAGGCCGAGCATGAGTAGCATTTCATCATTATCATTAGGAGTTCATGAACAGCTACTGCTTTCATAGTCCCTTTGGCTTGTTCATTACACATCTACTTAAATAAGTCCATTCCACTGAGCTCACTTGCTGGAGATAACTCCTAATAGGCAAAGCAGAATGACAAATGCTTAACTTATATAGGTAAGTTGCATTAAGTTCTATCTGAATTATACATAAAGTAGAGAATATTAAATAATGAAGACCACCAACAATTCTAAATATAGAGAGAAGGTAGCACACGTGTATGTGTGTGTGTGTGTGTGTGTGTGAATCATTGTTTAATGAGCTTAAAAGGCCTCCAGGAGGGCATCACAAATTCATACTTTTTTTTTTTTCAACTTGAATCTGGGTTGGTACAAAATACTGTAAAAAAGACAAACTTCTGATCTGCACTTTTTCTGTGGGACCCTCTCTATAGGAAGGTCAAACTCTAAGAAAAGCTGATAAGGATATTTGGATAATAAGCTATTGATTTAATAAAACTACAATGAGGTATCACCTCACCTCTGTCAGAATTACAAAATTTAACAACACAGGAAACAACAGATAATGGCAAGGATGTGGAGAAAGGGGAACCCTTTTACACTGTTGGTGGGAATGCAAACTGGTGCAGCCGCTATGGAAAACAGTATGGAGATTCCTCAAAAAGTTAAAAATAGAATGACCCTATGACCCAGCAATTACACTATTAGCTACTGCAAAGGATACAAAAATACTGATTCAAAGAGACACATACACCCCGAAGTTTATAGAAGCATTATCAACAATAGCCAAATTAGGGAAGTGGCCTAAGTGTCCATCGGCTGATGCATAGATAAATAAGTTTTGGTACACACACACACACACACACACACACACACACAATGGAATACTACTCAGCTATCAAAAAGAATGAAACCTTAGCATTTGTAATAACATGGATGGAACTAGAGGGTATTATGCTAATAAGCAAAATAAATCAGAGAAAGACAAATACCATATGATTTCACTCATGTAGAGTTTAAGAAGCAAAATAGATAAAC
The DNA here is from genome assembly GCF_018345385.1 of Vulpes lagopus. Classification (NCBI taxonomy): domain Eukaryota; kingdom Metazoa; phylum Chordata; class Mammalia; order Carnivora; family Canidae; genus Vulpes; species Vulpes lagopus. The sequence goes on from NC_054846.1 coordinate 52,435,950, forward strand.
ATAGGAGAAGGGAAAGAAAAATAAAATAAGATAAAAAAAGAGAAGGAGGCAAACCATAAGAGACTCTTAACTATAGGGAACAGAGGGTGGTTGGAGGGAAAATAGGATAATTGGGTGATGGGCATTAAGGAGGGCACTTGATGTAATGAGCACTGGGTGTTATATGCAACATCACTAAATTCTACCCTTGAAACTAATATGTTAACTAAATTGAACTTAAATAAAAAATTTTTAAAAGAATGAGGTGCCTAGGTTATAAAATTTAAGAAGGCACAGCTATCCAACAGCAAGTTTTTTTTCTTAAACTCAATTTAAGAGATGATAAGACTAAAACTCAGAAGTTTAATTTTAAATTGTCCAAGGTCACACAGCTAAGAAGTATAAGACTTAAATTCCAAAACCCTTTGCTTTTCATACTATACCATATTACCTCCAATTTTTTTCTTTTTAAAGAAAGAATAAATTAATAATAAAATATGAGCTAGGGTACAAAACTACAGTTACCCATATCTATAAGGAACGTTTCATTAATACCCGATGAGCTATAATGGGATGAGGGAGATATATTTTTAAGCACAGGAAATTTTTAGTTTACTCTCTTCCTTTTCAAATCTCTCTGTGGAAACACTGAGATTGTCAGAAACTCCTTGCTTCCATTCTAGGAAAATGTATTTGCATTCATTTAAAAATAAATTAGTGACTACATATGATACCTCTTGTAGATTAGTATGGATTGCATTAACATTAGCTTGTCAATTTTCTCAAAGGATTTGTCAATCATGCTTGTTATAAAATCAGAATATACTAACTCTTGGCTCTGTTTTCATCATACCATAAAATTTGGTACATCAAAATACATTCCCTTTATTCAAATCTGAGGGAAGAATTTCATGAAAACATTCTTTTCATTTGATTAGCAATCGGAGGCCCTGCTATTAGAGCTGCTCTAGTCTGATGATTGCTTTGGAAGGATATATGGAGTATCATCTCTTCTCGCATTGCTCCAATTAGTCAGATCCCAGAGTCCTGATTATTCACACTGAAATCAGAGAGCAAATCAGAGTTCACATGCTCTTTCTCAAATGTGTGCCCAATTCACTCTCAACTACCTTTACAGAAAGAAAGAAAAAAAGAATCTTCACTTATTTTTCAGAAGTAATCTAAGAAGGTGCAACAATATAGATAGCTTGTTCTTTTAAAATAGTAATACTTAACAGATTAATGAGATCACCTCTCTTTAGTAAAGGGACCCACCCTCACCTGGTTTAAATACATTCGAGCCTCTCATATCATGCCACAAAGAATCTGGAAAAGCAAGCCATAGGGAGAAAGCTCCTCCTACTTTATGAATCCCAACGCATTAAATTCCCTTAACCAGGGGATCCCTGGGTGGCTCAGTGGTTCGGCGCCTGCCTTTGGTCCAGGGTGCGATTGTAGAGCCCCGGGATTGAGTCCCACGTCAGGCTACCGGCGTGGAGCCTGCTTTTCTCCCTCTGCCTGTGTCTCTGCCTCTCTCTGTCTCTCTCTGTCTCTGTCTCTCTCTATGTCTATCATGAATAAATAAAATCTTTTAATAATTAATTAATTAATTAATTCCCTTAACCAGTCACTCTCCTTATAAGATCCTACTACACTCTTCTTATAAGATCCAGTGGTACTTGGCTCTCCTCAACCATTTTTCAATGTTTCCTGCCTTCCCACCTCAGATTGGGGACGTATTCAGGCCTCTCTCTGTCTCATTGCCCCAGTTACCTAATTCATTCATGGTCATGCATTTTCCTTTGATTTTAGCATTACTTTCACTTTCAGATGAAGAGAAATCTCAGGGCTAGCCCCTATCTCTGGAAAAAAAAAAAAGCCTGAATAAATAAACATTTCTTCATGTGTTACAAACATGTCCTGGAAATCTGAGGGAAAATAGTACATTTCTTTTTTTTTTTTTTAAATATTTTACTTATTTATTTATTTATGAGAGACACACACACACACACACACACACACACAGAGAAGCAGAGACACAGGCAAAGGGAGAAGCAGGCTCCACACAGGGAGCCCGATGTGAGACTCGATCCCGGGACTCCAGGATCACGCTCTGGGGTCTGAAGGCAGGTGCTAAACTGCTGAGCCACCCAGGGATCCCCAAAAAGTACATTTCTCACACAGAGAATCAGGTACCCTTTGCTCCATGTATTTGTCCTAAGCTAAGAAATAGGGATATATTTTTTTCTGTTGTGAACAATAGTTGCTATAATTCAAGCTGTGATATAAAAATGAAAAAATACAATCTTTGCCCCCATGTAAGTATAAATGTTAGAAAAACCATAAGTCAAATGTGAACAAAGATATTCAGTTCAATAAAATACCTGGGAAAATTTAGAAAATTAATTAAGTTCAAAAGCAAGCAGTGGGGGAGGTAGAGAAGGAGAGGTGGAATTAAGATTTATGAAAGCCCTAGTAAGTGCCAGGTATTATACTATGAGTTTTACTCAGATTATTTCATTCTATTCTTAAAATAATCTTGAGACATTCAAAAAGTTTAAGGAACATCTAACATTTACACTGTATTTACAATGTGCCTGATATCACACCAAATGTTACGCGCATTATCTTATGTTATGCTAGGATAACTAAATGCTGTAGGTACCACCACTATCACTGTAGTTTTACATATGAAAAACCTGTGTTTTAGAAAAGTAACTATCTGAGTAAGGTCAGGCAGCCAGTAATTGGTAAAAGGCAAGATGGGAACCTTGGCGCTTTTGACCACCAAACCCATGGTCTTGACTATGTAATCGAAGGACAGATTTAAACAATTAAATAAAAGCAAAGACATCAGGAGTAAGTAGAACCACAGCTACAATAACACAAACTTCAGAAACCTTTTTTATGTCTAAAAAAATCTAAATTAAATAACTCTGAACCTCAATACCAAAAACTGTTGTTTTCAAAACCCTGACATATTACATTTGTTTGAATTTTTAAAACTTTGTTATGAAATGTTTAAATACACTGACACTCCAGATTTTAACTCATGTTAATATTTTCCCAAATTCAGATCTTTAAAAACAAATAAAAATATTAAAGCTTTTCTTAAAACCATTTTTCCCAGAAAATCATTCACCTCCTTTTTTATCTCTGAAATAACTACTATTTTGCAGTTGCTATATATTCTTCATCTATACATTTTTGTTCTTTTAAAAATTCATAATTCTTGTATATTAGCCTAGAATTCAGCAGCCTGAATTCCAACAAGCCTATTGCTCCTAACAATTAATCAGTAGATTATTCAATTTGTTTTCTCTTGGATTTTCTCTGTAGATAATCATACCACCTGTAAGTTACAAGTAATTTTGTTTTTCAAAAATTATATTTCTAGCTGCTATATCTTATACATACTGGCTAAAGCCTCAGGCGTAATGTTGAATAGACATGTGAGCAGCAGACATCTTTAACTTGTTCTTTTTATTTTAAGAAAAATGTTTCTAAGTCTTCAATAATAATTTTGGGTCTTAATAGATAATTATATATCGTTTAAAGAAACTGCTTTCAATTTCTACTTTCCTAGAAGATTTAATCATAAACAGTTATTAAATATTATTATGCTTCATCTATTGAGATTGTCTTATGGGTTTTGCTACTTTAATCTGTTAATGTGGCAAATTAAACTGGTTGACAGGCACTGAGGGGGGCACTTGATGGGATGAGCACTGGGTGTTATCCTATATGTTGGCAAATCGAACTCCAATAAAAAATATACAAAATAAAGAAAAAAAACTAATAGTAATTAAAATATCCTTGAGTTTTTTCATATATCCTACTCCTTTTTTAACTATGTTATTATGTACACTGCTGTATTTTTCTGTACATTGACAAATTTGGTTTGTAGACATTTATTTTGGATTTTTGTACCAATATCTATAAGGGGAATGGAACTAAATTTTCCATCTGGTATCATTTTGCCTGGTTTTGTTTATAAAGTTTTATCATCCTCTTCAAATGAGTTGAGTCTGGTTTTATTTTTGTTTTAACTTGCAGATGGACCTACTTCAGATATTAGAGAACATCAAAGCCAACAAATCCCAAATTGTATATCTTGGAGATTTGACCTTATTTCCTTAGTTCCTATCTGAAAAATCTTGGGGAATAACTGAATTATTCTGCTTGAATCAACCAATTGTGGTTTAGGCAGCTACTTTACAAACCATATGGATGGACAAGAAAAGAAGCATTTTTAAGAAGAAAGAAAGGATGCTAGGGAGAAGTATTGTAGCTGTCTACATGTCTTCCAAGTTCAATTCTGAAAAGAAAGCACAGTAAGAACAAATATCTGATTAAAAAAAAAGAGAAAGGGAACTGAAGCTTACCTACCTACCATCTTTTTTTTAAGATTTTATTTATTTATTCATGAGAGACATACAGAAAGAGAGAGGGGCAGAGACACAGGCAGAGGGAGAAGCAGGCTCCACACAGGGAGCCCGACATGGGACTCCATCCCAGGCCTCCAGAACCACACTGTGGGCCAAAGGCAGGCGCTAAACCACTGAGCCACCCAGGAATCCCCTTACCTACCTACCATCTATAGTAGTAGTAATTCAACTAATTTTACCTGAGCCCTGCTTCTCTTAGCTATAAGAAGAGAAAATATCTACTTCAGAGACAGGTAGAGTTGAATAAGCAAATCTATGAGCTTCTTGAGTAGAGATGCCATGTCTGTATTTCCAGCACTGTACACAGGAAGCTCAGTGACAGGTGAATGAATGATTGCTAGAATGCATAACTCACTTAAGGCACCCAACCCTGGGCCAAAAGCAATCCCAGCTACATAATCAGTACTTAGTTCTTATTCTGTGTACACTCTCAAAAACGCACACAGTAACATTGGTTTTAATTGCTTTAAAATGCCTCCTGCCTCAGATATTTTTTAGGACTTCCCCAAAGATAAAGCCCTTCTAGTTGTAACCAAAGCTCTGAAAATGACTAGGTCTCCCTTCCAGCTTACCCACACTAAATCACCAAATAGTGTGAAGAGTAAGTGCAAGAAAAGGGAGATAGTTCTAAATTGAACATCTTCTCTGTCTCCTTCTCTTCCAAAAACAAAAACAACAACAACAACAAAAACAAACAAACAAACAAAAAACAACTGTAAGAAACTAGAAAAGCTGCACTGGATTTGAAATGCCATATTTGACCTTAGTTCTGGACATATATCAAGTTTCAGTCATTTATCTTTTCCGGAAGGAATTCTCATGATTCAAAATCAGAAGACTGTGAGTATATGCAAAGGGCTAGACAGAAGCCAATGTTTAATGAAACACTGGTGAAACCTTCCCAGAAAAGGCTGGCTTAGTCAAGTTAATCGAATCTCTTGTGAAAGCAAATTTGCTACAACAACAGCAGCTGCCATTTATTGAGCACCTTCTAGGTGGCAGAGCCAGGATTAAAATCCAGATCTGTCTGATGCCAAAGCTCATGCTCTTTCCAATATGCAATATTGCTTTCTAATCAAAACAGCTCTGAATTTCACTAAAAGGCTTTCTTGCCATTGCATCTGTGCTCATTTTATCACATGTAGGTTTAGTCCCTGTATTGATAGGACTGTCAGACTTCAAGTCTCCATCACTGTATGAGTTACTTAAGTGAGTAGATACTAGAAGCTTCCCAAGATAGGCAGAGCTATTATATCAGACCTACATCCCTCATGGGATTCATGAGCTGAGTCCTGGTAATTAGCTATGAATGAACTGTGGAAGTACATAGCAGAACTTCAATGTCACAGAAACTTAGAAAAGCAGGTTCATATTTATTGTCCATTTACAATGTACCAGAATTTATCCTAAGCACTATTATCCATATTTAACATTCATTACAATTTTCTTCAGTAATTCTTATCATTTTATAGAAATAACCACACTAAGAGAGATGAACATAGAATTTCTAAGCATGAATAGCATGACTGGAAACCAGATTATTATGCTTATTGAATCCAAACTTACCCCTCACTTCTTCCAGAAAGATTTGAGTGTCACTAAGGAAGGGGAAAATGGGAAAGATCAATGGAGAAGGCAGATCCTAGAAGCAGATAAGGAAAGGACAAAGTTCCTAAAAAGCTCCATTAGTCATTAACAGGTGTGATCAAGTTGCTTTCTCTTAAAATATAAATTAATAGATTAATTAATTAAAAAGATTACACCATGGTCAAGCATTTATTATTTGCAAAATGTTTTCACCATTCACTCTTCCCATGCATCCTATACAAACCCCAGATCCTCAGTAAAAGAAAAATCGCTCCAATTATCCCATTCCTCTTTAATCAGATATGCTTGGAAAATTTTAGTTACATTAAAGAGAAATCAATAAGGGATGCATTTCTAGGAATGAGTCAGAGATGGCAACCTCAGCTTTGGACTATCAGCAGGAAGGACAACTCAAAATAAATTAAAGGTAAAAAGAACTGATAAGAAACAAGTTAACATAAAAGAAAAAGGCATTTTTATGACCTAGAACTGAGACAAAGAAGAGAGACAAGGAGGAAATTATCATGACTGAGTTACATGAAGCTGGGGTGACTCTGGGGGTCAGGAAGGCAGTGAGTCATGGAGACTACCAGGGCTATATAACCAGTTTTTGTTTTCTGAACCTTGAGACTAGCTAGCTTGACCTCCACTAGTCAGGATACTGATCTACAAATATGGAGTAGAATATTGGTCTCTGCCTTGCTATGAAACTAACATGTTGGGGAGACAGGTTAGTTCTGTTACTGTAACAACTGAACCCACAAATCAAATAATAGCCTGTTTGTCACAGTTACCACCACAAATTAACAGATTGCTCTTGCTCAGTAACTTTGTCACAACATGCAGTTTATTTTATTTGAGCAGATATGAGTAAACATCACTCTGAAAAAAAGATATTGATAATGGGTATTTTTATTTTTTTAATTTTTTAATTTATTTATTTTTGTTTTTTTTTTTAATGGGTCTTTTTTAAAATGAAGGAGGAAGGGATGGGGCAAGATGGCAGAGGAGTAGGATCCCCAAGTCACCTGTCCCCACCAACTTATCTAGATAACTTTCAAATCGTCCAGAAAACCTATGAATTCGACCTGAGATTTAAAAAGAGAACAGCTGGGATGCTACAGAGAGAAGAGTTTGCCCTTCTAATAAGTACAACTTGTTTTTGGCCACTCTACACTGAGCAAAATGACTAGACAGAAGAACTCACCACAATAGAAAGAATCAGAAACAGAACTCTCTGGCATAAGTTACAGAATTTGGATTACAATTCCATGTCAGAAAGCCAATTCAGAAGCAGAATTATAAAGCTACCGGTGGCTCTGGAAAAAACCATACAGGATTCAAGAGACTTCATGACTGCAGAATTTAGATCTAATCAGGCCGAAATTTAAAAATCAATTAAATGAAATGCAATCCAAACTAGAGGTCCTAACGCCGAAGGTTAATGAGGTAGAAGAAAGAGTGAGTGACATAGAGGACAAGTTGATGGCAAGGAAGGAAGCTGAGGAAAAAAGAGAAAAACAATTAAAAGACTATGAGGAAAGTTTAAGGGAAATAAATGATAGCCTCAGACGGAAAATTTTACCTTTAACTGGGGTTCCGATGGTGCCAAAAGGGACAGAGGACTAGAAAGCATATTTGTTTTTTGTTTTGTTTTGTTTTGGTTTGGTTTTTACAAAGCATATTTGAACAAATCATAGCTGAGAACTTCCCTAAATTTGGGGAGGGAAACAGGCATTCAGATCCAGGATATAGAGAGATCCCACCCTAAAATCAATAAAAACGGTTCAACACCTTGACATTTAATAGTGAAACTTGCCAATTCCAAGATAAAGAGAAAATCCTTAAACTAGCTAGACACAAGAGATCCCTAACTTATAGGGGGAGAAAAATTAGATTAACAGCAGAACTCTCCACAGAGACCTGGCAGGCCAAAAAGGGATGGCAGGATAAATTCAGGGTCCTAAATGAGAAGAACATGCAGCCAAGAATACTCTATCCAGCAAGGCTCTCATTCAGAATAGAAAGAGAGATAATGGGCTTCCAAGATAGGTAGAAACTGAAAGAATATCTGACCGCCAAACTAGCTCTGCAGAAATATTAAGGGGGACTCTGTAAAAGAGGATGTTCAACAAATAATCCAGAAAAATAGGGACTGATTTGGTATTATGATGACACTAAATTCATATCTTTCAATACCAACTCTAAACATGAATGGGCTTAATAATCCTATCAAGAGACACAGGGTTTCAGACTGGATAAAAAAGTGAGACCCATCTATTTGCTGTCTACAAGAGACTCCTTTTAGACCTAAAGACATCTCCAGTCTGCAAATGAAAGGTTGGAGAACAATTTACCATTCAAATGGTCCTCAAAAGAAAGCAGTGGTAGTAATCCTCATATCAGATAAATTAAAGTTTATCACAAAGACTGTAGTAAGAGATGAAGAGGGACACTATACCATACTTAAAGGGTCTATCCAACAAGAAGACCTAACATTCATGAATATCTATGCCCCTAATGTGGAAGCTGCCAAGTATATAAATCAATTAATAACCAAAGTTAAGACATACTTAGATAATAATAAACTGGGAGACTTGAACACAGCGCTTTCTGCAATTGATAGATATTGTAAGCAAAACATCTTCAAAGAAACAAGAGCTTTAAATGATACGCTGGACCAGATGGATTTCACAGATACATACAGAAATTTACATCCAAATGCAACTGAATACACATTCTTCTCAAGTGCACATGTAACTTTCTCCAGAATAGACCACATAGTGGGTCACAAATCAGGCCTCAACTGACACCAAAAGATTGGGATTGTCCCCTGCATATTTTCAGACCATAATGCTTTGAAACTTGAACTCAATCACAAGAAGACATTTGGAGGAAACTCAAACATGTGGTGGCTAAAGAGCATCATGCTAAAAGATGAAAGGGTAAACCAGTAAATTAGAGAAGAACTAAAAAGATTCATGGAAGCTAATGAAAATGAAGAAACAACCCTTCAAAATCTTTGGGACACAGTAAAAGCAGTCCTGAAAGGGAAATACATAGCAATACAAGCATCCTGCCAAAAATTGGGAAAAACTCAAATGCACAAGCTAACCTTGCACCTGAAAGAACTGAGAAAGAACAGCAAATAAAACCTACAGCAAGCAGAAGAAGAGAGTTAATTAAGATTTGGGCAGAACTCAATGAAATAGAGACCAGAAGAACTGTGGAACAGATCAACAAAACCAGGAGTTGGTTCTTGGAAGAATTAATAAGAGAGACAAACCATTAGCCAGCCTTATTAAAAACAAAAGAGAAAAGACTCAAATTAATAAAATCATGAATGAAAAAGGAGAAATCACAACCAATACCAAGGAAATACAAATGATTTTAAAAACATATTATGAACCATAGGCCAATAAATTAAACTAGAAGAAATGAATACATTTCTGGAAAATCACAAACTACCAAAACTGGAACAGGAAGAAATAGAAAACCTCAACAGGCCAATAATCAGGGAGGAAATTGAAGCAGTCATCAAAAACCTTCCAAGACACAAAAGTCCAAGGCCAGATGGCTTCCCAGGGGAATTCTAACAAACCTTTAAAGAAAAAACAATACCTATTCTACTAAAGCTGTTCGAAAAGACAGAAAGAGATGGAATACTTCCAAACTCGTTCTATGAGGCCAGCATCACCTTAATTCCAAAACCAAAGACCTCACCAAAAGGAGAATTATAGACCAATATCCCTGATGAACACAGATGCAAAAATTCTCAACAAGATACTAGCCAATAGGATCCAACAGTACATTAAGAACATCACTCATCATGACCAAGTGGGATTTATCCCCAGGATGCAAGGATGGGTCAACGCTCATAAAGCAATCAACGTGATAGATCATATCAACAAAAGAAAAAACAAGCACAATTTGATCCTCTCAATACATGCAGAGAAAGCATTTGACAAAATACAGCATCCATTCCTGATCAAAACTCTTCAGAGTGTAGGGATAGAGGGAATATTCCTCATCATCTTAAAAGCCATCTACGAAAAGCCCACAGCAAATATCATTCTCAGTGGGGAAGCACTGGGAGCCTTTCCCCTAAGACCAGGAACAGGACAGGGATGTCCACTCTCACCACTGCTATTCAACATAGTACTAGAAGTCCTAGCCTCAGCAATCAGGCAACAAAAAGACACTAAAGGCATTCAAATTGGCATAGAAGAATTCAAACTCTCTTTGCAGATGACATGATACTATACATATACATAGAAAACCCAAAAGATTCCACCCCAAGATTACTAGAACTCATACAGCAATTTGGCAGTGTGGCAGGATACAAAATCAAAGCCCAGAAATCAGTGGCATTTCTATACACTAACAATGAGACTGAAGAAAGAGAAATTAAGGAGTCAACCCCATTGACAATTGCACCCAAAAGCATAAGATACCTAGGAATAAACCTAACCAAAGAGGTAAAGGATCTATACCCTAAAAGCTACAGAACACTTCAGAAAGAAATTGAGGAAGACACAAAGAGATGGGAAAATATTCCATGCTCATAGATTGGAAGAATCAATATTGTGAAAATGTCTATGCTACCCAGGGCAATTTACACATTTAATGCAATCCCTGTCAAAGTACCATGGACTTTCTTCAAAGAGTTGGAACAAATAATCTTAAGATTTTGTGGAATCAGAAAAGACCCCAAATAGCCAGGGAAATATTGAATAATGAATATTGTGAGCTAGGGGCATCACAATGCTGGATTTCAGGTTGTACTACAAAGCTGTGGTCATCAAGACAGTGTGGGACTGGCTCAAAAACAGACACACAGATCAATGGAACAGAAGAGAAAGCCAGAAATGGGTCCTCAACTCTATGGTCAACTAATATTCAACAAAGCAGGAAAGACTATCCACTGGAAAAAGGACAGTCTCTTCAATAAATGGGGCTGGGAAAATTGGACAGCCACATGCAGAAGAATGAAACTAGACCATTCTCTTACACCAGACACAAAGATAAACTCAAAATGGATGAAGGATCTAAATGTGAGACAAGAACCCATCAAAATCCTAGAGGAGAACACAGGCAACACCCTTTTTGAACTGGGCCACAGCAACTTCTTGCAAGATATATCCACGAAGGCAAGGGAAACAAAAGCAAAAATGAACTATTTGGACTTAAGATCAAAAGCTTCTGCACAGCAAAAGAAACAGTCAACAAAACTAAAAGACAACCGACAGAAAGGGAGAAGATATTTGCAAATGACATATCAGATAAAGGGCTAGTATCCAAGATCTATAAAGAACTTATTAAACTCAACAGCAAAGAAACAAACAATCCAGTCATGAAATGGACAAAAGACATGAACAGAAATTTCACCAAAGACGACATACACATGCCCAACAAGCACATGAGAAAATGCTCCACATCACTTGCCATCAGAGAAATACAAATTAAAACCACAATGAGATCCCACCTCACACCAGTGAGAATGGGGAAAATCAACAAGACAGGAAACAACAAATGTTGGAGAGGATGTGGAGAAAAGGGAACCCTCTTACACTGTTGGTGGGAATGTGAACTGGTGCAGCCACTCTGGAAAACTGTATGGAGGTTCTTCAAACAGTTAAAAATAGAACTGCCCTATGACCCAGCAATTGCATTCCTGGGGATTTACCCCAAAGATACAGATGCAGTGAAATGCCTGAACACCGCACCCCAATGTTTATAGCAGCAATGTCCACAATAGCCAAACTGTGGAAGGAGCCTCGGTGTCCACAGAAAGATGAATGGATAAAGAAGATGTGGTTTATGTATACAATGGATTATTACTCAGCCATTAGAACGACAAATACCCACCATTTGCTTCGACGTGGATGGAACTGGAGGGTATTATGCTGAGTGAAATAAGTCAACCGGAGAAGGACAAACATATGGTTTCATTCATACAGGGAAAATAAAAAATAGTGAAAGGGAATAAATGGGAAAGGAGAAAAAATGAGTGAAAATATGAATGAGTGAAGCAGAACATGAGAGACACCTATCTCTGGGAACTGAACAAGGGGTAGTGGAAGAGGAGGTGTGCAGGGGGTTGGGGTGACTGGGTGATGGGCACTGAGGGGGGCACTTGATGGGAGGAGCACTGGGTGTTATGCTATATGTTGGCAAATCAAACTCCAAATAAAAAATATACAAAAAATTAAAAAATAAAAATAAATAAAATAGAATGAATGTGCACCCGAGTGGTTCAGTCAGTTGAGTATCTGAATCTTGGTTTCAGGTCAGGTCATGATCTCAAGGTCTTGGGGTCCATCCATGAGTCAGGTTGGATGCTCAACACAGAATCTGCTTGTCCCTTTTCCTCCCTCTCTGCCCCTCCCATTGGTTGTGCATGTGTACATGTGCTCCCTCTCAAATAAATATTTTTTAAGTTAAGATGATACTAGGAAGGATGGTTTATTTTTCCTGTAATCATAAATTTCCTTTATAAAGCCCAAGCATTTTTTGTATTCATTTTCTTTCTATTAATTTATTTAGCACCTTTACTGACTGCTTAGTGTGTACTATGGAGTATGTTAGGCGCTAAGGTACAAAGTGGGGATTGAAACATGGCCCTTGACCTTGTAGAGCATAACTTAGGAAGAAGGAGATAATCATATAATCAGACAAATATAAACAACAATATGTAGTAAGAAAGTGTGCAGAATAATTGAGAGCCTTTAACAGTGGGATAATTTAGAATTACTGCCAGGTTTATTTCAGAAACTGCCATTTCCCTTAGATATGAAAGTTGGGTGGTCATAATAGACAAAAGGTATGTCTGTAGGGGTGGTAAGAATGCTTTTCAGTTAGAGGGAGCAGCATACACAAAATTCTTGAGTCCAAGGCAGCATGGATATTTGAGAAAGTAAGAGGACCAGGGTGACTAAAGAGCAAGAGGAGAATGGTGTGAGAAGAAACCGAAACATATGTAAGTGCCCCCCACCCCAAACCCACAAGATCCTGTGGAAAGACCAGTTGCATTTCCCAAATCTTAGTCACTGGGTTCTAGTTTCATGATTTTTGACAAATCCCTGAATCATTTTGACAAAAATATTCTGTTTAAGTCAATCCCATTTTACTTAAATAAATTGCTACTGTATTAAGTACATAAAGTTTATTTCGAAAATGATAGGCTACTGCAGTCCCCCTCTTTTTTCAAAGAGCCAAACAAAGGGGTTTGTATATATGCTGGGGGTTAAATGGGGGAAGTAACAACATTCTTCTGATGATTAGAAAGGATCAGAGGCAGAGACTGGAAAGGGGAAGATAAGACTTAGGAAACAGAGCTACCCTGTCTAGCCCGACTCCCCCCTCCCTCCAGAGTTTACTCAGTCCTAATCTCAATTCTTACAGGACAGACTAGGATGTATTTTAATTAAGGGAGTTCATTTCCTCCTAACCTTTACCCAAATCTTAACAAATAAAATCCACAGAAGCTCACACTGAAATCCAAGTTTAAATTCCCAGTGCTAAGAGACACAATACAGTTTATGAGCTATGGCTTTAGCTCTGTAGGTCTATTTCTGGCTTCATCATTAACATGGTGAACATCCTTGCTTTGAGATTTTTAGTACAACTTTAATATACTTTAATTGTCATTTTTGTAGTATGAATTATCTTATTAAAATATAATTTTCACAGAGTTAAATTTATTTACTTAATTAGAGGCCTATTCTCTCCTCAATATGCACATTCTCAGAAGTCAACTCACATCTGGAAATGGGTGGAGGGTAATAGACCCCTTAGCATAATAACATCTAATTACAGGATTACATTAGTGCACTCAAAATCTGTAATCACATAAGATTTTATCTAGTACTAAGAAATCCTACGCTGATCTCTCAACACTGAAGGCCTTGAGGCATGAATGTTAAGACCATGCATGTTTTCCTGTGATCCATATATAGGATCTTTGATTCCAGAAGAAAAAAATCCAGGTTTAGAGATACTGATGCAATTATTCTGGTCAGTGATGAAGTATAAAGATTTCAGGAAATAACAATAATTATAACAAGAGTGAAAATCATGACAAGAATGTACAATAATAGAAAGTTTAATGATTTTATAGTGCTTTTCACATAAACTTTTTCCTTTGATCCTCACAATGATAAAAAGAGGGTAGAAATTAATAGTTTTACTTTATGAATAAAGAAATTAAGGATCAAAAAGGTTCATATTTGGGGGAGAAGCATAAAATATTCCCACGGAACAGAAGCAAATTTTAGAAAAGCACTTTTCCTGGTATTTCCTATGGGGGAAAAAATCAGACCTCAGGAAGTCTCTGAAACTCTTTAGCCTCAATTTCTTCATCTGTAAAATGGTCTAAATTATAGGGTATGGGTACAGAAGGAGAGAAGAAGACATTAAATTTCACTGCAGGAAAGAACTATTATGGTTAAAATGAGATCTGGGCCTCCCATAGACATTTATACACAGGACAAAAATTGCCACCAAGCCCAGACTCAGAAAATTGAAAGGTCTGTTCCACTGAGATCCCTTAAAATGCATCAGAGAAGGCAGCACAGTACAGCACAAAAATACAGCCATCACCATCAAACAAAAGTCAATTCTAAGAGATTCCCACCTCTGCTATGCAGGAATCATTTGATACTGGGTCTTTTTGATTCTCCTTTTCCTTATCTAAAAATGAGAATAAAAATGCATCTTTGCCAGGGATATAATAAGGAAAAAATAAATTAATGAACATGTCATATTCTACTACAGAGGTTGGCAAATTTTTCTTATAAAGGGCCAGGTAGCTGAAGTAAAAAATCAAGTATATTAGATAGGTACTTATGTAACAAGAGAGAAAACAAATTTCTACAAAACTTTTATTGGCAAACTGTAAAACAGAACAACAAATTGAATTCCGTTTTTTAAAAAATACAGGTTTAGGGGCGGCCTGGGTGGCTGAGCGGTTTAGTGCTGCCTTCAGCCCAGGGTCTGATCTTGGAGACCTGGAATTGAGTCCCACGTCAGGCTCCCTGCATGGAGCCTGCTTCTCCCTCTGCCTGTGTCTCTGCCTCTCTCTCTCTCTCTCTGTCTGTCTCTCTGTGTATGTCTCTCATGAATAGATAAATAAAATCTTAAAAAAATACAGGTTTAGTAATGAATAGAGTGGAATTTTCTATGGGGAGATAACAATTCACTAAGGAAGGGTTCAAAGCAAGTGCTGCCTATTATCAAATCAATTGCAAATATATATCTATAAAAATCATTTTTACTTAAGGGCCATACAAAATAGATAAGCTGGATTTGACCTGGGGCCATAGTTTGCCAACTGATTACTGAACTACTACACTAATGGCCCCCAATGAACCACACCTATACATATTCTTGCCACTGTACAGTCTTCTAGGCTGGCTCTGTGATGATGGGCTTTTAATTAACAGAATGTAGCAGAAGTGATGCTATGCAAGCTCTAAGCCTAATTTTTAAAAAGATATTATTATTATTATTATTTTAGAGAGAGACAGAGTAGGGGAGAGGACAGAGGGAGCGGGAGAGAGAATTTAAGCAGACTCCATGTTGAGCGTGGAGCCAGACATGGGGCTGGATCTCACAACCCCAAAATCACAAGCTGAGCTGAAACCAAGAGTAGGATGCTTAAGTGACTGTACCACCCAGTCACCCCTCTAGGCCTAATTCTTAAGAAAGCCTGGCAGCCTCCACTTTTACACCCTTGGTTATCTTTGGCCACCATGTAAAAAAGTCTAGCTACCCTGCTAGAGACGTCATGTGGGAAAGCCACATTAAGAAAGAGAAGTCCTAAGACAACAAGGAAAGAGACAGAATCAGTAATATTAGCATCTCAACTGTGCCTATTTCTCAGCCCTCAGATAGGACCAACTACCAGGCAAGTAAACCATTTTGGATGTTCCTATGCAGCTGAATCTAAGACCTGACCACAGCCATATGAGAGAGCCTATATGAGACCAGAAGAACCAACCAGTTGTACCTACTCAATACACAGAGGCATGAGAAATAATGAATCTGTTGCTTTAACCTGATAAATTTTGGAGTAGTTTGTTATACAGCAACAGACAATTGAAACAGTATATACGCTGCATGGTAAATAGCTAAGTTCCCTTTCTGTACCCACTTGTTCCACTTTTCAACATGATTACTCAAGCTCAACCTAACAAAGATACAAGGCACCCATAAACAAACCTCTCATGTAACTTGAGATATAGGCCGTATCACAGATCCAGCTCCTGGCATAGCCAAGTAACACTCCTCAAATATTCAGTTGTTTCCATACATTTCCCAACGTTTCTTACAGTTTGGTTTGGGTCATGGGACTAATTTAGGCCAATGGATTTTCAGGAAAATTTACATGTGTCACATCCAAGCTAAGGAAATTAAGAACCAAAACGCCCCCTCTGCCCCAGGGTACATGGAAACTTTATGTTGAGATAATGGCATCACCATATAGAAGGGCTAAGTCTCAACACAGATGTGAGACTTCACTCACCTAGGTCACACCAACACTATTTTTGCTTTGTATCTACATCATTCTGCTTTGCTGTGCTGCTTAATTAATCAAGTCTTAATCTAGACCTTCTTGGGAAGTTGCTCTGTTGTTGTTGTTGTTGTTAACTATCTAATAAAATATATACCAAAAAGTTCACTTATAATAAATATCCAGGCCATATATTTTCACAAAATGAAGACATTCATGTAACCACCACACAGATCAAGAAACAGAATATTATTCAGGCACATGGATGGCACAGCTGTTGAGCATTGGACTCTTGGTTTCAGCTCAGGCTATGATCTCAGAGTCATGAGATCAAACCCTGTTGTTGGACTCTGTGTTCAGCAAGGAGTCTGCCTGAGATTCTCTCTCCCTCTCCCTCTTCTCCTCCCATTCCTCTGTGCTGGCTCACTTTCTCTCTCTTTTTTTTCTCTCTCTCTCTCTCTCACATAAATAAATTTTTAAAAATAGAATATTACTAGTATTCCAGAACCACTCTACCCATCCTCATGCTCTCATGCCTTCTTCCAAGTATACTACAACCCTTACCTTTAACAGCAGAGATTAGCTTTGCCTGTTTGGGAACTTTATAATAACAGAATCATACAACATATACCTTTGCCCATCTGGCTTCTTTCAATCACCATGTGTTTCTTAGATTCATCTGAATTTGAATGTGATTAAAGCTGTAATTCTTATTTCTGTGTGGTATACCATTGCATGAACATACTATATTCATTTTACTATTGTTTAACATTTAAGTAATCCCTAGCTTTAGGTAATTACAGTTTAGAGAATAGTACAATGACCATTCTTTTAGATCCTTTTGTGAATATATGTATATATTTCTATTGGCATATAACCAGGAGTGGGCTTGCTGGATTGTAGGATTCAGGTTTAATAGGCATGGCTGGTTTTCCCACGTTGTTCTGTCAATTTCTATTAAGAGTGTATGGGTATTCTATTGTTCTATAACTTCACTAAGGCTTAGTATTTTCAATCTTTTTTATTCTATTTAATGTCTGAGGCTGCTGCCTTTTCAATTATTTCTGCCTCAATCATCAAGAGTAAAAATAAAAGTTTCTCTAAGCCTAGAGTTGGAAGCTAAGGAAATTTACCTGAGAACTCAGGTATTTCTTGGAGGAAAAAAATAATTATTGATAAATGTTTTTAAGTTCTTGCCATTGTATTTTATTATTTCTTAAAAGGAATCTTTTATTATTAGTTAAGTATTTAAGAACTTAATTTTCATGACTAGCAATGACTTTAAGAACAGACAGGAGAGGGCAGCCCGAGGGGCTTAGTGGTTTAGCACCACCTTTGTCCCAGTGTGTGATCCTAGGGCCCGGGGATCAGGTCCTGCATCGGGCTCCCTGCATGGAGTCTGCTTTTCTCTCTGCCTCTGTCTCTGCCTCTCTGTGTGTCTCTCATGAATAAATAAATAAATAAATAAAATCTTTAAAAAAATAGGAGACAGACTATAAGGATTCAGAATTTTATTACTTTATTTGCTCATGCCAACAATCCAAAAGGCAGGATTCTGGGTTTCAGAAGGGCTTTGTCACTAAATAACAGTTGTTCTTAAGGAAATCTTTTTTTTTTTTTTTTGTGGCTTTGATTTAGTAATCTATCAAATAGATATGATAATTGCCTTGCAATGTCACCTAATTCTTCATTCAATCCACAAATATTTCCTGAGTTATCTATTATGTGAAGGTTCTGAGTATACAATGGTGAGCAAAAATAGATATAGCCTCCATCCTCATGGAATTTATAGTGTAAACATTAATCAAACACACATATAGCCACAGGTCCCATAAATTAATATAAAATGTAAAGTAGGGGATCCCTGGGTGGCTCAGTGGTTTGGCGCCTGCCTTTGGCCCAGGGCGCAATCCTGGAGCCCCGGGATCAAGTCCCACGTCGGGCTCCTGGCATGGAGCCTGCTTCTCCCTCCTCCTGTGTCTCTGCCTCTCTCTCTCTCTCTCTCTCTATGTCTATCATAAGTAAATAAATAATTTTTTTTTAAATGTAAAGTAAGTTGTGAGCCTTAGAATCACAAAATCAGAACCTGAGAATTAAGACAGATCTTAGGAATCATCTAATACAATCCTCTAATCTCTTCTTCCAGGATACAGAAAATATGAAAGGATGTTTTTGAAAAGTTAAAAGTTTCAGGTAACTAAGAAGGGGCAACATCATCATTATGTAATTTCAGAAAGATTTTTCTGCTCCAACATTTACCATTTAGAAATTAAACATAGCTTGGGGTCAGCAACTATAACCTCTAATGTGACTCACATTAGAAAAATTAATCATGATAACTCATTAACCAAAATAAGGTAGGTTCTGATTGTGAATATTAGAGCCCAGAAGAGGGCCAGAAGTTCAGAAGAGAAATATATTTCATTGGCCCACAATGGGAAAGGCACCTAGGTCTCTTCAAAAATTTCTACATTTAAAATTGGCTTGGAACCTAGACATAGTTTGGCTTTTATTAGCTGAGTGCCCCTGGGCAAGCCTCTGGTTTTTCCTGAGTCTGAGTTTCCTCATCTGTAAAATGAAGGAATTGGCCAGGTAATATTTTATGGTTCTGACTTTCAATGACTCCACCAAGGCTAGTAGATCAGATGATGTCTCTTTTTATTAATAAACAGAAATAACACCAGTGAAGCAGAAAGTCATATAGATATGGGTTCAAATCTTTGCAGTCTCCTAACTATGTAACCTAGGCAAATCATTTACCCTCTTAGATCTAAGTTTCTTCATCTGTAAAATGAGAATAATAATGACCATATCATATGATTTTTGTGGATACTAAAAGAATTGAGGTATATAACAGCAGGCCTGGCATAAAAATAGTGTCCTTCCGTTCTCCTTGGTCTGTAGATTATAGTACTGATCACAGGCAATTTCAAGCTTCTGATGATATGATTCACTCTTGCCAGCAGGTACCATGTGTCCAAACCCAATGCTTCTCCTAAGATTTGAGGATGATAGAAAGAAGAAGGACATGGCTCCTGTTCAAAGTACCTATAATCCAGTAGGGAGTATGGACTAGATACACAAATACCCCAAACACAAGGCCAAATATGGTATATATTAAACTTGATGTACCAAACTCTGCTAGAGTTCAAATGAAAGAATGCACTTTAGGATGAGATGGCAGGGGGCAAGGGGATCAAAATTAGACTTCCTACAGAGGCTGCTGTTAAAAGAGACCTTGAAGGATGGGTTGGACTTTGACAGCTGGAGATGTGAGGAAAAGCACTTAAGGTGGAGAGGAAAAAAGCATACACAAAGAAGGAAGCAAAGTGTGGGGAAGAGTAGTTGTAGCTGAAGAATAACTAAGTATTCTTAAAATAATAATGGGTGTCTATATATCAGACCATGTATTAGGCATTTGCGAGCTCTATTTTCATTTACTTATTCAAGCAAATTTAGTATTCTCAATTTTTAGATACTTAAAAAAATAAATTACCCAAAGTTTTCACAGTCATTTAATGACAGAGCGGAACTATAAAAACATGTATCTGGGGGATCCCTGGGTGGCGCAGTGGTTTGGCGCCTGCCTTTGGCCCAGGGCACGATCCTGGAGACCCGGGATCGAATCCCACATCGGGCTCCCTGCATGGAGCCTGCTTCTCCCTCTGCCTGTGTCTCTGCCTCTCTCTCTCTCTCTGATATGATAGTGTGTGACTATCATAAAATAAATTTAAAAAAAAATTAAAAAAAAAACATGTATCTGTGACTCTAAAGATCCATGCTCTCTCTAAATAATGAGAAATATAGCTAAAAATAAGAACTGGATTGACGACAGGGAGTCCTCTAAATGCCAATGTGTAAAGTTTGCATTTTGAATTTAAAAAGATAGAGGGAGCCACTGAAGATTTCGGAGAAGGAGAAAAATGACACAAGATGAAGATTATCTTCCCTGAGAAAATGTAAAGAAAATAGTATAGCAAAATGTTTAAGAGCTTAGACTTTGTAGCTAAACTACCTGGTATTGAATCCCAGGTCTACCACTTACTAGCTGTATGGCCTGGAAGCAAATTATCTAAACTTTCTCTCCCTTAGCTTCCTCATCTGTAAATAAGGGTAATGATAGTACCTACCTTATAGTTGCGAGGATGAGTAAATTCATTTATACCTAGAAGCCTTAGAATACTTCCTGGCATACAGTAAGCACTTACTAAAGTGTGGCTGTGCTGGTTGTTACTGTTGCTATTACAGTTAGGGTAGAAGTCTTGCAACCTAATCTGACAAAGATTCAGCCTTCTACTCAAAGTTGAATAGAAGGGTTCATTGTATATTATCAGTGAGGGCAAGGCTTGCTTTCACAACAAAAGCAATGACAAAAATCCAGGAGGAATGATTAAACTAGATCACGGGGTAGATAGATCATGTAACAGCACCATCCACTAGTTTCTATCCCTAAGAATATTTAGGACCTGAGTCTCCTTAGATGGGGTCCAAACTGGCAGAATTTGCAGTGCAGCGGAGAGGAAATACCAAGTCAGGAGACTTGGATTCCACTTCCAAACCTGCTGTGACTCAGTCTTATTACCATTAACAGATAACTCTCCCCTTTATGTCCAAGAGTCCTGAGCTGTAAATAGAGTGAAGTTTGCCCTCCCATGATCATGAGATCATCATGAGAATTAAATGAGATATGAGATATGTAAAGCCTCTTTCATTTGAATGGTGCTATGGACCTAGTAGGCACCCAAAACACTGTTGAATAAAGTGCCTGTTATATTTGAAAAGTGGCATTTGGGAGGTAAGAAAAAAAAAGAAAAAGTGGTGGAGTAGGTCTGCACTTCAGCCTTCAGAAAAATAAAAAAAGTCTATATTGAAACAATTGTTAAAAATGTATAGGAGGAAAGAGCCTGAGCTTCCAAGCAAAGCAAAATTGGGTTCAAATGACAGCTACAGTGTTCATTAGCTATGAGATCTTAAACCAACTACCTGAGCCTCTCTTTCTTCAATTACAAAACTAAAATATTAATACTTCTCTAATAGGGTGGCTCTGAAAATTAAATGATAAAGTCCTAACAATACACGTGGCTCAGAGGTGAAACTCAGCAGGCACTACTACCACTACTACTATTAATAACAATGGCAGTTAACTTTAAATGACACTTACTACAAGGCACCATTCTAAACATTTTACATAAATTATCTCATTTAATCCTTATTTATTTAACAAAATAATAAGATTTGTTCTATTATCCCTCTGGATTTTCCTGATAAGGAAACAGAAACACAGAGCAGATAATCTTACCCTAAGTCACAGGACTAAAACATGACAAAACCAGAATATTGCTACTATTTTCTTTCCTCCATAATTTGATTTTTTAAAAACATCTTGTATAAGATTCCAAACACTTTCCCTCTCATTATCTCATTTTATCTTATCCTTAAAGCAACTTTGTGATGTAGATTGACCAGGGCTAACTATCCCCATCGCACAAATAGGAAAAGAGAAGCTTGAAGAAGATAAATGACTTATTCAATCTCACACAAACAATAGTCTCAACACAGCAGTGTGGCAGAACTGGAAAATGAACCCATGTCTTCAAAGTCCAACACTAGTCTGAATTCCCTACATAATATTCCAGAATGGAGACTTCTTCATTCAGACTCCTTATATTAATCTAAATTAACGATGTTTTGTTGTCACTATTATTTCTAAAATGCATGTACTGGGATTGTCCTTGAATCAGTGTCAATGAAGTTACTTGAAGAAGCTTTTACCGAGGGCTTGAAGAGGCTATGCTCATCTAGTTCAAATGATCAAGCTTCCAACCTCCTATCATTTAGCATTTAGGTTTCTCGTATGCATCAGCATGGATTACATTACTCATTAATGTGAACCAGATTTTCAATAGCAATGATTAAAGCCTATGTAAAGGAAGACATACTCTCAGTAAAAAAAAAAAAAAAAAAAAAAAAGGCAGCTACAAAATAATAGGCTTAACTCCAACTAGGAATACATTTTTACAACAGACAGGCCAGAGTTAGTATCCTGATTTGATCACTGTGTGACCATAAATTACTTGCTATACCCTTCTAAACTGCAGTTTCCTTATCTATAAAATGGGGATAATAACACCTCATCAGAGGATTTAGGAGGAGAATTAAATAGCAAAGTGTATGTAAAGTTATAATATATAGCATGCCTTTACCAAATGGTAGATATTATATCAACACAGAAATATGATAGTCTGCTTAAGATAATCACACTGATTAAATTGTTTCTCCCACTAAAATATAAGATCTTTAAGAAATATCCTCCACTTTGATAATACTTTACAATTCTCAAATAAGATTATTTGATTTTCACAATAATCCTGTGAGGACAGTATTATTATTTCCATTTTGCAATTTAAAAAGCTGAGGCTCATACAGGGTCAACGACTTTTCCATGGCCACCGTATTTGCCAGGAAAGAGGAGGCTAATGCTAAAGAATAAACACCCCCAAATCTCAGTGTCTTAACATAGAAAGTTGATTTCTAATTCATGTAAAATTCATTTCAGGACTCAGGGCAGCTATTCTCCAATGGGTAACTCATTCTACTAATGGCGAAGAAAGAGCTGTAAGGTCATTCAGGGACTTTTCTTTAACTCAGCATGGATATGACACATGTCACATCCCCTCCTCTCTACTGAGTGCAACTAGCCTCACAGCCCCACCAACTGCAAGACAGTTGGTCGGTCTATGAACCCAGGAAGGAGAGTGAGTTAGGACCAGATATCAGACAGCACCAATGAAGGCTGCTGAAGTCTCAATGATAGGAAATGGTGAAGTTGGAGTTTGAACTCAGTGTTTCTATTCTCTATTTTCAATATTATTTTCAATTCTATCAAAGTATTTTTCACATTTTAGAGAAAAGACAAAATAAAGACAAAAAGACACTTTCAAAGTTGCTATGGCTTACTTTATACTTCTCCACACTGCTTTTTAAGTAACTATCTATTCTGTTTCCCTATGCTGATCAGTTTGGATAAAAACCTAATACACTGCTACTGAGATACACTGGCTACAGCTTTCAGGAAAAATAAGCAGTTCACACAGACTATGATATATCTTCAGTAGAACAGACTTGCAGAAATTAAGGTAAATTCAGAGCCTGCATATCTACTGGTTGATTGTATCTTCCACTTTTACAACTTTTCCTATGTATATATAAAAACTTGTCCAAGAAACATTCCCTTTGTTAAAGATATTTCAATTCAACAGTCTTTTGATAATTGATCTACATTTTCTTCTTAATTTATAGGTGTTATAAATGCCAGTTTCAATTACATTTCAACTTTTCCTGCTATCCTGTTTCAACTGACTGCTTGACTGAAACATTCATCATTTAACAAATATATCCTGAGAATTTACTGCACATCAGACATGGTGGTGGACCTGGGCAGAACTGCTACATTCAGGGTGCACATTACATAAGGACCCACTATTATGGCAACACTGGCCCAAAAGGAAATGTGTCTTTCTAAGTCACACAAATGTTCATTAGAAGCTAGCTGCAGCCCTGATGCTGGGATAATGGAATGAATATGACAGTATCTTTACCTCCAAGGATATCACAGTGTAATGGGGAAGATATGTAAGTAAAAATGGAATTATACTACCAGGTCATAAATGTTATTGTAAAGAAAAGTCCAAGATGCTATGAGAACACAGAAAAGGAGCTTTTAACCCAGTCTGGGGGATCAAAAATTCTACAAAAAACATTAACAATTAAACTGAGCCCTAGGGGATTCCCTGGGTGGCTCAGTGGTTTAGCACCTGCCTTCGGGCCAGGTGTGATCCTGGAGTCCAGGGATTGAGTCCCACGTCGAACTCCCTGCATGGAGTCTGCTTCTCCCTCTGCCTGTGTCTCTGCCTCTTTCTCCCTCTCTCTGTGTCTCTCATGAATAAATAAAATGTTTAAAAATAAATAAATAAACAAAAAAACAAACAAACTGAGCCCTAAAATGAGGTGCTAAAGGAATGCTTTGAGGTTAAGACAAGGAATGATACCTCCCACAGAAAGGAAACAATATGGGGGGAAAACAGAGGAAAGAAGTATCATTGCATGCTAGAGGAAACTGCAAACATCACTATTGGATAAACACTGAGTTAGGAATGTTTCTCACATAAGGTAAGAGAGGAAAGGAAGTAATCAGGGACAAATACTAAAGGTCTTGTTAAAATAAGGAGCTCGTTTTATAAATAAGGTAAGAAACAGGAAGTCACTGAAGGAGATAAAACAGGAAGGCACATGTGATTAAATTTGCATTTTATAAAGACTATTTTGACATGGGGAAGTGCTGTGTCTAGGTATAACACCATTAGAAGTATTTCAAAGAATAATTTATTAAGTAATCCAATTTGAATTTTCAAGTCAGAGAGAAAAAAAGAATACCCTTAGAAATGTTCATATGACTCTCACTTTGCTAGGGATGGATGCCAAGTAGACAGACATTCCTATCAGTGATGCAGACTCTTTTCTGAATGACTTTATAAAGCTCAAGCTTGTTTCATAAAATAAAAACGATAATCGAAACATAAATTTTAATACAATAGGCCGTATTTCAACAAATTCCATTTACATTACTCCTGCATAAGGCATTATTTATGGTGGTGCATGTACACCTAATCTCGATGTTGTGAAGGTGACCCAGGCATAGTAGGTGGGGAAAGGAGCTGAGCCAGTGAAACCATTTACACATCACCTCAAGTACATATTACAAGCTCAGCTCTGCATGAAGGGCAATTTGGACTGTGAAGAAACACAAGACTAAATTGAGGACAATGAGACTATTGAACTAAGATATCTAGTACCAAGGCCCAAATTCCATTCACAAACGAAAACATGCTCCAAAAGCAGAAAATAATATGAATTCTAAAACTCTTTGGAGATCAAGGCGAAAACCCTAGTGTCACCAGGATGGAAATAGGTATTACTCCTAGTAATCATAGCATGGTCCTAAAACAGTATTTAAAAGCTGAATTTTCAGATGACACCAAAATGTCTTATTCTTTCTCCCCCATGCAGGTTTTTGCTGAAATGATCAAAAGTTCAGTGACAATGAGACAAGAGACAGTGACAAGTTCAGTGACAAGAGAATGGATCAAAGAAGCATTATGGCAAAGGAGAATGAAGACCATTCATTATAACTCATTCACTCAATAAATATTTGTAAAGTTCCTACTACTATAAGCCAGGTACCATGCTAGGAACTTTCACAAGTACTATCTCATTTAAAAAGAAATATTACTAATCCTATTTTGCAGGTAATGAAACTGAGGGAAGTAAAGCTTAAGACTTAGAGAGAGCCTACATTAAGTTTTTCTTTAAGCACAAAGTATTCCTTTACCACAAAAAGGGGAAGAGTTGAATTTATTAGAAGTATTCAATGTAACAACATTTTGATGACTACTGGAAGCATTTAAGTCATAAACATATACAGACTATTTTAAAAGGTAAATATACCAGGGAAAACTGCTTCTACCTTTCTTACCAATCTAATGTTGAATCAGACTTAATTATTTTAATACTTCCTTGTTACAAACACTGTTCCTTTCTCAGCAATTTACCTATTTTGCTCACATTGAGTCATATTATTTGTTCATTCATTCATTCATTCATTCATTCCTTCTATAGATATTAACTTGGAGTCTATTAAATGCTAAGCTCAGTGCTATGTATGACTACAATGGAACATCTAGTCTCAGCAGATTCACAGTCTGCAAGGGAAGCCAGACAACTAAACAGATAATTAGCACATAACGTGGTAAGTGCTATGATATAGGATGTTCAGGGGAGCTGTGTAGCAGTCAGGTATATATGCTTTCAATCTGGAAGCCAATGTATCTATGACAATCCAGGCCCTTCCTAACTGTACAAAATTCTGAAAACCAACACTTTTCAAACAGACTTCCATTATCTTTCCATCAGAAGCTTCTCCTCATGACCTATGACTCCATGACCCCACACTGTTCATTCATTCAAACAATATTTAATGAGCAACTGCTGTGCTCCACAAACTGTGCTAAGCACTGAGGTTACAAAGTTGAATAAGCAGAAGAGTTCCCTGCTTTCATGAGATTCAAATCTGACAAAAAAGAAAAAAAGAGAAAAACCTGCTAAAGCCTTTGATAAGATTGCTAAGCTATATCACTCATATCAGTAAACAATCTGACTTTTGCACACCCTTGCTGTGTGACTTTGAACAAGTTATATCACCTTGCCAGTCCTTGGTTTTCTCATCTGTGAAATGATAATAGTATTTACCTTATTCATTTAGCATTATTCAAAATCATATGACATCATGAATGCAAAAGCACCTTGAAAATTATAAAGGTATGTGAAAATATAATGAATTTTATTTGTCATTGTCATGATTAAAGGGAGTCTCTGATTTAACTAAAGGATTAATCATAATATTTTAAAATAAATACAATTGTATTGTTTTCTAATATTTGCAGTAACTAAAAGTAGGTCAATAAACTATCATTTAGTAAAGATCATTTGATGGATCACTTAAAGGCATAGATATAAAGTATTTATATTGATTTTATTTTTTTCTTTTTTTTTCCTTTTTTAATTTTAACTTTAATTTGTCAACATATAGTATAACACCCAGTGTTCATCCCATTAAGAGTGTTCATTACCTGTCACCTAGTGACCCACAACCTCCTCATTACCACATTCCCCCCACCCTCCCTTCAGCAATCCTTTATGTAAGTAGATGCTTCTGAACTATTCAAAAACAGTCAGATCTCTTAAGGGCTATAAAAAACCTCCTTTGCAAAGAGGTGTATACCATTATTTGCTCTACTAGGAATAAGTTTGCAGAGAACATCCAAACATTGGCCAAATTACTTCAGTTTTCGTATTAATTTAAACTATACAATAACTTTCCACCATTTAAAACTAAAGAATGGCAGTGGTATGCCACAGCAGAAGGAAAACATAATCTTTCCTCAGAATGCCAAACCTAAGTCCGGCTCTACCATTTGATGCCTATGATCTTGGGTGAATCCCTTAAATGATACTCAGCTTTCTGATCTCTAAGATATGCAAGACAGGCATAGTTATGTGACAAATTCACAGGGAGAATTAAGTGAGGTAAGATAGCACATCTGCTCTATATAACATACAGAGCTATTTTAAGTTAACTGATATCAATATCATTTTTAGTAGATATATTTAACTTCTACTTATTAAATGATCTTAAAAGGAGTACTTTTCCTTGATACCTGAGTTTATCTTATTTTATAGGTGAAAACACTGAAGGCTAAGAAGCATAAAACCAAAAATAGCACAAGGCTAGGGATTACAACATGTGAATTCTATTATTGTGCTTACCACCAATGGCTCTGAAGCCCAGTGCAATCATTTACCTTTTTTGAACTTCAGGATCCATTTTTGAAAATTGAGGGAAACACTCTACTAGATCACTATAAAGCTGTCAAAACCACAATGTGGTAAGCAGCAACTCTGGTTTCCTCACAAAGTTTTTTCAGGTCCAAGCCATATTAAGAGTCCAAAAGAAATTCACTGGTCCAAATGAGACTACCCAAATCTGATGAGTTTATGAAACTGAGCTTGGCAAGGTTACTAAGGATCTAAAATGGGAAGCAGCGAGTGAGATCTAAACCGAAGAGCAGACAATCCCAGAAAGTAGATTGTTTTCATTTTATTTGCTTTTTAGTCTAGTCCCTATGGCTGTTGGAGTGGGACAGCGAATAGGAGAGGGTGGAGGTGGGGGCATCAGTGGCATTTCAAAAATATATCTGCAGGGATCCCTGGGTGGCGCCGCAGTTTGGCTCTTGCCTTTGGCCCAGGGCGCGATCCTGGAGACCCGGGATTGAGTCCCACATCGGGCTCCCGGTGCATGGAGCCTGCTTCTCCCTCTGCCTGTGTCTCTGCCTCTCTCTCTCTCTCTCTCTGTGACTATCATAAATAAATAAAAAAGAAATTTAAAAAAATATATCTGCAGTGTGAACATATAAAGTCTTGCTCAGCTTCTAAGAACCTGAACAAAGCATAATCTACTAATCCCTTGGTAACGCTAGGTCAATGTTGGATAGAGCTGACCTGATATATCTATTAATGTCTCACTCTTTATTCTACACATCTCCAGGAGACCATGACAACCTGCTCACTACTCCTGCCTGGTAATACTTGACTCCCTCCTCTTATTAGGGCTCTTTTATCCCCTGGGTGCTAAAGTCACAGTGCCCAGAGCCTAAGGGCTTTCAAGAGCCTATGAAAATGGGTTGAGACCTAAAAAACAAACAAACAGAAAGTCTCAAAAATAAAACAAAACAAACTACTTGCAAAACCAAACATAGTAAACAGGAATTAAATAGCTACAAAAAAGTCAAGTAGCCAACTGAAATTCAATTCAATTCCTTTTAGAGATATATATTAATTTGATTTGATTTCAGAGGTCAGTATATTTTAATGTTTGGTATTATAGGTAAGTGGTAGGACTCAAAAAGTAAAAAGGCTAGGGCTTTCAAATGTCTTAATAAGGAACTATCTCTGACTTCCATCTTCATAATCTGTGCAGGTGGCAAGTCTCATGGATGTAGGAGGTATCCTTTCTAGTCTAATTAAGTCCATAGCTTATCCCCATTAACCTTCATTCCACCCTCCTCATTTGCACATTCTCTTTACCATAGGGCTAAAGCAGCTAAATGCTCAATAACAACATAAAATGAGTAGTGATACAAAAATTCAGAGGAGCTCTTGAGTCCCAGCGGAGGGCTACAGTAGTCAGGGAAAGATAAGTACTACGGTAAATAAGACCTCAGTAGATTTATTTGTTTGTCCTTTCAGCAAACATTTAGTGAGCATCTTATATGTGCCAGGCACTCTGTTAGGCACTGATTATCATATGAATGATAGTCTCCTTCCTCTAAAGAAGATTACAGACTAGTGGAGAAGACAACATACAAGACTAACTAAGTTAAGATATAATGAGATTAAGTGCAACAATAAAAGGATATTCAAAATGTTGAAATTACACAAAAGAGGAAGTCAATGTCTGGAGAATCTCATTGTAGGTAACAGTAGGACTTAGAAGGAAAATGGAACTTGGTAAAATAGAGCATTATTCTAAGCAGGGTAAAATTATGTAAACAAAGGCTTAGGAATGGCAGAGTACTTCCTATGATACATACAGTGTGAGCAATAAAGAGAATAATTTGGCTGATAGCATTCAGTAGGTGAAGCTAAAGCCATCAGCTGACCCTGTAGAAACCACCCAGAAGTTGTTTATTGGCCATTTTTCAGTTGTGTTATGAGGACAGATCTAGCAAACCTGTCTCCTGCCAGAAGCTTGACACTCCACACCATACCCCTTTCCCTCATCATACCATTGCAATTAAGAGTAAACCCAGGAGGCCTGGTCCTTTGCCTGACCTGCATGACCAAGGAGCAGGAGCTCCTAGCTGGGCAAAGGAAAAAAAACAGTTTGCCAGAGTGGAAAAAGAAAGAACACTGCGGGTTTGCATCAAGTCATCTGCTCATTGTGAATTGCAGCTTCCCCTCTCCTTCCTTGCCAGTCTCAGATCAGTCAGCTGTTGTCAAGGCTAGCCAGATAGGTCAAAAAAATTGTCCATGCTGGCTTAATTCTGTGGTGCTAGATACACTCTGGCACAAAAAACACTCTGCCTTGCGATCTTTACACAAAAAAAGAGATCCTCAAATTAGACTTACTACAGGTTAGACATATCACAGAATTGAAAGAAAAACTAGAAATCATTCATTCTAATTTTCCTATTTTATAGATGAGGAGACCAAAGCCCAAAGAAGAAAAGGGACTTGGTTTAATTCACTAGGAAGTCAAGCTTACAAGTAGGTTTCCTCATCCCCTTTGCAAGTATTCTTTCTTTCCACTCTACCAGACTGCGAGTATTTGTCCTCTGCCCAGCAAAGAAGTACCTGCCCCTGGGAAATGTTCAATGCAAAGAAGGAAGCAGGGTATACCTCAGAGGCAAAATGGGTATGCAGAAATGCACAGCAGTGCATGAGGGATCATAGCACAGGACTACTGCTGTAAAAATCAACCCTGATTATCTGAATTTCCTCAATCAAACTTAATCTTTGTAGTACCTAAGCCTTTTCTCCTCATTAGTATCCCGTTAACCCTTCAAATGATGACTTCAGCTGTATTTTCACAATGATCAGTGACAAATGTCATCTATAAACTGGATAGTTTGGTAAATATATCACTGGGAGACATAAAGGTTGTCAAGAATTCTTAGTGAGGCAGAAAGACACGATGGAATAAGAACAGGGTTGAGAATCAGAAGATTTTGAATCTGGTCACACCACTACTGTTTATTGTATGTGTGGCCCTGGACAAGTGACTGGAATCCTTTGTGTCTTGGCTTGATTTCCCCATCACAGATCTCTGAGTTGTGAAGAGTAAACAAACAGAAGAACAAAAAGTACTCAGACCAATACTTGGTTTAGCACTGGACCTTAAAGTATTGGCCCGTTTATAGTCTTAATTTATCTTAATTAAAAAAAAAATCTTGGCATTTGTTTGGTGTCTTTTAAACCAAGCCTAATTTCCCAAAAATTAAGAATATAATAACTAAGAACTGATATAAAGGAAAAAGGATTTTGTTCAGAGCAGATCCTCAACATGTAACACAGGCTGATTTCAATCCTTCCATTTGATTGATGTCAAGTCAAATTAATATAATGTAGTCAGACAACTTCATCTTACTAATGAATGAATCAGTTCAATATAGTTATCTTACAATTACCCAGTGTTAGGCAGGGTAAAATTGAACACAAAAATGAATAAACCATGATCCCTCACTTGGCCTAAACTCACATGTCAGTTTTATTTTTTTAAGATTTTTTATTTATTCATGAGAGATACAGAGAGAAAGAGAGGCAGAGACATAGGCAGAGGGAGAAGCAGGCTCCATGCAGGGAGCCTGATGCAGGACTCGATCCCAGGACTCTGGGATCACACCTTGGCTGAAGGCAGGCGCTAAACCACTGAGCCACCCAGGGATCTCCTCATGTCAGCTCTAAGTGGGTTCCTGTCTATCTTTTTCATGGCTATACCCCCAATGGCTGGTCAAGTGCCAAATAGCAAGAGGCTCAGTCAAGCTGGACAGGCTTGGGGTAATGATAAACATTATCATCACCTGCACCATTATGATAGAACTAACAGTTTCCTGAGTGGTCACTACGTGGTGTGGCAGACACTTGGCATGCATTCTATCATCTAACACAACAATGTGCAAGGTACGAGTGGATTATTCATCTTCTACATCTCTACCTTGCCTCGTCACCATGCTCTCCTACTCAACACTCAAGTTTTGGGATTCTAAGCACACACATTGAGCTCCCCACTACTAATAATAACAGTGAATCCTTGCCATGTGCCGGGTTCTGTTCTATACAAAATAGCTTCATTGACTCATTTCATCTTCACACCAGTCTATCAGGTAAGTACTGTTAGTATACTCATTTTATAGAAAGGATACATAACTTTCCAAGATCACATAAAACTAGCAGAGCCTAGAATTGCACATGAGAGTCTAGAGCCAAAGTCTGCACTCTTACTCTGCAAGTAAGAAAGAAAGGAAGTGAAAGAGTAACTTTAACGTGAAGCCACCTGGAGTTCTGGGCATAAGAGCTTGGTGGCAGATGTAGTTAAGGTTCTTATATCTGGCCTCAGGCCTGACCACAGTATAATGCTGGAATACCTGATATAGGGCCTTAAAAAGGAGTTCACATGATCACTACAGGCACATAGTTTCAATTATCAGACATACATTATGGT
Source organism: Vulpes lagopus (assembly GCF_018345385.1). NCBI lineage: Eukaryota > Metazoa > Chordata > Mammalia > Carnivora > Canidae > Vulpes > Vulpes lagopus. The sequence goes on from NC_054846.1 coordinate 52,468,312, forward strand.
GTCTCTCTTCTTAACATCTCCTCTAACCCTCTGTCCAGAAAACTTCTATTTATCTTTCTTTTATTTACAGATTTATTTATCTATGAGAGAGAGAGAAGGACAGGGGACAGGGTGGAGGAGAGGAACAGGGAGAGAGAAAATCTCTAGTAGACTCCCTACTGAGCAAGGAGCCCCAAGTGGGGCTCCATCCCACGACCCTGAGATCATGACCTGAGCCAAAATCAAGAGTCAGACATTTAACCAACTGAGCTACCTAGGGTGACCCAAAACGTCCAATTATCTTTAAAGACACCTCCACAAAAGGCTTATCTCTACCCCTTCTTTGTAACATCATTAAGAGTTTGCTCATGCCTTTATTGAAGTAGCTATTACATTATCCTATAATCAACGATTTGTTCATCTTTCCCACTCAACTGTGAGCCCCTGATGGGCAAAAACCAGTCTAATTCACTCTAATAGCAACCTCAGCAACCAATAGTAGCTGGGATAAGACTAAATGGTCTAATAAAAAAGTATGGGCTTTGGGTTTACTGAAACCTGATTTTGCCCTAGCTCAAAAATTTGCAGCTACATCATCTTGGGCAGCCTACTCTTTTGTTCTCTCACCAATAAAATGAAGATAATAGTTATCTACTTTGCAAAGCTATTATTAGGAATAGTTTTATTCATTTAATTGATATTTACTGAGTACCAACTATGTGCCAGGGACAATTTTGGGTGCTAAGAATATGGTGGTGAATAAGAGAGACACAATCCTGCTTCCTTGCAATTTATATTCCGTTGGAGGATATAAATGATAAATACATAGACAAATACAAAAAATCTGATAAAAAGAATTACAGAGAATTAAAATTGAATGATATAATGGGCCTAGGTTATATGCATAGCTGCTTTAGAGTGATCAGGGAAGACTTTCAAAAAGCCAAGCCTTTACTGAGATCTAGTGATAAGAAGGATCAGAGATAGTGGAGCACCTTTCCAAGCAAAGGAACTGGCCAATGCAGAAATTTGTGGCAGTAATGAACTTGGTAAGTCTGATAAAATGAAAGAACAGCATTATGCCTAGAATACAGTAGGTAGAAAATGATACCTGATTCTGAGGAGATGAATAGGGCCCAGATCCTACAGGGATTTATAAACTGCTTTATTCTAAATGTGAAAAGAAGAAGTAAAGGATTTTTAAATAGATAAAACCTTAATTTGATGCATTAAAAGAGACTAACACACTATCTGATATTTGATCCCTTGATTCATGGTTGCTATTACTCTCAAAACAGTGATGATGTTGTAGGAGATCAAATAGTATTGGATCCCCCAGAGATTTTGAGTGAATAAAATATGGCTCGAGTGCCAGCTATGTGCAGGTCATTATACAATGTTCTAGAAGTAGGAATTAAGAATGATGCTCCAAAAGAGCTGAGGTTGATGAAAAGAGGTTCTCTGGCTCAGATCAAAACAGGACCTCAATCGAAGAAAGACAAACATTGTATGTTCTCATTCATTTGGGGAATATAAATAATAGTGAAAGGGAGTAGAGGGAAGGGAGAAGAGATGGTTGGGAAATATCAGAAAGGGAGACAGAACATAGACTCCTAACTCTGGGAAACGAACTGGGGGTCGTGGAGGGGGAAGAGGGAGGGGGGTAGGGGTGAATGGGTGACGGGCACTGAGGGGGGCACTTGACGGGATGAGCACTGGGTGTTATTCTGTATGTTGGCAAACTGAACACTAATAAAAAATAAATTTATTAAAAAAAAACAACAGGACCTCAGAGTAAAGACTATCCTGGTGATAGAAACAGCCTAAAGTAGAAGATCTCTGAGTTTTAGGGTATCGTTTCTTCTTGTAATTAATCTCTTCTCTCTCTTCCATGCAGCAGAGATGAAAAACAGGCCTGCAGTAGCTTCCTGTTTGGGCATCAAAATAAGGGAGACCATGAGAAGCAAGCAGAGTCAAGTTAGCCTCTATCCTACCTAGGTCTTAAGTAAAAGGGGGAAAAGGAGCCCTCTCTGATCACCAGGAAAGAGGCCAGACAGAAAGTAGCAGTACAGCCTGACTAAGAAGAAAGAACATGCCACTAGTCCAGGCATCTTGTGGAGAGGGACTCCATAGAAATCTAGTATGGAGAGTAGATAGCTACATGAAGATCACGATCCCGGCCTTCAGAATTAGCAACTGTTCAATAAATATCTATTAGGTGCACAAATGGGTTTTACTGCATAGCAAGACTTTGCTCTCACAGTAGAGGAAGATAACTTTGATCAACTAATTGTATCACTGAAAATTCTATGTTAAACCATTAAAAAGATATAAGAAGAACAAACTACAAAATCTGGAGAATCTGGTCTGTTTTACTGCTGTTGTCCTTGATTTTACATTTGCACTTTGTGTGTCTGGGGATGCTCACTTTAGAGATATTCCACACAAATATAAACAGAAACCTTTAAACTGTGATCTGAACAATGCATTAAAAGCTGCATACTATAGGGGCACTTGGGTAGCTTAGTCAGTTGAGTGTCTGACTCCTCATTTTGGTTCATGTCATGATCTTGGGGTCATGAGATTGAGCCCCACACTGGGCTCCATGCTCAACACAGAGTTGCTTGGAATTCTCTTTCTCTCCCTCTGCACCTCCCCTAACTCACCCTCTTTCTCTCTCTCTAAAATAAATAAAGCTTTTAAAAAAAGCATAATATAAATTGTTTTTGCTTAAGAAAAGAAATTAAAAAAGGAGTATCTAATCATTCATGTTTATTGACTATTGGGAGTCTCCTCTCTTTGGATAGTCAAACTCACAAATAGATATATATGTGGGTACCAGAGATACCAGTCATCAGTGCCTTTGTATCCACTATGAAGCATCAAATTTAAATGCAACATTAAAAAAAACGCCTCATCCCTCGTGACAAATCAATGTCTAAAAGGATAGTCAAGTGGCTGTTTAGCAGAGGATAACAAAGAGTTTGGAATATACAATATGACAGAGTTCTTTCTATGAACATCAATTACAACAGGGCACTGGTTATTTTGTCTAGAAGAGAATTATTTATTCTCCACATCTGACACTGTGCATGTTATCTAATTGACCAGTAATAGCATTTTCTGTATAATATTCAGTGACAACTAAAAGGTAAAAACAGTAGTAAAAATATATTTTCTTAAACCAAGTCAGGCAGCAGCCAGATACACTAAAAACAAAATATATCTTAATTTGTACATGATTTTAGAAGAAAGAAAATATTAGATTAATGATATTATACTTGGAAATGATACATCTTTTCTTTCATTTAAGTAACATTGGTTGAGCAACAACTATGTTCCAGACCCTGTGCTAGAAACCAGAAATACACAAATAAGACCTATCTCTGACTACCAGAAGCTTACAGGGTAGACATACTCTATGCAACTAATTCTTATTCAGTGTTTTCAGTCCTCAAAGAGAGAAAGGATTCAGGTGCTAAGAGAGAATACTGTTTTCTTTCTCATGGTCATTTCCCAAGGGCTCTAGCCCTACCAAGTGACAGGTACTAGAGACCTATACCCTGCAACTTAGTCCTACCAGTCATGAGGCCCATAAGCACCAAGGATGTATATGAAGAACCCAATCCATACCAGAGAGTGGGATATGGAATTAGGCTTATAGCCCTGAACTAAGTGCTCAGTGCCTGGAAGTAGGTACCACTTATTCATTCATTAACTGACAAACATTAACTGAGTTTTTTATTAGATGTTGGGTCCTGAGCTTCCATTTACCTACAGCCTTCTTTGTAACCTCCACAGGTGCCAAATTCATCTCATTCAAGTTATGCAAAGCTCTTAGTTTTCACTTTAGAAACTAGTAAGATTTTCTATGAGAGTGAAGTTCTGCTTTAAACCCCATCCCATTTGACTGAACTGGTTACAACTCTCATAACTCTTGTCAACTCATTCTCTCAAGGCATTTGTCACTCTTCCCTCTACTTCATCTACTATCTAGAATGGTACAAATATAAAACATTAGCCAGAATGAAGACTGCTAACCATGAAATATGCAAATAGCTTTGCTTCATCCTATAAATACTTTTAAACCTGTCCTACTTAGCACAGAGGAAATACTTGAGATGCATCTCCAGCCCTTCATTATCAAGAATTAGACTTCTGGCCACCTGATGAAAAGGGGTATATCTGTGGCAGCAAGTTTGCAGTATGAATCTTGGTCCCAAGTCACAGCTAATTGATTGAATTAAACTAACCATATTTTCTTCTGTACGAAATCAAAATTAGGAGAGATAGCTAGTCTCTAGATGTTTGGCCCCTTACAAAATGACTTATTTTTGAGATGCTGAGGAATAATGATTGGGGGAGGGGAGCTTAATGACCAATATGATGCACAAAGTAGATTATAAAATAGAATTATGGGGTTTTGTAGGGTCATCACATTCTATTACAGGGAAGAAGCAGAGAAAACCTGTCTCTAAAACGAGAGGAACAACACCTGACTTAAGGAACAATGAGAGTTTCAAGACCCTTCATGAGACATGGTTACCCTTGGGGTGTGAAACACTTTTGTATCTTTTAATAAACTCCTTTAAAAAAAAAACTAGCACTCAAGCTACTTTGGTTCCTATCACTTACAAGCAAAGAACTATAATTAATTAGCACCTCTATATGATTTAGTCCCACAAACTTGTGTCTTTATCTGTTCCATTCCCTCCTCTACCCTAATGACCAGCCTCTGAGGTACTAGCATAACATAAGCTGGCTCATTCATTCATTCACTCACTCACTCTACTTACTCTTAAAAACATTTACTATGCATCAGGTACTATGCTAAATGATAGACTTAGATGACTAAAATATAATCCCTGTCCTCATATTGCTCACTGTCCTATAGGAGAGATAAACAGGAAGGTAGTAAGTAATTATAATATAGAATGACTGGGGTTAGAATAGTAGTAAAACTTACAGCATGGGAGAACCAAAGGTTTAGGTGGCATCCAAAAATTTAGCTGATCAGGAAAAGACTCCCAGAGTGAATGACATTTATAGGATGAGTAGGAGATTGCTAGACAAAGAAAAATGTAGGGGAGGCAGGAATGATATTTCAAGCAGAGGAAATAGAATGTACAAAAAATAAGGAAGTTAGAAATCTTAGACTTGATAGATAGGGAAAAACAAGGAGTTCTCTATGATTGGAGCTTTGTATGTGTAGGCCTAAAAAGAATGAAGTGGCAGGAGATGAACTTAGAGAGATAGACAACACATAGGTCACAAAGAATCTTGTATATGAAGCTACAAAACTTGAACTTTATTTTGAATGCTACAGAGTCATTGAAGAATTATGGACTGAAAAGTTTAAAAAACGAGTTATTTTAGAAAGATTGTATCAACAATCTGGAAGATGGACCACAAAATTGGAGTGGGAGGCAGTAATGAGAAGAGAAAACCATAAACACAAGAGGCCTGGGAAGAAACCTAAGCAAGCCAGTTAAGAAGAGGTGAAAGCCTGGAATTATAGTAATGGGATTAGGGGTAGGATTGCCTTTGGGAGATAATGAAGAATATAATCTGGTAGACCTGATAAATATTTAGATATTGGGATGAAATACGGAAGAATCTGAAAAGACTTAAATGTTTCCATACTGGATGACAGCTGGGAAGATGGCACCCTGAATGAGTTATGGCACAAAAGAAAAAGAACAAATGTAAGGAAATAATGAGTTCAGTTTATACCAGTTGAGTTCAAAGTATATGTGAAATGCCCAAGTATACATGCGTAGTAGGCAGTTATAAATAGGGGCATAACTTTCAGCAGACAGTTAAGGGCTAGAGATAAAAGATCTGGGATCTTACTGAATCTGAGTGTATATGAGGACATAAAAGGGCAGTGCATAACATCAGCAGACATGGAGATGAGAGAACAAGCCTGAGGAACACTGGTATTTATGGAACCACTAAAGGTACAGAGGTATAAAAAGAACATAGAATGTTTTGGGAAATGCAAACCCACTAAGATGGATGAAAAGTAGGGTGCAAGAGATGCAGGAGATGGGACTGGAAAGGAGGATAGGGCCAGGTCATGGAGGTCCTTTGTGTAATGATATTTTGTACAGGGGGCTCAAAATATATCTATTGGAAGAATAAGGGACTTTCTTGATTCTATATATGATAAAAACTACTGAACATTTTTAAGAAAGAATTTTACTTTATTGAACCTAAATCATCATCATCTTATCATCATCATCATCATCATCACTCTCCCTTACATATAGTTCCGGTGTTGCTTTTAAGAATTTCCATGATGCTGTCATTTAGAACTCGTGAAAACTCTCTAAGATAATTTTTTAAAAATATTCCTTTTATAGATGTAATGCTTAGATTTAGGAGGGTGAAGTAACTAGCTAAAAGCTAGCAAGTATAAGAGAATCCTCAATCCCAATCTTCTGACTTCCAGTTCAGTGTTCAGTGTACTACTGCCATCACTCTGAAGTAATCTCCTAAAGTCACATAGTGTTTTAGGACTGGAAGAACATTCACATGCACTGTCATATTTGATAATACTCGTGTTCACACAGGATAGCGTAAAGAGAGATTTAGTTTGAGAGGCTTCCTGGGACTCAGGACTTTCAGTGCTAAATCTGAGAAAGTCCCAGACAAACCTGGACTTTGATCACTTGGCAAGGTGATCACTCCTATAGATTTACTATCTTCCTGAAAGAGTAAATATAATGAAATGATTAAAAACATGAACTCTCATGTCAGACTGCCCAGATTCAAATCCTGGATGTACCTCATACTAGCAGAGTGACTAGAAAATTACTCAAAATATGGGTGCAACAGCTATCTCGTTTATTAAAAAAATGAAATAAAAACACCTGAATTTTGAAGATTAAATGAAATGATAATATAATAATATATAAAAGTATATTAGATAATATATGTAAATATCTAGCTGAATACCTAGCACAGAACAATCGACTTCAAATTTCTCATCTTACATGTATTCTCTCTTCTTTTCTCATAGTTTGCTTCTTCACTACATTTGGACTAAGATTTTTGTTTTTCAATTTTGATATCAAGGGAGAGCAATTTTGTGTCTCTGGAGAGTGACTCCATTGGGATAAGGAACAAGGGAACTCAGCATCTAAATCTCTACAAGTGTTACTGCTCTGAGGCCCTGGGCTGCTGAGAGCAGGGCTTAAGTGTTTAAGTCTGGTTCTCTTGTTTTGTGATTTGTCACTTGCTCTCTCTGGGTTTAATTTTTTTCATCTGCAAAGCATAAAGTTTTGACTAAGTGGGCCTCTTCTTACTTGGACATTCTATGATGTCTCCATTCCCTAGACTCTACTGAAAGGGTGACAAAAGTAACCAGCCCTAGTACAGCAATTATAGAAACCCTTTTAACTTCCAAAGCCTGGAGATAAAAAGTAGGAGAATAACCTAAAGACTTTTGTGGGACAGTAACAAAACTAAAATGAGTGTAACTTTCTTTAATTAAAAAATACTAATTCCTGAGCTTCCTGGGTGGTTCAGTTTAGTTAAGCATCTGACTCTTAGTTTTGGCTCTTGTTCTAATCTCATGCGCCATAAGATCAAGCCCTGTGTTGGGCTCCACACTCAGGGGGGTTCTACTTGGATATTCTCTTCCTTTGCCCTTTCCTTTTCTCTCTCTCAAAAATAAGTAAATAAATCTTTTTTAAAAATAATAATTCCCTATATTCCTTCTTAGTACAAGGCATTGTTCTGTTTTATATGTATCATATTCACATCATATTCTAATTCTCACAATAACTTTGTGATAAATTGTTATCTTCATAAATTGTTATCTTCACTTTACACATAAGGAAAATAAGAATCTGACAAGCTCTATAATTTATTAAAGTTACATATGTTAAAAGATGGAGGCAGATCTTTAATACAGTTATGTGTAAGTTAAAGGTCCATGGTTTTCCTATGATAGCACACTGCTATTGATAATTAATTGTCTCATCCTACCAAAGGATCTGGCTTTTAGAATATTGGCATCAGAGGAGATACAGGCATGATTTCACAATATCCTAAAAAACCAACATGGATATTCTAATATTTCAACCCAACATCTTGAATCCTGTGCTCATTTCACTGTTTCCTTTCCACACTGCATGACTGTAATCTCTCCCATTGAGTAGGACAGTTACTGGACCCATGTTTCTCTTCATATTATTATGAGTTCCAGAAAAATTCATTGCAGCTTTCCTGCCTCTTGATACAGTTCTCAGATTTGCAAGAGTATGTACCTATCATATTCTCTTCCTGCACTATTGTTTCTGGTATTACACGACAGTTCCGCTAGTGTTCCAACTCCTATCTCCACATCTAGTCTGTGTATAGGTCCTAGAAGTTACTGTGGAACTATAACTGGCTTTCTCCCAAGTCAGTGGCTTCTGAACCTCCCTGTTCTCAGTATTTCTTCCTCCTTCTCATACCACATCCAGCCAAGTGATCCAAATTCCTACTATTCTTCAATCTGAGTCCTGGGTTCCCACTACTCCTTCTGACTGTCCCTTTGAGTACTGCATGCACCTTTAAACTACTCATATTCCACACCATCAGCAATGTAAAAAGCAAATCGCAAAGATGAATGCTTAATCTTGATGATCATCTAAACTTCTTACCCCCATTGACATAAATGGTCCTTTCCCAGCAGTCCTCGGTGTCCTTGTACTTATTACTGTTCTCATTTCCATGATCTATTCTCAAAAGTGCAGCTATAGAGGAGCTTCAAGCACTACCTTAAAGTCTAGATAAGATGACTATTAAGTCCCTTCCTAAGTACAGACTTAAAGATTCTGGGTTATAAAGCCATGATTTTCTTAGTTCTGGGATCTCCAATTTATTCTCCTGCTAGTTTTGTTCTAATCACTTAAATTCCTGAGGATTATCATTATCATAAAAATCAAATTTCTATGTGCCTGGCTGGTATAGCATTAGATTTCTCTAGTATCTTAATGATTCTTTTTTTTTTTTTTATCTTAATGATTCTTAAGCCCATGCTTTCTTGCTTCAGCATCCATGCATTTCTTCAGATGTTGTCTGCTGGGTTCCTATTTTACAGTGACCTTCAATTTGAACATATTCCTAAATCCTAATTTTGGCATGGCTTTTAACAAGTATCTAGCCTCAACACAAGCCCTGCATAGCAAGGAGTCACACTGTGTGCTAGGAACAGAGTTAGGAAAGAGTAAAAGCATAAAATCTACAGATGTGGTGATTTCACCAAAGGATCTACGGTGTCTAAAGAGGATCATATTTCTATAATGTTCTACCAACTTCCTAAGTATAGCCACAGCTGTAATAAACATTTCTTGAACATCGACTAAAGCATTTTCCTACTAATGAGTTATATTCATTAACTCATTAAGTACTTACAAGAGTCCTGTCATGTAGGCACCACTGTTATTTTGCAAAAAAAGAACCATAGCACACAAATTACTTATGGGCAAAGAATTGGCATCAAACTGCCACAGTATGGTTAAGATAATGATGTTCTTTTTTTTTAAGATTTTATTTATTTATTCATGAGAGACACAGAGAGAGAGGCAGAGACACAGGCAGAGGGAGAAGCAGGCTCCATGCGGGGAGCCTGATGTGGGACTCGATCCCTGGACTCCAGGATCACGCCCTGGGCCGATCCACACTGAGCCACCCAGGGATCCCCAATAATGATGTTCTTAATATAGAATTCAATATATGTTTGTAAATTGATTAGTCTGAAAAGTAACTTGCAAAAAAAACCAAAAGAAGCAAACAAAACAGGCTTATATTAACCACTTCTCAACAGGTAAAAGGTACAATATTTGCAATGTCAACAATGCATATAAGCTATAATGACTTCAATTCAGCTGATACAGCCAATTGTGCCAGTGGCCCACCAGCTCCACACATGCCCCTCCCAAAGCCAAATATGTGATTAGGGAGGATAAGAGACAAATTTTAAGAAATATGTGATTAAGGAAGACAAGAGATTTTCTCCTGAGAGAAAGTAAGTCTTAAGTCCTCAGTCAAGTGTTTCAAAGTAGCACAGGACCCAAAAAGATGATGTTCCAAGACAGAAGAGGTCAAAGGTATACATGATAGAAGTTAATCAAAAGGACAACCTCCTCAAATCTGAGACAATCTCCCAGGTCAAACAGCTATGAGAGCCCCTGTTTGCAGGGGAAGACCTTTCCAGGCAGGGGAGGATTTTGCAACTGTTTATGAAGCTGAACTCCCCCTGTAAGAATCTCCAACTAATTTGGCAAGATCTCACCTACTCTGTACAAATGTTATATTTCAGTCTTCCAGGATTGAGAACCAACAGATCACATCATGAATCTGACAGTACTGCTGATGGTTAAAATGTTATTTAAATGGAGAATCAGGGGATCCCTGGGTGGCTCAGCAGTTTAGAGCCTGCCTTCGGCCCAGGGCTTGATCCTGGAGTCCTGGGATCGAGTCCCGCACCAGGCTCCCTGCGTGGAGTCTGCTTCTCCCTCTGCCTGTGTCTCTACTTCTCTCTCTCTCTCTCTCTCTCATGAATAAATAAAATCTTAACAAATAAATAAGTAAAGAAAGAAAGAAAGAAAGAATCAGAAAATCTTTACACATGGAAACGATGGTAAGAGTGTGTGTGTAAAATATTACCGAACTTAGAAATAGGACAATTTATTCTTTATAGCTGTAAGAAGACTTACAATATAGATAAAACTCCTAATTTGTCAGGATTTGGAATATAAATTAATATTTCAAACAGGATAATGAAAAAGTTATACCTTTTGTACCTGCAAAATGCCCTGACCTAGGATCCTAGGTAAAAACTATCCAATGTCATATATATATATATTTTTGCATTATAAGCTTCAGAGGTAGAATTTAGTGATCCATCAGTTACATATAACACTCAATGCTCATTATATCAAGGGCCCTCCTTAATGCCCATCCCTAGTAACCCCATCCTCCTATCCCCTCCCTTCCAACAACCATCAGTTTGTTTCTACAGTTAAGAGTCTCTTATGGTTTGCCTCCCTCTCTGTTTTAACTTATTTTATACACACACACACACACACAACACACACACACACACACACACACACACATCTTCTTTATCCATTCATCTGTGGATGGACATCTGGACTCTTTCCATAGTTTGGCTATTGTAGACATTGCTCCTATAAACAGTAGGGTGCATGTGCCCTTTTAAATCACTATGTTTGTATCCTTAAATAAATACCTAGAAGTGCAATTGCTGGGTCAGAGGTAGCTCTATTTTGAACTTTTTGAGGAATTTCCATACTGTTTTCCAGAGTGGCAGCACCAGTTTGCATTCCCACCAACAATATAAGAGGGTTCCCCTTTCTCTGCATACTTGGCAACATCTGTTGTTTCCTAAGTTGTTAATTTCAGTCATTCTAATAGGTGTGAGTTGGTATGTCATTGTGGTTTTTTTTTTTTTAAGATTTATTTATTCATGAGAGACACACACGGGAAGAGAGGCAGAGACATAGGCAGAAGGAGAACCAGGCTACTTGCAGGGAGCCTGAGGCAGAACTCAATCCCAGATCCTGGGATCACAACCTGAGCCGAAGGCAGATGCCCAACGCCGAGCCTCCCAAGTATCCCTCTCTCATTATAGTTTTGATTTGTATTTCTCTGATGCCAATTGATGCTGAGCATTTTTTCATGTGTCTGTTGGCCATTTGTATGTCTTCTTTGGAGAAATGTCTGTTCATGTCTTCTGCCCATTTCTTGACTTGATTTTTTGATTTTTGAGTGTTGAGTTTGGTAGGTTCTTTGTAGATCTTAGATACAAGCCCTTTATCTGATATGTCATTTGCAAATATATTCTCATTCCATAAGCTGCCTTTTATCTTTTTTGTGATCGTTTCCTTTGATGTGCAAAAGTTTTTACCCCAATAGTTAATTTTTTTTAAAGATTTTATTTATTTATTTATGAGACACACACACACACACACACATACACACACACACACACACACACAGGCAGTGACATAGGCAGAGGGAGAAGCAGGCCCCACTCAGGGAGCCTGAGGCGGAACTTGATCCTGGGACTCCAGAATCATGCCCTGGGCAGAAGGCAGGTGCTAAACCGCGAAGCTACCCAGGGATCCCCCAATAGTTAAGTTTTGCTTTTGTTTCCCTTGCCTTTGGAGACATCTCTAGCAAGAAGTTGCTGCCCTGTTTTCCTCTGGAATCTGATGGTTTCCTATATCACATTTAGGTCTTTCATCCACTTTGAGTTCATTTTGTGTATAGTTTTAAAAAGTAGTCCAGTTTCATTCTCCTTCATGTAACTTTCAGTTTTTTTTGGTTTTTTTTAACTTTCAGTTTTTTAATACCATTTATTAAAGAGACTTTTATGCATTGGATATTCTTTCCTGCTTTATCAAAGATTAGTTGACCATAGATGATGGTCCATTTCTGAGTTCTCTGTTGTGTTCCACTGATCTGTGTGTCTGTTTTGGTGCCAGTACCATATTGTCTTGATGATTACAGCTTTGTAATACAGCTTCAAGTCTGGCATTGTGGTGCCATCAGCTTTGGTTTTCTTTCTCAATATTGCTTTGACTATTTGCGTCTTATCTGGCTCTATAAACATTTTAAGATTGTTCCAGTTCTGTGAAAAATGCTGATGGTATTTTGATAGGGATTGCTTTGAATGTATAGATTGCTTTGGGTAGCACAGACATCTTAACAATATTTGTTCTTTCAACCCATGAGCATGGAATATTTTTCCATTTCTGTGTCTTCATCAATTTCTTTTATAAGTTTTCTATAGTTTTCAGAGTTCAGATCTTCTACCTCTTTGGTTACATCAATTCCTAGGTATCTTATAGTTTTTGGTGCAATTGTAAATGGAATCAATTCGTTGATTTATCTTTCAGCTGCTTCATTATTAGCATATGGAAATGCAACTGACTTCTGTGAAATGATTTTACATCCTACAGCTTTGCTGAATTCTTGTTGTATTAGTTCTAGCAATTTTTCAATGTCACATCTTGATTGAAAAGCCATCGTTTTATTCCCAGGCATTGATTTTGATAGACCATTAATATCAGAAATAAAGCAGTTTGGAATGACTCAGACAATTTGGGAATACACCATTTGATGCCTTGCCTTTCTGGTTATTGACACTTTTTATAAAATGACAGTACATGAAGCAGTATCAAATAAAGAGTTCAATGAAATAGAGTAGAAAATCTAGAAATGAACCAACTGAACAAAAGAACTTCATACATAAGAAAGAGAGCATTTGAGGGGCACATGGGTGGCTCAGGCTCCCTCCAGGGAGCCTGCTTCTCCCTCTGCCTATGTTTCTGCCTCTCTGTGCCTTGCATGAATAAATAAATAAAACCTTAAAAAAATAGATAGCATTTGAAACCAATTGAGAAAAGGATAGATTAGTTAATAATGGCTAAAACATCTGGTGGTGAACCATCTGGGAAAAAAATAAGTTAAAACTCTACTTGATTCTGCATTATTATAAATTACAGATATATTAAAGAATATAATGTTTAAAATTAGGTAGCTGAAGAAAATTAGGTGGCCACTCATATAATTATGTGGAAAAAATTCTAACTATAAGAGTAAATCAGGCAACTTAAAAGAAAAGATAGACCAATTTTATAAAAGCAAAAAGGAAGCAAACTAGAAAAGATTTACAAAATATATAGAAATGATTATAAGACATTTATAATCTAGCTAGCTTTCTAAAGCTTTCTGTCTGCCATTGCATATTGTGGTATTAATATTTTTTTACTGATTTTTCAACCAACTTTTCATCCATTTTAATGTAATAATGTTTCAGAAGAACACATTTTAGTGACCAATTGTTACATTCCTTTTTGTGGTTATAAGCAATTTTTTATTAATTACAACCTATAAAATAATTATGTAATTTTCATTATATCATTTGTATATTCTTTTTTTTGTCATTTGTATATTCTTAAATATATTTCTAGTGTTTGAGTTCCTTAAGCTATATAGCACAATTTGCAAACAGAATACAAACAGCAAATAACAAGGAAAATTAACTAGTTCTTAAAATAAAAGGATGGTTACTTGTGATCATGTCTCAACAAGGCTCTTCAAGGCCCTTGGGCGCCTATACTGGTGTTAGTAGGAATTCTGTGTTTCTTAAAATAGTATCACAGCATATCACAGCATATCACAGCAGCAGGAAGCTGAAAGTTTTATTTTCTTGCTTTTTAGGGTGATGAAATTGTCTAAATTTTTTATGTATATTTTTATCATTTGTATTCGGCTAAAAATAAGAGTATTGACAAGATAAGCACTGAGTAAGGTATAGAATTGTTGAATCACTATACTGTATACCTGAAACTAACATAATACTGTAGGTTAACTATACTGGAATTAAAATTTAAAACTTAATAAAAAATAAATGACATTTGCTTTTATCAAGCACTGCACACAACGACTGGAAAGCTAGTTTTTCTTAAGAAATAAAAAAGATCTAAAACTAATAATTACCATGAATACAAAATGACAGAAAATCATGAAAGGACAATTCATTAAGAAAATATAAACATATATACAAAAATATTCAAACTCACCAGTAATTAAAGAATTGTAAAATATTTTAAAAGCATAAAAATACTGCTTTGTCACTTAAATTGGTAAAGAGGCAAGATAGCAATAATTACCAATGTTGTTAAGGGTTGAGAAAAACAGTTATTTTTATTCAGTGCATGCTGAGTATACATTGACACAAACATTTCTAGAGGGCAATTGACAATAAGTGTTTTTAAAAATCTTTTAAGTACAAATCATTTGACCTAGCAAATGCACTACCTTGCACTTTTAGATTTTATATTAGGGAAATAATTAAAGATGTGCACAAATGCATTTATATGAGGATGGTTCAGTATAGTGTTGCTTATAACAAAAATAATATAAAGGTGAAAAAAACCCCTAAATTTCAAATAGTGTTTGCTTACAAAGTAATATAATATAGCCATTAAAAATTATGATAAATTCCTGGGGATGTCATAGCATAATGACTATAATTAACAATTCTGTATTGTATATTTGATAGTTGCTTAAGGGAATAGATCTTAAAAGTTCTCAACATAAAAAAAAATTGTAACTATATACACTGATGTTAATTATTTTTTTAGGATTTTATTTATTTATTCATGAGAGACACAGCAAAAGAAGCAGAGACACAGGGAAAAGGAGAAGAGAAGCAGGCGCCCCACAGGGACTTGACCCCAGGACTCCAGGATCACAACCTGAGCCAAAGGCAGATGCTCAACCACTGAGCCACCCAGGTGCCCCTGAAGGTATTGTGGTGATCACTTTGCAACATATACATACATCAAACCATTATGCTGTACACCTGAAACATACGTTATATGACATTTATATCTTTTTTTTTAATTAATTTTTATTGGTGTTCAATTTACCAACATACAGAGAAACACCCAGTGCTCATCCTGTCAAGTGTCCGCCTCAGTGCCCGTCACCCATTCCCCTCCACCCCCTGCCCTCCTCCCCTTCCACCACCCCTAGTTCGTTTCCCAGAGTTAGGAGTCATTATGTTCTATGACATTTATATCTTAATAGATGTAGAAGTCTATTTGTTGACATAAGATACGCGTGACATATAATTGAGCAAAAACTTACAAAAAATATATTATGATTTCAATTTTGTAAACCATCATTCATATCTAAATCCAGAAGAATATTTACTAAAACTTTTACAATTATATATAAGCAGATAGATTAAGGAACCTGTACATTTGCTTTTTTGTTTTTTTAAACTTATCTGTATCTTGAATTTTTCAAAACATATATTTGTTTAACTTTAAAAATTAATTTTTAAGAGCACATTACTGGATCATTTTCTAAGAAACATCAAGATATGCAGGGTTTTTTTTCCATTAGTTCCTGAGCCAATCCTCACACATACCTCAAATCTCCTGCCTGGCAATCTTTTCTACATTTGTTCAATGACTTTCTATTTTGGCTTTACCCTCCACTCTAGCAATACGCACCTTTGACTCCCTTGGCCTTGACTCTCTGCTTTGCTTCTTGAATTTTTCCTTCTGGATTTCACAAGGAAGGACCTGCACAACAAAGTACTACTTTGACCTAGTTCTGGGAGCCCCATATTTATGTAGAACCCTCATAGTTTTGATTTTCTGGCTTTTTCTTTCTTTAGCTTGACCTCCATTAGAACTCAACAAAATAAAAATGAGCGAAGGCTGATTTTGGCCTGAGTGGCTAAGGAAGTTTTGCGAGAAGGGGAGCCACTTGACCTGGGGTTGGAAAGGATTCAGTAAGGTTTGAGAAGTGGAGGTTTTGGAGAAAGGATAAAAACATTCCAGATGTACAGAGCAGCAGGCACACAGGCACAGTGGGAGGAAACAGCAAATAAACTCACCAGCTGGAGTGAAGGATTCATACTGGGGGAAAGGGCTGGAAGTGTAGTTTTAAGAAAATTGAGTGCAAATTTTGAACTTTGTTTGAACTGTGTCATGAGCTATGAGCCTAAAGGAAAGGACAGCTAATACAAAGAAAAGCCAAGCTAAATGTCAAGAAAAAATAGATTAATTTGAAATATGGCAAGAAAGAAAAAATGCTTTTCAACTTATGCCCAAAGACCTTGTATGCAATTAAAGGTCCTTCTCAAGCTGGTGTAAATTTAGCTTCCCAGATTAACCTCCCTCCCTTTCTTTCCCCATAAACTCTATTATGTTACAGTAAACAAATCTTTATAAATACACCTTATCTTCTTATTGTTCCATGACTTTGCATATTACTCCCTCTGTTTAGATCATCCTTTTCTTACTTTTCCAACAGGTAAAATTCTGTTTATTTTTCAAAGGCACAACACCAAAGTCAACTCCTCTATAAGGTCCTACCCTGATCTCTCCAGGCAAAAGTAATGACATCTGTCCCTGTGTCTCCTAAAATCTGTTCATTCAACTATTTGAGCACTTGGTATTCTGTATGGTTATTGCAGATATGTTGATTCTTCCACTTAGACCAGTACCCCTTAAATAGCCAGGATAATCATCATTTGTTCATTAAAGATGACCATTTGTTTATCTCTGAATCCCAAAATTTAACACAAAGCCTAGCAAATAGTAGGAGCTCAATAAATATTTGTTAAATGCTAAGCTAAAGTTAGGAAAAGGATAGATACTATATACCAATTGAAAGAAATTGGGTTACAGACAAAAGTATATTTGAAAATAAAAGCTTATGAAGGAATTAAAAATTTATCTCCCATTTAATGAAAATAAATAATGGAAATAAAGTAAATGAGTTGAACAAGTTTATTGTAATATCTTGTTTTCCTTAATTTTCTAACTTCTATATACCCAGAGTGGGCAGTATTATTTAATAGTGATATTTAAGTATTATTTTAGTCATTCAACTAAATTTCTTTTAATTAATAAATGCCTTTTAAATTCCTAGCCTATATAACATTAAGCTAAATCCAATTTTCTTAAATCACTTAAGTCCATAGCATAATGAATAGATAGGCTTAATTTTTCTTATTATACTAATACGACTAGGGGGGCCAAGTTTATGATGTAATAATTCTACTGTACCAAAATACAGTAAAATAAGGCTTAGAGAAATCAACAGGTAACTGATTCCACTTTTCTAAAGTGGTTTTTGCTCCATACAAAACAGAAGACAAATCAAGCCGGTGTTAAAATGCAGCTTCCTTTTTCATAATACAGGAATAACAATTTACATATTATACAGTTTATATGAAATCTATATGTAACAATGTATATAAAGTACCTAGAACTATACTTGGATCACAATGGACCCTCAGGAATCTAGAGCTGTTATTTCTTAAGAAACCAAGCTCAACTCTAGGAGCCAGATTCTTTCAAATGTGAATGGTGTCATTGAGTCTCTAGCATTTCCAGGTGCCAGGTAATCACCTAATCTGCATATGACTAAGATTTACTACCAAGGGCCACTGGCTGATAGCAACAAGAAGAGAGGTGACTACCTTACAGGAAGGAATTAAAAATTGGCATTGATGATTTTGCACCAAGACCCAACTACAGAGCTTCACATGCCATTGTCATTGCTCACCCCCTGTCCAGAACTGTCTCGATAGTCTAGCTTTCTAATCCATGATTCTGTGCCCAGCTCCTCAAGTCATCGCCTTCAGTAAACTTTCCACAACTAAAAACCATTATCTCTTCACATTCTTGTGCATGCTGGGAAGGGCATTAGCCTCGTGGACAGCGTGATGAACTCACTGGTAGAGGATCTAAATTCTAGTCCCTGCTCTACTCCTTATTAGTCCCTACTCTACTTCTTACCCTACCCTTTTCACTTTGCTGTACGTATAAGAAAGAGTAGATAACACACTAGGAGAGAAGAGTGGAACAAATAATGATTTGTATAGAGGAGTAAGAGGTTTTAAGTATTAAGCTCCTGGTAAAATAAGGCACATAGACAAAAACCACAGTCAAGCCTTTCAGGAGTCTGTGACTACCTGTTAGAAGGAATAGCCAATATACTGTAAGGAAGCTAACCTAGTAGCATCAGTGCTCTGGAACGTAATGGAATTTTTCTGGTAACATGTCATTTTGGCCAAAGCCAGGACAAAGATACAGATGAATTAGCCTGAAAAGGGGATGGGACTTTTAGTTTCCTTCAGGATTTCACGTGTGTATAAACTAAGTGCTTTTAATGAAGTTGTACTCTATTAGACTGAAACTCCTTAAGGACACACACATCATAATCTGATCAAATAAAGGAAAGCCAAATCTTCATGATTTTTCCAGTTACTACTTTCTGACACTACTCCCATTTTTCTTATTTTCAAAATCTAAAGTAAAATAACCTCATTAATAAAACAAGATCAGGAGATTTTCCTTATCAATTATATTTTTTTAAAGATTTTCTAAACATTTCCTATATGGCACACTGTTTATTTTTATAGATCCAATTATTAATGAAACTTAATTGTATTTAGTCACAGTATGAAGTCTCCTGTTCAACCTCTTAGCAGGCATAAAAGAGCGGGTCTAACATCAGATCTAAATGACTACATGCAAAACACACAGAAACAGAAAAGGTAACATGGTACCTACTAAGAGGATATACCACTTACAAATTTTGTTTCATTAAAAGAAAAAAAGAAAACTATTTCTTAATGTTTCTTGCTCTTGCCTTTTACATAAGCTGCTCAAAAGCAAACTGGGGTGTATTTCATAATTCCTGTTTGTATTAAGCTCTAGCAATGTTAAATTGTTTTAGATTTGGTTACCTCTGCAGGGATTATCAGTTCTCTCCCCTTTCTGCGCCCAGGAATTCTATCTCCTCCTTTAAAATTCTACTTTAGTTATTTCTCCAGGAAGCTGGTCCTGAACCTCACGCCTAGACTTTTATGGTACTCAGGTAAGAGCTCTTAGAATGTGCAATGTTCTACATAAAATATATGCAGAGGTAAATCTTTCCCCCAGTAGTCTAAGCATCCTAACAGGTATAAGGACTATACCTTTTTTAACTCTAGCTCAGTACCTGCTTTATAAAAAAGGAGATAATATAGGTTTGCTCAATTACACTCAACAGGAGAGAGAGGTGCGTTACACTCCTGACAAAAATAAATAAATAAATAAATTAGATGATCTCTAAAATCTCATTATTTAATATATCTGTGTCCTAGGAGTTTCTCCTTAATAATAGCACTAACAAATAATATTAAAAGCCAACATTTCTTTAACATATATTATAAATCAGATAATTTGCCAAACACTAGCCTACAAGGCAGCAGTATTAGTTTTGTAGGGCTACCATGCAAAATACACAGACTTGCTGGCTTAAATAGAAATTTATGTGCTTATAGTTCTGAAGGCTAGAAGTCCAAGATCAATGTGTCAGCAGGTATGGTGTCTTCTGAGGCCTCTCTCCTTAGCTGACAAATAGCCACCCTCTCAGGGTGTCTTCATGTAGTCACCCCTCTATTTGTATTCTCTATGTCCTAATCTCCTCTTCTTATAAAGACACCAGATATACTGGAGTGTAGGCCTATCTAACCCCATATTACCTCTTTAAAGTCCCTATTTCCAAATACAACCATATCCAGAGGTACTGGGAGTTAGGGCATCTATGTATGAATTTGGAAGAGACACAATTCAGCCCAATATATATTATATTATATGTATTATATATTATATATTCAGCCCATATATAATAGTACTTATATAATAGTAAGTATAATATATATATAGTATATATAGTACTTATATAATAGTATATAAGTACTATTAATTAATTTATATAAATACATATTTTTTTCAAATAAGAAAATAGGGCCTAGTGAGTGTGGCAAATAGACTCTAAAATAGACCCAATAACCTCACCTCCTGATATTCACATCTGTGTGTTATTCCCTCCCTATAGCTGTGGATAGGATGTTACTTGCTTCTAACCAATAGAATATGACAAAAATGGTGGGATGTCACTTACATGATTAGGCTACATAGGATTATAATTTCCATCTTGCTACAAAGATTTCCTGTATTGCCTTTCCAACTTTCATGCTTTGATGAAGCCATATTTGAGAGGCCCATGTAGCAAGGAACTGTGGCAGCATCTAGTTAACAGGAAATGAGGCCTTCCATCAACTAGGCTACAAGAAACTGAATCCTGTCAAAAACTATGTAAGCAAGTGACCATCAAATGATCAATGGATAATGAAGATGTGATATGATATATATTTAAACATATATATAATGGAATATTATTCAGCCATAAAAAAGAATGAAATCTTGCCATTTGCAATGACATGGATGGAACTAGATATTATTATGCTAAGCAAAGTAAGTCAGAGAAAGGCAAACATCATATGATTTCACTCATATGCTGAATTTAAGAAACAAAACAAATGAGCAAAGGGAAACAAAACAAGAAGCTAACCAAGAAACAAGTTCTTAACTATACAGAACAAACTGATGGTTACCAGAACAAACTGTGTGTGGGGGGGGGTGGACAGGGGATCCGGGGTGAAATCGATAATGGGGATTAAGGACCGCACTTGTTGTGATGAGCATTGAGTATTGTATGGAAGTGATGAATCACTATATTGTACATCTGAAACTATCACACTGTATGTTAACTGACTGGAGTTTAAATAAAAAAATTTTTTTAAAGTATATGAGCTTGGAGGAGAATCTTCCCCAGTCAAATTTTCAGATGAGATTGGTTGATGCTTGTTTGAAACCTTATGAGAAATCCTAAAACAGAAGACCCAACTAAGCCATGCCTGGATTCTTGACCCACAGAATCTGTAAGATAATACATATGCATATTAAACTCACCAAATTTGTGGGTAAAATTATTATACAGCAAATAAATAATTAATATAGCAAGAACAGTCCAACTTTATATATTAGTCAGTGGTCAATCTAGGATCGAATTCTGATCTCGGGCAGCCCAGGGTGGCTCAGCGGTTTAGCGCTGCCTTCAGCCCAGGGCGTGATCCTGGAGACCCAGGATCGAGTCCCATGTCGGGCTCCCAGCATGGAACCTGCTTCTCCCTCTGACTGTGTCTCTGCCTCTCTCTCTCTGTGTCTCTCATGAATGAATGCATGAATGAATGAATGAATAAATAAAATCAATCTTGGAATTCTGATCTCTGTGACTCCAAAATCATCTATGTTATATAAATACATACCATGAAGGACTTTTGCAAGGATTGAAGAATCCTAAATGTTAGCACAATTCTTGACACATAATAAGCATTCCTTAGATGATTTTTGTTGTGGTTTTAAAGGTACACAACTATGTTTATTGTAAAATAAGTGCAAGTAATACCTGAAACCTCAGTAAGGAAAAAGGCTTAAAGCAAATCAACTGTGAACACAAATCAAAGATATTTAGATTTTATACTTCCTATTTATAAACTTAGTCTAGTGTGGCAACTCGTAGGATCATACTGCTGAATCTTTTTTGCTTATAAATTAAGCAAACATTTATTGAATAGGTAATATTTGTAGACATTGGAATATACAGATTAATATGATCTCTACCCTTCCACCCTTAAATTTTTTGTTGCCAACATAAGACAATTATGTGTCAACATATGAAGTGCTATAGGAATCCAGAGAAAAGGAAAAATACCTAGTAGTTACTCAAAGAATACCCAATGGGTATATAGTAAGTGTTTGTGGAAAGAATGAATTAATTGATCTCCTGTATTTCTTAAATAGGCCATAAGCCTGAATTTAGTTTCATTGGATTGAATCACAATATAGATTACAGAACAGCAAATCAGACTTACAAGGTTCAAAGCCTAGCTCAACCACTTATCAGTTGTGTAACTTTGGGCACATTATATAACCTCTCCATTCCTTATCATCATTTCCAATTATAGGGGCTCCATGATCACATCCTATGTCATAATAAAGCACCCTGAGTTGACCATCAATGAGGACTCCTCACATTGTAGATGGGGAGAATACTGTTTCCTTGCATTTCTTACAACAAAACCAAGGAATTGACACATTCACAATATTGAAGAAAATCCTATATGTTTATAAAAGCAAATGGTTTATTCATAATAAAAGCTCAAGTCCCTGGAGTGGTCAATCGTATTTTTTTGTTTTCTCTCAGTTCATACTCCCCACCAACATTTCCCTAGCTATCTCATCCCACCCTCCGGCACCTCACTAAAAGTGGGAGTAGATGGATAAAATAAGGTAATTTATTTCAGTAAAAACACCCTGGATATACTGATATTTTTTACCATGCATTTTGAATGGAAAGCTAAATATTGATTATATACAGAAAAGGAAAAACTATAAGAAAAACAACACAAAATGAAACTGATACATAGCTTATAACTTTTGGGTTAAACCTGCCAACATTTGGTATCTGTAAACTTTCCCCATGTTCATGCTGTTGACATTGCCTTTTTAAATTCCAGTGTGTAGAGTTAACTGTAATTTTATTCAGAACAAAATTTGCTCAGTAATCAATTTGTCCCTAAATGCAGTCACCTGCAATAGTTCAAAGCAATATTTCCCTAGGTCCTGTGCTTTACCTTAGAACAGTAGAGATGAAACCCTAGGCCCCACTCACTAGCAAGGATCTCACAGACTAGTAGAGAAGATAGACATAGGTGAAGATAATCACAACACAGTGTGATAAATACAGTCATAATGAAGCAGAGAACCAAGTGGGAAACTCAAGCTGAAAGATCTGGTAAAGCCTTCATGGAGGAGGTAAAGACTCAGTTGTTATCACCATCATCCTTTTTAAATATCCTTTCCTTAAATGATTCTATTTTTTTCTGACTCTTGGGGTGCCTAGGTGGCTCAGTTGGTTAAGCATCTACCTTCAGCTCAGGTCACGATCTCAGGGTCCTGGGATTGAACCCCATGTTCAGCTCCCTGCTCAGTGGGGAGCCTGCTTCCCCCTTGTACTTTCCCCTGGTGCTCTCCCTCCAAGATTGAAATGACTGTGGCAGGTTGAGAGACAAGTAGAAGGCCAGTGTGGCTAAAGCAGAGGTATGAAAAGTCTAATGAGGGAAATGAGGCTGAAGGCATAAACAGGGTCACATCAGGAAGAGCCTGATAGCCCCTGTCAAGGAGTATAAAATTCACTCTGGTTATACCAGGAATCCACTGAAGCATGGTAGGCTGGGATTACAACTCTTTATATATGCTTGCTTGCTTGCTTTTTCCTCTTTTTCTTTCTTTCTTCCTTTCTTCCTTCCTTCCTTTCTTTCTCTTTTCTTTTCTTTTCTTTTCTTTTCTTTTCTTTCTTTTCTTCTTTCGATCACTGTGAATGTTGTGTAAAGGGGCAAGAGTAGAATCAGGAAGAGCAGTTACAAAGTTGATATGAGGTTGGAGATAAAGGTGACAAAACCATGACTGAAGCAATGGAGGTGATGAAAATGGCCAGATTCAGAATACATTATAATCAAACTTCTTAATGGATTAAAAGTATGGCGTGAAGACAAGAGAGAAAGCACAGTAAATGATCAGGTTGTGTCATTTATTGAGATAAATAAAGCTTAGTGCAGAGAAGACTTGGAGGAAACTCAGAAGTTCTAGTTGGACCATGTTAAGCTTAAGGAGCAGATTACCAGCTACATAGAGATGCTAAAGAGGCAACATAGAGAGAACAGGGAAGATATTTGAAAAATATTTAGGAAGAAAAATCTGTAATCCTTCCTGACTGAATGTGGACAGTTACATAAAGAAATGAATCAAGGAAACTATCCCTAACATCCATTCCTAGGTTCTTGGCTTCCTTCACTTCTACAACACATTTTGTTCTGCTTCTAGCACTTGGACACAAAGGGTTATATCTTCAAATTCTTTACACCTACAGAAATATGTTCATTGAAGCAATATGGAACCAAACTGAAAATAGAATGTACCACCCAGTATCATTTACTGATGAGAGAAATTTTTTAAAAAAGCAATAATGCAATTTGCTTAATTACTAGGTACTATTATTTGGTTTCTAGGCTAACCTGTTACTTAATCTTTCTTATCTCATGAAAACCAGAAGTGGTATTATTAAAAGGCTTTAAAAAAAAAAAAGATTTATTTATTTATTTATTTATGAGAGAGAGAGAGAGAGAGGCAGAGACACAGGAGGAGGGAGAAGCAGATTCCATGCAGGGAGCCCGACGTGGGACCTGATCCCGGGACTCCAGGATCATGCCCTGGGCCAAAGGCAGGCGCCAAACCACTGAGCCACCCAGGGATCCCCTATTAAAAGGCTTTTTTAACGAAGCATGATAAAGCATATAGTCTACTGCTATCTGTAACACTAGCATCCTTACTCTACAAGAAAAATAGGAAAAGAAAGTGAAAGGTGAACATTTTTCTGGGTATCCTTAAAGTCTTAGGACCATATTTGGCAATTCTCTACTTTCAACAAACTGATAATCACAAATTCTAAAATGATCCCTTTGCCTATGCACAACTCTAAAACAAATCTCTTATTTGTCCTCATATTTAAAAGGCATAAATATTTATTAAAAACACACTGAATGCCAAACACTGAGATGAATTATTTATTTCATATATATTATCTTATTTAAATCCTATAAAAATCTGGTAAGAAAAATATTCTTACCCTCAATTTATACTAAAAAACATTTAAGGGATAGTGTTATTAAAGAATCGAAGATACCTCTCAGGATATATATTTTTTTAATTTGCTAGATTCATAGCACTTGGATGGCTCAGCTGAGTGTCTGACTCTTGATTTCAGCTCAGATCATGATCTCAGGGTTGTGAGATGGAGCTGTGATTCTGGTTCTGTGCTGGGCATGGAACCTGCTTAAGATTCTCTCTCCTGGGCAGCCCAGGTGGCACAGCGGTTTAGCGCCGCCTACAGCCCGGGGTGTGATCCTGGAGACCCGGGATCGAGTCCCATGTCGGGCTCCCTGCATGGAGCCTGCTTCTCTCTCTGCCTGTGTCTCTGCCTCTCTTTCACTCTCTCTGAATAAATAAATAAATAAATAAATAAATAAATAAATAAATCTTTTTAAAAAAAGATTCTCCCTCTGCCTCTCTTAAAAAAATTAAATTAAAAAAATATATATATGCTAGATCCAAAGTATTAGGGTATGCTAATAGGTCTACTCTACTATTCCTCTTTGGTCTCTGGGAGCTTCTCAATAACAGATTTTGTTTCTGTCCATCAAGATAACCTTGTCACATGTAACATTAAAATGAAAAATTTTAGGATAGTACTTTAGAATTTGCAAAAATATTCACATATAATCTAATTAAATACTCAAGATAATCTTGTATGCCTGAAATTAATACTCTACTTTCCAGATGTGGAATTAAGGCTCAGAAAAACTAGAAGCTTTGTCCAATTTCATATAGTTAAATCAATTCAATGAAAGAGGATATCTTCCTCACTATGAACAGTTTCTAGCATGTAACAGTCATCAAAAATTGTTTAGAGAATAAATGAATTAATGAATAAATGAATATATTATTCCAAGTGCAATGCTATTTTCCTTATAGCAGCACTTCCCTGAAACAAAACTTACTGTTTATTTGCCTTAAGATTACTAGCTCTTCCAGGGCAGAATTCATGTTTTATACATCCCTATATCACTTATACCGAACAGTGTCTTTACATAGCATGCCCACACATATCTACCTGTCCATAAATGTTTGCTTGAACCTGCTGACTAGAAATATACAAAAGGTTCTATTCTTTGCCACTAATTACAAGGGGAGTGAAGAGCAAATATCTGAATTGAAAGTCTGTCATCATGTTGCTAAACTGTTCCTTGGCAACCCAACAGGTATATATAATGAAGAAAATAAGTACAAACACCAGATTTTAAAGTATTAGTCCCCACAACAGAAAATTGTTGTTTGCAAACCTAAGTTCTGTCAGTTTCCTTCTCCTTCTGGCCCCCAGCCTCATGATCAATCAAGGAAGTGATTTTATTAAATAAATACAAAAGAGTCAGATTCTCATGACAAAAATAAATTTCTCATGACAAAATAAGATAGTAAGGATACTGTTAAATATTGAATCAGACCATATTGTTTACCCATTCTTAAATACTTCAATGGTCTTTCAACAACCTCTCAAGGATAAATACCTAACCTTATTGTATGTATCCTGTCTCATTTCTCACCAGGCACCACACCCCCTCTTTTAAATCACATATTCCAGTCAAGCTAAAATAACACTTGTTTCCAAAACAAACTGTTTCAAACCACTATATCTTTCTTTACAACCCTTTTTCAGCATTGAATGCAGTTGCACTCTGTATCTAAGCCAAAACAAAACAACAACAAAAAAATTCCTTTCTCACAGCAATGCTTCCAGTGGGGTATACCCCAGGTCTAATTCTGTGCTACCCTGTCCTCTGATATACTTCTTTCATACTCTCAGTGATGCTGCAGTACATCTATTTGTAGATGCCACAATCCCAACACAGTTCCTCAAGGCCAGAGATTGGGTTAATCTCATTCATTATTATATTCATAGCACCCAGTACAGATCCTAGCATAAAGCAGACACTCCGAATCAACAGACTGATGACCATGAAAAGACTGCTCAAGGTCTAGGAAGGATTGGGAATTGTTTTCTGCCTGAGACCCTAGAAGAACACAGCACTCCAAAGACTGGTTTACAAAACCAGCTTACATTGGCCTAAACTAAAAACCGTAATGAGAGATCCCCAATCCTTAACCAGCAACTCCTCACTCATATACCTCGCCCAGACATTTAGTTCATTCTGTTACATATGCCTATATCTTTCTTGAATTTAAAATTTGGCAAGCATACATTGATATATATTACATTCTATACCTGTAGTGGGATTTATCATGAACAAAATGTAACATGTATTTTGAAGGAGTTCATAAAGGGATGGTATCATTAAATCATCACTGAAACAACTGATACTATAATCCAAGGACACTACAACGCATGGGAATTTATCAACTTAACCAAGACTGCATAATAAATTTGTGAGACTAGGTTATGATATAAAAACATATGGTTCAACCATGTTAGACATATAGGTGAAATCAGAATGTTTTTTTTTAAGATTTTATTTATTTATTCATGAGAGACATAGAGAGAGAGAGAGAGAGAGAGAGAGAGAGAGAGAGGCAGAGACACAGACAGAGGGAGAAGCAGGCTCCATGCAGGGAGCCAGATGTGGGACTTGATCCTGGGTCTCCAGGATCACGTCCTGGGTCGAAGGCAGGCACTAAACTGGTGAGCCACCCAAGGATCCCCCAAATCAGAATGTTTTTAATGGTATTTGTCCAGAGGTGCAAAGTACATGCTAGTTCAAATATAAAGTCACTCTGGGGATCCCTGGGTGGCGCAGCGGTTTGGCGCCTGCCTTTGGCCCAGGGTGCAATCCTGGAGACCCGGGATCTAATCCCACGTTGGGCTCCCGGTGCATGGAGCCTGCTTCTCCCTCTGCCTGTGTCTCTGCCTCTCTCTCTCTCTCTCTCTCTCTCTCTGTGACTATCATAAATAAATAAAAAATTAAAAAAAATATAAAGTCACTCTTCAATAAACCACTCCATTTTGAGAGATCCTGGGAAAAGATGTATGCATGCAAGAAATAATTACAAGCAAAGATGGGAAAGATACTTTATTATTAGCTGTGACTTAGGTCCCCCATCCCAAAATAGAAGATTCCAGTAAGCTGAGTTGAAGTAGAAGGAACAATATCTTTTCTAATCTTGTTCAACATGAATAACTTCAAATCAAAGCATGTTATTTGTCCTACTATTCCATTGTTCCAAACCCCGAAGAATCTAGATATGAATTTGCAATCTTATAAGACTAAAGAAAATTCAAATTATAACCAGGAAAGCATCACTATACTTTGAATCCAAAATGAAGCTTGTATTCAATTATTAGGTTATTTAATAAATATTAATTCCCTTTTTCACAATATCTTAGCTATCTCAATAAAAATACCTACAGTTGAAAACTGTATAATTATTAAAACCATAAATTCATAGGGAACCAAATAGTACAGTGACACTCCCTGGGAAGGGCAGGTAAACAGAAATGCTCACAAAGCTCATGCTGCCTAGAGAAATATGGAAACATGGGAGATCGCAACACTCCCATGCTTCCCAGATAGAGCTTGTGAGAACAGCAGTTGTAGCATTCTCCCACTCCCACTCTAAAGTTAACAACATACAAACAAAAAAGTGAGAAAGATATACAAACATAATACTACAGAAAGGCATCAAAACATAAGAGAAGAGAAAAAAAGAAATAGGAAGAAACTACAAACAGGAAAATGATAACAAACTGGCAATAAGCAGGTAAGTATCAGTAATTTCTTTAAATGTAAGTGGACTAAATTCTCTTTAGAGAATTTTAAATTCTCAAAAGTCATTAAGTGGCTGAGTGGATTAAAAAAACAATACGCATCAAGATATATCTATATATTGTTTACAAGAGACTCAGTGAAAGACTGAAAGTGAAAGGATGGAAAAATACTACATACAAATAGAAACAAAAAGAAAGCTGGTGTAGCTATGCTAATTGCAGAAAAAAACAGACTGTAAAACAAAGACTGTAATAAAAGACAAAAAAAGGCATTACAAAATGACAAAAGGGTCAATAAGAAAAAAGATATAACATTTATATGGAATATATATCCAATGTAAAAGAACCAAAATAGGGCAGCCCAGGTGGCTCAGCAGTTTAGCACCGCTTGCAGCCCGGGGTGTGACCCTGGAGACCCAGGATCGAGTTCCACATCTGGCTCCTGCATGGAGCCTGCTTCTCCCTCTGCCTGTGTCTCTGCCTCTCTCTCTGTATTTCCCATGAATAAATAAATAAAAACTTTTTTAAAAATCCCAAAATATATAAAGAAAATAATAACAGACCTAAAGAGAAAAATTGACAGCAACACAATATTAGGAGATTTTAATATCTAAACCTGTATCAACAAGAGGTCATCCAGACAGAATAGAACAAGGAAACATCAGCCTTAAACAACACATTAGACCAGATGGACTTCACAAATTTATATAAAACATGCAATCCAAAATCATCAGAATGCACATTTTTCTTCAGTGTACAGGGAATATTCTCCAGGATAAAACACATTAGGCCACAAAAAGGTCTCAATAAATTTAAAAAGACTGAAATAATATCAAACATTTCTTTCAACCAAAATTGTGTGAAACAAATCAATTATACACACAAAAAATATTACAGTCGAAAAAGGAGATTACTCAACTTGTTATTAAACAACTACTGGGCCATAGAAAACAATCAAAGGAGAAAAAAAAAAATACCTGGAGACAAATGAAAGCAAAAATGCAGCATACCAAAGCCACAGGGTTCAGCAAAAGTAGTCTTATGGGGAAAATCCATAGCAGTATAGGCCCATTTCAAGGAACAAAAGAAAGCTCAAATCAACAGGTTAACTTTATACCAAAAGGTACTAGAAAATGAAGAACAAATGAAGCCCAAGAGTTTTAGAAGAAAGAAAGTTCAAATAAATAAAATCAGAAATGAAAGAGAAGTTACAAGTGATATCACAAAATTACAAATGATCATAAAAGAATATAATGAATAATTATACACCAACAAATTGGAAAACCTAATAGAAAAATGCCTAGAAATTTGGAATCTTCCAAGACAGAATCAGGAAGAAATAGAAAATCTAAATAAACTGATTACTAGTAAGGAGATTAAATCAGTAATCAAATATCTACTAACAAATAAAAGTACAGGACTAGATAGCTTCACTGGTAAATTCTACCAAAATTAAATGATTTAATGTCTATCTTTCTCAAACTCTTCTAAAAAAGCTTGAAGAGGGAAAGTTCCCCAAACCATTTAATGAGGCTATATTACCCAGTAACTAAAACCAAACAAAAATACCACTAAAAAAGAAAATTAGAAGCCAATATCTCTGATGAACATAGTTATAAAAATCCTCAACATAATATTAGTAATATGAATTCAACAGCATATCAAAAACATCATGCATCGTGATCAAGTGGAATTTATTTCAGGGATGCAAGAATACTTCAATATCTGCAAATTAATGTTATACACCACATTTACAAAATTTATAAAACAGATAAGCATCTCAACTGATGCAGAAAAAGCCTGTGATGAAATTCAAAATCCATTTAAGAATAAAATGCTCATCAAAGTGGGTATACAAGGAATATACCTCAACATAATAAAAGCATTATACTTTTATACAAAAGACCCATAGTTTATATTCTAAATACCATATAGAAAACACTTCTGCTCTGAGATCAGTAACAGCACAAGGATGGCCACTTTTTCAGTTTTATTAAACAGAGTATTGGAAGTCTTAGCCATAATAATCAGGCAAGAAAAGGAAATAAAAAAATACAAGTTAAAAAATTAAAAGTAAGTAAAAAAAAAAGTAAAAAGAAAATAAAAGTAAAATGATCACTTTTACAGAAGACATGATACTGGATATACAAAACCCTAATGACTGCACCAAAAAAGTACTACAAGTAACTAATGAATTTACTAAAGTTGCAGAATACAAAATATACAAAAATCTGTAATATTTGTATGCACTCATAACAAACTATCAGAAAGAAAAATCAATAAAACAGTCCATTTACAATTACAAAAAATAAAATAAAATACCTAGAATATATATATATATATATATATATATTTTTACCTAGGACAAATTTCACCAAGAGTGAAACAACTGTACACTGAAAACTGACATTGATGAAACTGAATTAGCCACAAATAAATAGGAAAAGTCTGTGCTCATGAATTGGAAGAATTAATGTTAAAACACATGTACTACCCAAAGAAATCAATAGATTTAATGTAAACTCTATCAAAATCCCACTAGCAGTTTTCAAGGAAATAAAACAAATATTTGTATAGAACCAAAAAAGACAATGAATAGCAAAAACAACCTTGAGAAAGAGCAATGCCGAAGGAATCATGCTCCTTGATTTCAAAATATACTACAAAGTTATAGTAATCAAAGCAGTATGGAATTTTATTTCAAAAAGACACATAGATCAATAGAACAGAATAGAGAAACCAGAAATTAACTCATGTATATAATGTAAATTAATTTACAACAAGGAAGACAAAAATATACAGGGGAAAAGGGTAGTCTCTTCAATAAATGGTTTTTGGGAAAACTAGATAGGTACATGTTAAGAATGAAACTTGATTCTATCTTCTACTATATACAAAAATTAACTCATTATTAAGTAGAAACTTGAATCTAAGACCTGAAACCATAAAACTCCTAGAAGAAAACATAGGCGGTAAGTTCCTTGATATCAGTCTTACTTAGTAAAGGTTTTTTGCTTTGTTTGTTTTTTAATCTGACTCCAAAAACAAGGGAAACAAAAGCAAAACTAAACAAATGGAATATAAACTAAGAAGTTTCTGTAATGAGAATGAAACTATCAACAAAATGAAAATGCAACCTATGAATGGGGGAAGATATCTGCAAGTGGTATATCCAATAAGGAAGGGATTCATACCCAAAATACATAAAGAATTCATATAATTCAGTAACAACAACAAAAATAAACTAAAAAAAAATGGGAAAAGGATCTGAATAGAGAGTTTTCCAAAGAAGACACAGATAGTCAACAGAACATAAAAAGATGTTCAACATCATTAATTACCAGGAAAATATAAATGAAAACCACAATGCCCTATCACCTTACACATGTCAGAATGGCTATTATCAAAAAGATAAGAAATAATAAATGTTGCTCAGGCTGTGGAGAAAGAGGAACCAGCATACACTGTTGACTGGAATGTAAATTGATACAGCTACTATGGAAAATAGTACAGAGATTCCTCAAACAATTAAAAATAGAGCTATGATTCAGCATTTCCACTACTGGATATCTATCTAAAGAAAATGAAAAAACAAATAAACTTATTTGAAAAGATATATGTGCTTCTATGGTTCACTGCAGCATTATTTACAATACCGAAATATGGAAAGAACCTAAGTGTGCAATGACAGATGAACTGGTAAAGAAAATATGGTATGTGTGTTTGTGTGTGTGTGTATGTGTGCATGGGTATAGATATTATAGATATATATAAATTTTATATATACTTATACACACATATACAAAATGGAATAATATTCAGTCATAAGAAAGAAATATCACCATTTGCAACAACATGGATGAATCTTGAGAATACTATAGTAGTCAAATGAGTTACACAGAGAAAGATAAATATTGTATGATGTCACTTACATGTGAAACCTAAAAAATAAACAAAACAAAACTCAGACTCATAGATACATAGAACAAATTGGTGGCTGCCAGATGAGAGGAAGGTTGAGGGGATTGAAGGCTTAGAGGATTAAGAAATACAAACTTCCAGGTACAAAATAAGTTGGTCATGGGGATGTAGTGTATACCATGTGGAATATAGTTAATAACATTGTATTAACTTTGTAATGTGATAAATGGTAACTAGATATGTAGTGGTCATTTTGAAATGTACACATGTTGAACCAATATTTTGTACATGTATTAATACAGAGTATCAATTATACTTCAGTAAATTTTTAAAAATGGAAATTCTATCTCATATAATCAAGTTTATAAATGAATGAAAATGGAAAATAATACACTTTTACATATTTACATTTTTTGTGAATGGTGATGACAATGCTAGTTTACTACTAAGACAAAGAATTGGGCAGTATCAGTCTTAAGTATGAAATTCTGATTTCCCATTTAAGATTAATTGAAACTTGCTGACAGAATCAAGAAAGCCCTGTGCAGCAGTGAACACTTATTTTACTTAAATAAGAAACAAACTACTCTTTCTTATTTTTATTTATCTGTGACAAAGCAATCCCATAAGATGCCTATTTTGACTCTTATTTGGCAGAGTCAGTTAGTGGTTGATGGGTGTTCTTCCATATATCTCATGGCTCTGGCTGAAATACAATATTAATATAATACTTAAAAGTAGTACTTATAAACACCACACACACTGAAATTAAGAAAATTACATTTTAAATGCATTTGGAAATATATTAAAAGCAATTTATGCATTGATCCAGATACTCCAATTCTAAGAGCTTATCATTAAGAAGATAAAACAAAATGAGACAAGCTTCATTGACCAAGATGCTCACTACAATGGTATTTATGGAAGCAAAATTTGGAGATAAGCCAAGAGCTCAAATATCAAGAAAAATAAATAATTAAATGCACATTCTAAATTAAATATAATTATCAAAATAATGTTTGCAAAGAATATTTAACAATACAGGAAAAAATCAGAATACAATATTTAATGAAAAAGCTAGAACAGAAATCATATGCAGAATGCAAAACATTAATGTAAAAGGACATACACATCATAGGAAAAAAGAAAAGGAGCTTACTTTTCAGCACAAGGTAAGTACTTCTTTAATCAGCTGCCCATTGAATAGAAAGGAGGAAGGGACAGAAAAAAAATATGCACACTAAATAGACCACAGGAATGGACTCTGTGGGTGAAACTAAAGGAGGTTAATTCTGTTTCTATTTCTCTATAATTGACATTTTTTTGCATTAAGAAAGTTTAATCAAAATGAATAAATAGAAAAATTAATATAGAAGAAAATATTAGCGTAATAAAGATGAAACCATCATTCTAACGTTCTCATTAAAACTCACTCTCTTTCAATTACCTTCCCACAACTACTATTACCTCTCTATGAATTAGTGTTTCCATTAAAGGGATAAATATATGTTAAATAATTAATGAATAAAATTTAACTCTTTGAAAAAAGGATATTTAGGGATAAAAGATAATCATCTGAGAATTAAATTAGAAATGAACAACAGAAAAGAACTCTGGAAATCTCCAGAAAGTAAAATAATGTGATTTTAAATAACTCAAGAGTCAAAGAATAAATTTCAAGAAATGTTAGAAAATATTTTAGCTAACTTAAAATGAAAACAAAAAATATAAAATTCATGGGATGAAACTTAAATGCTGCCAGAAGGAAAATTTAAAGCTTTAAATGACTGTATCAGAACCTAAAAATGGTCTCAATAAGCTAGACTTCTGCCTTAAAAAAAATCATAAAAGTGAAAGTGAAACTCAAAGAGGAAAAATAATAGAGATTAGGGAGAGGAAAATCAAAGAAACAAAAACAAAACAAAATGAATAGAAAAATTCAGTGAAACCAAAGTTGGTTTAAATTCAACAATATTGACAAATTTAGTGAAACCCTCCCAAAAAAGACACAAATTATTAAACTCATAATGAAATTAGTAACAACAGCATTGACAATATAGAAATTTAAATTATAGGGAATATTATGAAAAAGTTTTTGTCTACAAATTAGACAAATAAAATTGACAAATTTCTTGAGAAAATACATTAACTTAAGAAGAAACAGAAAATCTGAATAAACCAAGTAAAAAAAGATTAAAATAGTAATTAGAAATTTTCACACACAAAAAATCCCAGGCCTCAATAACTTTCTTCCAAATATGTAGAGAGAGAATAATATCAACCCTTCACACATTCTTTCATTAAATGGAGGGAATACTTTTCAATTCTATGAGGCCAGTAATACCATATTGTAAAAGCAAGAGAAAATCATCACAAGAAAAATAAAATAGAGCCCAGTATTCATGAAAATAGAAGGAATTTTGAACAACATACTAGAAAACCAGATCCAGCAGCCCATAAAAAGAATTATACCCCAAAGATGGCAGGTAAAAAGATCCTGAACCCACCTTCTCCTACAGACACTAAATTTACAGCTGTATATGGAATAATTTCCTCTAAAAAAGACATGAAGCAGGATAAACAGATTTTCTGCAAGAAAGTATAAAAGAGCAGCATCAAAATGAGTAGGAAAAGAGATACAACCTTACATAAAAACCTCACATAGTGATCCACAATCAGGAGGGCCCCCTGCCAACAAAACAACTTTCCCCTGGAAAGTGAAGGGTCTGTTCTCCACATCAGGCACTCAACCCCTAGATCCTATACAAAAGAGACAAGTCCCCAAAATGGCTGGCTTTGAAAACCAACAGGGATTATATCTAGGAAAACCACAGACCTGTAGGAAACAGGGAACCAGCTCTTTTTTTTTAATAATAAATTTATTTTTTATTGGTGTTCAATATATCCTTATCTTGTTCCTTTATTCAAATTTCGCATTAAGTCACCTCTTCAGTGATGAGTTTCCAGACCACACAATATAACAACCCTGTACTTTCTACTCTTTTTCTTTTTATTATTTTTTTTAAATTTTTATTTATTTATGATAGTCACAGAGAGAGAGAGAGAGAGGCAGAGACATAGGCAGAGGGAGAAGCAGGCTCCATGCACCGGGAGCCCGATGTGGGATTCGATCCCGGGTCTCCAGGATCGCGCCCTGGGCCAAAGGCAGGCGCCAAACCGCTGCGCCACCCAGGGATCCCTACTCTTTTTCTTTTTAAATAAATTTATTTTTTATTGGTGTTCAATTTGTCAACATATAGAATAACACCCAGGGCTCATCCCGTCAAGTGCCCACCTCAGTGCCTGTCACCCAGTCACTCCCACCCCCGCCCAACTCCCCTTTCACCACCCCTAGTTCGTTTCCCAGAGTTAGGAGTCTTTCATGTTCTGTCTCCCTTTCTGATATTTCCCACTTATTTTTTTCTCCTTTCCCCTTTATTCCCTTTCACTATTTTTTATATTCCCCAAATGAATGAGACCATATAATGTTTGTCCTTCTCCAACTGACTTATTTCACTCAGCATAATACCCTCCAGTTCCATCCACGTTGAAGCAAATGGTATTTGTCGTTTCTAATGGCTGAGTAATATTCCATTGTATACATGAACCACACCTTCTTTATCCATTCATCTTTCGATGGACACTGAGGCTCCTTCCACAGTTTGGCTATTGTGGACATTGCTGCTAGAAACATCGGGGTGCAGGTGTCCCAGCGTTTCACTGCATCTGTATCTTTGGGGTAAATCCCCAGCAGTGCAATTGCTGGGTCGTAAGGCAGGTCTATTTTTAACTCTTTGAGGAACCTCCACACAGTTTTCCAGAGTGGCTGCACCATTTCACATTCCCAGGGAACCAGCTCTTAAAGGGCTTGCAAACAGACAATTCGCCACAGGATTCAGTGAAAAAATATCACTTTGAAAACACCTGGACCATATATGAATAACACTTACTAATCCTAAAAAATGTGCTAGAGAGTCAGGAACTTAAGACTCCCTCCAAGAATGGCAGGCTAGCTAGTCTCGAACTCTCCCTCTTCCCTGTTAGTAGCAGAAGGCATAGCAAACTAAGGCCCTCACTTATCCCCACATCACAGCTGGGCATCTCTTCCAGAATGGTTGAGAGGATCACGCAGACCGACCACTGTAGCACCTCATCAAAACAGAAAGGAGTACACAAGTCACACAGGGAATGTCCCTTGAGCACCTGGTTCTGAGAGAGAGAAAGACAGAGACATAGGCAGAGGGAGAAGCAGGCTCCATGCAGGGAGCCTGATGTGGGACTTGATCCCGGGACTTCAGGATCATGCTCTGGGCTGAAGGCAGGTGCAAAACCACTAAGCCATCCAGGGATCCCCAGAATAAATTTTCTATAAGACTCAGTGGCTAATATTCAAAAAGACAGTAAGTGTTGGTGAAAATAAGGAGAAAGTAAAAACTTCATACATTATTGGTTGGCAATGAAAACCAGTATAGTCACTCTGGAAATCATTTTGAAAGTGACTTAAAAAGCAAAATACAAATTTATTATAAGACACAGGAATTTCACTTCTAGATATCTATTTAAGAGAAATAAAAGTATATGTCCTCACAAAGATGTACACAAGAATGTAATGAACTACCAACTGTAGAGGGGTAAATTAGGACAACGATCCAAACTAAAAGCAACAAATAGGCTTTTACTTAGTACAAGGAGGCAAACAAGAAGCCAAAAGAAGCCCTAGGAAACTAATACACCTACTAGCAACATATTCCAATGTCATTGTAAATATGTAAGCATCTATACCCTAGTTTTTCATGCCTGTGGAGACAATAATGCCAATAAAGATATATATGAAAAATAAATATGGCTAAAGTTTTCTTATGTGCTAAAAGAAAAATTTAATAAAAAAAAGGCAGTCAAAAGGAGAGGCACTGGCTGCCCACTGTTCCATTTCTTATCCAAGGGAATAACAATAGGTGAAAATATGCAGCTCCCTTCTATGCCTAGAAGGGAGAAATCATCTCACTGCCAAGAAGTCTCCAACAAAAATCTCTTGCCTTTTATGGAAGAAACTAGGGAAGGGAAAGGAGGAGGGCTGAGAATAGAAAAGTATTGAGTCAGTGAAGAAAAGTCTTATCCTAATAAGGAGGTCTCAGCAAGGCTCCTGGGAACCTCTTATAAGCTTCTGACAAGAAAGATTCCTTTTTGGAACCCTTTTTCACTGTTGGTGGGAATGCAAACTGTTGCAGCCATTCTGGAAAACAGTATGGAGGTTCCTCAAAAAGTTAAAAATAGAGCTACCCTACCATCCAGTGATTGCACTATTAGGTATTTATCCAAAGAATAAAAAAATGCTGGTAGTGGCACATTCATCCTAATGCAGCACTAGCAACAATAGCCAAATTATGGAAAGAGCCCAAAACTCCACTGACTGATGAAAGGATAAAGATGATATGCGATATATATTTATATATCTAGATAGATGATTGATAGATAGATATCATGGAATATTACTCAGCAATCAAAAAGAATTAAATCTTGCCATTTGCAACAATGTGGATGGAACTATAGTGTATTAGGCTAAGTGAAATAAGTCAGAGAAAAATATCACATGATTTCACTCATATGTGGAATTTAAGAAACAGAACTGATGAGCATAGGGGAAGAGAAGGGAAAATAAAATAAGATAAAAACAGAGGGAAGCAAAACATAAGAGACTCTTAAATATAGAGAATAAACTGAGGGTTGGTGAAGGGGAGGTCAGTTAGAGAACAAGTTAAATGGGTGATAGGCATTTAAGGAGGGTACTACTTTGGAAGAACACTAAGTATTATATGTAAGTGACGAATCACTAAATTCTACTCCTGAAATCAATATGTTAACCAAGCAGAATTAAAAAAAAAAAAAAAAGGACTCCTTTTTTTTCCTTTCTATGTTCATCTGTTTTGTTTCTTAAATTTCATATATGATAAGAATTCCTAATGGAGGTTCCTTGACTATGAAGCCAGTTATGTTTATAAACATAGCTTTGGGGTGGGGGTGGGAGGAAGTTGAGCCCTTGAGCAACTCTCTCCAGAATACTACAATGCCCTTGCTGTGCACAGAATCTATTGAGGGAAGGACACCTCCCCCCAATGAGGCCTGCCAAGTACACCCTTACATTT
Organism: Vulpes lagopus; assembly: GCF_018345385.1. Classification (NCBI taxonomy): domain Eukaryota; kingdom Metazoa; phylum Chordata; class Mammalia; order Carnivora; family Canidae; genus Vulpes; species Vulpes lagopus. The sequence goes on from NC_054846.1 coordinate 52,507,200, forward strand.
GCTTAAGGTCAGGCCTGAAAGATCACACATAGGATTCTGGCTTGAAGCCGGATTCCTCAGAATGTTTACAGAAATATTATTCATAATAGCCAAAAACCTTATAACAATCCAAATGTGTGCTAGCTGCTAAATAAATGAAGAAAACATCAGATATCCATTCCATGCATTACTAATCAAAAATAAAAAGGAATTAACTATTGATACATGATATAGTAGATGAACCTTGAAAACATTAACCTAAGTGAAAAAAAGTGAGATTCAAAATATTACCTATTAAATAACTCCATTTATGTAAAATACCCCCAAAAAAGACAATTATAGAGACATAAAGCAAATCTGCAGTTCTTTAGGAATAGGCATAGGAATGGTTATTAACTGCAAATGGGCATTAGGAAACTTTTCAGGTTAGCAGGAATATTCTAAAAGTAAATTGTGGTGATCACTGACGACTTATTTTTAAAAATAACTATATTAAGTTGTGTATTTTATTTTAATGTCCTACACATGCATATTTATTTATATGCTTGATTATGGATACAACCATAACTTCAGATACCACAAAAGATAACACACATGAGATGCCAATTTTTTTCTAGCTCATGATCAGATGCTGGGGGCAGGGTAAGAAGAGAAAAAGTCAAACACTGAACTGTATTCTTAGAGACCATGGTCCTCCAATACACAAATGATATAACTGGCTGAAATGATGGAATAAACTCAATCCATTAAACAATATCCCCTTATTTCTGCTTCCCCCAATTGTATACATTAAAAATGTAAATTTTATTGCATGTGAAGTGTGGTCCAATATAATTTTTTAAAACACTAAAACAGGAAAAATGAACTGAAATTTAATTATAGTAGCTTGAAAATTCACAACCACACACAGTTGGTGGAAGCAGTGGTTATGCTAAGTGAAGCAGTATGATAGAAGCAGTCTCTTTGGGCAACAAGGAATATTTTGTCACTAACTGTGTTTAGAGTTACTAATTAAGGGGCACCTGGGTGGCTCAGTCAGTTAAGCATCTGACTCTTGATACTGGCTCAGGTTATGATCATAAGGTCAATAAATTAAGCCCCACATTGGGTTCTATGCATTGAGTGTGGAGGCTGCCTAGGATTCTCTCTCCCTCTGCCCCTCTTCGCTTGCTTGCTCTCTCTTTCTCTCCCTTAAAAAAAAAAAGAAAGAATTGTCAGCTTACTATGCAAATAAAAAGTGGACTTTTAGTCTGCTTTATTATAGTTTAGAATTATCTTTAGAAAATGTACCTCTGTATTGTCTGAAACAGGCAGACTGCTCATAGCCCCCTTCTTGGTGTGATACTTGCTGGAAGGGTAAATGCTTATGAGAAATAAATGTTGAGAGTCTATCATTTTTTACTTAAAAAAGGAAACGTCACCAAATTCAACCAAATATAATCCTCATGGAAGGTAATTTGACTACATTTATAATAATTAAAAATCTACTTAATCTTTAATACAGTAATTCTACTTCTAGAAGGTTATCCTACAGATATACCTGGTCATGTATAAAATCACTTTTGTTCAGTAATACTCAATGCGGAGGAGGTGGGGCCAGATGGCAGAGTAGCAGCGTCCCCAAGTCCCCGCCCCACTGACTTACATAGATGACATTCAAACCATCCTGTACACCTACGAATACGACCTGAGATGTAGACAGAGAACAGCTCCAGAGAGAAGAGAGTTGGCTTCTAAGGAGGTGGGGGGGGGGGGAGAAGGGGGAGAGCCCCACCCCCGAGAAGCGGGAACTATCAAAACCTGCACCAGATCCCCCCCCAGGGAAGGGCGCTCAGCAGGGAACCAGGCAGCACCTCGGGGGGCGGGGGGCCTCCGTCTCCCGGGGTCACTAGGAGAGGAGGGGCACACAGCCCAGGACCCTGCACTCCCCCGGGGATGGGCGGGGTGGGGAGGGCCCAGGACAGCAAGGACGCTCGTGCCCCCGGGCGCCCCCAGCTGTGCAGGTCAGTGCCCCGCGCTGTGAGCACCCGGGGCAGTGCGGACTGGGAGCTACCGTGGTTACTGGGGGAGCTGACTCATGGGCCGGAGACCTGGCCCGGCCAGTGGTGGTGTTCCTCCTGGTGTCACCCTGTGCCTGGGAGAGGTGGGGCCACCAGGGAACAGGGGCCTCAGGGGGTCAACAGTTCCCACTGAGCCTGGCACCCAGCGGTGGGGGGGGCAGCTCCCCCAAGTGCACACGCCTGAGAATCAGCACAGCAGCCCACCCCCACCCCACACACACACCAGCTGGAAGGACAGGGGAAGAGCAAGCTCTTGACCAAGCAGCGCTGGAAAGCTCCATGGGAAGTCGAGGAATTTACAGTTTATAGAACCAGAGGTTCCCCTCCTATTTTTTTTCTTCCTTTTCCCAGTATAACTCATTTTTTTTTATCAGACTGTAAATTATCAAATTTTTTTTCTTCTCCCACCTTAACTACAATATGTTACTACCTCTTCATTTTTAAGTTTCTTCCTTTTTCACTTTAATATTTCTACAATTACAGGTCCTAGATATATTTTCCACTACTAGATTCCCGTCAAAATACTCAACTTAATTTTGGGAGATATACAAGATATGGTTTTTTATTTGTTTGTTTTGTGTTTTTCGTTTTCTCTACACAATGGTGGAAGTTAATACCTTCTGAAACATGACAGGCATGCACCCAGAACCAAGTGGTATACCATGCTGGTTCATTCTGTGAGTTTCCTCATTCCCATTCTGCCCCCTCTTCTATTTCGTTTATGTTTTGGTGGTCAGTGGTGGGGCTCTCTCCAAATATTTCTGGTTTATATAAATTTGGGACTGAGCACCTTCTAACATACAGAATTTAATACACTCAGAAACAAGAGGATCACCCTCTAGGACCCCTCAGGAGGACTACATTCGCCCTCCCCTACAACTTTGTCACCACCACCATCTCCCAGGACACCTCATTTTTCTCTTTTTGTTTCTTCCTTACATTTGCTTTTTCTCACTTCTTTTTGTATCTTTTCTTTTTTCTTCTTCTTTTTGGGGATTCTTGGCCTTTTATTTTTTATGACTTTGTTTTAAAATTTCTTTTTCACTTTAGTGGTCCTTTTGTTTTATTTTGTTCTGATCTTTGTTTTCAATTTCTAGTCTCTGACCTCGTCAGAATTATCTAGGGTGAAATTTACATAGGTCATGGTTGATATTTTTGACGCAGCCTGCTTATACAGCCACTCTGCACTGAGTAAAATGACTAGAAGGAAGAACTCACCACAAAAGAAAGAATCAGAAACAGTACTCTCTGCCACAGAGTTACAGAATTTGGATTACAATTTGATGTCAGAAAGCCAATTCAGAAGCACATTTTTTAAAAAAGATGTTATTTATTTATTTATTCATGAGAGACAGAGAGAGTGAGGCAGAGACAGAGGCAGAGGGAGAAGCAGACTCCATGCAGGGATCCCAATATGGGACTCGATCCCGGGTCTCCAGGATCACGCCCTGGGCTGAAGGCAGACGCTAAACTGCTGAGCAACCCAGTGATCCCCCAGAAGCACAATTATAAAGCTACTCGTGGCTCTGGAAAAAAAGCATAAGAGATTCAAAAGACTTCATGACTGCAGAATTTAGATCTAATCAGGCCGAAATTAAAAATCAATTCAAGGAGATGCAATCCAAACTGGAGGTCCTAACAACGAGGTAAATGAGGTAGAATAAAGAGTGAGTGACATAGAAGATAAGTTTATGGCAAGGAAGGAAGCTGAGGAAAAAAGAGAAAAACAATTAAAAGACCATTAGGAAAGGTTAAAGGAAATAAATGATAGTCTCAGAAGGAAAAATCTACATATAATTGGGGTTCCAGAGAGTGCCGAGAGGGACAGATGGCCAGAAACCATATTTGACCAAATCATAGCTGAGAACTTCCCTAAATTTGGGGAGGGAAACAGGCATTCAGATCCAGGAGATAGAGAAGTCCCCCCACAAAAACAAATCCATAAAAACCATTAAACACCTCAACATTCAATAGTGAAACTTGCAAATTCCAAAGATAAAGAGAAAATCCTTAAACCAGCTAGAGACAAGAGATCCCTAACTTATATGGGGAGAAATATTAGATTAACAGCAGAAATCTCCACAGAGACCTGGCAGGCCAAAAAGGGATGGCAGGATATATTCAGGGTCTTAAATGAGAAAAACATGCAGCCAAGAATACTTTATTCAGCAAGGCTCCCATTCAGAATAGAAGGAGAGATAAAGAACTTCCAAGATAGGTAGAAACTGAAAGAATATGTGACCACCAAAGCAGCTCTGCAAGAAATATTAAGGGGGACCCTGTAAAAGAAAGAGGAAGCCCAAAGAAATAAGCCACAAAAATAAGGACTGAATAGGTATTATGATGACACTATATTCATATCTTTCAATAGTAACTCTACACGTGAATGGGCTAAATGAGTCCATCAAAAAACGCAGAGTTTCAGACTTGATAAAAAAGCAAGACCCATCAATTTGCTGTCTACAAGAGTCTCATTTGAGACCTAAGGACACCCACAGCCTGAAAACAAAAGATTGGAGAACAATTTACCATTCAAATGGTCGTCAAAAGAAAGCAGTGGTAGCAATCCTCATATCAGATAAATTAAAGTTTATCATAAAGACTGTAGTAAGAGATGAAGACGGACACTATATCATACTTACAGGGTCTTTCCAACAAGAAGACCTAACAATCATGAATATCTATGCCCCTAATGTGGGAGCTGCCAAGTATATAAATCAATTAATAACCAAAGTTAAGACATACTTACATAATACACTATTAGTAGGAGATTTCAACACAGCACTTTCTGCAAATGACAGATCTTCTAAGCACAATATCACAAAAGAAACAAGAGCTTTAAACGATACAATGGACCAGATGGATTTCACAGATATATACAGAACTTTGCATCCAAATGCAACTGAATACATATTCTTCTCAAGTGCACATGGTTCTTTCTCCAGAATAGATCACATACTGGGTCACAAATCAGGCCTAAACCGATACCAAAAGATTGGGATTGTCCCCTGCATATTTTCAGAACACAATGCTTTGAAACTTGAACTCAATCACAAGAAGACATTTGGAAGAAAGTCAAACATGTGGAGGCTAAAGAGCATCCTGCTAAAAGATGAAAGGATAAACCAGGAAATTAGAGAATTAAAAAGATTCATGGAAACTAATGAAAATGAAGAAACAACCCTTCAAAATCTTTGGGACATAGTAAAAGCAGTCCTGAGAGGGAAATACATAGCAATATAAGCAACCCTCAAAAAATTGGGAAAAACTCAAATGCACAACCTAACCTTGCACCTGTAGGAACTAGAGAAAGAATAGCAAATAAAACCTACAGCAAGCAGAAGAAGAAATTTAATAAAGGTTCGAGCAGAACTCAATGAAATCGAGACCAGAAGAACTGTAGAACAGCAACAAAACCAGGAGTTGGTGCTTTGAAAGAATTAATAAGATTGATAAACCATTAGCCAGCCTTATTAAAAACAAAAAAGACTCAAATTAATAAAATCATGAATGAAAAGGGATGGATCACAACCAATACCAAGGAAATAAAAACAATTTTAAAAACGTATTATAAGCAGCTATACCCCAATAAATTAGACAATCTAGAAGAAATGGATGCATTTCTGGAAAACCACAAACTACCAAAACTGGAACATGAAGAAATAGAAAACCTCAACAGGCCAATAATCAGGGAGGAAATTGAAGCAGTCATCAAACACCTCCCAAGACACAAAAGTCCAGGGCCAGATCGCTTCCCAGGGGAATTCTATCAAACGTTTAAACAAGAAACAATACTAAAAAAAAACAAAAAAAAAAAACAAAAAAAAAAAAGAAACAATACTTATTCTACTAAAGCTGTTCAGAAAGATAGAAAGGGATGGAATACTCCTTAACTTGTTCTATGAGGCCAGCATCACCTTAATTCCAAAACCAGACAAAGACCCCACCAAAAAGGAGAATTATAGACCAATATCCCTGATGAACACAGATGCAAAAATTCTCAACAAGATATTAGCCAATAGGATCCAATAGTACATTAAGAAGATTATTCACCATGACCAAGTGGGATTTATCCCCAGGATGCAAGGATGGTTCAACGCTCGTAAAGCAATCAACGTGATAGATCATATCAACAAGAGTAAAACAAGAACCATATGATCCTCTCAATAGATGCAGAGAAAGCGTTTGACAAAATACAGCATCCATTCCTGATCAAAACTCTTGAGAGTGGAGATATAGAGGGAAAATTCCTCATCATCTTAAAAGCCATCTACAAAAAGCCCACAGCAAATATCATTCTCAGTGGGGAAGCACTGGGAGCCTTTCCCCTAAGACCAGGAACAGGACAGGGATGTCCACTCTCACCACTGCTATTCAACATAGTACTAGAAGTCCTAGCCTCAGCAATCAGACAACAAAAAGACACTAAAGGCATTCAAATTGGCAAAAAGTCAAACTCTCCCGCTTCATAGATGACATGATACTGTACATAGAAAACCCACAAGACTCCACCCCAAGATTGCTAGAACTCATACAGCAATTCGGCAGTGTGGCAGGTTACAAAATCAATGCCCAAAAATCATTTGCATTTCTATACACTAACAATGAGACTAAAGAAAGAGAAATTAAGGAGTCAATCCCATTGACAATTGCACCCAAAAGCATAAGATACCTAGGAATAAACCTAACCAAAGAGGTAAAGGATCTATACCCTAAAAACTACAGAAAACTTCTGAAAGAAATTGAGGAAGCTAAAAAGAGATGGAAAAATATTCCATGCTCATGGATTGGAAGAATTAAAATTGTGAAAATTTCTATGCTACCCAGGGAAATTCACACATTTAATGCAATCCCTATCAAAATACCATGGACTTTCTTCATAGAGTTGGAACAAATCATCTTAAGATTTGTGTGGAATCAGAGAAGACCCCAAATATCCAGGGGAATATTGAAAAAGAAAACCAGAGCCGGGGCATCACAATGCTGGATAAAGTTGTACTACAAAGCTGTGAGCATCAAGACCTTGTGGCACTGGTAGAAAAACAGACACACAGATCAATGGAACAGAAAAGAGAACCCAGAAATGGGCCTTCAACTCTATGGTCAACTAATATTCAGCAAAGCAGGAAGACTATCCACTGGAAAAAGGATAGTGTCTTCAATAAATGGGGCTGGGAAAATTGGACAACCACGAGCAGAAGAATGAAACCAGACCATTCTCTTACACCATACAAAAAGGTAAACTCAAAATGGATGAAGGATCTAAATGTGAGACAGGAATCCATCAAAATTCTAGAGAACACAGGCAACACCCTTTTTGAACTTGGCCACAGCAACTTCTTGCAAGATACATCCACGAAGGCAAGGGAAACAAAAGCAAAAATGAATTATTTGGACTTAAGATAAAAAAGCTCTGCACAGCAAAAGAAACAGTCAACAAAACTAAAAGACAACCTACAGAATGGGAGAAAATATTTGCAAATGACATATCAGATAAAGGGCTAGTATCCAAGATCTATAAAGAATTTATTAAACTCAACAGCAAAGAAACAAACAATCCTATCATGAAATGGGCAAAAGACATGAACAGAAATTTCACCAAAGAAGACATAGACATGGCCAACACGCACATGAGAAAATGCTCCGCATTACTTGGCATCAGGGAAATACAAATCAGAACCACAATGAGATACCACCTCACACTAGTGAGAATGGGGAAAATTAACAAGACAAGAAACAACAAATGTTGGAGAGGATGTGGAGAAAGGGGAACACTCTTGCACTGTTGGTAGGAATGTGAACTGATGCAGCCACTCTGGAAAACTGTGTGGAGGTTCCTCAAAGAGTTGAAAATAGACCTGCCCTACGACCCAGCAATTGCACTGCTGGGGATTTACCCCAAAGATACAGAGGCAATGAAAGACCGAGACACCTGCACCCCAGTGTTCATAGCAGCAATGTCCACAATAGCCAAACTGTGGAAGGAGCCTTGGTGTCCATCGACAAATGAATTGATAAAGAAGATGTGGTCTATGTATACAATGGAATATTACTCAGCAATTAGAAATGACAAATACCCGCCATTTGCTTCGACGTGGATGGAACTGGAGGGTGTTATGCTGAGTGAAATAAGTCAGTCGGAGAAGGACAAACATCATATGGTTTCATTCATATGGGGAAGATAAAAAATAGTGAAAGGGAATAAAGGGGAAAGGAGAAAAAATGAGTGGGAAATATTAGTGAGGGTCATAAAACAGGAGAGACTCCTAACTGGGAAATAAACAAGGGGTAGTGGAAGGGGAGGTAGGTGGGGGGACAGGGTGACTGGGTGGTGGGCAATGAGGCAGGCACTTGACGGGATGAGCACAAGGTGTTATATACTATTTGTTGGCAAATCGAACTCCAATAAAAAATATACAAAAAAGAGAATATTTTATAACAACTAAAAACATTATATAATTAAATAAATGTAATCATACATCTCAGAAAATGTATTTGAGGGAAAAAAGTAAATTGTACTAATGTCTTCAATCAAAAATGTGAACTTTATTGTTCACATTTCAATGTGCTTTGTAGCACATTCACAAAAAATTAAAGAAAAAATAAAGGTGCAGAAATTTTATAATTAAAAAAAGGAATACTCCCTGCAGCATTCCTTATAATGTAAAATAGATAATACAAGTATCCACACATAAAGAAATGATTAAATAAATTATAATGCACTCCTGTAATGAACACCAATGGGAATATCATTTAAAAATAGATCCAAACTAATTTACTTAGACATCATAGTAGAAAGGTATAAGCGTTGAAAGCAAAGGCTCTAGAGCCAAACTTCCCTATTTGAACTCAATTCTACAACTTAATGAGAGTCACATAACCTCTCTGTTCCTCTTTCCTTATTTGTAAACTGGGGACAAGATAATATATATCTCATATAGCTATGATTATTCAATGGATATTTACAGGTAAATTCCTTCAGAGAGTGTTAGCTCATAGTAAGTGATCTATAAATGCTATTACTATTCTCTACAATATGACTTGCTAGATGAAAAAAAAAGAGAAAGGTTAAGAATAAGATGTTCAATATTACATTAAACAGTAACACAGAAGAGAAAACCATAAATGTGTATACTTATATACAAACATATCCAAAAGGTTATATAAGAAACTCCTATCATTGGTTGCCTTCAGGGAGAATGGGATAACTAGAGGACAAGAGAGACAGGAAACCTACTTTTCTTCATATACTATTTCATACCTTCTGAATTTTGTTCCTTGTGCATGTTTTTTAAATTAAATGATTACTAATTTTTAAATGTGTATAGTAGAGTAGTTTTAAGCTTTATTCAAAGCTGCATTTTCTGAGCCTGTTTGTCTACAAAACACTATTTTTGAGGAACACCCAAAAATCACCCTGTGCTCCAAAGAACACCATTTTAGAAACATTGCTGCAGGCTAAAGAGAGTCACTGAAATTTAGAGAAAAGAATGACACATTCAGAGCAGAGATTTGGGACCTTTTCCTTTTTTGGGGGGTAGTGTTCTTTTTAGGACATTATAGGTGACTTCTTTTATTTGGATACTCATTTGATATGCAATTACTTCACAGCATGAGTGAGCAAGAGAAAACAAGTTTTAGAATGTATGATTTGAGAAGAAAACCAAAGATACAAATACAGCTTTTGTCAGCAACAAAATATTTTTTATTTCACTAAGTATGTAAATATGTCACAGTCCTAACAAGTTTACATAGTGACGTTTTGCTTCTACAAATCCAACTATTTTTCCCAGAGCATCTCAGTCTGGAGAACTGAAAACTGGATTCTCATTTCCCAGACAGACACTTGGGCCCTCCCATGATCTTTCATCTTTGTCCTTCCTCTCTATTCGCAAATCGCCATTCTAGTTTGTAATCTCACCATATAAAGTGAGGTGGTTGCCAAATACAGAAAGCAAGAGAATTTTGACCAAAATCCCACAGGTAGTAAGTAGTGAAGCCAGGATCATGCCCAAGCTGTCTGCTTAAGGAGCTTGTGACTTTTCCCAGCATGGTATACTCCTGCAGGAAATGTTTTTGTACTTCTTCATATGTAATATCACACATCAACTTTATGACTTCAAAGGATCTTTAAGATGAAACTTTAATCATTCTAGAGTTTCTGAGGATGTTAGTGAGAGGCATCTATTTTTCTATTTAGTTATAAGTTTTGAACATTTAAATAACTTAGCTGGGCTATTTAAAATGAAAGTAGGAGAAAACTGTGCTACTCCCTAAGTCAGTATTTCCTACATGGCTTATATTACACTAAATGTTAATAGGTTTTTGGCCAAAAAGGGTACCTGTGTTGAAAAACATTTTGGAAATACTGGATGAAGCAATGTTAGCCCATTTTCTTTAGTAGCAGACTTCTCAAACCCTTAAAAATGCCCATACTTATTGTGACTCTCTTAAAGGGGCAAAGACTATAATAAAGTGCTTTTCATAATCATTAATAGCTCTCAGACTAATATTCTATCTAGCAAGCAATTTGGGAAATAATTCCTTAACAAAACAAAGACAGCTTTAAAAAAATGAAAAGCAAGTGTGCATATTAAAGTGCATTCAATCCTGTTTTTCTCATAACCCAGATTTAAATCATTATTTATCAAATATTTATTAAGTACCAATTACTATACTGGACATCTATCTAATGTCCTGGAACTATGATGTGCATACCGCCCTATTCAGGTGGCACCAATCTTCATCTGAATAATATTAAAAGTCAATCAACTAAGAATCATTTATACAGCCCGTCATCCCAGGTACTATGCTAGGCATTAAAGAAACACTGATCAAAATAAACACTATCTCTGCCTAAAAGGCTCTCTTTACAGCCTTATAATAAATAAAGACATTATATGAATAATTTCAATTGATGAAATTGCAAGAAGGCAAAATGCTGAAAAGAAAAAGTACAGGAGGTGAAAAAAAAAAATATAAAGGAGGTCCTTAATTTAGTTTGGAGGGTCAAGGAATTCTTTTCTGAAGAACAGTCATCTCAAGTCAACATTAGATAAATGTATTCAAAATCAGAAGAAGAAGATAAAAAAACATCTTCAGTAGAATGAATTACGTTTTGGAGGACCCAGAGGAAGGAGAGAACAGGGGACATTCAAGAAGAAGAATAAGTTCAATATGACTGGAGGACACAGAGGGAAAACCAAAGTGATGCCACATGCTTGACATACACATGGTGCTAGGTTCGACAAAAAAGGCAAAAACAAGAGGGTGACATCATGCATCTTCAAGAAGCTTGGGGGGGGGTGGGTATTTGTAAAAGTCCAGATTAAGGAGAAAGGAAATAACTAACTTTTACTGAGTACATAACAAAAGTTAGATCCTACACAATGTGCTTCAAATACATTTACTCATTTAATTCTTAAAATGACCCTTAAAGGGTAGAATCATTATCCATTTTATAAATGAAGAAATAAAGACTCAAGAATATTAGGAAAATGACTTTTTCAAGATTATATAGCTAGGCAAGGGCAGTTGGCATTTGTCTTCTAAATCCTTGCTCATAGCAGCTACTTCCTGAACTGAAGTTAAAGAGAACAGGAATCTGAGTGGGAAGCAGTGGGGAAGGAGAGATGGTGCAGAGATAAGAGATAGTGTAGTTGGTCTGGCCAGGAATGATACATCTACCAGAAATGAAAAGTCTATGCAGACTCTTCATAAGACTCTTCTCTGTCCACCGATGTCCTGTGATAACCAAATATCAATGAAAGAAATAATACCTGACCCTGGAAAAGGAAAACACTCTTTCTAGCAAGGAGTTATTTCACTGGAGAGTCCTTTAATGCCTATGGGAACTCAAATAAACTGAACAGAATGGTGGCTGTCAGGAACTGAGGAGAAAGGAAAGTGGGAACAATGTTGGGTGGGTACAAAGTTTCAGTTAGAAGAGGATTATGTTCTGAAAATCCAGTACAGCATAGTGACCACAGTTAATAATACTGTATTGTATACCTGAAATCTGCTGGCAGTTTATCTAAAGCATTTTCACCACCACCACCCCAAAAGTTAACTGTGGAATAGATGTGTTCATTAACTTCGGTTATGCGAGTTATTTCACAACGTATAGATATATATCAAATCATCACATGGACACTATAAATATACTTGTCACTCTTAAAATATACTGTCACATTTTAAATTCTTGTCATTTATACTTCAATAGAGCTGGGGGGAGAAGTGGTTGACGTTACCATTATAAAATTCAGATGCTAGCTGAGGCATTTCTACCTCTTAGGGATCTAGGCAAAATGGACAAAATTCCCACACTCATTCTATACCCAGTTTCAGACTATATAAGCCCACATGCCTTTCCTCTGAATTCCCAGAGGGTTAGATCTTTAAGGTACTCTCTCATTTTAAGGGCAGTGTCAGCACTTGTTGTTTTTATCTAGCCCATGCCAATCAGACTGTGAAATTCATCTCTTTTATTCTGCTCTCTTATACACACTCAGATTTCACTTTCACAAGCCATTTCATGGATTTGTCTAACAACACAAAATACCTGGGAGTTGCTAATGTGCCATTCAGGTGGTATACAGCCTTTCTCCATCTCACTAGCTCAACCTACTCTCACTCCTCCATTCCCCTCTCCATTTACTTTTATTCTCTTTTACTCTCTGACAGCAGAAAGCAAATTTGTCATCTCTTCTCAGGAATAATACATTCCCCATGGAGTTTAACTATTCATCCCAAGAAGTTTACCAAACAATATCTTCCAAACAAATACAAACCTGTCAGTGAGAGTAATTTAGGTGAATAATGTTTTCTCTATTTCCTCATACTTACTATTATTATAAATAAAAGATAATTATTATTTACTGAGCATAGATCTTATGCCAAGCACTATGCCAAGTACTTTGAAAGCATTATCACATTTAACATTCTCACAAAAGTTCTGTGACAAAGGTATTGTTTTATCTTTATCTTGCCTATTAGAAAACTGAGTTAGAAAGATCAGTTAAATGAGTTACACAAAGCCACAAAGCTAGGGAATTGTGAAGCCTGTATTTTTTATCCAGGATGTACTGGCTGCATTCTCTCCACCAGTGTACCCTGCTTCTCAGTCTTCTGGAGACTCAAATGGTGAGAGGATGGACAAGAGCACAAAAGAAGATGCCAAAATTTTACCCAAGTTGAAGAGTAGGCTGAATTTCTAGGCAGGACAAGCAGTTTTCCAAAACTCTTTTGTTGAGTTCTTAGGTTCGGATGATTGATCTCCTGTGTGACAGTTTCCTAAATTGCATGTCACCCAGGCGAAATGTATAGTTTGATGGGTCCACAGAAGAGGGGATTGGAGGAGGGGGAAAAAAAACCATTCAAAGAAGCACAAAATTTAATTAAGGAAAACATTAGATCAATTAAGACTAAATGGTGGTATAAAACATTAAGGTAAAACATGTATTAGTGTGACATTTGCATTTTTATGAAGTATGAATCACAAAGAAATAATATATGCAGCTAAATTTCAGTTAACTCCTTTTAAAAGTCTTGTTACCATGGTAATGCCAAGAATGAGTTTTCACAGGATGTAAGATATGGATTTTTTGATTTCTTAAAAGCAGTTTAAATAAAAACTACCAACAGCATGGCCTCTTTTCACTTCTCTTACATGACCAAGGGCCACTGAAAATAAGAATCACCTAGACATCTATTCCAAAAATCACACAGAAGAAAAAAAATACTAAAAATTGGACTGGATTTCCCTGTTATATTCTATTTTTTTATTCTCTTTTAGCCTTTAGTACATTTTTAATAGGTTCATTCCAAAAACAATGCCTACAAAAACATACTAATTGTGAGAAAAACAGAAGAATATTGTCTCTTCTTGGCACTCTTTATAATCCTACCTCTACTGGTTTAATTAGGAAGTTTTTAATCACAGCTACTCTCATTACTGAGATCAGTTAAAATTCTTACTATAAAGGCTATCTTTGACACCAACAGCTAAATTGTTTGCCTTCTGAATTCCAGATCTAAGAAAAGTTGCCCGAATCTCTAATGAGTAATAAGAGACTGAGGTTTCTAGGCTACAAAAATCCTGTTGTGGCAAAAAGGGCAGAAACCTAACTCCGAAATCAATAGCGTATTACTCTCTCCACAGGCAAGAGCTGCTGGGTCAGGGGAATCATGAAAAATTCATAGCGGAGGTGGCCAAGTCATCCATAAGATAGAGAAAATGATGCTATATCTAAAGATCCCTTGAGCAATCGAAAGCACTTTATAGATTTCACTGTGGATAAGTGCTGGTGTGATTCATCTGGGTGCCTTAATGCTGCTGCGATCTTATTTTTGACAGTCAATGAGGATGTTTTGATCTATATTTATAGGGTCCTATTTACGAATAGTTCTTAGCCTCTTTACAGCACTTGGATGGTAGTAGTCACAGGGATATGGTCTGAAGCTGCTTAAGTCTTGAAGATTCCTCTTGACTGGACCTGTTCTAGCTCAGTGTTCATTCCCTGCATCTCTAAAGGGAACAAACCTTTGAGTGTTAGATTCTTTACAAATGTATTTAATTCTCATTACAGCCCTGCAAATTAAGTATTACTATTATTGCTATTATTCCTATTTTATACATCAGCAAATGAAGTCCAGAAAGGTGAAGTAATATATTCTAGATCACACAGAAAGTAAGAACATGAATCAGGATTTTAGCCCAGGTATTTTTTACCCCAAGGGCCACAGAAATTCAGAAAACAAATTTGCTTGCCCCACAGGGCCTTAAAATCCTTCATTTAAGGAATTATCCATAACCGGCCAATCCACACTCACAGAATCACAGAAGCAGACAAGGCTCTTTGTAGGCCCAGGCTAGGGCTATTGCCTCTGGCCCTTCCAACCCATTTTACATCCTTTTACCTCATCTTGGTTTCTCACCAACTACTTATATGTTAAACACAAAATCCTCAGTATGATATCCTACCAATATTTTACAATGCAGTTCAAATTATACCTTATGGTACTCATAAATAGAAAGTCTTTAAAATTATTATGAATTTTTTCCTAATGTGCCAACACTCCCATGCCCTTGATAGCCATAATGCCCTTGAGAGAGGCTAAAGGATTGCAATGTTCTGCTTTCCAGCTATCCTACCTCTTCATAAACAATCTGAAGCCCAGGAATCAGCTTTATTTTGTTAAACTACTGACTCATCTCTCAATGGCTGCTATTTAGGATAAAGCCAAAACTCAGGTAGAATTCAAGCTTAAGTTTTCCTTTATTTTCTATTTCAAAACAACACTTTATTACTACTTAAACAGGCATTTTTAAAGAGTGGTTTTAGGTTCAAAGCAAAACTGAGAGAAGGTCCAGAGGTTTCCCATATAACCCTGTCCCCATAAACCCATACCCTCCCACATTATCAGTATCTCCTACCAGAGCAGTACATTTGTTACAAATAATGAACCTACCTTGAGGCATCATTATCACTCAGTATGCAGTTTACATTAGGGTTCACTCTTGGGTGTTGTACATTCTATGGATTTGAAGAAATGCATAATGACATGTTTCCACCATTATATCATACAGAGTTTTTGCCTAAAAGTCCTCTATGCTCTAGCCTATTCATCTCCCTCTCCACCCTACCCAATAATTGGCAACCACTGATCTTCTTACTGTCTCCTTTTAGCTTTTCTAGAATGTCATATATTGGAATTGTGTAGTATGTAACCTTTTAAGATTGGCTTCTTTAACCTACTAAAATGCATTTGAGGTTCCTTGATGTCTTTTCATGGACTGATTGCTTATTTCTTGTTAGCACTGAAACATATTTCATTGTTTAGACTTTTCACAGTTTACTTATCCATTCACCTACTGAAGGACATCTTGGTTGCTTTTAAATTTTGGCAATTATAAATAAAACTGCTATAAACATCTTTGTGTAGGTTTTTGTGTGGATGTAAGTGCTCAACTCATTTGAATAAATATCAAGGAGGATGATTGTTATTTTCTACAGTAAGAGTATGTTTAGTTCTGTAGGACCATCTTCAAAAATGGATGTACCGCTTTATATTCCCATCAGCAATGAATGAAAAAAGTCCTCCTGTTCCACATCCTCACTAGCATTAGGTGCTGTCTGTGTTTTGGATTTTGGCTGTTTTAATAGATGTACAATGGTATTTCTCCATTTTATTATAATATCCTTTAAAATATATGATGTGGAGCATCTTTTATACTTATTTGCTATCTCTGTATCTTCTTCAGTGAGGTGTCTATTCAGGTACTTTGTCCACATTTAGTTGGGTTGTTTATTTTTCTATTGCTGAATTTTAAGAGTTCTTCATATATTTTGGATAACAGCCCTTTATCAGATATATCTTTTGCAAATATTTTCTCCCAATTTGTGGCTTATCTTTACATTTTCTTGGACAGTGTCTTTCACAGAGCAGAAATATTTAGTTTTACTGAACTCCACCCAGTTTATCAATTTTTTCTGTCATGGATTATGCTTTTGGTGTTGTATCTAAAAGTCATCACCAACCCAAGGTCACCAGGATTTTTCCTATATTATCTTCTAGGAGTTTTATTAGGAGTTTTACATTTTGTATTTATTAGGCCTGTGATCCATTTTGAGTTAATTTTTGTTAAAGGTATAAATTTTGTAACTAGATTCATTTTTTTCTATGTGGATGTCCAGTTATTCCAGCATCATTTGTTGAAGGGATTATCTTTCCTCTATTTTATTGTTTTTGTTTTTTTGTCAAAGTTCGGTTGACTATATTTATGGGTCTATTTCTGGGCTATTATGGTCCATTGATCTATCTGTTCATTCTTTTGTCAACCCCATAGTATCTTGATTATAGCTTTATAATAAGTCTTAAAGCCAGGTAGTGTCAGTTCTCTAACTTTGCTCTTCTTTATTATTGTGTTGGCTATTCTTTTTTTTCCCCCTCTCCATATAAACTTTTGAATCGATTTGTTGACATCATAAAATCTCTTTCTCAGATTTTGTGTGGAATTGCATGGAATCTATAGATCAACTTGGGAAGAACAGGCATCCTAAAAATGTCAAGTCTTCCCGTCCATGAACATGGACTAGCTCTACATTTATTGACTTCTTTATAATTTTCCTTATGTAGATTTTGACATATCTTATTAAATTCACAAGTAACTAATTTTTTTAGAGCACTAATGTAAATAGTATTGTATTTTAATTTTTATTAGTAGATCTAAGTGGCTTTTTTTGGTTAGGATTTTATTTATTTATTCATGAGAGACACACAGACAGAGGCGGGGACACAGGCAGAGGGAGAAGCAGGCTCCATGCAGGGAGCCCGATGTGGGACCTGATCCTGGGGCCATGGGATCACACCCTGAGCTGAAGGGAGGCACTCAACCACTGAGCCACCCAGGCGCCCCAATAGTATTGTATTTTTAATTTAAAATTCCACTTCTTCATTGCTGGTATTCCTTTACATTTTTATTTCCTATTTTTTTACTGCGTTTCTAAAACAGTAAAAATGTATCTTATTTGTTCCAGATAGTTATGTCACCACATAATCCCCAAAAGGAGTCCTACACATTCACTAACATTCCTTTGCCTGAGTTTTTACCTGGAGTTTACCTGGAGTTCTCTGTCCTTGGGCTCTTTTAAAGCTTTGTTGAAGCCTTATCTCTTGTAGGCAGCATTTGCTAGCCTTTCTGACTGCGGTAATCACTCCATCTCCTATAACCTACCAAGCATCTTTCAGCAACTACACTTTGCCTTTAAATAGACTCTACCTTCAGTGTGTCTTTATTCTACAGCCAGACAATTATCTCCTTAAAGCCAAGATCTGCTGGATCTCACATCAATCAGTTTATAAAAGTGCCAGAAACTGTGTCATGTAGGTTTACTTTCAAATCTCATTTAGTGTGACTTCTCCAGGCTAGTTGATATTTCTCTTCTATCATAATCTTTTATTGCCTTCCACTAGTATCTTAAACAAAAGACAAATTTAACCAGCAATTCGCAGAATAGTCTTTAAGGGAAGTCTTTAAGGGAAGCGGTAGTCATTGTGGTTGAATTACATGGAGAAGTGAGACTTCCTAATCTCAGATACTGTGAAAATACCTGGGTTACCTTCATGCATTTGTCAAATGCCTTTTATATGTCAGGTTCAGTGTTAAGCAGGAAGCAGATACAAAAATGAGGAAAATAGCACTGCCTCTTAAGGGGCTCAGAGTCTAATGAGAAAGCTCCAAAAAAAATATTTGGGCTAATTCTCAAAAGACTTAGAAGTTCAGTAGAGAAAGAAAAGAGGGAGAATCAACATAAGTAAAGATCTGGACATTACCCGCCCTAATGTACTACCAATATTCCTTAGATATAGAATTTAAAAAAATTATTCTCATTACATATTTTTCCATCCTATTCTAGATTTTTTTGGTCTCACTTTCATAAAAGAAATGAATAAGAAAGTCACTGGCACCGAAAATTTCTCATCTATGGCAGGTCTTTTTATAAGCATTTAATGTTCTTAGTAAGGGGTGGGGGGGAGGAAAAGGAGGCCAACAGAGCCTAGAGAGATTGTTAGGTATGTCTTAATCTCCATGAGAGAAAGACTGCATTGTTACCAGACTGATCCAGGCCTCAACCTGCTGTGGTACACTGAGAGGCTTAATCCTACAAATTGCCTTAAAATACCCAGTCAATGCCATCACCAAAGCAGAAGGCATTATGGATCATAAAGGGAGCCAAGCAGAAAGAACAAAGGAGATTTTTCACACTGGGCACCACTAAGATGCTATGCCTTTTAAAGTCTGTTTGCCAATGGCCTGGCCAAACTCCAAATCCAGTAATTATCCTATTCATTACTAAATGCACCTACCAGCCTGAACAAGAACTTAAAAAATAGGGATTCTTTTGTGTGTCTTCTAATAATAGTAAATGGTAATAATGGTTAAAAAAACCCCACTATTTATTATAAATCTACAATGTGATACATTATATATGCTATCCCATCTAATTACCACAAGAACTCTGCAAAGTATATAATTCTTATCATACACCCCTTACCTCCACTGACCTCTCACCATTTTAAAAATGAGGAATCTGATTTTTTTAAAGTGCAAGTTTAAGAGTAATTTACCCAAAGTCACACAGCTAGTAAATGGCAGACTCAGGATTTAAACCCAGGCTAGTCTAGCAATGACGCTGCTGTCATTTCTTCTTTACTGCATTGCTTCTCATGAAGTGTTCCTATATTACCTATATATTTCCTAAAGGTCAATATATAACCACAGGACTACACATTTAAGGACACTAGCTATGCACAGGACTGAAAGGAACAAAAACTACTTCCCACATCAGAAATCAAGATCAGATCCAGAAGACAATTCTGGAAGAATTGAAGTATAAATGTGTTGGCCTCCTTTCTGGGTTTCTTAGTTATGATCATTTTTAAGTTTTTATGATTATGGTCTCTGGAGAAAAAGAGTGATTGAGAAGGGATAAAAATCACAAAACATAATGAAAATAGATTAAACAAAAATAAAAATAGGAGCCAACTCATCAAAACAGAAGTTGGAAAAGAAAAAAAAGGACAGATATAACTTACCAATCACCTAAAATAATATAAATTCAATAGAATGAATCAAAGGATAACATATTCAAGAAGCAAAACATGTCCATTATGGTAATAATATATACCATAATATGGTAATGAAGGGGATTAAAACCTGAGAATCTGAGTTTGAGTCATGTTTCACCACTATATAGCTCTATGATCTTAGATAATTAATTTATCTGTGCCTAGTTCCCTCATCTGCGAAATGAGAGAAACACTATATTCATCTTTTTCAGTTATGAGAATTAACTATTTTTAAAAATTCTAAACATACACAATTTTTAGTTATTTTTAGTATTTCTCCATGACCTATTGACCTTTGAAATTCAGGATAAATTCAGAAAGGCAAGGTATTTAGGGTGAAACAACTAGAAAACAGAGTCAAAGCAACATAAAATAAATGCATAATAGAAAATAAAAAATAAAATATGATAAGGTTGGTCAGAAAAACATGGAGAAGAAAAATAACTAACATTTACTGAGACCTGATTTAGCGCCAGAACAATTGTTTCAAAAACAATCTTATTTAAGAGCTAACAACTTTGAATGGAGGTTATTCCCCCTAAGTTTATAAAGAAGGAAACTAAAGTTCAAAAACACACAGAAATTTACCCAAAGTCACACAGCTAAAGTGCTGGAGTTTTAATTCAAACAGATTTCTTAGGCTCCAAAATCCATATTTCAGAGGCAGTAATTCTTCAGCTGGATCCTGAACAAAAAACAGAGCTAGTACAGCACAGCATGGAAAACAAACCAAACCATACCAAAACCTAGTCTAGCACATCATTCAAGGTCTGGCTAGAAACAGATGGCAAACTCAAACAAGATAAACGAGAGTTTAATAAAGGAATAATTTATGAGTGTGAACAGAGTAAGGAAAACCAATCAGGAATAATGAAATATCCCAGTTCTAGTAAAAGCAAAAAGCTTTTACCTTATACCCATGGAGGTTAAGGTTATCTAAAGCTTTTTAGGAATGAAGGATCATTGGGAAAGAGTTATTACCAAAACTTGGAAAATGTTAAGGTGGCTTTAACAGAGAAGAAATAAACATTCCAATCTCTCCCTTTTCCCATCTTGTGATACCTTGACAGTCCCTCTCAACGGCACACAAATGCAAACCAGAGCACGCCTGCTAATAAGGGAGCCTGCTAATTTAGTACATAAGGTCAATCTCCTGGGACTCTAAGCACGGTAGAAAAAAAGTGGAGTGAGGATCTGAGGGGTAAATGGAAAATATCGAGAACACGAGAGAAATGGCCCAAGGTATTTTTAGGTTTTAGCCATACTTTTAATGGGAGACTCTGCTATTACCAACAACTATGACTATAAGAATAGAATACTTTATACTGAGATCAATGAAATTGAGTAAGGAGTAGATACGGAATGTGAAGAGAAAGTATGGCTCACCTCCAAACTCTATAATTTGACCTTGCTTTTGTCCTGATTTCCCAGAAAATACTTTTAAAATGCAATATATTAGATCATCTCAAATTGTTAGTTTCCAATATTTTATAAGTATTTTTTCACTACTCTTCATGGAGAAAGATTTCAAAAAATTGTTATGTTTCTGAGAAGGAAAAAGCCTTATAAAGTTAAGGTGCTGAGCAGAATAAGATTTTATGGTTTGGCAAACTCACATCAATCCTGTTGAACCCCTTTGGAAATCATGCAAATAAGTGTCTCTACGTATTCTGCATGCATGTGTGTGTGCATGTACATATATGAATACACATATCTATATTGTAGATGGTGGTATAATTCATTCATTCAACATTTAGCGTATGCCTGCTTGAAAAGCTTTGTGCTGGGTAAAAGTAAGACAGAGATATTAAAAATATAGTGCCTTCAGGAACCTCAAACAAAAGTTGTCATTTTGTCTTGTTCCCATAAATAAAATACTTAACCGTGGAGGAAAAGAACTGAAGTTAATTTCTATTATCATTTTCACAATGTTTACTACTTTAAGAAATCATATCACACAGTAAGCATCAACAGTTTTTAACTGAATGAGTAAAAATGAATATTAGGATCACAGCATATGAGAAACAAAAAACATTACCACATTCTTTAAGGCTTCTTTCCTTTGTTCATGGTCTTTTTTTTCAATTTAGAACACTTTTCCTTGCTATGATCTCCCATTCATTTTTGTACGTAAGCTCTGTATTGAAGTATATCATACATACACAGATAAATTACAAATGCATAGCTTGATAATTTTTTTAGAAACCAGCACACCTGTATATGCCACCCTCAGATCAAGAAATAGAGCAAAACCAGCACCCCATAAGGCCCTTTTCAGGTACAACCCACTAAACAACAGTAACTACTATACTAACTTTTAATAATGTTATTTATGTTCATTTTCAACTTTGTATGAATGAAATCATATGGCATATGCTCTTTAGTGTCTGGTCCCTTTCTCTCCATATTATTTTTGTGCGATTCTTCCATGTTGCTGCGTGTAGTTATAGTTCACTCATTCTCAATGCTGTACGGTATTCCAAGATATCGGCAGGATTGTAATTCAATTTACTAATTCTAGCCATTTGAATAATACTCATTTGATTATTATAAATAGACCACTAAAAATATTTCTGTATGCCTTTTTGGAGAATGTGTGCATTTCTGGGACTGAAAAACAAGTATTATCTATTAGAGCAAAAGGTTTATGTATATTAGCACTAGTTGTATTTTTATATTATTTTCCTACGTGTTTAT
This sequence comes from Vulpes lagopus, assembly GCF_018345385.1. Taxonomy (NCBI): domain Eukaryota; kingdom Metazoa; phylum Chordata; class Mammalia; order Carnivora; family Canidae; genus Vulpes; species Vulpes lagopus. Next base: position 52,529,567 of record NC_054846.1, read on the forward strand.
ACCAATTTACATGCCCGCCAACAATATATGAGTTCCAGTCCAAATAAATTTAAGATTCAATTTGAGCTTAGCTATTTCATTTTGGAAGTATTTCCTGATCACCCCAGTCCATCAGTTGCCCTTTACTTATGCTACTAAACTATATTCCGCATATTTTATACCTCTTCTACTTTACTTTTCTTCTGTCTTTACCTCTAGTATACAAGTGTCTGAGGGCAGAAAGTAGACTTTATTCATATTAACAGCCTTAACAAATGTTGAATAAGTGAATGGGTTACATTATTGAATCCTACTTCCTTTCTATTATAAAAGAAAAGTGAGACCTAGAAGAATGAAGTGCCTTGGTTCTCCCAATAAATCACTAGCACAGTGGCACAGCTGGGTTTAGAATCTGGAGGTCATGCCTCCTAATTCATTGCTCTTTTCACTATATTATGCTGCTTTCTTTAAAAATCTTATTCTCACAATAAACCTACAAATAAGTTTAGCTGCATTTCTCTTTTTCAAAGGAGAAGGCAAAGGACACAGTGTAAATCTCCTGACGGTTCATGATAAGGTTATAGAACTTGTCTATACTCTGTGACAGAAAACCCAGCTAGAAGAGAAACTGTATTTCAAGACAAACAAATATGCAAGGGACAAAATAGTTAGGCATAAAGAGCTCTGGGAAAAACCTCTTAAATTCATAGATCCAAATATTCCTAAAGGTTGGAGATGGTCTCAATTTATAAACCCCATAAAATGCTCTGAATTATTGGATAGTACAGTATCTGATTTTAAAGGATTATATAGAGACATGAAAAGATGGGACAGGTGCCAGATATGCCCTGACAGTTTGTAGTTATGGCCTGATGTTACAGAAATCTGCCAAATAATATTCTAGTACAGAGATTTATGTTGAATTTTATAAAGCACCAAAGCAAATACACTGAGAAAGAAATGGATAAAACAGTCAAGCACAGAAGAATGAACACAGAGTATCAGTGCAATTCAAAAGGAAAGGGAACTTAGATCATTTGGTTTCTCACTGGGGCAAACTAGGATCCTTTTGTAAAATATTTAAATCATTCAGAAGAAAATCATTTAAATAAATAAATTATTAACACTGTCTATGTGAAAAGCACTAAGGAAGATACAAAGAAGTACAGCAATTTTTATCATGAATTTTTATACAGGAATCTTGTCTGTTCCTAAAGCATCCCAACCACTCCTGAAAGACACAATGTTTCACTCCTGATATCTAAGCAGTTTTCCCCAAGTTACGGAGGGCACCACATTTGTCCTTCCCACATGCTGTAGCACCTTAAAGACCCTCTTGTATGAAACAGGCAACCTGTGTGCAGACCGCAGATTCTGTTCGACCTCTCAGAATTCCTTGTCCCACCTCTATTAGTATATTACTGCCAAGAGAATAGATACTTAGAGAATAGATATTTCTCCTTATCCACCTATTACATTCTCAACAAACTGTGTCCTCAATTAAAAAGACCCAAGAAATGCTACTAATGAATCCAGAAGAAGTATTGCTTGAATCAAATTTCATGGAGTCTCCACGATGTGAACAGTTGACTTCACTTATTATTTGGCTTGCTTAGGCAGCAGCAAGTTTCATTCAAGTGATCATAATTCTAGTAGTCATGTTTCTTCCACTCATCTTAAATATTCTTAACCTAGCACCCTACAATGTAGCCAAATATAACTATGCATAATCAAAAGATTACAGACTTCACAATCAGAATGACCATGCCTATCCAGTTACTAGCTATATGAACTTAGACAAGATACTAAATCTCATTGTGCCTCAGTTTCCTAGTTTGCAAAATGGAGTGATAATACCATCTCTGAAGGGTTACTATAAAAATCAAGTGAGAAAACCATCAAAATTCTAGAGGAGAACATGGGCAGTAACTTCTTTGACCTTGCCTTTAGCGACTTACTAGATATTCTTCTGAGGCAAGGGAAACAAAAGCAAAAATAAACTACTAAGAGTTCATCAAGATAAAAAGCTTCTGCATAGTAAGGGAAACAATCAACAAAACTAAAAAGCCACCTTCAAAATGGGAGAAGATATTTGCAAATGACATCTGATAAAGGGTTAGTATCCAAAATCTATAAAGAACAGAGAGGGAGGCAAACCATAAGACACTTTTAACTATAGGAAACAAATTAAGAGTTGCTAAAGGGGAAGTGGGTGGGGGGAATGGGGTAATTGAATGATGGGCATTAAGGAGGGCACTTGAAGTAATGAGCACTGGGTGTTGAATGAAACTGATGAATGACTGAATTTTACCTCAAATTAATAACATAGTATATGTTAATTAAATTGGATTTCAATTAAAAAATTTAAAAACTACAATGAGATATTGCCTCACATCAATCAGAATAGCTAAAATTAACAACACAGTAAAGAACAGGTATTGATGAGGATGCAGAGAAAGGGGAACTATCACTTTTTAACTGTCTTACACTGTTGGTGGGAATGCAAACTGGTGCAACCACTCTGAAAAAGTTTGGAGGTTCCTTAAAAAGTTAAAAACAGAACTACCCTTATGACCCAGTAATTGTAGTACTAGGTATTCACCCAAAGGATACAAAAATACTGGTTCAAAGGGATACATGCACCCCAATATTTAAAGCAGCATTATCAACAATAGCCAAATTATGGAAAGAACCCAAAAGTTCAATGATGGTGAATGGATAAACAAGTTGTGGTATCTATATATCTATATCTATATCTATATCTATATCTATATCATCTATCTATTAGTCAGCCATCAAAAAGAATGAAATCTTTCCATTTGCAGTGATGTGGATGGAGTTAGAGAGTATTATGCTAAGCTAAAGAAATCAGTCAGAAGAAAGACAAATATCATATGATTTCACTCAGATGTGTAATTTAAGAAACAAAACAGATAAACATGGGGGATAAAAAAAAAAGAAAGGCAAACCAGAAAACAGGCTCTTAAATACAGAGAAAAAATTGATGGTTACTGGAAGGGAGATGGGCAGGAGAGGCGGTTGGTTAAACAGGTGATGGGTATTAAGGAAGGCACTTGTACTGAGCACTGAGTATTGTATGTAAGTGATGAATCACTAAATTCTATACCCGAAACTAACATCACACTGTATGATAACTAACTGGAATTTAAATAAAAACTTGCAGGGGGGAGATCAAATGAGAAAATCACTGAAAGTTATCTACAAACAGAGGTACACACATAGAAAATGCTGAAATCACGGGAACCATCATTATCTTTATGATTACCCTCAATATACCAAGCCACTTTGTGCCCCATTCTTTTTTGCTCAGGCTTTTCCCTTAGTCCAGAATGCCCTTCTCCCTATCCTCACTTAATAAAGTCCTGTTTTTGCCTTCTGATTTTCTTTAAGAGTCATCTCCTTTGTGATTTTTCCAGATTGCTTCTCCTCCCCAGCCAGTTCCTCTTCAGTATCTTAGGTAGATTGCAGGTGGGTTACAAGAAATGATCATATACATTCTCTAAAATCAGATTATGTTACTAATTAATGAGGGATACAGAAAAGTAGTTTAGTACAGAAACTACACAGGGCAAGGGCGACAGATGCAACATATCTTTCTTAGCTCTTCCTTGGCCCTTGGTTTCCTAAGGAATCATGCAGCTGCTGGTAATAGCTCCACTAAGGCTCAATCCTACCAGAACTGTCCAAATTCGTACTTTTCTGCTATGTCTCTCTTCCTTTCCTATACTTATGGTGTACATCACCATTTTAGATGAACTTCATTAAAAACATAAACACTTCCATTTTAAGAAAACTTTTACAACATCTAGACAGCTTGATTATAGAACAAAACTCAGTTTCAGAAAGGAAAGTCGAAACAAGTCTCTAAATAATACCTATATCCTCAAGGCCTCGGAAGTTTCCTCCTTAGCATTTGACGTCTTTAACTCAGCTACTAATTTACTTGTTTGCTTACTGATAGAGTAGCAAGCTTATTACATTTTGAATGTCATTACTACTAAGGTTGAAAATTTACAAGATCCTTTCACCTGAGTGGTTCAGCTACCAAATTTAGATCCAAGGACCAAGGGCATAGATTCACTTCCTTTGAACACACAAAGTAAATTCTATGATCTCATTACAACTTGAGAAACTTCAAATACCGTGTTTATGAAATGACAATGCAATTGTTTATATATGTATATATAACTGTCAACTGACTAAACTGTGAGCTCCTCAAAAACAAAGACTATCACTTTTTAATTCTGTACTCTCTGGGATTTTGCAGCACCTTAAATACAGCACAGTGGTTAAAAGCAAGGGCCTTGCATTTAAGGCTTAAATGTAGTCTTGGCTCTACCACTGACTAGCTGTGGACTTCTGGGCAAGTTACCTACATGGTCTAAGGCTCATTTTCCTCCTCTGTAGAAAGAAAATACAACTTCCACCTCCTAGGGTTTTTGGTAGTACTGGAGTGTGTGTGTGTGTATGTGTGTGTGTGTCCATGTGTAGAATTAAAGGCCTTAGCATAGTAATAAGCACATTATAAGCATTCAATAAATGTTAACCATTTAATTAATTTTTTGTTTTTATTTAAATTCCAGTTAACATATGGGATAATGCTAGTTTTAGGTGTACAATAACATGATTCAACACTTCCATGCAACACATAATGCTCATTACATATTACCTCCTTAATTCTCATCACTTACCTCACCTTTCCTACCATCCAACCCCTACTCTGATAACCATCACTTTGTTCTCTATAGTTAAGAGTCTACTTCTTGGTTTAACTCTTTTTTTTTTTCCAATGTTGCTCAATTGTTTTATTTCTTGAATTCCACATGAGTGAAATCATATATTTGTCTTTCTCTGACTTATTTCACATAGCATAATACTCTCTAGCTCCATCTATGTCATTGCAAATGACAAGAATTCATTCGTCATATGTCTGAGTATATATACACCACATCTTCTATATCCATTCATCTATCCATGGACACCTGGGCTGCTTCCATATCTTGGCTAATGTAAATAATGCTGCAACAGAGTGGTGCATGTGTCCCCTTGAATTAGTGTTTTTGTATTCTTTGGGTAAATATCCAGTAGTGTGACTGCTGGATAGCACTATAAAGTAGCTTTATTTTTAACTTTTTTTTAAGATTTTATTTATTCATGAGAGACAGAGACAGAGAGAGAGAGAGAGAGAGAGAGACAGAGATACAGGCAGAGGGAGAGAAGCAGGCTCCATGCAGGGAGCCCGATGCAGGACTCCATCCTGGGACCCCAGGATCACGCCCTGGGCTGAAGGTGGCGCTAAACCGCTGAGCCACCAGGGTGTTCCTATTTTTAACTTTTTTTTTTTTTTTTAATTTATGATAGGCACACAGTGACAGAGAGAGAGGCAGAGACACAGGCAGAGGGAGAAGCAGGCTCCATGCACCGGGAGCCCGACGTGGGATTCGATCCCGGGTCTCCAGGATCCCGCCCTGGGCCAAAGGCAGGCGCTAAACCGCTGCGCCACCCAGGGAATCCCTATTTTTAACTTTTTGATGAACCTCCATGCTACTTTCCAGAGCAGCTGCATCAATTTGCATTCCCACCAACAGTGCACAAGGTTTCCTTTTCCTCCATATCCTCACCAACACCTATGGTTTCTTAATGTTGATTTTAGCCATTCTGACAGGTGTTGGGTGATATCTCATGGTAGACCTGATTTGTACTTCCCTGATGGTAAGTGATGACAAACATTTTTTCAGGTGTCTGCTGGCGATCTGGATATCTCCTTTGGAGAAATGTCTGTTCATGTCTTCTGTCCATATTTAATTGGATTATTTGGGTTTTGGGTGTTGAGTTTTTTAAGTTCTTTATATATTTTGGCTACAGATATGTCATTTGCACATATTTTCTCCCAATCCGTATGTTGCCTATTAATTTTGTGGACTGTTTCCTTCACTGTATAGAAATTTTTTATTTTGATGTAATCCCAATAGCTCATTTTTGCCTTTGTTTGCCTCAGGAGACATATCTAGAAAAAAGTTGTTAAGGGTGATGACAAAGAGGCTACTGCCTGTGTTTACTTCTAGGATTTCTATGATTTCAAGTCTCATATTTAGGTTTTTAATATATTTTGAACTTAATTTTGTGTATGGTGCCATAAAGTGGTCCATTTCTTTCTTTTGCATGAAGCTGTCCAGTTTTCCCAACACCATTGTTGAACAGACTTTCTTTCCCATTGGATATTCTTTCCTGCTTTGTCAAGATAAACTGATCATATTGTTGTGGGTTCCTTTCTGAATTTTCTATTCTGTTCCATCGATCTATGTACTCTTTTTGTGGTACCATGATGTTTTGATTACTGCATCTTTTTAATATAACTTGAAGCCCAGAATTGTGATGCCTCTAGCTTTTCTTTTTTTTTCCAAAATTTTATGTATTTATTTGAGAGAGAGAGAGAGAGAGCATGAGCAGGGGGAGAGGCAGAGGGAGTGCAGGAGGGAGAAGTAGACTCTCCACTGAGCTGGAAGTCTGATATAGCTCTCTTCCAGGACCCTGGCATCATTATCTGAGCCAAAGGCTGACACTTAACTGTAGCTTTGCTTTGCTTGTTCAAAATTGCTTTGACTATTGGGGGACTTTTATGATCCCATACAAATCTTAGTATTGTATGTTCTAGCTCTGTGAAAAATGTTGATATTTTGATAGAGATTTTATGAAATATGTAGGCTGCTTTGATAATATAGATATTTTTATAGTCTAAGTCCATCGAACAATGAATGGATAAAAAAGCTGTGGTCTATGTATACAATGGAATATTACTCAGCCATTAGAAATGATGAATACTCACCTTTGCTTCAACGTGGACAGCACTGGAGGGTATGATGCTGAGTGAAGTAAGTCAGTCGGAGAAGGACAAACATTATATGGTTTCACTCATACGGGGAATATAAAAAATAGTGAAAGGGATTATAGGGGAAAGGAGAAAAAATGAGTGGGAAATATCTGTGAGAATGACAGAATATGAGAGACACCTAACTCTGGGAAACGAACAAGGGGTAGTGGAAGGGGAGGTGTGAGTGGAGGGTTGGGGTGACTGGGTGATGGGCACTGAGGGGGGCACTTGACGTGATGAGCACTGGGTGTTATGCTGTATGTTGGCAAATCGAACCCCAATAAAAAATATACAAAAAAATAAAAAACAAAATGAAAAAAAATATTTTCTATTTTATAGTTCTCCCTCATGTCCATGTTATCTTCAACGAATTATAAACTTCTGTGAGGTAAGGGAGTCACAAACACCTGGAACTAACTCTGGTTCTAGGTGTACCAGCTGTATAACTTGTGTTTCTTCATCAGTAAACTGGAATAATGTCACCCATCAGGGCATATGTGGAAATTAAATTAAATAATACATGTAATGTATATGAAACACCTTGAGCAGTGATTAGCATTAGAGAAACCACTTATTAAATCTTAGGATTTTTAAAAAGGTTTTATTTATTTATTCATGAGAGACATAGAGAGAGGCAGAGACATAGGCAAAGGGAGAGGGAGAAGCAGGCTCCCCTCAGGAAGCCTAATGTGGGACTCAATCCCTGAACTCCAGGATCATGCACTGAGCCAAAGGCAGAGCTTAACCACTGAGCCATCCAGGCATCCCTAAATCTTAGGATTTTTTTTTTTTGGTCACCATTGCTCTCGTATTTTCCATTGAACCCAGAATTTCAGAAAAGAACGTAATTCTCCAAAAAGTGTCTCCTCCATGTCCCTATTCCTCTTTCCTTGACTATGTAGACTGAAAGCATAACTCATCTAATTCTGAAAGCAAAGCAATTTTTGGCATATGTTCATCTCCTTGTTGGTTTATTGAAGAAGAAGCATGCTGCTAGAGGCCTAGAGAGGCTCCCATAGGAGCTTGCTGAAATTTTCTGAACATGTTCAGACATTAGATCTCTATTGCTAGAACCCCAAGGAACACAAATCATCTTATCCAAATACTTAGGAAGCTAATAGTTCATTATAAGCATGGCCCTGGAGAGTTCAGCTTCCAAAAGAAAGAGAATCTAAAAAAAAAAAAAAAAAAAAAAAGAAAGAGAATCTATGTCTTCTATTTTATTGCCTGAAGACTATTGTAGAACTAGCAGAATCATAGAAGCAGTTACTCATAATAGCCCCATAATGCCCTTCTATTTGGAGTCCTGCTTATCTGTGGCAATATACAATTCCATTATCATTTCAGGGGAATCTAAGGACCATGTAGAGGTATTTATATGGAACGGTACCAGAAAATGAACAGAAAGGATAAGAATATCAAGGGAGAATAGGAACTTGCAAAGTCAAGGAATTCAAACATTCTCCTCTTCTCCAAATGTTCATCCAGAAGATCACAGAAAACATCAACCAGCTGATAGTGAAGTACTTTAACTACTGGATAGCACTACCCTTTATTAAACATGTTCTATGTTACCGACACCAACAAGGAACAATATGTGCATAATGTCATTACAATCCTACATAATGCACATAGTTTGCATTTTGCAGCTGAAGCCAAAATGGATGCAGTGTCATGGCCAAGGTCATGCTATTAGCTCATGGGAAAATAAATATTAAAGTCAGTCCTAACATATGTCTGTTTCAGAATAAAGTTGTACTCTTTCCAAAATAACCAATTTGAAAAGGCAACTATCATTTGGTGATCTACCGCATGCCCAGAAGAAAAAAAAAATCCTAAATGTTTTGGAAGATATTAGTTTTATCGTGGACTCATAATAGCAGAAACTGTTTTTATATACGTTCTATATCAGTATTGTTTGATCATGAGCCTTTATTGAGGACCTCTTTTGTTGTGTTAGTTTGAGTCTGAAAAGCAAACATCAAGATGAGATTATACATGCAAGGGAAATATTGAGGGAAATGTCTACAAAAAATAAACAGGAAGAATAAGAAGTAGGTTCAGAGAGTCTTTGGACTGCAGTGCAGGTCTATCAACTACGAAAGGACAGAGAGAAAGGAGGATTGTATAGGAGGGTATTGGGCTGCATCCTAGTTCTAAGAAATGGACAAGGACTAGAACCACTGCTGTGCTCAGTCACTGGATGATAGTAGCAGTCTGGGGGTAAGTAAGGTATGAACACAGTGGTAGATCCAGAGGGGTAGCAGTTGGAGCTTTCAATAAAAAGCCCTGTGGTCGAAGATATGAGTAGCACCTTTCCATAGCTACAATAAAACAATGCCTGGACTTCATCAATATATTTCTTCACACAGGTTCAGGGAGCAGCTCCTATATGGTCCCTGTGAGCCTCTCAGGAAAGAGATTAGTGAGATGAACTACTTTCTCCATCACTGTAATTCAGGCCTTAACTGATATTCATCCTCTCCCTCCTCCAGAAGCTATTCTAAATTCTCCTTATTCCTCAACCATCACTTCAGAAGACTGCACAATCTTATCTACTGGTATACCTTAATCCTTCATTCCTGAGAATTCTGAGTCCCTAGTAATCATAGCCTTCTGCTGCAGGAATTTCTACACATATCCATTTAATGTTAAATGGTCTAAGGGAATATCACGAAGTGTCTATGACCTAGGTTCCAAACATTTTCCTTCCTACTCTCAATGTGTAAAAGCCACCATGATTCGTCTTGTGGATCAGGGTCAGTTACTCTTGCCAGGATGATAATTCCTTTTATAGCCTGCTTTATCCTGTATACCAGAAATGCAAAATTCCCTAGTGGCAGCTGCAACTTTAGTTCAATGGGACATTTACTGTGTCCCCTGAAAAGAGTGTAACCCCTTTATGGATTAGGATTGCCAATCTTCAAAGCTCAGGGATGCAAGACAGAAACATAAATTTGCTAGTAGGTCACAAGGAGTGATGGGGTGTGGTACTACTCCTACTTCTACCCTTTGGTTCTTGGACTCATATATTCTTTCCATTGGGAACAAAGTACCATAAAAGGTATAAATTAGAGGTCACTTATTTAATGCATATTTATTGAAAAAATGTACCCCATTCTTTCATAGTGATGCTGCCAAGCTGATTTTTCAGCTATGCCTTCAAATGCCTATTTCAGAGTTCCTGACAGTAGTTACTCCTGGATAGAACACTATATGATACAAGCAGTGGATCCAAAGATGATGGGTTCACTTTACATCTTCGCTGTGAAGTGGGTACCCTCTTTGAATATTTTGTTTTGTGGGATTCCATGCCTGTAAATCAAGTATTCTGTAAGATGCCGCATGGTGCTATTATACGCAAGAAAGGCAAATCCCTATACAGAGTAGGTATCTAGAGCATGAACTGCTGGCTCTTCCTGGTTGGAAGGGGGCCAATGTGGTCAAATTGTCCCTAAATGGCCAAATGGTCTCCTAAAGGAACAGTGCCATACTGGGGACTTCAGCATTGGTCTGTTTCTCATAGATCTGACATTGAAAGGTAGCAATTTCTAGGTCAGCTTTGGTAAATAAGAGTCCATGCTGTTGAGATAATATATAGCACTCTATGGCCACTCCATTCATGTGACCATAATGATAGTACCGGGGTATCTGAAAACAAAGGCTGGCTAATGTCTAGCTGGCCAAGTCATTTTTTTTTTTTTTTTTTTTTTTACCGAGTTAATTAGTACCTCCTCCATGCTGGATGCTTCTTGAGGAGCACTAATGTGGAATTAAAAATATTTTTTTAGTATACTTATTAAAACATCATCACTTAGAAATACTACAACTCCATATCCTCTGATGAAGCCTGGCATTGCTCAACAGTATGAGCTATTGCTCTTTGACCATAATCAGAACTGGCCAGCACTGGAAATAGCAGGCATTGGGATCACAACTAAAAGGCAAAAAGCTTTATTTGCTGGTCTTGTTCATGTCCATGCCTAAACCCTGGAGATGCCTAGAATCTTTGTGAATGAAGGTATCCTCAAAAAGCATATATCACCGTAGCATTATAGAACATTCTGAGTATGCCCCTTGCCATTAGTCCAACCACATTCCCCTATACTACACATTCTTCTCTCCAATCTTTCATTCTTTCTCCTTCTAGTTTCCTGATAAATTGGCAATAAATTACTTACTTCCCAGGAATCTCTACATATTCTCATCTCAGGAAAACTCTCCTTCCACACAAAGTGAATAGCCAGGTACACTGAAATCCCACCTATTTGGGATAATTTTCCCTCTCCACCTTTTATGGCTATGTTGTATATGGCCATAATGCAGGTACCATAAATTTCTAGCTTTCATTCACATACTGAAGTACCATAAACCCAGCCCAGTCCTCCTCTTCCTCTTTCAGCTGGTCTTACAGGATCAGTCCATAAGGCTATAGGTGACACCAGGGAAGGAGAGCTGGTAAAACTGAGGTGGGTTAAATAGAAATTTGAGCTACTTGATTATATAGTTTACTTGTGACTTCTGGTCCTGCTCAAAATCAATCCCACAGGGATCCCTGGGTGACTCAGAGGTTTGGCACCTGCCTTCAGCCCAGGATGTGATCCTGGAGTCTCGGGATTGAGTCCCACATCGGGCTCCCTGCGTGGAGCCTGCTTCTCCCTCTGCCTGTGTCTCTGCCTCTCTCTCTCTCTCTGTGTGTGTGTGTGTGTGTGTGTGTGTGTGTGTCTCATGAATAAATAGGTGAAATCTTAAAAAAAAAAAAAATCAATCCCAGACGAACCACTTACATCTTCTCATAGGCCTGTCCAATTTTATGAGTTGGTATGTTCAATAGAACCCAGCTTACAATTGACAGTTCCAAATCCTTGGTCACTTGGTGCCTCATTGTAAAGGTTCCCATCTCTATCAGAGGCCAGTTACATGCATAGGTATTTCTCAAAAGGCATGTAACTGTCTACTGTGAATGATATATCCTTAATCTATAATCCCTGTGGCCTAGGAAATTGTCCCACTAAGCTTTACTATATTACACCTCATATTACATCTCTTTCCAACAATGACACCTCCAACATCAAAGAGTTTTCCAAATTATATGACTCAAGAGGTAGCAATGCCTATACCACAGGGTGACCTGCTGTAGGTCACTCTAAAAGTTGACAACCTTATGTATAAAGCACTATAAGCAGCAGAGCAATTACTCTAGGTATGGAATGTGTTGCCTCCAGAACCCAAACAGGCCCACCACGTGGTGTGCTTCCTTCTCTGTGATAGTGAAAGATATAGCTCTTTGTCTTTTATTTTAGAGGGGATATTCAGGCACGCCTCTGACCACTAGACTTCTAACAACTACACTGAAGAGGAAGGACTATTTCATAAGGTTAATCTCCTACCCTCTGTGTTCACATGTCCTAGCAAAGCATCCATCCTGTCCTACCAGTGCGATGTCACTGATATAATGGATTAGTGTTATTTTCTGTTCCAGCAGTCTATATCTCTTTACTATATTATGACAGAGGACAGAAGAGTTAACATAGCCTTAGGGAAAAGAATGAAAATGAATATGAATATTGTGTTCCATTCCATGTAAAAGCAAACTGTTTCTTATCCTCTCTAACTGAAATAGAAAACAATATTATTTGCCAAATCATACTATATAGCTGCATTAATTTTCTTTAACAATAATACCACATTAAATTCGGCAGTTACAATTGGGGCAACTATTTGGTTGAGGCTGTAGTGGCTATAATTATTTTATGAGATCCATCTGTTTTTTTCAAGAGCCAGATTTGGTGAATAAGATAGAAATATGACAGAGACCACCACCTTTAGAATTGGGTCATCAAACTACAACTCATAGGTCAAATCCAGCCAGCTCCCTGATTTTATATATAAAGCTCTACTGGAATACAGCCACATTCATTTACATATTGCCTATGAGTGCTTTCACAGTACAATGGCAGAGCTGAGTAATTGTGACATAGACAACATGGCCCAAGAAGTATATAATATTTACTACTTTGCCACATACAGAAAAAGTTTGCTGATAGTTGCTTTAGAACTTAAAGTGGTACTAATTTCTGCCATTCTTTCTACCTACCCCCAAGGATGTGATTTTATTTCTTATTCACACTCTTGGCTGGGGGAATGGTCAAAGAGGTTTCCACTTGGTCTGCCCCACTATGATAGTTCTTATTCCAATAAGCCAAATATATCAATATGAGGATTACCCCAACTGCCAAGTACATCAATGCCAATTATAAATTAGAGGATTGGGGAAATGACAGTGAAATTATAGAAATTATAGAAAGACAGTGGTGTCACTATGAGCTAGATCTTAACCATGACTCCATTTATTACAGACCCCTAAAATCTCCTACTCTAATAGAAGTACCATGATGACATTTTGAGTATCTGCATATCAATCTAAACTAAGATCCTGTGACCAATATCCTTGAAATGCCTAGTTATTTCCATTACCTTGGTGTATAGTTACCCAAATAAATGACCATGGCATTTAGAGAAGGACTAGAGGAATAATTACAGAATGTATACCACAGTATCACAGGATCCTCTCTCCAAAAAACCTGGCCACCTCTTCAATCAGTGGATTCTAGATCTGAAGTGGATTTACATCCAGATACTGAGCAGGGGATAGTGACTTTGGGAAAATGGATCATCCATTCTTCCCTTTTTCTAGATGTGGATGTTAAACAGCACCTTTATTGGCTGTCCATCTAGTTTGCTACTAGAAATACCATGTTTATTAGTCATCTCCTCAATCCCTGAAGGCCAAGCCCCCTTGGTTGTCATTCAGACCTTGTCTATCTTTTTTTTTTAAATTTTTAAAAAGATTTTATTTATTTATTGAGACAGAGAGAGAGGCAGAGGGAGAAGCAGGCTCCATGCAGGGAGCCTGACGTGGGACTCAATCCCAGGTCCCCAGGATCACACCCCAGGCTGCAGGCGGTGCCAAACCACTGCGCCACCAGGGCTGCCCCAGACCTTGCCTATCATTAAGATAATTATACCCTTCTGCTTCCTGATGGATAACCCTTACCAATTAGCCTCTATTATTTTAAATCCCCATTATCACAAAGATACGGTAAGTCCAGCTCTATGACAGCTTCTCTTACCATCATCCATTGCCTGCAGAGGAGAGCCATCACTAACTTATTCACCAGCCCTGTTATTCTTCTTTTACTACATCTCAGGGCACTCAGGCATTTAATACACCATGAGCCATCACTTTCTCTAGGCTTCTGAAAGCTACCTCACAGTATTTGCCCTGTTCCTGTAAGATGATTGCCTAGGTATTGAATTTCATGTCCTGAGAAAGTAAACCCAAGTAAATTAATTCTTGCATATCTACTCTTACGTTCCAGACTTCTTAATCAATCACCCTCAAAATCCAATCTCCTGACTCCTGGTAGATATGCTAATTAATTGTTGTAGCTGCTATGGTATGTAATTTCTTGCTTTATTTATCAGGGCTATCACATCTTAGCATGCTGGGATTTAAACCTAGTTATAGCCTGGCAGCCAGGACAAGAGATAGGGCAGCTCTCAAAGGGACACCTATTGCCTTGCAGGGGAGCAGGCTCTTCAGTATCTTCCAGCACAAAGGAAGTTCTCTTACTTTCAAAGCTTAGAGGGTTCAAAGAGATCTGTAGAATGCAAGTCCTCAAGGACATACTTCCAGATATTCCCATAATATGTCAGGATCTCATGTTTTCCAGCCAAGTCTCTGACCTTAGTATTATAGACTGACTTTGGCTTTAAACATTACTGAACCTGTGCCACTCTAACAAGTTCTGAGCCTGTTTCTCCACTGAATCCACTCTACCACTGCAGGATATCCACTGCAGGAATCCTCTGGCTCCCACATTTTGCCCTTAAATATTTGTTAATAGACCTCAATTTCTCATTATCCTTCTGAAGGGCAATATGATTTAGCAGTAACCAGTCAACTTCATAGTACTTGTAGACATTGTTTTCCCCAGGTCTTTAAAATATCTGAATTATTGTACTTGCAGAACAATTTCCTCCACTGCCACATTTTCCCAGATCATCAGAATGTTGCAAGGGTTAATACCTCTGCCATGCCTAGTCACTGGCCAGGAGCAGTTAGCAGGGTGTATGGTGTCAGACTGAATGTGGTGATGGATCCAAAGGGTAAAATTCTGTCTGTCAGGCAATTATGCTTCCCAAAGCAGGAGACATGAGTGGTGCATTTCCAGGGATGCCATATATGTGTACTGAGGATGCTGAGACGTTCTGACATGATTCATATCATTAAAGAATTCACTATACAGTGGAAGAAAATAATCTAAAAGGAAAATAAGGGACCAATTTCAATTTGGGATAAAGAAGATATGTTGGGTTTTATCAAAATAAAATAATAAAACTTAATATTCCAAAGGGAGCCCAGGATGATGGTGAGATAAGCTCTTTCATTTTCCTTAATTACCTTGCTATGTTGGTCCAATTATTATAAGGGGCAGGGAACCTTCCTTATCACCACCTCTGAGAAAAAGAAGATCTCACATGCACATCTGAAGTTTTGAAATTCTACCAAGATTTTATAAGTGAAAAGAGATGGAGAGGAGTTAACAAACCCAACATTACCTAGAGGGATATTTACGTACCAGTAGATTCTCTCTGGCCCAGATGGTAAGCTTCTATCTTAGCAGCTCATCTGGCCTCCTGTCTTTTGCCTTTTTACTTGGCTTGGAGAAAGCAGCCCCCAGAATCACTTAGTCAGATCATCTTTAGCTCTCCCTATACAAAAAAGATATTCCCACCCCCCTTACTTTGCCAGCAAAACCATTTAGTCAGGCAACACATAAGGGTTCCTTCCGTAACTATTATGCATAAGTATAGAATTGACTCTGTTATAGTAAGAAATACACTTGACTTTATTTCTGCAGTACATGAGGAAATAGTCATCAATTCCTTTGCTGAGATACTCACATTTGTTCATTCTAGAAGAATCTTAGGAAGATAATAAGTTCTAATTCACACACACACAAAAAGGGGGTGGGGTAAAAATCCAGAAATGAAACATGAAAAACATCTACTTTAGTTCAGAGGGAAAACACATCAGCAAGGAGCATTGACTGATCTAGACTCAAAGTATAGTTACTAGATCATCAGCATCAGATACACTTTCAAACTTATTTTACAATCACACTTATGTTTTTTTTTTATTGGTATCTTTCTCCTTTGCTAATTTGCAAAAGACAACAATGCAGAAATTGTTTCTAATAATTTAGCACAGACTTTGGAATATAACAGCTCAATAAAAAATTGTTAAAATATGAATATTAAAATAACAAAACTTTCTAGAAAAATTTAAATCAGATATACAGGAGTCTAAGATATGGTAAAGAAATAAATGAGATATAGACAAACGATAAACAATTCAAGAAATGAAGTAGATAAAATGTTTCCTTTCATAAAGTTATTTCTTCATGCCCATACCATAAAATTAAAGAAAAATATTACAATTATATATATTTCATTGTAGTTTGGATTTGTATTTCCCCAATGATGATTGATGTTGAGCATCTTTTCATGTGTCTGTTGGCCATCTGCATGTGTTCTTTGGAAAAATGTCTATTCACGTCTTCTGCCCATTTTTTAATGGGATTATTTGTTTTTTGGGTGTTAAATTTGATAAATTCTTTATAGCTTTTGGATGTTAATACTTTATCAGTTACGTCATTTGCAAATATCTTCTCCCATTCTGTAGGTTGCCTTTTAGTTTTGTTGATTGTTTTCTTTGCTGTGCAGAAGCTTTTTATCTTGATCAAGTCATTGTTGCTTTTGTTTCCCTTGCCTCTGGAAACATGTCTGCTAAGAGATTGCTATGGCCAGTGTCAAAAAGGTTGCTGCTCTTATGTTCTCTAGGATTTTCATGGTTTCCTGTCTCACATTTAGGTCTTTTATCCATTTTTAATTTATTTTTGTGTATGGTATAACAAAGTGATCCAGTTTCATTACTCTGTATGTTGTTGTTACCTGTTAGAATGGTAAAATTAACATCACAGGAAATAACAGATGTTAGTTATCAAGGATGCAGAGAAAAGGGGTACCCTCTTACTTTGTCATTGGAAATGCAAACTGGTGCAGCCATTCTGGAAAAAAAATATGGAAGTTCCTCAAAAAGTTAAAAATAGAACCACCCTATGACCCAGCAAATGAACAACTAGGTGGTTACTGAAAAGATACAAAAATACTGATTTAGGGATGCCTGGGTGGCTCAGCAGTTGAGTGTCTGCCTTCGGCTCAGGGTGTGATCCTGGAGTCCCGGGATTGAGTCCCACATCGGGCTCCCTGCATGGAGCCTGCTTCTCCCTCTGCCTATGTCTCTGCCTCTCTCTCTGCCTATGTCTCTGCCTCTCCCTCTATGTGTCCCTCATGAGTAAATAAATAGAATATTTAAAAATATATTGATTTGAAGGGATAGATGCACTCTGATGCTTATAGCAGCATTATCAACAATAGCCAAAATACGGAAAGAGCCCAAATGTCTATCGACTGATAAATAGATAATGAAGATGTGGTGATAATGAAGATATATACAATGGAATACTATTCAGCCATAAAAAGAATGAAATATTTTCCATGTGCAATGATGTGGATGGGGCTAGAGTGTATTATGCTAAGTTAAATAAGTTACAAAAGACAAATTCCGTATGATTTCACTTATAAGTGGAATATAAGAAACAAAACAGATGAACACGGGGGGAAAATTGATGGGAGGGAGGCAAACCATAAAAGAGACTCTTAAATGTAGAGAACAAACTGAGGATTTCTGGAGGGAGATAGACAGAAGGATGGGCTAAATGGGTATTAAGGAGGGCAGTTGGGATGAGCATTGGGTGTTGTATGTAAGTGATGAATCACTGAATTCTACTCCTGAAACTATTATCACACTATATGCTAACTAACTAGGATCAAATAATAACCTGAAACATTAAAAAAATAACATAACATATATTTATTTTTAAATTATGTATATATAGGGATCCCTGGGTGGCGCAGCGGTTTGGCGCCTGCCTTTGGCCCAGGGCGCGATCCTGGAGACCCGGGATCGAATCCCACATCGGGCTCCCGGTGCATGGAGCCTGCTTCTCCTTCTGCCTATGTCTCTGCCTCTCTATCTCTCTCTGTGTGACTATCATAAATAAATTTAAAAAATAAAAATAAAAAAAAATAAATTATGTATATATAAATTAAAATTACAATGGATTATATATTACATTAAATATATATCATGCATTATAGCTACATTAAACATGGCTATATATTATGCATATTTATTAAGATTTTATTTATTTTTTTGAGAGAAGGAGAACATGAGAGAGAGAAAGAACACAAGCAGGGAAGGGGTAGAGGAAGAGGGAGAAGCAGTCTCCCTGCTAAGCAGGAACCCTGATGCAGGACTCAATCCCAGGACCCTGGGATCATGACCTGAGCCAAAGGCAGATATTTATTATAATAAATACTAATGTATGCAAGCATAGTATACAATACTTTACATGTATTTAATAAAATTACAAAATCACATAAAATAAACTTCTACTTGCTGGTATAATATATTAGGCTGAAACGGTCTAATGTTTCCACCGCAAAAATGAGAATAAGCTGAGTAAATTACAAAAACAATTTGATGACCTAAAGTTCCAAAAAAGGGGAAATCATCTGAGGTGATTGATTGTCAACCTTCTCTTTTACCCTCTTGAGGGTATTTTCTGAATCTGGGTATAAACTAAGAATCAGGATTGACCCAAGGAGAAGACTCCAGAAAGAAAACTGGCAAAGCTTGAAAAATGATCAAGGACTTAAAAAATTGGAAACTTGAAGGGCCTCAAACGCACAGCTCATTTTACCAAGAGGACATTTGCTGAGTTTGGGGGCTGCACATGTCTCTCTTAATTCATACTTCATACCATATATGAAAATGAATTCCAGGTAGAGTTAGATATAAATATGAAAGTTAAAATCCTAAAGGTAAAAAAAATAAATAAAATTCTAAAGGTTTCGTGGAAAAACACAGGCAAACATTTTCATGACTTCAGAGTAAGTATACGTTTCTTAAACAGGACACAAAAAAAGCAGACTTTAGAAGAAAATTGACTCATTGTATCATATTAACATTAAGAACTTACATTCATCAAAAGCCACCATTTAAAGAATGAAAAGGCAACCTATAGTAGGAATTAAAATATCTGTCATATAGTTGACAAAAGACTAATATCCAAAATATATAAAGAATTCTCAAAATCAGACAGATAAATGGCAGCCCACTCAATAAAAAAACGGGCAAAGATGTGAATAGGCACTTCAATAAAAGGTACCAAAACTACAAGTATACTATATAAATAGTGCTCAAACTCTTTAACCATTCATTTTCATTAAGGAAATGAAAAATAAAACCACAGTGAGAATTTCCACACACCCACCAGAAGTTCTAAACTGAAAACAATTAAAGTATTGGAAAAAACAGAACTCTCACATACTGCTAGGGGAAGGATAAATTGGTACAACTACTAAGGAAAATAATCTGGCTATTTAAATATCAACAGATGTATACTCTATGATCCAGCAACTCCTAAGTATCTACCCAACAGATATGCTTACATATGTTTACCAAAGGCATGTTAATAGCAACAGAATGGATGTATAGCACAAAAAATGATATATAGCAATGACAATGAACAAACATCCACTACATGGATGAATATCAAAATATAACTATAAATAAAAGAAGCCAGGCACAAAAAAATACAAACTGTATGATTCCATTTACACAAAACAATGAAATAGAAAAAACAGGCAATAAAAAATCTATGCTGTTACAAATAAGGATATGGGTTACCAGGGAATAAGACATTGATACAAGAGTGGGAGTTAGGGGTCTCTGAGGTGCTAGTAATGTTTTATTTTTTAATCTAGATGTTGTTGGTTAAACAGGTATGTTAAATAAGTGAGCTATATACTTTTGATGTATCCGCTTTTTTTTATATTGAAGTATATTATACTTAAATTTAAACATTTAAAAGTAAAAGATTATGAATATTTATCTGTTACATAGATGGAAAATAAGTGCTAAACCTAAAAGCAACCAAGCAAACAAACAAAAATCAAAGAAAAATATCAGCAGACTTGACTACATAAAGCTTGAGGAACCTATATATACAAATACAATTTGAACCAAATTAAAAAAAAAAAAAAAAAACAGAGTATGGACTCAGGAGCACCTGAACAATATCTATAATCCCAATGTCCTAACAGCCCATTTTCTTATAATATACTCCTTTTTTTCTTAGTTACCTTTTAAACTGGGTGAGTGGTTCTGACACTGCATTAATCCTAACTCCATTTAAAACACAAATCTAAAATAAATAATATATCCCTGGTAATATATAAGCAAAAGGTGAGAAGAATATTCTCTAAAGTACTGATAGTGCTTCTCTCTCAGACATAGGAATATGAAGTTCACTTTCCATGTCATAATCTTTCTTTAAGCTCATAGATAATTTTATATTGTTTCTAACATAAAAATAATAATATCTATTTCATCTAATCTTCATCCATTTCCTAATCTATTCAACAAATGCCAAGAAGATACTAAAGTGTGCTAGGCCCTGCACAGGGGAGATCAGGGCAAACAGTTAAGGACTAAATAAAGTAGGTGACACTTGAGAACCAGTCTCTTAGCTAAGACTTAGAGTCCAAGGCCAAGTAAGTTCAAGGAATGTTGTTCAGGATTTTGGTCAACACAAAGTACTGCAGTTGTCACAGTATGGATCCCAAACCAAACCATTCATATAGGCTGCATCAGAGAAGTCTGCCATATGCAGCAATGTACATCTTTTCAACTGATATTGAGAATAGAACTTCACACCCCTGTGAATAGATCTGATCACATTTCAATCCATCAGAATAAAAACTAGAAACTTCAAAAAATAAAACAGATAAAAGGAGCATAAATTGAGTTATAGGGAGGCAGTAAATTCTAATGCCTTCTGACAAACACCCTATTATTGGAATGGGAAAAAGATATGAGATTTTAAAAGGAGAAGGACAGCATGTGGAAAATAATTATAATAGTGAACATTTATTATGTGTGCGGCACTATTCTGCAAACTTGACATACATTAAATCCTAACAATTTGATAGGGGAGGTATCTTATTATTTTATTTTATAATAATTAACAAACACAGAGAGTTTGAGACTTGCCCAAAACCACTCAGCAAATAATGGTAGAGCTGGGATCCAAATCCCAGAAGCATGATGCCTGCTCTAGAAAATTCTATTTATTCATTTATTCAGTAGGTATTACTGGGAACCTACCAAAAGCCAGGCACTGGGATAAACACTATAGATATGAACATGAATAAGAGAACTCCTGCCTTCACAAAGTAGCAAAATGCCTGGGGATGGGGGGGCGGGGCAGGTGGTTGTGGAGTGGCAGATGTACACAACATGGTAGATGCTAAAACAGAGGAGTTGGCAAGCACTGTTGCAAAGTCTAAGTAATTTTGCTAGAGAAAACTTTTGCAAAAAAGTTTTTACCAGTAGCATTTGAACTGATTCTTGAAGAATATGCAGAGAAACGCAACTTGAAAAGGGTGGGGAGAGGTACTTCAGTCAGCATGTTCAATATAAGCAAAGATAACAAAGTACATATATGCATGAAATACACCCTGAAAACATATCCATTTTGCATGACTGCCAAATGGAATACATGAAAGAAAGTGGCCTAAGGAAGAAAAAAGGAAGACGAGCTAGTATGTATGTATGTGTGTGTGTGTGTGTGTGTATATATATATATATATATATATATATATATATATATATATATACTCCAGCAACATCAATGGGGCTATTGCCATCAAAAGAACCACCCAGTGGAGCCTAATCTTCCCATTGTTTCATGGAATCACACATTTTGTCACTTGTTTAAACTTATATCAAGCTACATTATTAGCAAAAGAGCAAAAACTGAAGCTTTACTCATTAGATAACTCACTTCAACGTAGTGTTTGGTAAGATTCAGGTGTTATTCTTGTAATACAACACTGTTGCCAAGGTGATAAGGACTTAAAAAACAATGAAATAAATATAACTGCAATAAATATGTTCTGAGATATCAGGATTAACTGCAAGTTCTCTCTGTAAAAGAAATTCAGGTAAGTTGAAAGAGCTAAAAAATCTATTCAAGGTAAGTAGGAGCTCTCATACCACAGCATAGAGGATGTAAGTTTTCAGATCTTTCTGCCTCATAGAGTCACTCAACTGCTTACCAGTTTAGAATGCAGTTTTTGCTGGCTGTATCTATCCTGCTTACTACAATGTCCTTTTTTTATGTGGCAGAAACTTAAAACAACTGACATTCTAAAGATGGAAAAGCAACATACTCCAGCAAAAAATAATACAGTATCATGTTCTACCATATAGTCTCCGATCATGAATTGACTCCAGGATATCTCTTTCCCTATTCCCCAAAGGAGAATTCCAAGGAAGGCTTGGAAGGGATGCGTCTTTATACTAGAAAAGAAAATTAAGACTTCTATATTGATTCCTTAGATATGACCTCATTTTTCTAGGGAATTTTCCATACTCCCTTCCCTTTTTCTGAGGGGAAGATATACAATCTGATGTATAATCTTTTTGTATAATTCAGTGCATACTGCAGTACATAAAAACAGCAGCAATGCTTTGAATTTGCGCGGTACTTTTAGAGTTACAGCTCATTTGCATACATTGCGCCTCATGTAATCTTTATATCAACCCTTTGATGTAGATACTTTATTATAATCACCATTTCATAGGTGGTAAAAATGAAGCATGAAGAATAAATAACTTATCCAGGGTTACAAAACTAGTTAAATGCCAAACCAAGCACTGAGTCTACTATGTCTAACGACTTCAAGTCCAATGTTCATTCCACAAAACTACAACCTACCCATTTTTAAATGGGTTTTATTTGAGGTATATAAGTTATGTTCTTGGTCAAGTCAAATAACATGAAATAGATCTTTTAGCAGCAAAAGAGGTGTCATAATAATAGTACACTAATAAATTTCAAATCTATTTCCATCTACTTCTCCATCCCATATTCTTGTGGAAGAAGCACACATGCAGATGATTGAAAAAACCACACTATTTGTCGTCAGGTCACATTAAATGATTTCTTCAAAATCATACGTATTTTTAAAATTATCTTTAACTATGGTTAATATTAAAACCCAGTACAGAAGTGCCTGAGTGGCTCAATCAGTTAAGAGTCTGACTGTTGGTTTCAGCTCAGGTCATGACCTTGAAGTTGTGGGATCAAGCCACACATTAGGCTCTGCACTCAGCATGGAGTCTGCTTCAGATTCTCTCTCCCTCTCCCTCTCACTCACTCTTGCTCAAATAAATAAATAAAATCTTAAAAAATAAAAATATAACATAATGAAAAAACAAATGCTTTGTAATTATATTATCCAGTACTGGTTTTGGATCCAATTCTAACACTTTAATGGGTAGCCTACTGTGGGTTACCAACCCCCTGAACTTGTTACCTCATTTAACAAATAACAATAATTTTGCAACTTTATGTGAGAACTAAATCATATAGCATGTTATAAAGCCCCTAGAATAATATGGAGGTGCTGCTTGATAAATAACATTCATTCTGCTTATTTTCTTGTGATTCTGAGTATTGCTATTGCTATCATTCAGATAAGTTCCTTTTAGCTGCCAATAAAAATAAATAATTCCAGAGATTGCTGGATAGTAAAGGAGAACCACTCTAAGGCTAAAAAACTCAGATACATTTAAGTGAAAACAATTGAGGAGTCAAGAGTTAATACCCTCACCAATTATTTTTCATTTTTAGAATGTTATTTTACATAGGTCACTGTAATAGCCTTGGATCCTCATGAATCTATATTGTTAAATACTTCAGGGTCTGTATGGGCATTCTTAAACTTTCTCATCTTAAAATGAAATAATCTATTTGGAAATGTGAGGATGCCAAAATTAGAAAATGAAATCTTACCACATGAACCCAAGGCACTTCCTTGTCATGATGTTTCCAAATGTGATGGAACCTATATGTCCATCACTGTATTAATTCTTTTATATAGATGCTTCTATAGCATATTTTCAGTATATTTCTACCATAATTGCATTTAAATGATAAATAAAACCAGCAAAAATGATTTTTTTCCTGCTTATTTTATCTTGGAGACATTAAGTATGTAACAGTAACTATAAGAGTAGATGAGTGCCAGTTAAATTGCATTTTTTTGGTCTCTATTTGCTAAAAAATATTAAGAGTCTCTATTTTCTTACTTTAAAATTTATTGCCTCTTATTTAGCCACTTTCTAATAAACATATATCATTTAACTCTCCAATGACACTATAGCTGTTGGTTTTGATGGCATTATTATTGTAATTTACCTATTAAATGCTACCATGTTTGATTACCTGCTATATTCCAGGGACTAGTCTCTTTACATTCATTAGTTAATTTGATACTAACAAATATCTTGCAGAATAAATATTATTGCAGTTTTTGAGAGGCTAACTTTTCTGAGGTCATATTACTACTGTGATAGCATGTTGAACTCAAGAACCTTTAGTTCCAAATGTCAGGTACTTCTAGTATCTCATGTTATATTATGTGCTCACATAAAACTTCTAAGAAATTTCTGAAAAGAAAAATAAAAGGAGCAAATGGAGTAAGATTTACCTTCCCATATAGTTTTCAGCAATATATTAAAATATCAACAGTAATATATGAATACTTCTAAAGAAAAAAATGTTTTAAAATTTAAGAGTGGGGAAGACATCTTCTTTCAGTAAAGACAAAAGAACAGGGACTGGATTTTCCCTTCTGGCCTTAAACAAATGCAAAAATTAAAACAGTAAAATATGTGAAACAACAGTTTTAAAGACATGGGAAGTCAGGCAACCAATAACAGTGCCCCAAAGAAATATGAACAAATGAAATGGATCCTATGATTGTCCCATCCTACTGCCTGGAATTTCCATGCTATATTACAAGCAAGGAGAAAAACTCAAGGTCTCAGTATTCTCCATAATTTCAAAAGATGCTGGAAGTTCAGGAAACCTAAGATAACTAAAGTTCACAGGCAGAGTAACAAGAGAAGGAGAGGTTTGAGTATCTGCAGATGATTTTTAATTTTAATCTGAATAGTGAGCACTACATGCATGAGTGGAAACTACTCAGAAAGAACCATCAGAATAACTAGAAGAATCAAAACATAGTATTCTCACAGGCCAGAAAACATTCCGGTCCTCACAAGCCAGAACAGAAATTCTTATAATTAGTAAGTATTGAATATAGTAACCAGGGGAGTTTTGTCCCAATAAGGAGAACAAAACCCATGAGAAAATACTTGTGATAACACTTAATAATGTTGATAAGACAGATCTGAAAGGATCAACTGTTTATTTGCAAGTAACTTAATTATATCATGAAACAAAACTCAAAAATATTTATATAAATGAAAAACTATCCAGTACCCAAAAAAATAAAATTCATGATGCCTGGCATTTGATAAAAAAATAACAGACACACAAAGAAGGAAAATATGAAAATACGGCACACAATAAAGAGAAAAATCATTGATTAAAACTGACTTAGAGGGCAGCCCCGGTGGCTCAGCGGTTTAGCATCATCACCTTCAGCCCAGGGTGGGATCCTGGAGACCTGGGACCGAGTCCCATGTCGGGCTCCCTGCATGGAGCCTGTTTCTCTCTCTGCCTGTGCCTCTCTCTATATATATCTCTCATGCATAAGTAACTAAAATCTTAAATAAATAAATAATAAATAAATAACTGACTTAGAAATGGTGCAGATTATATAACTAATGCATAAGGATATTAAAAGTTAACTGTATTCCATATGTTAAAGAAGCTAGGGGAAGGAATGTGCATGCTAAGAAGTGATATAAAAGATTTTTAAAAAACAACTAAATGACACTGCTAGAGGTGAAAACTACAGTATCTCAGACAAAAAAAAATGTACTAAATAGGATTAAGGCAGATTACACAATGCAGCTGGAAATACTGGTTATCTTAAAGAGTAAAAGAAATCATGCAAATTATACAGACAGGAGAAAAAGACCAAAAAAAAACCCAAGAAATAGAGTTTCAGTGAATGATGCAAGAAAGTAAAATGGCCGAATATTCAGAAAAATACAACCCACAAGAGAAATGGAAGGGTGAACAGAAGAAGTGTTTAAAGTAATGATGGTTGAAAATTATCTAAATTTAATAAAACAATAAATCCACAAATCTAAAAGGTTCAACAAATCCAAAGACAAGAAACATGAAATAACTACATCAAAATATATCATTACCAAATTGTTAACCCTGATAAAGAAAAAAAAAAAAACTTAAAAATAGCGGAGGCAGAGTGAGAGAAACATATCATACACATACTAACAAATATACGAAGGATAGCAAACTACCTATTGAAAACACTGCAGGCCAAAAGCAAGTGGAGTAACATCTTCAAAACACGTAAAAAATAAATTTAGAATAGTATTCTATACCCAGTGAAAGTATCTAAATGTCTTTCTAAAAGACTTTCTCAGGCATACGCATGTACCAAGAGACTTGAGCTACAAAAATGTAAATGAAATTCTTCAGGAAGAAATAAAATTGACATAGATACAATTCCGGATATAAACAGAATGATGAAGAGTACTGAAAATGGTAAATATACACATAAATATAACAAGCATATTTTCCTATTAGATTTATTTAAGAGATTATGACTATTGCGACGCCTGGGTGGCTCAGCAGTTGAGCATCTGCCTTTGGCTCAAGGTGTGATCCCGGGTTCCCAGGATCAAGGCCCAATCAGGCTTTCTGCATGGAGCCTGCTTCTCCCTCTGCCTATGTCTCTGCCACTCTCTGTCTTCTGTGAATAAATAAATAAAATCTTAAAAAAAAAGATTATGACTATTGAAAGCAAAACTCATAAATTATAGAGTTTACAACATGTAGAAATAAAATATATATCAATAATCTCACAAAAGCTAACAGAGGGGAGAAATGGAAGCATACTATTGTAAAGCTCTTATAAGACATGGTAAATGGTATAATAATACTACAAGAAGACAGACTGATAAATGGAAGATGTACACTGTAAAGTCTAAAGGAACCACTAAAATAGCACCATGAAGAATTAGAATAATTCAACAAAGGAGATAAAATGGAACCATAAAAAACACTCAATTTATCAAAAGTTGACATAAAGAGAGCCAAAATTGGGCACGGAATATTAAGAGAAAATATAATTAAAAATCAAACATCAAAAGGGTAAATTTTAACCCAAGTACATCAATAATCACATTGAATTCAAATGTCTAAAAAACTCCAATTAAAACACAAAGATCATGAAACTGGATTAAAAAGCAGATTCAACTGCTCCCTAATAGAATCTCACTGTAAATATTATAGAACAAGGAGATTAAAGTAAAAAGATGGGGAACGATATAACACTAATACTAATCCAAAAAAGCAGGGGTGTATACAAGAATATCAGACAAAGTAGATTATTTAAAAAACAACATCACAAGAGTTATAGAAGATGACTTCATACTGATGAAGGGGTCAGTTGCTCAAGATGACATGACCACCATAAAGTCTTATCTACATAATTAAGTTATAAGATATTTTAAGTAGGGGATCCCTGGGTGGCACAGCGGTTTGGCGCCTGCCTTTGGCCTAGGGCGCGATCCTGGAGACCCGGGATCGAATCCCACGTCGGGCTCCCGGTGCATGGAGCCTGCTTCTCCCTCTGCCTGTGTCTCTGCCTCTCTTTCTCTCTCTCTCTGTGTGACTATCATAAATAAAAATAAAAGCTTAAAAAAAAAAACTAATGTTAATATATTTTAAGTAGGGGAAGACAAGAAGATGATGGAGTAGGAAGACCCTAGGCTCACCGTGTCCCATGTACATAACTAGATAACACTCACATCAGTGTAAATAACCCAGAAAATGACTGAAGCCTGGAAGAACAGACTCCACAACTAAATGTAGAGAAGAGGCCACATCCAATAGTGTAGGAAGGGCGGAGACTCAGCAGGGATCTAAACAGACTTACAGGATCCTCCATGAGAGGAAGTGACCCACGAGCACAGAAAAGAGAGTGAAACAGACTATCATACCAGGTAGTCTGCACAGGAAGGAAAAATACGATTTTTGACTTTGAAAACCACTGAGGGGCTGAATTTTGTGAATTCTTAAAATAAGGAGGACTTAAAGCCTTGAAATTTAAAAATCAGAGGACTTGGTACTCGGAGAGCTTGGAAGGTCAAAGGAAACTGAGTCCTCACATTGAAAGAGAAAGCACAACACACAGCCCTCTAAGATACAGCAGAGAAGCAGCTGTTTGAAAAATGCCTGGGACATACAAGAGGGAAAGTTATTTACTAATCTCTGAGTGTGCCTGGGAGGGACGGAGATCCCAGAGAGATACATCAAGGAATGAAGGAGCTTCCAGGCACCATTTCCCTCCCATACCCCAAGAATAAACACATGGCCTCCTGAAGGAACCAGTGGAGCATTCATTACCCAAATTCATTACACTAAACCCCATCGCCTGGGGTTCCACATATCCATCTTTTCCCATCATGCTTACCTCAGTCCAGGAGCTCTGAGCCTCCTCCCATAAAAGAACAGTACAGACATTGCCAACACCATGTCTCCTCATGCACGCAATGAGGAGCCTCAGTCCAAGCAGCAGCTAGGTTGATGGCAACCCTCCTGTGGAAGACTTGTGACCACCCTCTTAAAACTGTGCATTCTGCCCACATATGCTTTGAAGATCTGCCCCAAATGCCCCTGGGGTAAGCAGTATCATGTTTCCTTTCCCATCAGACTAATATGTATCTTGTTAAAACTATATGCCCACACCAGTAGAACTGGGCCTGGCAACAGCCACAGCATGTTCTTCCTTTCATCACACAAATCTTTTTTTTTTTTGTTAAATTTTTATTTATTATTTATGATAGTCACACAGAGAGAGAGAGAGAGAAAGAGAGAGAGGCAGAGACATAGGCAGAGGGAGAAGCAGGCTCCATGCACCGGGAGCCCAATGTGAGATTCGATCCCAGGTCTCCAGGATCCCACCCTGGGCCAAAGGCAGGCACTAAACCGCTGTGCCACCCAGGGATCCCTCATCACACAAATCTTGTGGGCACAGTGCACCCTGCCCTGAGAATACTGTGGACCCACCTCCCACCAATATGTTCTTGGCCTAATAAGCTCATTCAAACTGAGACCACAGCCTGGAAGTGTGCAATCAACTCTGACAGGGACTACCATCATTCCAAAGTGACTCCTGTCCCAGGGAGAGGGGAGATATATATATATATCAGTCAGACTACAGCCCCAGCTATGGGCTGGGGGCACACAGTTAGTCTGATTGTAGGCCCCACCCAACACCAAAAGCTTCTCAAGAGACAATAAAGAAAAAGCTTCCTGTAGTTTGGTGCTACTACATTTCTGGAAACACCTGGTCTGACTAAACTCAACACCAATAAAAGAGACTAAACAAAACAGGCAAAGAGAGCCATTGGAAAAGACTGGACTGAAGGAAAAAGTGACCAACAGCAGGGAGCATAACAAACATAGGAGATATCCTTAAAGCACCAGGCACCAATGAACAGGGGACGCTCTACAGCAGAACCTCATTTTCACAAAGCCACAACTGTCAAAAGCAAGAGACATAGCTGACTTTCCTAATAAGCAGAAACAGACACAGAGAGTTAGACAAAATGAGGAAATGGGGAATTATGTCCGAAATGAAAGAACAAGACAAAACCACACCAAAAGACATAAGCAAAATGGAAGTAAGTAATATGCTTGATAGAAAAAAATTTGTAAAGATTTTATTTATCTATTCATGAGACACAGAGAGAGAGAGAGAGAGAGACAGAGACACAGGTAGAGGGAGAAGCAGGCTCCATGAAGGGACCTGACACAGGACTCAGTCCCAGGACTCCGGGATCATGCCCTGAGCCAAGGCAGATGCTCAACCACTGAGCCACCCAGGCATCCCCCAATAGAGAGTTTAAAGTAGTCATAATTGGGATCCCTGGGTGGCGCAGCGGTTTGGCGCCTGCCTTTGGCCCAGGGCGCGATCCTGGAGACCCGGGATCGAGTCCCACATCGGGCTCCCGGTGCGTGGAGCCTGCTTCTCCCTCTGCCTGTGTCTCTCTGCCTCTCTCTCTCTCTCTGTGACTATCATAAATAAATAAAAATTAAAAAAAAAATAAAAATAAAGTAGTCATAATTATACTCAGTGGACTTGAGAAAAAAGTGTGGAGGACATCAGTAAGACCACTAACAAAGAAATAAAAAGAACCAATGACAGACAAAAAACATAAATGAAATTAATAATACACTAGGGCAGCCTGGGTAGCTCAGCAGTTTAGTGCAGCCTTCAGCCCAGGGCCTGATCCTGGAGTCCCGGGATTGAGTCCCGCATCAGGCTCCCTGCATGGAGCCTGCTTCTCCCTCTGCCTGTGTCTCTGCCTCTCTCTCTGTTTCTCTCTGTGTGTCTCTCATGAATACATAAATAAAATCTTTAAAAAATAATAATAATACACTAGATGGAATAAATAGGCTAGAGGAAGCAGAAGAATGAATCAGTGACATGGAAGAGAGAAATGGAAAGTAATCATGTTAAGCAGGTCAGAGATGGAAAAAACTGTGCAAAATGAGAATAAACTAGGAAAACCTAGCAACTCCATCAAGCTTAAAATCACATACATTATAGGGATCACAGACCAAGACAAGATAGAAAATGGGGAAAAAATATATCTGAAGAAATAATAGCTGAAAATTTCCCTAATTTGTGGAAGGAAACAGAAATCCAGAACTAGCAGGCAGACATCCTCCAGCAAATCAAACCAAAGAAATTCACACCAAGACAAATAGTAACTCAAATGGCAAAAAGTAGTGATAAAGAGAGAATTTTCAAAGCAACCAGAGAAAAGAAAACAGTTACATACAAGGGATACCAAACAAACCTATCAGCTGATTGTTCAGCAGAAACTTGGCAGACCAGAAGTGGCATGATCCATTCAAAGAGATGAAAGGAAAAAAATCTGAAGCCAAGAATATACTAGCCAACAGGGCTATCATTCAAAATAAAAGGAGAGATGAGGAGTTTCTCAAACAAAAGTTAAAGGAAACAGCTCTAAGTTGAACTAAAACAGCCCTACAGAAACGTTAAAAGGGACTCTTTGAGTAGAAAAGAAACACCGTAAGTAAAACAAAGAAAAGTAGGAAGTACAAAACCAGTAAAAATAAGTATATCTTTAAAGTTGGTAAAGGAACTCATAAAATAAAAGGATATAAAGTACAACACCATATGCCTAATACTTGGTTGGGGAGGGGAGTAAAGAATGGGTTGAAACTGAAGCAAACATCAACTTTATAAAGACTGCTATATGTGAAGATGTTATATACAAACACAATGGTATCCACAAATCAAAACAATAACAGATATGCAAAAAATAAAAGAATATATAATAATTACAAATATTTATGCACCCAATATGGGAGCACTCAAATATATAAAACAGTTAGTAACAAGCATAAAGAAACTAATTGATAGTAGTAAAATGATAGTATGGGACTGAACAGATCATCTAAACAGAAAATCAACAAAGAAACAGTGAGTTCAAGTGACATACAGAACCAGATGGACTTAACAGATATATTCAGAAAATGCTATCCTAAAACAACAGAAAACACATTCATTTCAAGTGCACATGAAATATTCTTCAGAATAGATCACATATTTGACCCAAAAAACAAGTCTCAAAAATTCAAAAAGACTAAAGTCATACCATGCATCTTTTCTGTCCACAACACTATGAAAATATAAATCAACAACAACAACAAAAAAATGGAAATAGCACAAATACAGGGAGGTTAAATAACATGCTACTAAACAATAAATGGGTCAGCTAGAAATCAAAGGAAAAAACAAAACTTACATGGAGACAAATGAAAATGAAACCACAATAGTCCAAAATCTTTCAGATACAACAAACGTGGTTCTAAAAGGAAACTTTCTAGCAATATAGACCTACCTCAAAAAAGTAAGAAAACCTCAAATAAACAACTTAACTTTACTCTTAAAGGAGCTAGAAAAAGAAGAACAAAACCCAAATCTAGCAGAAAGAAGAAAATAATAAAAATTAGAGCAGAAATAAATTATATAGAAGTTTAAAAAAAAACCAGTAGAACAAATCAATGAAATCAGGAGCAGGTTCATTGAAAAGATCATCAAATTGATAAAAATCTAGCCAGACTCATCAAAAGAGAGAGAGAGAAAAAGAGACAGAGGGAGGGAGAGAGATCTCAAATAAATCATAAATGAAAGAGGAGAAATAACGCCAAAGAAATATAGGGGATTATAGGAAAATATAATGTAAAATTATATATCAACAAACTGGATAACATAGAAGAAATGGATAAATTCCTAGGAATATAAACTCACAAAACTGAATCAGGAAGAAATAGAAAACTTGAACAAACTGATACCAGTAAAAAACTGAAATTAGTAATCAAAAAACTCCCAACAAACAAAGTCCAGGAAGGAGTGGATGGCTTAATAGGTGAATTCTACCAAACATTTAAAAAGGAGTTAATACCTACTATTTTCAAACTTTTCCAAAAACATAGAAGAGAAAGGAAAGCTTCTAAATTCTTTCTACACGGTCAGCACTATTCTGATACTAAAACCAGATAAAGACACCAAACTCAAAACAAAAGAACTATCGACAAATATCTCTGATGAACATGCATGCAAACTCCTCAACAAAATACCAGCAACTAAGTCTAACAATACATTTTTAAAAAATCATTCACACAATCAAGTGGGATTTATTACGGGGATATAAGGGTAGTTCAATATTCTCCTATCCATCAATATGATAATATAAACAAAAGAAAGGACAACAAACATCTGATCATTTCAATCACTGCAGAAAAAGCATTTGACAAAGTACAACATCCATTCATGGTGAAAACCCTGAGGGAACATAGCTCAATATAATTATGGCCTTACCTGAAATAAGCCACAGTTATAATACTCAATGGGAAAATCTGAGAACTTTCTGCCTAAGGTCAAGAACAAGATAAGTATGATCATTCTCTCTCACTATTTTTATTCAATACACAATACAAGTCCTAGGCACAGCAATCAGATATGAAAGAGGAATAAAAGGCATCCAAATTAGGAAGAAGTAAAACTTTCACTATTTGCAGATGATATGATACTATATATAGAAAACCCAAAAGATTCCACCAAAAAACTATGAGAATTGAGGTCACAGTATACAAAATCAATGTACGGAAATCCATTATATTTCTATACACTAATAATGAAGTAGAGAAAAAGAAAATAAGAAAACAATCCTATTTACAATTGCACCACAAGTAATAAAATACCTAGAAATAAACATAACAAAGGAGGTAAAAGACATGTCTCCCAAAAACTCTAAAACATTGATGATGAAATTAAAAATGATACAAACAAATGGAAAGACAGTCCATGCTCATGGATTGGAAGAACAAATACTGTTAAAATATCCATTACTAACTAAAGCAAACTACATATTTAATGTAATTCCTAACAAAATACAAATGGCATTTTTCACAGAACTAGAATAATATTCCTAAAGTTTGTTACGGAACCACAAAAAATTCTAAACAGTCAAACCAATTTTGAAAAAGATGAACAAACCTGGAGGTATAACAATTTCAGATCTCGAGTTATATTACAAAATTTTAGTAACCAAAACAGTATGACACTGACACAAAAATAGGCACATATATTAAGAGAACAGAAAACTCAGAAAACCCATGATAATATGGTCAATTAATTTTTGACAAAGCAGTGAAGAATATCCAATGGGAAAAAGACAGTCTGTTCAACAAATGGTGGGATAAAACTAGACCACTACACACAAAAAAATCTGAAACTAATGATGTACTATATTTTGGCTAATTGAATTTAAATTAAAAAAATAATATTTTGAGTTGCCAGGCTTTTGATTAGTAAGTCTGATGAAAATCTAATGCACAAGAAAAATGTTCCCTTGATGTTCTTTTCAGAACCTGTGAATAGGCTCGAATTCAATTAGGTTCACCCAAATTTTAATTAATAAGTAAACAAATGCATAAATAATTTTTTTAAAAAAGAAACTGAACCACTTTCTTATACCACACACAAAAATAAACTCATAATGGATTAAGGACATAAACGTGGGACCTGAGACCATACAAAATCCTAGAAGACAGCACAGGCAGTAATTTCTCTGATACTGGCCATAACATTTTTTACATATATCTCCAAGGGAAACAAAAGCAAAAATAAATTACTGGAACTATATCAGAATAAAAAGCTTTTGTGCAACAACCAACCAACTAACTAAACTAAAAGGTAACCCAGTGACTGGGAGAAGGTATTTGTAAATGACACATCTGACAAAGGATTAGCATCAAAATATATAAACAACTTAGACAATTCAACAAACACAAAAATAATACAATTTAAATGGGCAGGAGACATGAGCCCATTTCTTGAAAGAAGACATAAAGATGGCCAACAGACATAGGAAAAGATGCTCAACATCACTCATCATCAGGCAACCACAAATCAAACCACCATGTAATATCACCTCACACCTGTCAAAATGACTAAAATCAAAAACGCAAGAAACACCAAGTGTTGATGAGGGTGTGGAGAAAATGAACCCTCATGCACTGTTGGTAGGAATGCAAACTGGTATGACCACATTGTTAGACAGTATGGAGGTTCCTTAAGAAATTAAAAAATAGAAGTACCACATGATCTAGTAGTCATACTACTACATGTTTGCCTCAAAAATATGAAAACATTAATTCAAATATGCATAGCGCATTACTTACAATACCCAAATTATGGAAACAGCCCAAATGTCCATCAATGGATGAATGGAAATGGAAGATATGATATACATATAATGCATATTATATGTATAATGGAACACACACATTATATATAATGGAATATTATAGAATGAAATCTTGCCATTTGCAGCAACATGGATAGAGCTAGAGAGTATAATACTAAATGAAATATATCAATCAGAGAAAGACAAATTCCATATGATTTTACTCATATATGGAATTTTAGTAACAGAACAAATGAGCAAAAGAGAAAACAGAGAGACAGAGAGAAATCAAGAAACAGAGTCTTAATTATAGACAACAAATAGATGGTTATCAGAGGTCAGGTGTGTGGGGGGGTGGGTAAATTAGGAAATTAGGTGAAGGGGATTAAGTGTACACTTATCATGATGAGAACCGGGTGATATATGGAATTTTGAATCAACATATTGTACACCTGAAACTAACATAACACTGTAAGTGATCTACACTGGTATTAGAAGAAAATAACAAAATGGTTTCTTACGTGAAACTAATAAGAGCTCCTATAATAGATAGACAAACCCACAATTATAATCATAGATTTCAACACACATCTCTAAATTATTTTTGGAACTGAATAGAAAAGTAGTAAGGATACAGATGACTTAACCAACACTACCAACCAACTTGACCTAACTGACATTTATAGACCACACTTCTTAACAATAGTAAAATCCACATTCTTTTTTTTTTCTTTTTTTTTAAACTTTTTTAATATTTTAAATTTTTTTTTTTTTTTTTTTTTTTTTTTTTTTTTTATGATAGAGAGAGAGAGAGAGAGAAAGAGAGGCAGAGACACAGGCAGAGAGAGAAGCAGGCTCCATGCACCGGGAGCCCGACGTGGGATTCGATCCCGGGTCTCCAGGATCGCGCCCTGGGCCAAAGGCAGGCGCCAAACCGATGCGCCACCCAGGGATCCCCAATATTTTAAAAATTTATTTATGATAGTCATACAGAGAGAGAGAGAGGCAGAGACACAGGCAGAGGGAGGAGCAAGCTCCATGCACCGGGAGCCCGACGTGGGATTCGATCCTGGGTCTCCAGGATCGCGCCCTGGGCCAAAGGCAGGCGCCAAACCGCTGCGCCACCCAGGGATCCCCACATTCTTTTAAAAAGCACATAAAACATTTACCAAGGTAAGCCATATACTGGCCATAAAACAAGTCTCAGCAAACTTCAAAGAAATGAAATAAAAAACATGTTCATTGATCATAACAATTAACCTATTAAGAAATAACATTAAATTTGAAATCACTAATAGAAAAATATCTGGAAAACACCCAAATATTAGGAATCTAAATAATACACTTTTAAAGAACATATAGGTTAAAAAAATAAAGAACATATAGGTCAAAGAAGAATCACAAGTGAAATTAGAAGGTATTTTGTACTATCAAAAATCAAAAGACTTTATAGGACTAAACTTTTTTTGTATTTTCATTTTCAATTTTATTGGTTTTTTAAGGCTGGATTTTACATTTCACTATAACTATGCAAAAGACAAAGAAAAACAACATAATACAATAAAAATATTGCAGACATTAAAATGAAAATTTCTATCACTTTTAAAAAGGAATTAAATGACAAGTGCTATACTGTACGTGAATAATTATTTTCTTGACCACATATAATCTTAAAGTGACAGACCTTAAATATCTACTAAAATTTTATAAATAGTAACAGAAATAGCTTGACATTTTTATATTACTAAATATCTATATTAAAAATAAAATGTTGGCAACTTGGGTGGCTTAGTGGTTTAGTGCCTGCCTTCAGCCCAGGGTGTGATCCTAGAGACCCGGGATCAAGACCCACATCGGGCTCCCTGCATGGAGCCTGCTTCTCCCTCTGCCTGTATCTCTGCCTCTCTCTTTCTCTCTTGTATCTCTTATGAATAAATAAATTAAATATTTTTTAAAAATAAAAATAAAATGTAGTCTCAAGTCAATAATCTCAACTTATATCACAATAAGTAGAAAAGACGAGAAAACTAGACTGAAGGTAAATAGGCAAAAGGAAATACAGGCAAGAAATGAATAAATGAAGAGCCTCTGGCTGGCTCAGTCAGTAGAGCATGCAACTCTTGATCTCAGGCTCATGTGTTCAAACCTCACATTGGGTATGGCCCAATGTGACTTAATAAAAAGTAAAAAATAGGCAGTAATTTTTTAAAAAGAAGTGAATAAATGATACAAAATAGAGGAAGCAATAGAGAAAATCAATAAAATGCAAACCTGATTCTTTGAAAAGATATATCCTAAACAAATGATAAAAAGCAAAGATACAAGTAACCAACATCAGGTATCAGAGATGCAAACACTACAGTCTAAAATTAAAATATAAATTTTATGCCACTAAGTTGACAAGTTGGAAGAAATGTACAAATCTCTTTAAGAACACTATCAAAAGGGGATCCCTGGGTGGCACAGTGGTTTGGCGCCTGCCTTTGGCCCAGGGCGCGATCCTGGAGATCCGGGATCGAGTCCCACGTCGGGCTCCCGGTGTATGGAGCCTGCTTCTCCCTCTGCCTGTGTCTCTGCCTCTCTCTCTCTCTCTCTGTGTGTGTGTGTGACTATCATAAAAAAAACAAAAACAAAAACAAAAACAAAAAAACACTATCAAAGGGCAGCCTTGGGGGCGCAGCAGTTTAGCTCTGCCTTCCGCCCAGGGCCTGATCCTGGAGACCTGGGATGGGGTCCTATGTCCGGCTCCCTGCATGGAGCCTGCTTCTCCCTCTTCCTATGTCTGTCTGTCTGTCTGTCTCTCTCTCTCATAAATAAATAAAATTTTAAAAAACCCATCTGACTAGCCCTATATCTATAAAAAGAAATTGAATTTTTAGTGAAAAACCTTCCCACAAGAAACATTCCAGACCAATACGGCTTCGTTGGTGAATTCCTCCATATATTTAAGGAATAAATTATATAAATCTACAGAAAAAATGGATTAACCAACAAATGCTATCCATAAATGTTACCATAATACCCAACTGAGAAAAAGATTTTGGGGGAAAATAAAACATAGCAACATCTCTGAGGAATACAGATATAACACTTCTTATGAATGTTTAGCAAATCAAGTCCAATGACAGATAAAGAGGCTATTATATAATGAGCAAGTAGGAAATGCAACATTGGTTTAGAAAGACAATGAGATTCACCATTATAACAAAAAAAATATTGTAACCTAAATATACTCAGAAAAAGCTATTTGCTCTAAGCCAACATTTGTTCCTGATAAAAACTGCCAGCAAACTAGGAACAGAAGAAAAATTAATCAACCTAATAAAAGACATTTACCAAAGAAAATCAGTAACCAATATCATATTTATTAATGAAATATTGAATGCTTTCCCCCTAAAATCAGGATCAAGGCTAAGATATTTTCTGTAATTCCACCTATTCAACGTTGTACTAGAAGTTCTAATCAGTGAAAGAAAAGCAAAACAAAATGGGGGTGGGACAGGGTAACTGGGTGATGAGCATTAAGGAGGGCACTTAATGTAATGAGCACTGGGCATTATTATATGCAACTGATGAAATCACTAAATTCTACCCATGAAACAAATAACACATGTTAACTAAACTGAAATAAATTAAAAAATAAAAACAAAAAAATAATAAAGTCAAATTGAGGCAAAGGAAAAAAACAAAAGACAGAGATTGAGAGCAAAGAATAAAATGAATAAAGATATACTGGCTTTTTTTTTTTTTAGGTAACATGATCATGCAGAAAATCCTACAAAATCTATTTTAAAAGCTTCTATATTAAAAAGTTACAAGTACTGATAAGTAAGTTTAGGATACAAGATCAATACACAGAAAACAACTGTATTTCTATGCACAATTGGAAATTAGACACAATGCCTATTATAACAGCATCAGAAATATGAAATACTTAGGAATAAACATGACAAGAGATGTCAAAGGCCTGTACACTGATTATTGCAAAACATTGTTTAGAAAATTTAAAAAGACCTAAGTAAATGGATAAAACATATTGTGTTCACAAAAAAGGAAGTCTCATTACATTAAAATATTATTTCTGTCTAAATTGATCTGTAGATTTAATGCAGTCCCAAGAAAACCCAAAAGGCAAACAGAGAGGTTGAGGGGTGCCTATGTGGCTGTCAGTTAAGCGCCTCTTAGTTTAGGCTCAGGTCATAATGTCAGGGTCCTGGGATCCAGCCCAGTGTCAGGCTATGCACTCAGTGGGGAATCTGTTTAAGGAATCCCTTTCCTTACCCGCTGCACCTCCCTCCCTCAAATAATAAATAAATCTTTAAAAATATAAAAGTAAAACTAGAGAAGTTAATTCAAAAATTCATATGGAAATGCAAAGGATCTAGAATACCCAAAGTATCTTGGAAAAAGAATAAAGTTAGAGGAATTACACTACCTGATTTCAAGACATTGTAAAGCAACAATATTCAAGACAGTGTTGTATTTGCATCAGGACTGACAAAATACATTAATGAAACAGAACAGGGAGTCTAGAAACTAGTCTATACATTTGGCCTTCAACCAAGGTACAAAGACACTTCAAAGGTGAAAGAATAGTCCTTTCAATAGATGGTGCTAAAACAATTGGACATCCATAAGCAAAAAAGAACAAACAAAAAGGAAAGGGAAGGAAGGGAGGCAAAGAAAAGAGAGAGGGGAAGAGTGAGAGGGACAGAGAGAGAGAAATGTATCTGTACTTGCACCATATACAAAAATCAATTCAAAATGGATCACATGACTAAAGGTAAAATTTTAAAGTATAAAACTTAGAAAACTTGGGAGATCTTTTGGACCTTGGGTTAGCTAAAGATTTCTTAGACACATAGCACCAAAATCAAAGAAAAATTAGCACCATAAAGAAAAATTAGCACCATAAAGAAAAATAACTTGGATCTCATCAAGATTAAGAATGAAAACATAAGAGTTGGGAGAAAGTACTTGCAAATCTCACATCTGATAGAGTTTATATTCAGACTATATAAATAATTCCCAATATACAATGTTAAGAAAATAAACAGCCAGACTAAAATATTCAAAAGGTTGGGGAATACACACTTTATTAAAAAGATACCCAGATGGCAAATAACAACACCAGAGAAAATTCACCATCATTAGTCATTAGAGAAATGTAGATTAAAACTCCAAGGAGACACCAACATAAAAATAACTAAAATTAAAAAGACTAGCCCTATCTCCTGGTTGAAATGTAAAATGGTACAACTTTGGAAAGTTCTTTCAAAGTTACATAAATATATCTACCGTTTGACTCAGTCATTCTACTACAAGGTATTTACCTAAGAGAAATAAGTACACTAGTATAGAAAAGTTCATGGCAGTTTTGTTTGTAATGGCCCCAAATTAGAAACAATCCAAATATCTACCAACAATTAAATAAATCTGATTGTGCTATATCCCTGCAAAGACACTATCTAGCAATAAGAAGAAATGTAGTATTGATATGCAACAATATGGATGAATCTCTAATTGTGCTGAGTGGAAGAAGTCACACAAAAGGAGTTCATAATGGATTTTATGAATTTATGTAAAAATCTAGGACATGGAAACTGATCTGTAGTGTCAAAATGCAGATCAGGGGTTACCTGATGATAGAGTGGTAAACATGGAGGGACAGCAACTCAAGAAAATTATTGGGGGATGGATCCCTGGGTGGCATACCAGTTTGGCGCCTGCCTTTGCCCCAGGGCGTGATCCTGAAGACCCGTGATCGAATCCCACATTGGGCTCCCAGTGCATGGAGCCTGCTTCTCCCTCTGCCTGTGTCTCTGCCTCTCTCTCTCTCTCTCTGTGACTATCATAAATAAATAATAATTTATATAAAAAAAAAGACAATTATTGGGAATGATGAGTATTTTCATTATCTTGCTTACTATCACAGTTTTACAGATGAGATAGATAATAAATGTTAAAACTTATTAAATTACATACTTTAGTCACATACAGTTTTTTTTGTATCAATTAGAACTCAGTATAACTTTTGAAATGGAATATTGAATTATTAACATCAACTATATAGCAGGCTTTTATTTTGCCTCTTCCAGTTTCCCTAAAACATACTTTGAAAGACTGGGAAGAAGGTATAGGGAAACATCTTTTACTGAAAATGACAAATAAGCTAGACAGCCAACATATTTACAAAATTTAGGCAACCTTTCCACCAGTTAAAGACCTATATGGTAGAAAACAGAGTAAGCAGTAACCAACATGTTTTGCTACCCGAAATTCAGCAAAGTGGCAGGTGAGACAGGCAGCGAGTCATTGTTCTTCAACTTTGTTTTTTGTCTTAGAAATGTGCAGTCTGGTCATTTAAACCCAGGAATAGATATAAAGCATTAATGACACAAATTCTATGTGGATTCAGATATATTCAATCCTAGAAATTACAATGACACACTGTATGCTAACTTGTAAAACTCAATAGGCATTGATGAAGATAGGAAAAGTTGTGTGTATTCTCAATTTGAAGAATGAGACAATCAGATAAAGTTCTCACCTTTATCCAGAAAACTTCATCAGATTACAAGGAAACTAAGCTAAGAACTGTACACACACCACCTTCCCAACTGCAAATCTATGTAGAGGCTTCTACATATAAATGAACAATGAGCAGGATCAAAGACATACTACAAATGACACTTCTTAATTGAGTTTTGGAAAATATGACAAGAAAAATAAAACTGTTAACTTGTCAAAGAAAGTGGCAAAAAAAGGAAAAGGAACATCATCCTGAAAAATCATC
The DNA here is from genome assembly GCF_018345385.1 of Vulpes lagopus. Classification (NCBI taxonomy): domain Eukaryota; kingdom Metazoa; phylum Chordata; class Mammalia; order Carnivora; family Canidae; genus Vulpes; species Vulpes lagopus. Next base: position 52,571,231 of record NC_054846.1, read on the forward strand.
AGAGGATTATAATTCTGAAAGTTATTTATTAAAGCATGCAGAAAAAAAATGAGAAAATGTTTGGCACAATCAATATACTGTAAGAACATGATGGAGAAGAGACATCTAGCTGCCCACCAAAATTTCAAAATTTTATAGCATAGAATTGTTGCTGATCAGCTAGGGCTACATTTCTCAGAACCTTTGCATCAAAGTGTTGCTATGAAACTAATTCTTGCGAATTTAGAATGTAAGTAGATATGATGTGTGTTACTTCTAGGTTAGAACTTTTCAAAAGTGAGTCAAATTTTTTCACTTTGTTTCCCTTCCACTAGTTAAATGCAGAGGGTACTGAGACCCTCTATGAAATAATAGAGCTACAAAAGTGAAAGCACGTGGGTCCCTGGATCAACATGTGAAGAATATCCATTTGGCAACCAGGGATATGTACTGAATTATTATGTGAGTGAGAAATAGAACTCTATTTGTTTAGCCTAGAAAATTACAAAGTGGTCTTGTAATAGCAGTTACTGGTACCTCAATTAATACATGTTAATACATGTAACCTCTATAAAACAAGAACAAAAGCCACCAGGATAGAATAACCTGATAAGAAATGTTAACAGAATTAAATGCAATAGTATAAATGAAAAAATAAAAAAGAATTTGATGCTAAAGGAATATAAGAAAAAAAGTATAAATAGTTGTATTGAATTATCCATTGGGAATAGTAAAAAGAAAAAAAAGAGAAAAAAGAAATATTGCTTAAATATAACTAATCAATTGGAGATGACCTAGAGGGAATTAGGGTTTTCCATTGGGAATAGTAAAAAGAAAGAAGGAGAGAAAAAGGTAATATTGCTTAAATATAACCAATCAATTGGAGATGACCTAGAGGGAATTAGGGTAAGTGAAATAAATCAGACGGATAAACACAAATACCACATGATTTCATGGACATGTAGAGTCTAAATAACAGAACAAATTAACAAACAACAAAAACAAAATAGAAACATAAATATAGAGGAAAAACTAGTGGTTGCTAGAGGAGAGGGTGCTGGAGGGATAGGCAATATAAGGAAGAGGATTATAAGACATTAACTTCCACTTATAAATAAGTCATGGGGATAAAAATTACAGCATAGGAAATATATTCAATAATATTGCAATAATTATGTACGGTGACAGATGGTGGTGAGCATTTAATAATGTATATAATTGTTGAATCTATGTACATTTGAAACTAATATAATAGTATATTTATATTATGTTATATTAATGTTATATGATATGTAAAATTAAAATTATATAAAAATATAAAATATATTTATATAACTAAATCATATACTAATATATAATTAAAATTAAATAAATAACATGCTTTCTAATGTTTAATGTTATTCAAATATATATCATAAATATGATATGTAATAATTAAAATTATTAATAGTACTATTATAATTGGTTGACTTTTTTTTTTTATAATTGGTTGACTTAAAAAGAAAGTAATCTTCCGGACTGCAGAAGAAAGAGTAAAGAAACTAAACAATATTTGAAAGTAAAGCAAAAGAATGTGATATTGAGGGTGCAGAAAGAACAGGAATTCTATCATTGCAACAAAGACCAGAACCACTCAAGTAAAAGTAGTAATAAATACATACCTAAAACAAAACAAAAAAAAACCTTCCAGAGCAGGAAAGAAGCCCAACTATGCAAAGCATTTCTGATAGAATTAATGGAATGAGACTGACATGGAGACACGTTCTGGTAAGATATCTGAATTATAGTGATGGAATAAAAAAATAAGCATGGGGAGGAGGAATCAGTAGGTTATCCACAATGGAATAAATATAATGGCAGTTTTATGTTTCTCCTCTTTGAGATAAAATGTCAGAAGATGACACAGCAACAAATAATCAGTTAAGTGCCTCTTGATTTCAGCTCAGGTCATGACCTCAGGTTGTGAGATTGAACCTTACATTTGGTTCCACATGTGGAGGCTACTTATTATTTTTTTTGAGGCTACTTAATATTATCTTCCTATCCCTCTCCCCGTGCAAAAAAAAATTTTTCCTAAAGCCCAAACCCATTTTTCCTAAAAATTTGAAAAAAAAAAAAAAAAGACCACCTCAACTCTAAAACTCCCACCTCTGCCTTCCTCCTTTCTTATTAGGAACATAAGGGAAACAATGTATGTTTTGGTTGCTATCTTGGCAAGACGGCGGTTAAAACTCAGATTCTGGAACATGGGGATTGATCATTGTTTTTCTAATCAACACAAGAGTGGGATTTTTAGGGGAGAGCATCGTATTTTCATAGCAGAAGCATTTTGGTGCTCTGTCCCTCATTACAGTAACAACTGTAACAACAACAGTAACCAACTGTTGACAGTTGGTAATGTGATTATGGACAGTAGCTCTGTTTAAGGGAAATATAAGGTAGTTACTAGTAGACATACCATTACAAAATGCTTCCTGCTAGCAGCTAGAGAGAAATGAATGTGGAACCTATTAGTATTGGAATTACATGTCAAAAGCAGAGTTCAATTTTATTTCTGTCATAACAAGCAGGCCAGAGATTGGACAGTTATTTACACTATTGCTTGTTTTCTGACATGAATATTCTAGTATAAAAATCAACTTGTTTGGACACCTTTTAGTACATAACACTTTGTGTGAATTAAGATCATCTCATAAGAGATAAAATTAAAGCATTTCTTAGGTGCCCTGAGGCTTCAGGAAATTTTAATTGTATTACAATTGTATTACAAGTAAAGACTATGTTGGAATAGGTGGTACTAATATGTCATCCATCATCATTCATTCACAGGTGCTAGGTTAGGTTTCCTCATTTGCACTGGAAAACTATGATCAAGGCAATGGAGATTCAAATATTATATAAAATATTATCTCTGCTCTCAAGTATCTCAATCTACCGGGAAAGACCAATATGCAGTAATCTTTACAACATAGTATGCTGAGACGATGGGCACCTAACTGGAAGATGAATACAAAATGATCAACAAATGAGGACAGAATCCTTGAATACATACAGAGGGAGCTATATGACAAAGGCAATGGAAGACAAAATGCCAGGCATAGTAAGAGAAATAAATGTATTACAAAATGGTTAAAACTTAGTGTGAGGAGGGAAAACTAAGGGTAGAAAGGTACAGAGAGGCCAACTCATGGAGGAATGAACCTGCATGTTAATTTGAGGCACTTGGGCTTTATCCTGAGGGCTGAATTAAAGCTGGTTAATTGGCATGATATCATTTGCATTGAAAAGACTTTTCAACTCCTATGGTGAAAAGTTCAAAGGCTAGAGTGTGGGCTAATCCATATGACCATTGGACCAAAACCTTCAAATTCAGAGGATGGTATTGTATTTCTATATTAATATTCATTGGAAAGAAATCAGCTTTATTGTTCATTTAACTGTTCTTAAGAACAGTGTTCTCTGAATTATAAATGGCATTTTGCTGAATCTACATGCTTCAAGAAATGCAACAAGAGACAAAGAGAGGGAAGACTAGAGAAAACAGTCATTGACTGCTTATCTACCACATGTGAGACACTGTACTAAGTACTCTGAATATATTTCATTTTATCTTCTCCATGAGGTAAGTCTTATCATACCCACTTTACGGATAATTTAATTTACAGATAATTCAGTTTATAAACTGAAATTCAGAGGAATGAAATTGCCCAGAAATACACAATTTTTGTTAAGATATATCAAACTCGGGGATCCCTGGGTGGCGCAGCGGTTTGGCGCCTGCCTTTGGCCCAGGGCGCGATCCTGGAGACCCGGGATCGAATCCCACGTCAGGCTCCCGGTGCATGGGACCTGCTTCTCCCTCTGCCTGTGTCTCTGCCTCTCTCTCTCTCTCTCTGTGACTATCATAAATAAAAAAAAAAAAAAAAAGATATATCAAACTCCAAGGCTTTTTCTCTTTTCAATATACTGCTCTATCTTCCTGGGAAAGGGGGGAGATAAAAGATTGCAAGCTAAGGAAGCTAAGAGCGTTATAAAATACAGGAATATATAGGGACCAGTGTTGCTCTTATCTATAGCAATTATTTGCATTTAAGTGCTATAGAAAAGATTTCTGGATATGGCACTATGAAGAGGTAAATGAATCATTTCTCTGAAAAAAAAAAAGTACGTTTGTATCTTTGGAGTAAATACCTAGTAGTGGAATATCTGGGTCATAGAGTAGCTCTATTTTTAGCTTCTTGAGGAACCTCTAAACCTCACTTTTGTCCAGAGTGGCTGCACCAGCTTGCATGGTATATGGTGTAACAAAAGGTACAGTTTGAGTCTTCCACATGAGGCTGTTCAATTTTCCTAGCAATTTCTTGAAGAGACTTTTTTCCTTTGGATATTCTTTCCTGCTTTGTCAAAGATTAGTTGACCACAGAGTTTGAGGGTCTGTCTTGTGTTCCATTGATCTACATGTCTGTTTTTGTGCTAGTACCATACTGTCTTGAAGATTATAGCTTTGCAATATCCCTTGAAGTCTTGTACTGTGATGCTACCATGTTTGGTTTTCTTTTCCAACATAAGTTTGGCCCCAAATAGGGGTCTTTTCTGGTTCCATACAAATTTTAGGATTATTTGTTCCAGCTCGGTGAAAAATGGTGATGGCATTTTGATATGGATTGCATTTAATGTGTAGATTGCTCTGGGTAGCAGACATTTTAACAATATTTATTCTTCCAATCCATGGCCATGGAATGTTTTTCCATCTCTTTGTGTCTTCCTCAGTTTCTTTCATAAGTGTTCTATAGTTTTTAGAGTACAGATACTTTACCTCTTTGGTTACATTTATTTCTAGAGATCCTATGGTTTTTGATGCAATAGTAACAGGATCGATTCCTTACTTTCTCTTTCTTCTGTCTCATTATTAGTGTATAGAAATGCAACTGATTTTTGTGCATTGATTTCATATTCTGCTATGTTGCTGAATTCCTGTATGAGTTCTAGCAATTTGGGGGTGTGGTTTTTTGGGTTTTCCACATAAAGTAGAGAGTGAGGATTGAGAGTTTGGCTTCTTCTCTGCCAATATGAATGCCTTTTCTTTCTTTTTTGTTGTCTGATTGCTGAGGCTAGGACTATGTTGAACAACAGTAGTGAGAGTGGGTATCCCTATTGTGTTCCTTAGAAGAAAGGCTCTGTTTCTCCCTATTAAGAATGATACTTGCTGTGGGCTTTTCTTAGATGGCTTTTATGATCTTTATGAGGTATATTCTCTCTATCCCTACACTGTGGAGAGTTTTAATCAAGAAAGGATGTTGTATTTTGTCAAATGCTTTTTCTGTATCAATTGAGAAGACCATATAGCTCTTGTCCTTTCTTTTATTAATGTAATGTATCTCATTAATTGATTTGCAGATGTTGAACAAACCGTGCAGCACAGGAATAAATCCCACTTGGTCATGGTGAATAATTCTTTTGATGTACTGCAGGATCCTATTAAGCTAGTATCTTGGTGAAAATTTTGGCTTCTGTGTTCTTCAGGGATATTGGCCTGTAATTCTCCCTTTAATGGGGTCTTTGTCTGGTTTTGGGATCAAGGTAATGTTGGCCTCATAGAACATGTGTGGAAGTTTTCCTTCCATTTCTATTGTTTGAAACATCCTCAGAAGAATATGTATTAGTTCTTCTTTAAATGTAAAATTCCCCTGGGAAGTCTTCAGACCCTGGACTCTTATTTTTCAAAAAGTTGTTGATTACTTCTTCAATTTCCTTGCTGGTTATGGGTCTGTTCAGATTTTCCATTTCTTCCTGCTTCAGTTTTGGCAGTTCATAAGTTTCTAGGAATGCCTCCATTTCTTCCAGATTGCCTAATTAGTTGGCATATAGTTGCTCATAATATGTTCTTAAAATTGTTTGTATTTCTTTGGTGTTGTTTGTGATCTCTCCTCTTTCATTCATGATTTTATTAATTTGGATCCTTTCTCTATTCTTTTTGATACAGCTGGCTAGGGGTTTATCTATCTAATTAATTGTTTCTAGTTTCATTGATCTGTTCTACTATTCTTTTGGTTTCCTTTTCATTGATTTCTGCTCTAATCTTTACTGTTTATCTTCTCCTGATTGATTTAGGCTTTATTTGCTATTCTTTCTCCAGTTCCTTTAGGTGTAAGGTTAGCTTATATGTTCAAGATTTTTCTATTTTTTTCGAGAAAGGCTTCTATTTAATGTACTTCCCTCTTAGGATCACCTTTGCTGTATCCAAAGGTTTTGACCAGTGATGTTTTCATCTTCATTCATTTCCATAAATTTTTAAACTCTTCTTTAATTTCCTGGTAGTGATCCAAAGGGGCACCTGCACCTCAATGTTCATAGCAACAAGGTCCACAATACCCAAACTGTGGAAAAAGTCAAGATGTCCATTGACAGAAGAATGGATAAAAAAGATGTGGTATTTATAATATACAATGGAACATTACTCAGCCATCAGAAAGGATGAGTACTTACCATTTACATCAACATAGATGGAACTGGAGGGTATTATGCTGAGAGAAATAAATCAATTAGAGAAAGACAATTATCACATGGTTTCAATCATATGTGGAATATAAGAAACAGTGCAGAGGACCATAGGGTAAGGGAGGGAAAACCGAATTGGAAGTCATCAGAGAGGGAAAAAAAAAAAAAGAGAGACTCTGAATTATAGGAAACTGAGAGTTGCTGGAGGAGAGGTGGGAGGGGCATGGGATAATTGGGTGATGAGCATTAAGGAGGGTACATGATATGATGAGCACTTGAGTGTTATACATAACTGATAAATTATTGAACACTACATCTTAAAATAAGTACGTACTATAAGTTGCCTAATTTAATATAAAATTTTTTAAAAGCTTAGTAATTTATAAAGTGACATTAAAAGTGACTGAGAAAGATCACAATTTAAATGAAAGAAATTCTACAACAGATAAATATGGATTCATTAAACTAAGCCACGTGAGGTTAACTTTTGAGCTGAACTTCTTGGAATTTTGCTTTTATCTCTTCTATGACCTTTCTTATTTTTAAGTATTAGATTTTGACCACATTGCATGTAATATGGCCATGAGGAAACAGTCATTTTTAATTTATATTTTTTGTCCAAAAAAAATAGTAATAAATATATTTTAAAATGGAAAAAAAAAACAAGTACAAAACTAAACAAAGTTGTCCAAAACAATAATTTCCAGTATCTGGAAGCTAGGCAAAGGCAGCCAACAAAATGAGAAGCATTTATTCTTGAAAATCTTTTAGAGCTTTGGGTAAGAATAACAGAATTTGGCAGTCTTGTTCTTGGAATGCTCCTATTCCACTCCCCAGTTCCACAGATGAAACTATAATTGTTTTATCACTGTGGGATGACAACAAAAACCAGCAGCTTTGCAACCAGAGAGGTAGAAATGATTTGGGACACAATTTTAAAAGGCTACAGCTTTGTCAGATAAAAGTGGTGAACTTGGTAAAAAACAAATGGGGGGGGGGGAACTAGCTTATTCGAGGTTTCAGCTCCAACTGTGGCTATCATGGAACACTAGACATTTAAAGAGATCCTGGAAATGAAAAAGCCATTGAAAGTCTGAAATAAACTTGCCACAAATCCCTCTTTGGCTTCCTTAAAAATTATGAGTATGGATTGGGAAACCTGAGACAGTCTAGCAAGAAATAAAAGCCAAGACAGACTTGAGAACTACCTGTAACTGTGAATGGACTCCCCACCCCCAACCCTTACACTAAACTATTTGCAAGATGTTCAAGCTTTAAGGGCTGGGATGTATTTGAGAACAATATTTGAGTACAACTCATTGGCTGACAGCTAAGCAATGAAAACACAGAGATGACTTACAGGAATTGAGGCTAAACAATAAAAATAATACATAATGCAGCTAAAGCAGTCCTTAAAGTAAAATTTATAGCTTAAAATGCTTTTTAAATTAACCCAGTGGAAGGAAGACTTTCACAACATATGTACATCAAATCACTGAGTTGTACACTTTAAATGTCTTATAATTTTGTCAATTATACCTCAATAAAATTGTAAAAAACGTTTATTACAAAATAAGAAATCTAAAATCAATACTCTAATTTACTTTAGGAAGATAGAAAAGAATAGCAAATCAAAAACAAGGTAAACAGAAGACAGAAAATACAAAAGATCAGACTGAAAATCAATAAAAAAGAAAAAATACTATAGAATTGATGAAACCAAATTGATGACTTTTTAAGATGAAGATAGTTGGCAGAGCTTCAGCTAGAAACTAAGAAGTTAAAATAAAAGATATACATTTCTAAAATAAGTAATGAAAGCTGGAACATTGCTACTGACTTTTAAAAAGACAAAAAAAAAGTTCACCACCTACTCCAGTTCATATAGTTAATTTCAACACTCATTTCTATAGGATTTAATAGTCTATGACACAGCCTCTAGCTTCTGAGGTATCATTTTCCTTAATATAATTCCAATGACTTGGAGTAAGTCATGACTTAAGTATTACTCTAACTATAATTTCTATCTTCCTATCAAATTTAAAGAGATTTCTTTTCAGAAATCAATAAACATCAAAATTACTCAGCAGATATTTGCAGAGCACCTAGTTTAGCCAAGTATTCTGTTGACTGTTGTTGACACTAAAATGAATAAAATAGCCTCTGCCTCTAACACAGAGCCCATAGTACAGTGAGAGATACAGGTATAAAAACATAAATATGACCCATTGTGTTAAGACTTGTAAAATGCAATGGAAAAGAATAAATGCCTAATTCTTCTGGAATGGAAGTAAAAAAAAAAAAAGGTATCTTGAGCTAGCAATTGAATGAAGACTTATCAATGATCATCAGAATGATCACCTGACAAGAAGGAACAGAAAAGAATTTCAGGAGGAGGGACAACTCTTTGCAGCAGAAGCATAAATATGTGTAGCCCAAGACTGTTTCCATTACTGGTCATGAAGCTCTCATAGGTGGAATATAAAGCAAAACCATTAGTGATTTATAAGGATCCATAAAATGGGAGGCAGCTTTCCATATTTATAAATCTATTGAGGAAAAAAAAAACAAGAAATCTATTGGGAATTTTAGGGAAATAAATACAGAGTCAAACCAAGAAACATACTCATAACTATAGTGAACAAATTGATCGCTACCAGAGGGAAGGTGAGTAGAGGTATGGGTTAAATAGGTGCAGGGGGATTGAGGAGTACATCTATTTTGATGAGCACTGGGTATTCCATGTAAGTGTTGAATCACTAAATTGTACACCTGAAACTAATATTAGAACTGTAAATTAACTAACTGGAATTTAAATAAATAAAACTAAAAAAAGAAATTCGTAGAATACCATCAGCCTTAGAGGGTACTAAGACATCTTCTCATCTAACTCTTTTACTTTTAGGTGGAAATTGAGGCTAAACAAGTACCTGCATTTGTTGAAAATCTCCTATGATTAAAGGCATCTGCTATAAAAGGCCTAGCATAAAGCCTACTTGATCCAAACCCTATGTCACAGCACTCTGCCACTGCTGCCCTTCTTGGTCAAACCTCCATCCCTACCAGCACAGTAAGATCCTCCCCCAGAAGATCAGCGCAGCTACCTGACACACGTGTCCATAAATATTTTTGGTGTTTTAAAAGTCAGCAGGATTGGCTGTGATAGAGTCCAAAGTGCACAGTGTTGCTCCTGGCAGGCAAACAGTGTGAGACAGTGTGACAATCGAGATATGAAAAATGCCTGGGACACACTCAGGTACATTATTTGTTCTTCTGAGTGTTTGCCTGAGAGTAATAAGTACAGGGACACCTCTCCAGGGACAAATGAGCTGGCTGGTACCATTTCCCTCCCCCCCTCCATACCCCTCCTCCCATATGCAATGACTCAGCATAAACATGCTTCAATAAACAGCACAGTGCCAACACTGGCTGTCTCACTACTTTCGCGAAGTCCCACCACTGTGCTCTGCTGGTACTGCTTTTATCTGGGAAGCAGATAATGACCTAATGACCAGCACAGCAGGTCCCTTCCCCAGAAGACCAGCACAAACCCCATCCTACCATATCTACTGACCACAGAGTTCTGCAAAGCTTCAGTTCTAGTGGAAATAGCATCAGGTCTCTTGAAACCAGCAGACCAGAACATACCTACTTAAGACTCACAACACTCTGGCCAAAGTCAAAACACTGCCCACTGCAGGTAAGGAGAACCTCTGCAGACAACTGTCCTACAGGATAAAGCAGCCAAAACACAATAGCGGAGTGCACACAGCATGCACGAGAGACATGCACCTGAACCATCAGGCTCTGGACAGTATATGACCTGTTCTTCATAAAACAATTATTCTCAGGAACGGGAAACATAACAAGGTTGTCTAACACACAGAGAAACATAACAAGGTTGTCTAACACACAGAAGAAGACAGAAATCTACACAAAATGCCAAGATGAAGGAATACAGGAAAGAATAAGAAAGGATCGTGGCCAGAGATCTAATCGAAACAGATATAAGTCATATGCCTGATATGGAATTTAAAACAACAATCATAAGAAAAGCATGAAAGACTTCAGGGAGAACATTACTGTAGAGATAAAACAGTTCAAAAACAATCACGAGAAATGAAAAATGCAATAACAGATTTGAAATGGACTGGATGTACTGACTACAAGGATGAAAGAACAGTGGAACAAATAAGTGACAGAAGACAGGATTATGGAAAATAATGAAGCTGAACAAAGGAGAGAAGGTAGAATGATGTATCACGAGCATACACTTAGGGAACTTAATGATTCCATCAAACACAATACTAGTCATATCACAAGAGTCTCAGTAGAAGAAGAGAGAGAGAGAAAAAGAGGGAAAAGGGTTGTTTGAGGAAATTATAGTTGAAACTTCCCTAATCTCAGGAAGGAAATCACATCCAGGAGCACAGAAAATTCTTTTTTTTTTTTTTTCCACAGAAAGCTGAAAAATAATTTATTCCAGTAGATGGCAGAAATAAGAAAGTCATCCTGAAAATATACTTTGGTGTAATTCTTTTGGGACAGATATTCCCTCTGAACATGCTTTCCTACTGACTGCCTTGTCTTGTGACAGTTTTTAAACACTTTGCTGATTCCCATGTTGTGACCAGGCAGGAGTCATCTTCAAATTCACAGGTTCCAAGGAGAGAGCAATGTATTTCTCAGAAGAATAGCACCCTCTATCTCAGCAGAGTGCATAAACATTTTATGGAGTCAGCACAGTTTAGGTTAAGTAGGCACATAATTCATCAAAATGTAAAAAATAGGCAACAAGAAAAAATACTGCATTGTAGAATAAGATATTCAAATATGGTGTGAATGTTTAAGGCAGCTGATGGCCAAAATAGGCAAGTCAAAGAAGGCATTCTGGGTTTGGAGTTGATTTTGCATCTAGAGGAATTCTCTTCGTGACCTCAATGAGCGCTGGAGAGCAGGTCTTCCTCCTCAAGGCCAATGATACTTGAGGTACCAGATGGTTTCATCTTTCAACTGTGGTCCAAAGAGAGGGTTGAGTTGGGCCAGAATTGCATTCAGCCAAAAGAGATAGCAGCAAACTGAACAGGTTATCAACATGGTGATGATAACTCCCCAGTTGGGACCCTTAGGGATGAACCAGGGCACGCAGAAGCCGACGAAGTCCCAGAACATGCTCATCACGATGAGAGGCACCGTGAGGCCATTACACGCCATGGTTGCCGCGGAGCTGCGAACCCCTGCCCAGCAGCCTCTCTTCAGTCCCACCCGGAAGTGTTGGCACAGAAAATTCTTATTAAAATCAACAAAAGTAGGCAAAAACTAAGACTTATTGTAGTTATTTTGCAAAATATAGTGATTAAGAGAAAAGATCCTAGAAGCAGCAAGACAGAAAAAATCCCTAAGTTACAAGGGAAGACACAGGTTAGCAGTAGATCTCTCCACAGAAATTTGGAAACCCAGGAGAGAGTGGCATGATATATTCAATGTGGTGAATGGGAAAAATCTGCAGTAAAGAGTACTCTATCCAGCAAGGCTATCATTCAGAATATGATGCGAGATAAAGAGCACCTGAGTGGCTCAGTCAGTCAAGCATTTGCCTTCAGTCAGAATCCTGGGATACCAGAATCCTGGGATAGAGTTTTGCATCAGGCTCCCTACTTGGTGGGACTTGTTCTCTCTCTCTCTCTCTCTCCCTCTCCCTCTCTCAAATAAATAAATAAAATCTTTAAAGAAAAAAGGGAGAGATAAAGAGTTCCCCAAACAAAAACTAACTGAGTTCATGACTACTAAGCCAACCCTGCAAGAAATATTAAAAGAGACTCTTTGAGGGGGAAGAAAAGACCAAAAGTGACAAAGACTAGAAAGCAACAGAGAATATGTCCAGAAACAATGACCAGAAAAAAGCAATAAAATGGCAGTAAATACATATCTATCAATAATTACTCTGAAAGTAAATGGACTAAATGCTCTAATCAAAGACACAGGATGGTAGAAGAAGGGAAATAATAAATAGTAAAGCTGAAACAAATGGCATAGAAACTAAAAAAGCAGCCGAACAGATAAATGAAACCAGTAACTGAAAAAAAAAAAAAAAAAAGAAACCAGTAACTAGTTCTTTGAAAAAAAGTAATAAAATTGATAAACCCCCAGCCAGACTTTATAAAAGAAGAAAGGAAACAAATAAATAAAATGACAATTTAGGATAGAGAGATCACAACCAATAGAACAGAAATACAAAAGATTATAGGACACTATTATGAAAAATTATATGCCATCAAATTAGAAAATCTGGAAGAAATGGTCAAATTTCTAAAAACATATAAACTACCAAAAGTAGAAACATAAAAAAACAGAAAACTTGAACAGACTGATAACAAAAGAAATCGAATCAGTAATCAAAAACTTCCCAACAGGGGCAGCCTGGGTGGCTCAGAGGTTTAGTGCTGCCTTCAGCCCAGAGCCTGATCCTGGAAACCCGGGATCGAATCCCATGTCAGGTTCCCTGCATGGGGCCTGCTTCTCCCTCTGCCTGTGTCTCTGCCTCTGTGTGTGTGTGTATGTGTGTGTGTGTCTCTCATGAATAAATAAAATAAAATCTTCAAAAAAAAATTCCCAACAAACAAAAGTTCAGGATGAGATGGCTTCCCAGGGGAACTCTATGAGACATTCAAAGAAGAATTAATAACTATTCTTCTCAAACTATCCAAAAATAAAGAAATGGAAGGAAAACTTTTCAAACTCATTCACTGAGGCTAGCATTAACCTGATTCTAAAACCAAACACTCGGCCAAAAAAAAAAAAAGAACTACAGGCCAATATCCTTGATGAACATGGATGCAAAAATTCTCAACAAGATACTAGCAGATCGAATCTAACAGTACATTAACAGAACCATTCACCACAATCAGGTTAGACTTATTCCTGGGCTGCAGGGATGGTTCAATATTCACAAATCAATTAACATGATACCCACTTAATAAAAGAAAGGATAAGAACCATATGATCTTCTCCAACAGATCCAAACAAAGCATTTGACAAATTGCAATATCTATTCATGATAAAAACCCTTAACAATGTAGACATAGAAGGAACATATCTCAATATCAAAAAGGATTTATATGATAAACCCATAGCTAATATCATCCTCAAGGGGGGGGCGGAAATAAGAACTTTTCATCTATGGTCAGAACAAGACAGGGATGTCCACTCTCACCACTGTTATTTAACAAAGTACTGCAAATCCTATCCTCAGGATTCAGACTACACAAAGAAATAAAGGGCATCCAAATAGGCAAGGAAGAAATGAAACGTCTACTATTTGCAGAGTACATGATTCTTTATGTAGAAAACCCAAAAGACTCCATAAAAATACTATTAGAACTGATACACAAATTCAGCAAAGTTGCAGGATACAAAATCTATGTACAGAAATCTGTTGCATTTCTATACACTAATAATGAAGCAGTCGAAAGGAAAAAAAAAAAAAACGAGAAATGGATTCCATTTACACCTGCACCAAAAACCATAAGATACCTAGAAATAAAGCTAACCAAAGGTAAAAGATCTGTACTCTGAAATATTGATGAAAGAAATTAAAGATGACACAAAGAGATGGAAAAACATTTCATACTCATGAGATTAGAAGAAAAAATGTTATTAAAGTATCTATGCTACCCAAAGCAATCTACACATTAAATGCAATCCCTGTGAAAATAAAACCAGCCGTTTTCAAAAAGCTGGAGAAACAATTCTAAAATTTGAATGGAACCACAAAAGACCCTGAATAGCCAAAACAAATTTTAAAAAGAAAAGCAAAGCAGGAGACATCACAATTCTGGACTTTAAGTTATATTACAAACTGTAGGCTCAAGACAGTATGGAACTAGAACAAAAACAGACAAATAGATCAATGAAACAGATTAGAAAATCCAGAAATGAACTCACAACTAGATGGTCAAATCAATCTGGGAAAGAACATCCAATGGAAAAGATATCCAATGGAAAAAAAGACAGTCTCTTCAACAAATGGTGCTGGGAAAAATGGACAGCAACATGCAAAAGAATGAAACTAGACCACCTTCTTATACTGTACATAAAAATTAATTCAAAATGGATGGAAGATGGAAGTGTGAGAAAGGAAACCATCAAAATCTAGAGAACACAGGCAGCAACCTCTTTGACATAGCAACTTCGTACTAGATATGGCTCCTGAGGCAGGGGAAACAAAAGCAAAAATAAACTACTGGGGTTTCATCAAGATAAAAAGCTTCTGCAGTAAAGGAAACAAAACTAAAGGGCAACCTACAGAAATGGGAGAAGATATGTGTAAATAACATGTCTCTTAAAGGGTTAGTATCTAAAATCTATAAGGAATTTGTAAAACTCAATTCTTCAAAACAAATAGTCAAGGTAATAAATGGGCAGAAGACTCTATAGAACTTTTTCCAAAGAAAACATACAGATGGCTAATGGATACATGAAAAGATAATCAACATCATTCATCATCCAGGAAATACAGATCAAAACTACAATGAGATACCACCTCACACCAATCAGAATGTTTAAAATTAACAACATGTAAACAACAGGTATTGGTGAGGATGCAGAGAAAGGAGAAACTTCTTACATTGTTGGTGGGAATGCAAACTGTGCAGCCACTCTGGAAAACAGTATGGAGGTTCCTCAGGAGGTTACTAGGATCCATCTCTTGCACTACTAGGTATTTACCCAATGATACAAAAATACTGATTTATTTATTATTATTATGTTTAAAATGCTGCTGCATTAACAACAATAACCAAATTATGGAAAGAGCCCAAATGTCCATTGACTGATGAATGGATAAAAATGATATAGTATATATATATACAATGGAATATTACTCAGCCATAAAAAGAATGAAATCTTGCCATTTGCAATGATGTGAATGGAGCTAGAAGCTATTAACGCTAAGTGAAATAAGTAGAGAAAGACAAATACCATATGATTTCATATGGTTGCTGCCTGTTTTCTCCTCTAGATCATATGGTATTTCACATATGAGTATGTGGAATTTAAGAAACAAAACAAATGAACATAGAGAGGGATAAAAGGGAAGCAAATCAGAAAACAGACTCTAACTATAGGGAAAAAATTGATGGTTACTGGAGGGGAGAAGGGCAGGGGGATTGGTTAAACAGGTGATACATATTAAGGACACTTGTGAAGAATACCTGGCGTTGTGTATAAGTGATGAATCATTAAATTCTATGTCTGAAACTGATATTACACTGTATATTATCTAACTTAAATAAAAACTTGAAAAATAATAATTAAAAAAAATCTATTCTGATCTCTTCTCTCCCAGGATGGATCAAAAACAAAATCAGAGCTTCAGTTCAACCTTCCCAACTCCCCAGCCCATGCTTCCCATTTCTCCTCTTAATAAAAGTGGGCCCTGTGGAGAAAAAGACATATATATACATATATACACATATATACATACACACACACACACACACACATATATATATATAAATTTTCAACAATCCTTAGTTTAGCATTTCTTCAGGCTGATGAGACAGAAAAAAAAAAAAATCATTACCTGGTAACAGCCTACCTACCTACATCTGCAAACTACTATTTTCCAAAAAAAAAAGAACTAAATCACCATTAAATGATACAATTACAGTCTTTGAAAGATAGTGAGGTGTCACTGTGAGATTTGCTTAATCACAACTTGATACAATGAAAATATGTCAAGCAGTAAGAAAACAAGATGTCAAGTCACAACAAAAGTACAGCACATGCAGTTAATATCATGATCTTCCTTACTCCATACTGATTTTGTTTGACATTTATAATGAGCTTTTGACATTTGAGTGATAGCTACACCAAGATAAGAAATTAGAACACCTGGATATTAGCTTTCCTTAAGCAATAGGTATTGCTGAAACTAGAATTAAAAGTTATTGACAACTAAAATGCTTTTAAATGTCTCAGAGATTTTAAGTTTCATGTCTGAAGTGTGCAAATTGAAGTCCCTATGGATCATCTATTACATTGATTTTCATTCTGTTTTCCACCAAAGAGAGAGGACATTCTCAGGCAGGCCATTCCAAGACGGCCAGCTGAGAACACTGTTCATGAAAGGAGGCTGCGTTGTTGGTATGTTTCATGATCAACTTGGAAGAATCATTTAAAATGGCAATTTTAAATTTAAATATCAGGAAATAGTAGTAAGCCTATCCCCATGGAGTTCACATCTTACCTCAAACAAAAGGCCTGGAGAGGACATCGCAGTTGCCCTATCCAAGAAATGGGCCAGTCTATAGATTACTGTAGCAATGATTCTTAACATTACAATTGTATCTCCTGAGGGAAGACAGTATATAGCAAACACTCCGTGAAAGAAATAAGATTTGAAAAGCATCCTCCAGGGTGCATATACCTTCCAGTTCAGAATCACTCATTTCAATGAACCACTTAATTTCACAGATTAAGAAACTGAAATATACACAAAGTCCTACCTCATATTAGTGGCAGATCTAGCTAAGGACCAAAGTTTCTTAACTGCAAGTTAGCTGTGAGTATTACCACTAATAATAAACCCTACACAGCTGTAGCATTGGCTGGTTTACAAAGCATTTCTGTTTGTTATCTCATTTGATGCACATAATAATCCTGAGTGAAAAGCATACTAAGGATTATTATTTGTATTTAATACATGAGTAAGCAAAGATCCAGAAAGGTAAAATGACTTATCTTAGGGATAAGATAAGGGATAGGGATACTCTAAGGAGGACCTGAGAAGAAGGCAGTAGATTCACAGAAGAATCTATTTTAAAATATTATTGTGGTCGGCACTGAGATTCAGGTTTGTAGTTCATACATTTTAACATGTCCTAACTTTGCTAATAAACAAATTGACTACTAGAGTTTTAGAACTTTAAGTAAAATTAGAGGTATTATTATATAGTTCTTTCACATTAGTATATCCCAATGAAGCAAAATGACTAGTCCAAGATCCAAAGTTAGCTAGTGATTGAACAGGGGCTAGAACTTAGTATCTGACTTTTAGTTCCCAGTCCACTTCACACCCTGAGCTTTCTTGTATTCCTGTTTCCATTATTTGTTCTGGGTAATATTTAAAAAGCACCATTGACTTCTTAAGTTTAAGATGACACAGAAGATGTACTCCTTTCAAATTCTCTCCTTGTTGATGAGTAATGCTGCATCAATCACTAAAGACTACAAGCATCCTATCAACTGTAGGATTGAATTTATTAGTTCACTGAAGAAACTGAGTTTATTTAGGGTAAAGAATGAATCTTCTTAAAACAAATGTTCTATAATCTCCTTTGGTAAAGAGGCTGGGGCCAAGTAAAAGGTAAAATTAAAGCTTGAGTTGAAATGACACCTACTGATATATCCATAAATGTTGAAGCATACTACAATCTCTGGATTATTTGGGTTTTGTTTTATTTCTTATTTTGAAATAATTATAGGTTCTCAGAAAGTTGCAAAGATAGTACAGAGAAGTCCATAAACTCTTCACTCATCTTCCCCCAAAAGCTATACCTTACATAATTATAATAATATCAAAACCACAAAATTGACATTGATACAGTGTGTAAGGTCCTATGCCCTTTTGTCACATACATATATTAATGTAACCACCATTGCAATCAAGATACAGAACTACTCTATCACCCACAGGTTCTCTTTCATACTACCGTAACCTCTGGCAATCACTAATCTGTTTTCTCTATCAATAGCTTTGTCATTCAAAAATGTAAGTGGCATCATTCAGGACATAAATTTTTGATATTGGGGGACATTTTTCCTTGTTCTACAATGCCCTTGAGGTCCATCCAAGTTGTGGCATATATCAGTAATATTTATTCCTTTTAAATGCCAAATATTATTCTATAATATAGATGTAACAGTTCATTTTCCCATTAACCTATTAAGAGATTTTTCATTTTTTTTCCAGTTTGCAGCTATTATAAACAAATACTGTAATTTTTATAGCACTATTATATTTTTAAAGCACTACTATAAATAACAGTGCTAGAAACATTCATGTAGTTATTTTTGAGTGAACATAAAGTTTTCACTTGCTGACAGAAATTTCAGGAAAGCAACTGCTGGGTCATATGATAGTTGCATGTTTAATTTCTTAAGAAACTGCCAAGCGGTTTTCCAGAATGGCTATCTAGTTTTTCTATATCCTACTATGTTTTACTCTAGCTGTTCTAGTAGATATTTAGTGATAATTCATTGTGGTCTTAATCTGCATTTCCCTAATGATAGTGTTATTTTCATATGTGTTTACTTTTTAGTGAAATGTCTCTTCAGGTTTTTTGGCTCCTTTTTGTTTGTTTTTACTATTCAATATTAAGAGTTATTTAAACACTCTAGATATGACCTATTGTACTTAACTTGAAGCATCAACTTGGCTCAGTCATGGCAGCCAAATATTTAGTCAAAATTATTCCAGATATTTCCCTGGAAGTGTTTTTGGATCAGATTAACATTCAAATGGATGAACTCTGAGTAAAGTAAAGCAGCCTCCATAAAGTGGGGAGCCACAGCCAGTCAGTTAAAGGCCTTAATGAAACAAAGAATGGCCTCACCTGAGAAACAAAAAACTCTGCCAGCTGACTGCTTTTGGACTTAAACAGTAGCTCATCCCTGGGCCTCCAATCTGATGGCCCATTCTGCAGCAAGCTTCTAAAATCATGTGAGCCAATTCTCTAAAATACATACACACATATATATATCCACATATGCACAATATACACAATATTTATTATATATACACATATATACTAATCTCTTTCTCTCTCTTGTTATATATCACAGACACAGACTCTATTCATTCTGTTACTGTGGAAACCCAGACTAAAACAAGGCCCTTCTGTCAGATATGTATTTTGCAAATATTTTTTCCCAATCTGGAAATTTTTCTTCCATCATCTTAATAAGATCACTGGCATAGTAAAAGTTACTAATTTTCACAAAGTCCAGCTTTATTTTCTTTTATAGGTTGTTCTTTTGCTGTCATTATCTTGTAACTCTTCATCAAGCCCCAATGATGTTTTCTGAATTTTTACATTTACATCTTACATTTAAATCTATGATCCATAATTTTCTATAAGATATAATGATTTTGTCAAGGTTCTTTTTGGTCTATAAATATCCAAACGTTCTAGTGCTATCTGTTGAAAAGGCTTAATATCAAAGTATATATTAGTCAGGGTTCTCCAGATAATAAGAACCAATAGGATACATGAAGATTTATATATTCAATATACAATACAACAGGTAGAATTTCGATATATATTTCAAGGTATTTGTATTCTTATAGAGAGAAATAAAGAAATACAGAGAGACAGATTTTTAAGAAATTGGCTCACATGATTATTAGCAGACTGGCAATTCTGAAATCTGCAGGGTAGGCTGATAGGCTAGCAATTTTGTCAAGAGTTAATATTGTAGTCTTGAATTCAAATGCAGTCTGGGGACCCTTAGCAAAGTCTCTGCTTAAAAAATTCAATAACCTTTATGGAGTTTCCCTTGCACATAACAAGTTGCTTTTCTCTTGTTGCTTTTAAGATTCTTTAACTTTTAACACTTTAATGATAATGTGTCTTGATGTCGATCTCTTGGGGTTCATTTTATTTTGAACTCCCTGGACTTTTCTGAACCTGGGTATCTAGTTCTTTCCCCAGAAAAGGAAAGTTTCAACCACTATTTCTTCAAGTAAATCTTGGACCTTTTAACTTCCTCTTCTCCTTCTGGGACCCCTATATTGTGAATTTGATTCTACCTGATATTGTCCCAAATGTCTCTTTTCTTCATTTTTTAAAAAATTATTTTTCTCTTTGTGCTGTGCTAACTGGGTGTGTTTTGATGCTTTGTCTTCCAGCTCATTGGCAAACTCTTTTGTCTGCTATTGAACCCCTCTAGTGTGGTTTTCAGTTCAGTTATTGTATTCTTCAGCTCTGTGACTTTGGTTTAGTACTTTCTTATATTTTCTATCTCTTTGTTAAAATTCTGTGTTCTTCCAACAGTAATCCTGAGTTCAGTAAGCAACTTTATGACCATAATATTGAATTCATTTTCAGGTAGATTAGTTATCTCCATATTATTAAAATCTTTTTCTGAGTTTTTTTCTCGTTCTCTCATTTGAACATATTTCTCTGTTCCCTCAATTGCTTGACTCCTTGTTTTCATTTTTATGTACAAAAACTGTTACCTTTTTCATCTTTGAAGGAGTGGAACTTGCATAGGTGGTGAAACGTCTAATTTTCCCCTACCCTAGTTCTTGGTATCTCTGAAGCCTCTGTGATTATCTAAACAATCTGATTTATTCTGATATGCCCCCATTGTTGAGGGTGTACCTGTCAGTGTTCAAGGGGGAGGAATCTTATTAAGCACCCAGTTGCAGACTGGAACCCAGAACCTAGGCAATATCTACTAAAGTATGAAACATATAGTGCCTTGCAACTGCAATCATAAATCATCTTGGCATCCAGATAAAGAGATCTGGAAGTATCCCTTGGGTAACAGTTGCAAAAATTAGGGCTCCAGGTAAGTATACAACTTCTTTTCTGGGAAGTTTTTTCAAGCTGTAATAAGGCCAAGTTGGTGAGCAAGGAGGGTGTCTCCCTGTTTACATTCTCTGGGAGCACCTCCTTAGCCTCTCAATTTGTGGGATATCTGAAGCTTGTCCCTCCTCTTGAACCCCCAAGCTAAGTAAATAGGTCTTTTTCACAGGAAGATTGGTGTTTACACTGCTGTCTGTGAATTCCCTGGGGATGGTATGTGGCCAAGAACTGTCTTTCCAATTGCTACATTCCCATGGAGCTCAGGAAAGCCAGCTCCCTTCACCAGCAAGCTCAGGAGATCAAAAGGCATTCCCTTTGTGGATTTTGCATGCCCACTCATGTTAGCTAGGCAGCGAAAAGCGTGACAGTGTAGAGGAGCAAACATGCTCAAAGGCAGTAGGATAATGTCTTAATTATGTGCAACTGCAGGCTTCAGGAATGAAGCAGGAGTGCCTTGTCTGTGCACTCACACCAGTTTTAGGTTGAGAGCTAGAAAATGACAACCATTCACACTCACCAGCCCCAGTAAAGGAGGGGGAAAGAATTACAACTGCCTGCACTCATCAACCATAGCTAGAGATGAGAATGCCCTATCCACCTGTGCTCATGTGCCACAGCCAGGCTGCAAGGGAGGAGACACGCACTTGTGCTATCTGGCTTCAGCAAGTCAATGGGATAGTGCCACAGACCATTTGCCCCTGCTTGTCTTAGCACATTGGTAGGATTCCACAACCGTCCTCACCCAAGGATGGATAACAAGGTACACAGAAGGTGCAAAAATGGTTTCTGCCAGAGCTTTCATCTCTGAGGAGAGTTTCAACTGTCCCCTGCCCCTCCACTATATGCTTTTAGATTAGCAAATGAATCTCCCTCAATGACAAGTAATCTAAATACTTTTCAAACTGCTGTTTCAGCACTGGGTCTCTAGAAAAGTGAGATCACATATGAACCCATTAAAAGAGGAAATCTCAGGGAGGTTTTTTGTTTTTGTTTTTGTTTTGTTTTGTTTTGTTTTGTTTTGTTTTGTTTATTTGAGAGAGAAAGATTATGAGCAGGAAAGGGCAGAGTGGAAGGGAGAGGATGATGGAGGGAATCTCAAACAGTCTCTATGCTGAGCACAGAGCCGGAAAGTGGGGCTTGATCTCACAACCCTGAGATCATGATCCAAGCTGAAAACAACAGTCAGACACTCAAATGACTGAGCCAACCAGGGTACCCTGGAAATCTCAGTTTTTTATAGCACTTTGATGTCTTGGATGTCAGCTTTGTTGATTTTCTAAGCCAGAGGTTCTGGAGACTTGTCCTTCTGGTGCTCATTCCAGGAGACTGGATACTTGATGTGGGGCATCTACCCCTTGCTGCTCCAGGAGAAGTCCCAAACTCTTGAGATTCCATTTCTATTATGTGGTCCATGCTGGGGATGGGACTTTTGGAAAGAACATATCTCTGCCTCATCTACCCATCTTGAAGTAGTTTTTGTATCCTTTCTTGTGGAGAAGTAGTTCATCTAATTTTCAGATCTTTTTCAGAGAGTAAAGATCCATAAATAGCTGTAGGTTTGATGTGTCCATGGGAGTAGGGGAGTTCAGGATCATCCTACACTACCACCTTGTAGAAGTCCTCAGGTCTTGTGACTTTTGCCTAAATCCGTTAACTTGGGCAGCCTTTTTCCAAAGTTTCCTCAATCCTTAATTTTTGAATAGTAAACTAGTCTTGCATCAGTGAAGTAAACCATTTGGTCAAAATGTGTAATTGTTTTCCCATATTACTGAATTATCTTTGCCAATATATAATTTTTGCATCAACATTCTGGATGGACATCAGTCTACAGTTTTGCTTTGCATTGTTTTCACTCTTTTACTCATATTTAATATCAGAGTAACACTGACTTTGTAAACTTAGTTGAAAAGTGTATCTACCTCCTATATTTTCTGGAAGTGATAGGGTAGAATTGTAATTCCTTAAACATTTGGTAGAACTCTTCAGTGAAATATTTTGGGCCTCTAGATTTCCTTTTACGTTTTTTTTTTCCAATTACAAATTAATTTTTTGGAATAGTTATAAAACTGTAACTGATGGCAAGTGATGCAGAGCCTTTTCTCATGTGCGTGTTGGCCATGTCTATGTCTTCCTCTGTGAGATTTCTCTTCATGTCTTTTGCCCATTTCATGATTGGATTGTTTGTTTCCTTGGTGTTGAGTTAATAAGTTCTTTATAGATCTTGGAAACTAGCCCTTTGTCTGATATGTCATTTGCAAATATCTTCTCCCATTCTGTAGGTTGTCTTTTAGTTTTGTTGACTGTATCCTTTGCTGTGCAAAAGCTTCTTATCTTGATGAAGTCCCAATAGTACATTTTTGCTTTTGTTTCTTTTGCCTTCGTGGATGTATCTTGCAAGAAGTTACTGTGGATGAGTTCAAAAAGGGTGTTGCCTGTGTTCTCCTCTAGGATTTTGATGGATGCTTGTCTCACATTTAGATCTTTCATCCATTTTGAGTTTATCTTTGTGTCTGGTGTAAGAGAACGGTCCAGTTTCATTCTCCTGCACGTGGATGTCCAATTTTCCCAGCACCATTTATTGAAGAAACTGTCTTTCTTCCAGTGGATAATCTTTCCTCCTTTATCGAATATTAGTTGACCATAAAGTTCAGGGTCCACTTCTCGGTTCTCTATTCTGTTCCATTGATCTATGTGTCTGTTTTTGTGCCAGGACCACACTGTCTTGATGACCACAGCTTTGTAGTACAACCTGAAATCTGGCATTGTGATGCCCCCAGATATGGTTTTCTATTTTAAAATTCCCCTGGCTATTTGGGGTCTTTCCTGATTCCACACAAATCTTAAAATAATTTGTTCTAACTCTCTGAAGAAAGTCCATTGTATTTTGATAGGGATTGCATTAAACGTGTAAATTGCCCTGGGTAACATTGACATTTTCACAATATTAATTCTGCCAATCCATGAGCATGGAATATTTTTCCATCTCTTTGTGTCTTCCTCAATTTCTTTCAGAAGTGTTCTACAGTTTTTAGGGTATAGATCCTTTACCTCTTTGGTTAGGTTTATTCCTAAATTGCTTATGCTTTTGGGTGCAATTGTAAATGGGATTGACTCCTTAATTTCTCTTTCTTCAGTCTCATTGTTAGCATATACAAATGCCATTGATTTCTGAGCATTGATTTTGTATCCTGCTACACTACCAAATTGCTGTGTGAGTTCTAGCAATCTTGGGGTGGAGGCTTTTGGGTTTTCTATGTAGAGTATCATGTCATCGGCGAAGAGGGAGAGTTTGACTTCTTCTTTGCCAATTTGAATGCCTCTAATGTCTTTTTGTTGTCTGATTGCTGAGGCTAGGACTTCCGGTACTATGTTGAATAGCAGTGGTGAGAGTGGACATCCCTGTCTTGTTCCTGATCTTAGGGGAAAGGCTCCCAGTGCTTCCCCATTGAGAATGATATTTGCTGTGGGCTTTTCGTAGATGGCTTTTAAGATGTCGAGGAATGTTCCCTCTATCCCTACACTCTGAAGAGTTTTGATCAGGAATGGATGCTATAGTTTGTCAAATGCTTTCTCTGCATCTAATGAGAGGATCATATGGTTCTTGGTTTTTCTCTTGCTGATATGATGAATCACATTGATTGTTTTACGAGTGTTGAACCAGCCTTGTGTCCCAGGGATAAGTCCTACTTGGTCATGGTGAATAATTTTCTTAATGTATTGTTGGATCCTATTGGCTAGTACCTTCTTGAGAATTTTTGCATCCATGTTCATCAGGGATATTGGTCTGTAATTCTCCTTTTTGGTGGGGTCTTTGTCTGGTTTTGGAATTAAGGCGATGCTGGCCTCATAGAACGAATTTGGAAGTATTCCGTCTCTTTCTCTTTCCAAACAGCTTTAGTAGAATAGGTATGATTTCTTATTTAAACGTTTGATAGAATTCCCCTGGGAAGCCATCTGGCCCTGGACTTTTGTGTCTTGGGAGGTGTTTGATGACTGCTTCAATTTCCTCCTTGCTTATTGGCCTGTTGAGGTTTTCTATTTCTTCCTGTTCCAGTTTTGGTAGTTTGTGACTTTCCAGGAATGCGTCCATTTCTTCTAGATTGCCTAATTTATTGGTGTATAGCTGTTCATAATATGTTTTTAAAATCATTTGTATTTCCTTGGTGTTGGTAGTGATCTCTCCTTTCTCATTCATGATTTTATTAATTGGAGACTTCTCTCCCTTCTTTTCAATAAGACTGGCTAATGCTTTATCTATCTTATTAATTCTTTCAAAGAACCAACTCCTGGTTTTGTTGATCTCTTCTGGTCTCGATTTCATTGAGTTCTGCTCGAATCTTAATTAACTCTCTTCTTCTGCTGGGTGTAGGATCTATCTGCTGTTTTTTCTCTAGCTCCTTTATGTGTAAGGTTAGCTTTCGTATTTGAGTTCTTTCCAGTTTTTGAATGGATGCTTGTATTGCAATGTATTTCCCCCTCAGGACTGCTTTTGCTGCATGCCAAGGATTTTGAATGGTTATATCTTCATTCTCATTAGTTTCCATGAATCTTTTTAATTCTGCCTTAATTTCCTGGTTGACCCTTTCATCTTTTAGCAGGATGGTCCTGAACCTCCATGTGTTTGAGGTCCTTCCAAACTTCTTGTTGTGATTTAGTTCTAATTTCAAGGCATTATGGTCTGAGAATATGCAGGGGATGATCCCAGTCTTTTAGTATCGGTTCAGACCCGATTTGTGACCCAGTATGTGGTCTATTCTGGAGAAAGTTCCATGTGCACTTGAGAAGAATGTGTATTCAGTTGAGTTTGGATGTAAAGTTCTGTAGATATCTGTGAAATCCATCTGGTCCAGTGTATCATTTAAAGCTCTCATTTTTTGGAGATGTTGTGCTTAGAAGACCTATCGAGGGTAGAAAGAGCTATATTGAAGTCACCAAGTATAAGTGTATTATTATCTAAGTATTTCTTCACTTTGGTTATTAATTGGTTTAAATATTTGGCAGCTCCCACATTCGGGGCATATATATTGAGGATTGTTAAGTCCTCTTGTTGGATAGATCCTTTAAGTATGATATAATGTCCCTCTTCATCTCTCACTACAGTCTTCGGGGTATATTTTAGTTGATCTGATATAAGGATGGCTACCTCTGCTTTCTTTTGAGGACCATTTGAATGGTAAATGGTTCTCCAGCCTTTTATTTTCAGGTTGTAGGTGTCCTTCTGTCTAAAACGAGTCTCTTGTAGACAGCAAATAGATGGGTCCTGCTTTTTTATCCAGTCTGAAACCGTGCGCCTTTTGATGGGGTCATTAAGCCCGTTCACGTTCAGAGTTACTATTGACAGATATGAGGTTAGTGTCATCATGATATCTATTCAGTCCTTGTTTTTGTGGATTGTTCCACTGAACTTCTTCTTAAAGGGGAATTTTAAGAGTCCCCCTTAAAATTTCTTGCAGAGCTGGTTTGGAGGTCACATATTCTTTCAGTTCCTGCCTGTCTTAGAAGCTCTTTATCTCTCCTTCCATTTTGAATGAGAGCCTTGCTGGATAAAGTTTTTTTGGTTGCATGTTCTTCTCATATAGGACCCTGAATATATCCTGCCAGCCCTTTCTGGCCTGCCAGGTCTCTGTGGAGGGGACTGCTGTTACCCTAATATTCCTCCCCATAAAAGTCAGGGATTTCTTGTCTCTTGCTGCTAAGGATCTTCTCTTTATCTTTGGAATTTGCAAGCTTCACTATTAAATGTCAACGTATTGAATGGTTTTTATTGATTTTAGGGGGGATCTCTCTATTTCCTGGATCTGAATGCCTGTTTCCCTTCCCAGATTAGGAAAGTTTTCAGCTATGATTTGTTCAAATACGTATTCTGGCCCTCTGGCACTTTCGGCGCCCTGGGGAACCCCAATTAAACGTAGGTTTTTCTTCCTCAGGCTATCGTTTATTTCCCTTAATCTGTCTTCATGGTCTTTTAATTGTTTGTCTCTTTTTTCCCCAGTTTCCCTCTTTGTCATCAACTTGTCTTCTCTGTCACTCACTCGTTTTTCCACCTCGTTGACTCTCAACGTTAGGACTTCTAGTTTGGATTGCATCTCATTCAATTGATTTTTAATTTCTGCCTGATTAGATCTAAATTCTGCAGTCATGAAGTCTCTTGAGTCCTTTATGCTTTTTTCTAGAGCCTCCAGTATAATAGTATAATAGTGCTTCTGAATTGGCTTTCTGACATTGAATTGTAATCCAGATTTTGTAACTCTGTGGGAGAGAGGACTGTTTCTGATTCTTTCTTTTGAGGTGAGGTTTTCCTTCTAGTCATTTTGCTCAGTGCAGAGTGGCCAAACACAAGTTGTATTGGGAAAAGGAGAAAAAGAGAGGAGAGAAAGAAGGAAAGAGAAAAAGAAAAAAGGAAAAAAGAGAAGAAAAAGAGAAAGGAAAAGACAGAAAGGGGAAAAAACGGTGGGGGAAGCAATCAGAAATCAAAGAAAAAAAAACGGGGGAGTATCTTCTGATTCTGTATACTTTAAGTCCCTTGACTTCCCCTGGAACTTGTCCTTGTAGCTGGTCTTCTGGGGGAGGGGCCTGCTGTGCCCATTCTCAGGTGTTAGCACTTGGGGGAGCTGCTCTGCCCCCTGCCTGGTGCAGGGCTCAGTGGGGGGTTATTTACCCCGTGAGGGCCCAGCAGGAACAACCCCAGTGGCGGCGGCCAGCTCTGGGGCCCTGGATTCAGCTCCCACAGTAACTATGGAGCTCTCGTCTGCAGGGCCTGGAGGCTCCCGGGCGGGGCCGCTGATCTGCTCATCTCGGGGCAGGAGCGTCCTTGCTGTCCTGGGCCCTCCCGGCCTCTGCCTGTCCCGGGGGAGGCCGGATCCTGGGCTGTGTCTTGGCGCCCTGTGCTCCGGGGCCTGCGCTGTTGGATTCGCGCTCCCGCCCCGCAGCCTCCTCCGTGGAGCCGCCGCCCGAGCCCCTCCGAGCTGCTCCGGGTCCCGCCGTGCTCGCTGCAGCCCTTAGGGAGCTCGGCGCACTCTCCCCAGGATGCAGGTGCCTGTTAGCGTCCCAGGGAGCCCGAGGGCATCCCCGCCCTCCTGGGGTCTTGCTCTAACTCCCTGCGGGCGCCTTTCCGCGGGGAAGGTCGGTGCAGCTCCTGCTTCTCCGGGACGGGGCTCTCCTGTCCTGGGGACACTCGCCCCGGCCTCAGCCCGGCTCCTCGCGGGGCCCCTCCCCCTTGGAGGCCTTTTGTTTCTTTCTTTTTCCCGTCTTCCTACCTTGATAGAAGCGCGAACTCTTCTCACTGTAGCGTTCCAGCTGTTCTCTCTTTAAATTAAGGCCAAATTCTTAGATTTTCAGGATGATTTGAAGGTTATCTAGGTAATTTGGTGGGGACAGGTGACTTGGGGACCCTACTCTTCTGCCATCTTGCCCCTCCTCCCAGACCACTTATAATTAATCACTGAAATGTTATGGCACAATCCTATCATTTTATTTTCTTTTCTGTCAGTTATCTCTGTATTATATTCTGTTTTCTTTTTCCTGTAATCCTTTTGACAACTTGGACTTTTTTATTTTTTCAAGAATTCCACTTGAATTATCTCTTTGATTAACTTTTATTGATTGTTCTAGATATTGCTACTATACATATAGATAACATCATAATTTTGCTATCAATATTTACCAATTTGAGTAAAGTGTTTAAAAACTTTACAACACCTGTATCCCTTTGCCCTCTACCATTTATACAAAAATTATAATTAAGTATTCCCTTTACATGTTTAAGACCCACATTAGATACTGTTTTAATTTTTTTTCAACTTTAAAACATAATTAAGAATACTGAGAAATAGAAAAATCTATTGTATGCACCTGCATTTTCGCTCTTTTTGGTTTTTATCCCTTCATAATTGCAAAACTCCTTCTTTTATCATATGCTTTTCACTTTAAAAACTTCTTTTAGCCAATCTTGTCATTTAGCAAATAATTATATTAGTGCTCCTTCATCTGAAATGTTTTATGTCTTTATTCCTGAAGGACATTTTCACTGGATACAGAATTCTGAGTTGACAGTTCAGTTATTTTCTACCAGAACTTGAATGTTCAAGCACTTCCTTCTGGGTCCCATGGTTTTTGATCTTCTATCATTTAAATTGTTTTTTCATTATAGATAAGAATTTTTTTTTTCTCCTTACAGTTCAACTACCATATGTTTTTCCATAGTTTTATTTGGGTTTATCCATTTTGTGGTTCATTCAACCTATACATTTGTCTTTGCCAAATTTGGGAAATTTTCACCCATTATATGTCTGAAGGCTTTTTTAGCCCCAACATCTTTCATTTCTTCTTCTGGGATTCCAATGACACAGATATTAGATCTTCTGTTATATTTCCACATGTCTCTAATGCTCTGTTCATTTTTTTTCTATTTTTCCTTTGTTGTTCATAATTGGTAATTTTTATGTTCCTCATTCAAGTTCACTGTTCTTTCTTCTGTCCTCTCCATTCTGTTGAGTTCTTTGAGTTTTTTTTTAATTTAGTTTATTATACTTTCCAGTTCTAAAATTCTCATTGGTTCTTCTTTTTACCTTCTATTTTTTCACAGAAACTCATCTTTTTCCCACTTAGGTAGCCTGCAATAGTTTAATAAATATTTTTATAGTGGCTGTTTTAAAATCCTTGTCAGATCATAAGAGCTGTGTCATCTCAATGTTGAATTTCACCTTATCTACATGTAATCATTGTTCACTTGTTCCAAGGTCCCTATGTGTATTTTAGATTGAAAAAAGGAAAAAAAAAAAAAAAAACATGCACCAGGTCTCTGAGTTCAGGTACAGATTCGGGCAGATAAGAGCACTGATAAGAGAAGCAGACAGCCTGAAAGGGAAGTGTGGTTACCACCAAAAGAGTGGAGTCTTGATGTCAGAAATGACACAGTACCAGGGTATCACATGCAAACAGAATTGCAAAACACATCATTTTATTAACACATTTTTTAAAGGCAGGCATTATATCAAGTATTGAGAAAACCAAGATAATAGTAATATATACTACTAATAACAATAGCTAAGTATTGTTGATACTCTTTTTATCCCAGTGTAAACTCATTAATTCCTCACAACAAGCTCCATTTTGCAGAAATATAAATAAGAAACCATCAAGTCTCTGTCCCTAATATATATTAGCTAAAAATCCTGGGAGGCAGGGGAAGAGGCACACAAACCATCAATTATATCATGTGATAACAATGTTGTGTTAGCATCAGCACAAAATCTGTAGAAGCACAAACCTGAAGTGAGGAGAAGCTTCTCAGGAGAGGAGAAGGGACTTTTTACCTGTGTCTTAAAGGATCTGTTAGCCACACAAATTGAGAATTAGAGAAAGGCTTTCCAAATTGAGGGAACAGCATGAATAATAAATGAGTCACCAAGGATGAATCCCAGGTTTCTAGTTTGTGGAATCAAATAGACAGTGATGCAATAAACCAAAAGACTAAAAGGAAGATACAGACTTTGGGGAAAATTATTGTTCAATATTGATGTGGAGGCATCTAGCAGACAGCTGGAAGGATGGATCAGGTAAAACTGGAGTTCAAGATTTAAAAGTCTTCAGCATTTGGTTTGTCACTCTACAGAATGCTATAAATAAATAATGCTATGAATGCATCCAGCTGAAATGTAAAGATGAAACAAACGTAGGCAGGTTCCAAGCCGTTTGGACCATTCCAGACTCATTTGGGATCATTTTGGGAGTATCTGAGAGTTTATCTGGTTAGACTTCAAAACTTTCTCTGTACATTCAGCAAATCAAAGCCTACGAAAGTTTCAGTGCCTTTTCCTCATGATTTTATTGCTTTTGTTCTGCCAAAGCAAGGCTTAAACTACCCATGAAACTTTGCATAAAATTTAAATATCAATCTCTCATTCCTTTGGCAGTGGATCAGCCAAACAACCCAAAGCTTTAAGACTTCATCTAGCCTAAGATGCTCTGTTTCTAGTACCCAGAGTTTCATTTGCATAAAGATCTTTTTCACTTTCTACATCTGTGTTTTATTTATATTGCAACAGCAATATTTATAAATTTATGTCACAATAAGTTTCCAGTCTAAATTTGGATCTTCTTTAATTGTTTAGCAGTTAAAACTCACATACAAAGAGTAAAAGAAAAAAATCCACCATGAAATTTCTCTTAGGGAAGCTCATATGAGAGCTTTCCTCATAAACCAGTAACCATTTCATATCACATCATGGAATGTTGATGTTAAAGTATAATAAAAAGTGAAATATGACTTCCCTACTCTATGGCCAACTTTATAATCTTAATGAAAATGGAAAGATATGTTTTGCTTTATTTAAATTGACACCATGATATGATTTGTTTAACTACTTATTCACTATTAAAATTGAAGCTTTTGGCTATCATATCAGGTTTATGATACTTACTTGACTAAGATGAGTTTTCCCTATTCAAGACTAGCTCTAAGGATCAGATCTAGTAATATCTTCTCTCTATAACCCTCCTTTAAATATTCCCTGAGCCCTAGCCCAACTAAAAGTAGTAAATTTTCACAATACTTTACCTGTATTTCTAGTATTAAACATTATTAACTTGCTTTTTTTTTTGTATACTTGATTCACCCTCATTACTAGAATTTATGCCTTGTTAGTGTGCAAAAAAAAAAAAAAGGACTTCTTTACACAAATGCCTTGGTTCACAGTGAGTCATGAAAATGCTTGTTGAATAAATGAAACTACTCTCCCTAGTCATACTCCCATTTCTCATCCATGACTCAGTTGTCTATCAATAAACAACACTGCAACAGTGTTCTATGATGCTTAGAGTCACTTGAACCTTAACTATACATGGAAGATTTAGACAGGAGTGTTACTACCTTGGAATCTAAAGCAGTAATTTAAATTACTATTTAGTGATAAGGTTCATTATGCTCATAAAACATATCACTAAACTATTATAATATTTTGTATGTTTATTTACTTATCCATTTATGTTTCTCTCTCTTAAATATAAGCTCAATGACTCCTTAATCCAGTTTGTGTATATTTTGAATTGTGTGCATGGCCTCAAAACTGAAATCAATCACGAAGTCTCAAGTGTGGTTAATCCACAAAGTGCGCAAATACCTAATCTCACCTGAATCTATCTTGAGGAAGATTACCAGTAGAAGGCCTTGGTATGATTATTTGATTATTTGATTATTTGATAGATTATTTGATGGATAAAGAAGATGTGGTTTATGTATACAATGGAATATTACTCAGCAATTAGAAACGACAAATACCCACCATTTGCTTCAACGTGGATGGAACTGGAGGGTATTATGCTGAGTGAAATAAGTCAATCGGAGAAGGACAAACAGTGTATGTTCTCATTCATTTGGGGAATATGAATAATAGTGAAAGGGAATATAAAGGAAGGGAAAAGAAATATCAGGAAGGGAGACAGAACATAAAGACTCCTAACTCGGGGAAACGAACTAGGGGTGGTGGAAGGGGAGGAGGGCGGGTTAAATATAAGCTCAATGACTCCTAGATCATTTTTATTTTTTGCCACTGTATCTTCAGTTCCTAGCATAGTGCCTGGCATATAATAGGTTCTTAATAAATACTTCTTGAATAAGTTTAACACATGTTTTCTGTGTGCCAGGGACTTTACCACACATGTTCATTAGTTAAGTTAATTTCAAGCAAAATTAACAAACATAATTATTTCATTTAATAAAACAACAATGCCTTGAAATAATATTATTTGATAGACAAAATGAGACTCAAAGGTTAAGCAACAAGCAACTAGCTGAAAGCCAACAACTATTGAGTAATTATGAAGCTTGAATTTAAATTCAGGAATGTTTGATTCCATTCTCCCTTACTTGTTTCATCCTCCCAATGTAATCATTCATTACATACTCAGTTGAATTCAGTAAAAGAAAGTAGCTCAGCTTCTTTGCTCCCAACTTTCTTTCATTCTTTTGAAGTGGAATTGGATAACTAAGCATATTCAGTCAACTGACCAAAGGAATTAAAAAGAAATCAGTGAATATCAATCACATGCAGGACTAAGTTAAATACCCTGAACAAGACATAGTTATTTACTCAGACATGTTTTTTAAATATGACACAGTAAATATGGTTGGGTCATCAAATACTATATTTTACAGATTAACTTTTTATTTTTGGGAGAAAATGGAAAAGAGAATAAAAAGGAAAAGAAAGCGCTTCCATATTTGGTTTCCATTTATCCAGTCCACCTACACACTAGTGTCTTCACTGAATAAAACACATTAACAATATAATATTTCCAAATATTTAAAAGAAAATTCCTGGATTATATAAAAATCACTTTATTTTATATACTACAAATTTCAAACAATTTAGAAAAATTTATTATAATCAACTCTACTGACATATAATAGAGTATCAAATCCAAAAGTAATTATTCTACACGTATCTACTTATAATTCAGTAAAGCAAAAGAATCAATGAGATAAGAGTAATCTTGGTGTAAAATTAAGTTTGATATACTAATTTTTGAAAGTAAAAGTTGTTTGCCAGAAGTCTGTATGTGGAACAATACCAGAGAAGTATCAGCGAAGCCCCCAAGACATTTACATTATGGGAGATAAAAATAGGAAAAGAAAACGAAACTATATTTAAAATGAACACAAGAGCAGACCTTAGTGAAGGGGCAAAAGAACTAGCATGGAAGTCAAGAGATCTGAGCTGTAAGCTTAGCTCTGCCATAAACTAGATGTAAAATGTTGAGTGACTCATGTCATCATTCTAAACCTCAGGTTTTTTATATACAGAAAAAAGATATAAAGTTTTAAAGATGAAGAGTATAAAGTATTCTAGGAACATGGATACAAAAGCTATTAAAGGCTAAAAGAACACAATATATTAGGAGAATGTTAAGTTGTCATAGGTGGCTGGACTGTTGACTTTCAACTCGTTACCTCCTATTAGTCTCAGTTTTGTTGCTTAATTTAATGATACCTACTTCACAGATTTACTGTACACATTATTAAATAAACTGAAAATCTAGTAAAGTCCCTTAGGCAGCTATATATATTTTAGTTATAGAGAATCACTGTGTTACTCTAAGAATATAATTTTCAGGTGATAGAAAATATGCAGGCTTCAGATATGAAGAAATGATCATTAAGATTACTTTTGACTATGAAATTTTGTGACTATGCTTTGCTTTAAAAGCTGTAAGGGCATTTGACAAAATTCAACCTCTATTCATGCTAAAACCTATCAGCAAACTCAGAATAAAAGGGAATGTCTTAAATTTACCAAAGGACATTAAAAAAAAAAAAAACTACATAACATCTTAAGTAACATCATACTGAGTGATGAAAGGCTGGAAGCATTCCCCTAAAATGTGAAATGAGACAATCCGGTCCACTCTCATTTCTCCTATTCATCACTATAATGTGGTCATAGCTGGTGGAAACAAGAAAAAATTTAAAATTAAAAAACAAAAACAAAACAAGGCATACAGATAGAAACATTCTCTACTCCTAGACAACATAATTACCTATGCAGAATATCTCAACTGACAAATAAGCTTAGCAAGGATGCAGATTATAAGGCCAGTGTCATATTACTACATATTAACAAAGAAAAATGAGCAATTAAAAACTTTTAAGTAATTTCATTTATGATAGCACCAAAAAGAAAAGAAATATTTATGCATAAATTGAAAAAAACATATGTGACATCTCTATGTTGGAAAAGAAACAAAAAACATTTTTGTTGTTTGTTTCAATAAACAAAAAAAAATGAGGAAAGAAATAAAATTAAGATATAAAATAAACAGAAAGATAAATATTTATTGCTTGTGGATTAGAAGAAACAATATTGTTATCATGTCAATATGTCAATTTCTCCTACATGTCTAAGGATTCAACACAATCCCAATCAAAATCCCAGCAGAATAGCAGGATTTTTATCTTGTAGAAATCAAAAACTCATTGTAAAATTTACATGAGAAGGCAAAGATGCTAGAATAACTAAAAGAATTTGGAAAAGGATAACAAATTGAAAGACTTATACCACCTGATTTCAAAACCCGATATTAACCGACAGAAATCAACAGTGTAGAATTGGAGAAAGGATGATCATATATTTCAATGGAACAAAACAGAGTTCAGAAATAGACTCACACATATATGGTCAATTGATTTTAAACAAAGATGCAAATAATTTTATAGAGAAAGGATAGAGTTTCTTAAACAAATGGTACTGAAACAGATATCCATATACAAAATATAAATAAAAAACAACCTTCCAAAAAAGACTCAATCCATAGTTCATACAATCTATATTAATTTAAAATGGATCATAAAAAAATGGATCATAGATCTAAATATAAAACCTAAAACCACAAAATTTTTAGAAGAAAACAGAGGAGAAAATTTTGTGATCCTCAGTTAAAGATTTCATAGACCATAACATCAAAAGCATGATCCATAACAGAAAAATAATTGGACTTTACCAAAATTATAAATTTGTTTTATGAAAGATACTTTTTAAAGGAATAAAAAGATCAACCCCAGTCTAGGAGAAAATATTTGCAAAACAGATGATAAATGATTTATACCTAGAATATGTAAGAAACTCTAAAATCTTAATAAAACAAACAACCCAATTGAAAACACTAACAAAATTTCTGGATAGGTACTTCATCAAAGAATAAATACAGATGGCACATAAGTACATTAAGATGTTCAAAGTTTTTAGTCCTTAGGGAAAATCAAATTAAAATCTTGAGTACAAATGCACATTTATTAGAATGGCTAGGATTAAAAAATATTGATGATACCAGGTGCTGGTAAGAATATGCAGTAACTGGAACTCTTATACATTGCTGATGGAAATGCAAACTGATACCGCCACTTTGAGAAACAGTTTGGCAGTTACTTATAAGTTAAACATACAACTACCATATGACCAAGCAATCCTGCTCCCAAGTATTTACCCAAGTGAAATGAAAACTCATATTCAGAAACATAAAAAGTATAAGAATATTTATAGCAGTTTAACTTATAATTTCGAAAAGCTGGAAACATCTGCAAAATCCCTTAACTGGGTAAACAAACTGTGGTAACATGTGCCACTTTCTAAAAATATCTTATTTGTTTACTTTCTCCTCTTTATTGTTTGTCTTCTCATAACATAAGCTTCCCCAGAACATAAGAACTTTGTCTTTTATTCAATGCTGATTTCTGACTACCCAGAACACTGTCTAGCATATCAAAGGTACACAATAAATATTTGTTGAATATTAATGACAAGAAAAATAATATTTATGTATGGCTTTGTAAGTGTCAGGCAAAATTTCAATAGCTTGGTTATACTGTATTATGTATGTAGGCAACTAAGACATAGAGGGCATAGAACCTCTTGCACAAAGTCACACAATAAGTAGCTAAGTAGAATATGAACCCTGGCAGTATGACTCCAAAACATGAACTTAATCCAAATGAAGAAGTGTTGGAAGGGCATTACAGGAAAGAGTAAAATGCAGGGAGGTGAGGAACAACATGGTCTTTGCAGGAAACTATAAGAAGGCCAATAAGTATTTATGGCAAAGAAAACTAGATAGAGGCCAGATCATGAAGAGCACCATATGCCAGGTTAAGAAACCTGGACTTTACTCTAAAGGAATAGGAAACATTTAAGAGGGTTAGCAGGGGAGCAGCAGAGTCAGATTTACAGTTTACCTTGAATACTCCAGGTCAGTGGGAAAGATGGACTTAAATATAGCACAAGACTGGACAAAGCTCCATGTTGAAAGACTACAGTCTTTGTCAGGCAACATAATATAGTAGATTGAACTTGAATGATAGCAGAGATAGAAAGATATATAGAAATTCAGGAAATGATTTTGAAAGTGGTAAAATCAAGAGGCAAAGTTGATTTCATCATTTATAAAATGAAGATGATAATAGTAACAACCTCCCAAAGTTAGTGTAAAGATTGAAAATAATGCATTTGGCATAGTACTGGCACAGTGTAAGTGATCATGATAATTATTACTATTTTTAGATATGGATCCACAAGGAAGGAGTCTAAGATAACTCCCACATTTCCAGCTTGAAAGACTGCATGGAGACTAGTAACATTCACTAGAATATATAGTAGATCGAAGAGGCAGATTTAGAAGGTAAGATAAAGAGCACTCACTTTTGTAAATCATGAGTTAGAAACAGTATGGAACATTCAGTGGTGATGTCCAAAAAGCAACTGAATCTAGGAGTTTTAATCTCAGGAGAGATTAAGATACAATTGGGAATATGGAAGAGATATAAATGTAAGACATAATGCTGTGAGATAGAATCATGGTGACTATCAATGTTTAAGGAGTTTCTACCATAGGAGAAGCCCATGAAGGATTTCTGAAGAATCAGAAGAAATAAAAAAGGATATACAAGGAGATTCAAGAGAGGAATATCAGGAAAGCCAAGCTAACAGAATTTCCAACAGTGAACTGTCAACAGTATCAAATGCAAGATAAATTAAGATGACGGGTATAGTATGCCTACTGGATTTAGCAACATGAAAATCATTCATGACTATTGTAATAGTGAAATACCTGTTTAAACTTCTTTAAAAAAGAAAAAAAGAAAAGATAATACAAAGTATAATGCCAGCTAAGTTTATGTTTGAATGCTAACATTTTAAATTATACTAATAGTATCTGGTGTAAGTGATATAAAAGACAAGTATACAAACTGTATACACAAAGGCATTGATACATATGTATATCATTATTATGAACATATATGCAAGTAATTCCAGGTATAGTTCTTAGACTTACTAGCACTTCCTAGATACACAAATTTATCTCTGTAAAAGATTACAAGTAAAAACAATAGAAGCCAACTTGAAAAAAATGAAAATATTCATGCTGGCAGTATTTGCACAAAAATTGAAATAATACAGTTGATATACAAATTCCTTAAGCTTACTTAAGCTAAAAATACAAATATGTGTCTATATTGCAGACACCGTTTAGGTGTTTTATAAACATCTATTACCAATCTCCAAAACAATAACTCAAAGCAAGTCGTACTAAACCAAATTTAAAGACGAGTAACTGATGCTTAGCAGGGTTAGGTAACTTGTCCAAGGACACAAAGCCAGCAGGTAACAGAACAAAGATCTTGCTGCCAGGACTCATGCTTTTTCCCACTACATTCTTACTCTCTAATGAACACCCTTTCTCTTTGAAGCTTACTATAACACACTACCTACCAAACTACTTTCACTTCATCAGAATGTCCAAAAAAGATTAATAGAAGTCTCCATTTGCCTAGAAAAGTTTCAATTTATGACTTCTATCTAGTTGTAATTATTAGAGCATCTTTTACTCTCAAAATTGACTAAATTTGGATAATATGGTCATCCTACTTTCAATGTATTGATCTATCATTCTTTCACTAGCTTTCACCTTACCATTACTCCTTACTCCCTTAATATACTCTTCCTTCTCCAGGCTTTCTTGAATGTACCCTGGACTCTCATTCTTCTAGTAGTTTGTGGTCTGTATTGGTGAAAACACAGTCATATTCTGTTTACAATGAAAACAGACTATCTGGTACTGAATTTATCCTCCCAGTATGAACAAGCAAGACACCTGACAAAATCTATAAGCTTTTTTTTTTTTTTTTTTTTTTTTTAGCACTAGACAGCTGGCAACTGATGACTGATCTCTGAGACAAGGGAAAAAAATGAGGTAAGCCCTGTGATCACTAAGGTTTTCTGTCTGGAAGCACCTTCTGAACCATGACAAAAGACAAAGAACTCATGCAAACTGACAACTCACTGAATTGAAGAAAAAGAAGTTGGAGTTCCAAAATGAAGCTGGAGATGGTATGGTTAGAATTATAGAACAAAGCACTGGAGAAGAATATGCTCAGAAAAAAACTATAGAAATTTACATTGGGTCCAACTTGATTTTGATTCTCTGGCTGAATGCAAAAATGTACACACATAAGGTAAGGCTCCATGAAAACAGATAAAAAATAATTACAAGAAAATGGTGGGAAAAAATACACAGAGCTAGAAGACATTCAAATTCAAACAAATCAGAGTGGAAGCCTCAATGAATACTTCACTAGAGATTCCAGAAAGATCACATCTTAGTAGCAGGGTTAAACCAGCCCTAAACTAGAAGCTAATCTAGACCTGCCTTAGCAACACTTAAAAGCAAGCCTTCATAACCACAATGGAGTAACTGTTCCGTATCTGTCCTCTTACCATAAACTAAAAAACTAGATGAAATATATTAATGTTTTCAGACACTGGATAATAGGCATCACAAGCTAGGATCCCTGAGAGAAAAGAAAACATGAGATAATTCCTATTATTACTCTGGCTTTCAAGATGCAGGGATGGGAAACATTCCAGTTGTAACCAGAATAGAGAGACCCAATTGAATACTTGGAGCATTCAGTAGATACTCTAAAAGGGCTGTGTCTGACCCAAGTAGAAATGAAGTACCATTACTGAAGGCCTATACTAACAAAGATTTAAAATAAGCCTCAAAAAAATTAAGCTTAGCTTAACTGTCTGCCAAAAAAGAAAGAAAAAAAAAAAAGCCTAAATAATTTTTTTTCTTTTTTTAAAGATTTTATCCATTTATTCAGAAGAGACACAGACAGGCAGAGACATAGACAGAGGGAGAAGCAGGCTTCCCACAGGGACCCCGATGTGGGACTCAATCACAAGACCTTGGGACCATGACCTGAGCCAAAAGCAGAAGCTCCATCACTGAGTCACCAAGGTGCCCCTACTTTTTCTTTAAGGAAGAAAAGAAAATAGAAACCATCAAAAACGTAATAATCACAATGCCAGATTCAATAAATAATGTCTAGATAGGCAAGAAAGCATAGAAGTGTGACCTATAATCAGGAGAAAAATAAAATCATACAAATCCACCCAGAAATGACAAATAGAATACTCAGCAGTCTTTATATGGTTACAAATGTATTCAAGTTATAAATAATAGTGAAACGGAATATAAGGGAAGGGAGAAGAAATGTGTGGGAAATATCAGAAAGGGAGACAGAACATAAAGACTCCTAACTCTGGGAAACGAACTAGGGGTGGTGGAAGGGGAGGAGGGCGGGGAGTGGGGGTGAATGGGTGACGGGCACTGAGGGGGGCACTTGACGGGATGAGCACTGGGTGTTATTCTGTATGTTGGTAAATTGAACACCAATAAAAAATAAATTTATTAAAAAAATAAACGTATTCAAGTATATTATAGTATATCCAAGGATTTAATATATAAAATAAACATAATGAGAGAAACAGATGGTATAAAAAAGAACCAAGTGAAAATTCTCATTTATTGCTAGTGAGAATATAAAAGGATACAACAATATGGGGAAAGGATTAACTCTAAAGTGGTGTGAAGGTACTTTTTGTAGTAATGGAAATGTTTTATATTTTGATTTTTCAACTTGTTGAGATATGATTTTCAGACAGTCAAATTAAAATACTGTTTCCTCAGGAAAAGTAAAAACAACACTATGGTTAAATCAAACTATCTCCCTATTCTACATGTACACAGGCTTATAGCCAAAAAGGATAGATGAAAAACACTCACATTGAATTTTACACCTTTAAATTCTTACCTGTATATCTCAATGGTACCTTTACTATTCTCAACAAATGATATTATTCTACCCTGGGTCATTTACTCTTCCACTGTCTTTGATCAGTACATTATACCTTGTATTACTTCAAATTTCCAAAACTCCTTCCCCCATCATCAATCTCTGCTGATGATCTTGCTTCCTATTTCACTGAAAACATTGAAAGAACAGAAGAAAAACTCCAGATTACGTCCACTACCTTTATCCACTTACTACCATCAGCTCTGACTCATTCTTCCCTTCAACATGTTATTATATGAGAAATATTTGTGTTCCTATCTAAAGGCAACTCATCAATTTATTAACTGTCTCTTCTCGATATGCAGGATCATCACTCCAGAAACTATCCATTCTCCTCTCTGTATCATCAGTTGTTTGCTCTCTACTAGATCATTCTAATCAGGATATACACATGCTATTTCTTCCATCTAATCAATTTTTTTTCCTCAAATCTACTACCTCTATGGGCTACCATTCCATGTCTTTGCTCCTCTTTGCAGTGAACTTCTTCAAAACATGCTGCCTACATTAAACGTCTCCAATGCTTCTCCTCTCATTCTCTCTCTTTTTAAAAAATTTTACCTTATTACAGCAAGAACATTCAACAGATCTACCCTTAAAATTTTAAAAGCACAATACATTATCATTGACTACATATAGGTAGAATATTGTAGAGTAGATCAATATAAGTTAATTATCTTGTTTAAAGCCTATCAATTTGTAAATCACCATTTGCCCCTCCATGGCAAACACCATTCCATTTTTTGCCTCTATGAATTTGACTATTTTGGATACCTCATGTAAGTTGAATCATGCAATATTTGGCAACTTAAATATCCATCAACACATGAATAAAGACAATGCGGCATACACATACAATAGAACACAGCTTTTGAAAAGAAGGAAATTCTGCAATATATGACAACACAGATAAACAATGAAGATATGCTCTCATTCTCTAAAGTCCACTTGAGCACTCAATTGAAACTGCTATTTGTCAGGGTCATTAACTACTTCCACAATACCAAATCCAACAGTCAATCCTGTGTCCCCATCTAACTTAAACTATCAGCAGCATTTATCACCAAGCATTACTCACTTCTCTTTCATGATTGTTCTTCATTTGTATTCCAAGATAATATACACTTGGATTCCTCCTACTAGCAACCTGTTCTTTTCAGTTTCCTTTATTGGCTCCTTGGCCAGAGGTCCTTAAATTCACTACTTAATCCTCTCCTCTTCTCCATTTACACTTATTCCTTTAGTAAAATTATCCCCTTATTATGACTTTAAATATTATCTGTATGCCAGCAATTTCCAAATATATAGCTTCAATTCTGAGTTCTCTTTCAGACTCCAGATTCATGTATCCCAACTGCCTATTTAGTAGTGTATTTAAATATATGATAGGTATGTCATATTTAACTGTCTAAAACTGAACTTATCTTTCTCCCAAAACATGCTCCTCTGGCTGCCTTCTTTGTAGATCAGGTACTTATGCCAAAACCCTAAAATCATCTTTGATTGATCTCTTGATCACATTCCATATCAAATCCAGAAGAAAACCCTCTGGTCATACTTTCAAACACTTCTCACCATTTAAATTGTTACCATAAAAAAAAAAAAAAATTGTTACCATAACAGTCCAAACCACTATCCCTCTCACTGAAATTACTGTAAAAGTCTCCATACTGGATTCCTGTTTCTATCCTTGGACCCATTCTGTTTTTAATGTCTACTTTTAAGAGAGAAATGCCAATAATTATATGATCTCAGTCATATCATATAACTACTCTGTTATATATAACTCTAATTTTTCTGTTTCATAGTAAAAGATAATTACTCTACTATGATTTGCCAGATCCTATAAAATCATCACTCTAACCCACCCACTGCTATCCTACCACATACGTACTTCTTTAACCGTATCTTGTTCTACTTTCTGCCTTGCTCACACAGTCTTGATCACACTGGTTTCTTTGTTGTACCTCAAATGAATCAGGTATGATCCTACCATAGGACATTGGCAGCTTACAAGAATGCCCTTCT
Source organism: Vulpes lagopus (assembly GCF_018345385.1). NCBI lineage: Eukaryota > Metazoa > Chordata > Mammalia > Carnivora > Canidae > Vulpes > Vulpes lagopus. The sequence goes on from NC_054846.1 coordinate 52,614,017, forward strand.
ACCGGGTATTTGTAAAGTATATTTCCTTACTTCTTTTGTCTTTGCTCAAACATTACCTTCTCAAGAAGGCCTCATATAATGACTATTCATTTTGTTCTACTCTACATATCTTTCTTAACTTGTTCTAATTTTCTTTTAAAAATTATCACTTTTAATACATTTGTTGTCTATTTTTTTGCCCTTCTCTTTAACCCAATGTTATACCTAGAATGCAAACCCCACAAGTGCTCCTTTTTTTTTTCTAACTTGATTGCTATATTCCAAGTGCTACAACTATATCTAGAACAAAGAGGTATTCATCAAATATTTGTTGAATAAAAGTATGTCCTCCATGGGGCACCTCTCACCCTCTCCTCTCCCTCGTCCCCATCCCTCTCTATTTAAAAAAAGAAAAGTATATCTTCCCTAATTGTTTACGCCTTCTTTGATATCTTTTAATAAAGTGCTATAGTTTTTTTTCATAAAGTCTTAAACCCTAAACATCTTTTTTAGGCTTCTCTTTATGTATCCTAATTTCTTTGTTGATGTTTCTGTGATACATGAAATTTTTTCTGATTGTATTTTCTAGTTTATTATGCTAATATTAAAGGAAAATTATTAAGTTACACACATTGATCTTGTATACAAGAATATTTCTCAGCTCTGTATTAGTTCTAATAGTTTGCCTATAGATTATCTTTTATTGTCAATCATATTCATAAAGTCATAATTGTGTTTCTTTCTTTCTAATGCCTTATCTCATTTGTTTACTTTTTTTATCTTATTGCTTAGAGACTCCATTACAATTCTGAAAACTATATTGATAAAGTCATTCATGGCTTCCTCTTGGCTTTCAACTGGATGGATTTTTAATTTATTTTTTAATGCCAGTATAAATAACATACAGTGCTATATTAGTTACAGATATACTGTATAATTATTTAACAATTCCATACATTACTCAGTGCACATCAAGATAAGTGTACTTTTAATCCTCTTTACCTATTTCATCCATTTCCCCACCTACCTCACCTCTGGCAACCACCAGTTTGTCCTCTATAGTTCAGAATCTATTTTTTGGTTTGTCTTTTTTTTTTTCTTTGTTCAGTTGTTTTTTCTTAACTTCCATATATGGGTGAAATCATATGGTATTTGTCTTCCTTTGACTAACTTTTCCACATTATAGCCTCTAGATCCATCCATGTTGTTGCCAATAAGATTTCGTTCTTTTTATGGCTGAGTAATATTCCATTATGTGTGTGTGTGTGTGTGTGTGTGTGTGTGTGTGTGTATCACATCTTCTTTATCCATTCATCTGTCAATGGACACTTGGGTTGCTTCTGTATCTTTACTATTAAAATAATGCTGCAATATGTATAGAGATGCATATATCTTTTCAAATTAGTGTTTTTATATTTTTGGGTAAATACCCAGTAGTAGAATTACTGAATTTTATGGTACTTCTATTTTTAATGTTTTGAGGAACCAACATATTGTTTTCCACACTGGCCATACCAGTTTGCATTTCCACCAACAGTACATGAGGGTTCCTTTTTCTCCACATCCCTGCCAACATTCATTATCTCCTGTGTTTTTTATTTTAGTCATTCCAAAAGGTGTGAAGTGATATCACCTTGTGATTTTGATTTGCATTTCCCTGATGATGAGTGATGTTGAGCATCTTTTCAAGTGTGTTTGCCATCCTTATGCTTTTCTTTGTTTTGAGAAAGTCTGTTAAGTCTCCCCATTTTGGTAGTATTATTCATTTTCAGTTGTTGAGTTGTATAAGTTCTTTATATATTTTAAAGACTAACCCTTTAATGATATGTCATTTGCAAATATCTTCTCACATTCGGTAAACCGTCTTTTTGTTTTAATGAGGGTTTCCGTTGCTGTGCAAAGTCTTTTATTTTGATGTAGTTCCAATGTTTATTTTTGCTTTTGTTTCCATTGCTTCAGGTGACATGTCTAGAAATTTGTTGCTATGGCTGATGTCAAAGAAATTACTGTCTGTGTGCCCTCTTCTAGGATTTTTATAGTTTCAAGGCTCACATGTAGATCTTTAATCAATTTTGAGTTTATTTTTGTGTATAGTGTAAGAAAGTGGTCCACTTAAATTCTTTTGCATGTAGCTCTCCAGCTTTCCCAACACCATTTGCTGAATAGGTTGCCTTTTTCCCATTGCATTTTCTTTCCTCTTTTGTAATAAATTAATTGACCATATAATCATGGCTTTATTTCTGGATTTTATATTCTGTTCCCTTGATCTATGTGTCTTTTTTTGTGCCAGTACCATATTATTTTGATACCTATAATTTTGCAACATATCTTAAAATTTGGAGTTGTGATACCTCCAGTTTCATCCTATTCCTTTTCAAGATTGCTTTGGTTATTTGAGGTCTCTTGCGGTTCCATACACATTTTAGTATTCTTTGTTCTAGTTTTGTGAAAAATGCTGTGGGTATACTGATAGGATAGCATTAAATATACAGATTGCTTTGGATAATATGGACATTTTAACAATATTAACTCTTTTAATCCGTGAGCATGGAATATCTTTCCATGTGTTTATGTCACCTTTAATTTTCAAATGGATGCTTTTAAAGTTTCATTCACAATTACGTATGATGCTTGGTCTTGATTCTCTGAAGAGATCCTTTATCAAATAAAAAAGATCCTTTCTCATCCTAGTTTGCTCAAATCTTGCTCAAATGGGTTTTAAATTTTAGCTACTGATTTCTATGCATCTATTGAGATGATATTTTGAAAGGCAGCATAAGACAGAAGAGAAAAAGCTCTGGAACCAGTAAATAATATATTCCAAAATACAAATAGGATACAAATAAACCTAAAAAAATATGAGCTCCTAATATCTATCTACAAACACTACAGTAGGAAATTTGCATACATTGTCTCATATAATTTTTATAATACTTACATGAAGTTGTAGTACTATATTCAGTTACAGATGGAAAACTTAGATTAATTTAACTGATCAAGGGTAAAACAACTCACAAGTATCAGAATCAGGATTTAAATCAAATGTGTTTGAGTCCATTATCTATGCTCTTTCTATTGTGATATGCTGCCTCAGTGCACTGATAATTTTCACCAGGATGATGTTTCACTGAACTAAAATCTCCAGCATGGAGACTAAAGAAACTGTAAATTATTGGAATTTTGAAGTTCAATTCAGACATGTTATATATAAAAGTGTGTGTGTGATTAAGCAACATTACTGCTTATAGTAATGTAACAAATACTTCATAGTTTAAAAAACACTTTAAAAAAAATTTTCCATCACATACCTCAGAGGTTGGTTGGCACAACCAAACTAAAGAGGATTGATGAATTAAGAAAAAGAGCCAAAATAATAAATACATCTGTTTTGTTGTCTCACATTGTTGCTGGAATGTAATTAATTCCTTTATGACTAGAGTCCTGAAACTACATATATATGTATATATACTATATATAACTACATTATATCCCATTTACCTGTGTAAAATTTCAAAGTAAGTGAGAAAAAAGAAACAATTTATTCTAAATATATGAAATACTGAATTCATGGAAACAATTAAAAGCAAGAAATTCAAGGAGAAGGATCTCATTGACCACTAAAAGGACAGTAGAATGGTATAAATATTCTGATACTAATACAGAATATGTATCAAGAGTTCAAAAATATTTTTATCACTTGTCTATCAATTCCCCTCCTAGGAATTTATCCTAAGTAAGCAAAATGAAATAAGGGTAATATTTCATACATGAAGATATTCACTATGCTTATTTATAACAACAGATAATGGAATATAATCTTTATGCCCAAGATTAAGAAAATGGTCCAGTAGTAGAAGGCTATTATACAGCCATGTTTATGAAGTTTTTAGTGACAGAAAATTGCTTGTGTACTATTTAGTTTCTTTAAAAGCAAAACATAAAAATTCATATATGGTATAAAATTTAATTGTGCTCCAAAAAATAAAGTAGGAAATAAAAAGCCTAGCAGTAAATATGCCAAGACATTAATAACATTTGTTTCCAGATAGTATGATCACATGTGTGTGCTTTTTTTCTGCTTCTAATAATTGTCTATATTTTCCAAACACATTGGGCATCAGCTACTTTAATCAAAAAGAGGTAAAATTAAAGAGATAGAAACAATATAAGGGAAAGAAAAGAGTGTTTAAAAGTCAAGATATATCATTTCCCCCCTCTTAGTAGCTGAAGTTTTATCATGAGTATTTAAATAAGAAGATTCATTTTCATATCACACAAGTATTTTGCTGCATCAAGAATAAATTTCCACATTAGAGTATTTAATACATGTTCTTCAGAGAGAAAATTACCTTTTAATAAAGATGTCATGACATTAGTTTGCATAGACTCTTGCAAACACACTATTTAGCAACTACTTTGGGGGGTTTTATCAGTCCTAGAATACATCACCATATGTTTCAAGCTTTTATCACTTCTTACAAACGTCAAGGGAAATAACCAAAGAGCTAGACTTGTTTGTATGGTATATTTGATGCTGTAATTTTTAACATTCATTTAATGGACTCAGACTTTGATGACTAATACTTCTTTTGCTTGCTATCACCAAACCCTAAATAAGGTTCCTGACTAGATTACATTCATGAAGGTCTCATTTTAACGGAAATTAGAGAGATAGAAAAGATGATAGGAAGAGACATTATAAAAACAGACCTGACAAGTCAAACCTAATAGCAAAACCATTCTCTTTTATGTAGACAACCATGAAAACAAATATCCTGTGAGCTAGAGATATATATTGTATCTTTCTAGCAGATCTGTATGCCATCTTGAGACAGATTTCCATTACTATATTATGTGATTACAGTTGATGAAGCAATGGCCCAAAGAAATGGCTGATAAAGAATCACACTCCAGGAAACCAGATAAACATGTTCATGATTTCTAATTGTAACAACAGTAGAATAGTACTGGATATGAAGATAGAAACCCAGAGAGTCAGAGTAAATATTGGCTCCTCCAACTTTAAAAATAAGCATTCATAAAAACAGCACCAACTTTCTTATTAGAATAATTCCTTGGAATGCATTCATGTTACTTGCTTAACTGATAGACAAGACTGCAAAAGAGCTGTCTGACTTTAGCATATAGTATAAAAATTATAACATTCTGGAAGAAACCTTTAAAACAACAAAAAGAACATACCTGTAAGCAACTAGAAGAGCAAAGAACAAGAAACTGAAATTTATGAGCAATCTGTCCAAAAATCTATCTCAGGTAGTATCACTTAAGAAACATATTTTCCTGGGTACCTGGATGGCTCAGTTGGTTGAGCAATGGGCTCTTGATTTCAGCTCAGGTCATAAGCTCAGGGTTGTGAGCTCCAGCATGGAGCTTGCTTAAGATACTCTTGTCTCCCTCTCCCTCTAAAAACAAAAGCAAAACAAAACAAAAAACACATTTTCCCTGTCTAATCAAACCACTCCCCACCATTCCCCCTGACTAGAGGAGCTATGTAAGATTATTTGTACAGAGACTAAAATGCAAGAAAAACTGGGCTAAGAATTTAATGTGGCCCAAAGCTAAAGAAACATAATAATTTCAGAGCTTTCACTAAGTCTCTATTTAGCAAAGATATAATTAGGATAGAAGATTCTTCAGTTTGAAAAGTAACAGGTCTCATTTCTTAGGAGTTAGTCAATTCCTGGATGCAAAATGCAAGCTGAAGGATGTGCATGTGCTATGCATAAAAAGGAAAATAGTAAACCCCTTTGGGAAATTAGAAATCCTGGCAGATTATACTGCTTTTAAGAAAATGCTTCCCTTCCTTCTTATGAATTGACTGTATTGCTTCGGAATTATTGTTTGTTTCTCAGTGCTATATGTTACAACTATAAGTTACTGACATGAGACACCAACAGAAGAATGAGAGGTTGTGTGTCTATCTAAGAAGCAGAGAGATCTTGATAGAGGACCTGAAGGTGGAGTACCAAAACTCAGTCTTGTAGATGTGGCTATAGTCTCCTGCTATAAATTATACTCTTAGGATTCAGTAACATAAACTTGAAAATGCATTTGTGAATTACTAATTATTTTGTTGGAAAAAGTGGGTAATCCTATCATCAGGTGAACCCCTGGTCAGGAAAAGTGTAGGTTTTCCTAAGGTGGGTAAAGGGGAAAATATTGTTATTCTTAATATGAGAAGCTGAAAAAGGAATTCTCTCATTGGAGAATAAGTGAAACTAAGAAGCAAAGCTAGGAACTAAAGTATGTCCCTGAGGAGCTTTCTGTGGTTTTAAAATTTTTTCCCACTTACCCTAAATCATGTTTAGCCAACAATATAGATAATTCTCCCATCTATTTAATTCCTTCCAGTTAGCTCTTAAGCTTAATTAAACATTACATACATATGTGTTATTACATACAGTCATGTGCCAGTGGTGTTGAAAGAATTAAGAGAATCAACAGTAGAGTGGAGTGACTGCTTCCTGCACCCCTCTCTTGCTGAAGGCAGCATGCCAGTCAGTCCCTAAATTCCAGGCACTGATCAATGTCAGACACATGAATCAAATTGCAGTTGAGAAAAATGGAGAGAAGCAAGTAACTAAAAAAAAAAAAAAAAGAAGCAAGTAACTAATTAAAGGAGGGACTGACTTGGGAGGGAAAATTAAGCCAACCTTCCCTTTCTCCCAAGTATATTAGAGAAAGATGACCCTGAAGGAAGAAGGCAGATAGATATTAGGTTATGGGGCTATGTTTTCATTTGCTTAAAAGAATCATATCGCTATATGTACAAAGACTGTGCAGTCTTTCCATGATTAGATGTCCTAATATAACAGAATGATAAATGATTTCTTAGTATTAGATGTTTATTAATGTTTGTTCAAGTCATATGCATTTAGTTCTATTTACAATATACTCTCACTCCAAATATTTGAACAGGATTATAAAAAACATACATAGAAAAAACATACATCTAAATAGAAAATGTCGATGAAGAAATTGTGTTTAAAGACAGATTAATATGATCAGAATGAAAGAAAAAGTAGTACACAGAAGTACAAGCCACAAAGTTTTCAAGAATCATTAGCAAGCGCTATAAAATTGGCTCTTGAATTTTCCAACAGATTAAAAAAAGCAAGTAGGAGGAGTTATAAGAATCATATTATTTTTAACATATAACCACTTGTTTATACAAAAGAAGAAAACTCTTTCTGAAACTGAGGCCTGTGAGAAATCATGTCTTTCCAAAAAATAATGTCTCATGTCTTTCCAAAAAATAATGTCTTTCCCTCACAAGTCTTTCCAAAAAATAATATAGAAAACAGCACTCTATAATAAACATAGTAACAAGTCACTTCCAATGGTTCCTTATAATACTCCTCAAAGAAATCCAGCACATTATGCTAATTCTTCAATCAATAAAGAACATTTTTTTGTTCTTAGATAATATATTTGTATTATTTAATATCCACCAGATAATAAAAGCCAGCATTTTATACCTGTACATCTCTGCATATCTCTTAAAACTATATCATTGCTAGAGATACACAAGTATATATTCTTAATCTGGACATTATTTTGAGATTTCTAAAGTAAAACAAAGGCATAATCTTCTTACCAAAACCACACTAAAGATATCCAATATTTCCCTCACCTGTGATTCTTTCACATTTTCAACAGTAAAGTTGAACCAGACTCGGAATCGTGGATTACAGGTATCCGGCCTAATGAATAAGTCATACTCAAATTCAGAGACCTGGTCCACCCGTCCAAGGTTACCTGGTGATAAAAATTAAAAGAATCATGTTTTAATAGAAGTTCATGCAGCTCAATAGCACATACACTTAAATACTATGAGCTCTGACAGCAACATTTGTCATTATTCAGTACTTGTAGGTTCAGCATTCACACTCTATAAGGCCGCCAACTCTGAATACAGCACAGGATAAGAGGAGCCTTCCAGCTAGTCCTTGCTGTGGTACAAGCAACTCTTTCAGTTCTTATCACCCAGATCTGTTTGTGCTACAAGTGACAGATTTTTAGTTTGGGATGTTCAATGGAGGATGTAGCAAGCTCCGATAAGCCAAAAAGAATCACAAACAAACTTTCTAGTTTTAAAAAAGGACGATAATATATGTATTTTGTATTAAGCTTTATACAAACTTCCACTAACTCTAATATACTTGATCTTATTTAATTCTCACAACATTGCCCAGCAGTTTGTAGTATTTTCGGTAATTTCCAAACTTCTATCAGAGCGTATTAAAGGATATGTAAAATAAGGTTTTAAACAAAAATTACAAGTAGTTGCTTCATAAGAAAAATAATGGCAAATTCACAAACAGCCATGAAATCAATTTCCATTTTCTCTACCAATAGAACAGTTGTATCAAAAATGTAGGTTGACAGAGGGGAGGTTGGTGAGAGAGGGGTGAAGTAAGTAAAGGTGATCAAGAGTACATTATCTTGATGAGCACTGGGTAATAAATAGAACTGTTGAATCATTACACTGTACACCTGAAAATAATATAACACCGTATGTTAATTATACTTCAAATTTATGAAAAAGAAAAAAATGTATAAACTTAGGTGTTACTTCCATTCATTGTATCTCCTCTCTTTAACTTCTATTCTAATGAGCAGTAAAATGCCCATAATTGTCACAATGTGATGGGATAAAAAATAAAGCAAATAGTCTGGTGAATTCCCAAGTCAGATAATCAACATCTGAAAAAGAGTAAAGATAATAAAAGACAGCAACAAAGAAATTGACTGAGAAATCAGTACTCTATTGTACCTGAAGAGCATAGTAGTATCCTACTTTAAAATAAGCTCTCGGGGATCCCTGGGTGGCTCAGCGGTTTAGTGCCTGCCTTCAGCCCAGGGTGTGATCCTGGAGTCCCGGGATCAAGTCCTGGGATCAAGTCCCGAATCGGGCTGCTTCTCCCTCTCCCTGTGTCCCTGCCTCTCTGTCTCTCTCTGTCTCTCATGAATAAATGAATAAAATATTTTTTTAAAAAAAGCTCTAGTATGTCTTTCTCGAAAAGAACACTCATAGTTAAACTTTAATCTTAAATGTACTAATGTTTTCAATTAATTCTTTTTCTAATTCTACTAGCATGTTACTTATTTTAACTAAGCATTAGTCGCATTGTCACAGATGGAATACTAGCCCGGGAATCAGCAGACCTGAATTCTAGCTCAACTGACTCTCTGTGCAATAATACCAAAGTTATTCACCCTCTGAGGGCTTCATCTACTAAATGAGAATATTGAGTTACCTAATCATGAAGTTTCCTTTCAGCTGTACCATTCTTTGGCTGCCTGAATCTAGGATTAATCAGGCAGTGATCCAAGATAATAAGATAATACTTCCCTCAAAACCTTATCAATTAACCTTAGGGTAATTTTATTTGCTTTCATTAAAATTTGGCGTAAGAAGCCAGATTTATTCCTCCTTCCAGAACCAAAACAATCAGTTACTTCCAATTAAGAATACACATATTTCTTAAAAATGCACTGATAGGAAACTACAAGTATCAACTAATTAAAACCAAAAACTTAATTTTTCTAGTTTTGACTGTCTTCAGAATTCCCGAGGAGATTACTCATTAAGTTGGTTCTTTCTATTATTATCATGCAAAAATATTTACTAAGCCCTATGTTATAGAGGGCAGAATATTATTGCGCAGAGCAATGAGCTTGCAATCAGAAGATCTAGGCTCAAATTTTACCTCTGCCATTTACTGAATGACATTGGAAATTCAGTTAACTTCATCCAACCTCTGTTTTTTCAACTTAAGGTAAGGATTACATCAATAAAGTTTGAATATTTATTTCTTAGAAATTACTATATTAATTTTCAATTGAAAACATTTTCTGAGCATTTCTACATACTACCCAAAATGGTAGGTGTACTAACTTATTCAAGTCTCACAACAACCCCTGTGGAGTAGAACCATTACAATCCTCCTTTTGTAGAAGAGAACAGCAAGGGAAAAAGATACAAAAAATAACTTAGCCTAAGTTATATAGCATGTAAGTAAGTAAAAGTCAGAGTTGGGATTTGAATTCCAGCAACATGACTCTAATCACTAGACTAATAGCTTCTCTATATAACATAGATGGTTGGAAGAATACAGAGATAATATAAATTGAAAGTATAAGTTATAATGATTAATACAATTACAACCTTTAAAAAAAACAAGAAGTGAAGAATAACACTATTTTTGGCCATCTAAAAGTTGTGGTTGAAAAATTAAACATTAATATGCATTTCATCACTCAAAGGAAAATTTTTATTTTGTTTTTAATTCTGGAACACTATAAATAGGTTTTGATATATAATAATGTCTTAAAATTGTTGCCATCAATGGTACCTATTAATAAGGCACAATTTGTGTCTAAAAATTTACAGTTTCAAAATGAGTTGACATCCTTTATTTTATTAAAGCCTCGCCATGACCCCATGATGAGTATCTTTACTCAGAAATATTTAGTGTTTCGTTGAATTCATACTGTAAAGCACTAGGGCAAGACCTTGAAATAAAGATTTTTAGACTCCATTGTGCTATCTTTGGAATATGCTATAGTCACAGTCAACACATTCATCCATGTATTCAATCAGTTATTCATTCAAAAAGCATCATGTTATATGTTGTAAAACAGAAGAGATAATAAACAGATATAGTCTTTGCTTTCACTAAGTTTATAGTTTCAAATAATAATAAGCATCTAATCTTTGATCTTCTGTAACTATCCTGTTGACCGTCTTCACCATTCCTATGAAGAATATCTTCTCTGTGTGTATGCATAAACAATTCTTTCCTCATTTATCTCTAATATTTCAACAAAGTGGCAATTTTTGACCTTCTAAAAATGGCTATTTGTAAATAAAAGACAATGCCTATATATCATTTGGTTTCCTTCCACTTATACAAAAAGCAAGAAAACAAATAGAAATTCAAAATAAAGGACAAATACAAAACAAAAAATAAAATGTAGATTTCAAACACAAGTATGTGAGTAAATGCGTTAAATATACTCACTAAATATCACAAAGAAAAAATTTTTATTCTAGATGAAAAACTTGAATATATATTGCTTATAAGTACAACTTTGTATTTAAGCACACAGAAAAACTGAATGATAAAGGAATGAAAAAGTTATAACAGGAAAGCACTCTAAGGAAGAAAGTTACTGTACCTATATTTGTATCAGACAAGCTAGGCTTTAAATCAAGAAATATTACTGGAAATGAACAAGGATGGGGCACCTAGGTGGCTCAGTTGTTTAAGCATCTGCTTTCCACTCAAATCATAATGCCAAGGTTCTGGGATCAAGCCTGGCATCAGGCTCCCTGCTCAGGGGGGAGCCTGCTTCTCCCTCTCCTTCTGCCCCTCCCCTATACTCATGTGTGCTCTCTTGCTCTCTCTCTTCTCTCAAATAAGGAAATAAAATATTTTTTAAAAAGAGAAATAATCAAAAATATTTTATGATGAAAAAATTGTTTATTTCATATATTTTTCTAATGTATTGGTATAAATAATTCACTATATTTTTGTTGTTTTTGTCTTTTGCTAGTTTGATGTATAAAAGTTCTACAATACTATAGTCAACTATTATATTAATGTGTTTTCTTTCTCTTTATTTTTCCTGGTTGAACTAGACTAGAGTGTATTGTATTAAAAGTATTTTTCACAATACTTTTTAACATATTACATTTTCTATAGAGTACATTAAAATTTTCTTTAATTTTCTAATCTTTTATTACTTCCTTCCTTATACTTTTTATTTTGTCTTGTTTTAAATTATTACTTTTTAAAAAGTTTCTTATGATAGAGGCTTTGATAATTGATTTTCAGACATATATAAAAGGATAATTCCATTAAGAAGATATAAAAATCTTAGAAGTATATACATCTATTAACACATCCCCAAAAGATGTACGTAAAATTTGACAAAATAGAAGATAGAGACAAATTCATAATTACAGTGAGAAATTTCAACATACCAAAACCACAAACTGAGCAAAATCAAGAAAATATATTCACAAAGAATTGAGACAAATTGAAAATGTGACTAAAAAAGCTACCTTATTCTAATTATGAAACATTTGATATTTAAAGAATAATGTGTATATATTTTTTTCAAATGCACATGCTACATTTACCAAAATTGATTATATGCTGGTTCATAAAGCAAGTCTCAACAAATTTTTTAAAAGATCTTATTTATTTATTTGACAGAGAGAAAGAGAACACAAGCAGGGGCAGCAGCAGGCTCTCTGCTGAGTGGGAAGCCTGATGTGGGGCTTGATCCCAGGACCCTGAGTTCATGACCTGAGCCAAAGGCAGATACAAACAACTGAGCCACCCAGGCACCCCAAAATGTACAATTTCTAATAAGAAAACAACCAACTAAAAAAAGAATCAAATCAAATATTCATTTTAACAAAAATCAAATATGTTGTATGAATAAAAGCAGAAAAATTATATGATAAAAACAACATCTCTATTTTTGGCTCAGTCATATTGTACTAACCATTAAGAGATTAGCCCCATTGTAAAGAACTATATAGCAGGTCAAATATATGAAACACCTGTTTGGACATTAGAAAATAAGCAACATTATACAGCAATCCCTGGGAAAAGAGACATTCACAGGATGAACTCCCACAATAGTCTATTGAAGCACGCACAATTTGTGAGGTAGGTCATCTGACAGGACAAAACATATACATGGTGGTGATGGGGAATGGATAACACAGAAAACTCTGAGATCATTTCCTGTAAGTCTATAGCTCCAAGCTAGGCAGCCCCAGGCACACAGTGAAACTACATTAGTTTTATCAAATAGAACATACTACAATGATGAAAGAAAAGCAGAATTACTAGGGATGAAACTATGCTGGGTAATAGGGTGGTAAGAACCGAGTACACTCAGAATTGAAAAACTTTTGATCCCTCAGGCATAACACCCAGTTGAGATACCAATAGGGACATACCTTAGCAATAGAAACCATGTACTGAGAAAGAAATATTCCATAATTTCACTAATAAAATTGAAAACCAAGCCCTGATAATATCTCCATAAGAGACAAAGTTTGGGCCCAAGTTAGAATAGTTTGGAAATACCTAGGTTTTCCACCCAATCTACATCAATAAAATTTTAAACCATACATACAGAAGTTTAAGGTGATCAGCCTTGAGGTGATAAGCAAATGAACTGTCTTCTAAAATAAACAGTAATAAACTTGAAAAGATAATATAAACTGCTTTCTACACTATACACTAATATACCCAAAAAGATAACAGAATTCACTTTCTATAATGTACTTTCCATTCTGTCCATGTACAGTCAAAAATTACAAGATACTCAAAGATATATATCACCCATAATCAAAAGCGCGGAGGCAAACAATATAAATTCACTCTGAGATCAGTCGTACTATTAACAGGAAAAAAAAACTTTAAATGAATTATTATAAATACTGTTAAAAAACAAAAACATCTTAATAGAATTAAAGAAAAATGTAATTTTCCTATTTGAAAAATACAGAATTTCTAAAGAAACAGAAATGTCTATAAAGACTAAATAAAAATCCTAAAAATAAAAAGCACAATACCTTAAGTGGAAAATTAAGAGGATGGACTTAACATTAGAGTAGAGCTAGTGCACAGTCAATAAACTTGAAGATGGATCTATTAAAAAATCATGTGATCTTAAGAACTTAGAGGAAAAAATTGAAAAATTAACTGAGGCCTCATAACTCATGGAATAATAACAAATGTTCTAACACACATGTAAAATGGGTCTGAGAAGAGAATGAGAAGATAGAACAAAATGTTTTTAATAATGCCAAAAATTTCTCAAAGGTAATTTTTAAAATGGCTTAAATATCTTAGAATCTCAGGAAACCTTATGCAGAAAAAATAGAAAACTCAACCAAAGTACATAATACTTAAACTGATAAAAAACAGAGAAAATCTTAAGCAAAACCAGAAGAAAAGCCATAAAATATAGATGTGAACAACACTAAAAATAACCATTGACTTCTAAGAATAACCATTAACTAATTTTTTTAAAGACTTTATTTATTTATTCATGAGAGAAACAGAGAGAGAGGCAGAGAGATAGAGGGAGAAGAGGCTCCCCTCATGGAGCCCAATGAGGGACTGAATATCCGGACCGGGATCATGCCCTGAGCCCTGAGCTGAAGGCAGATGCTCAACCACTGAGCCACCCGGGCATCCCTAAGAATAACCATTAACTTTTAAGAAAGAACATCTCTAAAGTAATGAAAGAATAAAACTCTCAACCCAGAATTCAATATCCAGTGAAAACATATTGAAAAATTAGGGTAAAATAAAACAAAACAAAATAAACAAAAACAGAAAATTCATTACCAGTAAACCTATACCAACCACCTAAAAGACAGGAAGTGGGCAGCCCGGGTGGCTCAGCGGTTTAGCACCACCTTCAATCCAGGGCTTGATCCTGGAGACCCGGGATCAAGTCCCACATCAGGCTCCCTGCATGGAGCCTGCTTCTCCAACTGCCTGTCTCTGCCTCTCTCTCTCTCTCTTTGTCTCTCATGAATAAATAAATAAAATCTTTTAAAAAAATAAAAAATAAAAGACAGGAAGTTATACTAGATAGACCTAATACTTATAAAAATAAATGAACATCATTAAAAATACTAAATAAGTGGTAAATTTAAGACTGCTTTTATTTGTCTCATAATTTCTTTCAAGATAATTGTTCAAAGTTCAAAAATTATATTTTAAGGGCAGTTTACACAGTACAGAGAAGCAAAATATATGACAAATAGTAACAAAAATTGAAATGAGAAATAGAATTTGATATGAGGTAACTACATTTTCTGAGATGGAAAGTAGGAAGTAGGAAGAATAAATTTTGAGGAAAAAAAGGATTAGTAATTACAAGTTCAAGGTATCAAATGTGAAGTATTAAATTTGAAGTGGTAAAATAAGGACCCTAAAAGGGTTTGATAAGTTATCAAGCCATGGAAAAGATATGAAAAAATAAAATGTATATTAATAAGCAAAAGTAACTGATCTGAAAGGCTGCATATGGTATGATTCCAACCATATGACATTCTGGGAAAGGCAAAGCCATGGACAGTTAAAAGACCAGAAGTTGGAAAGAACAGAAATTAATAGCCAGGGAACAGAGAATATTTAGGGCAGTGAAAATACTCTGTATGACTATAATGGTAGATACTTATAATTATATATTTATCCAAAACAATAGAATAATAGAATATACAATACAAAGAGTGAACGCTAATGTAAACTATGGACTTTGGGTGACTATGATGTGTCAATGTAGGTTCATCAGTTGTAACAAATACCTAAAATCACTCTAAAAAATAAATTTTTAGACAAAATATTATAGAAGTTTAATAAATTATGAGTGAATATTGTTCCAGAGCAACCAATAAAATAAATATAAAATAGTTTCACCAAGAATCCAAAGAAAAAATATAGAATAATAAAAAGCCTTTTTTTTTAATTGTAAAGTCAGTAAAATGCAACAAAGTAACAGAAACAGAATGGACAATAAGAAAATTAATAGGTTCATTTAATCCTAACATATCAATAATTACATTAAATATAACTGATATATGAATAGAGTAAGCATCCCAATAAAAAGCAGAGATTATAGGACGCCTGAGTGGCTCAGTGGTTAAAGCGTCTGCCTTCAGCTTAGGATATGATCCTAGATTCTTGGGATCAAGTCAGGCTTGATCAGGCTTGGGATCAGGCTTCCTGCATGGAGCCTGCTTCTCCTTCTGCCTGTATCTCTGTCTCTCATGAATTAAAAAAAAAACAAAAACAAAAACAAAAAAAAACAGACATCGCTAGATGGGAATAAAAAGCCAATGCCAACAAGACACAAGTAGTCTAAAATTTCAATAAGTTTTTAAAGGACTTAAGACTTTCTTTTTCTACCTCTGAAAAAAGAGTGATCCACTCCTAGATATATCATAATCAAACTGTGAAAAGACAAAGACAAAAAGAACTTTACCTCAGCAACACAGAAGCCAACTCCTCATTTACAAGAAATCCTCAGTAAAATTAATGGCTGATTTATCATTAAGAATAATGGTAGTCAGAAGACAGTGGAATAACACAAAGTGCTGAACAAGAATTTGATAGCCAGCAAAAAGTATTATTCAAAAATGAGAAAGTTAAGACATCATCAGATTTATTTATTTTTTAAAGATTTATTTATTTATTTATTTATTTATTTATTTATTTATTTATTTATTTATTCAGAGAGAGAGAGAGAGAGGCAGAGACATAGGCAGAGAAAGAAGCAGGCTCCACGCAGGAAGCTCGATGTGGGGCTTGATCCCAGGTCTCCATGATCACAACCCAGGCTGCAGGTGGCACTAAACTGCTGAGCCACCTGGGCTGCCCGACACCATCAGATTTAAAAATGTGCTCTACAAGAAAACTACAGGATAGCATTATGGCTGTAGTGAAAGAACACTAAAGCATAACTGAAATCCACAAGAAGAATAAAAGCACCAGTAAAAATAACTACATAATAAAAGCATAAAGTATAAACATTTTAATTCTGTTGATTTTTTTTTCTCTTACTGATATAAAGGAATCATTATAAATCTGTATGGAGTATACATACTATATCCAGATATAATTTGTATAACAATAAATATATGTATTCCATATATATTATTGAAATTGACTTGATATCAATTCAAACTATGCTGGTATCAATTTAATTAAGTTCATTTTAATTTTCAGGGCAATTAAAGAAAGAAATTTTAAAATACAGTAAAATAAAAAATAGTAAAATCAGTAAGAAGAGAATTAAAATGGCACACCAGATAATATCTATTTAACATAAAAGCAGTAATGGAGAAAGAGATAGGGAAAGACATAAAACATAGTGAAAGTGGTGGCAAAATAATCTTACATCTCAATAATCACAATAAATGTAAAATGTTAAACACTCCAATTAAAAGGCAGAAAATGTCAAAATAGATTTTTTTTTTAATGAACCAACCATATGCATGCAGTCTATAAGAGATGCACTTTAGATACAAACTCACAAGATTGATAGTTAGAAGAAAGGAAAATAATAAACATACCAAACACAACAAAAGAAAGATGGAATACTCATAATAATATCAGAAAAATCAACTTTAAGACAAAAGTTGTTAGACACAAAGGAGGATGTTTTATAATAACAAAGGAGCAAGCCAACAAGAAGACATAAGAAGTATAAAAATGCACCCAACAAGAGTCTCAAATAAATAAAACAAAAAAACATTCAGAATTAAACTACTTATTATATTAATTTTTTTTCATTTTGGGAAGAGGTCACTGATTTAAATGACATGTAGGAATTTGTTTTTTTAAGATTTTATTTATTTATTCATGAGAGACACAGAGGGAGAGGTAGAGACACAGGCAGAGGGAGAAGCAGGCTCCAGGTGGGGAGCCCGATGTGGGACTTGATCCGGGACTCCGGGATCATGCCTTTAGCCAAAGACAGACACTCAACTGCTGAGCCACCCAGGCATCCTGACATGTGGGAATTTAAAACATAAAACCATAGCATAAGGCCAACATTACAAATTTTAAGAAGACCATCTTATCTGCTCTTTTATATTAAAAAAAAATCAAAACCCTCAGATTTAGATATAGATTTGAATACTAGCACCACTGCTTATAAATTTTGAAGTTTTGCCAAATTTAATTGCTCTTGACTTCAGTTTTCTTGTCTGTCAAAGATAAAATATTTTATTATCAAATGAAATTATATATATAAATTACACAGTCAATGCTTAAGCCCAAAAGTACTGGAGTCACCTATGGAGTCTTAATTTCATACTTAATAACTAAGTATATCCATCCAAGAATCCTTTCAAATATTTCTACAATCCAAGCACTTTTCTTTACCTCCACAGATATCACTTTAACTCAAGCAACTATACTCTCCCACCCGGATTGTTTGTAACTACTCTCCTTATCTGCACCCCAATACTCTATTCTCAACATAAAGCCAAAGTAATTTTTCCAACACATAAAAGAGATCATGTCACATTTTGTTCAAAACCCTCAAGAGGTTTAGCACTTATTTGAAAGTAAACCTGAAGTGTTTTTTTTTTTTAAAGAATGTATTTATTTATTCATGAGAGACACAGAGATGCAGAGACAGAGGCAGAAGGAGAAAAAGGCTCCCTGTAGGGACCCTGATGTGGGACTCGATCCCAGGACCCCAGGATCACAATCTGAGCCAAAGCAGATGTTCAATCGTTGAGGCACCCACCAAACCTGAAGTTTTTAAAAGATTCTACATGAGTAGTGCCTTCATGGCTCAGTCAATTAACCATGTGACTCTTAATTTCTGTTCAGGTCATGGTCTCAGAGTGCTGGGATCGAGACCCCATCCCCGTCATGCTCTACACTTAGGGAGTAGTCTATTTGAGGAGACTTTCCCTCTGCCCCTCATCCTGCTCACATTCAATCTCTCTCACTAAAAGTAATAACTTTTAAATCAATCAATCAATGTGATCTATCTCCCTTTCACCTCTCTGATCTTATCTCTTGTCCTCACATCACTTGACTTCCTTACTATTTCTCTTTCTTGTCACATCACACACACCTCAGTTTTAAGGGATTATCAATGGCTATTCTGGATTATCAATGGCTATTCTGTCTTCCTAAACTTCTCTTTCCCCATATTTTTACATAGATTATAACATCATTCAAATTATTGCTGAAATCTACTTTCTTAAAAGAAGCCAACCTGACCACCATATTTAATATTGAAAAACACATTTTTCCCACATTCTTGATTCATCTCACCTACTCTAAATTTCCTCGCAGCACTCACCATATTCAAGTATACCATACAAATTACTTATTTTTTGAGTATTGTTTATTTTTGTACCATCTGGTAAAAATGTAAGCTCAGGAATATTTTTCTGTTTTATTTACTGTTACACCCCGGTACTAGTATCCAGCCCCAAAAAGATACTCAATAAATATCTGTTGAATAAATGTATAAATAAAAATAAATTCCCAAACTTGTTAAATAATATAAATGGCAGTTATTGTGGCAACATTTCAGAGGTCTATTCCAATGTAGACCTCATGCTGGGCACTGAAAATACAAATATGAATAAGTAAGTACTTGTCTTCATGGAGTTCATAGTCAAGCTGAAGCAATAATCACACAGGTGGATCATTTCAATCTAAGTATCAAGTCTTATGATAAATAATTTCCCAAAGGAAATCATAGGATGCTGTGCAAAAGTGAGTTATTGTTATATCTTCTACAGACAAAAATAAACTGGTGAAAAACAAAAGCCATAAAAATCTCCAATAACAAATCTTAAAAATTGTGAATTGATTTTATTTTGTGTTTGTCCACTGAAAGTTATCTTTAGAAGTCAGTCAACCTAAATAACATTTACACTTGCCCTTAAGATGGTGGTTTATTTCCTTTATGTAAAACTCTTATTAGACATTTTACTTTATTTTCCAGAATAATGAGGTATTTATTTTTCTTTCTTGTTTTGGCTATATTTTCTTTTTTCCTAGAATATTAGGGAATTCTCCAAAACCTCTCTACAGAGAAATATGGAAGCTTTCTGTTTTCAGAAAAGAAAAAACTACATGCAAAAATGTATCCCAGCTTTCTAAAGGGCTCTGTTTTCTCAGTGTTTTTCTTCAGATCTTTTATTCTTCACAAGAAATTTTAAACTGAAAACTAAACTATTTAGGAAGTAGACAAGGATCAATGTGTAAGTATATTATGAATTAAAGTGCCTATGGCGGGGGGGTGCCTGGGTAGATCAGTTGGTTAAGCAACCGACTGTTAATGTCAGCTCAGGTCATGATCTCAGGGTCCCAAGACTGAGACCAGTGTGGGGTTCTGCCCTGAGTAAGCAGCCTGCTCGAGATTCTCTTGCTCTCTCTCCTTCAGCTCCTCACCCCCCTCATGTGCATTCTCTCTCTTAAAAAAAAAATTAAGATTTTATTGATTTATTCATGATAGAGAGAGAGAGAGGCAGAGAGAGAGAGAGAAAGAGAGAAAGAGAGAGAGAGAGAGAGAGAGGCAGAGACACAGGCAGAGGGAGACGCAAGCTCCATGCAGGGAGCCTGACGTGGGACTCAATCCCGGGACTCCAGGATCACACCCTGGGCCAAAGGCGGGCACTGAGCCGCTGAGCCACCCAGGGATCCCCCCCAAAATTTTTTAATTAAAAAATAAAATAAAATGCCCATTGGAACTGGTGAACTGAAATTCAGAGTCCACGCAACTGACCCTCTGCAGCTTTTTTCAGTTATATCATTCTCTGATAGAAGGAAACCCAAATTATACTAGCATCACTAAAATATTAAATAAAGATGAGGAGCCCTTGAAAATGAGAGGGAAGAAACCGCACTATGCTAGAAAATTAGCAAAGGTCATAGGACTTTCCCATCCTGTCTAGTTTGTTAATCTCCAAAATCTTGCCTTCTACAGAAAAGTAAATGTACCAATTTAACTAGTTAGATGGGGAAGATCCTCTCAAAAAACAAAGTGCTCATCCACGTGAGAGAAATATCTTTCTGGATATCATTCAGAGATTGAATAGGGTAATTTTCCAAATGGTTCCTGCATCCCTCAAGGAGTTAATCTCCCTCTCCTGGGTAAATCCACTTCATCCTGGGAAAAGGTTTCTGATTTTGGACCACAGTTTTTTTAAAAAGAGATTTGTAAAACTATGCTTTTGCCTGATCAAAACCACTAGGAAGACAAAGGGACAGAAATCACTAGTCATATTATTGTAGTCATATCCCTGTTATATTGCAGTGTGTAATAATCAACAATGCAGAATCATAATTAACTCTTTATCCAACAAATACTGAAAGAAAAAACTTGAAAAAAACATAGTAACTGCATGAATATCCTCAAAAATACATCCTCTCCAAGGTAAAACCAAAAAATACTGACTCCAGCAATAAATGTATCCAAACATAACATTATGGTAATACATTTCAGCTACCAAAAGAAGCTAAAGAAATCCTGTGTCCCTTTGGTTCAATCACCAAGTATTTATTAAGCACTACTTATGTAGCAGGGATTCTGCTATTCACTAGAGATTCTAATTTGTTGGTAGAAAATGGTGATTAAAAGGACAGACTCTGGAATTAGACTGCTTCGATTCACACCTCTACTCCTTACTAGCTGTGTGTCCTTAGACTAAAGATTGTACCTCAAATGTTCCAGCTGTAAATTCATAAAGATGTTGTAAGGATTAAATGAGATGATATGAACAGAAGGGTAAGAAGATTTCCTGGTGCACAGAAATACAGAGCTGAGATAAAAGAGGCTATCAATGAAGTGAGCAAAACTAACAAAAAAGTAGTTATTATAAAACATGTTAAGAATCATGGTCTAAATATGCAAAAACTGTTATAAGGACATAGAAGTGAAAAAGCCTAACCCTACTTGAGGTTGCAAGGCTGGCAAGGGGTAAACAGAATTGACACTTGAGTTATTCTCAAAGGATGAATAGTAGCCTTCCAGATGTCAAATGAGTGAAGGCAGAAGGAACATTATGTAGAAGAGCATAGGGCAATGAGACAAGGAGGTTAGGCCAGTATGACCAGGGTCTAATAATGTCAAGAATCCTAGGACAAAGGTTGAAGAGGTAAGATTAGGATAAGGAAATGGGGTGCTACTGGAGGATTTTAAACAAAAGGAGTAGTACAACAAATTTCATTGCTAGAAGATTTATCTAGGGACAGTAGAAAGAGGAAATGAGAGACCTGAATAAAGCTTAAGACAGAAGCAGTGACAATACACAGGAATATATTGCAATGAGTCAAACAAGAAAGGATAAGAACTCACGAATAATGAAAGTAAGGAGTATATTACATAGTTAAAATTCACAGGTGTTTGTTAAGGGAAAAATCCTTCTTCCTCACTTCACAATTTTATTTAAATGTCTGATTAACTTCCATGGGAAAGAAGGGGAAAACCAGTAACTCATGAAAAATAGTAAGAGTAAAATTTTCTTTCATTAAAGAACCGTGAGGACAGCTTAAAAGTGAATTTATCATCTGCACAGAACTTAAGAAAGGGTTGGATGATAATTTGGCAGGTTTAACCAGCTAGCCAAAGTTTCCTTCCAAACAGAGCTAAGTTTACTGAGAAACAAATGAAGTTTCAGTTTCAAGGTTCAAACTGCAGATATTTATGATAAAAAAGGAAAGCAAGGCTGCACTTCTTTAAAGCATTTCTGGTAAATGGCCTACAGAGGTTGCAGCATAAGGGAACCTGAATCCCTAAGATGCTAGTAATTTATTGTGATCTCCTTTTTATTATGAACACATAATTTTATATTCATAAGATTTTAGATATCTTTCTCAAATATTTTATGTCTTTATTTTTTGAAAGAGAGAGAGAGAGAGAGAGAGAGAGAGCAAGAGGAGGGACAGAGACAGAGAGACAGAGACAGAGAATTTCAAGCAGCCTCCACACTAAGTGCAGAGCCTAATGCAGGCCTGATCTCAAGACCCTGAAATCATTACCCTAGCCAAAATCAAGAGTCAGACACCCAACAAATTGAGCCACTGGGGCACCCCTTGTTTTCAGAATTTTGTAAAATTTTTCTTAAAGAAGACTCTCTGAAATTACATAAGCTTCAAGGCCACACAAAATTAAAACAGTCCTTGCTTCCAACCATTAAGCTGCTGTGGCTTAAGAAATGGAGAGTTACCTCTGACTCCTAGGGTTAAGAGCATATTTTCATCTTGATAATACAGAAATTGATTCTCCATATAAACAACATGATTTACTTTATATATATTAGGATCTATTAACCAGCAATTAAACATTGAATACGTGATGAATAATTAATGTTTTATAACTCCCCCTACAATGAGAGTAAAAATAGAGATTTGAAGTTTGGGTGACATTTTCAAAGTCATTCTTCTTCAAAGATTAAAAAGGCTTTCTAGTTTTTGTTTTCCTCTGACTATTCAGGGTCTTTTCTGGTTCCATACAAATTTTAGGATTATTTGCCCCATTTCTGTGAAAAATGCTCATGATATTTTGATTGAGATTGCGTTGAATGTGTAGATTGCACTGGATAGCACAGACATTTTAAAAATATTTATTCTTCCAATCCACAGTTTTTAGAGTAGAGATACTTTACTTCTTTGGTTATTTTTATTCCTCGGTACCTTGTGGTTTCAGATGCAATTATAAATGAGATCGATCCCTTAATTTCTCTTTCTTCTGTCTCATTATTAGTGTATAGAAATGCAACTGATTTTTTATACTGCCATGTTGCTGAATTCCTGTATGAGTTCCAGGAATTTGGGTGAAGTCTTCTGGATTTTCCACATAAAGTATCATGTCATCTGTGAAGAGTGAGAGTTTGACTTCTTTGCCAATCTAAATGCCTTTTATTTCTTTTTGTTGTCTGATTGCTGAGGCTAGGAGAAACAGTACTATGTTGGACAACAGTGGTGAGAGTGGACATCCCTGTACTGTGCCTGATTTAGGGGAAAGGCTCTCAGTTTCGCCCTATTGAGAATGATACTTGCTGTGGGCTTTTCATAGATGGCGTTTATGATCTTGAGGTATGTTCCCTCTATTCTTACACTGTGGAGAGTTTTAATCAAGAAAGGATGTTGTATTTTGTCAAATGCTTTTTCTGTATCAGTTGAGAAGACCATATGGTTCTTGTCCTTTCTTTTATTAATGTGATGTATCTCATTGATTTGCAGAGGTTGAACGAACCTTGCAGCACAGGTATAAATTCCACTTGGTCATGGTGAATAATTCTTTTGATGTACTGCAGGATCCTATTGACTAGTATCTTGGTGAAAATTTTGGCATCCATATTCCTCAAGGATATTGTCTGTAATTCTCTCTTTTGGTGGGGTCTTTTGGTTTTGGCCTCATAGAACGAGTGTGGAAGTTTTCCTTCCATTTCTATTGTTTGAAATATCTTCAGAAGAATATGTATTAGTTCTTCTTTAAATGTCTGGTAAAATTCCCCTGGGAAACCATCTGGCCCTGGACTCTTGATTGTTGAGAGATTTTTGATGAATGCTTCAATTTTCTTGATGGTTATGGGTCTGTTCAGATTTTCCATTTCTTCCTGTTTCAGTTTTGGTAAGTTTGTAAGTTTCCAGAAATGCCTTCATTTCTTCCAGATTGCCTAATTTGTTGGCATGTAGTTGTTGTTCATAATATGTTCTTAAAATTGTTTGTATTTCTGTGGTGTTGGTCGTGATCTCTCCTCTTTTATTCATGATTTCATTAATCTAGGCCCTTTTTCTTTTCTTTTTGATACGTCTGGCTAAGAATTTATTGATCTTATTCTTTCAAAGAACCAGCTTCTAGTTTCATTGATCTGTTCTACTATTCTTTTGGTTTGTATTTCATTGATTTCTGCTCTCATCTTTATTAATTCTCTTCTGCTTAGTTTAGGCTTTACTCACTGTTCTCTCTCCAGCTCCTATAGGTATATGGTTATGTTGCATATTTGAAACTTTTCTTCTTTCTTGAGAAAAGCTTGTATTGCTATGTATTTCCCTCTTAGGAATACTTTTGCTGCATCCAAAAGGTTTCCAACAATGGTGTTTTCATTTTCACTTGTTTCCATGAATTTTTAAATCTTCTTTAATTTCCTGACTGACCCATCCATTCACTAGTAGGATGCTCTTTAACCTGAGATATTTGACTTCCTGACAAATTTCCTCCGGTGATTGAATTCAAGTTTCAAATCATTATGGTCTAAAAATATGCACTGAATAATCCCAATCCCTTGATACCAACTGAGACCTGATTTGTGCTCAGTCTGTGACCTGTTCTGGAAAATGTTCTATGTGCACTTGAGAAGAATGTGTATTCTGCTACTTTAGGAGGAAATTCTCTCAATATATCAGTGAAGTCCATCTGGTCCAGCGTGTCATTCAAAGCCTTTGTTTTCTTGTTGATCTTCTGCTGAGATGATCTATCCATCACTGTGAGTGGGGTGTTAATGTCCCCTGCTATTATTGTATTATTATCAATGTATTTCTTCAATTTTGTTATTAATTGCTTTATATACTTGGCTGCTCCCACACTAGGAGCATAAATATTTACAATTGTTAGATCTTCTTGGATAGATCCTTTACGTATGAAATAGTGCCCTTCTTCATCTCTTACTATAGTCTTTGGTTTAAAATCTAATTTGTCTGATATAAGAATTGCCATCCCAGCTTTCTTTTGATATACATTAGCATGATAAATGGTTCTCCACCCTTTCACTTTCAATCTGGAGGTGTATTTTGGTTTAAAAAAAAAGTTCTTTTTTTTTAATTTTTTTTTTTATTTATTTATGATAGTCACAGAGAGAGAGAGAGAGAGAGAGAGAGACAGGCAGAGGGAGAAGCAGGCTCCATGCACCCGGAGCCCGACATGGGATTCGATCCCGGGTCTCCAGGATCGCGCCCTGGGCCAAAGGCAGGCGCCAAACCACTACGCCACCCAGGGATCCCTGTATTTTGGTTTAAAATGAGTTTCTTATAGACAGTATAAGGATGGGTTTTGCTTTTTTACCCAATCTGATACCCTGTATCTTTTGATTAGAGCATTTAGCCCATTTACATTCAGAGTAACTACTGAATGATATGAATTTAGTGCCATTGTATTACCTGTAAAGTCACTGCTTCTGTATCGTGTCTCTCTTCCTTTGTGGTCTATGTTACTTTTGGGCTCCCTTTGCTTAAAGGATCCCCTTTAATATTTCTTGCAGGGCTGGTTTAGTGATCACAAATCCTTTTAGTTTCTGTTTATCCTGAAAGCTCTTTATCTCTCTGTTTATTCTGAATGATAAAGCCTTGCTGGATAAAGTATTCTTGGCTGCATACTTTCTCATTTAGCACCCTGAATATATCATGCTAGTTCTTTCTGGCCTGCCAGATCTCTGTGGATAGGTTTGCTGTCAGCCTTATGTTTCTACCTGTGTAGTTTAAGAACCTCATGCCCTGAGTTGCTTTCAGGAAATTCTCTTCATCTCTGAAATTTGCAAGCTTCATTATATAGCAGGGTGTTGATGTATTTTTATTGATTTTGAGAGAGGTTCTCTGTGCCTCCTGGACTTGAATGCCTGTTTCCTTCTCCAGATTATGATAGCTCTCAGCTTCTGTCCCTCTCTCCCTCTCTTTTGCCTTTTGCTCTGTGACCTCATTTATTGTTATTTATATATTGTTATGCTTTATGGTATCACTGATCTCTCAAATTCTCCCCTCATGATCCAGCAGTTGTTTATCTCTCTTTTCCTCATTTTCTCTATTTTCTATAATTTTATCTTCTATATCATTGAATCTCTCTTCTGACTCATTTATCCTAGCAGTAGGAACCACCATTTTTAATTGCATCTCATTAATAGTCTTTTTAATTTCAACCTGATTAGATTTTCATTCTTTTATTTCTCCATGGGGATTCTCCAGTGTCTTCTATGATTTTTTTCATGCCTAGTTAGTATCTTTTTAATGGACATTGTGAATTCTAGCTCTGACATTTTACTAGTATCCATATTTATTAAACCTCTGGCAGTTAGAACTGCTGCTTCTTTTTTTCTGGGAATTTCCCCATATTGTCATTTTGTCAAGAGAAGATTAGAATGAGAGAATTAAATATAAAATATATACTATAGACTAGACAAATCAGAAAAGATCATAAATAAAAAATAAATAAATAAAGGAAAATAAAAGAGAACATGATCAAACAAGTAGACAGAACAAGGTGATACCCATTGATATACCAAAATCCTGCGTGTATTTTGGTCTATTTGTTAGAAGACACCTGATCTCAAAACTGTGAAGAAACAAAAAACTTAGATATATATATGAATACAATAAAAGGAAGCCAAAATGAAAAAAATATATAATGTAAATGTAAAAACTAAAATTAAAATAATCTTAAAAGCAAGTGTTGATAAAATAATAAACTAGTTGAAAAGAAAAAAAGAAAAAGGAACTTTTAAACTGAAAGACTAAAGAATTATGAGAAAAACTTTATGAAATGAGTTTAAGATGAGGATGAAAATAAAAATGGCAGCAGCCCAATATCCAGTCTCAGAACTGAAAGATCACAATCCCTACTGTTCAGTGAACTCTCTGGGAAAAACAGTTACTTTTGTCTCCCTGGTTTCCATCCATACTCTGTGTTCATCCAGCTTGTGACCAAGCATTTTTATCTAATGTATGTGACACTGCTTCAAGTCTCCAAACTTTGCAGCTTCTTGCAGCACGCGCCTGTGTCACTCCTCCTGGGAGAAGGAGGATCTCACCATGGTTCTGCTGCTTGCTGGGCCCCTGCTCAGAGAGCAGTCACCCAATTGTGTCATGGTTCAAAGTTTATAGCAACGCCAAGCTGAAAGCCCATTCCTGGGCTTGCTGATTGCAGCAGGTCCCTGCTCCAATGCTTGGGAACTGTGACACACTCAGGCTCCCCATTCTTTCTTTGACCCTGGGGATCCTGAGACCATACTGTCCTACCTAGTACTCTGCCCTCCTTTGCCACCTGAGCACCTTTCAGGCAGGAAAGGCCCTTACCAGAACAGACTTCTAAAAGTTCTGATTGTGGTCCTTTGCTAAATCACTTTCTGGTAGCTGGCTGATGGAGGCTCCCTCCTTCTACAGTTTCTATTCCAATATATCCCCTCAAATTCACTTCTCCACACCTTCTACCATGAAAAAAGTGGTTACTTTTCTATTATAGAATTGCAGCAATTCTCTTCTTATATCTCAAGTTGAGTTCACAGATGTTCAGAATGATTTGGTAGCTGTATAGCTGAATTCAAGGGAGCAGATGAAACAGGGTCCCCTGCTCTTCCACCAGCCTCCCTCTCCCCCAGTAAGCATTTATTTTTAAGCTCATATATTTGCGGGTTGGGGTTTGGCTGATCTTCAGTGGACTAGAGCAGCTCTGGTTTAGACTGCAGGGAGGTTGGGCTTGCCTATAGGCTGAGGTTGAAACAAGGTAGGTTCCACGTGTCTATCCATCTATCTGCTCTCATGGCAAATCAGCAGCATGCTAAAGCCAAGCCACATTACACAAAGCATGTTTCAAGCCTCTGTCAGAGTCATGTCCAATAATATTGCATGGGCAAAAGAAAGTCAAGTGACCAAGCTCAAAAATCAAAGGAGCAGGGAATTATCTGCTTGACAAATCAAATTTCCCTACATACACCAGGAAGGTAAAGAAAATATTTGCTGAACAATAATCTATGCATTCCAGATAGGTGATCTAGGTTGGAAATGAAACTATGTTACCTACCAAATGCTGGGAACATAATGATGGCTAAGACAGTGTCTGGAAGGTTGTGGGGGATGGGAGAGAGACACATAAAGAAATTAATATAAATACAACAAAGTATAATACCACCACTGGGAGAATAATTAATTCTGTGTGGAGAACATTTGAGATTTAAAGGGTAACAGAAGGGGCACTTGGGGGGCTCAGTGTCATGAGCCTTCAGCTCATGTCATAATCCTGGGGTCCTGGAATCGAGTCTCCCATCAGGCTCCCTCTGGGGAGTGTGCTTCTCCCTCTGTTTCTCACTCTCTCTCTCTCTCTCTCTCTCTCTCTCTTTCTGTGTCTCTCATGAATAAATAAAATCTTTAAAAAAAATAAAAATAAAAAAATAAAGGGTAATAGGAGTTTATCAGATTGATATGGTTAAAATTTGGAGAGAAATAAGAGGCAAAGGGGAAAATGTGTGTAAAATCACAGATTGGCATAACTAAAAAGTGGCAATTTGGGGATGGCTAGAGCATACAATATATATATTAAAAAAAGATGGGAAAAAAAAATAAATAAAAAAATAAAAAAAGATGGGAGATGAGGCAATCAGATTTTAATGGACCATTTAAGCCAGGCTAGAAATTTGGTCTATGGTGACATTAAAAAAATTAAATAGGAAAGTGATGTATTAAAATGCATAGAATTATAGCTCAGTTTAAGTAGAGTAAAATAAATGACAGTGTGGGGCTAGAAAAAGTGGCAAGCAAATTCCAAGTATGAGATGACAGGGACCAAAACCAAAGCAGTAGCAGTGTGAATAAAGAGAAGGGCGTGTCAATAGATTTATAAAATATAATTCATTTACCTTTTTGATTGAATAAATGCAAAGGTCAGGTCTTTCTCAGCTGAAAGTGACAGAAACTGAGCTCCAGTCCAGTAAGCTTAAGAAAAAACTAGAAGCTTTTAGAAACAAAAGGAAAACATCAGAAACCAGCACAACACTAAGGAACATAGGGTTTGGCAAAGGGAATTTAAATGCTGTTTGCATTCTTTCTCCCACTTTTATTAATATTTGTTCACTTAATTCTCTTCTATTGTAGGCAAGCTTACACTATATGAACAAGCAACACCATCAAAGAAAGCCCAAATCACTTTCTTCTAGCTATAAGACCCTAACGGCAAGAAAGTGCTTCTCTATTTACAATAATTTAAAAAAAATAAAATGAAAAACTCTCTAAATTCTTTCTGGTTCTGACTGGAATACACATGGATCATATGCCCACCCCATAAACTGATCTATTATCCGCTCTCCCCTCTTAGTCAAAGGAATGTAATCCGTTACAAGTAGGGGAAGGGTATTAACATATGATCATCTAGCCAGTCAAATCAACCTGTATCAGTCACAAAGGGAATAACTATTCAGAGTTCAGAGTGACTGAGAATTTCAGCTTTGTGACTTAGAAGATCAGTGATGCATTAACTATAATAAGAGGTATAGGAAAAGAAAAAGGTATGAAAGGAAATTTTTTTAGAAAAGTTAAGTTTTAGGTATTATGGATCTCTTAAAAGGTAACACTCAATAATTACTAATATTTTCTTTGCACAAGATATATATGTGTGTGTACATATATTTGTATATATATACATATATATATGATAATCACAGTTCATGATTTAGAAAAATACTGAAATTTCATTTCAGAAATAAAAGCATTAAGTCCAGGGAATATCCCTTCTGATACAGTAAAGACCACTTGAAAATAATGTCCTAGGAGTCTCTAAAATGTATTTTGGCAGAAATCTGAGGTGACTGGAGATTTCAAAAATATCTCTTGAAGTGCATATGATTGGTATTTTTATGAAAGAGGGAGAAAATACTGCATCTTCAGTGGAAACAAAACACCATGTATCTCCAAACACACAAAAAAGCTGTTCTGATTACAATTCTGTCCTGAGTTTTTTAAGATGTATTTATTTATTTATTTACTTTGAGAGAGAGCACACATACACAGTGGGGAGAAGCAGAGGTAGAGGGAGAGAGAGACAATCTCAAGCAGACTCCCCACTGAGCATGGCGCCTGATGCAAGGCTCAATCTCACAACCCTGAGATCAGATCGGAGCAGAAATCAAGAGTCAGACACTTAACCAACTGAATCACATAAGTGCCCCTTTTCTGAGATTTATAAACCTATGAAGCTTTCTATTTTCTCAGAGTAGGTATCAGAAGCACTGTTCACTAACAGAAAATTTGGCTGAATCCATCTTGGAAAATAACAGTCCAAATCTTCTGAAATAATTTGGAGGTATATTATAAAAAAAATCCAAGTATTTGACACTACAGAGGTTCTACTAAGTAGACTCAAACATTTTGACTTCTTAACATCTCTAACCATATTCCCAAAGGTGAAATGATGTTTTTCTGAAACTCTCCATTTGTGGTTCAAGATATTTATAGCAATAGGGAAGGGAAAAAAAATGTACTGTAGGAGTTTTACATAGTCACTCAAATCAACACTGACAATCACCTTGACACAGAATAAATAATAAAGCTTGAGAGTTTTATTAGCCCCAAAGTAATTTTCAAGTTGCATAAAATGTTCCTTCTCTCCATATATATTAAAGTACTTTTACCTCTGCTGCCCTATACATTTAGTCTTCATAAAATATTCAACATGTTGCTTCCAAAGTCGATAAAAAATTATCTGTTACTGGAAGAAGGAAAATCCATTTTGCAAATGATAGGGAGATTACCCAGCAGAACTATAATTATCATTTTTTAAAAAGGCACAGAAAGAGAGTTGTTGAGCAATTTGAAGATCTTCTTAAGCCACACACTGTTTTCCTACAGAGGATTTTTAAGATGAGAAATAGAACTTGAGGGTCTTAGGCCTGAAGCAATATTAAAAAAGGTCAAACATTCTGCTAAAAAACCACCACTATCTTCAGAACAACTTATCAGCCAGCTTGCAGGACTCCTTATTTACAACTATTGGTCCCAAAGGAAGTGCACTTGAGTGTAGGCCACGATTACTTTGTCATGAGCTTGCCAGGAAGGATACAGGAAACAAATTTGTGACTATATGCCACTTCCAGCTCAGAAACAAACCATGGTAGACTTTTTATTCTGGTGAGCAAGAAGTAGGAGGAGGGACACAAAGGAAGAGAAAAATACAAAAAGGAGAATGGAGGCCTAACAATAAAAGAGCCATCTCCAGTTATGCTCCTAAAGACTGAGCTGTAAACACAGTTTGGAAAATTCAGTGATTATCCAGCTCAACTGTTCATTCCCAGCTCAAGGGCTTAACCCAGAGACAGCTCCATAAAATGCTGGTTTCAAGGGGCAGGCTTGTATTCTCAAATTAAGTCCATTATAAATAAAAACAAAAACAAAAAAAAAGCCAGAAAAACTCTGCACCTGTCACAGATTAGTTACAAAAGGTCAAATACATCCCCATACACCTAGGCCACTTCCATATTGTGTGTTTACTTACTGGAGCCTAATCTGCCTCTCTTCATGCAAAGGGTATACACTGTGACAAATGGAGAAAGGTAAAGAATTAAAGAATTAAGAATTATCTAAGAGCTGTCAATAAATCTGTTGTTGGAAATACATGTGAGTAGAAGTAGCAATAGCAATCTTTGTCTTTTAAAGAGGTAGTTTTTCAAAAAGAGAATTACACAGAGTGTTCTTCTGTTTTTGTCAATATGCTGCCAGGTTTTGAAATACTATTTTTCAACCAAACAATAAAAATCTTGACAAGCAAGCAACAGAAAAATCACTAATACACTTACAGCTGCATTTCAATCTATACAAATTCTTTAAACAAAAAAAATAAAGAATAGCCTGGCCTACCAAAATTATTTTACCATTTAGACCTCAAATCCAAGATAATTAAGAAACAAGATTTTATATTTTCACTGAAAATTTCTGACAAATGGTCAAATGAAAAAGATCCACATGAGAAGATACAGACCTTTATGTGAATTTCAAGAGCTGTAAATCAGGAAAAGGTGGGGTTTTTTCCTAATCTCAGATTAACAAAAGGAAGAAATTCTTTTATTTCTGAAAAATATAAGTGTGTGTGGAGGGGAAAAGAATTTGACATCAGAGGACTCAGGTCTAACCTCCAGCATAATCAGCAGAAGTGTATATTTAAGAAGAGTATGAAAGAAGCATCAATGGGCTGTTTCTTCTCCAACTTCTAGTCAGCTAATGGAAGTCACCAGCCCAAAATGAAGCACAGGGAAAGAGTGAGTTAGATTACTTATTCCCTTTGGCTCACTACTCACTTTTTACTTACAACAACTAGTTGGATGTGTTGGTCCACTGAAGACCATTACCTCCCATCAGGTGTTCCTCTACATTTAGCCTTGTTGATGACTCCTGGTAACCAATTCCTTTCATTTTCCATTAAGGTCTATCAGTAGTAATAGCTCTCTATTGTTAGTAGCCTAAGAATCTAAATTGCCATCATGATTTTTGTAAACTCTATCCATAGATTTATACATAATCTTATTATCAAAAATTACCCAATTTAAACAGCCATTTGTGTCCTCCCATAATCTGATATAGTGAAACTGTTTTATAAATCATAAGGCCTAATGAATAAAGCCGATTCACTTGGTTACTTTGTTAGTTGAAAAAACTTTGTGTCATATGTTT
This sequence comes from Vulpes lagopus, assembly GCF_018345385.1. NCBI lineage: Eukaryota > Metazoa > Chordata > Mammalia > Carnivora > Canidae > Vulpes > Vulpes lagopus. The sequence goes on from NC_054846.1 coordinate 52,646,962, forward strand.
AGCACACACCAAGTGACCAATTAATATTTACTGACTCAATTAATAAAAATTATACATGGTTAAGATTGAAAGTCAAGTATTTGTTAAATACCTGAAATCTCAAGGATAATAAGAGATGAGTTTTGAAGTACATCAATTAGACAACAAGGTCTTATGAAAGAACATATGAACAACAAAATACATCAATCATTTCTAGAAGCCTTTTGGTAATTACTAAAAATATGTATTATTCAAGGAAGTATTCCAAGTATATATAGCCTTTCATAAAGGTGAAAGGAAGTAGATATCAACCTTCAAAATATATTTATATTTTAATACCCTGAAAATATAAAGATGAAATTAGAAATTCTGACAATGCCCCAGTGTTGAAAGAAGTAAATACTCCTCACAAAAGCCAGTATAAACAATACAAGATAACCTGAATAAGATTAATGGCTAACTTCCCATCAGAAACAAAGGAATCCACAAGGCAGTAGTATGACACATTCAGAGTGCTGAAAACAATTCTAAGCCTAAAATTTTATATCTAGCACAGCTATCTTTCAAAATGAAGGAAAATAAAAATACTCCAAAGACTGAGAATATTGCTAGCAGACACAACCTGCATAATATTAAAGGATGTCCTTCAAACTGAAAGAATGTGATACCAGATAATAAATTAAATCCATAGTAGGAAATGAAGAACACCAGGGATGCCTGGGTGGTTCAGTGGTTGAGTGTCTGCCTTTTGGCTCAGGGTGTATGACCCCAGAGTCCCAGGATTCACTCCCACATCCCTGAGGAGTCGGCTTCTCCTTCTGCCTATGTCTCTGCCTCTGCCTCTCTCTCTCTGTCTCTCATGAATAAATTAATGAAATAAAAAAAAAAAAAAGAAAGAAAGAAAGAAAGAAAGAAAGAAAGAAAGAAAGAAAGCCAGAAAGGGTAAGCGTATATGTTAAGAGTACATATATATTTTCTCATCTCTTCTCTTTTCTAAAAGATATAAGATCATGTAAAAAAAATTATAACACTGCATTTTGGGGTTTCTAACATATGAAGTTGTAATATGTATGACAATAATAGCACAAAAGAGGAGGAAGAGAATGAAAGTGTATTAGGAAAAATTATTACAAGTTTTAAGAAATAAGTTCATAGATTCCTGAACTAGGCTGTGGTAAATTAAAATACATATTGCAATTCCTAAAGGAACCACTAAGAAAAATAACTCAAAATATACAGGAAAAAAATGTGAACAGACAACTTTAAATAGGATAGAAATATGTACCTCAAAGAAAACAATGAAGGAGGGAGAGAAGCCCAAAAAACAGAGGAGACTTAAAAAAATATATAGCAATATGACAAACATAAATCAACTGTAAAAATAATTGTATTAAATGTGGATGGTCAAAGCATTCATTCAAAAGGAAGAGATTGTCAAATTAGATAAAAAAATAAGATCCAACTCTATAACTGTCTACAAGAAGCACATATTAGATTCTAAGACACAATAGGCTTATAGTAAAAAAGTGGGACACAGATATACCTGAAAAATCATAAATGTAAGATCACTAAAATGGGTATATACATACTAGAGAAAATAGACTTTAATAAAAGAAATATCATCAAAGGCAGGACACATTCAAAATGACAAAAGGTTCAATACATCAGTAAGAGGTTCATGCATCTAATCTCAAAATGCATATAGCAAAAACTGACACAATTTTATAAAAAAATGATAACAAATGATTTTGCCTATCTTCTCAATAATTGATAAAAATGTAATATAGAGAATTAGTGAAGAGAGAAAAGACTTTTTAAAATTTATTTAAGAGAGACACAGAGAGAAAGGCAGAGAGGGAGGGAGAAGCAGGCTCCTCACAGGGAGCCTGATGCAGGACTCAATCCCAGGATGCCAGAATCCCGACCTGAGTGAAGGCAGGTGCTCAACCACTGAGCCACTCAGGTACCCCAAAGATAGAAAAGATCTGAACAATATTAACAACTGACTTAAACTAACTACATATACAGAACACTTCAACTAATGACTGCACCCATATCAAATTATTTGTAAGAACACATGGTATATTCTCCAAGGTTGATCAGATCACATTGTAGACCATAAAATTTTTGAAACAAACTTAGAAGCTTAAAATCATTAAAAAGGCAATTCTCTAACAACAAGACCATTAAAATCAACAAAATAAAATCTGAGAAATACTCTAACATTTATGAATTACATACTTTAAATAATTGATATATCAAAAAGAAATCATATAAGAAAGTAGAAAATATTTGGAACTTAAGGAAAATGGAAATAAAAACATAAAAATTTAAAAAGCTAATTATACCTATAAATGACCATACTGGATAAGAATAAAGGGTACAAATCAATAATCCAAGATTCCACTTTAAAAATTAGAAAAACAAGAGTAAACTTTACATAAGGTATATAAAAGAAAAGAAAGAATAAAGATTAGAGCAAAGATGAATGAGTTTTTAAAAACATAAAACCAATATATAAAGTCAATATATGAAGTCAAACTAAAATCTGACCATTTAAAAATATGAAAAAAAAACTGAAAAACCATTAGGTAGATCAGTGGTCAGTAAATTAAAGCCTAGAGGCCATATGTGCACCACAGCTTGTTTTCATAAAGTGTTATTGGAAAAAAAATAAAGTGTTATTGGAATAAAGTAAACCCATTCACTTATATATTGTCTCTAACTGCTTTTGTGATAGAATGACAGAATGGAATAGTTGTAAAAGAGGCCAACTGGCATACAAAACTAAATTAATTAGTATTCCTTACAGAAAGAAGTAGTTTTCCAATACCAAGTTATACCAAATATGAAAAAAAAAACCATAAAAAACAAATTGCCAAAATCAAGAATGAAAGATGACACATTGCAGATCATGTTGCAGGGATGCTGTGGCACTACAGAAATTAAAATGGCTATACAGCAACGTATAAACAACTGTATGCCAACAATTCAACAACTTAAGTAAAATGGACATATTCCTACAGAGACAAAGATTACCAAAACAGTCTCAAGAATAAAGAGATAACTTGAACACAAATACAGTAAGTAAATAAACTGAATTATTTTCATTCTTCCCCCCCAAAAAAGTTCAAGATCAGATTCCTTCACTAATGAATCTTATCAAATAAATGAAGAAAGAATACGAACACTTCACAAAAGGTGGCAGGTAATAGATGAGGAAGGAAGACTTCTCAGCCCATCCTCTGGGGCCAAAACTACAAAGAAAACCACATGCTGATATTCCACATGATCATAGCCTCAAGAATATTTAACAAAAAAATTTAGCAAACTAAATTTCAGCAAAATATACAGAGGATGATACACCATGACTAAGTAAGATTCATCCCATGAATGCAAAATTGACAAGTTCAATCCCCCTTCATAATGAAAAATTCTCAACATATTATGCATAAAACCTAACTTCTTCAACCTGTTGAGGGAATCTATATAGAACTACTTTTAACACTATACACTATACATAATAGGGAAAGACAAACAACTTCACAATATCAGGAACAAGACATGGATGTTAACTATTGCCATTAATATTAAATATTTTAGGGACTCCTGGGTGGGTCAGTGGTTGAGTGTCTGCCTTTGACTCAGGGTGTGATCCCAGGTCCTGCATTAGGCTCTCTGTGTGGAGCCTGCTTCTCCCTCTGCCTATGTCTCTACCTTTCTCTCTGTCTCTCATGAATAAATAAATAAAATCTTAAAAAAAAAAAAAGGAAAAGTGTTCTAGGTCACAGAAGGTATGATTCTATATTGAGAAGACCCCAGGGGCGCCTGGGTGACTCAGCGGTTTGGTGCCTGCCTTTGGCCCAGATCATGATCCTAGAGTCCCAGGATCAAGTCCCACATCAAGCTCCCTGCATGGAGCCTGCTTCTCCCTCTGCCTATGTCTCTGCCTCTCTCTGTGTCTCTCATGAATAAATAAATAAAATCTTTAAAAAAAAAAGAGAGAGAGAGAGAGAAGACCCCAAAGAATCCATCAAAAAGTGCAAATACTAATAATTGAGCTTAGCAAGGTCATGGGTTCTAAGATCAATTGTAAATTATATTGCATCCCTATAAACTAGCAACAAACCATTGGAAATTTAAATGAATTAAATTAAATAAATTAAAATTTTGAATCAAAAGAGTATTGAAAAGAATGAAATATTCAGTAGTAAATTTAACAAAATATAAATATACAGAACATGGCTTAGAAAAATTAAAGAGTGTCTAAATAAATGAGATTGGAGGAAAATTATTGTGAAGATGACTATTCTCCCCCAAATTAATCTGCAAACTTATTACAATCCCTACCAAAATCCCAGCAGGATTTTTATAGAAACTGACAATTTGATAACAAAATCTACATAGAAATAAAATGACCTAGAAAAACAAGGACAAATTTGGAAAAAAATAATAAAATTGGAGGAATTATACTATTTAATTTCAAAACTATAAAACTATAATAATGAAAACATTTCAGAATTGGCAAAAAGATAAATATTGATCAACAGAATACATTTGAATTATGACAAATAAATTCTTATATTTAGTATCAGTTGAGTCTCTGCAAATATGTCAAATCAATTCAACAGGAAGAGAATACTCTGTTGAAAAAAAGTCCTGGGCAATTGCATTATCAACATGTAAAATGAAATAAAAAATCCATTATGCCACTACTGTGCAGAATAATGGCCCCTCAAAGACTATGAGGACTGTCCAAGTTCTAACCCACAAAACCCGTGAATATGTTAAGCATATGACAATGGAGACTATAAGTGTGATTAGAGTAAGATACTGATATGAAAAGATTATCCTAGATAATCTATATGGGCCCCCCAAAAAAATTTAAAAAAAAATAAAAAAATCTATATGGGCCCATGGCAATCAGAAGAGTCCTTATAGACAAAGAGAAGGAGAGGGGAGAAAGACACAGAGACAGAGAAATGGAGAGAAGAGAAAAATTTTAAGATTATATATCAATGGCATTGAAAACGGAAGAATGGTTCATGAGTCAAAAAAAATGCAGGTGACCTGCAGAAGTTGGAAAAGGCAAAAAAAAATTCTCCCCTAGAGCCTCCAAAAAGAATGCAGCCCTATCAAAACCCATATTATAACCTAATAAATTCCATTTCAGACACTGCCCTCAAGAACTATATGATAATAAGTTTGTGATGTTTAAGCCACTAAGCTGTGATTTTTATGACATCAATAGAAAACTAATACACTTAACTCACAAGATACATTAAGAACAAACTAAAATGTATTACAGATGTAATATAAGAGTTCCAGTTTTTAAGAAGGAAATGTGAGGGAAAATCTTTGTAATCTTAGGTTTTGCTAAAAGCTCTTGGCTAGGAAACAAAAATAATCCATTTTTAAAAATAGAGATAACTGCACTGCATCAAAATATAAAATGTCTACTCTTAAAAAGACAATATTATGAAAATATATACATACATAAGAGAGATCATATAAATACAAGAGACATAAATTATTTTTTAAAGAACCACATAGAGGGACGACAGGGTGGCTCAGCAGTTAAGTGTCTGCCTTGGGCTCAGGGTGATCCTGGAGTCCCAGGATCCAGTCCCATATTGGGCTCCCTGCAGGGAGCCTGCTTCTCCCTCTCCCTGTGTCTCTGTCTTTCTCTCTCTGTGTGTATCTCATGAATAAATAAAATCTTTTAAAAAATAACTATATAGAAATTCTGTGGTTAAAAATACAGTAATTGTGATTTTTAAAAAATCACTAGTAATTATCAACAGCAAGGCAAGCAATTGAAAGAAGCTGCAAACTTAAGGACAGATAAAATGAACTGTCCCTTTTGAAAAACAGGGAAAAAGAATGAAATACAGAGACTTCAGACAATTTTATAACATGATAAATCACAACAAACATACACATAATGGGAGTCTCAGAATACAAGACGGAAAAAAGAACAGAAAAAATATTTGAAGAATTTATATCTAAAAGTTTCCAAAATTTATGAAAAACATTAAACTATACATCAAAGAAACTCAAATAAGTCCAGTATGATAAAACCAGAGATCCACACTTAAATACATTATAATCAAACTTTTGAAAGACAGAGAGATCTGTAAAGAAAAGGACATCACTTGTAAAAAATCTTCAGCAAGATTAACTGGTTTCTCATCAGAAATCATAGAAACCAGAAAGCAGTAGGATGACATATAGAGAACTGAAAAGAAAACAAGAATTCTATACCGAGCAAAATTTTCCTGCAAATAAAGAGGAAAGACACCTCCTAAAAACCCCTCAAAACAAAAAACAATTACTAATGGCATTTCTCATTAGCACATCTACCCTACAAGAACCACTAAAGGGTGCAAGCCCTTCATGTGGAAGTAAACGGCACTAGACAGCAATTTAAATCCAAATGAAAATGCTGAATTCCTATATCAATTCTAGCAATTTTTTGGTGGAATCTTTCAGATTTTCCACGTTAGCATCATCTCAACTGCAAAGAGTGAAAGTTTGATCTCTTCTTTGCCAATTTGCATGTATTTTATTTCTTTTGTTGTCTGATTGCTGAGACTAGGACTCCCAGTACTATGTAGAACAGTGGTGAGTGGACATCCCTGTCATGTTCCTGATCTTAGGGGAAAAGCTCTCAGTTTTTCCATTGAGAGTATTTGTTTTTTTTAATAAATTTATTTTTTTAGCATTTTCGCAGGATAGAAAATCAAAATCAATGCAGAAAAGTCAGTTACTTTTCTATACACTGACAATGAGGCAAAAGAAAGAGAAACCATTGTACTAAAAATTATTAGCTATGCAAGAATTAACCTAACGAAAGCAAAAAAGGACCTGTAATCTGCAAACTATAGAACACTTATGAAAGAAATTGAGGAAGACACAAAGAAATGGAAAAAAATTCCATGCTCATGGATTGGAAGAACAAATATTGTTAAAATGCCTAGGTTACCCAGAGCAATCTACACATTCAATGCAATCTCTATCAAAATACCGTGGACATTTTTCACAGAGTTGTAACAAATAATCCTAAGATTTGTATGGAACCAGAAAAGACCCTGAATACCAGGAATGTTGAAAAAGAATGAAGCAATTCAATATTTATTCATTAACGGAAGATGGAAATAGAAGGAGAGTTTTATAGAGTTGTGTCAAAGTCCCTTAGTAAAATATTTTGTGAGAAGGTAAAAATGATATGGGTTAAAGGAAACTCTTTCATCCACAAGGTAGATGGACAGATAAATGGAAAAGTCAAAAAGTCAGTTACAAAAGTAACAGGAAGCAATAATTCTCCTATCTGCAGCTTTAAAATATGTAAACAATGATTTCTTTGGCCAATGCTTCTCATTCGTTGGAAAATCTTGTTCTCTAGATTAATAGACTATCATACCTTTGGTCATCAGAAAGAAGAAAACATCCAACTACCTGAAGGACTTAGCCCATTTCACCCAGAGAAGCAGCTTGTGCCTAGAAGGACAGAACTTTAGAAGAAGCTGGACATTCTGGACAAAACACCCCTCATCTGGCTGCACTTCAGGTTTCCTTGAATATAGGACCTGGGTGCACTTTGACTGCAGGCCTGACATTGACATGTTTGCACACAGCCACGCTTTGCTCTGTGTCCCTCAGAATACTGCTCCCAAACTCCTTCCTCAAGCTTATAGTAACTCTCTTCTGTGCTTGGTGAGATGCTCCAGGTTCCTCTGGGGTGACTTCATTCTGTTATTGCAACATGTCAAGAATTGTGACTTTACTGACTCTAGGCTAGTTTTGGGTGAGCTGGTTTTGCTACAACATATGTTATTTTTCTGGATGTGGTGATGTTTGTAGTCCTTAAGAGCATCTTAGAATTAGTAATATAAACCATGATTTATTTTTCCTCTAAATAAATATGACGTTTGTACTTTGAAAAAATAAATAAATAAATAAATAAATCCAAATGAAGAAACACAGCATATCAGCAAAAACTGTGACAGAGGTAAACATGAAAAAAAATGTAGTTTTGTTCATAACTCTTCTATCTGATTTTTAAAATAAATGCATAAAACTATATTTAAAAATATATGTTCAAGAACATTATACTGTATACAGGTATCATTATGTGACAATAACAGACAAAAGGCAGAAGGAACAAAACAATATATGAACAAAGTTTGGTATGCTACTAAAATTTAAATTTAAATTAAAATTCATGTTCCATTTATGTTAATTTTCATCTATAGGACATCAACCAAGAAAATAATTCAAAGAATAAAGGAAAAGAAAAAAGAATTTAAGTGGTTACATTAGAATATACCTAGAAATACAATACTAAAGGAGGCATAGAGGGGGAAATAGACATATGACATATAGAAAATGAACTTAAAATTCCATATATAAATCCTGCTTGGTCATTCTTAAATTAAGTATAAGTGAATTAAATACTTAAAATGGAGAGAAGGCAAAATGAGAGTAAAAACATAATCCAACCATATGCTGTCAATAGGAGGAACACTTTAAATTTAAAAATACAGATATCTTGGAACTATTTAAAAAACTGGATAATACCACATAAATACTAACAAAGAAAAGACTATAATGTCTATTTTAAATAAGTCAAAACAAACTTTTAGACAAAAATTGCTATGAGAGGGGAAAAAGGACATTTTACAATAAGACAATGATCACTCCACCAGGAAGTTATAACAGTTATAAACATAAATGTGCCTATCAAGAGAATCCCATATATATAAAGCAAAATTCATCAGAATTGAAGAGAAAAAGAAACAACTGAACAGTAATAGACATTTCAATGTTCTGCTTACAATAACTGACAGGAGTAAAAAGAAGATCAGAAAGGAAATATTAGACTCAAAGTAAACTAAAATTCAATTAGATGTAAGAGAAAATTATAGAACATTGCCCCTCAAAACAGTAAAACATACTATCAGTACAAGTACACATGGAACATTCTCCAAGATGGACTATAAATTAGGCAAACAAACACAAAGAGTCTCAGTAAGTTTTAAAGAATAGAATACAAAATCTGTTGTCTCAACACAATGCAATTTAATTACAAATTCTTGAAAGAGAAATTTGGGAAATTCATGCATACATGAAAATGAAACAACAAACCTCTAAATAAATAAAGGCTCAAAGAAGGAATCCAAGCGAATTTAGAATGTACACTGAATTGAGATAAAATGAAAACACATTTTCAAAACTTAAGAGTTCAGTGAAAACAGTGTTCAGAGGGAAATATACAGGTGCAAATAATATATTAAAAATAATAAAGATCATACATAAGAAACATAATCCTCCACCAATACTACAAAAGGAGCAAAGTAAATCCAAATTAAGTAGAACAAAGAATATAATAAAATTAGAGCTAAAATAGAGAATAGGAAAAATAGTGAAAAAATCAATTAAATCAATAATTAGTTCATCGAAAATGTCAACAAAAGGAAAAAGCCATTAGGTAGGTAGACTGATCAAAGAAATAGATGGCTCAAATTACCAACATCAGAAATGAATCAGAAACTAAGAAACTAATTTAAAAAACAAAGTATGTTAAGGATACTTTAATTTTTAAAAAGGTAAAAAAGACAAAAAGACCAAATATTACCACTGACCTTACAAACTCAAAAGAATGAGAGAATACTATGAAGAAATATATGTCAATAAATTAGATAATCTAAATGAAATGGACAAATCCTAGAAACACACAAACAACTGCAAGAAACTCAAGAGAACAACAGAATAATCAAAAAGCTTCCAAAAAAAAAAAAAAAAAGCCCAGGACCAGATTGGTGAATTCAACCAAAAACATTTATAAACAATAACAACAATCCTTAACAAATTCTCCCAAACACAAAAAAGAAGGGAGCACTTTCAAACAAATTCCATGAAGCCAGTAACTCCCTAATACCAAAGCCAGACAAAGGCATCAGAAGAACCCAGAACTAGGAAGAGGAATTAAGATGGCAGAGAAGTAGGAGGACCTACTTTCCTCAACTTTGGAACACAGCTGCACTGAGGTCATCACTTGGATCACCCACAAAATCAATCTGAGGACTGGAAGAAGGATATCCATAGTTGGAGAGAAACAGATGGCAGGTTAGGGTTGCATGAAAGTGAATTGGGGGAAAGTGAATTGCTGTGCTGTGGAGGGATAGGAGCACTTACTATGAGGAGAGAAAAGGGAGAGAGAAAGAAGGGTTGAGAGAATGTGGCATTGGGTCCTAACAAGAACAAAACTTATCCAGACTATGGAACGAGGAGTGAGGAGAATTGATTGTCACGGATTTCTTGCCAACAGTCTGTGGAGCCCAAGTACAAAATAAAACTGGGTGATGGGTTCCTGGGGAGAAGGAGGGCACTGGTTACAGAGCACACAAAGTGGTGTGGGGATCACACTAGGTCACACTGGGAGAAGACATTCCCCTTCCTAGAGTACATAGAAGTAGTTATATTGCCTCTTGACAAACAAAAGACTTGGCAGGCATCAGCAAATGGCCTTTTATTTTCAGGGGGCAGAGGTGTATGCAGAAGGTACATAACCTGGTCACTACTTTTTGAGGTACTACACCATAGAATCTGGGTACCTCACAGGCTTAAGATTGTTTTTCTGGGACAAAGGACATTAGATGCAGTAAAGTGAGGAGGCTCTACTCCAAAGAAGGGAGCAGATCCATGTGGTGCCCAGTCCTTTAAGATTAAAAGTTTTGTCTGATTGACTTATTTTGCTTAGCATAATATCCTCTAGTTCCCCCCACATCATTGCAAATGGCAATATTTCATTTTTGATAGCTGAGTAGTATTCCAGTGTGTGTGTGTGTGTGTGTCTGTGTGTGTGTGTGTGCATGCGTGTGTTATGTGTGTGTATGTGTGTCACATCTTTATCCATTCATCTGTCTGTGGACACCTGGGCTCTTTCCATAGTTTGGTTATTGTGGACATTGCTGCTATAAACATTGGGATGCAGGTGCCCCTTCAGATTATTTACTACATTTGTATCTTTGGGATAAATATCCAGTGGCGCCATTGCTGGGTCATAGAGTAGCTCTATTTTGAACTTTTTTGAGGAACCTCCATACTGTTTTCTAGCATGGCTGCACTGGCTTGCATTCCCACCAACAGTGTAAGAGGGTTCTCCTTTCTCCCCATCCTCGTGAACATCTGTCCTTTCTTGACTTGTCAATTTTAGTCATTCTGAAGGGTGTGAGGTGATATCTCATTGTGGTTTTAATTTGTATTTCTCTGATGCCAAGTGATATTGAATATTTTTTGGAGAAAGACAATTATCATATGATCTCACTCATGTGGAATTTAGAAACAAAACAGATTAGGGGAAGACAGGAAAAAATAAAACAAGATAAAATCAGAGAAGGAGACAAATCACAAGAGACTTTTAATCACAGGAAACAAAAACTGAGGTTCACTGGAGGGGAGGGGTGTGGGGGATAGGATAACTGGGTGATGCATATTAAGGACAGCATATGATGTAATGAACACTGGGTATTATATAAGACTGATAAATCACTGATCCCTACCTCTGAAGCCAATTATACATTATATATTAATTAACTGAATTAAAATTAAAATTAAATATTTGAGCTAAAAAAAAAAAAAAAAACCAACCACCAAGATTAGGTGTTTTGAATCCCAGCTACAAGCCAAAGATGAAACGGAAGAGAGCTGTAGCAGTGGGAGTGCTGAGAGCCCCAGCTCTTCTATGAGGGCTTCCTGAACAGTGGAGGTGCTGTGAGATCCCCTCTCCAGGGCAGAGAGAGCTTGGTGGTGCCATTTTCCCCATCCCACAAACAAAAGTCCTGCTTCATAGGACAACACAGCGACCCCCAGTGGAGGTAGGAGCTGCTTGCACCAAACCCCTTGCCTCTGCCTGGGAAGTGCCTATTTCCTGGGACAGGACTGACTCTAAGCCAGCAAAGTGGAGCTCTCCCACAGAAGACCTGCCCAGGCAGCACCCAACACGCACCAAGTCTACTGATCATACAGTGTTTCAAAGCATCACCTGCAGTCCTGGTGGGAATAAGGGCAGGCTGTATTTTTTTTTTTCTTATTTTTTTTCCTTTGGAATTAGGCTTATAGTTTATGCTTTGTTTGTTAGCATGTTTTTTTCATTTTCTTTCTTTTTTTTTTTGGATTAGATTTTTTTTTCTTTTCTTTTTCTTTCTTTCTTCTTCTTAGGAATAAGTCTCTAGTTTCTTGGTTGTTTGGGATTTTTTGTTATTTTCCATTTTTCTTTTTCTTTTGGATCAAGCTTTTTCTTTTCTTTTTCTATTGTCCAGGCTTGTTTCAACAAAAAAATCAAAGCACACTTAGTTAAAGGTCCAAATGCTCCCCACTGCAAGCAAGGAGGAACTCTGAAGAGAACTGACCAGCGGAAAAAAAAAGAAAAAAAAAAAAAACCACAATAGCAGAGTGCATGCAACATATATCAGAAACACTCCCTAAAGTGCCAGGCCCTGGACAGTGTATGACCCCTTTTTAATACATTATTACTCTCAGCTGCAGGAAACATAATAAGCTTTCATAACATACAAATTAAAGAAATGTAGAAAAATGACAAGACAGAGGAACACTCCTGAAAAGAAAGTTCAATAGAAATCACAGCCAGGGACCAGCTCAAAAAAGATATATACAATATATCTGAAGAAGAATTTAGAACAACAGTCATGAGAATAATAGCTGGGCTTGAAAGAAGCATAAATGATACCACAGAAACTCTCACTGCACAGACAAAAGACCTAAAAACTAGTCCTGGTCTAAATAAAACATGCTATAACTGAGATGCAAAGCTGACTGGATATAATCACAATGAGGATTCAAAAAGCAGAGGATCGAATAGGTCATATAGAAAAAAAATATGGAAAATAATGAAACTGAAGAGGAAAACAAAACTACTGACGATCATGAGGACAGACTTAGTGAACTCAGCAATTCCATGAGGTGAAAGAATATCCATATCATAGGAATCCCAAAAGAAGAGTGTAACCAATGTACAGAAGATTTGTTTGAACAACTTAGAGCTGAGAATTTCCCTAATCTGGGAAAGGAAGGAGACACACAAGAGTCAAAGAGAATTTCCCTCAAAATCAACAAAGACGGTGCAACACCACAACATATCATAGTGAAACTTGCAAAAATACAAAGATAAGGAGAGAATTCTGAAAGCAGCTAAGGACAAAAGTTCCTTAACTTAAAAGGGTAGGCACTTAAGGTTAGGAGCAGACCTGTCCACAGAGACCTGGCAGGCCAGAAAGGAGCAGAATGAAATATTCAACATGCTAAATGGGAAAAAAATATGCAACCAAGAATGCTACCTATATACAGCAAGGCTGTATTCTATTCAGAATAGAAGGAGAGGTAAAGAATTTCCTGAACAAATAAAAACTAGAGTTCATAAACACTATACAAGCTCTGTAAGAAATATTAAAAAGTATCCTTTGAGTGTGATAGAACAAAAGTAACAAAGACTAGAAAAGAACAGAGAGAATCTAGGGGAACAGTGAATTTAGAGGTAATACAATGGCACTTAATTGATATCTTTCCATAATTACTCTGAATATAAATGGACTAAATGACCTAATCAAAACACATAGGTATCAGAATGAATAATAATAAAAAAAACAAGACCCACTAATATGCTGCTTACAAGAGACTCATTGTAGACCCAAAGACACCTCTAGATTGAAAGTGAGGGGGAAGAGAACCATTTACCATGCTAAAGGACATCAAAAGAAAGTTGGAGTAGTCATATGTATATCAGACAAACTAGATTTTAAACCACAGACTGTAATAAGAGATGAAGAAGGTCACTAAATCTTAATAAAGGGGTCTATCCAACAAGATCTAACAGTTGTAAACATACATACCCCTAACTCAGAAGCAGTCAGATAATATCAATCAATTAATAGCAAACTTAAAGAAATGCATTGACAATAATACAATGATAGGGAATTTTAATACTCCACTCACAGCAATGGACAGATCAACTAAGCAGATCAACTAGGAAACAATGGCTTTTAATGACACACTGAACCAGATGGACTTCACAGATACATTCAGAACATTTCCTCCTAAAGTAGCAGAATACACCTTCTTTTCAAGTGCACATGGGATATTCTCCAAAATGGATCACATGCTGTGTCACAAATCAGGACTCAACTGGTACAGAAAAACTGAGATCATACCATGCATATTCTCAGGACACAGCGCTATGAAATTTGAAGTAAACCACAAGAAAAAATTTGGACAGACCACAAAAACATAGAGGTTAAAGAACATCCTACTAAAGAAAGATTTGTCAACCAGGAAATAAGAATTAAGAAAATATATGGAAGCAAATGAAATGAAAGCATAACAGTTCAACACCCTTGGGATGCAGCAATGGTGGTCCTAAGAGGGAGGTTTATAGCAACACAGGCCTTCCTCAAAAAGCAAGAAAGGTCTCAAACATACGACCTAACTTTCCATTTAAAGGAGCTGGAAAACAGAAAATAAAGCATAAATCCAGTAGGAGAAGGGAAATAATACAAATTAGACCAGAAATAACTGATATAGAAATTTTAAAAAATAATAGAACAGATCAACAAAATGAGGAGCTGGTTCTTGAGATATTTATATTGGAATATTACCCGGCCATCAAAAAGAATGAAATCTTGTCATTTTCAAAGATGTGGATAGAACTAGAGTAATTATGCTCAGTGAAATAAGTCAGAGAAAAAACAAATATCATATGATTTTACTCGTACATGGAATTTAAGAAACAAAACAGATGAACATAGGAGAAGAGAAGAAAAAATAAAATAAGATAAAAACAGAGAAGGGGGCAAACCATAAGAGATCTTAATTATAGGAAACAAACTGAGAGTTGCTGGGGGGGATGAGGTGGGAGGATGGGGTAATTGGGTGATGGGCATTAAGGAGTGCACTTTATGTACTGGGTGTTATGTGCAACTGATGAATCACTAAATTCTACTCTTAACTATAAGACTATACTATATGTGAACTAATTTGAATTTAAATAAAATCTTGAAAGAAAAAACCTCAGAATTAAATGACTTATATCCAACATGCACACAAAGATCTTTGACATCAGCAAACTGAATCCAGCTATATATGAAAACTCTTATAAACCCAAACAAAGTGGATTTATGCCAGAAAAACAAAGTTTGTTGAACATACAAAACTCATTTAATGTAATACATGACTTTACTAGAGGACCAAAACCACATGATCATCTTAATACATGCAGGGAAATCATTTAACAAAACCCATCAATGTTTCATGATAAAAATACTCAAAAAAAAAACTATCATCCTGACACTGATAATGAGGATTTAAGAAAAACCCCAAACTAATACAGAAATAGTGAAAAAAAATGATAGCTTTAACCCAAAGATAAGAAACAAGCAAGATACCAACTTTATATTTCACATTGCACCAGAGGTTCAGCCAGAGAAATTAGGCAAAAAAATAAATAGAAGGCACCCATATTCCAAGACAGAAGCAAAATCATTTCATTTTGCACATGATATGACCTTAATATGGAAAATCCTAAGGAATCTACAAAAATATGCTACAGCTACTAAATAAGCTGAACAAATTTGAAAGAAACAAATCAGTAATAAGAAATCAGTTGTATTTCCACACACTAGGAATGAAAATCCAAAAATGCACATTAAAAGAAATTTCACTTACAATAGCATAAAAAAGAACAAAATGCTTTTCTGAAATAAATTTAAGAAGTACAAGACTTGATCATGGAAAAACACAGACACTGAAAGAAATTAAAGACCTAAATAAATGGAATACCATCTTCATGGATTGCAAGTCTTAATACTGTTAATTGGAAATAATCCCAAATTGATCTACAGGTTCAGTGAAATCCTTACCAAGATACTGGATGGCTTTTTTTTTTTTTTAATTTGCAAACTATAGTAAATTCACATTGAAATTCAAAATCACCAAAATAGTCAAAAACAAATACCAGAAAAAAGAAAGTAAAGAAACAAAGATGAATGTCTCACAATTTCAAATTTTGGAACTTACAATTTTGCATTAATCTAGGCTATGTAGGATAAATATATAGATAACTAAAATGGTAGAATTGAGATCTCAGGAATAAACACCAACATTTATGGTCACTTTTATTTTGAGACAAACAATTCAGAAAGGAAAAGAAGAATCTTTTCAACAAATGCTAGTAGGACAACTAGATATTCACCTGGAAAATACTGACCCTGGAACCCTGTCTCTCCTCATATAAAAAAAAATGTATATCCATTTAAAACTGGATCCTTTCTAAATGGATTAAAGGTATGCCTGGGTGGCTCATTGGTTGAGCATCTGCCTTCAGCTCAGGGCATGGTCCCAGAGTCCCAGGATTAAGTCCCACATCAGGCTCCCCACGAGGAGCCTGCTTCTCCTTGTCCCTGTGTCTCAGCTTCTCTCTCTGTGTCCCTCATGAATAAATAAATAAAATCTTTTATAAATAATATTAATAATAAAATGGATTAAAGATCTTTATATGTACGACTCTTAAAAGAAAAAAGAGGTATAAATCTTAAAAATCTTAGAATAGGCAATAGTATCTTAGATATAACAACTAAAGCAAAAGCAATAAAAAAAAAAAAAAACCCAGATGAACTGAACTTCTTCTAGATTAAATATTTGGTGCTTCAAAGATACTATCAAGAAAGTAAAAAGACTATGGTTTATAAAAGAAAGAAAAAAGCTCCAAATCATACCTGAAAAAGGTCAAGTATCAGAATATATAAAGAAATCTTACAACACAACAATAAAAAGAAAAACAATCTAATTTTATAAACGAGAGGATTTTAATAGGCCTTTAATAGGTCAAAGCATATTAAAAAATGGCCCATAAGCCCACAAAAACATATTCAACACTAATACTCACTGGATAAATGCAAGTCAAAATCACAGTAAAGTATGGCACACAACAATTGCTATAATAAACAGATATGTGTTGTGGATAATATGGAGAAATCGGTACCTTTCCTCAAACATTGATGCCTGGAATATAAAATTTTACATTGACTTTAGAAAAGAGTCTGGCAATTCCTCAAAAAGTTAAATATAGAGTCACAATATAACTCAGAAATTCCACTTCTACATATATTATGAGTTAAAAACATATTCACTCAAAAATTTATACATGAATATTAACAGCACCATTATTCAAAATAGCCAAGTAGTAGTAACAACACATAGGTCCATCAACAAATAAATCAATAAACCAAAGGTAAATCCACCCAATAGGATATTATTCAGTAATAAAAAGGAAAGAAGTACTGAAACATACTACATGAGTGAATCTAAAAAATCTGTTCTAAATGAAAGAAGCCAGACACAAAAGGCCATATTATTATATGAAAATGTATTTATATGAAATATCCTATATGGATTAATCTATAAGGACAAGAAGTAAATTAGTGGTTGCCAAAGTTTTGTGCAAGAGGAGAATGACTGGTAATGGGTAAGAAATTTCATTTTGGGGTGATATAATGTTCTAGAATTAGTGCTGATGGTTGCACAATCTTGTGAATATACTAAAACCATTGAATCGTACACTTTAAAATGTGAATGGAAAGTCAATCGTATGTCATTTAAAAATCAACTGAAAACAATACCAAACAAAAAGATAAACTCGGACTTTCATAAAACTGTGGAATAGAAACATTCTGAACTTGCTTCCTTCCATAGACACACAAAATCTATAAGCTACATATGGATCAATTCCCTATGAAAAAGATTTGAAAAATAGATGAACTGCTTCTCCACAAGAAAGGATAAAACCACATCAAGATAGGTAGAAGAAGCAGAGGAACTATCTCAGTAAAACCACACACTTGGCATAGTGACAAACAATGGGAGAGATCTCAGCAGTCCAGTGCTTTCCCCAGAAGAATGAGGGGTACCCTTCATCAGGCACCATATTCCTGGCATCTGCGCTAGAGAGATCAGCCCCCAAGACATCAGGCTTAGAAAAACAGTGAGGCTGAAGTTCAAGCAACCAAAAGCGCTCTAAGAAACAGATTCCCCTTAGAAATTGCTCACAAGCTGACTCACTCACTCTGGGATCAAGTGAAAAAATACCACTTTGTAGAGTTCCTAGACTTTATGTGAAAGACATGAACATGCTAGTCTACAACCATCTGCCTTAGGGGCAGGGGACAGTTAAAACTCTCCCAGGAAATACATGAATTGGGGGATGCCATTTTTGCACTCTCCACCCACCCTAGCACAGGTAGGCAAGCTAAAATATGGCACCCTCCTGTTTACTTGCTAAGACATTATCTTGCTACATAGCTAAAACTGGAGAGCATAGGCAGATGCTGCAGCTGGCTGCAGCAGGTGAGCCCAAACAGTTGTAGCTCTTTCACTCTCCTGCCCAAATCTCCTGCCGTAAATCCAACACATGTACATAGAAGAGGCACTTGTACACTTCATTCCTGAAGCCCATGGTACACATAATCAAAACATCTTCCTACAATTGTTCTGAAGCTGGTATTTTCTAACCCCTACACATACCAGCTGCCTAGCTAAAGTCAGCAGACACACACACAATCCATACAAGGAATGCCTCTTGGTAAGCAGGCCCTGGTGTACAAGGGAGCTGGTGCTCCTGAGCTTCATGGGAATATAACAATGAAAAAGAAAAATAGTCTTATATAAAGAACAAACTGATGGTTACCAGAAGGGAAGTAGGTGGAGAGATAGGTTAAACAGGTGATGGAGATTAAGAAGTGCACTTCTTGTGATGAGTACTAGGTGTTGTATGGAAATACTGAATTACTATATTGTATACCTGAAACTATTATCACACTGTATGCTCACTAACAGGAATTTGAACAAAATTTTTTTTAAAAAAGTTTATCGGAGGCCAATTCCTAGAGCACGGCAGACAGCAGATTGAAACACAATCCAAGTCTTCTGGTGAAAATGTCTATTTACTTAGACTGAAACTTCAGCCTCAGAGACAGGTTTCAGATTTCCCACATATCAAGAGACTAAGGGGTAATTCCTAAGGAATGATACAGGGAAACATCATCCTTATATACCATCTTGGCTTCACTACACCTCAACAAACTCCCAAGTAATGAGCTTATACATTATTCTGGAGCCCTGATTTTGCAACTGTCACCCAGGAAATAACCTCCAGATATCCTGGTCTAGATTCAAGAAGAGATTACAACTGCAGCCTCACAAGACTATATATATTTGCATACCTTAAAAACTGCTGCCGAGTATCTAATTTGCAGTCAGCCTGAAAGAAGGTGCTATATGAGGTTCCTCCCCTTGGAAAAATGAAAGGTCTTGGCATGCCATCAACAATAGGGTCGTATCAAGAATTAATCAGATAGGTAGAGATGATCACAAATGTTCAAGAGACAATCAAGAGCTAGGACAGGGTGGAATGAGAAGTGTTATCACTTACACAAGGCTACCCATTCAAGACTAAGAAAGGTAGTTACTTCACCAAATGACAGAAACAAACACAGAGGGCCACCTGGGTGGCTGTGGTTGAGCATCTGCCTTTGGCTCAGGTTGTGATCCCAGGGTCCTGGGATGAAGTCCCACATCGGGCTCCCCACGGGGACCCTGCATCTACCTCTGCCTCTGTCTCTTCCTCTCTCTGTGTGTCTCTCATAAATAAATAAATAAAATCTTAAAAAACAAACACAGAGAGTCAAGCAAACTGAGGAAACAGAAAAATAACCCAAAGAACAAGATAAAAATCTCAGAAAAAAGACCTTAATAATTTGATGGTAAATAATCTAAATAATAAGGAAATGAAAAAAGATGTTCATAAATATTCTCACTGACTCGAAGAGATGATGAACACAATGAGAACTTCAACAAAGAGAGAGAATATTTGAGAAAATACAAAACAAAAGTCACAGAGCATAAGAATAAGTGACCTAAAAATATGAGGGGTTCAACAACACACTAGGTAAACCAAAGTATGAATTAGCAAACTAGAAGGAAAAGTAACAAAAGTCACTCAGCCTGAGCAGTAAAGAGGAAAATAAATTTTTAAAACTGAACATAATTTAAGGAGCTTGTAAGACAGTAACATGGTAATAAGCAGAAAAATATCCACAGTATAGGGGTACCAGAAAAAAGAAGAAAGTGGCAGAAAACTTATTTTAAGAAATAATGACTGGGAATTTCCCGAACTTAAGGGTAAAAAAAAAAAAAAAATAGACATCCACCTCCAGGAAGCCCAAAAGTTCAAAATATGATGAACCAAAAAAGATTCACAACAAGACACATAATTAAAGTGTAACAAAATAAAGATAGGGAATTTTAAAGGTATCAAGAGAAAAACAAATTGTTCATATAAAGAAAAGCCCGTAAAGCTGTAACCATATTTCTCATTAGAAACTTTACATGCCAGAATAAATGGAATAATATATTCAAAGTTCTGAAAGGAAAAGACTTCCAACCAAAGATACTATACACAGCAAGGTTGTCATTCAGAACTGAATGAGAGAGAGTTTTCTACACGAGCAAAAGCTGAAAGAGTTCATCACAACTACTACACTGGCCTTATAAAAATAGCTATAGGCTCGGAGCACCTGGGTGGCTCAGTAGTTGATCATCCACCTTCGGCACAGGTCGTGATCCTGGGGTCCTGGAGTCCCACATTGGGCTCCCATTTGGGAGCCTGCTTCTCTCTCTGCCTATGTCTCTGCCTCTCTCTCTCTGTGTCTCTCATGAATAAATAAATACAATATTTTAAAAAATAGTTATAGGCTCTTCTTTATGATGAAAAGAAATGGTACTAAGTAATAATAAGATAAAATACAAAAATAAAAATCTCACTAGAAAGGACTAATATATGGTAAAGGTAGTGAATTAGTAATTTATAAAGCTACTAAGATATATGTAGTAAATTAATAGAAAGTAAAATATTTAGTTAAGAGACAGATAAAGTAAAGAGAGGTAAAAAGTAACTACAAAAACAAGGTAGAGGAGAAGTAAAATTAGTTAAGAGATAGATAAAGTAAAAAGAGGTAAAAAGTAACTACAAAAACAAGGTAGAGGAGAAGTAAAATTAGTTAAGAGATAGATAAAGTAAAAAGAGGTAAAAAGTAACTACAAAAACAAGGTAGAGGAGAAGTAAAATTATACACTTTTGGAATGTGTTCAAATTTAAGTTGCTATCAACTGAAAATAGACAATTATATACATAGGATTACATATATGAATCTCACAGTAATGACAGACCAAAAGCCTATAGTAAATACACAAAAGAAAATGAGGAAAGAATCTAAATATCACTATAAAGAAAGTCATCAAGACACAAGAGAAGAGAAAAAAGAGAAGAATAAAGTAACAGAAAGGACCTACCAAACATCCAGAAAACAGTTAACAAAATGACAATAAGCACACACCAATCAATAATTACTTCAAATGCAAATGGACTACATTCTCCAAACAAAAGACACAAAATGGCTAAATAGATTTTTTTTAAATCCTCATCTATAAACTGCCCACGAAAGATTTACTTAGGAATAAATTCACACATAGGCTAGAAAGTAAATTAATGGAAAAAGATATCCCAAACAAAGGAAAACAAAAGTAAAGTTGGTGTAACTATACTCCTATCACACAAAACAAACTTTAAATCAAAGAATTTAATAAAAGAGCAGTAATACATAATGATACAGGGATCAATCAAGGTGATATAACATTTATAAACATATACTCACCAAACATAGAAACACCAAAATATATGAAGCATATATTAACAGACCTAACCTGAGAAATTAACAGCAACACAATTAATAGTAGGAAATTTTAACACTCCAATTACATCAAAGTATAGATCATCCAGACAGAAAATCAATAAGAAACCATCACCCATAAACAATACATCAGACTAGATGGATGTAATAGATATATACAAAATATTTATCCAAAAGCATCAGAATACACATTCTTCAAAAGTGCATGGGAAATGCTTTATATACAAAATATTTATCCAAAAGCATCAGAATACACATTCTTCAAAAGTGCATGGGAAATGCTTTTTAAGACAGCTCATAGGTTAAGCCTCAAAAAGAAGTCTCAATGAGTTCAAAAAGTTTGAAATCATATTAAGCATCTTTTCTGACCATAATGGTATGAAACTAAAATTATAAGAAGAAAACTTGGGGGCAGGAGGGGACCATGACACTACAAGTGGAGTTAACATAGCATTTTACCAAACAACTACTAGGTAATTTTTAAAAACAAAAAAGAAATGAAAAAACACCTAGAGACAAATGAATACGGAAATATGACATACCAAAATTTATGGGATGGAACAAAATCAGTTCAGTTTGCCTCTAAGCAAATTCGTAACAATGGAGTCCTATCACAAAAAAGAGAAATCGTAAATAAACAATTTAACTTTACACCTGAAATAACTAGAAAAAGAACAAAACAAATACAAACTTAGTAGAAGGAATGAAATAATAAAAATCAGAGTGTCAATGAAATAAAGACTACAAAAACAACAGAAAAGATAAATAAAACTAAGAGCTGATTCATTGGAAAGATAATCAAAACTGAAAAAGCTTTAGCTAGACTCACCAATGTAAAGTCATAAATGAGGGAAGGTACAAGTCATACCACAGAAACAAGACAAAGACGTCCGTTCTCCCTAACTTTATTTCAACATAGTATTGTAGTTAAAGCCACAGAAATTAAGTAAGAAAATGAAATAAGACACATTGAAATTGAAAAGGAATACATAAAACTGTCACTATTTTCAGATGACACAAAAATATATATATAAAACCCTCCACCAAAAAAACTGTTGGAAGTAAAAAGCAAGCTGAGTAAAGTTGTAGAATACAATATTACTAAACAAATTATATATATTTCAAGTTTTTATTTCAACTCCACTTAGGTAACATACAGTGTAATATTAGCTTAAGGTGTAGAATGTATGATTCCTCATGTACGTACGACAACAGGTGCTCTTTACAAGTGCCCTCCTTAAAACTCACCACCTGTGTAACCCATCACCTGGCCCATATCACTCTAGTAACCATCAGATTTTTCTCTATAGTTAAATCTTATACTGTGCCTCTTTTCCCCATGTACATTCATTTGATTTCTTAACTTCCACATATGAGGGATGCCTAGGTGGCTCAGTGATCGAGTGTCTGTCTTTGGCTCAGGATGTGATCCTGGAGTCCCAGGATGGAGTCCCACATTGGGCTCCCTGCATAGAGCCTGCTTCTCCTCCCTCTGCCTAGGTCTGCCTCTCTCTGTGTCTCTCATGAATAAATAAAATCTTTTTAAAAATTAAATTCCACATGAGTAAAATCATATGCTATTGTCTTCCTCTAATTTATTTCACTTAGCATAATACTCTCTACCTACATTCACTTCTTGCAAATGACAAAATTTCATTCTCTTTTATGGCTGAGAAATATTCCATTGTATTTAAATACCACATCTTCTTGATCCATTCATTAGACGATGTACATTTGGGCTCTCTCCATGAGTTGGTTATTAATGAGAATGCTGCTATGAACATCAGGGTGCATGAATCCCTTCAAATCAGTATCTTTGATTCCTTTTGGTAAAATAACTAGTTGTGCAATTGTAGGATTGTAGACACCTTCTGAAATACCTCCATACTGTTTTCCTCAATGGCTACACCAGTTAGCATTCCCACCAACAGCGTAACATTTCCCTGTATGCTCAGCAATACCTGCTCCTCTGTGGTTAATTTTAGTCTTTCTGAACAATATGAGGTGATATCTCATTGCAGTTTTGATTTGCATTTCACTGACGATGAGTAATGTTAAGCATCTTTTCATGTGTCTGTTAGTTATCTGTATGTTTTCTTTAGAAAGATATCTATTTGTGTCTTCTCCATTTCTGCTAACTGGGTTATTTGTTTTGGGGAGTTGAGTTTTACAAGTTCTTTATAGATTTTGGATACTAACCCATAGATAACTCATTTGCAAACATCTTCTCCCATTCCAAAGGCTGCCTTTTAGGTTTGTTGATTGTTTCCTTCACTATGCAGCAGCTTTATATCTTGGTGAAGTCACAATAATTTATTTTGGCTTTTGTTTCCCTTGCATCAGAGAAATACGTAGTAAGAAGTTCCTACAGCAAATGTAAAAGAGGTTACTGCCTGTGTTCTCCTCTAGAGAGAGATTCTTTCCTGCTTTGACAACTACTGATTGACCATCTAGTGTGGGCTAAATTTCTGAGTTTTCTATTCTGTTCAATTGATATGTCTGTCTTGATCACTAGCTTTGTAATATGACATGAAGTCTGAATTGTGATGCCCACATTGCTTCTCTTTTCAAATTTGCTTTGACTATTTAGGGTCTTTTGTGGTTCCATATGTTTTTTTAGGATTCCTTGTTCTAACTCTATTTAAAATGCTGGTTGAGGGATCCCTGGGTGGCGCAGCGGTTTAGCGCCTGCCTTTGGCCCAGGGCGCGATCCTGGAGGCCCGGGATCGAATCCCATGTTGGGCTCCCGGTGCATGGAGCCTGCTTCTCCCTCTGCCTCTCTCTCTCACTGTGTGCCTATCATAAAAAAAATTTAAAAAAAAAGAAAAATTAAAAAAAAATAAAATGCTGGTTGATAGGAATTGCATTGAATGTGTAGATTGCTTTGGGTAGCATAGACATTTTAACAATATTTTTGTTCTTCCAATCCATGAGGATCAAATGATTTTCCATTTCTTTGTATCACCTTCAGTTCTTACATCATTTTTTTTATAGTTTTCAGAGTACAGATCTTCTACAAATTAGGTTAGGTTTAGTCCTAGTATCTTATGGGTTTTTGGTGCAATTGTAAATAGGATCGATTACTTGATTTTTCTTTCTACTACTTCATTATTAGCATATACACGTGCAACAGCTTTTGTTTTTTTTTTAAGATTTTATTTATTTACTCATGAGAGACACAAAGAGAGAGAGAGAAAGGCAGAGACACAGGCAGAGGAAGAAGCAGGCTCCATGCAGGAAGCTTGATGCAGGACTCAATTCCAGGACTCCAGGATCACACCCAGGGCTGAAGATGGTGCTAAACCACTGAGCCACCCAGGCTGCCCAGCTTTTGATATCTTGATTAGGTATCCTGCACTTTGTCAAATTCAAGTATCAATTCTACTATTTTTTTGGTATATGGAGTCTTTGGAGTTTTCTAGATAGAGTATTACATCATCTGAGAATAGTGAAAGTTTTATTTCTTCCTTGATGATCTGAATGATTTTTATTTCTTTTTGTAGTCTGATTGCTGAGGACAGGACTTTCAGCGCCATGTTAAATAAAAATGGTGAAAGTGGACATTCCTGTCTTATTCCGGAGTGCAGAAGAAAAGCTTAGTTTTTCCCCACTGAAGATGATATTAGCTGTGAGTTCTTCATAAATGTCTTTTATGATACAGAAGTACGTCTCCTCTATCCCTAGATTGTTCAGGGTTTTTATACTAAATGGGGCTTGTACTTTCCCAAATGCTTTTTTTTTCTTTCTTTCTTTTTTTTTTTTTTTTTTTTTGCATCTCTTGAGAGGTCATATGGTTCTTATCATTTCTTTTATTATCGTGGTGTATCACAGTGATTGATTTGTGAATATTGAACCACCCTGGCAGCCCAGGAATAATTCCCACTTGATTGTGGTGAAAGACTTTTTAATGTACTATTGGATTCAATTTCCTAGTATTTTCTTGAGCATTTTTGCATCCATGTTCATCAGGGATATTGGCCTATAGCTCTCCTTCTTAGTTGAGCTTTAGTTTTCTGAATCAGAGTAATGCTGGTCTCATAGAATGAATTTGCAAGTTTTCCTTTCATTTCTGTATCTTGAAATAGTTTAAGAATATTAGTTATTAACTCGTTTTTAAACATTTGGTAAAATGACCCCTGGGAAACCATCTGGCCCTGAACTTTTGTTTATTGGGAGATTTCTGATTACTGATACAATTTCTTTGCTGATTACCAGTCTGTTCAAGTTTTCTATTTTTTCCTTTTCCAGACTGTCCAATTTGTTGGCATATAATTTTTCATAATATTTCCATAAATTTTTTGTATTTTGGGTGGTATTTGTTGTGATCTCCTCATTCTCATTTGTGATTTTATTTGTGTCCCTTCTCTTTTTCTTTTAGAGAAGTCTGGCTAGGATTTATGAATTTAATTAATTTTTTTCAAGGAACTATTGCCTGGTTTCATTTATCTGTTCTTTTGGGTTTATTTTCTATATCATTTCTTTCTGTTCTAATCTTCTTTAATTCCTTTCTTGTGCTGGTTTTAGGCTTCATTTGTTTTCTTTTTCTGACTTCTTTAGAAGGAAGTAGCATGTTGTTTAACTTAAATGTATTTGTGGCCTTTCCAAATTTCTTCTTGTGTTTTACATCATGTTTCATAGCATTGTGGTAAGAAAACAGGCATGATGTAATCTCAGTATTTTTATACTTATTGATGCCTGATTTCTGACCTAGTATGTGATTAGTTCTGGAGAATGATCCATATGCATTTATAAAGAATGTATATTCTTCTGCTCTAGGATGAAATATTCTCAATTTATCTATGAAGTCCATCTGGTCCAGCGTCAGTCAAAGCCAGTTTCCTTGTTAATTTTCTGCTTAGATGATCTGCCCATTGATGTGAG
The DNA here is from genome assembly GCF_018345385.1 of Vulpes lagopus. Taxonomy (NCBI): domain Eukaryota; kingdom Metazoa; phylum Chordata; class Mammalia; order Carnivora; family Canidae; genus Vulpes; species Vulpes lagopus. Next base: position 52,673,637 of record NC_054846.1, read on the forward strand.
TGGGGTGTTAACGTCTCCTATTATTATTATATTTTTATCAATGAGTTCCTTTATATTTGTTATTAATTGTTTAATATATTTGGGTGCTCCCAACTCAGGGGCAAAAAATATTCACAATTGTGAGATCTTCCTGTTAGATAGTCCTTTTATTATGATATAGTGCCCTTGTTCATCTCTTGCTACAGTCTCTGACTTAAAATCTAGTTTATTGGGGCACCTGGGTGACTCAGTTAAGCATCTGACTCTTGATTTCAGCTCAGGTCATGATCTCAGGATCATGGGATCAACCACCACATTGGGCTACACACTCAGTGTGAAGTATGCTTAACCCTCTCCCTCTGCTCCTCCCCAGACTCATGCCTGCTCTTTCTCCTTCAAATAAATAAAATCTTTAAAATACAAAATAAACCAATAAAATCTAGCCTGTCTGCTATAAGCATTGTTACTCCAGCTTTCTTTTGACATCCATTTGCATCATAGATGTTTCTCCATTCCCTCACTTTCAATCTGTAAATATCTTTAGGTCTGAAATGAGTCTCTTATATGCAGAATATAGATGAGTCTTGGTAATTTTAATCCATTCTGATGCCCTAGGTCTTTTGATTGGAGCATTTAGTCCATTTGATTCAGAGTAATTATTGATAGATATATATAAGTATTCAGTGCCATTTTATAACTTTTTTTTGTTTTGTCATTGTTTCTGGAGGTATTCTCTGTTCCTTTTTACTCTTTGTAACTTTTAGTCTTTCCTTCCCCCTTAAAGAGTCCCCTTTAATATTTCTTGCAGGGTTGGTTTAGTGCTCACAAACTCTTAGTTTTTGTTGGGAAACTCTATATCTTTCCTCATATTCTGAATGATAGTCTTGCTGGATAGACTACTCTTGCTGCAGATTTTGCCCATTCACCACATTGAATATATCATGCCATTCTCTTCTGGTTTGCCAAGTTTCTGTGGAAAGATCTACTGCTAACCTGTGTCTTCTTCACTTGTAACTTAGGGACTTCTTTTGTTGTGCTGCTTTTAGGATTTTTTTCCTTAATCACTGTATTTTACAAACTAACTACAATATGTCTTAGTTTTCACTTGCTTTTGTTGATTTTGATGAGAATTTTCTGTGCCTCCTGGATGTGATTTCCTTCCTGAGATTAAGGAAATCTCAACTATAATTTCTTCAAATAACCCTTCTCCCTCCTTTTCTCTCTCTCTTCTTCTACTGAGACTCCTATGATATGACTAGTATTATGTTTGATGGAATCATTGAGTTCCCTAAGTGTACATTTGTGATCCATCATTCTACCTTCTCTCCTTTGTTCAGCTTCATTATTTTCCATAATTCTATTTTTTTAAGTTTTTAAAATTTATTCATGAGAGACACAGAGAGAGAGGCAGAGACATAGGAAGAGGGAGAAGTAGGCTCCCTGTGTGGAGCCCAATGTGGGACTAAATCCTAGTACCCTGGGATCATGTCCTGTGCCTAAGGCAGATTTTCAATTACTGAACCACCCAGGCATCCCCATAATCCTATCTTTTATCACTTATTTTTTCCTCTATTCTTCCATCTTGTGGTCAATATATCCAGTACATTCCAAATCTCACTTATTACATTTTTCATTTCTCCTAATTTTTTAGCTGTTTTATCTCTGCAGTAATGGTCTCCATGAAGTCATCTATGCTTTTCTCAAGCCCAGAGTATCCTTATGATTGTTGCTTTAAATTCCACATCAGGCTAATTACTTAATCTGTTTTGATGAGATCTCTGGTCACGACCTTTCTTTGTTCTTTCTTTTGGAGTGTATTCCTTAGTCTTGGCATTTTGTCTAGGTTTCTGTCTTCTGTGTATTAGACAACCCTGTTATGTTTTTGCTCCTGAGAGTAATTGTTTTATGAAGAACACATCATATAACGTCCAGGGCTTGACAGTTCAGGAAGTGTCTCTGATACATGCTGTGTACACTCTGCTGCTGTGTTTTGGCTACTCTATCCCACAGATCTGTTCTTGCCTGCAGTGGGCAGCATTTGGACCTTAGCCAGAATGCGGTGAGTTTTAACTAGGTATGTTCTGGTCTGCTTGTTTCAAGAGATCTGATGCTATTCCCACTAGAACTGAAGCTTTGCAGAACTCTATGGTCAGTAGATATGGTGTAGGGGGTAGGGTTTGTGCTAGTCATCTAAGAGCAGGGCCTGCTGTGATGGTCATTAAGCACTCTTGCCAAGAAAAACAGTACCACCAGAGTGCATGGGGGTAATTAGGTTATGCAGCCAGTGTTAACACTGTGCTATTTACTGAGGTTGGTTTATGTCAAGGGGTAGGGGAGGGAAAAGGCACCAGCCAGTTCCTTTGTCCCTAGAAAGGAATCACCATGCTTGCTGTTCTTGGGGAAGCTCCCCCAGAAGAGTAAATAATTTCCTCTCATGAATCCTAGGCATTTTTCAAATTGCTGTTTTTATACTATCTCCAAGTTATTTGCTGGCCTGCAGCAGTGTAAGTACACTTTGGGCTCTATCTGAGCCAAACCAGCTGACTTTTAAAACTCCATCCATTAGGGGCCTGGTGTGGTAGAAATCTGTGTTGGTCTTCAGGGAAAGGGTCTCTCTGCCCTGGAACTTATTCAGGTTTGACCTAGAAAAGTAGTTGTGCCAGAGTGCAGGAGTAACGGGATTTGGAGCAAAGCAGGCTAAACAGTCAGTGTCCAGGTTGGCTGACCTCAGCAGGTGTCTCTGCAACTATGCTGAGGGGTAAAGGAGTGAAATGGCACCCATCAGCTCTTTTGTCTCCAGCTCTCACAGATGGAGAGGCAATGGCAATGCCACCTCTCAAAGATGTACTCCAAGAAGAGCAAAGAGTCTCTCCTCCTGCTCTTTAGAAGATTCTCAGACTGGGCCATATGCCCTGGGGTTGCTTGCCACCTTCTCTCCAGAAGTAGGGAAGTGCCCTCAAGTCTCTATCTCTGGCAAACCCATGGACCTCTAAAACTCCAATCTTTAAGCCCTACTGACTGCAAAAATACAAAAATCATCCCATCTTGTTTTCCTAGCCAATGAATTTGGGGAAATGTTCTCCTTGTGTATCCTGTGTTCTCCTGTATCCCTGTGTTCTCCAACCTCTTTTTCATCTTTCTCCAACACCAGGGCTCCCTCCCCTCTACAGCAACCTTGCTCCATTTCTCCCCAAACCATTTCTCCACACTTCCTATCTTCCTCAATGCTCTTCTCTCCCTCTATTTATGCAATGTGTTATATAAGTCCTCAGGTAGATTTGAGTATTCAGAATGATTTGATAACTATCTAGTTATGCTTGAGAGATAAAGCGAGCCTAGTTGTCCTCCTACTATTCTTCCATCTTAGCTCTCCCTACCTAAAGATACATTGTTTTTATACAGTAATAATGATCTATCTATAAGAAAAATTGTTTTTAAATCCTATTTTTTATTACATCAAAAGGAATAAAATAACTGGGAATAAATTTAGCCAAGAAAGTAAAAGACCACTCTGAAAATTTTAAGATATTGTTGAAAGAAATTTAGGAAGACATAAAAAATGGAAAAATAGTCCATATTCATGGATAGGATGAATTAATATTATTAAAATATTGATAATACCCAAAGCATCTACAAGTTCAATGTGATCCTCATCAAAATTCCAGTGACAGATTTTATAAAGGTAGAACAAATATTTCTGAAATTTATATGAAAACACAAAACACCCCCGAATAGCCAAGTATTAAAAAGAACAAACCTAGATGTGTCAGGATCCCTGATGTAAAACTATACTACAAAGCTCCAGTAATCAAAATGCTATGATATTTCCATAAAAACAGACACCTAAATCAGTAGAACATAAAAGAAAGCCCAGAAATAAGCCCACATATATATGTTCAATTAGTTTATGACTAAGGAGGTGGGATTATACAATGGAGGAAGGACAGTCTCTTCAATAAATAGTGCTGGGAAAACTGTACAACTATATGGAAAAGAATAAAACCAGAACATAATATGATACCATTTGCAAAAAATAACTCAAAATGGAATAAGTACTTTAAGACTAACACCATAAAACTCCTAGGAGAAAACATTGTTAGTAAGTTCCTTGACATTGGTCTTAATGTTTTTTTTTTTTTCTTAGATCTCACTCCAAAGACAAGGGAAACAAAAGCAAAAATAATCAAGTGGAACTATGTCAAACTGCAAAGTTTCTGCACAACTAAGGAAACATCAACAAAATGAAAAGGTACTGAATGAAAGAAGGTATTTGTAAATCATATATCTGCTAAAGGGATAATATCCCAAATATATAAAGAACTCATCAAACCAATAACAAAAAAATCTGATCAGAAATTGGTCAGGGATCTAAATACACACTTCTTCAGAATATACAGATAGTCAACAGGCACATGAGAAGTTGCTTATCACCAGTAATCATCACAGAAGAGCAAATCAAAACCATAATAAGGTATCACCTCACACCCATCAGAATGGCTACAAGCTATCAACAAAAAGACAAGAAATAACAAATGTTGGTGAGGATGTTAAGGAAAGGGAACCCTCATACACTCTTCCTGGTAATATCAATTTGTGCAGCCACTATTGAAAACAAGATTGAAAGTTCCTCAAAGAATAAAAATACAATTATCATATGATCCAGCATTTCCACTATCAGATATCTATCAAAAGAAAATGAAATCACAAAATTGAAAAGATACATATACCCCTATGTTCACTGCAGGATTATTTAAGATAGCCAAGATATGGAAAGAAATTAAGATGGCAGAAGAGTAAGGGGACACCGTACTTTGTCCTGTCCCTCAAATACAACTAAATAATTATCAAACCATCTGAACACCCAAAAAAAAATAATGCGAGGTCTAAGAAAACAAATACTGCAAGTCTACAAGAAGAAAAGCAACCACCTTATGGGAAGGTAGGAGGTGCAGAGACTTGAATCTAGTGTGATATACATGTGGATACAGCAGCAGGGAAGGAGCCTACTTAAGGAGGCTACTGCAAAGTATTATAAGCAGCCAAGCACAAAATTAGAAATTTTTGAAATCTGCTAGAGTGGGAGACATGCCTGGCTTAAAAATACTCAGATGGTGACGCAGGACAGAATCCCAAATGTGACACCATGATGTGAGGATCCCCTGGGTCACCAAAAAAATGGGTGGTGCAAAACTGCTGCACTGTTACTAGGCATAGGAGCTGAGAACAGCAAGTATAGGTGCCTGCTTTCTGCTCTGTGTTGCCATAAACTGCGAACTCCTTGTGTATGATCATGCAACCACTTTCTTGGGAAAGATCCAACAGAAATCAAGGATACAGAAATCCAAAAAAAAAAAATAGCAGAACAGATCAATGAAAATAGGAGCTCGTTCTTTGAAAGAATTAACAAGATAGATAAATCATAAGTCAGACTTACCAAAAAGAAAAGAGAAAGAACCCAAATAAATAAAATCATGAATAAAAAAGGAGAGAGCAAAACCAACACTGAAGAAATACAAAAAATATGTATACAGAATATTATTAGCAACTATATGCCAACAAATTGAGCAATCTGGAAGAAATGTATTGATTTCTACAAACATATAAACTACCAAAACAGAAACAGGTAGAAATACAGTATCTGAACAGATCCATACCCAACAAAGAAATTGAATCAATAATCAAAAATCTCCCAACAAGCAAGAGTTCAGGACTGGATGGCTTCTCAAGGGAATTTTACCAGATATTTAAAGAAAAGTTAATATCTATTCTCAAAATGTTCCAAAAAAAGAAACTGAGTGAAAACTTCCAAACTCCTTGTCCAAGGCCAGCATTACCTTCATCTCAAAACCAAAGAACTTACTGAAGAGAATTACAGACCAATATCCCTGCTGTACATGGATGCAAAAAATTCTCAAAAAGATAATAGCAAATCAAATCCACCAGTACATTAAATGAACTATTCACTATGATCAAGTGGGATTTTTCCCCTGGGCTAGAGGGGTGGTTCCATATTTGCAAATCACTGTGCTACACAACCCTAATTAATGAAAGGATAGGAACCATATGATCCTCTCAATAGATGTAATGTAGAAAAAGCATTTGACAAAATATAGCATCTTTGCTGGATAGAAACCCTCCACAATGTAGGTGAAAGACCCACAGCTAATCTCATCCTCAATGGGGAAAAACTGTGAGCTTTTCTCTAAGGTCAAGAACATGACAGGGATGTCATTCTCAACTGTTGTTCAACAAGTCCTAGCCTCAGGAATCAAACAAGAAGAATTAAAAGACATCCAAATCAGCAAAGAAAAAATCAATCTTTCACTCTTCACAGATGATATGATACTCCATGTAGAAAACTCAAAAGACTACACAAAAAAATTGCTATAACTGATAAAGGAATTCAATAAAGTTGCAGATATAAAATCAACACAACAAAGTCTGTTGCATTCCTATAACTAACAATGAAGCAGTAGAAAGAGAAATCAAGGAATTGATCTCGTTTACAATTCCACCAAAACCATAAGAAACCTAGGAATAAACTTAACCAAAGAGGTAAAAGATCTGTACTCTGTAAATTAACTTTACAAAAGAAATTGAGGAAGCCACAAAGATATGTAAAAACATTCCAAGTGATAAATTAGAGGAATAAATATTGTTAAAATGTCTATGCTACCCAAAGCAATCTACACATTCAGTGCAATCCCCATCAAAATATCACCAGCATTTCTCACAGAGCTGGAACAACAATTCTAAAATTTGTACAGAACTAGACAAAACTCCAAATAGCCAAAGTAATGTTGAAAAAGAAAACCAAAGCTGGAGGCATCACAATTCCAGATTTCAAACTGTATTATAAACCTGCGACCATCAAGACAGTGTAGGGTTGGCACAAAGATAGACACATAGATCAACGGAACAGAACAAAGAACCCAGAAATGAACCCTGAACTGTATGGTCAACTAATCTTCATCAAAGCAGGAAAGAACATCCAATGGAAAAAAAGACAGTCTCTAAAACAAATGGTGTTGGGAAAACTGGTGAGCCACATACAGAAAAATGAAACTGCACCACTTTCTTACACCATACACAAAAATGAATTCAGGGATCCCTGGGTGGCGCAGCGGTTTGGCGCCTGCCTTTGGCCCAGGGCGCGATCCTGGAGACCCGGGATCGAATCCCACGTCGGGCTCCCGGTGCATGGAGCCTGCTTCTCCCTCTGCCTGTGTCTCTGCCTCTCTCTCTATCTCTCTGTGACTATCATAAATAAATAAAAATTAAAAAAAAAAAATGAATTCAAAATGAGTAAGAGACCTCAATGTGAGACAGTAATCCATCAAAATTCTAAAGGAGAACACATGCAGCAACATCTTTGACCTCAGCAGCAGCAGTTTCTTACTAGCACATTTTCAAAGGCAAGGGAAACAAAAGCAAAAAATACTATCGGGACTTCATCAGGATGAAAAGGTTTTGCACATCAAACAAAACAATAAACAAACTAAAAGGCAATCTACAGAATGGGAGAAGATATTCACAAATGACCTATCAAATAAAGGGCTAATATCCAAATAAAGAACTTGGTAAATTCAACACCCAAAAAACAAACAATCCAGTCAAGAAATTGGTAGAAGACATGAACAGACCTTTCTCCAAAGAAGATATACAAATGGCTAACAGACACATGAAAAAATGCTCACTATCACCCACCACCACAGAAATAAAAGTCAAAACTATGGTGAGATACCACCTCACACTGGTCAGAATGGCTAAAATTAACAACTCAGGAAAAAACAGATGTTGGGGATGCAGAGAAAGGGGAACCCTCTTAAACTGTTGGTGGGAATGCAGACAGATACAGACACTATGGAAAACAGTAGGAATGTTCCTCAGAAAGCTAAAAATTGAACTACTCTATGACCCAGCAATTGCATAGTAGGTATTCACCCAAAGGATACAAACATGGTGATTTGAAGGAGCACATGCACCCCACTATTTATAGCAGCAATGTCCACAATAGCCAAACTATGGAAGGAGCCCAGATGTCCATTGAGAGATGGATAAAAAAGATGTGATATATTTATACAATGAAATATTACTCAGCTATCAAAAAGGAATTATTGGGACTTAATCAAGATAAAAAGCTGCACAGCAAAAGAAACAGTCCACAAAACTAAAAGACAACCTACAGAATGGGAGAAGATATTTGCAAATGATGTATCAGATAAAGGGCTAGTATCCAAGATCTATAAAGAACTTATTCAACTCAACAAGCAAAGAAACAAACAATCCAATCGTGAAATAGGCCAAAGACATGAACAGAAATTTCACCAAAGAAAACATACACATGCCCAACAAGCACAGGAGACAATGCTCCACATCACTGGCCATCAGAGAAATACAAATCAAAACCACAATGAGATACCACCTCACACCAGTGAGAATGGGGAAAATTAACAAGGCAGGAAACAACAAATGTTGGAGACAATGTGGAGAAAGGGGAACCCTCCTGCACTGTCGCTGGGAATGTGAACTGGTGCAGCCACTCTGGAAAACTGTGTGGAGGTTCCTCAAAGAGTTAAAAATAGAACTGCCCTATGACCCAGCAGTTGCACTACTGGGGATTTACCCCAAAGATACAGATGCAGTGAAACGCCGGGACACCTGCACCCCGATGTTTCTAGCAGCAATGTCCACAATAGCCAAACTGTGGAAGGAGCTTCGGTGTCCATCGAAAGATGAATGGATAAAGAAGATGTGGTCTATGTATACAGTGGAATATTACTCAGCCATTAGAAACGACAAATACCCACCATTTGCTTGAACGTGGATGGAACTGGAAGATATTATGCTGAGTGAAGTAAATTGGAGAAGGACAAACATTATATGGTCTCATTCATTTGGGGAATATAAAAAATAGTGAAAGGGGATAAAGGGAAAAGGAGAGAAAATAAGTGAAAATATCAGTGAGGGTGACAAAACATGAGAGACACCTAACTCTGGGAAATGAACAAGGGGTAGTGGAAAGGGAGGTGGGCGGGGGGTTGGGGTAACTGGGTGATGGGCACTGAGGGGGGCACTTGGCGGGATGAGCATTAGGTGTTATGCTACATGTTGGCAAATTGAACTCCAATAATAAAAAAAAAAGGATGAAATCTTGCCATTTGCCATGACATGGATAGACCCAGAGTGTATTATGCTAAGCAAAATACGTCATTCAGAGAAAGTCAAATACCAGATGATTTCACTCAATGTGAAATTTGAGAAGAAAAACAGATGAATACAGAAGAAGGAAGAAGGGAATTAAATAAGATAAAAAAAGAGAAGGAGGCTAATCATAAGAGATCTTTAACTATAGGGAACAAACTAAGGGTTTCTGGAGGGAAAGTGGATGGGGAATGGGGTAATTGGGTAATGGGCATTAAGGAGGATACTTGATGTAATGAGCACTGGTGTTATATGCAACTGATGAATCACTAAATTATACCCCTGAAACTAATATACTACATGTTAACTAAATTGAATTTAAATAAAATAATAATAATAATAATTAAAAATCACCAAGATATGAAAACAACCTAAATGTCCACTGATGGATGAATGACATATTTTTTTATCCATTCATCCATCAATAGACAATATATACATATATGTACACATACACACAATAGAATACTATTCAGCCACAAAAAAAGATCATTCTTGCTATCTTCAACAACCTGGATGAACCTTGATGGTATCATTATGCCAAGTGAAATAAGTCATGTGTAGAAATATAAATACCTCATGATTTCACTTATACATAGAAGCTACAAACCAAACCAAACCAAACCCAGACTCATTAATAGAGTAAAAAGATTTTTTTTAAAGTTTTTTTTTTTAATTTTTATTTATTTATGATAGTCACAGAGAGAGAGAGAGAGAGAGAGAGAGAGGCAGAGGCATAGGCAGAGGGAGAAGCAGGCTCCATGCACCGGGAGCCCGACGTGGGATTCGATCCCGGGTCTCCAGGATCGCGCCCTGGGCCAAAGGCAGGCGCTAAACCGCTGCGCCACCCAGGGATCCCGAGTAAAAAGATTTTTGATTGATGTGAGGGAGGATGAAATTGGTGAAAAGAATCAAGAAGTACAAACTTCCAGTTACAAAATAAATAAGCCATAGGGATATAATTTACAGCATGCGGATTAAGTTAATAATATCATATTAGCTTTGTATGATGACAGATGGTAACTAGATACAGTGTGATCATTTCTCAAAGGACACAAATGTCAAATTACTATTTTGTACACCTGAAACTAATATTTTATGTTAATCATCCCCCCCCCCAAAAAAAGATAAAGTCAATTACGTTGAAGGACTTGAAGGATTATACCAGATTCTGTATTCCATACCTTCTGTTTTGTTGTTGTTTTTTTTGTTATACCTTCTTAATAACAGTAGGTAATACGCTGATAATTATGTACTATGCATTGTGCCAGGCACTTTGGTTTTTACACACATTCTGTCTTTAAATCTCACAGTATCTTTAAAAAGTTTTTATTTCCATTTAAATACACCTAGATGATTTCTCACCAATTTCATTGCCCCAATCTAATTTAAGCCATCATCATCTCTAACATGGACTACTGCAATGGCCTCCTAACAAATCTCCCTCTTTCTATACTTGCCTTTCTTTAGGCACTTCTCCTGTGAATGGTTCAAAATATAAGATCACTTATATTACTTCATTCCCTCAAAACTTCCATTAGTCCTCCATTTATTTCAAAGTAAAAGTCAATACTCTTACTAACCTACCCAACAACTATATGATCTGCCACTCCACCTTTACCTCTACCTCTCTGAACTCATTTCCTACTATAAACTCCCTCTTACTCTCTCTGATCCAGCCACACTGGCCTGCTTACTGATCCTTGAACTATCTAGGCACAGTCACACCTCTGAGACTTTCATCTAATGCTTCCCTTTGCTTCTCCCAAATTGTTTAGGACTAACCCCATCTATTCTAAACCTTTGTTCATATCTCACCATTATAATAAGGACTCCTATTTACATGCAATCTGCCTCCCACACCATCTGATTACCCTCAGTTCTTATTACCTTGCCCTACTTTTGCTTTTTTCCATAGCTTCCATAACCCATGTTATATAATGTTATATAACTTAATTTTTGTCTATTATTTATTATCCCTCTCCCCTAAGAGAAAACAAGAGCTGTTTGTTGTTGTTGTTCATGGGTATATCCCACAAACTAACATACTAGCTGATGTGTGGTATATGTTCAACAAATACTTTTTGAGTAAATAACTTTTTCAAATAATAAAACTGAAACACCACAATATGAAGCAATTTGTCAAGATCACATAACTTCTACATGGTGAAGCTGACAGGTTAACTCAGATTTGTCTAACTACAAAGCCCATGCTTTTTCTGCTATATCACATTGCCACTAAAACTTTATCAAATACACCTGCTTTAGAAAAAAATAATGGAATGATGTGATTTTTAAGATAATTATGGATTACAGATGACTATAAAGAGACACGAGACATACAAAATTAAAAAGGAAATGAGTCTCAAGAAAGGATAGAGAGTCGGCCAAAAAAAAATCATATTGACAGAATCTTAGGAAAAAAAGCTTTAACATCACCCTCATAACCAGTACAATAATACTTGCTATAGCAACTCATCGTATTCTAGTTTCACACAGTAAATTCTTGATTTTTTCGTTCAATTAATTCTTGATTTTATCAAGCACACACTATTTATTGACCAATGTATCTTCAGTATCTCTGTTTGCATGCCATCAACACATTATTGATAAATGCGTTCCTGGAAAGCTATGTTTATATTTTTATAACTTTTATTTATATTATTACTTATATTAAACAGAACTTGGTTTCTATGCAGTTATTTGAGTTAAGCTCTCTGAATTCATGCAAAAAAATCCATTGCTGTTCCACATGACAGAACTGCAAATATTTAATAATAATCATCATATTTTTTAAAGATTTATTTATTTATTTATTTATTTATTCATGATAGACAGAGAGAGAGAGAGGCAGAGACACAGGCAGAGGGAGAAGTAGGCTCCACGCTGGGAGCCCCACGAAGAACTCAATCCTGGGACTTCAGGATCGCACCCCAAGCCAAAGGCAGGCGCCAAACCACTGAGCCACCCAAGGAGCCCCATAATCATCATATTCAAGTGAAATTGTTTCTCCTTGAAACTCAACACCTTCAACTATTCTTCAAATGTCCTGATCTCCCACTCAGTATCCTGATCACATTCTGGATAAATGTTCTAGTTTCTCAATGTCTAATGCCAAGAACCATCCTAATTGCAGGTCTGACCAACCGAGTGTCCCGATCACTGTTTTATCAAGAAGGCTTTCATTAATAGTTTTTTGCATCCCAATGTTTTGGCTCTTTTATTTTTATTTGTTAAATTTATTTCAACCCCCAACCAGCCACTTGACGTTGCTTAGGAAAGTAGGCAGAGGGATTCGATTTTTGGTGATATGCTAAGATTAACTACAAATATTTTGAAAACCAAGTGAGTGAATTGTAACCTGTCTGGGTGAACCAATGACTGACAGAGTCGTTATCTTACAGAGAAAGGAAAATCCATCCTATAAAATACTAGACTTGATCCTAAAGCAAGCCAGTTCTGAGAAACTGATGTATTTCCAAGGAGTTTCCCAGCTCAAATAAACAATTGCCTTTTACTGAGATCATAAAACTTGTGTTTAATATATTGATGATAAAACAAAGTATATGTAAGACAAACATCCCCTGTAATTTATAATGATGTTTAGCAGACTCCCACAAACTGAATCAAGCACAATGCCCATTAACATAAATAAACAGAAACATTTCTAGAGTAAGGAAATACTGTGCTCCATTATGTCACTTAAAATGTTGAAAATGGGTCAGCTATGGACAGGGCTAGAAGCCAAACCATGTCTCTGAGCCAGTCAAACCCACCTCACAGCGTACCCTTGATAGCTTTATTCAAGGATTTGACAATTCAAGAATACATTTATGTACTATCTTCCCACCATCTTGGCGAAGACTTTTTCCTCATGCTTTTTACATAAACTCTTCTAAAGAAAAGGACACCAGAACTGAGTCTTATACCTGTCCTTTGCTCATTGCTGACTCAGCTTTGCAACTAGACTACCTAAATCTCAAGATCCTACTAGAGCCCTGCCTCCATGAAATTATTTCAGCAGAAATGGGTAATGGGAATGAGGGTATATTTTTTCAGACTCTAATTCTTAAAGTTGTATAACTATGTGACACTTATTACCTCTGAGAAATTCTGACTAAAACAGAGGTAATAATGCCAGAACCCACAGGAGCAAGTATCAGAATATTCTGGAATTAAATGTTACAATTAATTAATGTTGGCTTTTTTCCTCTCATAAGCTTTTCCTAACCTACAATGATCAACTGTATTTAAAAGCATTTAATCTCTAAACTAGTATTTATCAACTAACCAGAGACCTTATATTTTTCATATCTTTGTCCTCAGATTATTTACCTATAATTGAATTACTTGATTGTTCACAATATTAAGCCTTGTCTTCCCAACTAAACTGTGAGCTCACTGAGGATAAAGACACTAACTTATTCATTGATAAATCTACCATCGTTCCTACAATACAAGCAAATGTTTAATAATCAGATGATGCAAATCATTTTCAAAACCTAACCAACTTGACATAAAAACATTTATTTTTTTATCTTGAATGATTCAAAATCTAAATGTGATAGTAGTCAGGTTCTCCAGGGAAACAATCAATACGGTCTGTGTGTATATGTATGTGACACAGAAAGAGAGAGATTTATTTAATGAATTGGTTCACAGGAATTTGGAGATTGGCAAATTCAAAACCCACAGGGTAGCTCATCAGGCTAAAAACCCAGTAAAGAGGTGATATTCCAACTTGAGCTCAAAGTAAGACTACAGGCAGAATTCCTTCTTTAGGAGAGTCAGTCTTTTCCTGTTCTTAAAATCTTTAGCCGATTGGATAAAGTATACCCATATTACAGAATATAATCTGCTTTACTCACTTTACTCAAATTCTAAGATTTAAATGTTAATCTCATTTAAAAGATACCTTCACAGCAGCATCTAGACTATGATCAAATATTTGGACACTGTGGCCCAAACACAATTGACACACAAAATTAACCAGCACGCTAACCCTTAAGATCAGCATTATCTCCTCTAACAATCACAATGCCTCTATCAATAGGCCAAGATAACAAAGGAGCAAGCCAATATTTTCATTTTTGGAATTATTTCCCCTCTAACTACACCCCTAATAGAGACTTATAATCTCTTGAATATTAGAAGAAACTTTAGAGTTCATTCTACATACAAGGAATATTGGATGATGCCCAAATGGGAAGTGACTTACTTCAGACTTTCACTGTATTAAATCAGATTGGAGTCAATTTTGGTTCTCTGATTTCTAATCCAGTCTCACTTCAGCTGCCACTCACACAAGCCTGGGCTTCTTTTTATGCCCCAACCTTACTTAAATGCTGGCATTCATCCTAGAAAATGCTAAACTAACATAAATTAATTATTATTAAAAGAATTCTAATTTCCCTTTTTACTTTCTTAAATAATCCTTATTTCTCCAAACATAGCTGTTCTTGAGTACAGAATTAGCTCCTCTCACACAGTGTAGGAAAATCCTCCCAGAATCTATCACACTGTGAAGTTTAACAAAGACTCTCAAAAAGCAGCTTGATTTTGTCAAGTGATAATTTTATCAAAGTAATCAGAAGAAAAAAGCCACATCACTTTCCATTCTTCTTGCACTGCTTTTAGTTAAGACTTCAATTCTCACCTAATTGTTTTATCTGTTACTTGGTTCTATGCCACTAACCCATCATCCATATTGCTGCCAGAGTGATCTTCCCAAAATGCAAACCTAACCATATCACTCTCCTCTTTAATTCTGTGTTCAATGACTCACTCAGCAAAATACTGAAAGTTGCCATTGTCTTTATTTTATTTCTAGCCTCATCTACCACAATGTGACCGATTTCCCCATATTCCATCTAGCCTTACCAAAAAGTTTACTTTATACAAAACACTTTATACTAGTTTCCCAATATTTTTCAGTTGTTCCACTTCTTTAAAATTTGAATTTCAAATAAAATAATTTTTGGAATATCAATATACTGGATATTATACTGATTAAAAACACATATTTTGACTCCTGATCAAGATAGCTCAGTATCTTCATATTTTATATATTCTCTCTGTTCCAAATATATAGCAATTATAGATACAACCACAAAGATATATCTCAGTTTTAAAAAATAAGAATATCTGTATGGACCAGAAATGAAAGAACTCAAGAATGAATGCAGGTAGAAGCTATGAGCCTACTGGGCTCCAGACTGATAAGTAGGGCAAGATGACCAAGAGCTTTGTTCTATTTAATTAAAGAAGGAGGCCTGTTAGACTGCAGTAGCTCTAATGCCTTAGTCGCCTAAGTAAGCAAACCATAATCTAAACCCGTAATATGTCAAGTTTAAGAACAATCAAACACAAACAGCCAACTAGGCTTTTCCAAATAAGTCAATCACTTACTGTAGCCAATCAGATAATTTCCTTGCTTTCCTTCCACATCTTCTCCATCAAAATCTTCTAGCTCCTGTCCATGGAATGCCTCTAACTACTACTAGTTTGGGGTAGCCTGGGTGGCTCAGCGGTTTGGTGCCGCCTTCGGCCCAGGGTGTGATCCTGGAGACCTGGGATCGAGTCCCATGTCGGGTTCCCTGCATGTAGCCTGCTTCTCCCTTTGCCTGTGTCTCTGCCTCTCCCTCTCTCTCTGAGTGTCTCTCTCATGAATAAATAAATAAATAAATCTCAAAAAAAAAAAAAAAAAAAAACCTACTACTAGTTTGGCACTGCCCAATTTGAATCAGCTTTTCCTCAAATAAACCCTTATGATTTTTCAATATATCTCCATTCATCTTTTAACAGTTCTTATGTGGTAAAAGACACTAAAATTGCTCTACTGTGACAGATTGAAGCTAGTCTTCCAATTTAAGTCAGACTCTAGGATGGAGTTCGGTGACATGTCAAAGAAAGCTAAAGGAAATTGCTGCTACCTACTGCTTCAGGTCTCGGTAAAAGACAAAACCCATACCAGAAATAATTTCAGTGATTGAATCTTTGATACTCCAGTATCACTGACAGAACCCTCAAAGTGCCATTACAATTTTTTTGAACTGGAAACCCTGTGAAACCAGATAGAGACAATCAAAAGGAAGGGATGAACACAGTAGGAGAGAAAAGGAATTAAACAAAAGTATTTCTCAATAAAGGTAAGCTTTTATTTACCAATTAAAAAAAAAAAAAACAAGCACTGAGGAAGGCAACTCACAAGTGAATAATCAGAACATAAATTTTACTCGTCAAATATACAACAGTGTAATAAGACTTTTAAATGGATAAGTTTAGGATTTAGAATATTCATTCCATAAAAATAAAGAAAGGATTACTTTTATATCACTTCTGTTGACCATGATACATGAGATTATGGCCAATGCAGTAAAACAAGAAAAATAAAGCACAAGATTTAGAAAAGAAAAAGCAAAGCCATCCCTATTTGCAAATATATAGCGTATTTATTTACACAGAAAATCCACAAGAATCTATAATTGTTAGACTATTAAGGCTGCTTACAAGTTTACTAGATTAAAAACTGAACATATAAAATTCATTAGCATTTTCATACACTAATAATAACTGGTTAAAAAATAACAGAAAAGCATTCATCCAGAATAACAATATCAACTATAAAATACTTCAAAAATACTTTAAAATATATATCTAACAGGGGCTCCTGGGTGACACATTCATTTGAGCGTCCAATTCTTGATTTCAGCTCAGGTCAGGATCTCAGGGTTGTGAGATTGAACCTCACTTCAGGCTCCATACTCAGTGTGGCATCTGCCTGGGATTCTCTCTCCCTCTCCCTCTGTCCTTCTTGCTCATTCTTTCTCTCTCTATCTCTCTCCCTCTCCCTCTTTATCTCTCTAAAAATAAATAAATCTTTAAAATATAGATATACCTAAGATTCCAAAATCTCTAAAATATTATAAAGAGCAGCATTTTTTAACAAGATCCTGAACAAATGGAGACACATATAAGATACACTACATTTACAAAAAGAAAAACTCAATATCCAAAATAAACTATATCAATGCTATTACAGTCAGAATTCCAGCAAAGGCTTTTTTTTCCCAGAAGTTAAAATGTTTACCCTAAAATTACTGTTAAAATATAAATGAACAACAGAATAACAGTAGCCAAAACATTTTTTAAAGAATAAGGTAGGAGGACTCAACATAATAGCTATTATGAATTAATTTAGGAATACAGAATCCATACATTAGGGCATTACTACACAGAAACAGTCAAATAAATAAAATGGAATAAAATAGATGGAAAATGGACAAGCATATATGAAACTTCATATGTAACAGACATAATGTTACAAAACTTTAGGAAATGATAAACTATTCACTGAATGGTGCTTGAAAAATTATCCATATTGGGGAAAATTAAATCCTCACCTCACACTACATTAAAAATCAACTCCACATGAATTAAAGCAAAAAATATACAAAGAAAACTTAAAGTATTTTGGAAATTAAGATATGAGAATATCTTGATGATCTTGGAAGAGGAAAGGATTCATTTCACAAGACATGAAAAGCATAAATCCTAAAAAAGTCTAGATAAATCTGGCTATATTACCATTTTGAATTTTTGCTCAAAAAATGAAACCAAACACAAATGTGTCTGCCATAAACAAAGATAGCTTGTAATACACAAGAATTAATATTGAGAGTATCTAAAGAATTCCTGAATCAGTAAAATAAGTAACAATATAATTTTTTAAATGCAATGGGCAAGTGGAGAAGAAAATTCACATAAGAAATCTGAAATACCAATAAATATATGAGAGCTCATAAGAGAACATGGAAATGCAAAGGAAAACGACATGAAATACCATTTAATATGCATCAGATTGGTAAAAAATGTAAAAATCTGACGTTAAGTATAAAAATGCAAAGAAACGAGAACTCTCATAAACAACTGATAATATATTTCAATAACCTAAGTGAGTGCTTTAACAATAACAGAAAATGTTGCTATCTTTTGACTCAGCAATTGTATCTCTAAACATACACTATAGGAAATTTGGCACATATAGAACTATTTACAAGAAAAATAAATTATCCACTAATGTGAGATTAAATAAATTAGGGCACAGTCACATAACTGAATATAATACAATAGTTAAATAAACTAAAATCACATGTTTTAACTTGAACAAAACTTATATTTAATTTGAAGAACAAATGCAAGCTGGAGAATGATACATGTAAAACGATATAAATTGTTTATAACTACAAATCTGTAAGAATAGTTTAAAGGACAGCCCCGGTGGCCCAGTAGTTTAGCGCCACCTTCAGCCCGGGGTGTGATCCTGGAGACGTGGGATTGAGTCCCATCTCAAGGTCCTTGCATGGAGCCTGCTTCTCCCTCTGCCTGTGTCTCTGCCTCTCTCTCTCTCTCTCTCTCTCTCTCTCTCTCTCTCTCTCTCTCTATCTCTGTCATGAATAAATAAATAAAGTCTTAAAAAAAAAAAGAATAGTTTAAAGGAGACATGAAAATGTTAAAGATAAGGGATCCCTGGGTGGCGCAGTGGTTTGGCGCCTGCCTTTGGCCCAGGGCGCGATCCTGGACACCCGGGATCGAATCCCACGTCGGGCTCCCGGTGCATGGAGCCTGCTTCTCCCTCTGCCTATGTCTCTGCCTCTCTCTCTCTCTCTCTCTATGTGACTATCATAAATAAATAAAAATTTAAAAAAAATTTTTTTTTAAATTAAAAAAATAAAAGAAAATGTTAAAGATAAAATTCAGGGGAGCTATTACTTCTTGAGAAGGAAGAAAGAGATGTAGAATTGGTGATGATAAATGGGGAACCCCCCCAAAAATAATGTGAAATAAATATGACAAAATTTTAAGTTCCAATTAGACTTAAGAAAGGATTAAAAATATATTTATAAACATCACTATTAAAAGACAGCCAAAATATATTAAGTATAAAAACATATTAAGTATATTTTTAAGACTCTTGGCAAGAAAAACAAAATAAAGTAAGATTAATTTTAAATATGGTTTATTTCAAAAACCCTCTACCCTCCTCCATCCTGCTTTATAGGTGAAAATCTCTGCTGTAGAATTTCTTCTGGCTCCATAACCCAATGTTATTCTATCTGCCTAGAATTCCTCAGCTATTTGAGCTCGCTGGAAATTTTATACTTCTCCATAAATATTCAGCTGAAATGTCAGCTCTTCAATATAGCCTTTCTCAATCTTAACAACCCACCCCTAGGCCATTAGTTTTGTGCTGCAGCTCTTAGAAGTCTGTCCCTACCTCTACTATATATTTCAACCCTCCATTTACATGTGTGTAAGCCTTCATAAGGATCACGTCTGATTCTTCTCCACATCAGAATCTAGCACAGGCTGGCACATTACAGGCACTCTGCCAATGTTTAATACATGATAAATGAACTAAAACTACTGAAGGAACGTGCCTATCCCTGTCAATCAGTCATTGCCTATAGGCATAAAATCCAGATGTCTGCAACCCTGTCATCACAAATTGTCATTACAAGGGCATACACAAGAGAAATCCACTTATTCTCTCCTCACCTCTTGCTTCATTCTTTGTTGTCCGCAGCCTATCCAGGTCATGCCTCCTGTCTCCTGCTCTTCTAAGTACTTCTAAACCAGAGATTTAAAAGGCCACAAAAATGTACCAGAAATCTTCTCATAACAATCCTATAACTTCTCGCAGGTCAGCCTCTACCCTGAAGGTAGGAGCACAGCCTTACAATCTGAAATTTAAGCCTGATGATCTACTTCTGTTTCTGTAAGTGTCACAGACTATTTGGATTAGGCTGTGCCTCTGGGTCAAAGACTTTTCAGCTAACATGGCTGTGATTTCCTATGTGTGGAAGATACCAGTTCTTCTGCTCCACCAAACCACATGGAGACTGACAGGGCGCCACTAAAGTCTCATCTTGGAGGAGGCGGCTCTGTTTGCAGCTGTGCTTCTTTGTTTCACACATCATTTGGTCCAATATACTTCACATAATAGGATTAGGAAAAGTTCACTGTTATATAGCACTTACTATGTGAGATTTTATATATATATATATATATATATATATATATATATATATATATATATATACCTTTACAACAGAACAAATGCTGGTTCTATTAATACCCACCTTTTATTAATGAGAGAAGTGAAACAGAATTTTTGAAATTTACCCTGAGTTATATAGCTTGGAATTCAGTGGTAGGGCTAGATGTACTCTTCCCAAAATGCTACTCATTAAGTCAAAAGGCCAGTCCTTACTTTCAACTGGTTGTGTACAGAGCTAAGCTGTCATTTCTCCCCTTATTGGAAGAGGGGAAGAGAAGTACATAATATATCAGAACTAGAATAGAAATGTTACACACACCTTTTACAAATGAACTGAGGCCCTGAAGGGAAAAGTAGCCTAGCCAAGATCACATCATGCTGGAAGCCTATGCATCATTAGGTCATCAGAATGTTTTTTAGTGCCCTACTTTAAAGATCCCTTTACAGCTTTTAGTAGGAGACAGTCTTAGATCTCTTAGAATCCATCATAGTTTCAGTAAATGTCACTTCTGGGTAGCTGGACAAGCTGCCTCTTTTGATGCAAATCCTGGGATTCCAAGTATATTTATTACAAGCTATGTGTCAAATCAACCGCATTAAGCTGTCTTCTTTCTAAAACTGGCAATCAGGGGATCCCTGGGTGGCGCAGCGGTTTGGCGCCTGCCTTTGGCCCAGGGTGCGATCCTGGAGACCCGGGATCGAGTCCCACATCGGGCTCCCGGTGCATGGAGCCTGCTTCTCCCTCTGCCTGTGTCTCTGCCTCTCTCTCTCTCTCTGTATGACTATCATAAATAAATAATAAAAAAAATTTTTAAATAAAAAAAATAAAATAAAACTGGCAATCAAAAGTTGTCAAACCACATGACCATTACAGCCAAAGGATGAACCTTAATGTATGCAATTTTTTAATGAAAGAAACCAATGAAATAAATAAATGGAAAGATATTATATGTTCATGGATAAAAAGACAATACTGCTAGGATGACAGTTCTCCAAATTAATCTATAGATTTGATGCAAGCCTAGTCAAAATCCTCACAAGTTACTTTCTGCATATCAATAAGCTTTTTTCAAAGTTTATATGGAGAGGCAGAAGTCAAAGAATAGCCAACACAATATTGAAAGAAAAGAGCAAAGTTGGAAGATTGAGATTACTTACCTTCAAAACTTCCTATAAAGCTACAGTACTCCAGACATTGTGGTATTGACAACAATAGACAAGGGGGTCAATGGAACAGATTAAAGAATCTGGAAATAAGCCTACATAAATATAGGCATCTAATCTTTGACAAAGGAGCAAAGGCAAAACTTTTCTAGCAGATATTTCAACAAATGGGTTTTGGAACAATTGGACATTCACATGAAAAAAAATTAATCTAGACACAGACATTATGCTCTTCTCCAAAATTAACTCAAAATGAGTCATAGATAAAAATATAAAACATAAAACTATAAAATTACTAAAAGATATAATAGGAGAAAACATAAGTGACACTGGGTATGGTGATGAGTTTTAAGATATAATACCAAAGGCGTAATCCATGAAAGCAAGAATGAAGGAGTTGGAACTCCTTAAAATTAAAAACTTCTGAAAAAAAAAGAAAACACCTGCTCTGCAAAAGACAATGTGAAGAGGATGAAAAGACAAGCAACAGACCGGGAAAAAAATATTTGCAAAAAACATATCTGATAAAGGACTGTTACCTAAAAAATACAAACAACTCTTGAAATTCAACAATAACATACAACGTTATTGAAAATTAGGTCAAAGACCTGAAAAAACACCTCAGCAAAGAAGATACACAGGTGCCAAAAAAAATATGAAAAAGATACTAAAAATCACATATTATTACAGAATTGCAAATTAAAACAAGATACCACCACATACCTACTAGAATAACCAAAATTCAGAACACTAACACCAAATACTGATGAGGATGTGGAGCAACAGGAATTCCCATTCACTGCTGATGGATATGCAAAATGGTACGGCCACTTTGAAAGGCAATTTGGCAGTTTCTTACAAAACTAAACCCACTCTTATCCTATGATCCAGCAACTGCACTCCTTGGTATTTGCCCAAAGGAGTTGAAAACAATGTCCACACAAAATTATGCATATGGGTGTTTATACAGTAATTTTATTCAAAATTGCCAAAATTTGAAAGCAAGCAATATACCCTTCAATAGGTGAATGGATTAATAAACTACAGGACATCCAGACAACAAACTATTATTCAGCACTAGAACTAGGTAAGCTATTAAGTCATGAAAAGACACAGAGGAATCTTAAATGCATACTACTAAGTGAAAAATGCCAGTCTGCAAAGTCTACCTGCTATTTGATTCCAACAACATAATATTCTGGAAAAGACAAAATTATGAAGACGATAAAAAGATCAATGGTTCTCAGGAGTTGGGGAATGAGGGATGAATAGTCAGAAAACAGGATTTTTTACTTAGTGTGATACTATAATGGTAGATCCGTGTCATTATATATTTGTCCAAACCCATAAAACATACAATATACCAAGAGTGAACACTAACAAAAACTATGGATGTTTGGTGATAATTATGTGTCAACATAGGTTTGAATGTAACAAATATAGCATTCTGGTACGGAGCTCTGATAGTGAACTCGGGTAGAATGAAAGTAGCCCCCCACACACACACACAATTTCTATCTTGAAACCTAATCCCCAATGTGACAGTATTCAGAGATAGAGCTTTTGAGAAGTAATTGGCTCTGAGGTCATGAACAGAATTAGTGTTCTTAAAAAAATGGGCACTATTGAGCTCCTTCATCCCTTCTGCCTTGTGAGGACACAGCAAAAAGAAAGCCTGCTATGAATCAGGAAATGGTTCTTCATCAGACACCAAATCTACTGGTGCTTTGATTTTGGACTTCCTATCCTCCAGAATTGTGGAAAATAAATTTATGTTGTTTATAAGATATCCCCACTACGGTATTTTTGTTAATGGTGCCAGGATGGACTAAGATAGAAGGAGAAGATGTGTAGACAGAAGTATATCAGAAATCTCTGTACCTTCTGTTAAACATTTTTATGAGCCTAAAACCACTCTAAAAAATTAAGTCTGTTAAAAAAGCTATCAAAATGCACAGAATTTTATAGCACAAAATGAGAGCCTAAATCTATATAAAATTTTAAAAACTCAATTAAAAGGTAGGGAACTCAGGATGGAATACAGAATAACAAAATAATATAACTGTATTATGAATGTATGACGTAACAATGCTGATGAGGCTGGTGCTGACCTAAGCATTGTTGAAACTAAGAGTACACTGTATGACTGAAAAAAAAAGAAAATGTAAATAAGCATACTCTTCTTGGTAAAGTTATTCCCCACAGAGATATAGGTTCACAACTCTGAAACTTCTGTATAAGTATACTTACACTCAACAAATATGTAAATGGATGGCAGATGGTAGGAGCCAGGTTTCTCTCTGTTGGAGGAGGACAGAAGCAAGGAGGGAAAACTAAAATAAACCGTATGATACTAAACTAGATTGAAGATACTGGCATGAACTAATGTTTATTGTAATATAGATATAGATGGATAAATACAGAATTAGTTATAGATATACATGTGTTAGTATATATACATTTATTTCTAAGCTCTGTCCACTGATAGGGCCTAGAAGCAGTATCACACCAATAACAACAAGCATACCCAGCATGCAGTTTCTTTAAGATTTTATTTATTTATTCATGAGAGGCACAGAGAGAAAAAGAGAGGCATAGACACAGGCAGAGGGAGAAGCAGGCTCCATGTTGGGAACCCAACATGGGACTGGTTCCTGGGTCTCCAGGATCATACCCTGGGCTGAAGGTGGCGCTAAACTGCTGAGCTACCCAGGCTGCCCCAGCCCTTGTTTTCTAATACCATAGTCCAATCAAAGGAACCAGGACTTCTTGGAATAATTGCTGATTCAAGGGTTGGGACAGGGAATATACAAGAAGAGCATGAAGCATCTCCTAGAGCTGGAAAATAAGGAAGTGCTCAAAAAAACAAACAATGAAGGTTAAGTCAAAGGGACACAGGAACCAACTAAAAGAGTTCCCAACAGCTAAAACTAGAACAATTTGAGTAACCAATAAAGTAGTATCGGATTATAGCCAAAATATATACTAAATACGTATAAGTCCACATTAATAAAGAGGCAAGAAGAGACAATTCTCCTATGTAGAATTCTAAATAAGTTGTCCATAAAGCAGGTGGAGCAAAACTCTCCATATTTTATGTGTGGGCTGCACATAACGACCTTCCAAAGAGTGGAGTATGAAAAGGGGGAATGAGTTACTTCATAGAGAAGAATCTGGACATACACTAGCTCAGGCAAGTGAACAAAGTTAACATCATATTTAATAGTATGTACTTTTCATATGTGACGAGAATGGCCTTTACCTCTCTGTGGTCATCCTCCTCAAAACCAATAACCCCCATCTAATCACAAGAAAGACATCAGAAAATTCAAATAGAGGGACATTCTAAAAAATATCTGGCTACTACTCTCAAAATTGTCAAAGTCATCAAAACTAATGAAAGGCTGACAAATTCTCTTGGCCTAGATTACCATAGTGGAACATGATGACAAAAATAACTTGTTACCTGAATGGAATTCTGAGCCAGAAAAAAAAAAAAAACTAGTAAAAACTAAGAAAATCTGAATGATGTATGAACTTTAGTTAATAATAATGTATCAATACTAGTTGATTAACTATAAAAAACATAGTATACTAATGTAAGATATTAACTATAGGAGAAATTGGGAATAGGTAGACAGAACATCTGTGCACTATCTTTGCAACTTCTCCCCCAATTTTTTTTTATTTATAAATTAATTTTTATTGGTGTTCAATTTACCAATATACAGAAAAAGACCCAGTGCTCATCCCGTCAAGTGTCCGCCTCAGTGCCCGTCACCCATTCCCCTCCACCCCCCGCCCTCCTCCCCTTCCACCACCCCTAGTTCGTTTCCCAGAGTTAGGAGTCTTTATGTTCCGTCTCCCTGATATTTCCCACACATTTCTTTTCCCTTCCTTTATATTCCCTTTGACTATTATTTATATTCCCCAAATGAATGAGAACATACACTGTTTTTCCTTCTCTGATTGCCTTACTTCACTCAGCATAATACCCTCCAGTTCCATCCACATTGAAGCAAATGGTGGGTATTTGTCGTTTCTAATGGCTGAGTAATATTCAATTGTATACATAAACCACATCTTCTTTATCCATTCATCTTTCGATGGACACCGAAGCTCCTTCCACAGTTTGGCTATTGTGGACATTGCTGCTAGAAACATCGGGGTGCAGGTGTCCCGGCGTTTCATTGCATCTGAATCTTTGGGGTAAATCCCCAACAGTGCAATTGCTGGGTCATAGGGCAGGTCTATTTTTAACTCTTTGAGGAACCTCCACACAGTTTTCCAGAGTGGCTGCACCAGGTCACATTCCCACCAACAGTGTAAGAGGGTTCCCCTTTCTCCACATCCTCTCCAACATTTGTTGTTTCCTGCCTTGTTAATTTTCCCCATTCTCAATGGTGTGAGGTGGGATCTCATTGTGGTTTTGATTTGTATTTCCCTGATGGCAAGTGATGCAGAGCATTTTCTCATGTGCGTGTTGGCCATGTCTATGTCTTCCTCTGTGAGATTTCTCTTCATGTCTTTTGCCCATTTCATGATTGGATTGTTTGTTTCTTTCGTGTTGAGTTTAATAAGTTCTTTATAGATTTTGGAAACTAGCCCTTTATCTGATATGTCATATGCAAATATCTTCTCCCATTCAGTAGGTTGTCTTTTAGTTTTGTTGACTGTATCCTTTGCTGTGCAAAAGCTTCTTATCTTGATGAAGTCCCAATAGTTCATTTTTGCTTTTGTTTCTTTTGCCTTTGTGGATGTATCTTGCAAGAAGTTACTGTGGCCGAGTTCAAAAAGGGCGTTGCCTGTGTTCTCCTCAAGGATTTTGATGGAATCTTGTCTCACATTTAAATCTCTCATCCATTTTGAGTTAATCTTTGTGTATGGTGAAAGAGAGTGGTCCAGTCTCCCCAAATTTAAAACTATTTTAGGGGGCAGCCCGGTAGTGCAGCGGTTTAGCACCGCCTACAGCCTGGGGTGTGATCCTGGAGACCAGGGATTGAATCCCACGTCAGGCTCCCAGCATGGAGCCTGCTTCTCTCTCTGCCTGTGTATCTGTCTCTCTCTCTCTCTCTCTCTGTGTCTCTCATGAATAAATAAATAAAATCTTAAAAATAAATAAATAAAATAAAATAAAAACTATTTTAGGGTGTAAACAACTTAAATGTCTATCAGCAGATGAAGGAATTAAAAAATGTGGCATATCCATTTGATGGAATATTATTAAAGCCCTAAAAAAAGAATGAGATACTGATACATGCTAAAAGATGGATAAATCTTGAAACAATCATTCTGGGTGAAAGAAGCCAAAGACAAGAGTTCACATATGCTACTTCATTTGTGTGAAATACCCAAAATAGGTAAATCTATAGTGACAGAAAATAGATCATATTTGCCAAAGGCTATGTTAGGGTAGAGTAACAGGGAGTAAGGATGACCAGGTTTATAAAAAAAAAGAAAAGTAATTACTTAATGAGTATGAGACGTTCTTTAAGGGAGATAAAAATATTTTGGAACCAGTTAAAGATGATAGTTTCACAGCACTATAAATATAATAAATGTCACTGAATTGTACAATTTAAGATGGTTAATTTTGTTTTTCTGACTTACACTTTAATACAAAAAGTTTATTAATGTATACAAAATCTAGAACTATTTTAAATAGAAGGCTTATTTTTAAAAGTAGAAAGATGTAGTAGTTTTTTCTTATTCATTATAACAATATAAATACTACTTTCTTGCAAAACTCTTAGTAATCTAGTACAGAAGTTAAATCATGAACACGGGGGAATATAGGTATACAAAGCTATGTCATGACAGTGAGAGGTTTAAGACATAGCATCTGAAAAAAACTCAGTGAAATGATCCCTAATCTAATAGGCAATGGAACTGTACTCAAGTCCTGGTTCTGGCTCTAACCAGCTCTGTAACCTTGGTCATCTCTATTCTGCTTTGTGGACCCAAAATTTTTAATATTTGAAAATGAAGATAATGCAACTAAGTGATTTCAGTTCTAACATTCTCTGATTCTGTCTTACTGGAAATAATATCTTTTCTTCTACTTTGATTTAATTTTCTAGCATGCCTATGGGAATTCTGCAACCAGAGCCTAAGTGAGCTGCCTTTTCATCTGATTACAAGAGAGGCAGTACTCAGAGCCTAATGTGGGTAGAGGTGGGAAGAAATAGATATCCTCATGAAATCCTGGCAGGAGTATAAACCAGTACCATGATTCAAGAGAGTCGCTGGCAGTACACAACCAAATATAAAAATATGTGAAAAAAATATGTATATCCTTTGACTCAACAACCCTGCATCTAGGAATGTATTCTGAAGAGACAAGTACTCAGGGCTAAACACACACAAAACAGTGTGTCATAGTCATGAATAAGAAATAGCATAAATGTCCTTGAACTTATACAACACAACACCAAACAAACCTAAAAATCCAATTTAAAAACGGGCAGATAGGGCAGCCGGGATGGCTCAGCAGTTTAGCACCGCCTGCAGCCCAGGGCCTGATCCTGGAGACCCAGGATCGAGTCCCACATCAGGCTCTCTGCATGGAGCCTGCTTCTCCCTCTGCCTGTGTCTCTGCCTCTCTCTCTCTCTCTCTCTCTCTCTGCTTTCATGAATAAATAAATAAAATCTTAAAAAAAACCTTAAAACTAGAAATACCATATGATCCAGGAATTTCACTAGTGGGTATTTACCAAAGAAAATGAAAACACTAATTAAGAAAGATAGATGCACTCCATATTTAATGCAGCATTATTTACAATAGTCAAGATATGGAACCAACCTGTGTCCACTGATAAGATGAACGGATACAGAAATTCTGAGATATATATATATGTATATATATATGTATATATACATATATATATATGCACACACAAATATATGGTATATTCTATTGTCACTATATATATATATATATATGTAGTGAGGTGTATATATAGACAACAGAGTGTTACTCAGCCATAAAACATAAGATCTTGCCATCTGCAACAGAATAAATGGACCTAAGAGGGTATTATGCTGAGTGAAGTAAGTCAAACAATACTGCATGATTTCACTTCTTTGTGGAATCTAAAAAATAAAACAAATGAACAAACAAACATAAGCCCTATAACACTGAAGTACCATAGCTTTATAGTTAGATCTGGGTTTAAATCCCAGCTCTGCCAAGTACTAGCATTATTACCTCCATTTATTGATCCATAAAATAAAAACAAACACAATTTACAGCAATTAATAAGCTTTAAGGAATATAGGTAAAGCATCAAGCATTGCACTGGATTCATAGGAGGTATTCAACAAATTAAAGGATTTATGATGTTACTGTTGTTACATTCGTAACTTTATTGAGTACTATTAGTTGCACAGTTATGGTATTAATATCCTGTTTCAGTATGGCAATGATACTAATGTATTCTGAGATTATATACAATGGGAATCCTAATCCTATTGCAAATTCTACAGTATAAGCTGAATTTCAGCTAGCAACTCTTGAAAGCTATTGGCAAGGTATTTGTCAAATCCAATATGACACTACATGTTAACTAACTGGAATGTAAATGAAAACTTGTAATAAAAAAATAATAAAATAAAATCCCATATACCACCTGCTGACAAATTCAACCTTCTCCGTAGCTTCCCATTAGGAAGAATGCCAAAACAACAAGCTAGAAGTAAATGTCACAAGAAGTGTCAAAGCATACCTCTCAGAATCACTGAATATCAATAAGCCTAATTCCCAAGTACAGGGAAATGCCAGGAAAAAATGTGTTTCCTAAGGCTGGACTTACATAAGTTATGGGTAAAGTTATCATGAATTAAGAAAGACCATCCCTCAGGGAGATTGTCAAATATGAAGTAAAAATATTATATAAACCTTTTATCCACTGATATTTTTCAAAAAAAACCCAAAACATAGGTAAATGTTTTCTGATTACAAGTATAACAACACGGGCACTTGAGTGGCTCAGTGGTTGAACATCTGCCTTAGGCTTAGGTCGTGATCCTGCAGTCCTTGGGTTCTGGGACAAGTCTCGCATCAGGCTCCCAACAGGGAGCCTACTTCTCCCTCTGCGTCTCTGCCTCTCTGTGTCTCTCATGAATAAATAAAATATTTTTTAAAAAAATAACAAGTATAACAGCAGATGACTAAATCCATGATTAAATAAAATAACCATATACCCTAAATCCCACCATGCAGTGAAAATATTTGCTAAAATCTGAGGGAACCCTCTTCATATCTTTTTCTGTAAGTATTCATTTTTTCATGTGGTTGAAATTAAACTATATAGAGAGAATCACAGCCTTATTTCACTTGATTTTACATCCTATTGGTATTAGCTATCTACTGCTGCACAATAAATTAACTTAAAGCTTAATAGCTTCAAACAACAAATATTTATTATCTCACAGCTTCTGTGAGTCTCTAGGACAAACCCTTTCCTACCTTGGATTTCTGCTGAGTGACAGTATCTTTGACCTTCTTATAATCCCTATTCTTTCATCGGGAGGATTGGTGAAGCATACCCCGAAATTCTTTAGAAGGCCTTTTGTCTTTGGTCTTTCGTAGATCCCAACAAAGGATTTTATAGTCACATCATCAGTTTCACCTCCAGACGAAGTTTTTCTGAAAGCACCCTGGTATTTATCTTTACCTGGAAAGATTAATTTTAAAACCATTTGTCATCTGAAAAGGCTGAGAATTTAAACCATCAAGTTCTGGCTCCCTCATGTTTAACAGTCCTTCTTTAGTTTCTCTCTCTATTCCCACATTTGGCTATAAGCAGCAAGAAGAAACCAGGCAGCCCCTCAATATTCTGCATAGGAATGTCCTTAGCTACATCAACGCAGTTCTCTTAGTACATTTTCAACTTTCTACATAACTGCAGTGACAGTGTTGCTAAATGTTCCATCACTACATAACAAGAATCCTTTTCCTCCCATTTCCAGTAAGACTTTTTTCACTTTCCTTTATGCTTTTGCCTAAAGCCTTATTAAATGTAGTCTTGTTTCTACAGTTTCCTCAGTTCTATGCAAGGTTTCACTGACTTTCTTCTTAAAGTACTGTGATAATGGAATAGAAAGGTGAAAGAGGTCCAGTCCAGCCTAAGTATAGAGGCCTTTTTGAACACTTAATTAGCACTCATGGAATCCAGTGGGAAAAGAGAAAGAAGTATCACATCATAAAGTATAACCTAACCAAGACTCACCTTAATAAAGACCAAAACCAAGACCAGATGAAACCCTAAGAAGAAGAGTTTGAAGTTTGAGTCCTCTGTCAGGAGTCCTGCCCCCCAAGTCACCCCCAGGGTTAGTAGTTCAGAAGGACTCTGAGGACCCAGAATAAGTCATACTCTGAAATGTATATTTTTATACTAAAGAGACACAAATCTAAATTAGCAAAGAAAAAAGATACATGGGATGAGGTCTTCAGGAAATCAAGCACAAACTTCCAACAGTACTCTCCCTAGGACATCACACTAAAAACATTTAATTTTTCCACAAATTCATTACGACAACAATGGTAGGATTATCTACCATGGAAGCTTGCCTGAGCTTAGGAACCCAGATTTATTATAGTAGTCAGTCACTGAACCTCCAGCCTCCAGAAGGAAAGCAGATATTCACCATAAATTAAAATTTTTATCTTCCTATATATATAAACTATCACAGTGTTCTGTACTAGCAACAAGCATGTAAAAAATTCTTCGCAGAACATTCCAACAGCATTCTAGGAACCAGCCAAAGGTCAGTCTTGAACTCTTTCTTGTCCAAGTTCCAACCTAGAGGACTGGCTTATCACATTGAACTTATATAAGCTTGTAAATTTAACTAAGTTAAACTAAGTTCAAGGTCATAAAAATCAGTATCTAAACTGGAAACTAGATCAAAAATCATCTCTTAGGAGGATGAAAACAGAAACAAGAGCTTCTACAATAAAAAAATATATATATATACTCAACAGAGACCAACACTGAGATGGCCCAGATTTTGGCTTTAGTAAACAAAGAAAATAGTATAAATATACTCAAATAGCTAAAGGAAAATATTTCAAAGAATGAAAGATATGGCTTCAGAGTGAACAGAGAGAAAATTAAATTGGAAATTGAGATCTATAAAAAGAACTGAACAGAAATCACAGAATTAAAACTTACAGTGCTGGAAATAAAAATTACACTGAATGGATTCAACAGCAGATTTAAAATTTCAGAATAAAGATACATTAAAAAATACCTGATCTAAAGAATGTAGAGAAATAATTTTTCTTAAATTAACAAGCTTCAGAGATCCATGGAAAAACAGCAAATATGCAATAGAAGTTCCAAAAAGAAAAGTGAAAAATATATAAGAAATAATATTTAAAGAAATAAGCCTTACATTTTTCCAAATTTGATGAAAAACAACAATTACAGATATAAGAAGCTCAATAAATCCCAAGTAGGATAAATAACACAAATACAAAAAGTCCAACCTAGACATATCATAGTCAAATTGCTTAAAACCAAACACAGAAAAAATCTTAAAATCACAGAGAAGACATACTGCATACAGGAGATAAATAAAAGGGGTAAACAGCTGAGTTCTCAACAGAAACAATGAATATTGTAAGACAATGAAATAATACCATTACTATTAAAAGAAAAAAACAAGGAAAGCTGGGTGGCTCAGCGGTTGTGTGTCTGCCTTTGGCTCAGGTCGTGATCCGGGGTCCTGGGATCGAGTCCTGCAGGGGGCTCCACACAAAGAGCTTGCTTCTCCCTCTGCCTATGTCTCTGCCTCTCTCTGTGTGTCTCTCATGAATAAATAAATAAAATCTTAAAAAAGAAAAGAAAAAAACAAATCCTTTCAACCCAGAATTCTACATTAAATCAAAAACAAAAGTAAAGACAATTTCTTTTTTTTTAATTAAGCTTTCAATTTTATTTTTTTATAAATTTATTTTTTTATTGGTGTTCAATTTGCCAACATATAGAATAACACCCAGTGCTCATCCCGTCAAGTGCCCACCTCAGTGCCCGTCACCCAGTCACCCCACCCCCTGCCCACCTCCCCTTCCACCACCCCTATACGTTTCCCAGAGGTAGGAGTCTTTCATGTATATTGATATTTGGGCTACAGTAAAGGCTTTCATGTATATTGATATTTGGGCTACAGTAAAGGCTTTGGTTTGATATTTTTGATATTTTGATATTTCCAACTTATTTTTTCCCCTTTCCCCTTTATTCCCTTTCACTATTTTTTATATTCCCCAAATGAATGAGACCATATAATGTTTGTCCCTCTCTGATTGACTTATTGACAATTTCATGTAAACAAAAGCTGAGTGAATTTAGTGCAATAAGATTCAGATTCACACTATAATATATACCAAAGGTTGTTTTGGGGTTGACAGAAACTCAAATCACAGGGGAAAAAAAGCTGTACATAAACCTGGATCTACAGAGACGCCCAGATGGCTCAGCGGTTGAGCCTTTGGCTCAGGGCATGATCCCAGAGTCCTGGGATTGAGTCTCGCATTGGGCTCCCTGCATGAAGCCTGCTTCTTCCTCTGACTCTCTCTCTCTAGGTCTCTCATGAATAAATAAATAAAAGCTTAAAATAAAAAGTAAACCTGGATCTACAATAAAGAATGAGGAAAAGAAGAAATGGTAGATAATTTGTTATATATTTTAAAACTGCATTTTTATTTAATAATTTTCTTAAGCCTGAAGCCAAAATTTTAACATTGTAAACTGGAGTTTATAATGCACAAAAAATAAAATATATAACAAGAATACCCAAAGGATAGGGACCAGGCAGATGAATGGAGTTAGACCATTCTAAGATGTATAAAGTTTTAAAATGTTAAATGGGAAGTGTGAAGTATGAAGTATTGAGTGTGAAATGAGATGCAGGAAGTATGACACAGGAAATATGAAGTATAAAGTGGTACAAAAGGATGCATATCATTAGCCATAGAGCAATCACCATACATACATACATACATACATACATAAAAGAAGGTATAGGTAAAAAGCCAAAAGAGAAAATAAAATGGAATATATGCATATACATACATACATGTTAAATAATTTTTACTATGAAATTAAGGAAAATTTCTTCCTTAGTTTACTTAAAATTTAGAAGCCCATTATAATTTTGACTAAAATCTTCTCCTTCAACATACTGTATTACTTTCCCAGAAATCAGATCGTGTTGTTCTCCTGCCTAAATCTCTTCAATAGTTTCCCAAAGCACATCAAATAAAACCAAAGCCTTTACTGTAGCCCATGAGACACTGCATGATCTAGTCGTTATCTACCTTTAATACGTCTTTTACCACTACTTCACCTAATGTACTCTCTTCTTTTCAGTTCCTAGAACAAACATTATCTGCATCAAGACCTGTTTCCCTGCTGTCCCATTCGCTGCCCTCTCCCTGATGTCTCTTTATCTTTCACATCTCAGCTTAATGCTTATCTCATCACAGAAGTCTTTCCTAACTATCCTAGAAGTTTTCATGAAATTCCTATCAATGAATTCTCTTTATTTCCTTCATAGCACTTCTCACAATATGCAATTATATATGAGTTTGTTCTTATTGACTCTCTCCCACCTGACTTGAACTCATGAAAAACAATAAACACGTCTTTTTTTTGTTCATTCATGTATACCGCATGCTTAGCATTGTGCATGAAACATAGAATGTACTCAATAACATGTTAAATAAGATATATGTAAGTACCCACAAGAGGCTCCCAGTAAATTTTCTCTTTATAAAATGAGAACAAGCAATGATGATAAAATGTCCATGCCCAGTACCAACATGGATATACTCTCCTGGGTACTTTCATCATTTTTCTTCCTTTTTATAATATGCTGGTATCACATCTTAAAATAGCAAGAACATAGTCTGAAAGGATTCCCACTGGCTTCAGTACAGTCATGGTTATACATCAGCAATAACATTCATACATGTGTAATGAAAAAAAAATCTGCTCATTTATATTTATAATACAAAATACCTATTTAACATGGTTTCCTGATATAGAATAAAATATAGTAAAAATCAGCAACTACCAAAATTGAAAGTCTATAATTGGTGGTAACTGGAAAAATAAAAATCTACATGCTTAAGCCATGAGCAAAAACAGATTATATAGAAGAACAGAAGCATTTAAACTCTGAAGGGTAGCCACCAAAAGTAGTTTGTGGTAATGAAAAGAAACAGAAGAGTTTGGTCTCCTAATTATTATAAATCACTTATGGAAATGAATAGACAATAACTAATAGGAAAAGAAAAAGCTAATGCTTGACACAACTCCACTGGCAAGCAATATATTTGGCCTTTATGTACTTGTTTGGTAAATGAATCTATTCCATCCTTCCTTACCCCAAGCTGTTATCATATTTCATCTTAACTATTAAAATACTCTCACTGGTCTCCAAGATCCAAGCTTTACCTAACCATGTATACCAAACCTCCACTGCCTCAATGCCAAACTTTCTGTTAAAAAGGAAAGAAGAATGGGATATAAATTCAATACATATAGGCATAAAACAGATTTAAGCTCAAAGTCAAATTCTCTTCCAGTCTCCCAAACAGGGACAAATAACTTAATCTTACTGGACCCAAATTTCTCATTTGTTTTTGTTAATAATAATACTCATTTCATATGGCTATACTAAAAAGAAAGTATTAGAGTATATATAACAGCCCTGAACAAAATAAGGCACTTAATCATTTTTTGTTGCATGAATGAACATCATTACAACAAGTAATGAAAGTCCATTATTCTCTACCTCTTTATTTTTAGAGCATTATCACCTGAAAATTTAAATAAATATATTTAAAATATGTTTATTTTACGTATTATACATTTATAGCATATTTAAATAATATCTATAGGCTAAAACATTTATATTACAATATTACATATTTATTTTTGCAAACATATAATATGTTTATAGACTATTCCTCACACAAGAATATCAGGTCTCTGAGAGCAAGATCATTGTCAATTTTGGTGACAACTATATTCTCAGAGTCTAGAAACAATATGACACATAGCTGGTACTCAAAATTCCTAGCTTTAATTTCTTCAGATAATACACATAAACTACAGGAATTAAGTCTAAACAGATTATCATGACATAGAAAGTATTCTACCATTTAATACTAAATGGATTTCCAGCTTCTCTGACCACATTCCTCCATACCTGTCAGTCTTTGGGCATTCCAATGTAATCACTTGCTGTCTCAAACAAAACATGTTGTTTTGGTGTGTGGGTACCTCAGTGGGTTAAGCATCTGATTTCGGTTCAGGTCATGATCTTAGGTTGCTGGGATGAGCTCCAAGGCGCCACACTCAGCAAAAAGTCTACTTCTCCTGTCCCTCTTCCTCTGCCCCTCCACCCACCTGTGCACTCTATCTCTCTTAAAAAAATTTTAAAAATCTTTTAAAAATATATGTGGAAGAATCCCAAGAGAAAAGATACTGCCTAAATTAAAATGATGCTAACAGAACTGTAGAAAAAGACAGAATTCTGAAATATTTTGAAGGTAAAAATCAATGGAAGTTGTCAATGCATTAAACATCATGGGTGAGTAAATGGGAAGACTAAGTTGACTCCCATTTTTCTGGGCTGAGAAATTGTGTGAACAAAAGAAAGATGAACTTGGAAGGATGAACTCAAGAGGAAAATCTACTTTGGAGCTCATTATTTTTGAGATGTCCATGGAAATTCAGGTAAAGCTGTCAGTCAGACCATAGTTAGTCAAGAAAGGAGGTCCAGATAGGAAATTTAAACTCAGGAATTATAAATAGGATGACAAAACAGAGACAAAGGAAAAAAGGGCCCAGAATCATGATCTGAGAAACTTTAACTCTTATCATTTAAATATAGGAAGAGAATCCAATATAAGAGACTGAGAAGGAACAATCTGTATGACTGAAGGAAAACCAGGAGAATGAATTATTGCAGAGGCCAGGTAAGAAGACTGATTCAAAAAGGAGATAAGAGTCCATGGTTTTGCAAGCTACTGAGGTTAATTTTTATGAAATTAACTTAGCCATAAACTTAGCCATAAAGTGGCCACTGATGATTTTGACAACAGTTTCAGTGGAGCAGTGAGAATGGGAAAAAGATTGGAATGAGTTGAAGAAAAACTGGGAAGCAAGAGAGTGGAAACTCTGTGCCAGTGTTTGAAACATTCTGCTCCTTTAGAACACAGACTCTGCATGTTTGAAGAGGAAAGATCATAACTATTAAAGTAAAAATACTGTCAATATTTTCCTAATTCATTAAAAAATTTTATGTACAGAATATTCTTATTTATAAGTTTCTCTCATGGCATGAAAATGGAAACTGATTTAATTTAAATTACCCAAATTTCAAGGTTTTCCAACAAACAAGAGGACAGAATTTATTTTATACAATAATTATCTGAATTTATATATGTAATCCATTTAAAATTCACATCACATCTTTGAGGTAAATATGATTTTCTCCATTTTAGGTGAGAAAATTATTTTCAAAGAGCTAGTAACTTGCTCAAGGTTACACAGTAGTTGGTTTTAAGAGAGCTAAAGATTCTAATCCTGATCAAGAAAGTATTAAAGTTTCTACCACACAGTTTTACAAAGTACCTGCCACCAATACTAAGGAATACGCTCATAGCATTTTTACTCACCTGTATTTTAACACTTCAGATTTTAAACATTCACATACAGATATGTCTTTCCTTAATGCCTAGTAAAAATTTTGATTATATAAATCATCTTATGTTTGTATGATTTTGCTCCTAACACAATGCATGACTCATAATAGAAATTCAGTAAATATCTGGTGAAGCTAATGTTGAATAATAGAATATATATGAGAACTTCAATGGAGGATATCATCTATTATGCCAGGAGCATAAATATTAATTCAATCATGGCTATTTCATTTTAAGGTATAGATCAGTACTGAGAATTCAATATAATTCACCAAATATTTGCTGGGCACTTGTTGTGATAGGTATTGTACTAGATATTGAAAAGTAAAGGAAATGAATTCAGAAAATAATAAGGCAAAACCTCTGCCTTTCAGATGCTCATATAAAAAAACAGGAAAACTTTTAAAACCCTAAAATATGATAAACAGATTGAGAAAAAGAAGAAAGACAGTAGGACAAAGAATAATTTAAAAAGACTTCAATGGAATAGTAAATATTAAGTAGTCCTATAAACTGTCCCAAGCATAAGATTAAGGTGAGACTTTTTTTTAAAAGATACAGAAACATCATCCTAAAGTATATGAGAATTTTCATTTAAATTTAAACCTCTTAAGTTTTCCTAAAAAATAAAAAAGGAAGACATTAACAAATAGCAAGATATAACATGTACCCAGATAAGAAGACCACTACAAAGTTGCTATTACTTCAAAAATAAATGTATAGTTTAATGTAATTCTAACCAGAATGTCATTGGCATTTTTTAAATAAAATAACTCAAAAATTTATCTAGAAAGTTAGATAAATGAGAGGGATATAAAATTTCCAGAAGGGGAGAAAATATATTCCTAAAGTGGATCTGCAGAAGTTCTAATTTATTATTCCAGATTTTGGACCCAAGAAGATGGATTTATTTAGTAATAGTCTTAGCTTATTCTGATTGAAGTCTAAGGGCAAAATTTATAAACCACATGATATGATATGTGTGTGGGGGGGGGTAAGATATAATAAAGGAAGCATCACAAAAATCAGTAGTTAAGGCATGGATTATTCAATAAGTAAGTGATGAAAATAGGTATTCAGAAAATTTTAAGTTAGGACCTCAATTTACTACACTTAGATAATTTTGGTAAGGATAAAAGAATTAAACATGCAGAACAAAACTATAAAAAGGCTACGCTAGAAGCAAACTTAAGTAAATATTTTTTCAGATTTGGAAAGATTAACCACAAAATCAATGGTAGAAAATACAAAAAAGTCTATCATATCTGACTACATAAAAATGTTAGCTCTCTCATGTAAAAAACATGATCATAAAACTCATATATATCAAGCCAAGAAAAACACTAGCCTTTTATTTTTGTATAAGGCTTAATATTCTTCCTTTTTTTAAGATTTATTTATTTATTTGAGAGGGAGCACTAGTAGGCAGGGCAGGGAGAGGGAGAGAGAATCTCAAGCAGACTTCACAGTGAGCATAGAGCCTGATGTGAGACTCAATCTCATGACCCTGGAGTCACGACCCTGAGATCACAACCCTGAGATCATGACCTTAACCAAAACCAAAAGTCAGATGTTTAATCAGCTGTACCACCCACGTGCCCCAACTAAGGCTTAGTATTCTTAAACAATAAAGAAGTCACATATGCCACTGGAAAAATACCAAAACTCCAATAGAAAAATTACATGAACAGGCAATTCACAAAAACACAAAACTGAATGTTCACAAATATGTGAAATGAGTTTAACCTTACCAATGATCAGAGAAATCCAAATTAAAACGAGATGCCATTTTTTGCCTATAAGAATACGGAAAGCTTCCTACAGTGATTATTCTCAATACTGGTAAGTATAGAGTGACTTTCCCACACTTTGTTTTATAGAAGCTTAAATTGGTACAATCTTTCTGAAAAGCAATTAACAGCAGATGTTAAGGGCTTCAAAAAAAGATTCAGATCTTTTGAAATTGTAATTCACTTCTAAGTACAGTATCCTCAGGAAATGAGGAGAAATGAAGACAAAAATTTATGTACAAGGACGTTAAATGCATTATTCATAGTAGCAACTTTAACTACTAAATGTTCAACAATAGGGAAACCACTAAATAATTCCAATCACTGCATAATACTCTGTCACATGGGTTATTTAAATTACCTTTTTGAATATTTAAATGATTTTAAAAATGTTCATGGTATAATGGAAAGTGGAAAGCACAAAAAACATTTTTTACTCTTTATAAATAATCTCAACCACATCGTAAACAATTGTGTTTCTGACTTTTTCTAGAAATCAAAAGAATGCACAGGTTAACAATTTACTTCTACATGGTAAAATTATAGTTTTTAAATTACAGATTATCTTATTTGCTTCACTATATGTTCTACCCTTTCAAATAATGAGAACATATTACTATTTTAATATTTAAAAGTAACTTTCAAAGTTTAAATATTTCGCTTGTTCTTGCATTATGCCCTTATCACATTCTGAGTTTGGGGAAAGAAAGTTCCTAAATTACCATTACCTAACCTTACCATTAAAGTTGCACAAATTGATGACAGAACTGTAATGGTTTAAATATCATTTAGCTCTCTTCTTCTGACAGTATTTAAAATTTTTCTGAACATCAAAAGATTAATGTTTTTAGGAGCTAAGATTGTAGCTAGTATAATTGAAAGATTACATTAGTTATCTTGTGAGTCATTATCAAGACGTAAAACAGTAAATAAACATTTAATTACCTTTTAAAAACTGTCTTGTCCTGAAAAAAGAAAAGAGAGAAGAGAGAGGGAAGCAAACCATAAGAGACTCCTAAAGTTAGAGAAGAAACTGAGGGTTGCTACAGGGGACTTGAGTGGCGGAAGGGCTAAATGAGTGATGGGCATTAAGGAGCACAATTGATGTAAAGAACGCTGGGTGTTATATGCAAGTTGAATCACTAAATTCTATTCCTGAAACCAAAATTACAGTATAGGTTAATTAACTAGAATTTAAATAAAAATTTGGGGTGGAAAAAAAAGAAAAAAAAAGTCCTGTCCCTCCCAATTCTTGGAGGTGCTCTTGATAAATAAAATGGCAAAATGCCATGTGTCCCAAGAAAGGCTAATAGAATCTAATATGTAATCAAATTAATTAGAAAATGGACCATAAAGGTTTAGTTGTACTTACATTATGGTATGAGGAGAAGAGGTATGTTATTTTACTCTTTAAAAATGAAAACAACAAAAAGAGCCTCCCAGATCTCCTTAATGACTTAAGCAATGTAAAATGTCAAACAATGGTTGGCACCTTGTAAGTGCTCAACAAAAGTACACAGTGGTAGTACTAGTAAATAGTTACCTTGATATCTTTTACAGTGATACAAAATTATTCATTGCCAAAATACTTAATTTACTCTCCTAATATATGCATTTAAATTTCTCTACTTATATATGTCTTTAACATAATTTAAAATCTCAAGCTCATGAGTTTATTTTTACAAATAAAACATAATATTTCATTCTTATCATTTCCTGGTCTAGTTTGATTGTTGAAGAATGCAACTACAGACCAAATGCTTCCCCTATAAGGCATCGATTCATCTGCTGGCTGATATATTAAACAGGTAAGTTCTTTTTATTTAACTTCTGATTGCTTCCTTTATGTGGTTTAGACTGATAATTCATTATTGACATTTTGAATGCAACCAAAGAACATTTTACATGACAATTACAATATTATATTCAAAGGTCTTTGCACCAAATATTTGTCATTTCATTTTACAAACCCAGGAAGCACTTTACTTTATTTCAAGATTTCTAGCTTTTTTCTAAATTAAATGTTAATCTCCCACAGAAAATGCCGACAGATATTTAAATGTTTGGTTGCAGATAAAATGATAATTCATATTAATCCTTCAAAAGTATAGCTACTTATCTTTACTTTGGTAGCTAAGAAAATAAGAAAGTCAAAAAAATAGTTCTGAAAATGGATAATTCTCTAGTATATCATGTGCTCTCCATTAGCCGAAGGTAAAAAAAAAAAAAATGGTTCTATGAAACAATGAATTTAGATTCTCAGAAAGGGTATAAAATGAATTACTATATCAGTGGTGTAGCATGCATTGCAAATATCTCACTAAAGTTAATTTTCATTAAAAGCACCCTTTGGCCACACAGAGAGCTTTAAAATATATGACTTCCTTTATCACTCTAATAATTAGCCCTGCTTCACGGTGGGAAAATAAAATGTGATCAGAAGCTATAGAAGCCAAGGTTATAAATCACATATAGTGAAATCCATAGACTCAGCTTTGGGAAACTTTCTGAAATACATAAATCTCAGAACTGTAGTACAGTAGTTGAAATCCTCCCAAAGAAATCCTGTGCCTGCAATCAACATACCTGCCTGATGTACTTAATTTATGCCTATAGTCCAAGGTTCCATGAATACCTTTGTTTGGAAAGACAATTTTAGCACCAGGGCCAGGTCCACACAACAATCTGATCAAGGGACCACACCTGACTCATCAATTTTTATATCTCACACTTTGGAAAGTCATATCTGAAAATAATAGTAAAACCACAATAAATACAGTGGGAAACAAAATCATTCAGACTTAACTTCTATTATCTTTTTACTAGGGAATTTTAAGTGATGAGTAAGAAAGATTATCTAACTAATGTTTAGCAAGAATACAACACACAAAACATAATGTAAAGTCCTTTATACACACTACCTAATTTGATTCCCTAGAGGTATGTTTTAGATTAGGGTCATAGTGCTCACTTCAGCAGCTCATACACTGAAATCAGATTAGTCTCATAAAGCTGACAAAAGGAGTGGCTCCAAGAGGGTAAGCAATATGCCCGAGATCATTCAAATAAGTGTCAGAGATAGTTTTTAACCAAAGTCTGTCTGATTGACTACCTCTAAACACACTTACACTAGAATAATGGTGGGTACATACTACAAATATAATAAATATTTTCAAATAGATGTGTGAGTTATATTAGATCTGCATAGAACATGTCTTAGTCTTCCCTTAAAGGATATCATATTTATTTCTTTGCAGCAAATATTACTGAAGCCTATGCAAGATACTGTTAGTTAAGAGGGAACAGAGAATGAAGACGGTATAATAAGAGATATGATTTCTATCTTCAAGAAAACTATAACAAGGAAGACATGAGCATGAACAAGTAACAAAAGAAGAAAACATGAAATCAGATACATGTGAAACACTGAGAGGCAATTTTTGTGGTACAAAAAACATGGGCTTCATAGTCAAACTATGGATTTCAATTTTTCTACTTTGCCTCTCTTTCAGGAAGGACTTCTAATCCATCAGCTGGAATATGACAGGATAAATAACATTCGCCATTCCTCATAAAGACATTTTTGATATTTTAATTGATAAGACACTTAATAAACACATTGAGTGTTTTTTCATATTAATTAAACAGATCCTTATGAGAATTTGAAATCTTACTCCTAGGTTCACTACTTGCCAGGTATATAGTCGTCGGAAATTTATTCTACTTCTGTGAACTGTAGTTTCCTCATTTCTAAAATTAGGGTGAGAATGATGATGATGATATGTCACTGTGTAGTCTTCAACAACCACACGTTGCTAATCTTTAATAATACTGTGTTGATAAGCCTTATATAGTTGAGGGTTTTTAAATTAAGTTAGAGTTCAGCAATTTACTTACAACCTGTCACAAAAGATACTCCAAATCTGAAACCATAAGTCTTTTATACTGAAGAATAATTTTAAAAGCATTCTTTGTTCTCTCATGAAAAACTGTCAGTGTGCTAGTGTAAGTCTTTCTCTAAACATACTACACAATGAATGATATTGAAAAGAAAGAATAAGTAAATTAAATTATTTACTTAAGTACATTCAATGTTTATTATGAAGTATAATTTACCTATATGCAAGTAACTCACATCATATTCAATTCATTACATTTATACTTTTAAAAACCACTGAGAGTTTTATTAAACTACCAAAGACTGGAGGAGGAGGGGCAAGATAGCGGCAGAGCAGGGTCCCCAAGTCACCTGTCCCCACCAAACTACCTAGATAACCTTCAAATCATCCTGAAAATCTACGATCGGCCTGAGATTTAAAGAGGGAACAGCTGGAATGCTACAGTGAGAAGAGTTCGCGCTTCTATCAAGGTAGGAAGACAGGGAAAAAGAAATAAAGAAACAAAAGGCCTCCAAGGGGGAGGGGCCCCGCGAGGAGCCGGGCTGAGGCCGGGGCGAGTGTCCCCAGGACAGGAGAGCCCCGTCCCGGAGGAGCAGGAGCTGCACCAACCTTCCCCGCGGAAAGGGGCTCCCGGGGAATTGGA
This sequence comes from Vulpes lagopus, assembly GCF_018345385.1. Classification (NCBI taxonomy): domain Eukaryota; kingdom Metazoa; phylum Chordata; class Mammalia; order Carnivora; family Canidae; genus Vulpes; species Vulpes lagopus. Next base: position 52,717,096 of record NC_054846.1, read on the forward strand.
GCAGGATCCCCAGAAAGGCGGGGATGCCCTCGGGCTCCCTGGGACAGTAACAGAGGAACTGCGCCCCGGGAGATGCGCCGAGCTCCCTAAGGGCTGCAGCGCTCGGCGGGACCCGGAGCAGCTCGGAGGGGCTCGGGCGGCGGCTCCGCGGAGGGGGCTGCGGGGCGGGAGCGCGAATCCAACAGCGCAGGCCCCGGGGCACAGGGCGCAGGGACACAGCCCAGGATCCGGCCTCCCCCGGGACAGGCAGAGGCCGGGAGGGCCCAGGACAGCAAGGACGCTCCTGCCGCGAGCTGAGCAGATCAGCGGCCCCGCCCTGGAGCCTCCAGGCCCTGCAGACGGAGAGCCCCGGAGTTACTGCGGGGGCTGAATCCAAGGCCCCAGAGCTGCCGCCGCCACTGGGGTTGGTCCTCCTGGGGCCTCACGGGGTGAACAACCCCCACTGAGCCCTGCACCAGGCAGGGGCAGAGCAGCTCCCCCAAGTGCTAACACCTGAGAATCAGCACAGCAGGCCCCTCCCCCAGAAGACCAGCTAGACAGACAGGTTCCAGGGGAAGTCAAGGGACTTAAAGTATACAGAATCGGAAGATACTCCCCCGTGTTTTTTGTTTGGCTGGTTGGTTGGTTTTTTTTTTTTTTTTTTTTTTTTTCTTTTTGATTTGTTTGCTTCCGCCACCCTTTTTTTTCTTTTCTATTTCCTTTCTTCCTTTTTCTTTCTCCTCTTCTTTTTTCTTTTTTCTTTTCTTTCCTTCTTTCTCTGCTCTCTTTTTCTCCTTTTCCCAATACAACTTGTTTCTGGCCACTTGCAATGAGCAAAATGACTAGAAGGAAAACCTCACCTCAAAAGAAAGAATCAGAAACAGTCCTCTCTCCCACAGAGTTACAAAATCTGGATTACAATTCAATGTCAGGAAGCCAATTCAGAAGCACTATTATACAGCTACTGGTGGCTCTAGAAAAAAGCATAAAGGACTCAAGAGACTTCATGACTGCAGAATTTAGATCTAATCAGGCAGAAATTAGGGATCCCTGGGTGGCGCAGTGGTTTGGCGCCTGCCTTTGACCCAGGGCGCGATCCTGGAGACCCGGGATCGAATCCCACGTCGGGCTCCCGGTGCATGGAGCCTGCTTCTCCCTCTGCCTGTGTCTCTGCCTCTCTCTCTCTCTGTCTCTCTCTCTGTGACTATCATAAATAAATAAAAATAAAAAAAAAAACTATTAAAAAAAAAATAAAAATAATCAGGCAGAAATTAAAAATCAGTTGAATGAGATGCAATCCAAACTGGAAGTCCTAATGACGAGGGTTAACGAGGTGGAAGAACGAGTGAGTGACAGAGAAAACAAGTTGATGGCAAAGAAGGAAACTGAGAAAAAAAGAGACAAACAATTAACAGACGATGAAGATAGATTAAGGGAAATAAAAGACAGACTGAGGAAGAAAAACCTACATTTAATTGGGGTTCCCCGAGGCCGCCAAAAGGGACAGAGGGCCAGAATATGTATTTGAACAAATCATAAATGAAACTTTTCCTAATCTGGGAAGGGAAACAGGCATTCAGATCCAGGAAATAGAGAGATCCCCCCCTAAAATCAATAAAAACGTTCAACACCTCGACATTTAAGACTTTAGCTTGCAAATTCCAAGATAAAGAGAAGATCCTTAAAGCAGCAAGAGACAAGAAATCCCTGACTTACATGGGGAGAAGTATTAGGGTAACAGCAGACCTCTCCACAAAGACCTGGCAGGCCAGAAAGGGCTGGCAGGTTATATTCAGGGTCCTAAATGAGAGGAACATGCAACCAAGAATACTTTATCCAGCAAGGCTCTCATTCTAAATGGAAGGAGAGATAAAGAGCTTCCAAGACAAGCAGGAACTGAAAGAATATGTGACCTCCAAACCAGCTCTGCAAGAAATTTTAAGGGGGACTCTTAAAATTCCCCTTTAAGAAGAAGTTCAGTGGAACAATCCATAAAAACGAGGACTGAATAGATATCATGGTGACACTAAACTCATATCTCTCAACAGTAACTCTGAACGTAAACGGGCTTAATGACCCCATCAAAAGGCGCAGGGTTTCAGACTGGGTAAAAAAGCAGGACCCATCTATTTGCTGTCTACAAGAGACTCGTTTTAGACAGAAGGACACCTACAGCCTGAAAATAAAAGGTTGGAAAACCATTTACCATTCGAATGGTCCTCAAAAGAAAGCAGCGGTATCCATCCTTATATCAGATAAACTAAAATTTATCCTGAAGACTGTAGTGACAGATGAAGATGGAGACTATATCATACTTAAAGGATCTATCTAACAAGAGGACTTAACAATCCTCAATATATATGCCCCGAATGTGGGAGCTCCCAAATATTTAAATCAATTAATAACCAAAGTGAAGAAATACTTAGATAATAATACACTTATACTTGGTGACTTCAATGTACCTCTTTCTATACTCAATAGGTCTTCTTTTTTTATTTAATTTTTATTTATTTATGATAGTCACAGAGAGAGAGAGAGGCACAGAGACACAGGCAGAGGGAGAAGCAGGCTCCATGCACCGGGAGCCCGATGTGGGATTCAATCCCAGGTCTCCAGGATCACGCTCTGGGCCAAAGGCAGGCGCCAAACGACTACACAACCCAGGGAGCCCTCGATAGGTCTTCTAAGCACATCTCCAAAGAAACGAGATCTGTAAATGATACACTGGACCAGATGGATTTCACAGATATCTACAGAACTTTACCTCCAAACTCAACTGAATACACATTCTTCTCAAGTGCACATGGAACTTTCTCCAGAATAGACCACATACTGGGTCACAAATCGGGTCTGTACCGATACCAAAAGACTGGGATCGTCCCCTGCATATTCTCAGACCACAATGCCTTGAAATTAGAACTAAATCACAACAAGAAGTTTGGAAGGACCTCAAACATGTGGAGGTTCAGGACCATCCTGCTAAAAGATGAAAGGGTCAACCAGGAAATTAAGGAAGAATTAAAAAGATTCATGGAAACTAATGAGAATGAAGATACAACCATTCAAAATTCTTGGCATGCAGCAAAAGCAGTCCTGAGGGGGAAATACATCGCAATACAAGCATCCATTCAAAAACTGGAAAGAGGGATCCCTGGGTGGCGCAGCGGTTTGGCGCCTGCCTTTGGCCCAGGGCGCGATCCTGGAGACCCGGGATCGAATCCCACGTCGGGCTCCCGGTGCATGGAGCCTGCTTCTCCCTCTGCCTGTGTCTCTGCCTCTCTCTCTCTCTCTCTGTATGACTATCATAAAAAAAAAAAAAAAACTGGAAAGAACTCAAATATGAAAGCTAACCTTACACATAACGGAGCTAGAGAAAAAACAGCAGATAAATCCTACACCCAGCAGAAGAAGAGAGTTAATTAAGATTCGAGCAGAACTCAACGAAATCGAGAAAGGAAGAACTGTGGAACAGATCAACAAAACCAGGAGTTGGTTCTTTGAAAGAATTAATAAGATAGATAAACCATTAGCAGGCCTTATTAAAAAGAAGAGAGAGAAGACTCAAATTAATAAAATCATGAATGAGAAAGGAGAGATCACTACCAACACCAAGGAAATACAAACGATTTTAAAAACATATTATGAACAGCTATACGCCAATAAATTAGGCAATCTAGAAGAAATGGACACATTCCTGGAAAGCCACAAACTACCAAAACTTGGACAGGAAGAAATAGAAAACCTGAACAGGCCAATAACCAGGGAAGAAATTGAAGCAGTCATCAAAAACCTCCCAAGACACAAAAGTCCAGGGCCAGATGGCTTCCCAGGGGAATTCTATCAAACGTTTAAAAAAGAAACCATACCTATTCTACTAAAGCTGTTTGGAAAGATAGAAAGAGATGGAGTACTTCCAAATTCGTTCTATGAGGCTAGCATCACCTTAATTCCGAAACCAAAGACCCCACCAAAAAGGAGAATTACAGACCAATATCCCTGATGAACATGGATGCAAAAATTCTCAACAAGATACTAGCCAATAGGATCCAACAGTTCATTAAGAAAATTATTCACCATGACCAAGTAGGACTTATCCCCGGGACACAAGGCTGCTTCAACACTCGTAAAACAATCAATGTGATTCATCATATCAGCAAGAGAAAAACCAAGAACCATACGATCCTCTCATTAGATGCAGAGAAAGCATTTGACAAAATACAGCATCCATTCCTGATCAAAACTCTTCAGAGTGTTGGGATAGAGGGAACATTCCTCAACATCTTAAAAGCCATCTACGAAAAGCCCACAGCAAATATCATTCTCAATGGGGAAGCACTGGGAGCCTTTCCCCTAAGATCAGGAACAAGACAGGGATGTCCACTCTCACCACTGCTATTCAACATAGTACCGGAAGTCCTCGCCTCAGCAATCAGACAACAAAAAGACATTAGAGGCATTCAAATTGGCAAAGAAGAAGTCAAACTCTCCCTCTTCGCCGATGACATGATACTCTACATAGAAAACCCAAAAGCCTCCACCCCAAGATTGCTAGAACTCACACAGCAATTTGGTAGTGTAGCAGGATACAAAATCAATGCCCAGAAATCAATGGCATTTCTATACACTTACAATGAGACTGAAGAAAGAAAAATTAAGGAGTCAATCCCATTTACAATTGCACCCAAAAGCATAAGCTACTTAGGAATAAACCTAACCAAAGACGTAAAGGATCTATACACTAAAAACTATAGAACACTTCTGATAGAAATTGAGGAAGACACAAAGAGATGGAAAAATATTCCATGCTCATGGATTGGCAGAATTAATATTGTGAAAATGTCAATGTTACCCAGGGCAATTTACACATTTAATGCAATCCCTATCAAAATACCATGGACTTTCTTCAGAGAGTTAGAACAAATTATTTTAAGATTTGTGTGGAATCAGAAAAGACCCCAAATAGCCAGGGGAATTTTAAAATAGAAAACCATATCTGGGGACATCACAATGCCAGATTTCAGGTTGTACTACAAAGCTGTGGTCCTCAAGACAGTGTGGTCCTGGCACAAAAACAGACACATAGATCAATGGAACAGAATAGAGAACCCAGAAGTGGACCCTGAACTTTATGGTCAACTAATATTCAATAAAGGAGGAAAGACTATCCATTGGAAGAAACAGTCTCTTCAATAAATGGTGCTGGGAAAATTGGACATCCACATGCAGAAGAATGAAACTAGACCATTCTCTTACACCAGACACAAAGATAAACTCAAAATGGATGAAGGATCTAAATGTGAGACAAGAATCCATCAAAATCCTAGAGGAGAACACAGGCAACACCCTTTTTGAACTCGGCCACAGTAACTTCTTGCAAGATACATCCAGAGATACGAAGATACGAAGGCAAAAGAAACAAAAGCAAAAATGAACTATTGGGACTTCATCAAGATAATAAGCTTTTGCACAGCAAAGGATACAGTCAACAAAACTAAAAGACAACCTACAGAATGGGAGAAGATATTTGCAAATGACGTATCAGATAAAGGGATAGTATCCAAAATCTATAAAGAATTTATTAAACTCAACAACAAAGAAACAAACAATCCAATCATGAAATGGGCAAAAGACATGAAGAGAAATCTCACAGGGGAAGACATGGACATGGCCCACAAGCACATGAGAAAATGCTCTGCATCACTTGCCATCAGGGAAATACAAATCAAAACCACAATGAGATCCCACCTCACACCAGTGAGAATGGGGAAAATTAACAAGGCAGGAAACCACAAATGTTGGAGAGGATGCAGAGAAAAGGGAACCCTCTTACACTGTTGGTGGGAATGTGACCTGGTGCAGCCACTCTGGAAAACTGTGTGGAGGTTCCTCAAAGAGTTAAAAATAGACCTGCCCTACGACCCAGCAATTGCACTGTTGGGGATTTACCCCAAAGATACAGATGCAGTGAAATGCCGGGACACCTGCACCCCGATGTTTCTAGCAGCAATGTCCACAATAGCCAAACTGTGGAGGAAGCCTCGGTGTCCATTGAAGGATGAATAGATAAAGAAGATGTGGTCTATGAATACCATGGAATATTACTCAGCCATTAGAAATGACAAATACCCACCATTTGCTTCAACATGGTTGGAACTCTAGGGTATTATGCTGAGTGAAGTAAGTCAATCAGAGAAGGACAAACATTGTATGTTCTCATTCATTTGGGAAATATAAGTAATAGTGAAAAGGAATATAAGGGAAGGGAGAAGAAATGTTTGGGAAATATCAGAAAGGGAGACAGAACATAAAGACTCCTAACTCTGGGAAATGAACTAGGGGTGGTGGAAGGGGAAGAGGGCGGGGGGGGGGTGGTGAATGGGTGACGGGCACTGAGGGGAGCACTTGATGGGATAGCACTGGGTGTTATTCTGTATGTGGTAAATTGAACACCAATAAAAAATAAATTTATTATTAAAAAAAATTTTTTAATAAAATAAAATAAAGTACCAAAGACTGAATTTACTGAGTGACACAAAAAATTGGATCCCACCTTATTCATTAATTGCAGTGTTGGACTAACTAGAGTAACTCTTTTGTCTGCATGCATGGAGACAACATAATTGTTATTTTGATTTCCTATTATTATTATTATGCATCACGGATAATGAATTCTTTTAGGGGAAAAGATAAATAATTTGCATTTTCATGAATCAACAAGCATTTGTATTCCCTGTTAAGATTAGAATCTATCAATACATTCTGCAAATAAATTAAACAATTTGAAAATCACAGTTTTCACACATTACATTTGCTTTTAGGATGATGAAGTCAACCTTTAAATTAATGTATACATACCAAACCACAACAAAACTCTGTGGTTTAAACAACAGCATCTATTATTTCCTCCAATTTTATGGGTTGGCTAGTGGTTCATCCAGGCTCACTCTTAATGAATATGAGTCTAAAGTACAAAAAACCTACACTAGAGATATAAATCAATGTATAGATAATATTTACTCAACTTATCTGTATTCCAGTGTTTAGATGGTAAAGAAACGAAGTGTAGCCATCAATGTATGCCACTGTGGGGAGTGGGAAGGGGGAGGCTAGGGAGTTGGTATGTATCTTTGAAGCTAGAAAAAGAAATGTCTAAGAGAAAAGAATGGAAATAGTCCAAATGGGTCAAATCCTAATAACAGAACCATGAGAATAGAAAATGAGATCTGACAAATTGCTGTTTAGAAGTCATTAATGACCTTGAGAAGGGTAATCTGGAGGGAGAGGTATGGTTCATGAAAGCCTGCCTGAATGGGCTATAACTAGAGACAGACAAGTCTTTCAAAAAAAATTTTTTTCTATAAAAGGAGAAAAAGTAGTTGATTGAGTTGTGGAGCAAAATTCAGGGTTTTATTTTTTAAGTTTTTATTTAAATTCCAGGTAACATAAAATGTATTACTTTCAGGTGTATAATTTAGTGATTCAATTAATTCCAAACATCACCTGGTGATCATCATGATAACTGTGTTCCTTAATCCTTATCACCTATTTAACACATATCGCCACCCACCTCTCCTCTGGCAACTGTCAGAGTTAAGAGCTATTCCTTGGTTTCTCTCTCTTTTTCCATATGATCACTTGTTTTGTTTCTTAAATTTCACACATGAGTGAAATCATATGGTATTTGTCTTTCTCTGACTGACTTATTTGGCTTAGCATTACACTCTGTAGCTCCATCCATGTAGGCGCAAATGTTAAGATTTCGTTCTTTTCTTTGGCTGAATAATATTCCATATACCACATCTTCTCTATGCATTCATCAGTCGATGGATACATGAGCTGCTTCCATAATTTAGCTATTTGTAGATAATGCTGCTATAAACAGAGGGGTGTGTATATCCCTTTGAATTGGTGATTTTATGTTCATTGTGTAAATACCCATTACTGCAAATACTGGGTCCTAGAATAGTTCTACTTTTAACTTTTTGAGGAGTCTCCATACTGTTTTCCACAGTGGCTGTACCAGTTTGCACTCCTGCCAATGGTACATGAGGATTCCTATTTCTCCATATCATCATCAAAACTTGTTTATTATATTGTTGACTTTAGCCTATTCCAAAAGGTGTGAGGTGATATCTCATTGTGGTTTTGATTTGCATTTCCCAGATGATGACTGACACTGAGCACCTTTACATGTGTGTGTGTTGCCATCTGTATGTCTTCCTTGAAGAAATGTCTGTTCATCTTCTCATTTTTTAATTATTTGTTTTTTGGGTGTTGAGTTGCATACGTTCTTTATATATTTTGGATACTAACCCTTTATTGGGGTTATCAGGGAAGATATCACAGATATCTTCGCTTAGTCCATACAAATGTTGGTTTTCTTATTGTTTCCTTCACTGTGCATGAGCTTTTTGCTTCTGTTTCCCTTGCGTCAGAGGACCTATTCAGAAAGAAACTTGCTATGGATGATATCAGAGAAATACTGCCCGTGCTCTCTTCCAGGATTTTTGTGGTTTCAGGTCTCACATTTAGGTCTTTAAACCATTCTAAATTTATTTTTGTGTATGGTGTAAGAAAGTAGTTCAGTTTTGTTCTTTGCATATTGCTGTCAAGTTCTCCCAATACTATCTGTTGAAGATGCTGTCTCTTTCCCATTGAATATTCTTTCCTGCTTGGTCAAAGATTAATTGACCATATAATTGTGGGCTCATGTCTGCATTTTCTACTCCATTTCATTGACCTGTGTGTCTATTGTAGTGCCAGTACCATATCGTTCTGAACAATACAGATTGTAATATGACCTAAAATCTGGAATTGTGATGCCTCCAGATTTACTTTTGTTTTCAAAAACTGCCATGGCTATTCAAGATCTTTTGTGGTTCCTTACAAATTTTAAAATTGTTTGTTCTAGTTCTGTGAAAAATGCTGTTGGTATTTTGATAGGGATTTTATTAAATGTGTAGACTGCTTTGAGTAGTATAGACATTTTGTTCTTCCAATCCATGAACATGGAATGCTTTACTATTTCTTTATGTCATCTTCAATTTATTTTATCAATGTTTTATAGTTTTCACAGTACAGGTATTTCACCTATTTGGTTATTTTTTTAAATAATAAATTTATTTTTTATTGGTGTTCGATTTGCCAACATACACAATAATAACACCCAGTGCTCATCCTGTCAAGTGCCCCCCTCAAGTGCCCGTCACCCATTCACCCCCACCCCCTACCCTCCTCCCCTTCCACCACCCCTAGTTTGTTTCCCAGAGTTAGGAGTCTTTATGTTCTGTCTCCCTTTCTGATATTTCCTACCCATTTCTTCTCCCTTCCCTTCTATTCCCTTTCACTATTATTTATATTCCCCAAAAGAATGAGAAAATATAATGTTTGTCCTTCTCCAATTGACTCATTTCACTCAGCATAATACCCTCCATCTTCTTAGGTATGTTATTATTTTTGGTGCAATAGTAAATGGGATGGTTTTCGGGTGTTGTTATTTTTTGTGGGTTTTATTTGAGAGAGAACAGGGATTGGGTGGGGCAAAGGGAGAGAGAGAATAGAATCTTAAACAGGTTCCAGGACCAGTGCAAAGACTGATGTGGACTCAATCTCACAACCCTGAGATCATGACCTGAGTTGAAACCTAGAGTTTGACACTTAACCAACTGTGCCACCCAGGTACCCCTAAATGGGATGGTTTTCTTAGTTTCTCTTTCTGCTACTTCATTATTGGTGGATAGAAATGCAGCAGATTTCTGTACATTGATTTTTGTATCCTGGGACATTACTTTGTTGAGGGTTTTTATCATGAATTGGATGTTGTACTTTGTCAAATGCTTTTCCTGCACCTACTAAAAAAATATCCTATGGTTCTCATCCTTTCTCTTATTGATGTGATGTCAGACATTGTCTGACTTACAAATATTGAACCACTTAATCATGATGAATGATATTTTAATGTATTATTGGATATGGTTTGCTAGTATTTTGTTGAGGATTTTTGCATGTGTGTTCATAGGAGACATTGGCCTATAGTTCCCTTTTTTGTGGTGTCTTTATCTGGTTTTAGTAGCAGGGTAATGCTGGACTCACAGAATGAATTTGGAAGTTTTCCTTCCTTTTCGATTTTTTGAGATAGTTTAAGAATAGGTATTAATGCTTCTTTAAATGTTTGGTAGAATGCACCTGTGAAGCCATCTGTTCCTGGACTGTTAGGAGGTGTTTTCTGTTGTTCTTTTCTTTAAGACTGTATTTATTTATTCATAAGAGACAGAGAGAGAGAGGCAGAGACACAGGGAGAGAGAGAAGCAGGCTCCCTATGGGGAGCCTGATGCAGAACTCAATCCCAGAACCCCAGGATCATGACCTGAGCCAAAGGCAGACGTTCAACCACTGAGCCACCCAGGCACCCAGGGAGTTTTTTGATTACTGATTCAATTTCCCTGCTGGTAATCTGTTCAAATTTTCTAGTTCTTCCTGATTCACTTTTGATAGACTATACATCTTTAGGAGTTTATCCATTTTTTTTAGGTTGTCCAATTTGTAGGCATACAGTTTTTATAATATTCTCTTATAATTATCTGTATTTCTGTGGTGCTTGTTGTTACTTTCTCTCATTTGCGATTTTATTTGAGTCCTTTCTCTTTTTTTCTTCATAATTCTAGCTAGAGGTTTATCAATTTTATTGATTTTTCCTAAGAACCAGCTCCTAGTTTCATTGATTTCTTCCTTTTTTTTCAGTTTCCATGTCATTTATTTCTGCTCTAATCTTCATTATTTCCTTCCTTCTGCTTGTTTTATGTTTTGATTGTTGTTTTTCTAGCTCCTTTAGGTAAAAGGTTAAATTGTTTGAGATTTTTCTTGCTTCTTGAGGTAGGCTAGTATTGCTGTAAACTTCTCCTTCAGAACCACTTTTTTTGGCTCCCAAAGGTTTTAGACCATTGCATTTTCATTTTCATTCATTTCCATGTACTTTATTTCTTCTTTTTTTAAATTTTTTATTGGAGTTCAATTTGCCAACATATAGCATAACACCCAGTGCTCATCCCACCAAGTGCCCCCCTCAGTGCCCATCACGCAGTCACCTCAACCCCCGGCCCACCTCCCCTTCCACTACCCCTTGTCAGTTCCCAGAGTTAGGTGTCTCCTTCGCTGATATTTTTGTCACCCTCACTGATATTTGCACTCATTTTCTCCCCTTTCCCTTTATTCCCTTTCACTAACTTTTATATTCCTCAAATGAATGAGACCAAATAATGTTTGTCCTTTTCTGATTGACTTATTTCACTCAGCGTAATACCCTCCAGGTCCCTCGACGTCGAAGCAAATGGTGGGTATTGTCGTTTCTAATGGCTGAGTAACATTCCATGGTATACATAGACCACATCTTCTTTATCCATTCATCCTTCAATGGACACCGAGGCTCCTTCCACAGTTTGGCTACTGTGGACATTGCTGCTAGAAACATCGGGGTGCAGGTGTCCCGGCGTTTCACTGCATCTGTATCTTTGGGGTAAATCCCCAACAGTGCAATTGCTGGGTCGTAGGGCAGGTCTATTTTTAACTCTTTGAGGAACCTCCACACAGTTTTCCAGAGTGGCTGCACCAGGTCACATTCCCAGCGACAGTGCAGGAGGGTTCCCCTTTCTCCACATTGTCTCCAACATTTGTGGTTTCCTGCCTTGTTAATTTTCCCCATTCTCACTGGTGTGAGGTGGGATCTCATTGTGGTTTTGATTTGTATTTCCCTGATGGCAAGTGATGCAGAGCATTTTCTCATGTGCTTGTTGGCCATGTCTGTGTCTTCCTCTGTGAAATTTCTGTTCATGTATTTTGTCCACTTCATGATTGGATTGTTTGTTTCTTTGATGTTGAGTTTAATAAGTTCTTTATAGATCTTGGATGCTAGCCCTTTATCTGATACGTCATTTGCAAATATCTTCTCCCATTCTGTAGGTTGTCTTTTAGTTTTGTTGACTGTTTCTTTTGATGTGCAGAAGCTTTTTATCTTTTTTTTTTTTTCAGAAGCTTTTTATCTTGATGAAGTCCCAATAATTCATTTTTGCTTTTGTTTCTCTTGCCTTCATGGATGTATCTTGCAAGAAGTTGTTGTGGCCAAGTTCAAAAAGGGTGTTGCCTGTGTTCTCCTCTAGGATTTTGATGGATGCTTGTCTCACATTTAGATCTTTCATCCATTTTGAGTTTATCTTTGTGTCTGGTGTAAGAGAATGGTCTAGTTTCATTCTTCTGCATGTGCCTGTCCAATGTTCCCAGCACCATTTATTAAAGACACTGTCTTTTTTCCAGTGGATAGTCTTTCCTGATTTGTCAAATATTAGTTGACCATAAAGTTGAGGGTCCACTTCTGGATTCTCTATTCTGTTCCATTGATCTATGTGTCTCTTTTTGTGCCAGTACCACACAGGCAGGGCAAAATGGCGGAAGAGTAGAGTCCCCAAGTCACCTGTCCCCACCAACTTACCTAGATAACTTTCAAATCATCCTGAAAACCTACAAATTCAGCCTGAGATTTAAAGAGAAAACAGCTGGAATGCTACAGTGAGAAGAGTTCACGCTTCTATCAAGGTAGGAAGATGGAAAAATATAAAGAAATATAAAAACATCCAACGGAGGAGGGGCCCCCACGAGAAGCTGGGCTAAGTCCGCATGGCAAGTGCCCCCAGGACAGAAAAGTCCAGTCCTGGAAAAGCAGAAACTTTATTTCTTCTTTTATTTTTTGGTTGATCCATTCATTCTTTAGTAGGATGTTCTTTAACCTCCACGTATTTGGGGTTTTTACAAATTTTTTTCTTTTGGTTGACTTCTAGTTTGACAGCAATGAGGTCAGAAAAGATGCATAGTATCACTCTGATCTTCTTGAATTTGTTTATGCTTGTTTTTTGTTCTAATATGTGATATATTCTGGAAAAATGTCTCATGTGCACTTGAAAAAAATGTGTATTCTGCTCTTGTTAGGATGGACTGTTCTGAATATAGTCATTTAATCCATCTGATCAACTATGCCATTGAAAGTCATTGTTTCTTTGTTGATTATTTTGTTTAGGTGATCTGTTGATTGATGTAAGTGGGGTGTTAAAGTACTCTATTATAATTTTATTATTGTCAGTTAGTTCCTTTATGTTTATTAACTATTTAATGTATTTTAATGTATTTCAGTGCTCCCATGTTGGGTGCATAAATATTTACAATTGTTATATCTTCCTTTTGGATTGTCCCCTTCATTACTATAGAGTCCTTCTTTGTCTCTTGTCAGTCTTTGTTTTACAGTCTACTTTTCCAAACTAAGTATTGCTACTCTGGCTTTCTTTTGATATCCATTTGCATTATAAATGTTTCTCTATCCCCTCACTTTCAATCTGCAGGTGTCTTTAGGTCTAAAATGAGTCCCTTGTAAGCAACATATAGATGGGTTTTCTTTTTTTATCCATTCCCTCACCCTATGTTTGTAAAATGTAGTTTAAAAAAATAGGAGAAATCTCAGGATATTGATATGCCGATGAAAATGATACAGTACACAAAAAATAACAATAATGAAGATAAGGGGAAGAATTGCTGAAGCAATATCCTTGAGTAGGTGAGAGGAAATGGGATGTAATGTGCAAGTAGAAAGATTAACCTCAGATAAGACAAGAAAGGGTTCATCTAGTAAAAGGAGGAAAGAAAAAGTATGTAAGGTCAGAGAGGTTAGTGGGTGGATATAGTGGTGAAGCTTATAGAAGTACCTTCCAATTGTTTCTATTTTTTCTACTTATTGATTATATATTACCTAAAAGCCCTTATGTGAAGCAACAAAAACAAAGACAAATTAGCATAGTCCCAGCCTTGAGAAGATTTCTTATTTGCTTAATTCTTAACTTTCTTATTTCTTACTCTATGAAAGAGTAGATGGAGGTGCCTGTAAACTCAAACAGGGAAGGCAAGAGGAAGATCAGAGTTAAAATCACTACGCATGGGGCACAATGCATTTGTGATACCTCTCAGACAATCTCCTTTATAACTGTACAGAACTGAATTTAGTTATAATTACATAAGATCAATATTATTACAACTCATCAACTCCTTCTCTATTACTATTAAAAAATAAAAATAGTATATATATATATATGTGTGTGTGTGTGTGTGTATATATGTGTGCGTGTCATTTCTTCCAAATTTCTGTTCTGTCCAGTGAGACTCAAAATTCTAGCAATGAATTATTAGTTTAAGAATGTCACTCACTTGCACAAGACAACCTACTATTCCTAAATATTTATAAATATTAGGAGAAAAAACTATGTTGAAGATATCCAAAAATGTCCTGTTCCTAACATGGTAGGAGCTAATTTATGTTTGTGACATCATAATATACAGATTTGTACATGGGTATGATTCAAGTTAGAAGTCTATAGAAGATTGGTAGGTTATGAAATCTCCTTGTATATTATGGTAATTTACCTTCACATTATTTCATTGTTACAGATTCTGAAGTTCTCGATAGCTTCTGAAAAAAAAAAAACATGCAGTGATATTATATGGTTTTGTTGCCTATTTGGTTTCAGAAATTAAAAAAAAAATAAATCAAAATTAACATGGAAAAATCTGAACCTACTAGGCAGTTGAGCACTTGAAGATAATCAATCTGTAAATATGAACAGTTATGTGTTAACAATATGCATGGATGTGTTGAACATTACATTTTTTTCTGCAATAGGTTTTCAGCTGCACAGGAGGGACACTAAAATTCATTCCTAATAATATCCAGTGATATTCTTAGAAAACCATAAATGACGTTTTGGAGAACACCAGCACTGTGCAACTACAATCTAATCCAGATTTGATAAACTATTGTAACAGAACTCTGAATTTCAGGTCCATAAACCAAAGTATAGAAAGAGCTTTTCCCTTTTCCCCGAACAGTCCATAATACCTAACTCCTGTGACTGCCTTAGTTCAGGCTGCCAGGACTATTGTAGTAACTTTTAAATTTACCTTTCTTCCTCAGGCCTCTAACCTTTCAATATCTTGTATATATTATTTTATGCAAGTCATTTTCCTGAAGCATAGCTTGAATCACATTACTCCCTCCTTAAAGACCTTCAGTAACTCCTCAGTGCCTTTAGAATGAAATAAAGTTTCCTCAACGTGGTCACAATCACAGTAGGAAAAGAGAAGGTAGAACCGTATGAAATCTAAATACTTTGTCAAAACACAGAGTTAGCAAAAACCAAAGGTAAATCGAAATCCAGAGCTATCTGATTGCAAAATATATGTTCTTTCCCTTCTACCACACTGCCTCTACTGTGCAACATGCCATGGGGCTGGGCACAAAAGTACATGTCCAAAAAATATTCATTGATTTTTTTTGTTGTGGTGTGGTTGCTGCTAATTAAATTTTGTACGGGGCACCTGGGTGGCTCAGTCAGTTAAGCATCTGCCTTCAGTTCAGCTCATGATCCTAGAGTCCTGGGATGGAGCCCCGCATTGGGCTCCTTGCTCACAGGGAGGCTGCTTCTCCCCCACTCTCTCTGCCTACCGCTCCTCCTGCTTCTGCTCTCTCTATAAATCTCTCTCTCTTGCTCAGTCTCTCTCTCTCAAATAAAATCTTTGGAAAAAAAAATCTTGTACAGAAGCCATCACTGTACATAATTAATAATAAATGTCTGCTGAGCAAATGAATGAAAGTTCAAAGAAGAAAATGAAACTCTTTTTTTTTAATTTTTATTTATTTATGATAGACACACACACAGAGAGAGAGAGAGGCAGAGACACAGGCAGAGGGAGAAGCAGGCTCCATGCACCGGGAGCCTGATGTGGGATTCGATCCCGGGTCTCCAGGATCGCGCCCTGGGCCAAAGGCAAGCGCCAAACCACTGCACCACCCAGGGATCCCAGAAAATGAAACTCTTAAGGAAAATTGGAACCTATAGACATAGATATTAAAGGAATACATCCACTGTGCCGCTTCAATTATAGTCATTCCCCTTCTGTCACACTGCTAAAACATTCATAACTAACATTTGCTGAATTCTGATAATTTGGGCATAGTAATACATCCAAGGTAGAACAGGAGGGAGAAATATCCATAGGAGCCCCTCTACTCATGATTGCTAGCTACTCACACCTACACTCTGGAGCTGTTAAGAGCAGGAGCCACAGGGCTATATGCATGGATGTGTACATTTGGAGACAGCTATGACATGATGATGATACACTAAATATATCTACATGCAATACACAGATGTATTCATCAACATTTTTCTCACCTAAAGAACAATGATATGCAGGTGCAAGCCTAGGAAGAATAGAGTGCAAGATCACTCACAAGTGGCTCCACATAACCTATGAACATTGATATTTAAGGAAAAGGGCACTAGGCCAAAGGGTTATTGTAGGAATGCTGACATTAGGAAAACTATTGAAGTATCTCAGCATGCAACACTAAAGTGTTTAAAATTTATCACCTATCCTGTTACACAAATGATCTTTTCTCTTTCTCCTGGGTTTCCTTAATATTAATTTTCTACCCTTAGATGAATTAATTTTCTTTCATTCATTCCACATTTACTGGAGAGCTACTGTGTGCCAGATATTATACCAAGCTACACTGTAAAAAAGAGAGTCTAAGGGAAGCCCTTGTCCTCCAACAGCTGAAAATCTGCATGTAAATAAATCATTACAGGGCAATGAGAGAAGTAGATATATGAATCTTCCAGACGAAAGATATGGGAGATAAGCCAGATCTATAACATTTAATGGACCAAAAAGTGCATCATGTGTAAGAATCTTAAACAATAGCTGTAAAAGTATCAGGTCAGAGGAGAATCACAGAATTCTAGGATGTTCCATCTCTAAGAGAACTATAATTAATTTCCATTTTAAAAAAAAGTTAGAGTGCCAGGATGGCTTAGTCAGTTAAGTGTCTGACTCTTGATTTGGGCTCAGGTTATGATCTCAGGATCCTGGGATTGAGCCTCACCTTAGACTCTGTGTTTAGCAGAGATCTGCTTGAGATTGTCTCTCCCTCTCCGTTTGCCCCTCCCCCTACCCATGCACAAGCACTCACTCACTCTCCCTCTCTCAAATAAATAAATCTTAAAAAAAAAAGCTACTACTGGCAAAGTAAGTACCAACCACATGTGTCAGGCTCTGATGATGCACAAATAAACCGTGGTCTCTGCCTACCTCACAAAACAACCCAGCAGAAAAGCTCATGACTACCCATTAGTAGGCAGAAGGCATTAAAAAGTGTACGAATACACAGAAAAAAAATAAAGCTGAAAATTTTTATTAGTATAGAATGTCACATCACTAGGATGAGATTTAAAACCACCTCTCGATTAAGAGATACTCTCCTGCTATAAACTATGGAATATTATTTCATCAACTATACCTCTGAAAAGGCATGTGCAAGCACCACATGACAAAACTGTTTACCCTTACTCCTTCCATTCTCCGATGACATATCTTGATATTACCCCTTGTCTACAGGTAAAAATAACAACTCATCTTTGGTAACTCTATCACACCCTATACAAATTCTACTCACTTGTATTTGATTCATTAATTTATTCATTCTCTTACTTGATGAACAAGTATTTTCTGAGCATTCATTATGCCAAGACAGCATATACGTGCTGAGAATATAAAGCATTCAACAATACAGACACAATCCTGTTCTCATGGAGCTTACATTCTAGAGGAGACATAATAATCAAATTTATTAATAAATAAATACATACATACATACAACAAATCTGCTAATATAAATGCTAAGAACAAAAATAAAATGGAGTAAGAGGGATGGGAGAGATGAAAAGAAAGTACTATACTAGTTGTGTAGCCAGTAAAGACCTCCCTGATATAGTAACATTTTATCAGAGACCTGAATGAAGTGAAAAGATCTTGGCAGTAAAGCATTTCAGGCAATAGAAGTGCAAAGTCCCTGGAGTGAGAACATGCATAGTGTGTATTTAAAGAACAGTGAGATAAGAGATGCTGATGACTTGAATACTATCAGCCTCTGTAGCTTCCTAGTGCAATTACCTGAATTCCCCATCAGACTGAGCTCCTTGACAGCATCAATCCAATCTTAGTTACCTGTGAGTACCCACTGCCTCGAACAGAACCAAACAGCTGGACACTCAATAAATATTTGAGTAATTAATGAGTAAGGATCCAATCCTCTCTCCCTTGCTTGATTTACTCCCTGGTATTATTTTTTTTTTTTTTAATAAAGCAGTTATTAAGTATTGGAACCTGGATTTCATTTTTTCTTTTAAATTTTTTTTAATTTTTTATTTATTTATGATAGTCACAGAGAGAGAGAGAGAGGCAGAGACACAGGCAGAGGGAGAAGCAGGCTCCATGCACTGGGAGCCCGATGTGGGATTCGATCCCGGGTCTCCAGGATCGCGCCCCGGGCCAAAGGCAGGCGCCAAACCGCTGCGCCACCCAGGGATCCCTACTCCCTGGTATTATTGATAGATATGCACTACATCCTTCACTGGAATTTGAGTTTTCCTGAGAGTAAGGACTATGTCAGATGTATCTTTTCCTCTTCCTCCTGTCCCACACCTTCCTCTACTTCCTGGCAAGTGTTGTACAAATATAATACAGGACCAACAGAAATAAAACCATTGAAGGGATATCTTGGTACTGTGCTATCAAAAGTCATCTGGAATAGGGAATAAAGAGCAGAAATCCTAGATCAAAATTCTCTGTGGAAACAAACAGTACAAAAAATATTGAAACAAAGATAAGGCAAACACCAAATTTCTATTACTACCACCTCTGACTCTCACCTGTACCACTTTACAGATGCAACTAGAGTAACAGTATTCTCACAATTAAAGTATGCTTTCAGGATCTACTGCTGGGTCAGTAGGACAGTGATCCCAGAGAAGAAAGCCAGGGGGTCTCATGTATAGTGCTTAAAAAACAGAAAATGCTCAGCCATGATTTCAAGCTGAAAAGGATTCAAAAGGCCTAACTGTAGGCAGTAATAGACCAAGCATAATTGTCACTTAGTGGTCCAGGGAAATCTGTCTATTCATATCTGGATCTCAAATAGTGATTGGAAAAATTACAAAGTAAATCTGAATATAGACATGGTAAAAAAAAAAATCAGGCCACCCCACCCAGATTCCAATCACGAGGGCAAGGGTTCAGGCAATATCCCAAGCTTAAAGAGATAATTCTAAAATTCTAAGCTAAGTAAAACAATGGCACAAAAAAACTAGGTATCAAGAAAGAATCCAGTGCTGTAGACTTATACCAATGGAAATAAAGCAAGAAATGCTACAATTCATAGACAAGGGCCCAAGTTTTTGTCTCTTACACATCAGATAGCAAGGCAGCAACTAGTGGCTACTTAGCAACAACTCTGATACTTCTCACAGACATTATCCTCCGGTCAAGACTGGCTCAGAGATAAGGCATATTGGGATAAAAGGCAATGCCCATCAGCAGTGTATCTAACTACTGGGAACCAAGAAGAGTAAAGGTATGTATGGCAGCTGGTCCACAAACTCAGAGATCTGTCAAGCCAGACAAGCCACTGCAGTCTGGCAAGCCCAACTATAAAAGAGATGTTTATTACTTCCCTTCCATCCACAGCCCCTTCCAAGAGAATATGTACTACTCACAGCCCTTAAAAGGGAGTCTTATATATCAAGACTATTCTCTTTAATCACAACTGACCAGACCCAAGCTGAACCAATAACATTATCCTTCTGATAATTTAGAATTAAAATATAAGACTGAATTTATTAGATAATGTTGAGAAGGCCAAAATCAACCATAGAGCAAGCAAAAGCCACAAAAAGCTGGGAACACAGGGAAAACAAGATCATACCGGCCCAAGAATATATGGAAGGAGGAAGAGGCTAGCCTGAAAATTTTCCAGTTTCATTTATGTCTACATATGGATTAAAAATATTTGTTGACTAGTAACTGATAATTCTTGGATAAAATTTCCCTTGGAAAATAGTGTCGTTCTTTAGAATTTTGGGTATCTTTAATAACATATAATTCTCATTTGCTATACTATTATTTATAGTCCTGGGTTAAATATTCAGATTCAATTATACTCATTCTATTCCTAAATGCCCAAATGATATTAAATTATACTTTAAATATGATCCAATACTACTGGATCCACAAATCTCAAGAAGAAGCATGCAAAGAACAAAACTACATACCCTCCCCTTCAGCAATGAGCATACAAATTTTACTTATAAAATTGCTTCCATATTTTACCCTGTTTAGATGTATAAAAGGTTAACATCTAATTCCATTTACAATGCTGATCCAGCAAGAAAGAAATTAATTTGGCATTAGAGTAGTAACATCAATTTCCCATGTATCTGAAGTAATGCATTTACTGGAAAGAGATTAATATCAATTCCATAAATCATTCACATGCTTTTTCCGGAGTTGGAGACATCTGAGTAATGTCATATATGTGAGCTGATATCACTTTGTGCATACTCCATTCATTAATCTATGCCTGGGGTTGCAGAATAGTTGTCAGAAGAAAATCTAAAACTTGGAAAAGAATCCATCTTTCTGTTCTTAATTTTTTGTGACTTGTTTTAGGTAAGGTAAGCCAAATGTTACCTGAAAAGTGATGACATTGATCTGTACTGGCAGCCTGTGTTTTCAGGGGGAAAAAAAATGTTTTTAAATCAAACGTGGTCAATTGTCATCCTAGTGGTAACAACCACTTAATACACATATGATAAGACAATGTATAAATGTCAATGTAAGGATTCCATTAAGGATCCTCAATAAAATGCTGACTGAAAAGAGAAGTGAGTCTGAACCTCTCCTGTAAACATCAACTCTTCCTTGTTACTGATGAACGTCATAATCACATAATCTTGTTTGTGTCAGGGTTCCCCACAGATATAGAACCAATATATCTGTGTATCTGTGTGTCTGTGTAGAAAGAAATTTATTATAAGGAATTGGCTCATACTACTATGAAGGGTAACAAGTCCCAAGATCCACAGTTAGCAAACTAGAGTTCTAGAACAGCCAATGGTGTAGTTCCAGGCAAATGCCAGCCATCTTAAAACCTTGGAAGAGCCAATGTTTTAGTTCAGCTAAACACAGAAAATAACTGATGTTCCATCTCAAGACACCCAGACAAGAAGAGTTTTCCCTTAGTAAGGTTCAAGCCTTTTTGTTATATGAAGACTTTCTACTGATAAGGCTGTCCCACATTAGGAAGGGTAATCTGCTTTATTTAGTTTACCAATTTAAATGTTAATCTTATCCAGAAATACCTTCACAGACACACCCGGAATAATATTTTACCAAATGTCTGGGCATTCCATAGCCCAGTAAAGTTGAAACATAAAATGAACTTCTACAGTACTTCAGAGATCATCTACCAACCCCCAAAATACAGGCCCCAGACTTCATCATTACAAAGCATGAGAAAAAAAAAAATCCAGATGTGACCTTAGTGCTCCTAATGCCCAGTAAATATTAGTTATTTTTATTGATACAATTGATACAATTATTTTGATACAATTGAGAAATAAATTAACCTAAACTTAAATCTTCCATTACAAGTCATACATGGCCAAAAAAACAGCAGGATAAAAGAAGTATGTGATCCAAAGGAAAGAACCCAAGCCTTTGAGTCAGATGAAGGTCAAATTCTGGCTCTGTCATTTACTAAAAGTAAATTAAATTTTGACCCTCAGCTTCCTCACCTGAAATACCGCCCATTTCAAAACATCCTTAGAATTAGAGATAAGGTCTATAATGTTTCTTCCATAGTACCTCGCATGTAATAGCTATTCAATATTTCCCTAACACGTCGTTATGTGTTCACTTTCAGGACACTTGGGAGAATTCCACCTTTTGCCCTCCTGAATACAGACATGGCCATTAGTACACGTTTTTGCCAGTAAACTGTGAATGGAAATTATTTGTGACCCATCCAAGGGTTTTTTATTACTTGCCACAAATTCACAAAACCAAAAGTCCTTATATTTTATAGTATGTTAACAATTTACAGAATATTTCCCTGTCTTCTATCATATGCCTGTAATAGTAGTATTGCCGACTAGGCAGGACAGGCTCCATTATTCCATTTTAGTGATTAGATCACATACTGAGAGAGGTTAAGTGAGTTGCCCAAGGCCACATACATAAGTGCCAGGTCTTCTGATTCCCAGGCTGAGGAGACATATCTAGAAAATCACACTGAGAGTAAACTATTTTGTAAAATAATTTATTGACATGTTGATTTGCTTTGGTGTTTTGTATATGATACCCCACATTCTATCTCCCCCCACTCTAGACATAACCCCCTACTACACAAACAAAAACATACACACACCATACACATTCTTCTCCAGGCCCTTTCAGATCTCTTGCCTCAGGGGAGGTTCATGACAGTAAAAAGGCAGAAGTAGTCTCTAACATTGTCCTTCCTCACGTTAGCCATAATTATACTGGTAGAAAAGGGGACTAACATTGGAAACAGAAAAAGGGAGGAAATAGTCCCACACATTAATAAAGTGATAAACATCAAGGATCCCATGAATGGTGGAAGGAAGAGGTATTCCCTGGCAGTCCTCAGCAGGGCATGGCTGCAAGGGCACCTAGGGAAGAATTCTGAGCACTAGGGCTCTGGGTCTAGGCAAAGGCCTCCATAAAGATTCCCATTCCCAGCTGGCAGTAAGCATTTGCCTTTAAGGAGCCACATGAGCTTGGATGATAGGAATGTTTGTGTCAGGCAGCCCCGGTGGCTCAGCGGTTTAGCGCCGCCTACAGCCGGGGACATGATCCTGGAGACCTGGGACGGAGTCCCATGTCAGGCTCCCTGCATGGAGCCTGCTTCTCCCTCTGCCTGTGTCTCTACCTCTCTCTCTCTCCTCTCTGTGTATTCTCATGAATAAATAAATAAAATCTTAAAAAAAAAAAAAAAGGTTTGTGTCTAGACATTTCAAAATCAGAAGACCTCATCTCATATGCCTCTTGATGTTTTAGGTAATGGTAGGGAAGAGACAGAGCCTCAGTGAAGATGGAAAATTGAATTTCCCAAAATCCCAATGAGGCGGAGGACAAGAGTCAGATTAATTTGATTTAAATAAACTAAAATAACTTGACATTGTTGCTGAGCATATGAACTAGAATCCACACCTACAACATACAAACAGGTCAATGTACTTCTAAAACATATACTTTCTTTTTTTAGAGAGCAAACTGAGGGTTGCTGAAAGGGAGGTGGGTGGGGGATGGATTAAATGAGTGATGGGTATCAAGGAGGGCATTTGTTATGATGAGTACTAGGTGTTATATGTAACTGATGACAGTAACTTCTACTCTTGAAATCAATACTATACTATATGTTAGCTAACTTGAATTTAAATAAAAACTTGGAAGGAAAAAAAACAATATATACTTAACTGTCAATTTCAAACCTATGACATTTTACTGACCATTCCTAAAGGACTAAGTTCTCCAAATCCACAAATGTCACATTTCTCCATCAATTTCTAGATATCCCAGTTATCTACCTTCATCAATGAGGAACAATATATAGTATGGTATGGAGTGGTATGAATACATGTAATTAGCATTCCCAGATGAGATATTCAAACCCTGAACCAGGAGTGAGTTAAAGCTCCCCGTGTGATAACAGTTACACTCCCATCTACTCCATTTAAAGGGTCTCAACTTGCTGTACTATGAACTATTATAGCACATCACACTGGCTATTTGCTTATACACCAATTTGGAAATATTCCAGTTGTCATGAGTAAGGCAGCAAATAAGTGGATCAATGTTGAATAACCAGGAACTAAGGGATATGAGCACAGGCTCGGAGGTCAGACAGGCCTGAGATGAATTCCAGATTCTACCATTTGGTAGTTGTGTTCAGGTAAGCATGTCACTTAACTTCTCTGAACCTCAATTTCCTTTTCCAAAAATAGGAATAAAATGCTTGTACTCCTTTTTGTCTAGGATTTATGAGACCATAATAGATGTGAAGACAATTTGTTAATTATAAAATGCTATGTAAATATTAGGAATTATTAGTTTTATTTTCCATCAGAACCTAAGGTTTACCAGGAGTAACACATGGTGAGTTTTTACAAATGAGTCCATGTTATCTAGTGTACTCTGTGAAGAGAAAGTTACCAGGAAGCCTCTATATTTATTTACTTATTTATTTATATAACATTCATTTAAGTAACATGCATTGAGTATCTATCATTGCCATTGTTTTAAGCATTCAATATTTAACTATATCCACATCAATTTCTCAGTGACCAATTAGAAGTTCTTCTGTTGATCATCTGTATGACTTCTTTGGGAAAATGTCTATTTGGGTCCTCTGCCCATTTTTTAATCAGATTGAGTCTTTTGTTGTTAAATTTTTTATATATTTTAGATATTAACCTTCTATCAGATTTATCATTTGCAAATATCTTCCCTCATTCAGTAGGTTATCTTTTTGGGGTTTTTTTTTTGATGGTTTCCTTCACTATGCAAAATTTTTTTATTTTCATGCAATGCCAATAGTTTATTTTTGCTTTTCTTTACCTTGTCTGCAGACATCTAGAAATTTCTTTACCTTGTCTGCAGATATCTAGAAAAATATTGCTACAATATTTTTTTACAATATGTCAAAGAAATTACTGCCTATGTTCTCTTCTAGAATGTTTATGGTTCTGTTTTGAGTTTATTTTTATGTATAGCATAAGAAAGTGGTACAGTTTCATTTTTTGCACATAGATGTCTAGTTTTCCTAGCACCATTTATTAAAGAATACTGTCTTTCTCCTACCACATATTCTTGCTTCGTCATAGATTAATGGAGCATGTAAATATGGGTATATTTCTAGGCTCTCTATTCTGTTCCATTGGACCCTTGTCTATTTTTGTGCCAGTACCATACTGTTTTGATTACTATAGCTTTGTAGTATATCTTGAAATATAGGCTTGTGATACCTCCAGCTTTGGTTTTCTTTCTCAAGACTGATTTGGCTATTCAGGGTCTTTTGTGATTCTATACAAATGTTAGGATTATTTGTTCTAGTGCTATGAAAAAGCTATTGGTATATTGATAGGGGTTATGTTGACCCCGTAGCATGGACCCTTTAACAATATTAAATCTTACAATACGGGATATGGTATATCTTTATATTTGTTTGTGTCATCTTCAATTGATCAATGTCCACACTTTTCAAATTTAGGTATTTCATCTCCTTGGTTGAATTTCTTTCTAGGTATTCTATCCTTTTTGATACAATTACAAATGGGATCATTTCTTAGTTTCTCTGCTACTTTGTAATTACAGTCTATAACCTAATTGAATTTATTTATTAGTTACAGTTTTGGTGGAGTCACTAGGCTTTTCTATATATAGTACTATGTCATCCACATATAATGAAATTTTTTCTTCTTCCTTACCAACCTGTATGTCTTTTGATTTCTTTGTCTTATCTGACTGCTATGGGTAGGATTTCCTGTAGTTTGTTAAATCAAAGTGGTGAGAATGGATATCCTAATCATGTTGCAGATCTTAAAAGAAAAGCTTTCAGTTTTTCACCACTGAGTATTATGTTAGCTGTGAGTTTTTCATACGTGACCTTTATCATGTTGAGTTATATTCTGGCCATGCTCACTTTGGCCAGAGGTTTTATCATAAATGGATATTGAACTCTGTTAAAAGGTTTTTCTGCATCTACTAAGATGATTCCATGGTTTTTATACTTCCTCTTGTTAATGTGGTGTATCATATTGATTGATTTTTACATATTAAACCATCTTTGCATCCCTGGAATAAATCCAATTTGATTGTGGTGAATGATCTTTTTAATATATTACTGATTTTGGTTTTCTAACATTTTCTTGAGGATTTTCATGTTCATCAGAGATACCGACCTATAGTTTTTGGGGTCTTTTTTGGAGAGGGGTTTTAATCTCTCTGGTTTTAATATCGGGGTAATGCTTGAATTGTAGGATGAATTTAGAAGTTTTCCTTCCTCTTCTATTTTTTGGAATATTTTTGAGCAGAATAGGTGTTAACTATTAAGTCTTTGGTAGAATCCACCTGGTAAGCCATCTGGTTCTGGACTGCTTGTTAGGAGTTTTTTGATTACCAATTTAATTTCATTATAAGTAATCAGTCCATTTAAATTTTCTATTTCTTCCTGATTCAGTTTTAAAGATTATATATTTCTAGGAATTTATTCATTTCTTCTAAGTTGTCCAATTTTTGGCATATTATTTTTTATAATATTCTTTAAAAATTCCTTCAATTTCTATGAATCAGTTGTTATTTCTCCTCCTTCCTTATGATTTTGAGTCCTCTCTTTTCCTTGAGGAGGCTAAAGATTTATCAATTTAGCTTATCCTTTCAAAGAATCAGCTCTTGGTTTCATTGATCTTTTGGTTTTTTTGTTTGTTTGTTTTTGATTTTTTTTTTTTTTTTTTTTTTTTTTTTTTTTTTAGTTTCTATTTACTTCTACTCTAACCTTCATTACTTACTTTCTTCTACTAAATTCGGGCTTTGTTCTTTTTATAGTTCCTTTAGGCATAAGGTTATGTTCTTTCAGATTTTTCTTGTTTCTTAAGATAGGCCTGTATCACTACAAACCGCCCTCCTAGAACTACTTTTGCTACATCCCAAAGATTCTGGACTACTGTGTTTCCATTTTCAATTGTTTCCTTTTTTTTTTTTTTTTAATTTCCTTTGATTTCTTAGTTGACCTACTGGTTATTTAGTAGCACTTTATTTGCTCTCCATGTGCTCATGGTTTTTTCTAGTTTGTTTTTCATAACTGTTTTCTAGTTTTACACCACTGTGGTTAGAAAAGACACTTTATATAATTTCGATCTTCTTAAATTTATTGAGACTTGTTTTGTGGCCTAACATGATCTATTCCGGAAAAATGTTTCATCTTCCCTCAAAAAGAATGTGTATTCTGCTATTATTTAGATGGAATGTTCTGTATATAACTGTAAAGTCCCTTTAGTCTAACAACATTCAAAAATCACTGTTCCCTTATTGATTTTCTGTCTGGATGATCCATCTATTGGTGTAACTGGGGTGCTATAGTCCCCTACCATTAAACTGATAAGAACAGATACCATACTTGATCTTAGCCAAAAGGAAGACAAGTGACTGTGACAAATAGTAGCTACACTTGTAGTGAGCATACCATAATGTAAAGATTTGTAGAATCATGTCCTACACATTGTGTGTCAACTATACTCAAATAAAATATATAAATAAAAGTTGTTTCTAAAGTCCGCTACTATGATGTATTACTGTAAATTTTCCCTTTATGTCTGTTAATATTTACTTTGTGCATTTAGGTGTTTCTATGTTGGATGCATAGATATTTACATTTGTTTTATCTTCTTGTTAGATTAATCCTTTTATCATTATGTAATGTCCTCCTTTGTCTCTTGCTTTTTTAAAACAGTCTTTTGTTTTAAAGTCCATTTTGTCTAGGGGTATCTGAGTGGCTCAGTCAGTTAAGCGCCTGCCTTCAGCTCAGGTCATGATCCCAGAGTCCTAGGATTGTGCCCTTCATCGGGCTCCCTGCCCAGTAGAGAATTTGCTTCTCCCTCTCCCTCTATCCTTTCCCCAGCTCATGCTCTCAATCAATCTCTGTCTCTCTCAAATAAATAATTACAACTTAAAAATCAATTGATCAATTAATTAATTAATTAATCCATTTTGTCTGATGTAAGTAGTGCTACCCTGGCTTCTTCCTCCCATGCTTCCATCTGCATGGAAAATCTTTTTCTATTCATTCATTTTCAGTCAGTGTGTGTCTATAGGTCTGAAATGAGTCTCGCAAAGGTAAGTATATGGGTCTTGTTTTTTCATCTATTCCATTATCCTATGTCTTTTGAATGGGGCATTTAGTCCATTTATATTTAAAATAAATATTGGGGATCCCTGGGTGGCGCAGCGGTTTGGCGCCTGCCTTTGGCCCAGGGCGCGATCCTGGAGACCCGGGATCGAATCCCACATCAGGCTCCCAGTGCATGGAGCCTGCTTCTCCCTCTGCCTGTGTCTCTGCCTCTCTCTCTCTCTCTCTCTCTCTCTCTCTCTCTGTGACTATCATAAATAAATAAAAAAAATTTTTTTAAGTAAATATTGAATTTTTTAAAGTAATTATTGATACTTAGTTACTGCAAATTTTTTGTTTTCTGATTATTTTTGTAGTTCTCCTTTGTTTCTTTCTTCTTCTCTTACTCTCTTTCCTTGTAGTTTGATGGCTTTCTTTAGTGTTATGCTTGGGTTCCTTTATCTTTTTTGTGTATATATCTATTATAGGTTTTTTATTTGTAGTTACCATGGGGTTCATATATAATATCCTACGTGTATAACAGTCCATATTGAGTTGATGGTCATCTAAGTTTGAACAGCTTAAAAGCACTAAATCTTTACACCCCTGTTCACATTTTATGTATGTAATGTCATATTTTACAGCTTATTTTATGTATCCCTTGAGTACTTTTGGTGGATATAACTGATTTTACTCCTTTTGTGTTTTAACCTCCATATTGCTTTATAGGTGATTAATCCACTACCATTACTATATGTTTGCTTTTACCAGTGAAATTTTTCTTCAACAATTGTCTTACTTCTAGTTATGGTCTTTTCTTTTCACTTAAAAAATTACCTTCAACATTTCTTGTGAGGCTGGTTTAGTGGTGATAAGCTCCTTTAACTTTTGTCTGGGAAACATTTTTTTCTCTCTTTCCATTCTGAATGATAATCTTGCAGAGTACTGTATTCTGGGTGTAGGTTTTTTTCCTTTCAGTACTTTGAACATATCACACCACTCCCTCTGGCCTGCAAAGTTTCTGCTGAAAAATCATCTGATACCTTTTGGAGTTTCCTTGGTACATAACTGTTTGCTTTTCTGTTGCTACTTTTAAGAGTCTCTATCTTTAGTTTTTGCCAGTTTAATTATTATGTGTCTTGATGTGGACATCCTTGAGTTCAGCTTGTGTAATGTTCTCTGCATGTTCTAGCCCTGGAAGTCTGTTTCCTTAGCCAGATTAGAAAAGTTTTGAGGTTATTATTCCTTCAAGTAAGTTTTATGCCTACTCCTCTTCTCTCTTCTCCTTGTGGGATCCCTATAATGTGAATATTATTATGCTTGATAATGTTGCAGAGACCCCTTACCTTGTTCTCATTTTTCATTACTTTTTCTTTTTGATGTTGAACTTGGGTATTTTCTATTACCCTACCTTCCTGATTGTTAGTCGTGCATCTGAATCCTCCAATATGCTGTTGATTCCCTCTAATGTATTTCTCATTTCAGTTATTATACTCTTGAGCTCTGGCTATATTTTTTTTCCTATCCTTTGGTTGAAGTTCTGAATCTATTCACTCTTCTCTCAAGTCTGGGAAGTAGCTTTATGATCATTACTTTGAACTTTTTATCAGGCATTCTGTTTATTGCTATTTTGATTAGCTCTTTTTCTGTGCTTCTGTATTATTCTTCATTTGGGACATATTCTTTTGTCTCCTCATTTTTTTTAATTCTTCATGTTTATTTCTATGTAGTAGTTAGGTCAGATATATCTCCTGGTTTTGAAAGAAATCATCTTATGTAAAAAAGAGGTCCTGTGGTGCCCTATAGCACAATGCCCACTGGTCACCAGAACCAGGCTCTACAGAAGTATCCTCTGTGTGCACTACATGTTCCCTCCTATTTTAGCTAAGCCACAATTGCCAGGGGCTCTCTGGTGAGTAGGGCCAGCAGTCAAAGTGGATTTTCTGCAATTAACCACTGTGACAACTGTGGGCACACTAAAGGGAGGGGCTTGCCCCCTGCATAGCCAGCTAAGAGGCCTAGCTGCCAGAACTGTGGGCAAGCTATTGTGTGGGGTTATCTTCCCCATGCCCCAAAACAAGAGTCACTTTGGAGAGGCACTGATCCCAGCCAAGTTGCCTGCCAGGTGTGGCAGGGCAGAAGTCACTTTGGAGGGGCATGTACAAAGTCAAGGCTGGAGAGCTGGTAAGGTAGGTCCATTGGAGAACACTAGTGTGAGGAGCATGGTGTTATCAAGGTATATGGAGTATATTAAAACTAGTTCCCACAAGCATCAGACTATCCAGGCTGGCATAGAGCAAGAAAAACAGGGACCACCAGCACTTTTGTTCCCAGAAAAACCTGCAGACCCCTGCCCCTCTAGCATATATCCTAAAATTAGTCAATAAATCTCCTTCACATATACCCCAGGCACTTTTCAAACTGCTGCTTCTAGGCTGTGTCTCAGTTCAAGTCATTTAGCATTCTGGCTATTTAAGGACAGAGTCTTGGTTTCCTAGAGTGTTCTGGCTCTCCTAGAGTTAAGCTCACTGATTTTTAAGCTCCTGGAGTTAAGTCCCACTGATTTTCAGTTATACCTTAAGGGAACTCATCTTCCAGTGCAGGTCCCCAGGAAGAGGTAGGCCTAGCACGAGCTATGATCCTCTTGTTCCTACATGCTTGTGATGTCCCTCCTGTTTGTAATTAGTTGCACCAGAGGTTTGGTTTCCAATGACATCTCTGTCTGTCTTAATCCTTTCCAATGTGGCCTTCTCTAGACACCTTTGGAACAGGAGAACTCAGGATCCTCCTTCTCTGCCATCTTCTATGCACTTTATCAAGTCATGGAAAGCTTTAAATTCTATGTTAAAAGGCTTGGGCTTTATTTCATAGATAATGAACATCCCTTGAAGATTCTTTTCTGTTCTTTTTTTAATTGTTCTTATCTATTCTTAACAAGCTAATGCTATTTTTTGTTAGCATTAGCTAACAAAATGCTAAAAATTTTGTTAGTAATGCTAAAAATTAGCATTAGCTAATGCTTTTGGTCTGCTCCTATTGATTTTGATTCCATGTTACTCCATACACTATTTTCAAAACAATGAATCAATGAATGAATGATTATAAATGACTCTACCTTCTTTGTTGAAAAGAACTGTCATTTTCTTTTGTTTTTTTTAAATAATCACTAGGTCCTCCTGTGACCTTATTTTCGAAGCTTGTATGAATATTCTGTATCACATGCTAAAAAATTATGGTTCCTATTTCTCTAATGAAAACAGAAAAAGGAGGAGGAAGAGGGATGTGGGGAAGAGGAGGAAAAGAAAATTAATAATGTTGACATTTATGGAGTGTCTACCATATGTAAGGCATTTGATACATTAGGTGATCTTCACAACCATTCTATGAGATAGTTTATTATTTTACATATTTTAAAATGAAAAAACCGAATTTCAGAAAGGCAAGTATAATGGTTAATTTTATGTATCAACTTTGCTGGACCAAGGGCTTAGATATGTGCTCAAACCTTATTCTAGATACTTCTGTAAAACTGACATTTAAATCAGTGGATCTTGTGTATAGCAGATTGCCCTTCGTAATGTGAGTGGGCCTCATCCAATCAGATGAAAGCCTGAAAAGAACAAAAGACTGACCTACTCCAAGCAAGAGGAAATTCTGCCAAGACACAGCCTTCCAACTTGAACTGCAACATCAGTTCTCTAGCTTTTCTGCCTGACAACATTCAAACTTAAACTGCAGCACAGCTTCTCCCCTCTGGGTCTCCAACCTGCCACTCTACCCTGCAGATTTTGGACTTCCCAGTGCCCATAATTTCATGAACCAATTCCTTAAAATAAATCTCTTTATTGCATAAAGATAGATAGATATACAGGCAAATGGATACTTTCCATTTCCCTGAAGAACCCTAATACAACACTAAGTATCTCAAACAAGGGCACCCAGGTAGTAAATAGAAAACCCAGAATTCAAAACCAGACCTGTTTCCAAAACTAAGACTCCACTAGACATGATTTCCAATGAAATAAATCTAAGCATTAAAATATTAAAAAATAGGGGTGCCAGGTGGCTTAATCGGTTAAGCATCTGCCTTTGGCTCAGGTCATAATCTCAGGGTCCTGAGATCAAGCCCCACGTTGGGCTCCCTGCTCAGTTGGGGAGTCTGCTTTTTCCTGTGCCTCTGCTGCTCCTCCTGCTTATGCTCTCTTGCTCTTGTGCTCTAAGATAAATATTTTTGAAGTTTTTTTAAATGAAATCTACATTTACATACATTTTTAAACTATTTCAGTATCTCTTTCTGTAAATTTATAAGTAAAAACACCATTTCTTTCTTTTGTTGGCATAATCTTCATAAATAATTATGAAAATTGATAAAAGATTTTAAAAACCTTTTGTAATTTAACATACAGAAAAATTTTTTTAAAAACACACAAAACATATTGGGAAGAAATTAACCAGTACATATGGATATGAGCATTTGCTTCTAGATGTTGCAATGAAATCTGCCCTATGAGGTATTTCTTCCAACACATTTGTTTTAAGCAAGAATGTTCTGCTATATTTAAGGGACACTTAAAATATAAATGTTCTGTGACTGATGTGTAAATTATGAATAGAGTGACAACTGAAGACTAAGACAAGGCACTGAATCAGGCTAATACATCTATCCTTGGCCCCTTTAGGATATACTATATAAATGTGAATTAATGATAAAGCAAAGAATCATATCAGGTTTATTACTTCATCTATACTAACTCTATCCCTGTAGACAAAGACAGATGTAGAAGAACAGGCTATAGGAAAATGTCTCATTGATCCAAAAGAAAATGAAGATTTTTAGTTGAGCAGAAACTTACCAAACATTTTATACCTACTCTTTTGTTTTTAAGACTGCCATTTATTCCTTCATTCATGTATGTTTTAAGTGCCTATTAAAAACTAGCCATTGTAAGACAAGGAAAGAAATCATTGTTCCTGACCTCAATGAGCCTTGTTTGCAGACAACAATAAAAATCTATGTTCCATAAAAGAAATATCAAAAAAAATTGTCGCTGGGAATTAGAAGAGGGAAATGTCATACAAGGCTCGAGGATCATAGAAAACTGCATGGAAAAAAATAACTTCAAAGGTAGGCCTTGGGGATGATCCATTTTCAATAACAAGGAGAATAACATTATCAAAGCAAAAATAATAATGATTTAATACTGGATAATATGATAAAAATGAAAATGTATACATGAGAAGGATCATAGAGGTAGGGAATGCATTCACAACAAGGTTGGTATCTAGGGAACCAAGGAAATTTTAGATATTAAAATTATTTGTGGCCCTTTGAAAGCCCACAGTACATAAACAGACATACACTGTATTTGTAGAATTAAAGTTTTAAAGAGGTAAGGGGAGTAGAAAAATAAAATGTCTAAAAAGGCCCCTTAGCAAAGTGATAATGAAAAAGAAGTTAAGAAAATCTGAAGTAGAATAATAGGATTTAATGAGTGATTGAATGGGACGGCTAAAAAAAAGTAAAAAATTATTCTGGATGACCAAGAAATTATTGGAATTTTTGAAATTAAAAAGAGAATTCAGGGGCAACTGGGTGTCTTAGTTGGTTAAGCATCTGTCCTCAGATCAGGGTATGATCCTAGGGTCCTGGGATTGAGTCCAACGTTGGGCTCCCTGCTCAGCAAGGAGCCTGCTCTCCCTCTCCCTCTGCCTGCTACATCCCCTGCTTATGCTTTCTCTCTCCCTCTCTATCAAATAAATTAATAAAAATCTTTAAAAAAAAAAAAAAAGAAAGAAGAAAGAAAGAAAAGTCAAAGGAGCTCTTCTGTTTTGAAGTTAGAACATGGGATCCCTGGGTGGCGCAGCGGTTTGGCGCCTGCCTTTGGCCCAGGGCGCGATCCTGGAGACCCAGGATCGAATCCCACATCAGGCTCCTGGTGCATGGAGCCTGCTTCTCCCTCTGCCTATGTCTCTGCCTCTCTCTCTCTCTGTGACTATCATAAAATAAATAAAAAAAAAATTGAAGTTAGAACATGAGAAGTTTGGTTTTGGGAATGACAGTTTAAAATATGAATAAAACAAATGGTTAGAGACATGATCAAGTAGATGAAATATGGAACTGGTGCTTTGAAAAGAGTTCAAGACTGATGATACTTTCCAAGACAGTGTTCTTCAAAATTTGGTCTGCTGGTCTACAAACTGTTTAGTATAGATTGCCCATAAAACAAGTAGAGTATGATTTTTTTATAGCCATTCGACATCCAAAATCATGACTTATGTACTATCTAGTTTAAAGAGTATAAACCAGTCTGGATGCTGACAAATTCATTAAGTGACTTGCATGTGGCATGAGTTCCATATAAGTCATATACAGCAGGGCCATATATAGAACCATGATATTGGAAATTAAAAAAGCAAAAACAGTTCTTGACCACAGATAGTTTTAAGAAGCACTGTACCACTATATTACTTATGCACCAATAATCATATAAAGATTCTGACATAATAAAAGTATATTCCACAGTTTCTAAGATGACAGGAAAACTTGTAAAGTGGCTAACAACAAGTAAGTACTTAAGAAGTTAAGCACTCTAATTTTTAAGCAAATTCTTACTATATGTACATAAGTGCATTTTATTGGAAGAGAATACATAGTTTTCATCAGATTCTCAAAAATTCCTATTACCTAAGGAAGGCTAATAACTATTGTAGTAACAATTACTGCTATTGTCTCTGTACCCTCAGCATCTGCCATATAATTCATTTATCCTTTTGACAGTTATTGAATGCCTAGTATATGTTAGGCTCTCGTGATAGAGCAAATAGACAAAGTAACTATACTTATTGTAGGGGAGGCAGATAAATAAAAAAGTAAATGAACAAGCAGAGAATAAAAACAGATGATATGGTGGATGACTGAGTGGCTACTTTAGACTGGCTAATCACAGGTCTATCTGAAGAAGCAGTATGTAAGCTGAGATCTGAATGCCAAGATACAAAGATGTTGGTGGAGGAGGAGGAGGAGGATTAGTATTTCAGGAGGAAGAAATGCCTAGACCAAACAGCCGAAAGCAGAAACAAATCTGGCCTGCTCTATTAATAGGTAGAAAGTCACCGTGGATAAAGCATTATTAGGAAGAATAAGAATAGCCTAAGATAGTCAGAAAAATAATCAAACACCAGATCATGTACCATGTTGCAGTCAGGATAAGGAGTCTGGATTTCATTCTAATTTTGATGGGAAGACAATGAAATATTTTAAATAAGACAGGGATATGCTCAGATTTGAGTTTTAAAAGGATCATTCTAGATGCTTGTGCTAAGAATAGATAATGGGAGTGGTAGCACGTATGGAAGGAAACAAGAGGAATGGTGGTTCTAACAGATGGTGGTGGTTTGAATGAGGAAGACATATACTAAGAAATTAATGGATTCAGAATACTTATTGAGCATAATAATAATTCTCAATGGATGTATGAATAATGAATTATTAGATGTGATACTCGGTATTTTTAAAGATTATTTTTAAAAAAGATGATCTGGGATCCCTGGGTGGCGCAGCGGTTTGGCGCCTGCCTTTGGCCCAGGGCGCGATCCTGGAGACTCGGGATCGAATCCCACGTCAGGCTCCCGGTGCATGGAGCCTGCTTCTCCCTCTGCCTATGTCTCTGCCTCTCTCTCTCTCTCACTGTGTGCCTATCATAAATAAAATAAAATTTAAAAAAAAAATAAAATAAAATAAAAATAAAAATAAAAAAATAAAAAAAGATGATCTGAACCTTGGAGAATGCCTTTAAGGGTTACATGTGGACAAAAACAAGTCTGGTCAGTCAGAGAAGGAGATGAATAAGAACAATAGAGTCAATGCTGTCAGGAAAAAGGAGTGTCAAAAAGTAAGTGCAATCATTAGAAATGTCATATACTACAGAGAAATCAAGAGCTAAGACAAGACCACCAAATTACATGACTAATGTCTCGGGCAACGTTTCAGAGAACTTTCTTGCTGGAACAGAGAGGATACAAACCAGACTGAAAGGATAAAAATGTAATAGGTGTATAGAGACATTTCTATTTTTACTCAAATTCTTTCTAAAATCATCTTGTACATAATTTAATCTTACCCTGATGATAAAGAACAGATCTATTAAAGGTTATATGCTTAAATTTTGTTATTTACTTTTATTCAGCCTCCTCCCTTCTGTCAGCTTGTCAACTTTGATTTCTCACCAAGAGCATTCCTATCTTCTCAGGCTCCACCCGACCTGCAAATTTCCTGGACTAAAAATCCATGTCATCAAGATAGTTAAAGCTATCTAAATAAGAAGAAATAATCGCTAAATATCTCCTCTCAGAATTAAGATGCATGAACTTTAATGCATGTATTTTACAACTATTTTGGCTATTCAAAGGTTTCCCATCATCCTACCCAAGTTGTCAGCAATAGTCTCAAAATATAAGTTTGCTGGATAAGTGTTTGTTTTCTATAAATCATTATAGTCATGCTAAATTCCTCAACTTTGCATTTTATAATCGAAGATCAATGGTCAGAAAAATACAATAAATCTGGTAATTTTCTACTCATTCTCACACTAATTCTTTAAACAAATATTTATTGAACACCTATCACCAGGCATTGTTCTAGGCACTAGGGAATGAAAGAAAAATTCTACCTTCATACAATTTATATTCTAATGGAGGAGGCAGATAATAAATTTTTAAATATATAAATAAGTAAAATTAATATTATATTAGTGATAAGTGCTAAGAAGGAAAAATAAAGCAGAAAGGGGATTAGGAAGTGTCATGGAATAAGAGTTGAAATTTTACACATCTGAGCAAAAACTTGAAATGAGGGAAAAACATGCTTTCTGAAAGAATATTCCAGGCAGAGTATTAAAGTGGAATTCCTATATTACCTCCTCTAAAATGGCTTCCTCGGTGGTCTCCCACACCATCTCGCATCATCTATATACACAAAAATGAATCACTTCCCTTTCCAATCTTCCTTCACATTTCAATAGTGACCACTCTCTGCTAGGCATTTGGTCCTTCCAATCCACACAACAACCCTGTAAGATAAATATTGTCATGTCTGTTTTAAAGATGTACTGAGACTGCTCAAAGTGAATGACAGAGCTAAGGTTTAATGCCTCTATCTCTCAGACTACAATGCTTCCTGCCTCTTATTTTCTGTAGCATGCAAAAAAGGACGGGGAGAATTTTTACTTATTCAAAAAGCTCAGCCCTATCTGAAAGAAAATGGATTTTAAAATAAACAATAATTCCCCAAAACAAAGTGCAAACTCAGGGAGTAAAGTGAAATTAAATGGGTACATTTTCAAAACCAAACACTAAGGACTTAGGCCATGGGATAGGAACTCAGCAGTGGGCCAAAAATATTGTCACAAACATCTTAACATTCCTATATAATTATGGTTTGTTTTTGAATTTTCGAGTAAACTAGACCTCCCCCCCCAAAAAAAAAACAAATCTGGGCAGCCCTTCAGTATACACACATAAGCTCTATTTTTTTTAAAGATTTATTTATTTATTCATTCAGAGAGAGCGAGAGAGAGGCAGAGACACAGGCAAAGGGAGAAGCAGGCCCCATGCAGGAAGCCCGATACGGGACTCGATTCCGGATCTCCAGGATCACACCCCAGGCTGCAGGCAGCACTAAACCGCTGCACCACCGGAGCTGCCCATAAGCTCTATTTTTAAATGTAAAAATCTGGTCAAGAACATAACTCACTTACCAAGATAATATAAAAGAACTAAGCATGATCTAGCTCAGGAAACTGCTAGATGGACAACACTTTGAGCCACCAGTGTTAACTCTGACCATTAAAGAGCTTCCCCTAAGGTTCCAGCAATTTTTGGCATCTACTATGGCCTTGGGTTATGAGAAGCAATACATGGTAAGGTGAAAATCCATCCCCACCATTTACAAGAACCTCAAGGAATCACAGAATGAAGTTTCTTCCTTCAGCACTAAAACCTTAATC
Organism: Vulpes lagopus; assembly: GCF_018345385.1. Classification (NCBI taxonomy): domain Eukaryota; kingdom Metazoa; phylum Chordata; class Mammalia; order Carnivora; family Canidae; genus Vulpes; species Vulpes lagopus. Next base: position 52,754,911 of record NC_054846.1, read on the forward strand.
AGGGATGAGTCAGTAAAAGAGCCCATACCAGGTAAACCAATAAAATGAATGTATTACAGGAAACCAGTTGCAAAAGTTCTGGGAGAGCTGAAAGGCCAAATGGGTGAAAGTGGGGCAACACAGAGATTAACAATAGCAGGAAGTTTCTACTATAACCATAGATAAAGGGGCAAAGGCAGGAGGTGGTGATATCCTGAGAGTCAGAGCAATCCTACAAAGTTGGGATCACAAGGACACCAGAGTGGCTCAGCAGTTGAGTGTCTGCCTTTGGCTCAGGGCATGATCCTGGAGTCCAGGGATCCAGTCCCACATCAGGCCCCCTGTGTGGAGCCTGCTTCTCCCTCTGCCTCTGTCTCTGCCTCTCTCTCTCTGTGTGTCTCTCATGAATAAATAAAATCTTAAAAAAAAAAAAAAGAGCCATATATATGTAGAAATGATTCAGTAAGGTCAGAAATTTAAAGAACAAATGAAAACCCTGAAAAAATAGATGTTCGCTTTGTTTCAATTATGAGTCAGAAACAAATAACAGAATTAAATTCTTCACCTACAGTTTCATAGCTGCCAGTATCTCTCCAACGAATTTCTAGACACGGTGAAACACTTTATATTATATAACCATGCTGTTTTCTCCAAAATGTGCTTATTTTTTTTTCTCTAAGAGAGATAATGGCCTCATAAGGTAGCATATTCTGGCATGAAATGACAATATTAATATGAAGGAAATTTTTATCAGGTCTTAAATTAAAGATGTTATCAACTAAAAGCAATTGATTTTATTCTGAGGACAACAGGGAGTCATGAAACATTTTAAACAATAAAGTAATATGATCAGATGATTTGCATTTTCACTTTGGTGGCACTGTGGAGGATGGACCAAAGAGAGTTGGGGCTAAATTTGAGAGACCAGTTGGAAAGCTACTGAACAAATCCAGCAAACCTATTTAGGACGTTGTCAAGGGCTGAAGTTGTAGGGCTGAAAAGGTTGCAAGATTTTATAATCATTCATTTAATAACAGGCAGAGGGAAAACAGAGTACATTGCCAAATATCTCTTCTTATTATCATCCTATGGAAAAAAAATTCCAGTGGGGACAAGAGGCTAACTCTGCGGGTCAGGAACAAAATTTTGGATTAGGAAAGCAAACAGTGCAGCAATACACAGAAGTCAGGAGAGTCCACAGGGCAGAGGTATGATACAGGGTGAAGTTATAAAGAGGAGGAAAACAACCAGCATGGGGACACATTCAAACCAGGTTCAGGATATACACACACAGAATACATTACAGTATTTGCTCCAAGTGGGGAAAGGTAAAGCACCCTTATTTCTTTAAGAATGAAGACAAGAATGAGAGATGACATATATTAGAAATAAATTAATGAAATATGTTTGTTTACTTATTTAATTAATTAATTAAAAAGTTTCAGCAAGGCCGTGCTCTCAGGAATATGCTCCATCTCTGAGTTAGTCGTAGTTTGCCATTCCCGGAGAGTACCATTATCCCCCTGACATTCAGGTCTTTCTGCATGACATCACAAGAACAAAGTAGTTTTTCCCACATGCTAAAATTTACCAGGATCATTCTTACTAATCCTTTAATACTCTGTTCATTTTAGCCTCCTCTAAGAAGTTGGCCAACTTGCCCCACCACCTTCCCACAAAACCCTGCTGAAAAAGACATGCTTTTGCTCTGTTTTCTTATTACACTGTACTTTTCCCTATTAGGGCTAGAGGTACTAGCCATCATGGTTAGCCTCTGACAAGTCCCAGCTGACAATGCCAGCTGTCCCAGCATCCCTCCCAGGTTAGCATTTGTTCTGGGCAAAAACATTTGCCTTGGACGACAAAATTTGTGGTCAATTTAATCACAGCCTCTGTCAGTCTCTCCACAACACTCCTTTAATCCAGGAACTGTGTGTTGTATTCCTCCCACGGGGTAAAACAGATCTGCTGACTGGTGATTTATAGAAAAGAAAAAGAAAAATTTGACCACATCCCTCAAAACAAGCTAAATCAAGAATTCTACTATATTTATAACTACATACAACTTTAAAACTCTTCTTTAAACAGAGCAGTTTATTTAATTTCTGTGAGAATGAAGGGGGAAGACTCTACAAATAGAAAATTCACCATTTATTTTTCCTTAGAAATGCTATAAACCTAGGCCTCATATACTACAAGATTTTATTTGATTTTTAAATATTTGGAAATATCTCTCAACATTTTAATTTTCTGCAAGAGAACTTTTCTTACTTTAAAGGTTAATGGTCATAAGCTCTTGGTATGGAGTGATCAATGACAGTCTAATCTATTTTTCTGCTACAATCACTTCATTCCGCAATTTAGGAAGCTGAGTATCATATTTTTAACTTAGTGTTACAGCAATCTTGTTTTTCTCAGAAGTTATAAAGATCTAAATGCAAAATTTAAAAATTATGGAACTATTGCTAAGTGCCTGACATCGTTTTCATATAAATACCAACTCTACACAGTGCAGTGGTTCAAGCAGAGATTCTGGAGCCACACCAATTGGGTCTTAATCCCAGGTCCACAATCTACCAGTTTTGTGATCTTGGTAAAATTATCTAACTTCTTTGTGTCTATTTTCTTACCTGTCAAAGGAAAATAATACCAATAGAACTTACCTCGTAGGTTTGATAAGACAAATAATTATGCATGTCATATAATAATTATTATTCATGTCAAACACTTAGAACTTTTCATGACACAGAGTAAATTCTATATTCATATTTAATATTAGTATTATTTTAATTATATCCAACTTGGTTTCAAATACCCAGTCTAATATTTGATTACTTAACTGTATAGCCATAGGCAAATTTCATAACCTCTCTAGATCCCTACTTCGTCTGTAAAACAAAATAATACCTACCTCAATATAGGTGAGGATTCAACGAGATAAAGTATGTAAAAGTATGTTGTGAGCTTCACAAAACGCCTGTATCTGACCATTAGCTATTAGCCATTAATCAGACCAGATTCAAATTCTGACTCTATCTCTTAGAAACAGTTTGATCTCAACATATGCTTAACTTCTCTAAGCCTGATTTTCTTTATCTGTAAATCAGCATTAGTAATACTTACTCTGAATTATTATGATAATTATATTTATTTCATATACATTTATTGAGCACCTATTATGTACCAGGCTCTAAGCATGATATGTGGTGATAAACGAGCTACTACAGAGCTTACAAACCTCAGACATTTAAACAAGTAGAGTGGAAAGTATACATATTGCTATGGGTCTGTACGGATGGGACCCTAAATTACTCTAGGGAGTTCTGAAAAGGAAAGTATTATATATGATACATGTTAAGCTTCATGTTCAAAGACTGGCACAGATTAAGTATTTTTTAAATGTTAACTATAATTATAGTAATTTTTTTAAATTTTTATTTATTTATGATACTCACAGAGAGAGAGAGAGAGGCAGAGACACAGGCAGAGGGAGAAGCAGGCTCCATGCACCGGGAGCCCGACGTGGGATTCGATCCCGGGTCTCCAGGATCGCGCCCTGGGCCAAAGGCAGGCGCCAAACCGCTGCGCCACCCAGGGATCCCTATAGTAATTTTTTTAAAAGCCTGTAAAGTATTTTCTCCATTTTTAGATGGATAGAACGAGATTCAAAGACATAAAATAATTCCCAAGATTAAGTTAGGCTAGGATTCAAAACCAGGTCAACTGACTCCACACATTGCTCTTCCCACAACTGCAAAGTTAACTCCTAATGCCAAAGGAGAATACTATTAACTTAAAAACTACAAATATTCTTCTGATTTTGGTACTTATCATTAACACCAATTAAATTATCTTAGAAACACCAAACCTAAATTTTCCAAGCCCAAAGAATGTACACTAGAACATTCAAGCATAGTATATATGATCAGGCGTGCCTGGGTGGCTCAGCTGGTTAACTGTTAGACTCTTGATTTTGGCTCAGGTCATGATCTCAGGATCATGAGATTGAGCCCCATGCAGGACTCCATGCTCAGCAGGAGTCTACTTGAGAACTTTCCTAGCTCTTCCTCTGCCCCTTCCCTAGCTCTCTCTCTGAAAATAAATAAGTGAATCTATAATTATAATAATAAATCTGTAATAAGAATACTCTGCCCAGCAGAGCATGAATTACCCAGGGTATCTCTCTCTTGAGATTCCTATCATATACAACCTTTACCTATGTCTTTGTCTCAGGACATGATTCTGGGGGATGCCAATCTAAGGTTCCTATGTTGTATGGTTGTTGTACGGATTGGTAATGACACATACAAATATACCCATAAAAAAATATATATATACCCATAAAAGTGCCTAGCACATTTTAACATTCTTGAAATTATTTTATACATATGCCAGAATTATTACATTGATAGCCATATTTTGTGCTGTCTCTTTATATATTACCCTAATTTGCATAATAATTCTACAATATAAATACTTGTTTTCCTAATTTTACAGATGAGTAGAAGTTAATATATAAAACACATATATATGGATCTTTCTGAAACCTGTATTTTTGGAATTATACTATACTGCCATTAAAAAAAATTAGTTAATACATGCCTTCCTGATTCATGCACATTGTCACAAATAGGAAGATTTACTTCTCTTTTATAGCTAAATAATATCCATATATATGTGTGTGTGTGTGTGTATACATGTGTATCACATTTTCTTTGTTCACTCATATATGGAAGAACATTTTTGTTGTTTCCATATCTTGGCTATTCTGAATAATGGTGTAATAAAATCAATTTCACAGAAACAGGAAATAATACAGTGGTGCCAGAGGCTGGGGGGAAGGGGAAATAGGGCAATATAACTGAAAAGGTACAAATTTTCAGTTACAGAAGTGCTGATGATCTAACATACACCATGGTGACTACAATTATTAATACGTATGGTATTCTTGAAAGTTGATAAAAGTAGACCTTAAGGATTTACCACACAGAAAAGTTAACTGGCAAATATGTGATGGATGCGTTAATTATTTTAATCTTGGTAAATATCCTATATGTATATATTTGATATATATGTATATATATCAGACAATCACATTGGACAATTTAAATATGTACAATTATATTTGTCAACTTTCCTCAAAAAGTTAAAAAGAAAAAGTAATTTCAACCATTGGGATATCGAAAAAAGTAGTGAAATATTAGGCTAAAACCCATGATTTCTACTGTAGTCCAGGCACATTTTCATACTGTGCCAAGAATAAAAATTATTTTCTCTAAATAGGAAATAAAACATTAATTTTTAAAGATATCACAAATAAATGTAGTAAAATTCCACTGGAGAAATTAAAAATAAAAGTTTTAAGTTTTATTTCCATCATTTTTAAATGTTATATAAACAACCAAACCATACCCTTATTTCACTGACTCTTTTTCATTCCATAGTAATTTAATTATCATATTAAGTCTCTAAGGCTAACCAATTAATTTGTAGTATAAACTATATTCTTCCTCTCATATTTAATATACACACTCCTATAAATCATAAAACAATACTTATATGATATATGCTGACAACCATAGTATTTACTTAGATGGCTTAGTAGACAATTTGTTATTTTTCTTATCACAAAACCTATGTATCTTAATATATATGTGTGTGTGTATATATATATATTCTTATACATTTTATCACTTAGTGAGAAATTTTCAAGAATATATCTATTATTCATATGTCATAAATTGAACTATAATAAGGTAATATGTATATACAACGGTTAAAAGGATGGCTGTTACAGCCAGGAAATTCTCAGTTTCTAATTCAGCTATACCTCTGTCAGTCGTGCAATTCAAGGGAAATAACTTTACATCTCTGAGCATTAGTTTCCTCATCTACAAAGAGAGATATAATACCTCAGAAGGTTTCTGTATTAAATGAGGTAAACTAGGACACCTGGGTGACTCAGCGGTTAAGTAAGTGACTCAGCGGTTAAGCCTTTGGCTCAGAGTGTGATTCCGGATTCCTGGGATTCCTGGGATGGAGTCCCACATCGGGCTCCCTGAATGGAGCCTGCTTCTCCTCCCTCTGCCTGTGTCTCTGCCTCTGTCTCTCATGAATAAATAAATAAAATCTTAAAAAAAAAAAAAAAGAAAATACCATACTTAATTGCTTGGTGTCCCTAAGTATGGTATTTTCATGAAAGCTATAAAAAAGTTAATCTCTCCCCACCTTTCCATTGCTCAAATTATTTCATTCAACAAATAAATACAGTATTAATTTACTGCTTAATTTCCTAAGCACTCTCCTTGGTTCTTCAGGAGAGCAGAGATTTACCAGTTTCAGACTCTGTCCAGAAGCAGGTTACAGGTAGTAGAAGAGAATAAAGTTTTAAAAAGTCAAGAAAAGTGTCAGGTATCTATGGAAAGATAAAACTGGGGTGTCTTGATGTTTTTTCAAGAGAAATATTACTTATAGAGAGGAGGCTATGGAAAAAACAGACCAGGGATTCGTTGGAGAGTATATATCTGACCTGCAGACCTTATTTCTCATGAGAAAAACAGATTATCCACCAGTTCAGTGCTAGGCAATATATGAGACACTTTACATATTCCACAACTCGGAAAGAAAAAATTAGTTATGGAGGCCTTATCTGAAGGCAATATATTCCATCCACATGAAACAATACCTTCCAATCATTGAATTTCTTAGCCACTTTACTCCTCTCTAAGTCTGGATGACCTATAGAATCCTGGTCAACACAATATATCAGGCAGCTACTCAGCATCTCAGCACATAAAAGAAAACTCATCTATTTCATTTTTTTTTTTTTTACTTCTCTTGTTTTAAATAATCTAAAATAAATCCTTGAATTTAAATTAGATCAGATGAAAGCTGCACATGTCAAACAAATTGTTTCAAGTACCAACTAAATTGCTTTCACTAAGATGCCCTTGATAGGATTATGCCCTCAGTCTATATCGAAGGACGTTACAAAATACATTCCTATGAAATATATTGTCATAAATACTATAGATATATTGTTGAAGATGCTATTCATCACATCAGTGTCTGCCTTAGGAAACCCAATAGGAAGAACTTCTATAAGATTTCAATATTTGGTTTATTTTTATCTTATAGATATTGTTTTTCTCTTGGCAATGGCTATCAGAAAACTCTCAGTTAAATTTACTGTCTACCTAGAGCAAATTTATGGGACCTCATAACATTCATTTTATGTACTCATCAAACTGAATTTTCTTTTGCTATTTTCTCTTTCTGAGATTTTCTCACTTATCTATTTTTTAAATATTATTATTACTTTGTATATATTTTGGTAAGATGTTTTGATTTTTTCAAACAATGAAATATATTTTTTTCCTTTTAAAGGCAAGGTAGACATCATTCCCCATTAAATGATGAGGAAACTATAGCTCAGTTTTCAAGTTAGGACATAATTTTTAGCCTGACTCCAAAGGGTGTCCACTTTAGCACTCTACTATTACTGCAAGGCTTATGGACTACTAGCACATATCCAATTGATACAAACTAATTGTTCATATACTGTTGGACAAATATGTGTTATTAATTTAGATACTATGTGGTTAAACTGGGCAATTTCCTCTACTGAGCTTTCCAGTAAAGGATAGAAAAAGAAAAAGAAAAAAGATAACTAAGATAACTAAGAAAAAAGAAAAAGAAAAGAAAAAGATAACTAAGGTTAAGGAAAATAGGATCTAAGAAAGAAAGAAATTTGGATTATTTCAGACTGTAGATAAACCAAAACACATGATCTTTAAAAGGAGGATAATTAAAAAAAAAAAAAAAAAAAAAAAAAAGGAGGATAATTCCGACCCTTACAGAGTTGTTACTATTATAAAGGGCCTTCCTGTCTTTAATTGAGGTAAAAAGAATTCAAAAGATATTTTCTAGGCATCAAATATATCCCAGACAAAGCAATAAATCAAAATTTAGGAAAAGTAGAAGAAATCATTCTTAATTATGTGAAAAGTGTTCAGGTCTGAACGGAAGAGCAATGCTAATTATACTAATTATGGTTAAATTATGTGCCCCCCAAATTCATATTAAAGTCCTACTATCCAGTACCTCAAAATATGACCTTACTAGGAAATAGGGCCTCTACAGAGGTAATCAAGTTAAAATGTGGCCATTAGAGTGGCCCCTGATCCAATATGACTGGCATCCTAATAAAGAGGGAATATTTGAGAAAGGCATATACACTCAAGGAGAATGCCAAGTAAAGATGAAGGCAGAAATCAAGGTGATGATTCTACAAACCAAAGAATACCAAAGATTGCTAACAAACCACAAGAAGCTAGACAAAAGACATGGAATATATTCTTCTTCACAACCCTTGGAAAGAACCAACCCTACTGACACTTTGACCTTAGATTTCCAGAACTGTAAGATAACAAATTTCTGTTGTTTAAGCCACACAGCTCGTGGTTCTTTGTTATGGCAGACTTAGCAAACTAAAATAGCATGGAATAAACAAAGAGCAAAATCTTACATAAATAAGTTTTTATTGATAAACAACCAATATTCTTAGGGTTCAGAAAAGTATCATATAACTGACACTACCATGTCCTTCCAATCAATGACCCATATAAACACATGCACACACACATTATCAAAACTAAAAATAGTAAACAATTATTTACAAAAAAATATTATGTTTACCTTTCTCATTAATATTTTCAACTTATTCTGAATACCTATTTTATGCCATTCAGAGTATGAGGCTCAGAGCACAAAAAAGTTAACATGATCCATCCCTACTGGATAGAAATTTACAATCAAGTTTTCATCTTCCCATTCAAAATAGCCACAGCATTTGATGATTGTGATGCAATGTTACTTTTGCTTTTTTGTATTGTTCAACTGAATCTGTTCCTAAATCATTTCTTTATTAGGAGATCTCCTTTCTGACAAAGACCAAGTTCTGCAAGCATATCATACAGAACCAGGTACATAATAAACATTCAATAATTAATGATTTATCATATAGTCAAATTATATCAGTTTAATCCCAAAAGAAATATCTGAAGAAGTATTTTATAAAATATAAGGTACTATATATCAATGTTCATTAATATTACCATTATAATATTAAATAATCACTTGTAAAAAAATAATAATCACTTGTAGCAACAATAACATAGCATTTATTTTCAAGTGTTTCCAAGTTAATTCTTTGAAAACTGATTTTTCCCTGAAAACTTTTTCCATTATGATGAAATATTAATGAGTTGAATCACACTGAATGATCAGATGAATTGTATTTTGAAACAATCTAAGACAAATTCAAAACCAAAGGTCTTTAATACACTCACCACTTTCAAAGCAAGCATCAAAGATAAGATGTCCTTTCTTGGGCTGTCCACAGTATCCAGATGGAAGCACCAAATATTTGCTAACATTCCCTCCAATGGCATCATCATTTCCCATGTCATAGCCTATTAAAAAAAAAAAGGGCTCATCTTTAACAGAAATCAAAATATATTTAGTAATAGAAGACCAATAAAATTTTTATTATTAATTTTTCCCCTCTTCTGTCATTTATTGCTTATCCATACAGAAAGAAATGAACTACATAATGTTGTAAGGTAGAAACAAGATACAATCTGAAATCAGAAACTTAAGATCTGGGATGCCTGGGTGGCTTAGTGGTTGAGCGTCTGCCTTTGGCTCAGGTCATGATTCCAGGGTGCCCAGATTGAGTCCTGCATCGGGCTCCCTGCAAGAAGTCTGCTTCTCCCTCTGCCTATGTCTCTGCCTCTCTCTGTGTCTTTCATGAATAAATAAATAAAATCTTTAAAAAAAAGAAAAAAGAAACATAAGATCTGAAATCTCACCTCTACTACATATTAATCCTGTGATAAAAAGCAATCAATTTAATCTCTTTAAGCCTCAGTTTTTCTCATCCATAATTAAGGAATGGCAAAACCCATCCTTCAAAATTATGTTATGGGAATTAGATATGAAAATATCTAGCATGACTACTGAAATCTGAACGATGTTCATTAAATTACACTATGTATTTAATAAGTAGTTAATATATTTAAATTGTCAGAAATGTTTAGTTAGGGGCATATGGATGGCTCAGTTAAGTGTCTGTCTTCTACTCAGGTCATGATCCGAGGGTCCTGGAATGGAGCACCAAATCAGGCTCTGCTCAGTGGGGAGTCTGCTTGTCTCTCTCCTCTGCCTCTTCCCCCTTTGTGTGCTCCCCCTCCTTCTCTCTCAAATAAATAAAAAAAATTTTAAAAATTAATTATTGTTTTAATTCAAATAAAACAACAGTAATATAACTATCATTATAACATCCTAAAGTTCTACACCCAGACAATCTGAGAACCACTGAATTAACATAAAAGTTATATTTCTTAATAGGAACTTTGTTTTTTTGTAATTTTATAAGTATCACTTCTAGTTGGATAATAGAAAGTTGGAAAAATCATAGCTTTCACCTTAATAAGATAGACCCCAACAAAGAAAAAAATCATAACTTAAAACAGAGATTACAAGGCAACAATAATCTGATACCAAGGAAAGTCAGGCCCTACCAAAAAAAGAGGGAAGCAAGCACTGACTCTTTTTATGGCAAAGCACAGGAGGAAGAAACGATGGGTGCCCTACAAGTGAGTAAAAAGAACTAAGCTAATTATTTTTAACTATTAAAAGTCAAGTATAGAAAATATGAGAGTATAGAACCTCTGAGAATCACAGACACAAAGGGAATTCATACATGCCCCCATCAAGTATTTAAGAGAAAGATTAGGGACAGGGCAGAAAACTAGAAAATGCTTTTGTTGTAATGCAGGAATGGAGAAAGAGATGGGCTACTGTTATAGAAAAGGCATGAAGCCCCACAAATGTCCTTTTCCCTTAAGGAAAGAAAAAAAAGCCTTAAGACACTAGGGGAGAAACAGCAAACCTTAAAACCCCCGTGTACAATAGGACTCCAAAACAGGAAGAGGAACAGCAAAAGAAAATATCCTCTATACCTGCAGGAGGGGAAGAAAAGATTATCTCACACAAGACCCATAAATGATTCAAGGCAGACATGAAAGAGGGAAGAGAGATGGGATCATTAAAAAAATACACCCTAAGACCAGAGTATATAGGCTGGCCTAAGGTTATGTCCTAGTCCTAGCCTAGACCAAGACAGCAGAAATACTCTTGCTCCCTCAATACCAAGATAGCAAGCACTAAAAAACAATAGTAATCTACTTCTAGAGATGAGACAAAAGCACAGAAATAAACTCTGTCTATGGCAGGAGTGCCCAGGGAAGGATAAAAGTTTAGGGTGGGGCAGATGAATGAGGAAAAACTCTCAGTTACTCTAGCCCTTTCTCTCAGGAACAAGGTAACCCTAAAGACTATCAAAAAAAAAAAAAAAAAAACTACTAGAACTGATAAACGAATTCACTGAGGTCACAGGATAAAAAATCAATATACAGAAATCTGCTGCATTTCTATACACCAATAATAAAGTAGCAGAAAAAAATTAAGGAAACAATCTGAATTTACAATTGTACCAAAAATAATAAAATACTTGGGTATAAAATTAACCAAGAAGGTGTATGTAAGACCTGTACTGTGAAAACTAAAAAGCACTGATTAAAAAAACTGAAGATGATACAAACAAATGGAAACATATTCCATGCTCATGGCTTGGAAAAACAACTTTTGTTACAATGTCCATACAACCCAAAGCAATCTACAGATTATAACAATCCTTACCATAAAACCAACAACATTTTTCACAGAATTAGAACAAATAATCCTAAAATTTCTGTAGAATCACCAAACACCCAGAACAGCCACAGCAATCTTGAAAAAGAAAAAACTAGAAGCATCACAATCCTAGATTTCAAGATATATTACAAAGCCGTAGTTCTAAAAAGTATGGTTCTGGTACAAAAACAAACACATAGATCAAGAGAATAGAATAAAGAGCCCAGAAATAAATCCATAATTATTTGGTCAATTAATCTTTGACACAGTAAGCAAAAATATGCAATGGGAGAAAAGTCTCTTCAACAAATGGTGTTAAGAAAATTGAACAGCTACATACAAAAGAATGAAATTGGACCACTTTCTTACACCATATACAAAAATAAATTCAAAATGGACTTAGGACCTAAGTGTAAGATTCGTGACACCATAAAAATCCTACAAGAGAGAACAGGCAGTAATTTCTCTGACATCAACCATAGCAACATTTTTCTAGAAATGTCTCCTCAGGCAAGAGAAATAAAAGCCAAAATAAACCTTTTAGACTATATCAAAATAAAAAGCTTCTGTACAACAAAGGAAATCACCAACAAAACTAAAAGGATAATGAATAGGTAAAGATATTAGCAAATAATATATCTGATAAAGAGTATCAAAAATGTATAAAGAATTTTTAAAACAACAGCCAAAAAAACAAATAATCCAACTGAAAACTGGGCACAAGACATAACACAGACATTTCTGCAAAGAAGATTAAGATTTCATACCAGGCATATGAGAAGATGACCCAATATCACTCATCATCAGGAAAATGCAAACCAAAACTACCATGAAACATTACCTCATACCTGTCAGAATAGTTAACTCAAAAGCAAGAAACAAGTGTTCACAAGGATGTGAAGAAAAAGGAACCATCATGCACTGTTGGTAAGAATACAAACTAGAAACAGTATGGAGCTTCCTCAAAAATTAAAAATAGAACTACCACATATGATCCAGCAATTCCTCTACTGGGTATTTCTCTAAAGAATACAAAACACTCCTGCATAAGATACCTAGGAATAAACCTAACCAAAGAGGTAAAAGATCTATACCCTAAAAACTATAGAACACTTCTGAAAGAAATTGAGGAAGACACAAAGAGATGGAAAAATATTCCATGCTCATGGATTGGCAGAATTAATATTGTAAAAATGTCAATGTTACCCAGGGCAATTTATACGTTTAATGCAATCCCTATCAAAATACCATGGACTTTCTTCAGAGAGTTAGAACAAATTATTTTAAGATTTGTGTGGAATCAGAAAAGACCCCGAATAGCCAGGGGAATTTTAAAAAAGAAAACCTTAGCTGGGGGCATCACAATGCCAGATTTCAGGTTGTATTACAAAGCTGTGGTCATCAAGACAGTGTGGTACTGGCACAAAAACAGACACATAGATCAATGGAACAGAATAGAGAACCCAGAAGTGGACCCTGAAATGTACGGCCATCTAATATTCGATAAAGGAGGAAAGACTATCCATTGGAAAAAAGACAGTCTCTTCAATAAATGGTGCTGGGAAAATTGGACATCCACATGCAGAAGAATGAAACTGGACCACTCTCTTTCACCATACACAAAGATAAACTCAAAATGGATGAGAGATCTAAATGTGAGACAAGATTCCATCAAAATCCTAGAGGAGAACACAGGCAACACCCTTTTTGAACTTGGCCACAGTAACTTCTTGCAAGATACATCCACGAAGGCAAAAGAAACAAAAGCAAAAATGAACTATTGGGACTTCATCAAGATAAGAAGCTTTTGCACAGCAAAGGATACAGTCAACAAAACTAAAAGACAACCTACAGAATGGGAGAAGATATTTGCAAATGACATATCAGATAAAGGGCTAGTTTCCAAAATCTATAAAGAACTTATTAAACTCAACACCAAAGAAACAAACAATCCAATCATGAAATGGGCAAAAGACATGAAGAGAAATCTCACAGAGGAAGACATGGACATGGCCAACATGCACATGAGAAAATGCTCTGCATCACTTGCCATCAGGGAAATACAAATCAAAACCACAATGAGATACCACCTCACACCAGTGAGAATGGGGAAAATTAACAAGGCAGGAAACAACAAATGTTGGAGAGGATGCGGAGAAAAGGGAACCCTCTTACACTGTTGGTGGGAATGTGAACTGGTGCAGCCACTCTGGAAAACTGTGTGGAGGTTCCTCAAAGAGTTAAAAATAGACCTGCCCTACGACCCAGCAATTGCACTGTTGGGGATTTACCCCAAAGATTCAGATGCAATGAAACGTCGGGACACCTGCACCCCGATGTTTCTATCAGCAATGGCCACAATAGCCAAACTGTGGAAGGAGCCTCGGTGTCCATCGAAAGATGAATGGATAAAGAAGATGTGGTTTATGTATACAATGGAATATTACTCAGCAATTAGAAACGACAAATACCCACCATTTGCTTCAACGTGGATGGAACTGGAGGGTATTATGCTGAGTGAAATAAGTCAATCGGAGAAGGACAAACAGTGTATGTTCTCATTCATTTGGGGAATATGAATAATAGTGAAAGGGAATATAAAGGAAGGGAAAAGAAATGTTGGGAAATATCAGGAAGGGAGACAGAACATAAAGACTCCTAACTCGGGGAAACGAACTAGGGGTGGTGGAAGGGGAGGAGGGCGGGTGTTGGAGGGGAATGGGTGACGGGCACTGAGGTGGACACTTGACGGGATGAGCACTGGGTGTTTTTCTGTATGTTGGTAAATTAAACACCAATAAAAGTTAATTAAAAAAAAAAAAAAACACTCCTGCAAAAAGATATATACATTCCTATGTTTATTGTAGCATTATTTACAATAGCCAAATTATGGAAACAACCCAAGTGTCCATCAACAGATGAATGGATGAAGAAGATGTGAGATGGAAAGATGATAGATAGATAGATAGATAGATGATAAATAGATAGAATATTACTTGACCATAAAAAAGAATGAAATCTTACTGTTTGCAACAACATAGAGGGATCTAGAGCATATAATACTAAGCAAAATAAGTTAGAGAAAGACAAATACAATAAGATTTCACTTATATGTGGAATTTCAGAAACAAAACAAATGAATAGTGGGAAAAAAGAAACAAAATAGACTCCTGGAATGCCTGGGTGGCTCAGTGGTTGAGTGTCTGCCTTTGGCTCAGGGCGTGAACCCAGAGTCCTGGGACTGAGTCCCACATCAGGCTTCCTGCATGGAGCCTGCTTCTCCCTCTGCCTGTGTCTCCGCCTCTCTCTCTATCTCTCTCATGAATAAATAAATAAAATCTTTAAGAAAAAAAAAAAGAATAGATTCTTAAATACAGAGAACAAACTGATGGTTACCAGTGGGGAGATGGATGAGAGGATGGATGAAATAGGTGAAGAGGATAAAGAGCACACTTGCCATGAGATGAGAACTGAGTAATGCATAGGATTCTTGAATCACTTGTATACCTGAAACTGATGTAACACTAAACTATACTATAAACTAATATAACACATTAATTACATTGGAATTTAAGAAATGGGTTCTGTTTTTTTTAAATTAATTAATTAATTAATTAATTAAAATGTTAAAAAAGATTCTAAAACAATTTGAAGCCAGAAATAAATTGAAGATATACACAGCAACAATGAAACTTAATCGGGGATCCCTGGGTGGCTCAGCAGTATAGCACCTGCCTTTGGCCCAGGGCGCAATCCTGGAGTCCCGGGATCGAGTCCCACGTTGGGCTCCTGGCATGGAGGGAGCCCCTCTCCCTCCTCCTGTGCCTCTGCCTCTCTCCTGGCATGGAGGGAGCCCCTCTCCCTCCTCCTGTGCCTCTGCCTCTCTCTCTCTCCCTCTCTCTCTCTCTCTGTCTATCATAAATAAATAAATAAACAAATAAATAAATAAATAAATCTTAAAAAAAAAAAAGAAACTTAACCCAGCTTAACTCTTGACTAGGTTGACATAAGCCCTCACACAAATGACCTAGGAGAAGGGGGGTATCCATTTCCAGTGAAAAATAGTATTCCTATCATTGTCTACTGTTCTACATTAGAAGCCAAGTATGTAACACAAAATTATGGAACATAGAAAAAAAATCAAGAAAAGACAACCTACTATCTATGAAGAGCAATTAATTGAAGTAGATTCAGAAATGACTAGACAGACATTGGTATCACCAGACAATGAATTAAAATAACTAAGATTGGGGCCTTTGGGTGGCTCAGTTGTTTGAGTGTCTGACTCTTGGTTTCAGCTCAGGTCATGATCTCAGGGGTGTGAGGTAGAGTCCTGCATAATAAGGCTCTAAGCCAGGCATGGAGCCTGCTTCTCTCCTTCTGCCGCTATCCCTCCCCTGCAGAAAATAAATAAGTAACTTTTTTTAATTAAATAAAAAAACTAATATGCTAAAGCCTTGTTGGAAAAGGAGGACAAAGTGCTTAAAAATGGGGATTTCAGCAGACAGATGGAAATTACAATAATTAAACGACATGCTAAAACTAAAAAATACAGTAACAGAGATGAAGAATTTCTTCATTGTACTCATCAGTAAACTTGACACAGACAAGGAAAGAATTAGTGAACTCTAGATCAAGAGAAATAAGCTGAATAGAAAAACAAAGATAAAAAAGAAAAGAAAAAATTCATGGCATCCAAAAATTGTGAAACAATACCAAATGATCTAACATATGTATAGCTAAAATTCCAGAAGGAGATGAGAGAGAATGGAGAAGAAATATTTGAAGCGATAACACCTAAGATCTTCCACAATTAATGAAAAATATCCAGCTACAGATCCAAGAAGTACCAAGCAAAACATTCATTTTTAAAATTTTATATATCATATATAAAAATACAAATCACATGCAAAGGGACTAAGGTAAAAATTAGAGTACACTATTAATAAGAAACTGGAAACCAGAAGTCAAGGGGATGACATCTTTAAATTATTGAGAGAAAAACTCCTTTAAACAAATTTAATGCAGGTATTTTGAGGAAAATAGGTGATGAGAGAATTCATAATCATCAGTCTGGTATTATAAGAAATGTTAAAGAAAAGTTCTTCTGGCCTAAAGAAAATGATAACAGATATAAACTAAGATCCACACAAAGAAATGAAGGACTCCAGAAATGATATAAATGAAAGTAAATACAAATATTCTTATCTTTAGTACTCAAAAAGATAAATGACTATGTAAAGAAAAATAGTAGCAACGTTATGAGATTATACCACAGGTAACGGTCAAATAAACAACAAGTGTAGCACAAAAGATGAGAGGGAACAATTGAAAGTATGTTGTTTTAAGTTTCTTAAACTAAATATAAAGTTGTAAGACATTGTTTGAAAGTAGATGAATTATATAATAAAGATGTATACCGAAAAGCCAAAACCTAAAAAAAAGGTCATAAATTAGCCAAAACTGAAGATAAAATGAAATTATAAGAAACAGCCAATCATTACATAAGAAGGCAGAAAACAAAATAGGAGAAAAGGAACAAAGACTAGATGGGGCAAACAAAAACTAGCACAATATTATAATTAATTTATCAACACCAAATGGTATCTACTGACACTCTGGTAGGAAAGATAAAGAAATCGTTTATATATACTATTCTCCACTTCTGTAAGAATTCTTGTTAGTTCTATTATTATAAGTATTCTGTTGAGATGGTTATCAATGTCAGCAGTATTCTTAGAGGGCATTTTGGACACTTGTTGAGGTGTTTCTTTGTTTTCACAATGATGAAAGAGTGCTGATGTCATTTGATTGGTGGAGACCATAAATGCTAGATGTACTACAAAGTAGAGGAGAGTCCAGTACAACTTTCAAATGTCCTGTACAGATATTAATATATATAAAACTCCTATTTATGATTCTGTGAGCTTAGAACCTACCTCCATTATACACGTTTTGTATAGCTTTAATAAATACTGATTTCGGCAAGAACACAACATGTAAACCAAGAAAGGATTATAATTTATTTGTTCATAACTTTACAGAAGTATCAGCATTTTAGAAAATCATGTCACCAAAGGCATTGTCACACACTGTATTTCATTCACAAATATAATTCTCATATATCAGTTAATATTCATAGCAGTTGTATTTATAATTATTTTACACACAAATGCAAACTCCACTGTGTTTTCCCAATGCCTGGATATATGCACATTCTTGTTTCACCTTTTGGATAATCCTACTCACTCGACAGACCTACATACAATGTCATCTCCTCTGTGAAGTCTTACCTGACTTCTCCAAAGTGATTGATCTTCTCTGTTCCCATAGCATCTTTTTTATGCCTTTACTATACCTTTTATTATTATTACCTTTTTATTATAAATTATGCGTCTTTTTAGTAATTTTAGTCTTTTTAGTAATTGTGGTTTCTCATCCAAAGAATCCAATGCCTTATCTTTTTATCAACCACTTTCTCTCTCTCCAGCTCTTGGTACAATTCTTGGCACCATGTCAATAATCTATAAATATTCATTGAATACTAAAATACAAATTTAGGAGCTAAATTTTATTTCAATATTGAATATTAGTTTTTCTATGTCTGTTGAGAGCACACAGAATATATGATGCATTTTAAATTCATCAAAAAAACAAACAGCAAAAAGAGAGAGAAGCAAACCATAAAACAGACTTTTAAATAAAGAGAACAAACTGAGGGTTGAAGGAGGGGAGGTGGGTGGTGGCATAGGTTAAATGAGTGAGGAGTATTAGGGAGGGCACATGTTGTGATGAGCATGGTGTATTGTATGTAAGTGATGAATCACTAAATTCTATTCCAGAAACTAACATTACACTGTATGTTAACTAATTGGAATTTAAATAAAAACTTGAACTTAAAAAAAAAAAAAAGACAAAAACAAAGATAGCTCCTGGCATTTGGTTAAAAAATATATATATATGATTCAAGGAGCAGTGGGAAATGTCAAACTAACAACCCTACCTACCTGAACACTATTTAGATTTCTAATATTTAAAATGAGATATAGCCACATACATTGATATAGATACTTACTGAATGAACCATGAGTTTTTTCTGGCTTTTTATCCTTGTTAACAAATCCTGACAATAACATGTTGATCTTAAATGAGGGTATAAGTGTGTAACATTTTTTTTTTTACCTTTTGCAAATTTTTTAATTTAAATTCAATTAATTAATATATGATGTATTAGTTTCAGAGCCAGAGTTAAGTGATTCATCATCATCAATCTTATATAATACCCAGTGCTCATTATATCACGTGCCTTCTTTAATGTCCATCACCTAATTACCCCACCAGCCCACCCATCTCCCCTCCAGCAACCCTCAGGTTGATTCCTATGACTAAGAGATCCTTATGGTTGATCTCCCTCTCTGATTTTGTCTTGTTTTATTTTTCCATCCCTTCCCCTATAATCCTGTTTTATTTCTTAAATTCCATGAGTGAGATCATATGATAATTGTCTTTCTCTGATTGTCTTATTTTGCTTAGCATAATTCCCTCTAGTTCCATCGACATCATTGCAAATGGCAATATTTCATTTTTTATGGCCAACTAGTATTCCACTCTATATATATATATATATACCACTTCTTCTTTATCCATTCATCCACCAATGGACATCTGGGCTCTTTCCATAGTTTGGCTATTGTGGATACAGCTGCTATAAACATTGGGATGCAGGTGCCCCTTTTGATAACTACATTTGTATCTTTGGGGTAAATACCTAGTTGTACAATTGCAGGGTTGCAGGGTAGCTCTATTTCCAACTTTTTTTTTAAGATTTTTTTTATTTATTCATTCATGAGAGACACAGAGAGACAGAGAGAGAGAGAGAGAGGCAGAGACACAGGCAGAAGGAGAAGCAGGCTTCATGCAGGGAGCCTGATGTGGGACTCGATTTCGGGTCTCCAGGGTCATGCCCTGGGCCGAAGGCAGGCGCCAAACTGCTGAGCCACCCAGGGATCCCCTATTTTCAACTTTTTGAGAAACCTCCATACTGTCTTCCAGAGTAAATGCACCAGTTTGCATTCCCACCAACAGTGTAAGAGGGTTCCCCTTTCTCCACATCACCACTAACATCTGTCACTTCCTGATTTGTTAATTTTATCCATTCTGACTGGTGTGAGGTGGCTCATTATGGTTTTGATTTGTATTTCGCTGATGCCGAGTGATGTTGAGAATTTTTTTCATGCATCTGTTCTTTAAGATGTGAAGCTGTTGGACACAGGCAGCTCTGTATTATATTAGCAGCAAATTCTTAATCAGATAGTTTACTTGTTTTGACATGATTGCTGTTTGATTACTTTATAAAATATAGAAGGAAATAAAAAGATTAAAATAAAAATAAACAGTGCATTTACATTTATGGTTAAATAAAACAAACAGTTGTTTTTCAGACCACAGTGTTTCAAAATTGAACTCAATCACAAGAGGAAATTTGGAAAGAATTCAAATACATGGAGGTTAAAGGGCATCCTACTAAAAACTGACTGGGTTGACCAAGAAATTAAAGAAGAATTTTTAAAATTCATGGAAACAAATGAAAATAAAAATACAACTGTTCAAAACCTTTGGGATGCAGCAAAGGTGGCCCTAAGAGGGAACTACAAGCCTTTTTCAAAAAACAAGAAGGGTCTCAAATACACAACCTAACCCTACACCTAAAAGAGCTGGAAAAAGAGCAGCAAATAAAGCCTAAAACCAGCAGGAGAATAGAATTAATAAATATTAGAGCAGAAATTAAAGAAATAGAAACCAAAAGAACAGTAAAACAGATCAGCGAAACTAGGAACTGTTCTTTGAAAGAGATAAAATAAATAGTTGTGATATAATGAGACCAAATAGTAAAAGAAAGCAAGATACCATAAAACGTGCAGTATACTGACCTAAAGACCAAAAAGGGAATAGGGTGAACTATACTTCATAATGTTAATGCAATTTACTGGCTGATCATTTGAATACACAAAGCAGGAGATACAATTATTTGTTCTCAGAAAAATCTTATCTCAATTATATTATAAATGTATATAAAATGATTAAAAATTATTTACAGTATTTATAAGTAGCACAAAACAATCCAAGGTGGCAGAGACTAATGAAATAGTTGTTATAGAATAAGAACTTTTGGGGCATCTGGGTGGCTCAGGGGTTGAGCAACTGTCTTTGACTTGGGTCATGATCCTGGGGTCCTGGGATCGAGTCCCACATTAGGCTCCCCGCAGTGAGCCTGCTTCTCCCTCTGCCTATGTCTCTGCTTCTCTCTGTGTGTCTCTCATGAGTAAATAGATAAAATCTTTAAAAGAAAAAAAGAATAAGAACTTTTAATTTCTTGACTTCTGTGCATTTTAACATTCGCCAAATAACCGTTTTTCCTGTATTTTCGAATTCAGAGTCTTCATTCTTAGTTTATTAATACCCTCACATTTATTCAAGGCTGCATGAATTAGCAGTAAGAATTTGGATTTTAAAGTGACGCAGATTTGGTATTGAATCCACCTAACTCAGATACATAGGCAATGTATCCTTTGTTAAGTAATTTAACCCAACCTCAGAGTCTGTTTGCTTAGAGTTCGCTTATGTTGTTCTGAAGGTTACAGAAAATATATGCAAATCACCTAGAACACAGAATTTACTAAGTAGTTGGTTATTATCATCATCATAATTATTATTAAGATACATGTATTTAAGAGAAGTATATTTAACAAAAATAATAAGATTCAAATTTATAACGTACAGGGGAAGATTCAGAAAGGAAAGGAATAATTTAAATTGAAATCTATAAAGAAGATTTTAGGGTAAGTCTTCCTTGAAGTAAGTACTGCATACTGTAGCATCCTGTTAAATTATGCACTATAATACACTCTTATTATGGTGTATAAAATATTTGCCTCCAAACATAGAGCTAAAGTAACACAATGAATTTTCCTATTTAAGGATGTCAGAAAACACAGCACAATTTGAGGTTTAAGGAAATAATAATCTGATTTTATTAATGTTATCATTATTTACATGCTTTTGTAAAATACTATACAGATAACAAATATTCATTTTTTTTTGATAACAAATATTCAGTGATAAAAGTTGTGAACATATTTTGTGTAGGGAAAAACAAAGATGCATAATATTGATGTTGCATGTACCCAAAGAAGTAATACAATAATTATATCTTGTTTTACTCTGATAAATAGGCTACTGACAAAAAAAATAAAAAAAAAAAAAAATAGGCTACTGACACATCTAGAAATAGACTTTAGGGCTACAAAGAATTTTTGAAATTTAAGTGGGTTATACAGATGATAGATATGGCAAAGGCTAAATTTGTTCCATTTTTACATGGAAAATAGTTTATAGTTGTTCCTCCATATCTGAGGGAAATATGTTTCAATATGTCCCATGGATGTCTGAAACTACAGATAGTACCAAACCATGTTTATACCATGTTTTTTCCTAAACATATATAAATAACTGTGATAAAGCTGAATTTATAACTCAGGCACAGTAAAAGATTAACTAATAATAAAATACAATTATAATAATATGCTGCAATAAAAGGTACCATAGATTTTGGCAACCTCAGCCTAGGATTTTTTTTTTCTTTTTAAGTCAAGAACTTTCAACTTCTCACTTAAAGGAAGCTCTTTACAGCTTTTCTCTGGAATATCCAAATTGCCAGCATAATTACTCTTGCAAATTGAGGCCAATTTGTAAAATAAGGGTTACTTGAACACAAGTACTATGATACAGTGAATCTGATAACTGACACAGCTACCAAATGATTGACAGGCACCCTACAATGTAAATACACTACAAGGATGATTCACATCACAGGCGGGTTGGCAAGAGATTTCATCATTCTCCCCAGAATGGCACACAATTTAAAACTTAATATACAATGGAATATCATATATATAATATACAATGGAAATTTACTCAGCCACTAGAAATGACGAACACCCACCATTTGCTTTGACATGGATGGGTATTATGCGGAGTGAAGTAAGTCAGTTGGAGAAGGACAATCATCATATGGTTTCACTCATCCAGGGAATATAAAAAGTAGTGAAAGGGATTATAGGGAAAAGGAGAGAAAATGAGTGGGAAAAATGAGAGGGTGACAAAACATGAGAGACTCCTAACTCTGGGAAACGAACAAGGGGTAGTAGAAGGGGAGGTGGGCAGGGGGACGGGGTGACTGAGTGATGGGCACTGATGGGGGCACTTGATGGGAGGAGCATTGGGTGTTATACTATATGTTAGTAAATCGAACTCCAATAAAAAATATTTTAAAAAAATAAATACATAAATAAAACTGTGTACTGCTGAATTTCCATTTTATGTTTTTTAGACCACAACTGACAACAAGTAACTAAAACCACAGAAAACTAAACCCAGGACAATTGGGAGAATGCTGTACACTAAAGTTATAATCAATTCATATCAGTCAAAAATGAGAAAAACAGCTTATTAATTAAAACTGACCTTTATATAGATCATGCATTCCACCTCTCAGGCTAAAACACCTTCAAAGAGGTAACAAATTACCCCTGTGTTTAAGTGACATGCAGTTAAAGGGATCTGTCAGAAGTTCCATTATAAAGTCATATTTCCAAGGCTTCATAATTTTGGGAGAAAATTACATGAAAGATGAGACTTAAAGCCAAAAACTCTGAGCCAAGAAAAAAAATCTAAAATTCCTTCTTGAGGGTGTTTTAGGAAAGAGAATCTATTCATTTGAGGACTTTAACCACAGGAAAACTAGTACCCATTACATAGCTTATTCCTAGGATTTTATAAAATAACATCACATTTGTTCTCATTACAAATATACAAGATATGCTGCAAAAACTTTAAAGATTTTTTTAAAGAATTTCCTAAAGATATCCTAAGTTTCTCTAGGCACATGTATCTAAATACAAATAAGATCTAGATTTGTTAAGCTACAATCTTACCTAAAATGTACTGAAGATCAGTTACTATACCCACTCATTATCTTGTGCTCAGAATTAAGAAGAATATATAAGAAAAATAAGCTATAAATCTATCACTCAATAAAATAAGAATTTACTAATAATATTAATGCTCTCAAAAAGCTGAACTTCTAGTTAAGGACTACGTGGAAAACAGAAATATATATAATATTTAAAATTTTGTATTTCCGTAAAAATAGAAAATTCAGTACAGACAGTATAGTGGTGCCATATGATTTAGAGAAATGTGGACCTACAGATGAATTCTTGCTTGGCTTCTAAATGTATGACCATAAGTAAGCCCCAATTCAGCAAGCTATGATCTTGGACCTCTCTATTTCATCTGAGAGCCTTTAAAAAAATGGTTGAGCCATTTTTCCCTTACAAGGTAGTTTGCATCCAATTTCTGAAAAATATGCAATAAATATCTCCCTCCCTTGATCTCACCAAAAATCTACTTATATCCTCTCTATTTTGTATTACAGCAAGTTGCATATGCCTTAATGCTCACTTCCAAACCAGTCACTTAAACACTAACTTTCCATTTCTGTGCTACTCATAGAGCAGAAAACCATATATTCTTTGATTAAGAGAATATATTCACTGCATTAACTGCACTAAAAAATGCCAGATATAAAACAATTTCAATAAATAATTATTGAACTGAATAGTCAATAGAAAAATAATTTTTTAAAGTATATTCTTTTAGAGGAGGGGGTCCAAGACAGTGGCATAGGAAGCTGCTGAACTCACCTGTTCTCATAGACACATCATTCCCTGCTGCAAATGATCCAAAAACTAGATGAAGTGCTGTCCACAACAAAGAAAAAAGTACTACAATGAGACTGGTAGAAGAGGCAGAGATGTAGCCATGGCAAAAACCCCATAACTAGTGCAGGAAGGGTACTTCTCTCAATACAGGTACTTCTCTCAGAGGAGAAAGGAGTTCGTGCCAACATAGGGAACTCCAGCTGCAGGAATCTGGACTGAAGAAATGAGCCCCCAGAACATCTGGTTTAGAAAAGAAACAGGGCTGACATCTAAGTCCCAAAATGCTATAAAAAACTGAGATCCTCCCTGAAAGGGCTCCTAAACCCAGAGAAAAAAATAGCAGTTTAAAAAGCAGCTAGAGGCACTTGGGTGGCTCAGTCAGCTAAGCACCTAACTCTTCATTTCAGCTCAGGTCATGATCTCAGGGTTATGAAATCGAGCCCCTAATCAAACTCCCACACTGGGTGTGGAGCCTGTTTGAGATTCTCTCTCCATCTGCCCCTCCCCAACTCCTTAAATACACACACACACACACACACACTCTCTCTCTCTCTCTCTCTCTCTCTCTCCCTCCCTCCCTCCCTGAAATAAATAAGCAAGCAAACAAGCACCTAGACTATGTGGGAAGATTCATTTGTGGATCTTGTAGATACACCCTCCAACCACTTTACTGGGATGGATAGGGGAAAGTGATCCTGGCACATGCTGAGGCTAGACAATGCAGGAGATTGTAGTGCTCACCCTCTCCCTGGCTGGAGCAGGCACCAACAATGAAGGTGTTCTCTATCCTCTAGGTAAGGCTTCAAGAGCTAGTAGTTACTACACTCCCTTGCCTCCTGGTGAGGGTTAGTGAGTGCAAGCAGCAGTGGCATTTTCATATTCCTATCCTAAAGTCAGTACACATGCATAGAAAAGCCACGCTCCTGCTACATTGCTAAACACCACAGGCATGTATAGTCAAGACATTTTCCCTGCTATATTACTGAAGCTAGCAAGGATGGTCTGTCCCATACACTCTCCAACTGCTTTCAAAAACCAGCAAACACATGTAATCCATACAGGAATATCCCATGATCACCAGGCCTTGTGGCCAAGAGAGCTGGTATTCCAGCTGTCCACAGGACTGCAACAATTTGGCAGGCCACCATCCCCATAGCACTGAACACACATCAGACTAAAACATAACCCCAGTCTTTATGTGAAAAAAAAAAAAATTCCTATTTACTTATCTTGGAGCTTTACCCTGAGAGACAGGATTCAGGTTTCTGATACAGCAAAGGGCTAAAGAGGTACTAACCAGGGAAGATAAGAAGAGAGATACCATCTTCATGCAACCCCATGACTTTGCTACAGTTTAATATAACTATCCAGAAGAGAGCTTGTAATTCATGTGGAGCTCCAATTTTTGAAAATATTCCTCAGGGACAATTCCAAATCTCCTGGTCTAGAAGGCAGCAGAGATTATGATTGTGACCCTACAGGACTATTTATTTTTGCATAATTTAAAGCTGTTATCTGAAGGTCTGGCTTCCAATCAGCCTAAAATTAGGTGCTAAATGAGATGCCAATCCTTAGATCGCTGACAGTTCTTGGTACATCCTCAACAAAAGGAATGTATTGAGAATAAATCGGGCAGTTTAGACATCACAAAGGTTCAAGAAACAATCAAGGAGTAAGGCAAGGTTCAACAAAAAAGATCATCACCTACACCAGGCCAGGCTCTCAAGACTGAAAGAGATTCGCCAGTTTTGCTAATACACAGAAAGAAACACATAGAGTCAAGCAAAATAAGGAAACAGACAAATATATTCCAAAAAGAAAACAAGACAAACCATCAGAAAAAGACCATAATGGCATGGACATAAGAACCAATCTGATAAAGAATTCAAAGAAATGGTCATAAAGATGCTCATTGATCTCGAGAGAAAAATGGATGAACACAGTGAGAACTTCAACAAAGAGATAACATAACAAAGTACCAAACAGAAGTCACAGAGCTGAAGAATACAATGATGGAACTGAAAAAGGGGTTCAACAGCAGACCAAATGAAGTAGTTGAACAGATCAGTGAGCTAGAAAATAAAGCAATGGAACTCACCCAAATATAGTAGCAAAAAGAAAAAGAATTTTAAAATATGAAGATAACTTAAAGGACCTCTGGGACATCAAGTAGAATAACATTCACATTATAAGGATCCCAGAAAAAAGAAACAGAGAGAGGAAAGAACAAAAAATTTATTTGAAAAAATAATAGCCAAAAATATCCTTGATCTAGGAAAGGAAACAGACATCCATGTCTAGGAAGTCCACAGATTTCCAAATAAGATAAACCCAAAGAGAGCTATACTATGACACATTATAATTAAAATGTCAACAGTTAAGATAAAGAATCTTAAAAGCAGCAAGAGAAAAACAAATTGCTCCATGCAAGCTATCAAAGCATAAACTACTGAATTTATCAGCAGAAACGTTGCAAGCCAGAAGATAATGGCAAGGCATATTCAAAGTGCTGAAAGGAAAAACTTCCAACCAAAGACACTCTAGCCACCAAGGTAATTGTTCAGATATGAAGGAGAAAGAGAGTATTCACACAGGCAAGAGCTAAAGGAGTTCATCACTACTAGGTTGGCCTTATAAGAAATAGTAAGGACTTACTTAAGCTGAAAAGAAATGGCACTACTTAATAACAAGTAAACATACAAAAGTAAAAATATCACTAAAAAAGATAAATATGCAGTAAAGGCAACTGACTACTTGTAAAGTTACTAAGAAGGTTACAAGACAAAAGATGTAAAATTAACTAAAACAATAATAATTAATGGATACATTAAATTAAAAGATGTAAAATGTGGCATCACATATAAAAAACATGGAGGGAAGTAAAACTGTACAATTTGAAATGCATTCACATTTAAGTGGCTATCAACTTAAAATACACTATTACAATATAAGTGAATCTCACAGTCACCACAAGAAAACTTTATAGTTAATATGCTAAAGAAAATAAATGAAATCTAAACATGACACTATTTTTAACTCTTTGAGGAACCTCCACACAGTTTTCCAGAGTGGCTGCACCAGGTCACATTCCCACCAACAGTGTAAGAGGGTTCACTTTTCTCCGCATCCTCTCCAACATTTGTGGTTTCCTGCCTTGTTAATTTTCCCCATTCTCACTGGTGTGAGGTGGTATCTCATTGTGGTTTTGATTTGTATTTCCCTGATGGCAAGTGATGCAGTGCATTTTCTCATGTGCTTGTTGGCCATGTCTGTGTCTTCCTCTATGAGATTTCTCTTCATGTCTTTTGCCCATTTCATGATTCGACTATTTGTTTCTTTGCTGTTGAGTTTAATAAGTTCTTTATAGATCTTGGAATCTAGCCTTTTATGTGATACGTAATTTGCAAATATCTTCTCCCATTCTGTAGGTTGTCTTTTAGTTTTGTTGACTGTATCCTTTGCTGTGCAAAAACTTATCATCTTGATGAAGTCCCAATAGTTCATTTTTGCTTTTGTTTCTTTTGCCTTCGTATCTTCATATCTCTGGATGTATCTTGCAAGAAGTTACTGTGGCCGAGTTCAAAAAGGGTGTTGCCTGTGTTCTCCTCTAGGATTTTGATGGATGCTTGTCTCACATTTAGATCTTTCATCCATTTTGAGTTTATCTTTGTGTCTGGTGTAAGAGAACGGTCCAGTTTCATTCTCCTGCACGTGGATGTCCAATTTTCCCAGCACCATTTATTGAAGAAACTGTCTTTCTTCCAGTGGATAGTCTTTCCTCCTTTATCGAATATTAGTTGACCATAAAGTTGAGGGTCCACTTCTGGATTCTCTATTCTGTTCCATTGATCTATGTGTCTGTTTTTGTGCCAGTACCACACTGTCTTGATGACCACAGCTTTGTAGTACAACCGGAAATCTGGCATTGTGATGCCCCCAGATATGGTTTTCTTTTTTAAAATTCCTCTGGCTATTCGGGGTCTTTTCTGATTCCTACGACCCAGCAACTGCACTGTTGGGGATTTACCCCAAAGATACAGATGCAATGAAACGCCGGGACACCTGCACCCCGATGTTTATAGCAGCAATGTTCACAATAGCCAAACTGTGGAAGGAGCCTCGGTGTCCATCGAAAGATGAATGGATAAAGAAGATGAGGTTTATGTATACAGTGGAATATTACTCAGCCATTAGAAATGACAAATACCCACCATTTGCTTCAACGTGGATGGAACTGGAGGGTATTATGCTGAGTGAAATGAGTCAATCGGAGAAGGACAAACATTATATGTTCTCATTCATTTGGGGAATATAAATAATAGTGAAAGGGAATAGAAGGGAAGGGAGAAGAAATGGGTAGGAAATATCAGAAAGGGAGACAGAACATAAAGACTCCTAACTCTGGGAAACGAACTAGGGGTGGTGGAGGGGGAGGAGGGGTGGGGGGTGGGGGTGAGTGGGTGACGGGCACTGAGGGGGGCACTTGACGAGATGAGCACTGGGTGTTATTCTGTATGTTGGCAAACTAAACACCAATAAAAAATAAATGTATTATTATAAATAAATAAATAAACATGACACTAAAGAAAGTTATCAAAACATAAAGGGAGAGAAAAAAGAGAAGGACAGAGAGAACCAACAAAAACAGCCAAAAAACAATTAACAAAATTGGAGTAAGTACATATCCGTAATTACTTCAAAGGTAAATGGACTGAATTCTCTGGTGAAAAGACATAAAAGTAATTGAATGGATTAAAAAAAAAAGATATATATATATAGTTTACAAGAGATGGACTTCAGTAGTCAAAACATACACAGATTGAAAATGAAGGATATAAAAAGATATTCCCTGAAAATGGAAAACAAAAGAAAGCTGAGCTAGCTATAGTCATATCAGACAAAACAAACTTTAAAACAAAGACTGTAAAAACAAAAAAAAAAAGACAAAGAGGAGCAGCACATTATAATAAAGGGGCCAACCCAGGAAGATTAAACATTTGTAAATACGTATACCCCCAGCATATAAACAACAAAATATATAAAGCAAATATTAACAGATCTAAAGTAAGAAGTTGATAGTGATACAGAAATAGTAGGGGATTTTAACACCTCACTTAGATCAATGGATAAATCATCCAGACAGAAAATCAATAAACAAATATTGTCCTTAAATGACATATGAACAGAAATATGTAATAAATATATACAGGATATTCCCTTCAAAAGCAAATTACACATTTTCCTCAAGTGCACATGGAACATTTTCCAGGATAGATCACACGTTAGTCCATAAAGTAAGTCTCAATAAATTTAAAAAGATTTAAGTCATATCAAGGATCTTTTCCCACCACAATGGTATTTAACTAGAAATCAATTACAAGAAAAATACTGGGAAAATTACATGTATGTGGATATTAAACAACATATTACTGAACAACCACTAAATCACAAGGTGAAAAATTCAAAGGAGGAATAAAAAAATATCTAGAAACAAATGAAAATGGAAATATGACATACCAAATCTAGATTCAGCAAAACCAGTTCTGAAAAGTTCATAGCAATACAGCCTACCACAAAAGAGAGAGAGAGAGAGAGAGAGAGAGAGAGAGAGAAATCTCAAACAATGTAATTTTACACCCAAAGGAAAAAGAAAAAGAAGAACAAAGACCATAATTAATAGAAAGAAAAAATCAACAAGGAACCTGGGTGGCTTGGCGGTTGAGCCTCTGCCTTTGGCTCAGGGGGTGATCTCAGGGTCCTGGGATCAAGTCCCAGTTCAGGCTCCCTGCATGGAGCCTGCTTCTCCCTCTGCCTCTGCCTCTGTGTCTGCCTCTCTCTCTCTCTCTCTCTACCTCCCTCTCTCTCTCTCTGTGTGTGTCTCTCATGAACAAATAAATGAAATCTTAAAAAAAAATCAATAAAGAGCAGGGTGGAAATAAATGAAATAAAAACTAAAAAGACAGTAGAAACTTATAGTTAATGCTTTGAAAAGATAAACAAAATTGACAAAACATTAGCCACACTCACTAACAGAAAAAGAAGGCTCAAATAAATAAAATCAGCAATGAAAGGGAAGTTACAACTGAAACCAGAGTAATATAAAGAATCATAATAAAAGACTATTAAAAAATTATATACCAACAAATTGGACAACCCTGCAGAAATGAAAAAATTCCTAGAAACTTAGGCTTCCTAGACTAAATGATAAAGAGACAGAAAATCTGAACAGTCTAATTACTAAAGAGATTGAATCAGTAATCAAAAATCTCCCAACAAACAAACATCCAGTACCAGAGAGCCTCCCTGCCAAATTCTACCAAAAAAATCAAAGATTTTTTTTTTAAGATTTTATTTATTTATTCATGAGAGACACAGAGAGAGAGGCAGAGACATAGGCAGAGGGAGAAGCAGGCTCCCCACAGGAGGCCTGATGTAGGACTCGATCCCTGGTCTCCAGGATCACGCCCTGAGCCAAAGGCAGACACTCAACCACTGAGCCACTCTGGTGTCCCGCAATCAAAGATTTAATACCTATTCTCAAACTCTTAAAAAAATTCAAAAGGAAGAAATGCTTCCAAATACCTCTCATAAAGCCAGCATTACCATGATACAAAAACCAAAGACAAACACACACACAAAAAAAAAGATACAAATCATATGATCATCTCAGTAGACTCAAAAAAAAGCATGTGACAAAATTCAACATTCATTTATGATAAACATTCTAAATAAAGAAGGTATAAAAGAAACCGACCTTGGGGATTCCTGGGTGACTCAGTGGTTTTGTGCCTGCCTTTGGCCCAGGGTGTGATCCTGATCCTGGAATCCCAGGTTCGAGTCCTATGTCATGCTCCCCGCACGGAACCTGCTTCTGCCTCTCTCTCTTTCTACCTCTTTCTCTTGGCCCAGGGTGTGATCCTGATCCTGGAGTACCAGGTTCGAGTCCTATGTCATGCTCCCCGCATGGAACCTGCTTCTGCCTCTCTCTCTTTCTACCTCTTTCTCTCTCTCCCTCTCTCTCTCTCTCTGTCCATCATGAATAAATACATAAAATCTTTTTTTTTAAAAAAAGGAACAGACCTCAAAATAATAAAGGTCATATATGTATGAGAAGATCCCAAAGATACAAAACAGACTTTAGAAAGAACAAACCAAGAGGTATCATGCTCCGTAATTCCAAATTATACTACAAAGCTATGGTACTCAAACTACTATGATATTTCCATAAAAACAGTTATATAAATCAATGGAACAGAACAGAAATGAGAAATAACCCCATACACGTATAGTCAATTAATTTACAACAAAGGAGCTAGGTATTCACAATGGGGAAAATGCAGTCTCTTCAATAAATGGTGACAGAAAAACTGGACTGTTACATGTCAAGAATGAAACTGGATGACTATCTTGTACTACATACAAAAATCAAAGTGGATTAAATACTTGAATGTAAGCCTGGAAGGCATAAAACTCCTAGAAACGAAACAGATAATAAGAAACTTGACATCAGTCTTGGTGAGGCTTTTTTTGGATCTGACTACAAAAGCAAGGGAAACAAAAGCAAAAATAAACAAATGGATAAACAAAATTAAAGCTTTTGCAGAGTGAAGGAAATCACCAACAAAATAAAAGGATAACCTCCTGAATAGGAGAAGATATTTGCAAATGATATATCCCATAAGGGGAATACCCAAAATATATAAAGACCTCATGTAACTCAATAAGAAAACAAACAACTCATTTAAAAATGGGAGAGGATCTGAATAGACAGTTTTCCAAAGAAGACATACAGATGACGACCTAAGGCAAATGAAAAGATCCTCAGCATCACTAATCATTAGGGGAATGCAAATCAAAACCACAATGATAAACTTCGACCTGTCAGAATAGTTATTATCAAAAAGACAAGAAGTAACAAATGCTGACAGCAGGTAGAAAAAGGGAAACAGTTTTATGGACAGTTGGAAAGAATGCAAACTGGTGTGACCACTATGGAAAGCAGCATGGATGTTCCTCAAAAACTTCAAATCAGAGCTACCGTATGATCCAGCAATTCTATCACTGGATATGTTTGGAGTAAATGAAACCACTAATTCAAAAAGTTTGGGATCCCTGGGTGGCGCAGCGGTTTGGCGCCTGCCTTTGGCCCAGGGTGCGATCCTGGAGACCCAGGATCGAATCCCACATCAGTCTCCCGGTGCATGGAGCCTGCTTCTCCCTCTGCCTGTGTCTCTGCCTCTCTCTCTCTCTCTCTGTGACTATCATAAATAAAAAAAAAAAAAAGTTATATGCACCCCTATGCTTACTGCACCATTATTTACAATAGACAAGATATGAAAATAAAATTGATGTCCATCAGAGGATGAGTCAATAAATAATATGTAGTATACACATACATACACAATACATACATACACAATGGACTACTACTCAGTCATAAAAATGAATGAAATCTTCCCTTGCAATAACATGGACAGACCCTGAGGGTATTAAGCTAAGTGAAATAATCAGACAAAGACCAACATCACATGATTTCACTTATATGTAGAATCTAAAAAACAAAACAAAGCAAAACCTAAACCCACAGATACAAAGAACAGATTGATAGTAGCAAAGAACAGATTGATAGTAGCCAGAGAGGAGGTGTTTTGATGGGTGAATTGGGTGAAGACTAAGAAGTACAAATTTCTAGTCATAAAATAAATCAATCATGGAGATGGATTGTACAACATTGGGAATACAGTCAATAATACTGTATTTAGTTTGTAAGATGACAGATAATAACTAGACTTATTATAGTGAGCATTTCAAATATACAAATGTCAAATCGTTCCCAATATACCTGAAACTAATATAATATTATAATTATCCCTCAAGAAATAAAATACATATACCATATTTATATATCACAACCTTTTAGTCATTGTTAAAACTAAGGGTGTATTTTCCTATCCCATACCAAATGGGAGTAATTTTTTTTAATTGACTCCTGAGCTGTGATATAGCGTTATCAGTTCACTTAAGAAAGCACTATAGAAATGCCTGGTTGGCTCGGTGGTTTGAGCACCTGCCTTCGACCCAGGGCGTGATCCTGGAGTATCGGGATCGAGTCCCACATAGGGCTCCATGCATGGAGCCTGCTTCTCCCTCTGCCTGTGTGTCCCTGCCTCTCTTTCTCTGTGTCTCTCATGAATAAATAACTAAAATCTTTTAAAAAATAAGAAAGCACTGTATATGACCTATACATACCCACTGTGCTAGGTTCTAGTAATACAAATATAATAAATCTTAAAACCTCCTGTCCATCAAGGATATTAGTGGGAAAATCAAACCAGTAAACTAATACTTTATAGCATAATGTGTTAAGTATTATAAATGTGAGATAAGCTCAAGGCACTCCACAGAGCAGAGAAGCAACATCTAAACTCTCTTCTCAGAAGGCTTCCTGAAACACCTTTAAATATGTGTAACAAGGGGATCCCTGGGTGGCACAGTGGTTTGGCACCTGCCTTCGGCCCAGGGCGTGATCCCGGAGTCCCAGGAAGGAGTCCCACGTCGGGCTCCCGGCATGGAGCCTGCTTCTCCCTCCTCCTGTGTCTCTGCCTCTCTCTCTCTCTGTGTCTATCATAAATAAATAAATAAATATTTTTAAAAAATATGTGTAACAATTAGACAGGTAAAAAACTGTGAAAAGAAGTTCCAAGACTATGCATGGAGGAACAAGGTGGAAGCCAACAAAAG
The DNA here is from genome assembly GCF_018345385.1 of Vulpes lagopus. Lineage (NCBI taxonomy): Eukaryota > Metazoa > Chordata > Mammalia > Carnivora > Canidae > Vulpes > Vulpes lagopus. Next base: position 52,789,170 of record NC_054846.1, read on the forward strand.
GAGACAGGAGCAAAACCATGGAAGGCCTTGTATTATATGCTAAGATGGTTAAATTTTATCCTAAAAGCAGTAAAATTTTGCCCCTAAAAAATCTGAAGCAGAACAGGGTTCAATATACCCTTGGGACTGAGAACCTAGAGCTAAATGAGGTATGCAAGAGGGCTAGAAGAGTAAGGAATCTGGCATGCAGACTCAAGAGACAATTCTCCTTCCACACAGTCTGTACTATTTCAGGAAGGCATGATGATAGATCAGTCTCTGGAGAATTTACATATGTAATCTTGTCAAGCTCTACAACTGCATTCTGGTTCCCAAATTAGAGTTGTACTTCTAAATGAAATTTTAATTTACATGCTAAAAATAGAATGCTTAAAAACAACATCTGGCTGGTTTTCCTAATGTATTTCTATCAGATTCAATATTTAAATATTTCTAGCACAGTATTCTACAAACTGTGGCCTATCAAAGTTTTCTGGTGATTCTTATTAATCTCAGCATTCACGGAGTATCTACTCTGTATCAGGCACTGTGCTCAGTGCTGGAGATCCAGAGATGAGTAAGACATAGGACATCCTTCAAGGAGTGTAAGCAGAGGAAATAGACAAGCAAAAAGTATAATAAAATGTTTTATATTCTTTGCTAGATGTACACACATTGTATAATGGAAATGTAAAGAAAGTAAAGCTCCTTTGGGAAAGATGAAAGAAGAATCTGTAACATTTGCCTAGAGGATAGGTAGAGAATAGGTTACAAATAATACTTAAACTCAGTCTTGAGTGGGTGTCCACCAGGCAACCAAGGTCTGAAGATGCTATTCTGGATAACAGGTTGCTCTAAAATAAAAGGCCCAGAGATTTAAGAGAAAAGCCTGGAGAATTATATAGAAGTCAGACTATGGAAAACCCTGTATGTTTAAGAAATATGTACTTTATCCCATAAACAACTGGAATTATTAACAGATCTTAAGCAGTGAAATCACAAGAGGTGCTGTACACAAGAGAAAGACCCCTTTGGAAGTAGTATGGACAATGGATTAGAAAGAGATGAGACTGTAGAGAAAATCTGCTCAGAAGGCTGAAGCAGTAGTCTAGATGAGATGATGAAAGTAAAAGCAAAGGACATGAGAGTAGGATGAAAAAGACTTCTACAAGGCTTGCTGGATAATTAGATGTTCTTATTTCCCTAATTCTTGTTTTTTTTTAAGATTAATTTCTTTTTCTAGATTTATTTATTTTTATTTTAATGCCAGTATACTCAACATACAGTCTTATTTTAGTTTCAGGTGTACAATATAATGATTCAACAATTATATACATTACTCAGTGCTCACCATGATAAATGTACTCTTATACTCTTCACCTACTTTATCCATCCCCTACCCACTTCCTCTCTCATAACCATCAGTTTGTTCTCTATACTTAAGATTCTGTTCTCCTTTATTTAGTTTCTGAAATTGTATGAGTGAAATCATATAGTATTTGTCTTTCTATGACTGACCTATTTTGCTTAGCATTATATGCTCTGGATCCATCCATGATGTTACAAATGGCAAGATTTCATTTATTTTTAGGGCTAATATTCCATTGTATATGCAAACCACATCTTCTTTTTTTTTAAGATTTATTTATTTATTTATGATAGACATAGGGAGAGAGAGAGAGAGAGAGAGAGGCAGAGACACAGAAGGAGGGAGAAGCAGGCTCCATGCCCGAAGCCCGACGTGGGACTTGGTCCCAGGACTCCAGGATCACGCCCTGGGCCAAAGGCAGGTGCCAAACTGCTGAGCCACCCAGGGATCCCCTAAACCACATTTTCTTTATCCGTTCAACCACTGATAGACACATGGCAACTTCCATATTTTGGCTATTATAAATAATGCTACAATAAACACAGGGGAGCATATATCTTTTTGAAATAGTCTTTTTGTATTCTTTGGATAAAAACTCAGTAGTGGAATTACTGGAACATATGATATTCTTATTTTTAACTTTTTGAGGAACTTCCATACTGTTTTCCAAAGTGGCTGCAGCCAGTTTGTATTCCCACCAAAAGTGTATGGGGTTTCCTTTTTCACCGCATCCTCACCAACACTTGTTTCTTGTATTTTTTATTTTAGCCATTCTGACAGGTATGAGTTGAAACCACACTGCAACTTTAATCTGTAGTTCCCTCATGATTAGTGATGCTTACCATGTGAGACATTTAAAGCAGAGGCTAAGTGGTCATTCCTTAGGTTTTCTATAAAATGAGATCTTCATTGAACAGGAAGTTGGCCTCTAAATATCCATTAAAGTCTATGATCAAAAAACTTACTAAGGATCTACAGTAAGAAATAACAGCAACAACAACAAAAATAAAGTGAAAGTTATACTTACTGCTCTCAAGCTTATCCTCAAGTAGAAAATATTCAATTAATGTATGTGAAAAAATTAAAGAATAAATAAGTAATAAACTATATACTGTATGAAATAAGAGATTGGTGAGAGATGAATTTCTTGGAAAGCCTTATAGTTGATGGGACACAAAGTAGTCCTTGAAGGATGAATGACTTTTGGTTTTAAATTTTTCATCAATTAATCAGATAATATTTTTGTTCTTTTTTCAATTTACTGAAGTCATGACATATTTCCTACTTTCCAATACATACGTGGAGAAATAAACTTACAATGGAATGGCTAAATATCTCAGGTAATTTCTATACTACTACTGATGAATAGTATCTTATTTTATAAACAATGTTTTAGATCTCAAGATGGGGTGATATTCTAAAGAGGATTCAAATACTTATGGGAAGAGTAGTTGTATTATATAACTTACATAAAATTCCCATGAATGAGACTGTGAAAGTCTCTTATTACTTAAAAGCTAATCATATTTCTTTAAAATAAAAAATAATAATAATAAAATCCTGTATTTATCTGTGAATATGCTAAATATAGAACTAATCAAGTTGTATAAAAATCCTCTAAATTTAAACATTGCAATAGATATAAGTTTTCCTAGTCTCCTTATGTCACCTAACAAAGGGACTTAAATAGAATGGATGAGTTAGAAACAGTTGAATTCATTATTAATAAATTATCAAATGACAGAATACATGTGGTAGCAACTGTTTCAAACTACGTTTATAGCATTTCAATAATTTAAGAAGATAGGAAAACTATGTGTACTGAACCAATGAAGATAAAATGAATCAATCAGAATTCAAAGTAGAATTTGCTTTTTTTTGTTAAAACCAGTAAAAATATCTACTATTTATTGATAGTAGCTACTTATGAGGAGTGAGACACCAGCCTAAGCACTTTATATATTACTTTATATAACAAAACAATTCCATGAAATTACACTAATAATGGAGTATATACAGAATAGCTCTTATTCCTTTCATTTTTCAGATGAAAGAAACTGAGGCTCAGAGTGGTCAAGTAACTTTCACAATATTACAGACACTGAAAAAGACATTAATCAAATCCAGCTCTGACTTCATATATTTATTCACTCATTAAGCAACTGAGTGTGTGCTGCATACCAGGAACAATTCTAAATGCCAGGACAGTAAAAGACAAGACAGACAACATTCATTCATTCAGTGATTCTTCCAGCAAATATCACGAGTACCAATTACATACCAGACATTGGTCTTACCTCTGATACCATGGGAAACAAAACAGTAAAACATCCCTGCTTCCATGGAACTTATATTCTACTTGGGAGATATGTGATAAATATACAAAATTGTCGCAGAGATAAGATGATGGTTCCAGCAAACCCTTCATTCTTTTTCCGGGGTACATAACCTGACATTCCCCAACCTCTGTTGCAGACATGTGTAGCCATGTGTCTGAATTCTAGACAATGTAATCATAGAAAAAAAAGGAAATTATGTCACTTCTAGACCTACTTTCTACACCATCCTACACACCTTCTTTTCACCCATTAAAAGTAGAGAAAGACAAAACTCTAGCAGATGAAGGAGTAATGTTAAGGAAAGAGCTTAGGTCCCTGAATGACTGCATAACCGTTCAACCAGAATAAAACTACAATCAGAATAAGAAATTCTATTGGTTTAAGTCAATGAAATTCTGGATTTACCTATTGTGACAGTAAGCCTACTCTTTAAACACAAATATGACAGGTAGTGATAAGAGCTATGAAGAAAAATAAATTAGGTAAATGGGACTGAGAGAGAAGGCAGTACTGTTTACACAAAGTGCTCAGGAAAGACCTCCCTAAAAGAAGTGACATTTTATCTGGGACCTGGGCAAAGTCACACAGTAATTCCTATAAGGATCCACAGGAAGAACATCATCATAAGTAGAAGAAAGAGTAAGTGTAAAGACCCTGAAGCAGAAGCTAACTTGTAATGTTCAAGGAAAAGAAAGAAATAACAGAAACTGAGAGCACTATCCTACTGTGAGTTTAACTGTAGGCTTTTGATCCAAAATGGAAAAATAAAAAAAATAAAAAAATTAAAAAAACAAAATGGAAAAATAAGCAAATAAATTAACTTCCCTCCTCCCAAAATATCACTGAAATGAAAAAAAAAAGATGTGTAAGGTAAGGTTTTTTTGTTTGTTTTAACCTATATCAGTGGTTCTAAATCCTGGGCAATTTTGTACCCCAAGGGACATTTGACAAAGCTAGAGAGATTTTTGGTTGTCACAACTATGGGAGATGCTACCAGTATCTAGAAAGTTGAAGCCAGGGATGCTGCTAACAAGCCCATAATGCATAGAAGAGACCTCTGCAACAAAGAATAATCCAGCCCAAAATGTCCATAGATCCAAGGTGGAAATATAACCTAACCTACTAAGCCAAGGAAGGCTGCTTGGAAAAAAAACCTAATATAAACCCTGAAAGGTGGAGAGGATAAAATGGCACAAGCCATTGAACTTCCAGCCCAAAGGCCAGCAAGAAGATATATCAGAAATCACAGAAGAATTGATAAGACTAGAGTAATGAATATGAAGAGGAACTACAATATACACCTTCGTCCGCTCCCGTAATGGTCTCATTTATTCCCATGCTACTGCTCATTTTGTTTTCATTAGAAAAAAAGGGGGCTCCTAACTTGAGAAGAAGAGAAAAACAAATCTTAAAGTTTAATCCCCTGCCTTAGGAGCTACCTCATCCATTCCAAACATTTCATGTTCAACTTGCTGGGTCAGATGTTTCCATAAACATGACACCAAAATCAGCTAACAACAGCTAACGAAGTTCACCCAGAAGCATCAGCAAATAGTCTCTTCTCAACCCAGCAACTAAGTACCACTTTGAGTTTGGCAAAGACAAATGTTTTTTCTACTAACTATTTGACCAATCTATAGAATCTGTCAATGTTTCTGCACACATCCTCTATAAAATCTGACTTGCTAAAGCTGAAAAAAAATGTACTATGCAGCTCTCAAATGGATAATAAAAGGTCCGTCTTCAATTCCAAATCACTTCGCTACTAACCAATATGCCACATTAACATATCCAAAGTGTTCATTCCTTCTAGTGTTTCTTTTCATTTCTCAACTAAATGCATTTGGTTTTCTTTTAATATAGGTCTTATGTCCTTTCAGACAATACCAATGTTTTTTACAAATCACTATAGTTTCTATGCTTACTCTATCTCCTTGCCATCTATTTCCTTTCTACCACATGCTTCACAACTACCATCTTTTCAAGCATCATCCCCTAAATAGTACACTATGCTTTAGAGGTTGCAAGATTCTTTCTTCCTGAGGCTCTTAGAAAAGTACTATAAGACAGACATAATAAGTATTATGATTCTTTTTTTATAGATGAGAAGACTAGATATCACCTATACCTCAAATTTTTTTTTGCTTAAAATTTGCCTCTTACCTTCAACATCAATAAGTTACCTTTTTCCTTCTCTACCTCTTATCTCCAGTTGTGCACTCCATTGTGCACAACAGTCTGCTACTGGTAATTTCTCTCTGAATCACTACAGTGTCTGTTCCCTTCTTTATTCCAAATACTTCATACTTTTGTCTAATTCCTCAGACTCTCAGAAATATCATAAGCAGGATTACCCAGGAAATACTTAATGGAATATACTAGAAGCATTCCAGGGTCTTCAAAGACGCTCCCTGAGAAAAAAGTCCACAGAGGTCAAAGACATAGAAAAATCAACAGTTCTTTAACAATGAGTAAGCAGATACAAAAATCATGACATTTGGGATCCCTGGGTGGCGCAGCGGTTTGGCGCCTGCCTTTGGCCCAGGGCGCGATCTTGGAGACCTGGGATCGAATCCCACATCAGGCTCCCAGTGCATGGAGCCTGCTTCTCCCTCCGCCTGTGTCTCTGCCTCTCTCTCTCTCTCTCTGTGACTATCATAAATAAATAAAAATTAAAAAAAAAAATCATGACATTATGTCTTCCTTTCCATTGTTGTATTTTTTATTTTTTAAAAATTTTTTAAGATTTATTTATTTATTTATTTATTTATTTATTTATTTATTTATTCTGAGAGACAGAGAGAGAGAGAGAGAGAGAGAGGCAGAGACCCAGGCAGAGGGAGAAGCAGGGTCCATGCAGGGAGCCCGAAATGGGACTCGATCCCAGGACCCCAGGATCACACTCCGGGCTGAAGGCGGTGCTAAACCGCTGAGCCACCAGGGCTGCCCCCATTGTTGTATTTTTTTAATATCTTAATATTTATTTATTCATGTGAGACACAGAGAGGCAGAGACACAGGCAGAGGGAGAAGCAGGCTCCATACAGGAGTGCAATGTGGGACTCGATCCTGGAATCCTGGGATCATGCCCTGAGTCCAACTGCTGAGTCATCCAGGCATCCCTGTTGTATGTTTTCTAATATAGCTGAGAGGCAGCTGGGTATACAGGAAAAGCCTTGATCTAGAAATAAAATTTAGGTTCTTATCTATGTCAATTACTTTACTATCTTAAAGAAAGTCATTTCACCTGAATAGACTTATATTTGTAAAATAAAGGACATTGGCTTAAATGACCTCTTAATAACTTTTGTCCATAAAATCACAATGGCTAATAAAAAATAGATTTGAGTAACACAGAACTTGCTGTGTATCCTGGTTTACTTAATTGGCTTGGTACATATAGTATATATAATAAATGTTTGCTCAATAACTGGGGATGGGGAATAGTCACATAAATAACCAAAAACTGCCAAGATCAAATGGAGTGATTCAAATGGATATGAATTGTTCACATATTGGTTTTAATGCAAAAGCCAGCAACTGCTATTGTCAAGAGGTTTTTAAAATTCAAGGAATAAGATGACAGCGTTCGTCATATTCTCAACACTGTTCCTATATCTGACATGCAGGATATATCATACTGATGCCTAAAGCCACAGTCTGATTCCCAGAGAACAGAGCAAGGCATATCCAGAGGATGAGACAGAGGACCTGAAAGCTCATGTCAGAATGTGCTTGTGGTCTCCTGGTAAACTCCTCCAATTCAATAGGCTAAGAACATCATTCTATTTCCCAGAGACATTGCTCTGATAATCTACTACTAGAGGCTTACAGTTGCTCTTTAAACACACATGCAAATGGGTAACCTTCCGCAGAGTCTTTGGCTGTAGTGCAAACCTAAAGAAATAAACTTTTATGGATACTTTTGTATCCAAATGGATACTTTTGTAAAAAAGAGTTGCAACTAGGGCACCTGTGTGGCTCAGTTGGTGAAGTGTCTGCCTTCAGCTCAGGTCTTAATCCTGCAGTTCCAGTTAGAGCCCTGAACTGGTCTCCCCGCTCAGCAGGAAGTCTGCTTCTCCTTCTCCCTCTGCCCACCCCCACATCAGCTTCTGTTCTCTCTCTCTCTCATTCTCTCTCAAATAAATAAAATCTTTAAAAAAAAAAAAAGTTGCTGCTTTTCTAGCTACCATTTATGTGAGGTACTTTAACACAGCAGTATAAAAACACAACTTTCTACTTTGTAACTGTGTGATCTTTACTAAGTTACTTAACCTCTTTTAGCTCCACTTTCTGGCAATATAATAGGGGTTAATACTCACTACCTCATAGATTTTTATAAGAATTAAATGAATAGGGCAGCCTGGGTGGCTCAGCGGTTGAGCACCACCTTCAGCCCAGGGTGTGATCCTCGAGACCTGCCTGTGTCTCTGCCTCTCTCTCTCTCTCTCTTTCTGCCTCTCTCTCTCTCTCTCTCATAAATAAATAAAATCTTTTGTAAAAAATTCTAAAACTTAAAAAAAAGAATTAAATGAATAATAGATGAAATACCTAAAACAGATACTGGCAAAAAAAAAACTACATATTTGGTGTTCAAGAAATACTCAGTCTTACAATAGTTATAATGGTGTTCACCATATATAACTTATTGAGCACTAAACAATTAGATATACGAGAGAGTTGTGAAAAAGCTAAGGTATATAGGCTGTACACAGGGCAATAGTAAGAAACAGACAGAGAGACATGGTAGTGTCTGATGAGAATGCCATGAAAAGTTTTAATTTCAAATGGGGTCTGATCAGTAATCATCCTCAACTACCAAATACATCCTGGAGTATAAGGAAATAGCATTTCATTACTGACCTTTCAAAAGAGTTATACTGCCCTTTTTAGAGGTCAGAAAGAAATAATATAAAAAAATACAAGAAATTTCCAGCAAGTACCAGCTGCTCAAATGAATGATAAAGATGCAATGGTATATAGATATCATTCCTATCCACAAAGATTTTGAAGTTATAATGTGAGAGATATATAGGTAATCTTATTTGACCACCTCTCTGAAAATAGTCTCTTACCTTGGTCCCATTTTCCCAGCAGCCACCCTGAGTCAACCTTTTTAGTACTTCCTTATTGACTTCTTCTGTTCCTCCTTCACTGTCATGTGGGCCTTAAATATTGGGTACGGCAGACCCTTGTTCTCTTCTGTAAAGTCTCACAAGTTTACTCTGGATTATAACCAAGCACAGGTATAACCCACACTCAAACTGGCAAGAGTCAACAAGATTCTGGGTAATTAACACACAATATTCAGCAATAACTTCAGCAACAAGAATCACAGAATATCATATCTACAACACAGTGGGACTAAAATGTGAATTAAAAAAAAGTAAAATATAAATAAATAAATAAAATGTGGATTAAAAGACTATTAGGGAATGAGTACAGCAGAGAAGGCTTGAACACAGAAATGCTCAGGACCACATACAAAGAGTGCCTTTCATTCCTCAAGTTCCTAAATACTTAGAACTAAAAGAGAAAGAAAAAAAGCAACATCTTTTTAGTGGTTATGTCAGCCACTGTGTAAAGACTTTTATATATTATGTCATTTAATCCTCACAACAATCCTATTATCCCCATTTCACAAATGGGAGATTTGAGACTTAAATAACTAGGCAAACCACATAGCTATTAAATTTAACTCAGATCTGATTTCAAAGTCTCCTGTTCTTTCTACTAAATCTTATTAAATTCATTCATATGGAGTTATTTTTCTGAGCTTAGGAAAATATAAATTGAACTTGTTCCATAAACTTGTTCCTAAAAACACAATCATTGAATATTAGGGCTACAAAGGCCTGAGAGCCTATTTAGCCACACATTACATCCTACAGTGTTATAGGTGATGAAATTGAGGCCACTGGTAAATTAAGGGATGTATCTAAACTCAAAACACATGTTAGATCTCTCCCAGTGCATGTGAATTTCCAACACTGGGACAATGTCATGTAGAGAGGCATTTGGTATGGATACTTCACAAATGTTTAAAACTCAACCTCAGTATAAAAATAACGTATCAACTGAGAAAAATAATCTCTGCTCTCTGTCCACAATCCCTTCATCTTAAATTTTTCATCAAAATGGAAGCCAATTACAGAGACTCTTTTGTATGAAATGAGCTCTTTCAGAAGTAGTTAGTTGAAAACTTCTAATGTCATTTGTTCACAATCCAGGCTGCCTTCAATGTAACTGCAGCAGTTGTCAAAATAAATGGCCACATCCATGTATAGCATACTAAAATCATATGTTCTATTCTTTAAAGTTGCAAAGATTTTCAAGAAAGTTGCCTTTTTATAGATAAAGCTAATCTCTTATGTAGAAGATAAATAATCAGTCTACTTCCAGCTGTGAGAAAGCTTGAGTTTCTACCAAGTGAACTGCCAAGGGCTATTCTCATGCCACATTAGGCAGAAGACAAGCATGGCTGCAATTTTCCAAGGTAGCAACAGAGACACTAAACAGATGAGGAAATTAGCAGCTGTAGGACAACAGTACCTATGATAGATTTTTCTCTGCTAAATAAAACATAGGTTTAGCAACCAAATATTCTTCTATTTTGAAAAAGATTTTAACTGGGATGCTTGGGTGGCTCAGTGGTTGAGCGTCTGCCTTCAACTCAGGGCATGATCCTGGGTCCTGGGATTGAGTCCTGCATCGGGCTCCCTGTGTGTAGCCTGCTTCTCCCTCTGTCTATGTCTCTGCCTCTCTCTGTGTGTCTCTCATGAATAAATAAATAAAATCTTTAAAAAAAATTTTTAAGGTTTTTACTGAATTTACTAATAATTAAACAAAAAAGAAATTTATTTTTGAGCAAAGAATCATCATATAAATTCACAATATAATTTTTCTTAAAATCTATAATAGTTGTGCCTATCAGTTATTCTCATGATTCAAAATTTTAGTAAATAAACAAATGGTAGAACAGAGGCAAAGTTTATAAATATGCTTAACTCTTAAGAATTACAGGTTTCTCTTTGCCTAAAAACAAATTTCTATGTATCCTTTGGAATTTAAGAATTACCTTATTTCAGACAACTTCTCTACCTCCTCAATCTCATCTAATAATTATACACATATTCCTTTTCTACACTTCCACAGCATCTTATGCATGCTTTTATAATCTTAATTACTACACTATATTATAATCACATGTAAATGTGTCTGTCTCCCCTGATTATAAGTTGGGAACATATCTTCATCAACTTATAACTACAGTGACAAGCATAATATTTGATATAAAATCAGGCTTAATATCTATTAAAAGAATGATTAAACTGCTTTCTAATATTTATTAGACCCTCTTATGGGATATCTCCAGGTGACCCCTCAAAATAACTTACAATGGACATGCAACAATACTTCCTTCTCAGTAAAATAACTGAATGATTTTAGTGAAAGAAATAAAAACTACAGCAAAATTTCAGCTTGAAAAAAAAAAGGAATCTTGTTTGCTTCTCAAATATTTCTCTGATCTTTAAGAAAGAAGCTTGTCATTTGTTTAATATCCAATGGAATTTAGTGTGGAGGAGGTCCTTTGGGACCCTAACATGGCTTGACTAAACCATAGGGAAATGGTAAGTAGATTTCATCACCAGTCTGTAACCTCTGCCCTGAGATGAAAATAAAAAACCCTTTCCCTCACACAGGCATACTGATTATCCCCATGGTGGCCTGGCCTAAGCTACAAACAAAATCCTGCTGTGTTGACACCCAACATGCAGCAAACCAAACCATTACCTGGGTCCAGGATGGTTTAGACTTTGAAAGAAAGCAGCACCAGAAAGCAACAAACAGAACAGATAATATCTAAATATTTGGGGGCACTGAATTTTATTATAAAAAAAAGGATGTCTGATTCCCTTCTTGTCTGTTTCTCTTGGCTAGCCATTGTGTTCAAAAGAATTAAAGCATAATCTGGCCCAAATAAAGGAAGCATCCCTAATTCCAACAAATCCTAAAACTGACCGACAGGTAGATACTGTTTGGGTTAGGGAACACATTACACTATGATTATGAGAAAAATTAATATGGCTACTAATTGAGCATGCTCTCAAAAAGAAATTGGTTTCAGATGCAGAACTGGATACGTTAAAATAAACATCACTTATTTATTGAGCCTTCACATAGTTAAGATAATTGCCTTAAAACAGACCTATGGCTTAATTCCAAATCTCTTCCTTTAATATGAGTATGATTTTGAGTTTGCTTTTAGAAAACTAATAGAATTTTTTGAGAATTAAATGAGATAATGCATATAAAATACTACATAGAGTATGTTGCAATTGTTGCTATTATTATTTAGAATCTCAAAAGGATTTACTTATTTTAAAGTAAGGGGAAACAGGAATATATATATATATATAACTTGATCTATACCCACGCAACAGGATTGTGGAAAAAAAGCTTTCTTCATAATTTTTGGAAAGGAATACTTTTTCAGTTATTGTACTTAGAAACATCTTTTATATACATATAAAATTACATGTATATATATGCAATCATTTATAAATGCACAAATGAACAGACATATAAACACAAGAAAGCTAAAAGTCACTATACCAGGAGGACCCCTAAAGATAATGTTTTCTTCTCTTCCCTCAATTTACATTAAAATAAAACGAGGTCCATCATTATAATGACTAATTTATATTTTCATGATTATAATTTTACCCAGTCAAGCAGCTATTCAATACCAGGGATATTGATTTAACCACCCATCATTCAATCCAATTCTCTTACTTACTAAGCTAATGTTTATAACAACATTTTATTAGTTAATAACCAATACATGCAAAAATCCTATAGTTGTATAAAGTGAATCTCAAATGCTAAACATTTTTGTTGTCAAGATATGCTAAGGATTAAGTGAAAGATATAGCTAGCCCATTTCCAACATTAAGATGTACGTGCACACGTGTGTGTGTGTGTGTGTGTGTGTGTGTGTGTGTATGTGAACTGTATATGCCAGGAGACATTGGTGGAGAGAAAACACTACCTTCTGCCTCTTATGTCTTTCAAACTGATACAGATTTAGCCTCTAATATCCTTCAGTAGCATATAAAGCTTGGTACACAGGCACTGGCAAAGAGAACTCACAAGTAACTATATCAATGTATATGAAACTCTTGTCTTAGAACTTCTTCATATATACATTGTCTTATAAAGTGAGCAAAAACATTATCTTTAAAAATAAGACTTGGGATATTATACACTTTTCTATTTAAGCCAATAGCTATAGAGTTACTAGTTTATGTGAACAACTATAAAAATTCTTTTAACACGGATCTTTCTGCCCATACTGAAGTTTTTCTGAAGTTTTTAGGTTTTTTTTTTTTTTTAAGATTTTATTTATTTATTCATGAGAGACAGAGAGACAGAGAGAGAGAGGCAGAGACATAGGCAGAGGGAGAAGCAGGCTCCATGCAGGGAGCCTGATGTGGGACTCGATCCTGGGACTCCAGGATCACGCCCTGGGCTGAAGGCAGCGCTAAACTGCTGAGCCACCCAGGGATCCCCCTGAAGTTTTTAGTTTTTAATCTAATCTTTAAAGCCTACCCCCTTCCACTCCCCCAGCAACCATGCATGACTTAATTTTAAATCATGAAGAAACACTAATTCTACCAATCTTTATTACAAAAAGAATATAACCTTATTTGCAGGAAAATTACTACAGATATTCCTCTGGTTCATTTATACTTCATTACCTCAATTAACATGAGCTGACAACTGGTGTCAGACACTGTGCTTTCATATATATTATTTCCTTTATCCCAAAAAATGCCCTCAGATAAGAATCATTCCTCATTTATAAACTGATTATACTGAGAAATAGAGAATTAGGTGACTTGTCAAATGTAATTTAATTAGTGAATAGTGAGGTTGAAAAAAATAAAAGTTTGTTAAGAAAGTGTTTGGAGTCACCTGGGTGGCTCAGTAGTTGAGTGTCTGCCTTTGGCTCAGGTGGAGATCCCAGAGTTCTGGGATCAAGTCCTGCATCAGGCTCCCCACAGGGAGACTGCTTCTCCCTCTGCCCATGTCTCTGCCTCTCTCTATGTCACTCACAAACAAATAAATAAATCTTTTTTTTTAAGTGTCTTAAACTGGACAATAATGGTTTATTATGCAGTATCAATTAATGGTCAATATTGCATGAATAAAGTTAAAAGTTTATACATTTTGTTATTATTACTAATCACTGGATTTCATTAATGACAGTCACTGCATATATATGTATATGTGTGTGTATACATATATATATGTATGTATACACACACACAGAAATACATATGTATTTGTTATCCTAACCAAGAGTCAGAGGGCATACTGGTTAGATACACAATAGAAGATGGCCTAGATTCAAATCCCAGGTATGCCACTACCAGTTATTTAACCTTGGACAAGATACTTAACAACATTGTGCTTCAATTTGCCCATCTGTAAAGATAATAACAATACTTACTTCTTATGATCTTTATGAAGAATAAACAAGTCAGTATGTATAATTTAAAAGTGTCTGATATATAGTAAGTCTTAAATATATGCTTGTCAATAATAATTATTATATATACTTATATATAAATATATATATATTGCTATTTTCATGGAGCGATCAGGAAAGCCTTCAATGAAAGGAGTTGTGAGCAAAAACCTCAAGTAAGGGAGTGGGAGCCATACAGATAACTGAGGAAAATGTGTCCCAAGAGAAAAGAATAGCAAAAGAAAAGGTCCTAAGGTGCAAGTGTCTCCAACATGTTCACTAAAGGCAGATTAATACGGCTTGGATAGAGTGAACAACAGGAATAGGTAGCTAATAGTAAGGGAGGTGGGGATATAAAGACTTAAAAGACCCGTGTAACAACTTCAGGTTTAGTCTAAGTCAGAAGAGAAGTCATCAGAAGGTTTTGAACTGATTATTTTTAAAAGATTACTCTAGATACTGTCTGTAAAATTACTGAAGGAGTATGCAAATACTAGCAAGGGAAACAACTAACCATCAATGGTTTACGTTTGCTAATGAATCTGAAATGGGTTGTGTGAGAAAGCTAGGAAAGACTTCAATGTTTCTGTCCTGAGTAGCATGAGGAACAGAGCTTTTATTTACTGAGAAACAGGTTTGAAGGGACAAAGAATTTATTTGTGGGCATATAAGTTTGGTATGCCTATTTTATATCCAAATGGAGAAATTAAGTAATAGGTAAGTGTATATACAAGTGTGAAATTCAGGAGAGAATTTGAGGCTTGAGGTATAAATGTGGGAGTATATAAATGTGGGAGCATTTAGATGATACTTAAAGTATCTAAACTCAATGAGATGACTTGCAGAAACAGTAGATAGGAAAGATTTCCAAAAAAAAAAAAAAAGGAAAGATTTCCAAAGACTGAATCCCACCATACTTCACATGTCTTTTTAAAGAGCTTGAAAATAAGGAGACACCAAGGAAAAAAAAAACAAAAAAAAAAAAAGTAAGATGAGTCAAAATGAAATTATATCCCAGAAGTCAAGTGATGAAACATTTCAAAAAGTAGAAGACATAATCAACTGTGTCAAATGCTGCCAAGTTCAAGTAAAATGAAAAGTAAGAAAAACTGACCATTGCACTGGTAAAATGGAAGTAACTGACAAATTTGAGTAGAGCTTCAGTGAAGTGGTGGGGGTAAAAGCTTGACTATTACAAAGAGAATAAGAGAACAAGTAGAAATATAAAGTACAGATACTTCTTTTGAGGAAGTTTTGCTATAAAAAAGAACAGAGAAATGAGGCAAAAGGTAGAAAACTTTGTGTGATCAAGAGATGACAAATAGTTTAATCCAATATTGTAAGTTTCAAAGCTAATTTTTATTGGGAGGAGTTTGGAAAATTATCCAGAAGTGGCAGTAAGATAAATGAAAGTTGAGGAAAAGAAAACCAACTTTTTGAGGGCAGGGAAAACTGCTCTCAAAGAAGATCTAGGTTTCAACTGTAGTACATGGGTGGAAAAGATGTTCATAGACAACACTGAGATTACAGATCTTGGTGATAAGGGTTCTTAACTCCTAGAGGACACAGTAGAGAAGAATGGGGAATTACACAGAGGTGATGGAATGGCATTGCAGGTTAGGGAAGTTATTATATGGAGCCATAAAGAAATGAGAGTCTGGGTTATAAAGGATGAACTGGATGAAGGATGTTCACTATTGTGGTAATTATTTTGCAATATATATATGTGTATCAAATCATTATGTTGCATAATGTTAAACCTGGAAAAAAAAGGTGTGGTTCTATAACATATACACACACACAAGGTGACTTGTAGTCAGTCAAGGTCTTTTGTGACTGAAGTATATGCAAAATTAAGGAATAGGTCTTTTCTCAATTATAAAGGTGAGAAAACAGAGCTCTCAGGCCCCCTCTTTGCCCCTGAGAAAGGGAGAATGAAAACCAGGCAAGTTCAAAATCAAATATTAGTCGTTATCCCAACAGAGTTTTATGGATACAGATATTCACATAAAATACAAATCATGCTAAAACACGTATCGTGAACCTGTTCGGAATGGACCAAATGCCCACCTCCACTTTTACATCACCTCAGTTCTCTTCTACATACCAGGTAAGCATTAGTATCTCAAAAAATAAACACTTAAATGGTTCAATGGAAGCTACTCTGGTCTTACAATCAACAAACTTGCAACAGGCTTCTAATGCTGCCATTTACTATTATATGACATTATGCCAAATCACTTAAGCCACAGGTTTTAATTCTGTGAAATGAGAATAATTCCAACTTCAAAGGAATTCTACTGAAATGAATAAATGAGTTCAATTTATAGAAGGGCATTCAAGATAACTAAGGTGATAGTAAAAGTGTGGATTAGAATTGATCCATCTACAATAGGATGATAATATAAGGTTTAAGCCAAATAAATTCATAAGATGGTTAACTCTACTACAAATTTTGCTATTGAAGATGAATTCAATCTCTCTAATGAAAGTAAAAATACTATACAAGTAAACTCCCTAAATATAACCAGGTTTTAGGCCTTTTGAAAGGATATTATTTTGATAGAATGAGTAAGATCTTAAAAATGTGTATCATATTTGGGCAGCCAGGGTGTCTCAGCGGTTTAGTGCCACCTTCAGCCCAGGGCCTGATTCTGGAAACCCAGGGACTGAATCCCACATCGGGCTTCCTGCATGGAGCCTGCTTCTCCCTCTGCCTGTGTCTATGCCCCTCTCTCTCTCTCTCTCTCTCTGTGTGTGTCTCTCATGAATAAATAAATAAAATCTTTTTTAAAAATGTATATCATATTTAATAAAATAATGTTTTACTTTCTATATGAAATAATGACGAAACGAAAAATCCAACTACTGAGATGCCTACATATTAGGTACTTTTTAATCATTCAACAACTATTTATGCAAGACAGTATTCTCACATGCTAGAGCTTAGAATGAAAAACAAAATCAAGATACCTACTTTCATGGAACTCAGATCCTATGGTAAGAGACAAATAATTAATAGAGAATACATGATAAATATAGATAGATAAATATAATCCAGGAAAGAAATATTCAAACTCACATGACTCAAATAGTAATGAATGATGTAAGAAAATACCTAGGTAGTTTAGGAATATTTCTCTAAACAGAAATGAGTGAAATGTATTAACAACAGAATCTAATATTTTATAGCACTTACAGCCCCATTATTCAAACCTAATATATGTTAACACATCTGATCTTCACAACAACCCCATGAGATAGATAATATGATTATCTCAATTTTATCAGAACGTGGAGAACAGAAAAAGTAAGTTATTTGTTCTAGTATTGTAGGAAGTAGAAGAGCTAGAATTTGAATGTCAATAACCTGGATCTCACAACATACGTTATAGACCATTATGCTACCCTAAAAGATTACTAAATAAAAATAATTGAAAGCTGGCTACCTAGGACCAGCTAGTTTAAGTAAAAATGGACTTGCATGCCCTAAACTCAGTAAGTGCATTGTAATTAGAGAAAACAAATAAAAATTTCAAACATCAACACAGAATAAATTATAACCAGGGTAATTTATTTACTAAGGAATTTTTTAATTACATCAAGTTAAAAGGAATAAACTATTAGCACATAAATGAATAGGTATTAACTCTCCCAAATACATTTAAAAAACTGATTCATAACAAATATTTATTTAGCACTTAGTATGTGGCAGACACACTGGTCACAATATAGATGTATAAGTAATATCTAAATTTTATAGTGCTTGATATATGCCAGGCAACATTCTAGTAGCTTAACATATATTGTCTCATTTAATCCTCATGACTCTCCTTGCAATGAGACATTTGCGATTATTATTTCAATTTTAATAAAAGAAATATAGAAATTGAGAATACTGTCTTCAAGATGGTAGTGTAAGACTTTTTCTTCTACCCAATATGAAGTAACAGTGATCAAATTAAATGCTTATCTGAAACAACTATGAATGAATTAATGAAAAGAAAACAAAGTTAAACATTGGTTCTCAAAATAATTAACATTAGAAGAAGGAAGACCAGGATCCCAGAGAGATGGGGAACAAACAAGGTAAACCCTATAATCACTCCATATTATTATATGGTGAAAGAGTCCAGGCTTCAGGTCAAAAAGGGAGAATCCAGTTGGAACTTAAAAATTACTCTGAAATTAAGAGACTAAGCTGGGAATCCACAAAGCCAAGGCAATTAGAGTTTACAGATTGCAGTATCAAAGAGGAGAAAGTTGCATAGCAAAAACCTGACATTTGCAAAGTATCCCCTGCAAGTCTTTAGCAAAGTACAGCTAGCATATATATAAAAGGAAATTTCTTAAGGTTGAGTAAAGAAAGACCTAAAAGGATTAGAGGGAAGAATCATCAGAGATCACATAGGGCCAAGAATAGTGCCAGATCCCCTCAAGCAGAATAAAAAACCTCATACTTTATAAGACATCAGATACTCAAAAAGATTTTACCTCAATAGACTAAACAATAATCTGATCCCAACTTACAAACCTTAAAAGTAAGATCTGAAGGCATAACACTGTTTTTAAGTAATTTAGCTATGTCCTGGAATAAACTACAAGAATATCTATAGAAAATCAATGCAGAATAAGTATTTGACAAAATTTAGCAATCACTCATGATAAAAACTCTACAAACTCAGTGTAAAGGGAATGTACTCCAGCATAACAATGGCCAAATATGACAAGCCCACAGCTAACATCATACCAAATAATGAAAAAATGAAAGCTTATCTCTAACAGCAAGAACAAAACAAGAATGTCCACTCTTGCCACTTACATTCAACATAGTACTGCATGTCCTAGACACAGGACCGAGGTAAGGAAAAGAAATACAAGGCATCTAAAATGGAAAAGAAGAAAAACTCTCTACATACAGATGACATTATATTATATAAAGAAAAAACTAAAGGCTCCTCACAAAAAAAGTTAAAAATAAAACAATTCAATTAAGTTGCAAGATACAAAGTAAATATAAAAAATCTGCTGTGAATGTCCACAATAGCCAAACTGTGGAAGGAGCCTCGGTGTCCATCCAAAGATGAATGGATAAAGAAGATGTGGTTTATGTATACAATGGAATATTACTCAGCCATTAGAAACGACAAATACCCACCATTTGCTTCAACGTGGATGGAACTGGAGGGTATTATGCTGAGTGAAGTAAGTCAATCAGAGAAAGAAAAACAGTGTATGTTCTCATTCATTTGGGGAATATAAATAATAGTGAAAGGGAATATAAAGGAAGGGAGAAGAAATGTGTGGGAAATCTCAGGAAGGGAGACAGAACATAAAGACTCCTAACTCTGGGAAATGAACTAGGGGTGGTGGAAGGGGAGGAGGGCGGGGGGTGGGGGTGAATGGGTGACAGGCACTGAGGGGGACACTTGACGGGATGAGCACTGGGTGTTATTCTGTATGTTGGTAAATTGAACACCAATAAAAATTAATTTATTTAAAAAAATCTGCTGTGTTTCTATATGCTATAATGAACTATCACAAAGAGAGATTAAGAAGACAATACAACTCACAATTGAATCAAAAAGAATTCCTACGGGGATCCCTGGGTGGCGCAGCGGTTTGGCGCCTGCCTTTGGCCCAGGGCGCGATCCTGGAGACCCGGGATCGAATCCCACGTCAGGCTCCCGGTGCATGGAGCCTGCTTCTCCCTCTGCCTGTGTCTCTGCCTCTCTCTCTCTCTCTCTCTCTGTATGACTATCATAAATAAATAATTAAAAAAAAAAAAAAAAGAATTCCTACGAATAAGATTCCAGGAAATATGGCAGAGTAGGATACTAAGCTCACCTCAACCCACAATTATAATTAGATAAAACCCACATCAGTGTAAATAACCCAGAAAACACCTGAAAGATAGGCAGAATAGATGCTCCACAGCTAAATGTAGAAGAAAAGGCCGTATCCAAGAAGGTAGAAAGGGTGGAGATATGGCTGGGAGCCAAGGGACACATGGAACTCAACAGGTACAGAAAAGGGAGAGTTCTCCACAACAGGCAACCCAGGCAGAGGAGACTCACACAGAAAAGATGAATCCCCATAACATTTGGCTTAGAAAACCAGAGGGAGGGCACCTGGGTGGCTCATTGGTTGAGCATCTATCTGCCTTTGGCTCGGGTCATGATCCTGGGGTCCTGGGACTGAGTTCCACATCGGGCTTCTCCCTCTGCCTATGTCTCTGCCTCTCTCTGTGTGTCTCTTATGAATAAATAAATAAAATCTTAAGAAGGAAAAGAAAGAAAAAGAAACAAAGAAAGAAAGAAAAACAAAACCAGAGGAGCCCAACAATCGGTGGGGCTTAACACATGGAATTTTAAAAATCAGCTGGCTAGGATCTGGGAGAGCCAAAAGGAAGAGTTCCCACCCTTAAAGAGAGAGCGAAACAAACAGCCCTCAGGTATACCATAGAAGTAGCAGTTTGAAAAATGCCTGTAGTATACACAAAAAATTTTATTTACAAATCTCAGAGCTTGTGCTAGAGGGGCAGGGACCTTTGGGTGAACTCTCCAAGAACAAAAAATAAAAAACTTGCAGGAGCCATTTCTCTCTCTTCCTCCCCATCCCACATACATGAACAATCATGGTAACCAGTACAGTGCCAACACTCTCCAACTAGTGTGCTAACAGTACACCTTCCCCCCAAGCTCTTCTACAAATCCATTCCCTCCAACAAAGCCTTAGCAGGAGTTTTCCCAGGCAGCTACAGATACCCACCTGCAGCAGACTAGCTCAGAACTTACTGCTACAATGTAACCCTCCTCCACAGACATGTACCCTGCAAATACCTTGGCAAAAGCGCATCCAAACTGGTGCCACAACCCTGGCAGTGTACAACCAACCCCAAAGGACCAAACAGCACTCCAAATTGACTCCTGCCTGGGGAGAGGGGAAGATAACCACATAGATCAGTCCAACTGCAATCCCAGAAGGTAGTTGGGGGCATAGAACTGGTCTGACTACAGATCCCACTCACCAATGAAAGCTTCTCAGGGGACAACACAGGGAAATCACTCAACAGTACATTGCTACTGCATCTCTGGTAAATAACTGGTCTGACTCAATTCAAACCCAAGGCAGCCCCAGATTGGCACATTAACAACACAGAGACTAAATACCCTACCCACAACACACAAAGAGAACCATTGCAAATAACTGAACCAAAGGCAAACTTGGCTCAGCCACAATAGCAGGGCACACAAGGAAACGTAAGAGACACCCCTGAAGCACCAGGTTCTGGTGAACAGAGCAAATTGTACTACTGAACACTAGGACCTCGTCTTCATAAGGCCATTACTTTCTTTTTTTTTTTTTAATTTTTTATTTATTTATGATAGTCAAAGACAGAGAGAGAGAGGCAGAGACACAGGCAGAGGGAGAAGCAGGCTCCATGCACCGGGAGCCCGACGTGGGACTCGATCCCGGGTCTCCAGGATCGCGCCCCGGGCCAAAGGCAGGCGCCAAACCGCTGCGCCACCCAGGGATCCCAAGGCCATTACTTTCGAGAGCAGAAAGCATAACTGACTTTTCTGACACATAGAAACAGACACAGAGAGTTAGGCAAAGTGAGGATGCATAAGAATATGTCCCAAATGATACAAGAGGACAAAATCAAAACAAGACACCTAAATAAAACAAAGATAATTAATATGCCTAATAGAAAATTTACACAAGTGGTCATAAACAGACCCAGCGGACTTGAGAAAAAACCATACAACCTCAGTGAAACACTAAAAAAAGAAATAGGAAACATAAATAGTCAATCAGAGATGACTGAAATTAAAAATAAAAGTAAACTAGACTGAATGAATAGCAAGTAGACTAGAGAAAGAATAAGGACAGCTCGTGATAGGAGACAGGGTAATAGAAAGCAGCTCAACAGAATGGAGAAAAAATAATAAATAAAAATATATATTTTTTATTCAGCAACACCACCAAGAATAATAACATTTGCATTATAGGGATCCCACAAGGAGAAGAGAGAGAAAGTGAACAGAATATTTATTTGAAAAAATTCACAAATCTGGGGAAGGAACCTAAAATCCAGATCCAGCAGGAAGAGAGGGCCACCAACAAAATCAACCCTTTGAGGTCCACACAAAGAAACATAACAATTAAAATGGAAAATTTAATGATAGAGAATTTTAAAGGTATCAAGAGAAAAGAAAATGGATGCATACAAGGGAAATCCATAAGCCTATCAGGGGATTTTTCAGAAGAAACTTCTCAGGCCATAAAGGACTGACATAATATATTCAAAGAGCTGAAATAAAACCAACTGTAACCAAAATTACTGGATCCAGTACGGCTATCATTCCAAATAGAAGGAGAGACAGAATTTCCCAGACAAAAAAAAGTTGAGAATTCATCACCACAAACCAAACTACAAGAAATGTTAAAGGGGACTCTTTGAGTGGAAAGGGAAGATTAAAAGTAGAAATAAGGAAAGTAGGAAGGAAAAAGCAGTAAAATTAAGTATATCTATACAACTCAGTCAAAGGATTCACAAAAGAATGTAAAGTATGACACCATAGACCTAAAACATGAAGGGGAGAAGAGTAAAGACTAGATCCAAACTTGTATATATTGAATATATCTCAAATAACAGAAAGGCCATAAGCATCTACCAATCAATAATTAGTTTGATAGTAAATGGATTAATGCTCCAAACAAAAGACACAGAGTGAAGGGTTGGATACAAAAACAAGACCTATCAATATGCTGACAATAAGAGACTCATTTCAGACAAAAAGATACACACAAATTGAAAGTAAAGGGATGGAAAAACATTTATCATGCAAATGAATATGTAAAGAAAGCCAAGACTGCAATACTTATATCAGACAAAACAGACTTTAAAACAAAGACCAGGGGCAGCCCAGGTGGCTCAGAGGTTTAGCGCCGCCTTCAGCCCAGGGTCTGATCCTGGAGACCCAGGAAGGAGTCCCACATCAGGGTCCCCTCATGGAGCCTGCTTCTCCCTCTGCCTGTGTCTCTGCTTCTCTCTCTCTCTGTGTCCCTTATGAATAAATAAAATCTTAAAAAAAAAAAAAAAAACAAAGACCATAACAAGAGACAAAGAAGTACACCATATACACCATATTATCATAAATAAATAAGACGGAACAATTATTAATATTTATGCACCCAACGTGGGGACAGCCAAATACATAAGACAGCTAATAACAATCATAAAGGAAGTAATAGAGAATAACAGAATAATAGCATGGGACATTAACATCCCATTTATATGAATGGATGGATCATTCAAATAGAAAATCAACCAAGAAACAATGTCTTTTTTTTTTTTGAAACAATGTCTTTGAATGACACATTGCACCAGATGGATCTAACAAATATATAAAGAACATTTCATCCTAAAACAGCAGCGTACACATCCTTTCAAGTGCACAAGGAACATTTTCCAGGTAGATCACATACCATGCTACAAAGACAAGTCTCAACAAATTAAAAAAGATCGAAGTCATGCAATGCATTTTTTACAACCACAATGCTATGAAACTAGAAATCAACTACAAGAAAAAATATGGAAAGAATACAAATACATAGAGGTTAAATAACATGCTACTAAACAATGAATGGATCAATCAAGAAATCAACAAGGAGGGGGATCCCTGGGTGGCTAAGCGGTTTAGCGCCTGCCTTTGGCCCAGGGCGCGGTCATGGAGTCCCGGGATCAAGTCCCGCATCGGGCTCCCGGCATGGAGCCTGCTTCTCCCTCCTCCAGTGTCTCTGCCTCTCTCTCTCTCTCTCTCTCTATCATAAATAAATAAATCTTTAAAAAAAATAACAAGGAAATAAAAAAATACATGAAGACAAATGAAACACAAAGGTCCAAAATCTTTGGGATGCAGCAAAAGCTGCTCTAAGAGGGAAGTTTATACAACAAAAGCCTACTTCAAGAATCAAGAAAAATGTCAAATAAACAATGTGAGCTTATACCTAAAAGAATTACAAAATAAGACTAAGAAAAACCCAAAACCAGGGAAAGGAAGGACATTAGGATTAGAGCAGAAATAAATGATATAAAAACTGAAGAGTGAGAGAGCAATGAAACCAGAAACTGGTTCTTTGAGAAGATCAACAAAATTGTTAAAACTTTAGGTACACTCGTCAAAGAAAGAGGGACTCCTATAAACAAACCAGTAAATGAAAGAGGGCAAAGAACAATTGAGACACAAAAATACAAAGGGTTATAAGAGAATACTATGAAAAATTATATGCCAACAAATTTCACAATCTAAAAGAAATTAATAAATTCCTAGAAACATAAAAACTCCCAAAATTAAACCAGGAAGAAACAGAAAATTTGAACAAACTGATATCAGCAGTTAAATGGAATCAATAAAAACAAGAACAACAACAAAACAAGACAGAAAACAAACAACAACAAACTCCCAACAATCAAATAGTTCAGGACCGGATGGCTACAAAAGTATATTCTACCAAATAATTAAAGAATAGCAAGTACCTATTCTTCTCAAAGTATACTAAAAAAATAGAAGACAAGAAAAAGCTTCCACACTCATTTTATGAGGCCAAAATTACCCAATACCAAAACTAGATAAAAACACCACAAAAAAGTAAAACTACAGGCCAATAACTCTGATGAACATGCATATAAAACTTTTCAACAAAATACCAGAAAGCCAAATCCAACAATACATTAAAAACTCATTCACCATAATCAAGTGGCATTTATTCCTGAGATGGAAGGGTGTTTCAATATTCATAAATCAATCATCATGATACATCACATCAATAAGGATAAAAGTTACATGTTAATTTCACAAGCTGTAGAAAAAGCATCTGACAAAGTACAACATCTATTCATGATAAAAACTATCCACAAAGTAGAATTACAGGGAACATACATCAAGATAATACAGGTCATATATTAAAAACCTACAGCTAACACTATAGTCAATGGGGAAAAGCTCTCAACTAAAATCAGGAAAAAACACAAGGATATTCACTCTCACTACTTTTGTTAAACATAATATTGAAAATCTTAGCCACAGCAATCAGATGAGAAAAAAAATCCCAATTGGTAAGAAAAAAGTAAAACTTTCACTATTTAAAGATAGTAGAAAACGCTAAAGACTCCACCAAAAAACAACTAGAATGATGAATGAATTTGGTAAGGTGTCACAAAATACAAAATCAATACACAAACATCCCTTGCATTTATTTTTTTTCTTTTTCAAGTTTTCAAATAGGCACATGTACCCCAATGTTTATAGCAGCATTATCAACCATAGCCAAATTATAAAAAGAGCCCAAATGTCTATCAACTAATGAATGAAGGGCAGCCCCGGTGACTTGGTGGTTTGGTGCCACCTTCAGCCTGTGGTGTGATCCTGGGGACCCAGAACCGAGTCCCGAGTTGGGCTCCCTACGTGGAGCCTGCTTCTCCCTCTGCCTGTGTCTCTGCCTTGCTCGCTCTCTCTCTCTCTCTGTATCTGTCATGAAGAAATAAATAAAATCTTAAAAAAAAAAAAACCAATGAACGGATAAAGATGTCTTTTATGTATACAATGGAATATTATTCAGCCATCAAATAGAATGGTATCTTACTATTTGCAATGAAATGGATGGAGCTAGACTGTATTATGCTAAGCAAAATAAAGTCAGAGGAAAACAATGCCATATAATTTCACTCATATGTGGAATTGAAGAAACAAAACAGATGAACATAGAGGAAGAAAAAAAAAGAGGTAAACCATAAGAGACTCTTAATGATAAAGAAAAAACTGAGGGTTACTGGAGAATAGGTGGACCAGGGATAGGCTAAATGGGTGATGGGTGTTAAGGAGGGCATTTACTGTGATGAGCACCAGGTGTTACATGTAGGTGATGAATCACTAAATGCTACTCCTAAAACCAATATGACACTACCTAACTAGAATTTAAATAAAAACTTGAAACAACAAAAAATACAAATAAAAGCAAGGGCAACAAAAGCAAAATTTAAAAAAAAACTATATCAAGCTTTAATGCTTTTGCATAGCAACAGGCATGAACAAAATGAAAGGCAACCTACTCAATGAGAGAAAATATTATAAATCATGTATCTGATAAGGGTTTAATATAGAAAATATATAACGAACTCACACAACTGAAATAGGAAAGTAAACAATCTGAATACAAAATAGGCACAGAATATGAATATTCTTCCAAAAAAGACTTAAAATGCCCTACCTATACATAAAAAGGTGCTCAATATTACCAGACATCAGGGAAATGCAAATTAAAATCCATTGAGATATCACCTCACACCTGTTAGAATAGTTATTATCAAAAGGATAAGAGATAATAATTTTTGGCAAGGATGCAGAGAAACAGGCACTCTAGTACATTGTTGGTGTGAACCACTATAAATAAGATACGGATTTGGTTTCACTCTTTTGCATGTAACAGTAAACTGTTGAAGCCACTATAGAAAAACAGTATAGAGAGCTTCCTCAAAAAATTAAAAATTGAGGGATCCCTGGGTGGCGCAGCGGTTTGGCGCCTGCCTTTGGCCCAGGGCGCGATCCTGGAGACCCGGGATCGAATCCCACGTCAGGCTGCCGGTGTATGGAGCCTGCTTCTCCCTCTGCCTGTGTCTCTGCCTCTCTCTCTCTCTCTGTGACTATCATAAATAAATAAAAATTAAAAAAAAAAAAAATTAAAAATTGAAATAACATATGATCCAGCAATTCTACTCTGGGGTATCTATGTTAAAAGAAATGAAATTTTAAAAATTTTTTTTAAAAATAAAAGAAATGAAAAAAAAAATAAAAATAAAAAAATAAAAAAATAAAAATAAAAGAAATGAAATCACTATCTCAAAAAGATATCTGCATGCCCATGTCCACTGCAGGACAATAATTTACAATAGCCAAGATATGGAAACAACCAATGTGTCCACCAATAGATGAATAGATAAAGAAAATATAGTACATATATACAATGGAATATGTCATTTTTAACATGGATGGACCTTGAAGTCAATATGCTAAGGGAAATTAGACAGAAAAATACAAATACTGTGTATTGTCACTTATATAAGAAATCTAAAAACATCACACTTCTAGATACACAGAAGAGATTGGTGGTTTCCAGAGCTAAAGGTTTGGGATGGGAAAAATGGGTGAAGGGGATCAAAACTGGCCAAACTTCCAGTTACAAAATATATCCTAGACATGTACAACATGGTGACTAAAGTTTTTAATACTGTATCATATATTTGAAATTTGATAAGAGAATATATCTTTAAAAAATTCTCATCATGGGCAGCCCGGGTGGCTCAGTGGTTTAGCAACTCCTTCGGCCCAGGGCCTGATCCTGGAGACCTGGGATCGAGTCCCATGTCGGGCTCCCTGCGTGGAGCCTGCTTCTCCCTCTGCCTGTGTCTCTGCCTCTCTCTCACTCTGTGTCTCTCATGAATAAATAAAATCTTAAAAAAAAAAATTATCATAAGAAAAAAAATTTAAATATATGAAGTGACAGATGTTAACTAACTTATTGTAGAAATCATTTCTATATAATAAATACATATATCAAATCATCTTATCCCTTTAAAATTAATTCAATGTTATATGTCAATTTTACCTCAGTAATATTGATGGGGGAGAATTTCTACACAGAGTAAAAGATATCTAAAACCTAATACAAGGGATCCCTGGGTGGCGCAGCGGTTTGGCGCCTGCCTTTGGCCCAGGGCGCGATCCTGGAGATCTGGGATCGAATCCCACGTCGGGCTCCCGGTGCATGGAGCCTGCTTCTCCCTCTGCCTGTGTCTCTGCCTCTCTCTCTCACTGTGTGCCTATCATAAATAAATAAAAATTTAAAAATAAAATAAAATAAAAAAATAAAAAAATAAAACCTAATACAATAAGTCTCAATATGAAAAATTATTCTAGCATCTAGAAAAGCAGAAAAATGATACCCATTATGAAAAGAAAAACCAATCAGTTGAAACTGGCCCCCATTTAAAGGAAATAATACAATTTATAGACAAGGACATTAAAGTAATTTGAAAGTAAAAGAAAATATTGTATGTGTTAAATAAAAATGTATTAAGATGTTAAGTAAAGGTACAAAGTTCAAAATCACACTTCTAAAAACAAAATCTAAAATTCATGAGAAAAAAAATTATATTGCATGTAATTAAAAGCAAATTCAAATTAGTGTACAAGAAAAGATTGGTGAATTTGAGACAAAGCAATAAAAATTATCCAAAATGAAAAACATGAGGCAGCCCGGGTGCCTCAGCAGTTTGGCGCCACCTTCCTTCCAGGGTGTGATCCTGGAGACCCTGGATCAAGTCCCACCTCCGGCTCCCTGCGTGGAGCCTGCTTCTTCCTCTGCCTGTGTCTCTGCTCTCTCGCTCTATCTCTCGCTCTATGTCTCTCATGAATAAATACAAAAAATCTTTTAAAAAAAAAGAAAAAAAGAAAAACAATGAAACCCAGAAGACGGTGGAACAATAAAGTACTGAAAAAAAAAATAATGATTAGAAACTTCAACCAGAGAACATATCTGAAAAACTAAATGAATGAATTTTATAGAATAGAATGTATATTGCACTTCATTAAGCTGTTAAAAAAATAAAAATAAGGTAAAATAAAGATCTTTTAAGATATGCAAAAGCTGAAAGAATTAATCACCAACAGACCATCAATACCAGAAATGCTAAAGATTCAAGTAGAAGGAAAATTGTCAATTGTATCAGATAGAAATTGGGATCTACACAAAGAAAAAAAAACACCGGAAAAGGTAATAACATGAGTAAATACAAAAACTTTTTTTCATATTATTTAAACCTATTTATTTAAAAATAGTAATATACTGTGGGGTTTATAATACATAAAAATATTTCATAACAATACCACGAAGGTCAGTAAAGGTAAAATGGAAGTATGATGTCAAGTTCTTTACTATATGTGAAGTGGTTTGATCACTTGAAGGTAGACTGTGATAAGTTACAGATGTATACTATAAGAAAGATATACCAAAATAACACAGAACAGAGTTACAGTAATAAGGAAACAAAATGGAAAAATGAAATAATAACAAATACTAGTTCTTTGACAAAATCAATTAAATATGTAATATTTGGGGTGCCTTGGTGGCTTAGTCGGTTAAGTGTCTGCCTTCAGCTCAGGTCATGATCCCAGAGTCCTGGGATTGAGCCCCACATTGGGCTCTCTATTAAAAGTGGTGAGCCTGCTTCTCCCTCTCCCTTTGCCTGCCCCTCTGCCCACTTGTACTCTGTCAAACAAATTTTTAAAATCTTTAATAAATAAATAATCTTCTAGACACAGTGGTCAGTGATAAAAAAAAAAAAAAGACTGAATTTACTAATCTCAGGAATGAGAAATAAAATCACTATAGATCCTAGAGATATTACAGGTTAATAAGGGAATATTTTAAATAACTTTATGACAGTGAATTTGACAAAAAGGTAAATGAACTATGATGCAAGAAAAATGAAATAACCTGAATAGCCTTATATGTAATAAAGAAATTGAATTTGAAGATAAAAACCTATCCATAAATAGCTGTTTAATTCTACCAAATATAAGGATAAAATTATACCAATTCTATAGGAATTGTTCCAGGAATCAAAGGCCAGTATTTCTTTCATCTCAAAACCAGATGAATATATCATAAGAAAAAAAAAAACTACAGACCAATATTCCTCATGAACATAGATGCAAAAATTATAAACAAATCTAATATAAAAAATATCTAAACAAATCCAATCTGACAATATAGAAAAAAATAATAATGCATTATGGCCAAGTGGAGTTTACACCAAGAATGCAATATTGGTTTAACATTCAAAAATCAACCAATCATATTAACCAATTAAAAGAGAAAAACCATATTATCATCTGAATATATGCAGAACAAGAATTAGAAAAAAATCAAATGCATCATTGATAAAATTCATGGCAAAGTAGGAATAGAAGCCTCACCATGATACAGGGAATCTACCAAAATCCTACAGCTAACATCATACTTAATGGATGTCTTTCCAGTGAGATCAGAAACAAAGCAAGGATGTCTGCACTCACCAATTCTATTCATACTGTCCTGTGAGCCAGGGAAAGGAGGCAAGAAAAATTTTTTGAAGCACTCTCATTGAAAAAGAAGAATCAAAAGTGTCCTTTTTTATAGATGACATCATTGTCTATATAGAAATACTATAGAATTTACAAGACCACCACCAGAAATCATGAGTGTAGCAAGGCTGCAATATATATCAGTGAACAGAAACCAACTTTATTGCTATATATTATCAATTAGTCAAAAATTAAAAATTTAAATACCATTTACAAAAGCATGAAAATTCAAAATATTTAGGAATGAATTTGATGAAATATGTGCAGGATTTGCACACATAAACTGCAAACAAAATATTACTGAGAAAAATTAAATCAGAATTAAATAAATAGGAACATATATCATTTTCAAGGATTGGAAGACTCAGTATGGCAAATAAAGCAATTTTCCCAAAAATTAAGCTACAGATTCAATACAATGAATGATACAATTCATTGTATGATACAGCAATGTAATGTACAGCAATCATTTTTGGTGAAGAGTAAAAAGTCTGAGATTTCACTTATTCACTCAGTTGAATTTAAAAGGCTTGACTATGCATCATATGTTTTTTACATATGTCATTGTGTATATATATTTACATTATCTTTCAGCAATAAAATTCTCATCCTCATCTTAAAACTAAAAAAATTACACACAAATAGAATAGCCAAAAAGAAGAAGGAGGAGGAGGAGGAGGAAGAGGAGGAGGAGGAGGAGGAGGAGAGCCAATATGCAAATTCAATCTCCCTGGTTCCAAAGTACTTTTTTTTTAAGTTCTATGCACTTACTCCTCAAATATAAGTGAAAACAGGATAGAAAGAATCCAACATTCTCAGTCTAAACCGGGAAGATCTGCAGAAGACATCCCCACCAATACATCCAAATGATGGTAGAGATTTCCCTGGTAGATGGGAAAGGCCTGCAGATCCACTCAGGGTTTTATGTATACATGAATACTGAGAAGCACCAAAAGAAAAAGAATATTCTGGGAGGCAAAAAGCTATAGCCAAAAAAAAAAGAAAGAAAGAAAAAAAACTTGAAATTTTTTCTCCCACTGCTGCTTTTGCTACATTTTTCAGGATTTAGTAATCTCCATAATAATTCAAGAATTGATAATCTTAATAAATGAGAAGAATGCATCCTTCCCTGGACTATCTATGGAAACTAATCTCAATATGGAGGTGATACAGAATATGGCTAGTCAGTTTGCTTCTGAGGACACATGAAAACAGGCACACCCAAACAACTAATGAATTTAAGAAATAAAACAAATGAACATGGAAGGGGGAGGGAGAGAGAGGGAAACAAACCATAAGAGACTCTAAATGATAGAGAAGAAACTAAAGGATATTGGCAGGAGGTAGAGGGGAGTGAGCTAGATGAGTGATGAATATTAAGGAGGGCACTTGTTATGATGAGCACTGGATATTGTATGTAAGTGATGAATCACTGAATTCTACTCCTGAAACCATTATTGTACTGTATGTTAACTAACTAGAATTTAAATAAAAATTTTAAAATACATAAACTACAAGCTATACTAGACACAAAATAAAAATCTGATATTGTTCCTACAGAAAAAATTAAATAAACAGATAAATAAATAAAGTGAAAGGAGAAACAAGCCAAGGGATTGGAAGAGTATTAGAAAAATTATGTTTCAAATCTTTATCTACTACCATCTAGGCTTTATGGACCTGGAAAATATTCTCAAATGAAATGAAATATCTAAAATGTACTTTAAAAATGTGTTTCTACTTCATTGATCTTTTCATATTTTAACATTTTCAAAAATATGATACAAAATGGAAAACTATACAACTCAAGAAACCCCTAACACTTCCACTCTAGTTAACTGACCTTGAGAAAGTCACTATCCTTCCCTGATTAAATGGTACCTCAGTTTCTTCATATGAAAAATGAAAGAGAAAACCAAATATTCTATTTGGCACTTACATACTATTTTACTACAATTTTAATTACAAATATTCACTTTAAATAATTTAAAAAGTAATTTTATTATGAAGAAATGTATTATTAAGAATTACTAAGAACAAAAGATTGGCATATTGTTAATGTCTAATTCCAGAGACCAGAATTCTTGAAACACTATAAACTATGAGAGGGCTAAAATTGCTATTTACCTGCTCAATATTCTTTCCCAATTTTATTCTTAGAAACAGAACCCCACTTTTATGTGAGTATCAATGTACATAACTTTTTTTTTAACCTTCATATCTCTGCTGAGAATGGCAATATATGCTGAGTATGGCCATATGACTAAGTTCTAGCCAGTTATACATAAATATAAGACTTTCTGGAAGACTCTTAAGCTGATTTAGATTGAAGATATACTCTTTTTACCTCTCCTTTTCTCCTTTCTGCTGTCTGGCACTGGATGGCTGGATCTCTAGTAACCTTAAACTCTGAGACATTTTTTTCTCAAGCGAGAATAAAAAAATCATATGTTAGGAATAATGGCAAAGAAATATAGGAGAACTCTTAGAATTTTATCACTATGGAGCTACCTCCTATACATATCCTGGAATCCCTACCTCTACATTTCTTTCAGGTGGATAAAATAATAAATTCTACCTTCTTTAAACCACTATTATTTTTGGTTTTCTGCTACATACAATAGAACCCAATCTACAGGGGGATCCCTGGGTGGCTCGGCAGTTTGGCGCCTGCCTTTGGCCCAGGGCGTGATCCTGGAGTCCCGGGTTCAGGTCCCATATCAGGCTCCCTGCATGGAGCCTGCTTCTCCCTCTGCCTGTGTCTCTACCTCTCTCTCTCTCTCTCTCTCTCTCTCTCTCTCTCTCTATGTCTATCATGAATAAACAAATAAATCTTAAAAAAAAAAAAAAGAACCCAATCTACACTTCAAAAGTAGGAGCTCTGTGACATATTTATTAGATTCATTTAATCTGAAACGTATGTATCTCTTCAAGGTTTTATTACTTATATAAGTATACCAGTCCCAAGTACACTTGTAACACACTTAAAGACAATTTTAATGAGTCAACTTCTAAATAACTGAAACATATGAAAATAATCATACACTGAGACCAATACAGTCTTGAGGATTTTATCCAGTTCCAAGGTAGAGAAATCTCCATGGCCATCCAGGTTTCCAAATCTACCACAGAAGTTTCATTGAGTGCAATCAAACTAAGAATTCATTTACAAAAATAAGTTTCATTGGTAGAATTCCATCTGTATTGAAATAAGAACACTTAGGGAACACAGAACTTCATTTGATAGTTCAATTCCTATATCAGAGGCAATATTCAACACTTTCCTATTCCCACAGGCTGCGGCCCCCTTCTCCTAATAGTACACAAATACGCCAGCATAACAAAGTAGTGCAAAAACAGTAAGTGCTCCATCTGCTAGCCACCCTAATGAGATCTCCTTGGTTTATAGTTTCAGACCCATTTCCACAATGCTCCCTCCTTAAGTTTGCTACACTCCTCTCACACTCGTAGCCTTAAACTGTAACTTGATTAGATAAAAGTAGGGTAGAGCCCCATTACCTAACAAAGTTCTTGGTATAACCTAGAATGAGATCAAAGTCAACTATGGAAATGGTAGGAAAAATGAGACAAGACTATGACACTAGTAACCAAAAGTTGCTCTCCTATCCTCCACAACCTGCCCAATTAGGTTTACCCTGAAAATAACGTAATTCAATCACTGTGCATATCTAAGAAAGATATTATTACCTTCTGGATTGATGGAAAAAATTCCATTATGTACGAGGCAATATTTATTCCCATTATACAAATATTTATTCCCATTATACTTTCTGCTTTTGATTCTCATTGAGAACCACATCCAGGGTTCCAAGCAAATAGATTCAACAAATGTATAATTGTATGCGATGTACTGCATAATTTGTCATATATTCCCTTATCATGTTTTAAATGTCATTATTGACTGTGATTTTTTTCTCTTCAAGACACTGTCATTAATTAGAAATGTAACAGAAGACAAACACAATTTATTCTATATGTTGTGAATGATGTGATGGAATAGAGAAAATATGCCATAGAATCTTCCTTCAAGTTTATATTCTAACAAATAGAATATATCAGAATTCAGAGGAAGGTTAAGTAAGACAATAAGAAGAATATGCTAAAAAACATAGCTTTCAATTTCATGGGTCC
Organism: Vulpes lagopus; assembly: GCF_018345385.1. Taxonomy (NCBI): domain Eukaryota; kingdom Metazoa; phylum Chordata; class Mammalia; order Carnivora; family Canidae; genus Vulpes; species Vulpes lagopus. The sequence goes on from NC_054846.1 coordinate 52,823,732, forward strand.
AAAGTAATATATATATTTTTCTATCGATGCTGTAGAAATGTCAGTTTTAGATCAATATTATCAATAATACTGAATAAGTCAGGAAATACAAAGAATAAAAAGAGGTATAAATAAACTTAACTGTTTAGAGGTACCTGGGTGGCTCAGTCAGTTAAACATCAGACTCTTAGTTTCAGTGCAGGTCATGATCTCAGGGTCATGGAATCAAGCCCAGGGTCATGAGATGGAGCCGTTTCTGGCACTGTGCTCAGTGGGGAGTCTGAGCACTCAGACTCCCTCTCTCAATAAATAAATCTTTAAAAAAATAAACTATTTAGTAAACAATGATTTATTATGTGTTATGACACATACTTTATACTATACAAAAAGCAACAGTTTCTTACCCTTAAGAAACTCATAATTTAAAAAAAAAACTTAGTGTGCTAGAAAACAAACTGCCTGGCATCAGATGTTTTACAAATTATAACTTATTGATAAACTATCTTTACCGAGTTTCATACTTGCATTTGTAAGACAAAAGTAGCAATGTCTGTTAAAGACAACTGAAATGAGATGTCAAAGAACAAACACCAATGGTCTTCAAATTATATTCATGAGCCCTGGATTTTGGAACCCCCTGAGGTGTCACAGGAAATAGGGGGGCAAATGACCTTTCAGCCAATATTTCTATACTTTAAAAAATTAACAAAATGTTTGAAAACCACTAGTATGAGCAGGACATCTTTGGAAAGGAGTTTAGTTTGTCAAAAGCAAAAAGCTCCTCCAGTAGGAGAAATAGTAAATTAATCCTAGACTGTAAGACAGCACTGACTATGCAGTCAGTCAAGGATTTTGATCTATGAGGCATCAGTTTTAAGGAACTGGAAATGACCTGATTGAAGCAAAAATTTTAAGACCATTAATTTTGCATTAATGTATAGGATCAACTAGAAATAAAAAGTAAAAGTGGAAAAACCATTAGATATTATTTTAAACAGTAAAGATAGCTTATCAATAATCCTATCAATGATCCAGGTATGGTTTAATAAGGGCTGTAACTAGAATAGACACAGTAAAAGTATAAAGGAAAGAATATGTCAAAGGAAATTGGAGGTCATGCATCAGTTTTAAAAAACAGGAGAAAAAATCAAACCCCATCTCAGAGGAAAGGCAGGTGATAAAGGAAAAAGGCAAAAGTCACTTAATAGGTTGTTTTTTAAGATTTTATTTATTTATTTATCTAATGGAGAGGAAGAGAGAGAGTGCATGTGCTAGCAGGGAGGATAGGCAGAAGGGAAGGAAAAGGAAAGAAAATCTTGAGCAGACTTCGCACTAAGTGGAGCCCAATGTGGGGCTGATCTCACGATCCTGAGATCCCAACCTGAGGTGAAACCAAGAGTCAGAGGTTTAACAGATCCTAATAGTCAAACATCAAGAAAAGTCTGTGATCAACAGCAACAACAGTAGAATCAAAATGAGGACAAACTAGTTATTGGGTGTCAGGAAAGAAAATGCCAAAAGTGAATAAAGGAGGTAACAGGGTAGGAGTTAACAGGAGATGAATGGGAACCAGGATCATGAACTAGCAGAATCAAATAAAGTAGTATTCATAAAAATTCAAGGAAAAGTTGTGGTATAATCTAACATAATTCCAAGAGATAGCATCTAGTTGATGAATTAGTAATTACTTTAAATGTAAATAGATAAAACTCCCCAAATGATAGAGATTATTAGAATGTATAAAAACATATGACCCTGGGATCCCTGGGTGGCGCAGCGGTTTAGCGCCTGCCTTTGGCCCAGGGCGCGATCCTGGAGACCCAGGATCGAGTCCCATGTCGGGCTCCCGGTGCATGGAGCCTGCTTCTCCCTCTGCCTGTGTCTCTGCCTCTCTCTCTCTCTCTGTGACTATCATAAATAAATAAAAAAATTAAAAAAAAACATATGACCCAACTATATGCTCCCTACAAGAAACTCATTTAAGATCCAGAGACACAAACAGGTTGAAATAAAAGGACAGAAAAAGGTGGTCCCTGCAACCAATAACCACAAGAAAGTAAGAGTGGCTATACTAAGATCAGACAAAATAGACTTCAAATCACAAAATGTTACATGAGGCAAAGAAGGACATGACATATGAATAAAGGATTCGATACAAGACAGCATAACATTTACAAACATTTATATACCTAATGAAAGACCATCAAAATATATGAAACAATAACTGACAAAACTGAAGACATAAATAGTTCTTCAATAATAGATTTCATTACTTCACAATAATGGAGGCTGGGGTATTTTTTTAAGATTTATTTATTAATTTGAGAGAGAGAGCACAGACAGGAGAGATAGAGGGAGAGGGAGAGAGAATCTCAAGTAGACTCCACGCAGAGCATGGAGCCCAACTCAGGGCTCAATCTCATGACCCTGAGATCATGACCTAAGCCAAAAACCAAGAGTCAGACACTTAACCAACTGAGCCACCCAAACACCCCCTTATTTATTTAAAAAAAATATTTCAATTATTTTAAATAATTTCTCAGTGAACATGGGGATGCATACATCTCTACAATTCAGTATTTTCATTTGCTTGAAGAAATACCCAGAAACGGAAATGCTGAATCATATGCTAATTCTATTTTTAACTTTTTAAGGAATCTCTATACAATTTCCCATATGGCTGCACCAATTTATAATCCCACCTATAGTGAAGAAGCATTCCCTATTCTCCACGTCCTCCTCAAAATTTATTTCTTATCTTTTTTATGACATTCTAACAAGTATGAAAATATATCTCACTGTAGATTAGATTTGCATTTCCCTGATAATTAGTAAGTTGAGCACCTTTTCATGTACATGTTGGCCATATGTATGTCTTAAGGAAAAAATGTCTACTCAAATCTTCTGCCCCCCCCAAAAAAAAATCTTCTACCCATATTTTAATCTTTTTTAATACTGACTTCTGTACTATATGAGCTACTTTATGAGATCTATGAGATCTATGTTTTGGATATTATTTTGGAAATTAATCCCCTATCAGATACATGACTTGAAAATGTTTTTTCCCATTGCATAGGTTGGTAAATGGGAAATGTTTTTTCCCATTCCATAGGTTGCCTTTTCATTTGGTTGATGGTTTCCTTTGCTGTGCAGAAGCTTTATAATATAGACCCACTTGTTTACTTTTCCTTTTGTTGCCTTTCTTTTCAGTGTCAGATCCAAAAGCTCATTACCAAGACAGATGTCAAGGAGCTTTTTTTTTTTTTTTTTTTTTTTTTTACCAGCAGTTTTATGGGTTCCTGTCTTACATTCAAATCTTTAATCCATTTTGAGTTAATTTTTTTAAAGCAAAAGATAATGATCTAGTTTCATTCTTTCTGCATGTGGCTGTCCAGTTTTTCCAACACCATTTATTCAATCCTTTTCCCATTGCATTATTCTTGACTCCTCTATCATAATTTAATTGACCATACATGCATGAGTTCATTTTGAGCCATCTATTACATTCCATTGATCTATGTGTCTTTTTATGCCAATACCATACTGTTTTGATTACTGTTCCTTGTAACACATTTTGAAATCAGGGAGCATGATGTCTCTACCTTTGTTCTTTTTCAAGACTACTTTGGCAATTCAGGGTTTTTGTGGTTCCATACAAATTTTAGGACTATTTGTTCCATTATGTGAAAAACGTCACTAGAATTTTCATAGGAATTGTACTGAAGCTGTAGATTTCTTTGGTAGTACATGTAATTTTAACAAAATTAATCCTTCCAATCCATGTGCATGAAATATCTTTCCATTTATTTACATCTTCTTCAATTTATTTCATCAATATCTTGTGTTTCAGGGTACAGACCTTCCATCTCCTTGGTTAAATTTATTCTTAGGTATTTTATTCTTTTTGATGTAATTTAAATGGAACTGCTTTCTTAATTTTTCTTTCTGATATTTATTATTGCATAGAAATGCAACAGATTTTTTTGAATATTGCTTTTGTATCCTGCAACACTACTAAATTTATTGATTAGTTATAACAGTTTTTTGGTGCAAAACTGCAAAAACTGAAAATTTTACTCCTTTTCCAATTTGGATGTCTTTTTTTCCTTGCCAAAGACCTAGCTCTTATTGTCATTCATCTTTTCTTATGTCTTTTCACTTTTTTATTTGTTCACATATTCATTAATATGTTGCCAAATTCAGATTTTGTACACTATTGTGTTTATTCCATTTTCTATACTATTAGATACATATATCTTTTTAATATTTAAGTTATTTTTAAGAAGATATCATCCAACTCAACTAACTCACTTAAATACCTTTGTTCCACAGCATTATGCTAAGTGAAATAAGAGTCACAAAGAGACAAATACTGTATGATTCTATTTATATGGGGTACTTTAGGGTAATCAAAACCAGAAAGACAAAGTATAATGGTAGCTGCCAGGACCTGGGGGAAGGGGAAAATTGGGAATTAACTATTTAATAGATAGAATTTCAGTCTTACAAGAGGAAAGGAGCTTTGGGGATTGCACAACAATTTGAATGCACTAGACCATACACTTAAAAATGATAAAGATAATGAATGTTATGTTTATTCTGCTGCAATAAAATTTTTTAAAAATAAAAAATGCCCTTCCTACATCTCACTTTTATCATTTGACAGTGTTGAAAGCTCAAAATGATTCTTTTCCTCTACTGGAACATCAAGAAGACAAAACGATAGAAACTAAATCTAAATGTATACCTTCGGGGATCCCTGGGTGGCTCCGTGGTTTAGCACCTGCCTTTGGCTCAGGACATGATCCTGGAGTCCCGGGATCGAGTCCCATGTCGGGCTCCCTGCATGGAGCCTGCTTCTCCCTCTGCCTGTGTCTCTGCCCCTCTCTTTCTCTCTATGTCTATCATGAATGAATAAATAAATAAATAAAATAAAATAAATGTGTACCTTCTACACAAGCAGAAAAGATTTTAGCTTGAATTTCATAAGGTTTGACATAAAAACCTGTGTAATATAGGATGAGTAAATTCAATGCTTGAGAAAAAGAAAAAGCTGTAATAAATCTCTAGTCCAGCAACCAATAAAAAAAAGTCACTGTCCAATGTCAATCAACTGAATGGACAAAGAAGATTTGATATTATATACATTGGAATAGTACTCATCCATAAAAAAGAATAAATCTTTGCCATTTGCAATGATGTGGTTTGAGCTAGAAAGTATGCTAGGCAAAATAAGTCAGAGAAAGAAAAATATGGAATTTAAGAAACAAAATAAATGATCATAAGGGGAAAAAAGAGAGAGAGAAGAGGCAAACCAAGAAACAGACTCTTAACTACAGAAAACAAAATGATAGTTGCCAGAAGGGAGGTGGGCAGGAGGATGGATAAATAGTTGATGGGGATTAAGGCCTGCACTTATTGTGATGAGCACTGAGTGTTGTATGGAAGTGTTGAATCACTAAATTGTACACCTAAAACTAATACTACACTTATGTTAACTAAATGGAATCTCAATGAAAACTTTTTTAAAATGCCACTCCTAGAATCACTTAAAGAATAAGATGGCATCTTTCATCTGAAAAATTTCAAACATATTATTTTATTCATCTCCTAATTTATCATCACTTACTGAGAACTGCTACATGCCAGCCGTTAAGCTAGATATTGGAGATAAGATAACTAAGATAGTCTTTACCCTTGTAATGAGGAAAGAAAGAGTTTTGGGATTTTTTAAAAGATTTTTTTGTTTGTGTGTGAGAGAGAGAGAGAGAGAACACAAGAGTAGGAAGGGTCAGAGGGAGAAGCAGACTCCCCACTGAGTAGGGAGCCCCATGTGAGACCTGATCCTGGTGCTCCAGGATCATGACCTGACTTGAAGGCAGATGTTTAATCAACTGAGCCATCCAGGTGCCCTTTTTGCTTTTCCTCAGTTCAAGTTTAATAGAAAAAAGGAAAGGTCAAAAGTGATGCTCCACTACTGTACATATCAGTTGGCCTGTCCCATAGCACAGCTCAGACCATTCTCTTCATAGGAAAAAAACGCTGTTCTCCCCAATCTCTGCAGAAAAAGCCTGTCTTATCCTATTCCACATCTGCACAGAGTCTAACAGAGTCTTGGTTTTTAAGCATAACAGAAAATAACAATGCAATACTTTAAGTGATACAACAAAGATCTATGCAGGATACTAAACGGTCACAGAAGAAGTGCCTAACCCTACCAGTGTAGTGTCAGGTAGAACAGTGTGAGGAAGAACTACACATAACACTTATATTTTAGCTGGAAAGTTAACCAGGCAAACAAGTCGAGGAAAGCAATGTGGGCAAAGGGGAAAAAAATATACAATGGCACAAATATAATAAACCATGATTTCTCAAGGAATTACAAATTGTTGGGTATGATTAGAATGTGGGACCTAGGAGGGGAGGAATAGTAGAAAATGAGGTTGGAAATTAGATAAGAGTCAATTCAGGGGTAGTAGGAAGAAGTGAAGTGAAGAACAGCTACCACATTATGAGTGCCTTCTACAAGCTACATACTATGACCCTCATAGTAACCTTGAAAAGCTGGTATTATCCCCATTTTAAAGGTGACAAATATGAAATTCAGAAAATGAAAGTAAATTTCAGGTCATGAAGCTAATAAGTAGGTTTGTATATAAGACGCTTCCCTTAGCTACTCTATTGCATACAGAAATCGAAGAGGGGATCCCTGGGTGGCGCAGCGGCTTGGCGCCTGCCTTTGGCTCAGGGCGCGATCCTGGAGACCCGGGATCGAATCCCACATCGGGCTCCCGGTGCATGGAGCCTGCTTCTCCCTCTGCCTGTGTCTCTGCCTCTCTCTCTCTCTGTTACTATCATAAATAAATAAATATTTTAAAAAAAAAATACGCTTAAAAAAATAAAAAAAATAAAAAAAAGATTTTAAAAAATTAAAAAAAAAAAAAAAAGAAATCAAAGAGGCCATAGTATGAATAGAGAACTTAATGTAGTCTCAGTATTTACCCTAGTATAAAGATCAAGGTGGAAAGGCAGGTCTCCTTTGAAATGGTAAAAATCAACCCTCTCTGGAAGAACTGGATAGACTTTGCTATCATTCTCTGAAATTCTTTTAGATCAAGTACTAATTATATTTTGTGCAAAAGCTTCTAAACTTCTTCTTTGGTGACTTAATTTAGACTAAAGACAAGTAAAAAAAAAAAGCTTCATGAAATAAAAGAAAAAAGCAGACAACTAGTAATTACAACATGCATTAAGCATCTTAATATTCTAGAGATTATACATAATGTAGAAAATACCAGATGCTGTCCCCAAACAATTCCCCAAGATGGTACCATACCATGTAACAGAGAGTACGTGAATTTCATGATCATGATTCCCCCCATTAGGACGACTAATCAAAAGTAATGAAGGAGTTAAGATGGCAGAGTAGTGGGACTCCTGGGTGGTTCAGTGGTTGAGCATCTGCTCCCCGAAGAGAGCCTGCTTCTCCCTCTGTCGGTCTCTGCCTCTCTCTCTCTCTCTCTTTCTGGGTCTCTCATGAATAAATAAAAATCTTTTTTAAAAAAAAGATGACAGAGTAGTAAGGGGAACCTGAACTTTCCTCATCCCTCAAACATAGCTAGATCAATATCAAATCATTTTGAAAAACTAGGAAATTTATCTGAAGATTAAGAAAACAATCTGTGCAACTGAAGGGAGAGACCATGGCAGATTCGAAGTTCAGAGATATGAATTGGAGGAGGGAAAATCCATGATGCAGCAAATAGGAAGGAACCCTTCTTATGGAAAGAAGTCAGGGAGAGAGAACAGTGCATAGGATTTGCACAAGACACACCACTGTGAAGAGTCCCACTGGGAGAGAAGACTGCCCTTCCTAGAATACATCTGGAAGAGGGTATTTTGCCTCTCCAAGGACAAAAGGCCTACTGAGCACCATTGAGCAGCTGTTCAACAATAAAAGATTTGTGTGGAATCAAAAGACCCTGAATAGCCAGTGGATTATTGAAAAAGAAAACCAGAGCCAGGGGATCACAATGCTGGATTTCAAGCTGTACTGCAAAGCTGTGATCATCAAGACAGTGTGGTACTGGCACAAAAACAGACACATAGGTCAATGTAACAGAATATGGCCCTCAACTCTATGGTCAACTAATATTCAACAAAGCAGGAAAGACTATCCACTGGAAAAAGGACAGTCTCTTCAATAAATGGGGCTGGGAAAATTGGACAGCCACATGCAGAAGAATGGATCATTCTCTTACACCAGACACAAAGATAAAATCAAAATGGATGAAAGATCTAAATGTGAGACAATAAAAAATCCTACAAAATCCATATCAAAATCCTACATGAGAACACAGGCAACACCCTTTCTGAACTTAGCCACAGAAACTTCTTGCAAGATACATCTATGAAGGCAAGGGAAGCAAAAGCAAAAATGAACTATCGGGACTTAATCAAGATAAAAAGCTTCTGCACACCAAAGTCAACAAAACTAAAAGACAACCTACAGAATGGGAGAAGATATTTGTAAATGACATCTCAGATAAAGAGCTAGTATCCAAGATCTATAAAGAACTTATTAAACTCAACAGCAAAGAAACAAACAATCCAATCATGAAATGGGCAAAAGACATGAACAGAAATTTCACCAAAGAAGACATACACATGCCCAACAAGCACATGAGAAAATGCTCTGCATCACTGGCCATCAGGGAAATACAAATCAAAACCACAATGTGATACCACCTCACACCAGTGAGAACAGTGAAAATTAACAAGACAGGAAATCACAAATGTTGGAGACAATGTGGAGAAAGGGGAACCCTCTTGCATTGCTGGTGGGAATGTGAACTAGTATAGCCTCTCTGGAAAACTGTGTGGAGGTTCCTCAAAGAGTTAAAAATAGAACTGCCATACGACTCAGCAATTGCACTGCTGGGGATTCACCCCAAAGATATAGATGCAGTGAAATGGCAAGACACCTGCACCCCAATGTTTATAGCAGCAATGTCCACAATAGCCAAACTGTGGAAGGAGCCTTGGTGTCCATTGAAAGATGAATAGATAAAGAAGATGTGGTCTATATATACAATGAGGTATTAGCCATTAGAAAAGACAAATACCCACCATTTGCTTCGACATGGATGGAACTGGAGGGTATTATGCTGAGTAAAGTAAGTCAATCAGAGAAGGACAATCATCATATGGTTTCACTCATATGTGTAATATAAAAAATAGTGAAAGGGATTAAAGGGGAAAGAAGGGAAAATGAGTTGGAAAAATCAGAGAGGGTGACAAAACATGAGAGACTCCTAACTCTGGGAAACAAACAAGGGGTAGTGGAAGGGGAAGTAGGTGGGGAGATGGGGTGACTGGGTGACGGGCTCTGAGCAGGGGCACTTGACAGGATGAGCACTGGGTGTTATACTATATGTTGGCAAATCAAACTTCAATTTAAAAAAAAAGACAGAGGCACACAAAGAGGGTAGATAACCTCATTGCAGCTATTTGCTGTGCTTCATCATAGACTCCAGGACACCAATGTAGACTGATAACTACTTTTTTGGGACAGAATATCAGGTGCAGCACTGCCAGTCTCTCCTCTGGGGGAGGAATGGGGTCCATGCTTTCCTGGATCCTTTAAGATTGGAGTTTTGAATCCCAGCCCCTGGCCAGAGGCAAAACACAGGGGAACCGTGGCATCTAGCATGCCTACAGCTGGGCACAGACAGGTTGAGGAGCAGGGATAAGACAAAAGCCTGGGACACAAGAAAGGGAAGGAGACTGTTAACTTCTCTGTGTCTCTGGAATAGCAGTGGCCACAACTGATGTCATCTTTCCCCCACCCTGTCCCCTAACAAGCATAGTCAGACTTCAGAGACACAGTGCTTCCAGTGGAGGCTAGAGCAACTTACACCAAACCTGTACTCCTGTGCCAAGCAAGGATATCACAAGGATACTGCACATCTGACTGTGAGCCAGAACACCGGGCCTCTTTCTCAGAAGACCAACACAGGTGCCCTGCATATACCAACTCTACTAATCATAGAATGTTCCAAAGCATTAGCTTCAGTTCTGGTATAAACAGGACCAGGCTTTCTTTTATTATTATTATTTTTAATTAGTTTATTTTGGTTTAATTTAGTTTAGTTTTTCTTTAGAATCAGGCTTACAGTTCTTGGTTGGCTGGTTTCCTTTTACTGTTTTTTGCATGTCTTCTTTTTTTTTTTTCTTTTTATCCTTTTTTTTTATTCTTTGTAATCAGGCTTATAGGTTTTTTGTTTTTTGTCCCTTTGTTCCCTTTTTTGTTCCTTTTCCTTTTGTCTTTTCTTGGACCAGGTTTTTTTTTTTTCCTTATGTTTTCCTTCTCCTTTTTTTAAATCAAGCTTATCTTAACAAACAAGTCAAAGTAAATCTAGTTATTGGTCCAAATACTCCTCATGAAGAAGGAACTCTGTCTTCTTCTACAGAGAAGACTGACCTGTGGGAAAGAGCAGCCAAAACACACCAGAGTACACACTGCATACACCAGAAACACTTCCTGAAGTGTCAGGGCCTGGATAGGATAGGATCTTTCTTAGTATAGTATTATTTTCAGGAATAGAAACTCTAACAAGTTTTCATGATATACAATAGACAGAAACCTAGACATAATGACAAGACAAAGGAATTCTCCCCACAAGAAAGACTAAGAGAAAATCAAACTGAGGGATTTGCTCACAACAGATATAAGCAACATATCTGAAGAAAACTTAGAATAACAGTCATGAGAATACTAGCTTTGGTTTGTAAGAAGCACAGAAGAGACCAGAGAAACCTTTGCTACAGAGATAAAAGAAAAACTAGTCAGGCCAAAATAAAAAATGCTATAACTGATATGCAAAACCAGATGGATATAATCACAATGAGGATTAAAGAAGCAGAGGATCAAATAGGTCATATAGAAGAAAAAATTACAGAAAATAATGTAGCTGAAAAGAAGAGGGAAAGAAAACTATTAGATTACAAGGGCAGACTTAGCAAACATAGCAATTCCATTAAGCTAAATAACATGCATATCATAGGAGTCCCAAAAGAATCAGAGCATGAGAAAAGGGTACAGAAGGTTTATTGAAACAAATTATAGCTGAGAACATCCCTAACCTACAGAAGGAAACAAGCATTGCAGTCCAAGAGGCAGAGAGAACTCCCCTTAAAATTAACAAAAACAGATCAACACAAAGGCACATCATAGTGAATCCTGAAAAATACAAAGATAAAGAGAAAATTCTGAAAGCAGCTTGGAACAAAGGTCCTTAACCTACAAGCAGACATGTCCACAGAAACTTGGCAGGCCAGAAGAGAATGATATGATATATTCAACATGCTGGATGGGAAAAATACACAGCAAAGAACATGTTTTCCAGGAAGGCTGTCATTCAAAATAGGAGAGAGAGTTTCCAAGACAAGCAAAAATAAAGTAGTTCATGAACACTAAACCAGCTCTGCAAGACATATCAAAGGGGACACTTTGAGTGGAAAAGAGACAAAATCAACAAAGACTAGGAAGGAACAGAGATAACCTACAATACAGCAACATTACAAGTAATACAACGGCACTAAATCATCTATAAATAATTACTCTGAATGTAAATGGACTAAATGATCCAATCAAAAGACATAGAAAGAATGGATAAAATGGATAAAAGAACAAGTTCAATCAATATGCTGCTTATAAGAGATTCAATTTAGACCCAAAGACATCACCACATTGAAAGTGAGGGGATGAAGAACAATTTATCATGCTAATGGACATCAAAAGAAAGCTGGAGTAGACATACTTATATCAGACACACTAGATTTTAAACCAAAAAACTGTAATGAGATGAAGAAAGTCACTATATCATAATAAATGGTCTATCCAACAAGAAGATGTAACAATTATAAATATTTATGCTCCCACTTGGGAGCAGCGAAATGTATAAATCAAAAACAACCTTAAATTCATTGATAATAATACAATAATAGTAGGGGATTAGAACACCTCATTCACAGCAATGGACAGATCACCTAAACAGATCAACTAGGAAAAAATAGCTTTACACTGGACCAGATGGACTTCACAAATATATTCAGAGTATTTTATCCTAAAACAGCAGAATATGCATTCTTTTTGAGTGCACACGGAACATTCTCCAGAAAAGATCACATACTGGGTCACAAATCAGGACTCAACAGGTATAAAAGATGAAGATCATACACCTTGCAAATTTTCAGACCACAGTGCTATGAAACTTGAAGTCAACCACAAGAAAAAATTTGGAAAGACCACAAATACAGGACATTAAAGAATATCTTACTAAAAGAATGAATGAATGAACCAGGATATTAAAGAAAAACATTTAAAAATACATGGAGGCAACTGAAAATGAAAACATGGCAGTCTAAAACCTTTGAGACACAACAAAGGCAGTCACAAGAGGAAAGTATAGAGCAATACCAGCCTTCTGCAAGAAGCAAGAAATGTCTCAAATATATAACCTAACCTTACACCTAAAGGAGCTGGGAAAAAACTGCAAATAAAACCAGCAGAAGAAGGGAAATAATTAAGATTAGAGGAGAAATAAATGATACAGAAATTAAAAAAAAAAAAAAACAGTAGACCAGATCAACGAAACTAGGAGCTGGTTCTTTGAAAGAATTAATAAAATTTATTAACCCCTGCCAGACTTATCAAAAAGAGAAAGGACCCAAATAGATAAAATCACAAATAAAAGAGGAGAGATCAAAACCAATACCACTCAAATACAAACAATTATAAAAGAATATTATAAGCAATTTTATACTAACAAATTGTACAATCTGGAAAGAACAGACAAATTTCTAGAAACATATAACTACCAAAACCAAAGCAGGAAGAAATAGAAAATTTGAATGGGCCCACTAAACTAACAAAAAAATTGAACCAGTATTCAAAAATCTCCCAACAAACAAGAGTCCAGGACTGGATGGCTTCCCAGGGGAATTCTCCCAAATATTTAAAGAAGAATGAATACCTACCTATTCTTCTCAAACTGTTCCAAAAAACAGAAATGGTAGCAAAACTTCCAAACTCTTGCTACAAGACCAGCATTATCTTGATTCCAAAACCAGAAGAAGAATCCTAAATACACAAGTTAACCTTCGACCTAAAGGAACTGGAGAAAGAACAAAACCAGAAAAAGACCCCACTAAAAAGGAGAATTAGCGGTTGAGCGGCTGCCTTCATCTCAGGTAATAATCCGGGGCCCTGCATCAAGTCCTGCATCAAGCTCCCTGCAGGGATCCTGCTTCTCCCTCTGCCTATATCTCGGCATCTCTCTCTCTGTGTGTCTCTCATAGTAAATAAAATCTTAAGTTAAAAAAAGGAAAATTACAGACGAATATCCCTGATGAACATGCATGCAAAAATTTTCAACAAAATACTAGCTAATCAAATCCAACAATGCATTATTCACCATAATCAAGTGGGATTTATTCCTGGACTTCAGGGGTGGTTCAATATTCACAGATTAATCAATGTGATACACCGCATTAATAAAAGAAAGGATAAGAATCATATGATCCTCTCAACGGACGCGGAAAAAGCATTTGACACAATACAGCATCCTTTCTTGATAAAAAAAAAAAAACCTTCAAGAAAGTAGAGATAGAAGGAACATTCCTCATCATAAAGACCATATATGAAACACTCAAAGCTAATATCATCCTCAATGGGAAAAAACTGAGAGCTTTTTCCCTAAGGTCAGGAGCAGGAAGGACAGGGATGTCCAGTCTCACCAGTGTTGTTCAACATAGTACTGCCAGTCCTATCCTTAATAATCAGACTACAAAAAGAAATTAAAGGTATCCAAATCAGCAAGAAAAAACTCAAATCTTCACTCTTCTGAGTCAACATGATACTCATTGTAGAAAACTTGAAAGACTCCACCAAAAAATTGCTACATGAATGAATACATGAATTCAAGAAAGTTGCAGGATATAATATCAATGTACAGAAATCTGTTGGATTTCTAAACATCAATAATGCAGCAGCAGAAAAAAAAATCAAGGAATTGATCCCATTTACAATAGCACCAAAAATCTTTAGATACCTAGGAATAAACCTAACCAAAGAGGTAAAAGGTCTGAACTCTGAAAACTATGGATCACTTAGGAAAGAAACTGAAGAGAACACAAAGAAATGGAAAAACATGCCATGCTCATAGATTGGAAGACCAAATATTATTAAAATGTCTATACTACCCAAAGCAATCTACATATTTAACGAATCCTGATCAAAGTAACACCAGCATTTTTCACAGAACTAGAACAATCCTAAAATTTGTATGAAACCAAAAAGATCCCAAATAGTCAAAGTAATGTTGAAAAAGAAAAGCAAAGCAGGAGATATCACAATCCCAGACTTCAAGCTGTGTAACAAAGCTGTAGTGATCAAAAGAGTATGATACCGATACAAACACACACACACAAATCAGCGGAACAGAAAAAGAGAACCCATAAATGGGCCCTTAAGCTCTCTGGTCAACTAATCTTTGACAAAGCAGGAAAGAATATCCAGTGGAAAAAAGTCTCTTCATGAAATGGTATTAGGAAACTGGACAGCAACATGCAGAAGAATGAAACTGGACCACTTTCTTACAACATACACAAAAATAAGTTCAAAATGGATGAAAGACTTTAATGTAAGAGAGGAAACCATCAAAATACTAAAGAACACAAGCAACAACCTCTACAACCTTGGTCGCAATTTCTTTACTAGATACATTGCCAGAGGCAAGGGAAACAAAAGCAAAAATGAACTATTGGGACCTCATCAAGATAAAAAGCTTCTGCACAGCAAAGGAAACTCAACAAAATTAACAGCCAAAAAACAAATAATCCATTTAAGAAATGGGCAGAAGACATGAATAGACATTTCTCCAAATAAGACATACAATTGGCTAACAGACAAATGAAAAGATATATCACTCATCATCAGGGATATACAGATCAATACCACAATGAGATAACCATACCACACCAACCAGAACAGCTAAAATTAACAACTCAGAAAACAGATGTTGGCAAGTATGCAGAGAAAGGAGAACCCTTTTACACTGTTAAGGGGGAATGCAAACTGGTACAGCTACTCGGAAAAACAGTATGGAGGTTCCTCAAAAAGTTAAAAATAGAACTACCTTATGATCCAACAACTGCATTAGTAGGTATTTGTCCAAAGGATACAAAAATGCTGAGTTAAAGGAGCATATGCACCTCAATGCTTACTGCAGCACTATCAACTATAACCAAATTATGTAAAGAGCCCAAATGTCCATTGATGGATGAATGGATAAAGATGTGCTGTATACTTACAATAAAATACTACTCAGCCATAAAAAAAAAATGAAATCTTGCCATTTGCAACGATGTGGATGCAACTACAGTATATTATGCTAAGCAAAAAAAGTCAGAGACAAATATTGTATGACTTTACTCATATGTGAAATTTAAGAAGCAAAACTGATGAGCATAGGGGAAGATAAGATAAAAAACAGAGGGAAGCAAACTATAAGAGAATTATTGAGAACAAACTGAGGGTTGCTGGGTGGGGGAGGAGAATGGAGGGATGCACTAAATGAGTGATGGGCATTAAGGATGGCATTTGTTGGGATGAGCACTAGATGTGTTATGTAAGTGATGAATCACTTAATTTTCCTCCTGAAACCAATACTGCACTACATGGTAACTAACTTGAATTTAAATTTAAAAAAAAAAAAAAAAAAGAATCTCATACTCAGTTCACTCTGACTTCTCAATAGGCAAATAAATAAATAAATAAATAAATAAATAAATAATAGGCATGATGTCTTGTCACAATTCTCTCCTTTACTAGAGTAGTATGAAAAAGCTCCCAGATCTAGTAACGTTAGCTCTCATTATGATGTATACAGTACTTTTTGTTTATGTGTCACACAGTAGAAAAATGGACTCTGGAGCATCATTTCATCAACCACTTCAAGTTCAATTACCTCTGAGAGAGCCGAGGTCATCAGTGTGAAGTTGTCTTAAGGAATCTTCTATTTTACCTAACCTCCCATTACATGTTCCAGGTAGTATCCTGGGTATCATGGTAAGTAAAAACAAGTAGTTCTTACCTCACAGAACTCATAGTTCAGTGGATCATACTCACTTTTAGAAATAAGGATTTTTAAAATATAGTAATTTATATCTATTACATGAATACTTGTGAACCATCTTAAAATCAGAATTTTAGATGTAATGGAGATCCAAAGAGATATTCCAGCCTAATTCCCTAATCTGACAAAAGAAGGTAATTCTCAGAGAGATAAACTGACTAAATCAAAGTCATAAAAGTGGCTACTGGTTGAAATAAGATTAAAACCCAGACTTTCTGACATCTAGTTAGTACCCTTTGAATCAAATCATGATACCTCCCTTCTCCTGTTCATCCACCAAAGTGACTGCTTATCTTCTGGTTTCATCTTCCCACCACAAGCTTCGATTTAATACCGTAAAACTGAACATATGCACACCTCCTAAGCTTGATGAGTACTGGGCTTTTTCACAAATATGAGTGTCAACCACACTATAACAAATACCCAAAAAAATTTTATTGTAAAACTGTATTGCTTATTTTTTTAACATAAAATACAGAAGACAAAGGAGGATCCAGTTTCCAATATAGCTTCTTCCTATCATATTAAGATTGCAATTATCTAATAAAGCCAAGTGGTACAGGGACAACAGGCATCCACTCGTTTTCATTGTATCTACTCACACTCCTACTCCAAAGGCCAATGACTGAACAGGGAACATCAGAGAAGTAAAACCCAACTCTTTTTCTGAGCCTCGGCATTAATGTGGTATTTTGCAACTATCTGAACTGTCCTGATATTCTTAAATCATCTACCTCCAAACAAAACAATTTATCTTCATTCAGCTCTAGTTTCAGTGGAAAAAAATACTTCACATAGGCTCACCTCAAAACCAAATTCAAAGCTAAAGGCTTCTCTTTGTGCTGAATATGTACTACAATATGTGAGATGTGTGAAAATAACTCTCATTCACCATTCTGGACGATGGACTTTATTTTTCCATCAACTACAAAGAAAAAAAACAAAAGGTTACAAAGGAATGCTCTGCCAATGTATATTTGGTACATAACTAAACCTGGCAATTTGACCATGTATTCCAGGAAATGGCAGAAATTACAATGTAGACGTTTTTGGTCACCTAGGTAAAAAGTACCAAAAACTTTTGTTAGGTTAAAACTACCTAATTTCACCCAAAATCTGTTTTTAAGACTGCAATGGAATGATAATTAACAATGGAATGGAAAGCTCAGTATAGTTAAGTATAAGTACAGCCTTTTGTTTCTCATGCAAAATTAACTACAAAAGAAATTTTGAATTAAAGAAAGAAGACTCACTTCAAGGGTCTAAACAGCATTTACACAGTTTTCTACATTAAAGCATAATCTCTTTTTGGTTCAAATGGAATCCTGCCAGGATTTAGGATTCTTCCTTCCCAGCCTGTGATCCCTATTGTTGGGAATCTACACTATAAATGAGATACCATCTACGTATAATGTAATGGTTAGACTGGGAACGCTTTGAATTAGGACAAACCTGGATTTATGCCCTTCATCTGCCATTTACTAACTGCATGTTCTTGAGGAAGCTACCTAATCTGAGCTACAGATAATTGTCTTTAAACGGAAATGATAGGGGGGCACTTGATGGGATGAGCACGAGGTGTTATATGTTGGCAAATTGAACTCCAATAAAAAAAAATAACAAATTTTAAAAAAATAAAAATAAAACAGAAATGATAATATCAACTCCATAGGGTTGCTATGAGTATTAAATAATACAATGTATGTGGAAGGTTTAACACAATACCAAAAGGCACTATAAATGTTCAAGAAACTTAGCTATAAGCAAGAGCAGTAGAAGTAATAATTGTAATAGTAGTGATTTTTGCTAAGATTTTTATCTCTAAGAACCAATTTTCTAGGTGGCTAAATATTATAAACACTGATGTCAGAAGTGTAATGAACTTGGAGTTCAAGTACACTTTCCCTCAATGCTTTATTAGATTAAAATTATAACAATCATTTTAAAAAACAATTCTTATAGAAATTGTCCATTTCAATATTATTTGAAGTATAGATAAGTTATATTTTAAAAGAATATATTATAATAAATTAATAAGTTACTTTCCATTTCCTTAATATAGAATCGGATTTCAAAACTGATGTTCAAGTTCAGGGAAAAAATGTTCTGGAAAAAAACTAACATTCAAAATGGTTATTATTGACTACAGGCTAAGATGATTTAGATCCAACTGTTCTTTCCCACAAATTAATGTGGGACATTTATCTTTGTTTTAATTTATAATTTAAGAGAAAAGCCTAAACTACTGAGTATTAGTGCAAAACTTTTTTTTAGTGCAAAACTTTTTATTATAAAAAATAAACAATTATGTAAATGCTGATGAGGTATTAGAGCAAAAGGTTTAGAACCAGGCAACCCAAATTCAAAACCCAGCTGAGTACTTACTGTGTGCGTGACACTGGGCAAGTTATTTAACCTCTATATACTCTCATTTTTGCAATTTCTATATTATTTTCAGATTGATTGAGATAAGAAAATCCAACTCTATGGAAAGAACAGCTGCCTCCTATCAATTATCTTCAATCCCACGCTCTCTAGGTGAGCAACTGCATGAATGCAACATATGTACATGTAGCACAGACCATTCTATTGTGTTTATTGAGAATTAGAATTAACTTCAGTGTGACCCAAGACAGAGATGCCTCATCTTACTTAATCCTGCCTCTTGTCTTCTCACAAAAGAAGGCCATCCAGCCCTTGATTTTTAGCTATAGAAAAGCAAGAGGCTAAGAAGATTCATTGAGTATAGAAAGATCACATCCATTTTATCACACAAAACTATGGGACAAGCCAGCCCCAAGATCCGTTTCATATAACTTCATTATGATAATCTTTCTCCTATGTATATGCAATTGAATGATAAGCTCTGAAAACTTCAGGTAGAAAAATAAAAACCAAAATATCCTCAAAATAATGACTGTGAGCTCCACTTAAAGAGTCTCCTTTTTTAGGCTCCAATAAGCACTAGATTACCTAGTCAACTATTACAGAAATATTAATGTAAATATCAAAAGTTACACATATCCTAGGATAATTATAATGTCAATGTCCAGTCGTTCCAATAAAAATGTACTGGCAAGTTTTCTTTTTTTAAAGATTTTATTTATTCATGATAGACATAGAGGGAGAAAGAGGCAGAGACACAGGCAGAGGGAGAAGCAGGCTCCATGCAGGGAGCCTGATGTGGGACTTGATCCAGGGACTCGAGGATCACGCCCTGGGCCAAAGGCAGGCGCTAAACCGCTGAACCACCCAGGGATCCCCATGTACTGGCAAGTTTTAAAGCAGTCATGAGATGATAAAAAAAAGTCAAGTGAAACAAAGAACCTGGGTCTGCTTCTCTGATAGTTTAGTTAGCCACTGATCAATTCCACAAGGCCAAAAAGGTAAGAGCTTATATAGGTTCTCTCTGTTCCTGGATGCAGTTTTTTTTTCCCTTTTTCAAGTTTATATTTAAATTCCAGTTCATTAACATATAGTATAATACTAGTTTCAGGTATAGAATATAGTGACTCATCACTTACACACAACACCAGGTGCTCTTCACAACAAGTACCCTAATTAATACTCATCTACTCATCACCAATTGAACCCATCCCCACCACCACTCAACTCTTGTCCAGTAATCCTGTTCTCTATAGTTAAGAGTCTGTTTTCTGATTTGCCCCTCTTTTTTTCTTTTTTCCCCTACGTTCATCTGTTTTGTTTCTTAAACTCACTTCTTGCTAGATAGGTCTCATGAGGCAAGGGAAACAAAAGCAAAAATAAACAACTGGGACTTCATCAAGATAAAAAGCTTCTGCACAACAAAGGAAAATACCAACAAAACTATAAGGCAACTGGGGCACCTGGGGCTTACTCAGTTGAGCCTACAACTCTTAATTTTGGCTGGGGTCGTGGGATGGAGCCCCCATGCCATGTCCAGCTCCCAGCTCAGCAGGAGATTGGTTTAGGATTCTCTCCCTCTGCCGCTCCCCCTAGTTCCACTCTCTCATTCTCTCTCTCAAATAAATAAATAAGTAAATCTTAAAAAAAGAAAAAAAAACTAACAGACAACCTTCTAAATAGGAGAAGATATTTGCAAATGACATATCTGATAAAGGGTTAGTATCCAAAATATATAAAGAACTTATAAAACTCAACACCCAAAAACAATCCTGGATGTAGTCTTCTTAAAAATGTTTTCAATATAGAAGCTATACATGCTCATAAAGATAATTTGGAAAGCAGAGAAAGAAAATTCAACAGAAGACCTTTTAGCCCATTACAAATATCATTAGTACTTTCCATATATTTCTTTCCCATTCTTTTAAATACTAAGAGTTATATTTTTACATAATTTTTATTATTCTACATAAACAAAATTGTATATTCCTGTCTCTAACATAGCATGAGCATATTTCACATTAACCCAAGGTCTTTAAAAATGAAAATGTTAACAAATGCATAAAACTCAAGTAAGTTCTAGTTCTCTTAACTATCCTGCTACTCTTATTTCCTGCTATATATGATGCTGCAGAAATTCAAAACAATGCACAGAGACAACAAAACATGATAATTAAAAATGCACATACTGGTACAAAATTTCAGAGTTCAAACCCCACCATCTCCACTTAAAATTGCAATAGTGAGAAAATGTCTTAAGCGTTCTGCTCCTCAGTTTACTCCACTTTAAATGAGAATGAGGATGATGATATACTACCTACCTAATAAGGAGCTTGTGAGGATTATGTAAAGGATTTAGAACAATACTAGCACAAAGTACTCAGTATTAGCTATTATCATAATTTCACAATATTCCCTCTGCCTCCTTTTGCTTTTACTTATTCTATATTATTTTACTTATTCTATATTATTTCATTTAAAGTAAATTCTCAGAAGTGTAATTACTGAGCCAACAGGTATAAATAATTTTAAGATTCTTGATAGAATTGCTAACTTGCTTTCTAAAAGAGACTATACAACTATTTTATGCTACAATGAGAAATATATGAAACTATCTTAACAAACCTAAGCACTGACTTTTATTTTATTTTTCCTAACTCCATAGGGTAAAAAGTATAACTTGTTTTTAGTTTAAATTACAGTTATTTGATTACAAATACGGCAGAGTGTTTTACCATACTGAAAACTACTTATATTTATAATTTTAAGGATTGCTGGGTGTATACTTTTCAAGACACTTTCAAGAACACGGAACATATTTTATCTCCAAGATCTACCATGCATTACTTGAAAGACTTTATCATGGCTCAAACAAGAGTGTTTTGGGGGCAGCTACATATGAAACTGAAAATGATTTAGTCTTACATGTATACACATACACACACATACACACACACACACACACACACCACTACCCCTACAGGTTGTGAGCAGGTCAGTGCATAAATGAAGAATGACAGTGAGCACTGGCACATTTTCAAATATTTATCCATACAGAGTGAAAGTCAGTTGTATGACTTTCGTCAGAGTGCTCTGTGATTTTTCTAAAGAGTGTTAATGCTCATTTACTTACTGTAACAGTATTTTGCAGAGAAAGCTAATTGCCTCCACATATGTATTTTTACCTTCTTCCCTAATATCATAACCTTAAATAGCACGCAAACTAAAATACTACACTTCCAAGCTTCCCTTACAGCTAAATTTCTCCAGGAGTTAATTAAGTTCTGGCCAATAAAATGTAAACAGAAGTTCTGGGTAGAATTCCTAGAATGTGGGCAGCCCAGGTGGCTCAGCGGTTTAGCGCTGCCTTCAGCCCAGGGCCTGATCCTGGAGACCCGGAATCGAGTCCCACGTCCGGCTCCCTGCATGGAGCCTGCTCTTCCCTCTGCCTGTGTCTCTGCTTCTCTGTGAGTGTGTGTCTCCCATGAATAAATAAAACCTTTTAAAAAATAAATAAATAAAAATAAAGATTGCCGGGCCAATCTCACCATGTATATTGGTTGAATGTTTCTGAGAACTGTCTACAGCTACTTCAGAAAGTTTCTTGTTGATGTTAATTGGAGAAATGGAGGGTTTAGGACACCTGGGTGGCTCAGTGGTTGAGCGTCTGCCTTTGGCTCAGTTCGTGATCCTGGGGTCCCAGGATCGAGTCCCACATCAGGCTCCCTGCACGGAGCCTGCTTCTCCCTCTGCCTGTGTCTCTGCCTCTCTCTCTGTGTGTCTCTCAATGAATAAATAAATAAAATCTTTAATAAAACAAAAAAGAATTCCTAGAAGTCTCCTAGAAAGGAAGCCAGAGTCTCTGAACAGTGACAGTATCAAACTGGCTCTCAGCTAGCTGACTTGGACTTCTTTTACATGAGAGAGGAGTCAACTTGTGTTTCTAACCTTTATTTTCAATGGTCTACCATATACACCCAAAACATAACCCAAACTGATACATATGACCAAAATGCATTTTTTTAAGATTTTCTTTATTTGAGAGAGAGAGCAAGAGAGGGGAGCGAGAGAGCACAAGTAGGGGGAGAGGCAAAAGAAGAGGGAGAAGCAGACTCCTTGCCGGATAGGGACCATCCCCCCACACACACAATGTGGGGTTCAACCCCAGGACCCTGGGATCATGACCTGAGCCTAAGGCAGATACTTCACCATTCAGGTGCCCCCCAATGCACTTATTTAATTCTGGATATCATGATTTATCTTTCCAACACTGTAACAGTACTCAGAAATATGAACTGTTTAGACCAGTGACAGCATTTGAATTCAGTGAGCACACATTAAACTGCAATAAGAAAAAGGGTGACAAAAAAAAAAAGAAAAAGGGTGACAAGTTTCTTGGTTAACATAAGAACAGTATTATTTTGTGTTTTCACTAAGAAGAAAGATGTAGCAATTAATTGCATTCATTTAATTTATTAATAATTTTAAATCTACTATGTGTCTAGAACTATGCTTACCAATGGGGTAAAATTACAGAAGTGGGTTTTGAGCTCTTGATGAAGGATGTATAAAGGTTGGGAAAATAAGATAGAGAAGAATCAGAATATCATTTGTTGTGTCCAAGATCGCGAATCCGAGAAACCACCAAGGAGCCGACACTGATGCAAACACACGAGGGTTTATTTACAAACTCGAGCCTGGGTCCAAGTATACCCGACGCAGCGGAGCAGGGACTTGGACCCAGGCTCGAGCTTGTAAATAAATCCTCGTGTGTTTGCATCGGTGTCGGCTCCTTGGTGGTTTCTCGGATTCGCGATCTTGGACACAACATTTGGGGGCTCATCCGGGATCCAAGAAACCTCCAGGACCCCATCCGGAGGGTTTCACGCATGATGAGTGCACTCAACTTTTTCCACCTTTGGCACGCTCTAAACTGTACTGTACTTGTAGGAATTCCAATCTGTATTGGGTCGGCATTGGCTTAGGCGGACGTGCTGGTGGGCCTCGACCAGGGGTCTTGAGGAGACGTCCCTTGCCCCTGCCTGGAGGACGGGGTCCTCGTCTGTATAGAGGACGGGGTCCTCATCTGTAAGGAGGACGAAGGTCCTCATCTGTAAGGAGGGCCGGCTGCCAGCCCTTCAGGTTACTTTCTGTTTTGTCTCCGCGGCCAAACAGAAAGTTTGTCTGTTACCGTGTTCTTGTTAACTGTTTGCACAGTTGTCTGTGTTACTATGTCCTTGCTGTTTGTGCATTTGTCTGTGTTGTTGGGTCCTTGTTAATCATCTTTACTGTCTGTGTCTTGGTGTGGATTGGAGACATAATGGGGGAGACAGAAACCACTCCCCTATCTCTTATGCTCTCTCACTTCTCGGATATTAGGGAAAGAGCTCGTATTCTGAGCATAGACATATGGAGAGAGAGATTCCAAATTTATTGTATATCAGAATGGCCAACCTTTGACGTGGGATGGCCCCAGGAAGGAACTTTTCACCTACCTATTATCTTACAGGTTAAGACCGTGATCTTCAGGGATGAACTGGACGGCCACTCTGACCAGGTTCCCTACATCCTGATCTGGCAGACCATGATGAAGAATCCTCCTCCTTGGCTAAAACCATTTTTACCCCCCAAAGCAGGACCCACGGAGATTCTAGCCCTGCGGAAAGCCAAAAAGGAGACCGACTCTATGCCCAAAGCACCCCTTCGTCTGGTCTTCCAGGATTCCTCCCTGGAGGACCTGATTCTCCCGCCCCCCTACTGGGCATCCCTCCCCTCTTCCGCCCCTCCACTGGAGGCATCCGGGGCTGCAGAAGGGGCACCACCCCTCCCTGATGAGGGAGTCCCTGTGCGCGGGCCAGCAGCGGGGACACGCGGTCGGACCCACCGGACGGCCCCACCTCAGAATGCAGGGCCGGCCGACTCCACCGCCCTTCCTCTCCACACCATGGGGCCTGGCAAACAGCTAATGTTATATTGGCCGTTCTCCACCAGTGATTTATATAATTGGAAAACCCAAAATGCAAAGTTCTCTGATAATCCGAGAGATCTAATCAGGCTTTTAGATACTGTTCTCTTTACCCACCAGCCTACTTGGGATGACTGCCAACAGCTCTTGCAGGTTCTCTTCATCGCCGAGGAAAGAGAACGAATTCAGGTGGAAGCCCGGAAGTCTGTTCTGGGAGAGGACAGACAGCCGACTCAAAACCCAGACCTCATAAATGCTGCCTTCCCTTTATCCCACCCCACCTGGGACTACAACTCTGCTGAAGGTAAGGAGAGACTCCGGGTCTACCGCCAGACTCTAATGGCAGATCTCAAGGCTGCTGTGTGCAAGCCTACCAATCTGGCCAAGGTCTATGATGTGAGGCAGGGTAAGGATGAGAGTCCAGCAGCCTTCTTAGAGACAGTCATAGAGGCTTTTAGGCAGTACACCCCTATGAACCCAGAAGCCCCGGAAACAAAGGCCGCAATTATCATGGCTTTTGTTAACCAGGTCGCTCCGGATATTAAAAAGAAATTACAAAGAGTAGAGAGACTGGGAGAGAAGAGCTTGCAAGACTTAGCAATAGTGGCAGAACGAGTCTATTATAATAGAGAAAGTCCAGAAGAACAACAAACCAAACTAAGTGACCGGCAGACCCAAAATCTGGCCAAGATCCTGCTGGCCACAACCATGGACAACCCATAGGAAAGACGGAGGCACCTCAAGAAGCTGGCTTCAGGGACAGGTAAGGAGGATGGTCCTGGTCCCCCTCGGGAGCACCCTAAGCTGAACAAAAACCAATGCGCCTATTGCAAAGAGGAGGGCCATTGGGTAAAAAGCTGCCCTAACAAAAGATCTAAGGCCCCTGCCAAGATCTTAGAAATGGAGGACCTGGACGATTAGGGAAGTCAGGGTTCGGCACCCCTCCCCGAGCCCAGGGTAACTCTTAAAGTGGAGGGGCAACCTGTTGAATTCCTAGTGGACACTGGGGCACAACATTTGGTTTTATTACAACCCCAAGGGAAATTGGCAAACAAAACTTCATGGGTGCAAGGGGCCACGGGCACCAAACAATACTCATGGACTACCCGAAGAACTGTGGATCTCGGCACGGGCCGGGTATCCCACTCCTTCATGGTCATCCCTGAATGTCCCTACCCGTTGTTAGGTCGGGATTTGCTCACCAAGATGGGGGCACAAATTTGCTTCCACCTCGAAGGGGCAAAAGTCCTAAACAAGAAGGGGCACCCGATTCAGGTGCTTGTCCTGAGTTTAGAAGATGAATATCGTCTCCACCAAATGCCCTCAGCCCCAATGACTGACATTGACAGTTGGCTGCGGGAATTTTCCCAAGCGTGGACAGAAACTGGGGGAATCGGGCTGGCCCAGCATCGACTGGCCATATACATAGAACTAAAGCCGGGGGCAGACCCTGTCAGGGTCCGCCAATACCCCATGGCTCTAGTAGCACAAAAGGAAATCACACCCCACATATGGCGACTACTGGACTCGGGCATATTAAGGCCCTGCCAATCGGCATGGAACACTCCCTTGCTGCCGGTTCCGAAACCGCACTCTAACGATTATAGGCCAGTCCAGGACTTGAGGGAAGTTAACCGGCGAGTAGAGGATATGCACCCTACGGTCCCAAACCCATACACCCTCCTCTCCACCCTGCCTCCAGACAAAACTTGGTATACAGTATTAGATTTAAAAGATGCCTTTTTCAGCCTGCCTTTAGTGCCCAAGAGCCAAGACCTCTTCGCCTTTGAATGGACGGACCCTTAGAAAGGCATCAATGGCCAGCTCACCTGGACTCAACTACCACAAGGATTCAAAAATTCACTGACCATCTTCAGTGAGGCCTTACACGAAGACTTGGGTGAGTTCCGTTCCGAGCACCCACATTTAACTTTATTAAAATATGTAGATGATATCCTGTTGGCCGCAGAGGACCAGGACACATGCCTGCAAGGCACCAGGGACTTGCTCCAGACCATAGCGGCCCTAGGATACGGGGCCTCAGCTAAAAAGGCCCAGATCTGCAGAACAGAGGTGAGCTACCTTGGGTACAAATTACAAGATGGACAAAGATGGTTGACAGAAACCATCTTAAGAATCCCACAGCCGCAAACCGTCCGCCAGGTGCACAGAATCAGAGGTGATCTCCAGGACCAGCCACTGCCGAATGCGGACGCCACCTGGTACACGGACGACAGCAGTTTTGTCCAAGAAGAACTCAGATATGTGGGGGCAGCCGTAACCACGGAGACAGAGACTGTATGGGCAGAGCCACTGGCAGCTGGAACGTCGGCCCAACGGGCAGAGCTGATCGCACTGGCCAAGGCGCTGACCATGGGGGAAGGTAAACGAATAAACATCTTCACCGACAGCAGGTATGCCTTTGCCACCGCTCACATCCACGGAGCCCTTTACAGGGAGAGAGGGCTTCTGACAGCAGAGGGAAAGACTGTTAAAAACAAAACGGAGATTCTTGAACTCCTGGGGGCCCTCTGGCTGCCCAAGGCCCTAGCCATCATCCATTGTCCGAGGCACCAAAAAGCAGACACACCAGTAGCCAGGGGAAACCGGCTAGCCAATTTAAAAGCAAAAGAGGCGGCCCTTCTGGTGACCCAGGTCTTAGCTACCACGCTACCTCATCGGGGGCACCGACCCTGCCTGACACCCCCAACTATACTGATGCTGACTTACACTGGATCAAACGCTTGCCTATGACCCAGTGCTTGCATGCTGGTGGAGGGCTGCAGACTCCAGCATCATCTTGCCAGAGGAAATAGGACGGCGAGTCCTATCCAAAATGCATCGGAGTACTCACATGGGAACAAGGAAGATAGAAGACCTTAAACGACATGCAAAGATCACTATGAAAGACTCTCGAGCAAAGATCGAACAGACTGTGGCAAGCTGCCGTGCATGCCAATTAACAAATGCCTCCGCCCATGGGTCTAACCCGGGCACCCGGCTCCAAGGGGACCACCCAGGAGCCTACTGGGAAGTGGACTTCAATGAGGTAAAACCTGGAAAATACGGGTATAGGTATTTACTAGTGTTTGTAGATACTTTTTCAGGATGGACAGAGGCATTTCCCACCAAACATGAAACGGCACAGATCGTGACCAAAAAACTGCTGAAAGACATTGTACCAAGGTATGGTTTTCCCGTTAGAATTGGGTCAGACAACGGCCCAGCATTCGTATCTAAGGTAACACTGGGAGTGGCACTAGTACTTCGGGCAGATTGGAAATTACATTGTGCATATAGGCCCCAGAACTCAGGACAGGTAGAAAGGATGAACAGAACATTAAAGGAGACCTTAACTAAATTAGCCCTGGAGACTGGCGGGGGCTGGGTGACTCTCCTCCCCTTCAGGATGAGGAACTCCCCATATAAGATGGGACTGACTCCCTACGAAATCATGTTCGGTCTTCCTCCACCTTTTATCCCCAATTTAAAACCTGAGGTGCTTGCTGAATTTGACGACCACCAACTTCTTTTCTCCCTCCAAATGTTACAACGAACCCATGAGCAGGTGTGGCCTAAGCTGAGGGCCCTCTACGAGACTGGGCCACCCCCGGACCCCCATCAATATCGGCCAGGTGACTGGGTGTACGTGCGGAGATACCAACACCAGACACTTCAACCTCGCTGGAAGGGACCCTACCTCGTGATCCTGACCACTACCACCGCTCTCAAGGTCGACGGGATTACTCCCTGGGTCCACTACACACACGTCCGGCCAGCTGACCCACACACTGTTCTCACGGACTTTGTTAGAGAATGGAAAAGCCAACCAGACAAGGACAATCCCCTAAAGCTAAGACTGCGCCGTTCTCACTTGTTTCCCACCTCCAAGACTCCCTAGTCCGAGGTTGTCCTTCAAAATAGAAGGGGATTAGAATTAGTCTTCTTACAACAAAGGATGGGGGGGGGGGGGGCGTTATGTGCTGCCTTAACTGTAAATAAGAGCGAGAAAAGCAACAAGGTTGATGAGAATCCTGGTTTAATCATTCCCCTGGCTCTGAGAGCAACCTGGACCCATGATTGCGTCCTGCATAGGATCTTCTGAAAAAGGGGGGAATGTGGGACCCAGGAAATTGAACAAAATCCCCTACCCCTGGACAAGCAGAGCAGGACTGGCTCTATTTTGGGCTGCACCCACCTTGTGCTGACCTGCTTATTACTTAGGGCACTGCCCCGCCCTAATCAAAGACCAGGGCACACCCTAACCAGAAATCCAGCTCAGAGGACCAGCATGACTGTGCAACTTTCTGCATATCCCATTGGCCACTGGCCCCTATAAAGTTGCTAAGCCTCTTAGTCTCCAGGTCCAAGTCCCTGCTCCACTGCCTCGGGTATACTTGGACCCAGGCTCGAGCTTGTAAATAAACCCTCGTGTGACTGCATCGGTGTCGGCTCCTTGGCAGTTTCTCGGATTCGCAATCTTGGGCACAACAATTTACTCAAAATATATTATTCATTAAATAAACAATTATTGACAACTTAGTATGTGCCGGAGATTCATTTAAAAGTAATTTTTTTTTTCTGGGGCATCTGAAAGGCTTAATCAGTTGGGGTCCAACTCTTGATTCTGGTTTGGTCATGATCTCAGGGTCGTGAGATCCAGCCCCACATCAGGCTCTGAGCTTAGCAGGGAATCTGCTTTTCTCCCTTTCCCTCCCTCAGCCCCTCTCCTCACTCTCACTCTCTAAAATAAATATATAAATCTTTTTTTCAAAACAGTAATTTTTTTCTAGAAGTATAGAAATACTGATGAGAAAAGCAAAGTAGAACTAATTAGGAGAGGTTTCTGTATAAGATAAGTATCATACCAAGCAAATCCAGTAAACAAAATATATTAAATACTAGTAGCAGGTATATATGTTTCAGATGAATTACTGTCCATACTTTTTATTTAGTACATGTCAAATGTATGATACCTAAAAATTTTAGAATTAAAGTTGTATTCTACCTTAAAATAAATGATGGATATGCACCCACTAATTGCTAAATCCAATATTTACTGACTACTCTTTATATGCCAGCACTGTGGTCGGGATTAGCAATACATAAATAGATTAGTCTATGTCTTCAGTAGGAGCTTCTCAACCTAGTAAAAGAAACAGTAACAAATGGATAATTGTATACAGAGTGGTAAGAGCTGCTACAGAGGGATGGACACATGCAGGAAAGGGTATTACAAGTGGATGGAAAATTCCAACAGAAGGTATCTCTTGAGGGTGAGTTCTACCGAACAAATGGACAAATGAACAAGGGATCTAAGTCCTTAGTGAAAGGAGCCATAAATTCAAAGGCTTAAAACTGTAAGATTATATGGTAAGTGACAGGATCAGAAAGCCTCTCAGGGTCACTGGAGCACAGCATGTACATGTCCTGCTCAAGGAAATGGGGTTCAAGAGATATAAAAAAGGAACCATCCCCTGGAAATACCTTCTATGGCATGCGAGCATATTTAACCAAAAAATTTTAGAGAGCTACTGAAGGATTTAAGTTAAAAAGTAACAAAATTGAATTTGTTTATTAGAAAAATCACTCCAACTACAGTACGAAGGATATACTGAACAAACCACAACTTAGGGAAATCATTGCAGTCCAGGAGATACATATGGGCCTGAACGAACTCAGTGACCATAGCAATAGATAAAAGAAACTAGGTTCAAAAGATATTTAGTCTCTTATAAAGCTAGTACTCAACATTTATAGAATGAATAATGAATGAACAAATAAATGAATCAATCAGTACAATAAGAATCAATAATGTACACAAAAGGTTATTCAAAAAATTAGACACAATAAAATTTGAGATGTGATCATCTGAAAAAGGTGAGGGATAAGAAGGCTAAGATGGTTCCCAAGATTCTAACTTGGGTGACTGAATAAAACTAACTCCAAAAGAAAATATATGAGGGGAAGAAGTTTATAAGGACAAACTTATGGGTTCAGCTTTGAACTTGTTGAGCTTGACATATCTAAAAACATCTAAATGCCTTAAAGAGAGTTAAATTATGAATCTGGCACTCAGGAGAGAAGTCTGGTCTTTAGACAGAAATAGAAATTAGGGAGATAGACAGGTATTGATGAAAGTCACAAAAACAGAAGAAATCACCCAGGCAGGTCTAATCATGCTAGAAAAGCTGGGTAAGGGATCAACATTTGACTGCGCTAGTAGTTAAGAAGTACTAAAGACTAGAGCACTATCATTTAATTTTTGTCCAAGTTTGCATAGGATGGGACTGGTACAATAAGGAAATAATACAGGAAGATTAACTTTAGAAGTTTTCCCATTAATGTATCAATAGTTTTATACCTTAAAAAAAAAGTATCTGATTATAAGGAATTGTTAGGCTTTCTCACCTTAGGAATTTATTTATTTCTCTAAGAGCATATTAAAGCTAAAAAACAAAAAACTAAAGGCAAAATAATGCATTAGGAAAACAAATGTTTTAACATCAGCTTAGTAGCCATAGGGAAGCTACTTTACTTCTGAGCTTTAGTTTTTACAGAGGTGATAATAACTATCTCAAAAGATTGTTAATTTTTCTTAAAATTTTTAAAATATATATAGGATGTCATTATTAAGTACTTAGTGGAAAATATTTCCTCCTAACAGTTATGCAAACATGGAACAACAAAGTTTCTCTGTAGCAACATTAACTACTTAATATTCTTTCTTTTTTTAACTCCAGTGTAATTAACATACAGAGATATATTCATTTCAGGTATACAGTAGTGACACAACAATTCCATATATTACTCAGTGGTCATCAGGATAAGTGTACTCTTAATCCCCTTCACCTGTTTCACCTGACCAATGATTCAGTTTGTCCTCTATAGTTACAAAGAGTCTGTTTTTTGGTTTGTCTCTCATTTTTTCTTAAATTCCACATATGTGTGGAAATATACATAATATATATATATATATAAAATATATAACATTTGTCTTTCTCTGATTGGCTTATTTCACTTAACATTACACTCTCTAGATCCATCTATGTTGTTGCATCTATGTTGTTGCAAATGGCAAGATTTCATTCTTTTTAATTTTATTCTTTTTAATGGTTGAATAGTACTCAATTGTTAATATATATTTTATATATTTTTAATGTGTATTTATTAAATTATAAAATTACTAAATAAAATTTATTGAATACAATTTATTTTATATTTCATATATATTTATATTAATGTAGAATATGTAATATATTATAATATATAATATTGACACATCACATTATATATATTTTGTATACAAATATTATATATTACATATTTATATTTTTGTATATTCCATATCTTAATCATTCAATCATCTGCCTGTGGACACACAGGTTACTTCCATAATTTGCCTATAAATATATGGGTACATATATCACTTTGAATATTTTCATATTCTTTGAGTAAATACGCAGCAGTGTGATACTAGATGATAGGGTAGTTCTATTTTTAATTTTTTGAGGAAACTCCTGTCTTCCTCAGTTTGCATTCTCACCAAGAGTGCATGGTTCCCATTTCTCCACATCATGACCAACATTTGCTATTTCCTTTGTTTTCCATTTTAGACATTCTGACAGGTATGAAGCGATACCTCACTGTTTTGATTTGTATTTTCCTGATGATGATGAGTGTTGTTGAGCATCTTTTCATGTGTCGGCCATTTGTATGCCTTCTTTGAAGAAATGTCTGTTTGTATCTTCTGCCCATTTGTGAATTAAATGTGTTTTTGGGTGTTAAGTTGTATAAATTATTTATATATTTTGGAAACTAGCCCGTTATTAGCTATGTCATTTGCAATTAACTTCACCCAATTAACAGGTATCTTTTAGCTTTTTGGTTGTTTCTTTTGCTGTACAGAAGCTTTTTATTTTTATGCAGTCCGAATAGCTTATTTTTTGCTTTTGCTTCCTTTACCTAAGGAGACATATCTAGAAAGATATTATAATCAATATCCAAGAAATTCTGACTTTGCTTTCTTCTAGGATTTTTATGGATTCAGGTCTCACATTTAAGTCCTAAATCCATTTTGAGTTTACTTTTGTGTATAAGAAAGTGGTCCACTTTCATTCTTTTTTGCATTTAAATGTCCACTTTTCCCAACACCATATGTTGAAGAAATGGTCTTCATCTCATCACATATTCTTTCTTCCTTTGCCAAAAATTAATTGGCCAAGTAGTTGCAGGTTTATTTCTGGGCTTTCTATTCTAAATTTTTTTTAATTTTTTTTATTTATTTATGATAGTCACAGAGAGAGAGAGAGAGAGAGAGAGGCAGAGACACAGGCAGATGTGTCTCCATGCACCGGGAAGCAGGCTCCATGCACCGGGAGCCCAACGTGGGATTCCATCCCGGGTCTCCAGGATCGCGCCCTGGGCCAAAGGCAGGCGCTAAACCGCTGCGCCACCCAGGAATCCCTGGGCTTTCTATTCTATTCCATTGGTTTATGTATCTATTTTTGTGCCAGTAACTCATTGTTTTGATTACTATATTCCTTTGTAATATAATTCAAAGTCTGGAATTGTGATATATCCAGTGTTGATTTTCTTTTTCAAGATTGCATTGGCTATTCAGGATCATCTGTGGATCCATACAAATTCTAGAACTGTCTGGCCTAGTTTTTTGAAAACTGTTGTTAGTATTTGCATTAAATGTATAGAATGCTTTGTGTAATATAGACATTTTAACAACAGTTGTTCTTCCTATCCATGAGCGTGAAATGTCATTCCATTTGTTTGTGTCATCTTCAATTTCTTTCATCAATGTTTTATAGCTTCAAGAGTACAGATCTTTCACCACTTTTTTTTTAAGATTTTATTTATTCATGAGAGACAGAGAGAGAGAGAGAGAGAGGCAGAGACACAGGCAGAGGGAGAAGCAGGCTCCATGCAGAGAGCCTGACCTTGGGACTCCATCCATCCCAGGTCTCCAGGATCAGGCCCTGGGCTGAAGGCGGCACTCAACCGCTGAGCCACCAGGGCTGCTCGATCTTTCACCTCTTTAGCTAAGTTTATTCCTAGGTATTTTATCGGTTTTGGTGCAATTGTAAATGGGATTGTTTTCTTAATGTCTCTACTGCTTTATTATTGGTATATAGACATGCAAAATATTTCTGTCCATTGATTTTTGTATCCTGCAACCTCAATGAATTCATTTATCAATTCTTTTTTTTTTAAGATTTTATTCATTTATTCATAAGAGATGCAGAGAGAGAGAGAGAGGCAGAGACACAGGCAGAGGGAGAACCAGGCTCCCTGCAAGGAGCCCGACGTGGGACTCGATCCCGGGACTCCAGGATCACGCCCTCGACCGAAGGCAGTCGCCAAACCACTGAGCCACCCAGGGATCCCCTCATTTATCAATTCTCATAGCTTTTTGGTGGAGTCTTTAAGGTTTTCTATATATAGAATCATGTCATCTGGAAATAGTTTACTTCTTACTAATTTGGATGGCATTTATTCCTTTCTCTTAACTGACTGCTGTGTAAGGGACTTCCAGTACTATATGTTGAATAAAAGTGAGGAGACTTGATATTGCCTTACTCCTAAACTTAGAGGGAAAGTTCTCAGTTATTCCCGTCAGTGTATGATGTTAACTGCAATTTTTCAGATAAAGTCTTTATTATGTTAAGGTCTGTTCCCTCTAAACCTACTTTGTTGAGGGTTTTTATCATAAATATTGTACTTTGTCACATGCTTCTTCTGAATCTACAGCAAGGATGGTTTTTATCCTTTCTCTTACTGAAGTGATGTATCCCACTGACTGATTTGTGAATATTGAACCACCATTATATCCCAGGAATAAATCCCACTTGATCATGGTAAATGATTTTTCTAATGTATTATTAGATTCAGGTTACTATTTTGTTCAAGACTTTTACTTCTATGTTCCCCAGAGATATTGTCCTATAGGTCTCTTTTTGTTGTGTCTTTGTTTGGCTTTGGAATCAGGGTAATGCTGGCCTTATAAATGATTTTGAAGTTTCCTTTCCTCTTCTATCTTTTGAAATAGTTTGAGAAGAATAGGATTACTCTTCATTCAGTGTTTCATAGAATTCACTTGTGATGCCGTGTGGTCTGAGACTTTTGTTTCTTGGGAGATTTCTGATTACTGATTCCATTTCATTGATTCCATTTCATCAGTCTGTTCAAATTTTCTATTCTTTCCTATTTCAGTTTTGGGAGATTATGTTTAGATGAATTTATCCACTTCTTCTAAATTGTCCAAATTATTGGCATATAATTTTCATAATATTCTTTTATGATCCTTTATTTCTGTTGTGTCAGTCATTATTTTTCCTCCTTCATTTCCTGTTTTGTTTATTTAAGTCTAACTAGAAGTTTATCAATTTTGTTGACCTTTTCAAAGAACCAGTTCCTGGTTTCATTGATCTGTTCTATTGTTTTTTAGTTGTTTTTTTTTAAGATTTTATGTATTTATTCATGAGAGACACAGAGAGAGAGGCAGAGACATAGGCAGAGAGAGAAGTAGGCTCCATGCAGGAAGCCCGATGTGGGGCTCGATCCCGGGACTCCAGGATGACATGCTAAGCCGAAGGCAGACGCTTAACCTCTGAGCCACCCGGGCATCCCTGTTTTTAGTTTCTATATTATTTATTTCTGCTCTAATCTTTATTATTTCCTTCCTTCTGCTAAATATGGGTTTTGTTTGGTCTTCTTCTAGACCTTTAGGTGTAAGCTTAGGTAGTTCATTTGAGACTTTTCTTGCTTCTTGAAGTAGACCTGTATTGCTATAAACCTCCAACTTAGAACAACTTTCACTGCATCCCAAAGATTTGGGACCATTGTGTTTTCATTTTCAATTCTATGTGTTTTTTATTTCCTCTTTGATTTCTTGGTTTACCCATTCATCGTTTAGCAGCATGTTATTTAACCTCCATGTATAGAGGACTTTTCCAGACTTTTTTTTTTTTTTTTGTAGTTGATTTATAGTTTCATTGCACTGTGGTCAAAAAAGATATATGGTATAACTTCAACCTTCCTGAAATTGTTGGGACTTGTTCTGTGACCTAATATGTGATCTATTTTGGAGAATGCTCCATTTGCACCTGAAAAGAATGTGTATTCTGCTGTTTTAGGATGATAAATTCTGAATATATCTATTAAATGTTTGATCTAGTGGGTCTATCCAAGGCATTGCTTCCTTGTTGATTTTCTGTTTAAAAGATCTGACCCTTGATGTAAGTGGGGTATTAAAAGTCCTGTACATGTATTGTATTACTATTGATTAGTTCCTTTATATTTGTTAACTGTTTCATGTATTTGGGTGCTCCCATGATGGTTGCATAAATATTTACAATTGTTGTCTTCTTGATTGATTGTTCCCTTAATGATTAT
This sequence comes from Vulpes lagopus, assembly GCF_018345385.1. Lineage (NCBI taxonomy): Eukaryota > Metazoa > Chordata > Mammalia > Carnivora > Canidae > Vulpes > Vulpes lagopus. Next base: position 52,859,666 of record NC_054846.1, read on the forward strand.
GTAGTATCCTTCTTTGTCTCTTGTTAGTCTTTGTTTTAATTTTTTTTTTAATTATTTATTTACGATAGTCACAGAGAGAGAGAGAGAGAGAGAGAGAGAGGCAGAGACACAGGCAGAGGGAGAAGCAGGTTCCATGCACCCGGAGCCCGACGTGGGATTCGATCCCGGGTCTCCAGGATCGCGCCCTGAGCCAAAGGCAGGCGCCAAACCACTGCGCCACCCAGGGATCCCCTAGTCTTTGTTTTAAATCAATTTTATCTGATATAAGTATGCTACCCTGGCTTTCTTCTGATACTCATTTGCATGATAAATATTTCTCCATCCTCTCACTTTCAATCTCTTATATGACTTTAGGTCTGAAGTGAGACTCTTTTAGGTAGCATATAGATGGGTACTGTTTTTTTTTTTTATCCATTCCAAACCCCCTCTTTTGATTGGAGCATTTAGTCCATTTACATTCAGAATAACTGTTGATAGTTATGTACTTATTGACATTTTGTTAGTTGTTTTGTGTTTATTTTTGTGGATCTTCTCTGCTGCTTTATTCTCTTGCTCTCTTCTCTCACCATAAATTCACTTTCTTTAGTGATATATTGGGGATTCCTTTATTTTTTGCATGACTATTACTGGTTTTTTATTTGTATATGCCATTACATTTGTATATAATGTCTTCTGCATACACCAGTCTATATTTTTTTTAAGATTTTATTTACTCATTCATGAGAGAGGCAGAGACATATGCAGAGGGAGAAGTAGGCTCCCTGCAGGGAGCCCAATGTGGGACTCCATCCCAGGATCCCGGGATCATGCTCTAAGAGGAAGGCAGGTGCTCAGCCATGGAGCCGCCCAGGCGTCCCACACCAGTCTGTATTAAGTTGATGGTCACTTACATTTGAACCTATTCTTTCTCTTCTCACCACATTTTAGGTATGGTGTTAAAATTTATTTCCTTTTATTTTGTGAGTCCTTTGACTTTTGTGCTTCCTACTTTTCTCATTCTTACTTACAGTCTTTCCTTTTCTCTCGAAGAGTCCCCTTTAATATTTCCTGTAATGCTGGGTTAGTGGCCATGAACTCCTTTAACTTGTTTGTCTGGGACACTCTTTATCTCTCCTTGTACTCTGAATGGCAGTCTTATTGGATAGAGTATTCTTGGCTGCACATTTTTTCCTTTCAGGACTTTAAATATATCATGATTTAGCATGCAAAGTTTCTGTTAAAAAACCTACTGATAGACTTAGGAGTTTCCTTTGTATGTCACTGCTGTCTTTCGACCACTGCTTTTAAAATTCTTTATCACTACTTTTTCCATTTTAATTACTATGTGTCTTGGTGTGGACCTCTTTTGGTTCATTTCACCAGAGCTTCTCTGTGCCTCATGGATCTGAATTTGTTTCCTTCCCAGTATTTGGGAAGTTTTCAGCTATTATTTCTTGAAATAAATTTTCTGCCCCTTTTTTTCTTTTTCTGGGATTCCTATAATGCAAATATTATTATGCTAAATGATGTCACAAGTCCCCTAAGTATTCTCATTTGCCATTAATTTTTTTCTCTCACATGTTCAGCTTAATTACCTTCCATTACCCTGTTCTCTAGATCATTGATCCATTTTTCTACATCTTCTAGCCTACTATTTATTCCATTTGGTGTATTTTTTTCCATTGAGTGTATTTTCAATTTAATTTATTCTGTTCTTCATCTCTCATTAGTTCTCTTTTATCTCTGTGTTAAGGATCTCACTGATGTCTTCATTCTTTCCTCAAGTCCAGTGAGTATCTTTATGACTATTTTAAATTCTATACCAGGAATATTACTTATCTGTTTTATTTAGGTCTCTTGCTGTGACTTGTCTTCTTCTTTCACTCTGTTTCCTTATTTTGCCTAACTCTCTGCATCTATTTCTGGTTTTAGAAAGGTCAGCTACATCTCTTGCTCTTGAAAGTAGTGGGTGGAGCACACACCTTTGAACAAGGTGGCACTAGTCCCCCTCCATCCAAGACATACCACAACTGCCAGGAACAGGCCAGTTGGGGCTACTCTGCAAAGCATGAACAGGCAGGGACAGTGCCCATAAGCTGTTCATCTAAGTCATCTTCCAAAGAGTATGTGCAGCCACTATAGAGACTGGAGCCAGATGAGGCAGCTCTGCAAAGTGCATTCAGGTGGGCATGTAGTTTTAATAAGGTGTAGGGATCCTCCACAGGTGACCAGCCACTGCTTCCAGTACAAAGCATGCAGTCAAGACACAGTTTTGGCAAGGTTGCCCCATTAGTGGTCTGGGGCAGAGAACCCACACCATGGGACTCAGGCAGTCTTTGCTGGAGGGGGCAGGGCATGGTATAAGCAAATTAGGCAGTGAATATGGGTGGACGCTAGTTCCAGCAGGTGGCCAAGTGTTTGGGGGGGGGGGGGGATGGCCCAGGCCCACTCCTTTGTTCCTGGAGAAGTCTCACAGTTAACTCTGAGAATAGTAAATAAGTCTTACTTGCCTATGCCCCAAGCTGTTTTTCAAACTGCTGCTTCTATACAGTTTGTTGTGCTGACTCCTTTAAGGATCAGGATTCAGCTTCCTACTACCCTGTGAGCTCCCTCAGAGCAAAGAAGTCTGATTGTTAAAGTTCCAGGCTTTAAGTCCAGCTGGTTATAAGAAATTACAAAATACAGTCCCTCTGATTTTCAAAGCCAAATTTTACAGGGATTCAGCTTCCCCAGGCAGACTCCCTGATGTGGTAGTGTATTTCTCACTCTTCTCCAAGGCCACAGCTCCCTCCCCATCCAGAGGCCAGACCCATGGTATTTAGCTCCCCACTGCATCTCTGCTCTTCCTACCCTCTTTAATGTGACCTCTTCTCTACATTTAGTTATGGGGTTTCTTCTGCCAGTCTTCGAGTTATTTTCTGGGTTATTTACACTGATATGAGTGTTACCTAGTAGTGTCTGTAAGATGAGGAGAGTTTAGAATCCTCCTACACCGCCATCTTCCCCACAAGTCTCAGATCACATGAAATTTGAATAGCTGAGAGTCAGAAGGGGTGAAAGATATAATTAAAAGCTGTGATAATCACTAGCTAAACTGAACTCTCTCAGTGAGTTCCTAAGCTATAATGTGATAGTAAGCTAATTTTAAAAGCCATATAACTCCTTAGAACTATTCACCTCTACTTAGTTATAAGCTTCTGTAGGGTAGGGACTGACTATTGTCTTTTATTTCCTTGTCTGGTACTAGGCAGAGTTGAGTATGAAAATGCTGCAGAAATTTACATCACGTACTGTATTATTCAATCACAATGGCTGATACAAGTTTTGAGCACTTTATGTTCTAAATACTTTAGACATATCATGTCACTCAGTCTTCATAATAACTCCATAAGGTAAATAATAATGTCTCCATTTCATAGAGGCGGAAACCAAGACCCAAAGAAGTCAACAACATATCACCCAGAAATTAAGAGGCAGAACCTAGCTATGAAGGAAAAACCAATCTGGTAGTGGTGTACAATGCTGCATCGGCCCATTAGGTATCTTTGTATGAATTAGAAAAAGCAGTCTCTTTGGGTAGATACAAGTCTTTGCCAGGGTGCACAGCTTGACAAACCAAACAAAGTCTAGATTTTAAATTCTACTCTCCCCTTGCTGTGAATCCTCATAAAGTAAATCATACGCACAACTCTAAACAGCAGCCCTGATAATATATATAAGAGTCCAGCAAATGAAATGGTTGATCCAGTTATTTAGAGCTCTATTGTCCAATATGGTAGCCACTAGGCACCTGTACCTATTTAAATTTAATATAGTTCCTCTGTCTCACTGATTCACCAGCTACATGAGGGTACAGCTACTAGTGCACATATAATAGAATATTTCCAAACATTACAGAAAATCACTTTGGACAGCACTGATTCAGGGGTGTGTGTACATATAGATATATATATAGTCTATCCCAATCATCTCTATCCATATCTTGCATTCCTAAGATTATTACAAACAGTATGTGCATAGAACAAGAACTTTTTAATGATACTTCAACCTGATTTTACTGAATTTTCATTATAGTGTGAATCTGAAGGAATTGGGAGAAGGCAGTAAGAAATATAAAAAATTCTTCATAGTAGAGAAATAATTATTTATACGAAGACTGAAAAAAGTGAGTGGAACAAAACTATCCATAGAAAAAAGACAATTTTCTAATAAGTATTGTTACAGCATCAAAACTTTTTAAATTCTTTATATTACTTGCAAGAAAATGTCTTATGAAGGCATCCTACACCAGACTCTTTAAAATACGTTTTGGACATTTTTCCTGGACTCTTAAAAGAATATCAGAGAGGAGAACCATGATACATAAAAAACTTTCACTGCTTTTAATTTAGTGCTCCATAGAACCAGAAATATGTAGACAAGTTAAAAGAAGCTCAATGAGGAGAAACAGAATTATAAGAAAGATACTGATTTATGAGAAAACATTAATATAAATATATATAGTGAAACCAAGTGCTTTTTAAATGATCATAATTATATACAAATAAATGAAGGATATAAACTTAAAATATTTAGCAATAATGTAAAGTATAACTTGGACAAGTCCAATAATAAAAATGAGGCCAAATTTAAGAGAATTTGAAAGAATAGATTTCAGAAAGGACTATTTATTTTCAAGTTTGGAAATAGTCTTCAACTGATAAGTGGCAAAAGCTGTGCACATTACTTAGCACTGAACTTTTTTTAATTCAAAGTACTAAAAAATACTTGGAACAGGAATCTGGTACTGAGGATGATCTAGCATTCTATTTTCTCTTAATTTTGGTTCTCATAATGCCATAATATATCATCATCTTTTTCTAGAAATGGTTTTCATGACCCCAATAGGATATATCCAAAGAGATAAACTAACAGGTTTCCTCCTAGAAGGAAGTAACATGTGTGCTGATGGAGTTCATTCAGAAAGGAGTTCACACTTACTCCTACTATCCTCTCCAATATCCACCTCCTCATTGAATTCTTCTGACATATTTTTAAATACATATGGTTTAAATTTTTAAAGGGAAAAAATACCAAAGTAAAAGAGAAAAAAGAATAAACTTGGTGAAAAACTAGGAAAAATATATATACAAAAAATACTTTTCTCAAACCTTCAAACCTGTACGGAAGTCTACATGGTAAACTGGGTACATTTGTTTTTTAATAAATGTTTCATATCTCAGAGATTCCAAAGATATCAAATGATGTGGCAGTTGCTATAGTAACTATTCTCTTTTAATGAAACTCAGATTAAATAACTGCATAAAACAAATTCAAATTTGAAATGCAATTACTATTCTAAAGCATATTTACATATTTGATTTTATAATGGTTACAGAAAATAAGATAAAATATTAAGAATATCTTTTATGTGTGCAAAACCAATGACAGTTACAAACTTAATTGCAACTCTGCCCTTAAATACAATAGTGTTGGAAATAATGAAATTCTATTTTACATTAAAAACTCATACAAACTCTGTACCATTCTACAGCTACTTGGAAAAGTGCTCATTTGCATGCAGTGAAACATTTCTGAAATTTATCATTTTGCATAAATGATACAAACTCAGGATACATTTAAAGATTCTCAAAAGCCTTGTCTATAAGATCAATATTAAGAAAATGGTCAGCAAGTAACCACTAAAATTTCATAGCAGATGACATGACAGACTGTGCATAAAAGGGGTCCTATCCAGTACTTTCTTTTAACCTGCAGAGCCAAAATCCAGACTCCTGAGGGCTGCACACTCCTGTCTTACCACTTACCATACTGGAAATATCATGGACTTCAGAATCACACAAACCAAGCTTCAAATCCCAGCTCTCACATTTACAAACTATGATATTTTGTGAAAGACTTAACCTCTCTAAACCTGTAAAACAGGGTAAGACCTGTCTTATAGGACTTACACAAAGATTAACAATATTTTGTGTACAATGTCTAGCATGGTTTCTGCACATATATAGTGTTCACTGCCTGACAGCTTATATTATTATGACTACCAAGATAATATTACTACTGCTGCTGTTGCAAATGCTATAACAACAAAGCAAAGTCACAGTAACCTTTCCAACTTCTTGTTTTGTTTTTTTTTTTAACAGATCTGTACAGTCATCCCAGTGGATGCACTGAAAGGCAAGGTAAGGGATGCCAATTGTGGCTATTTAATAGAACTGGCTAGAACCTGGCTGTGGAGCTAACCTGCATGAGTTCATCTGAGTACCTGGTTATCTCCCTTCTGTGAGACACATTAGAAGAGACAGGCTTCACTCTGGAAGAGTTCCCCAAAATAGAGACAACAACTGGAATTATTATTAACTTATTATTTAATTAATCTTTTCAGTTTGAAATGGAGAATTTTTGTTTATTCATTCTTTCTTCAGACACACCTTCCCTGACCACTTGAGTCTAATACGCAACCTAGAACATAAGAGCTGCCCAAATATTTGTTAACTAAAACAAACATATTAATATATGACAGTTATGGCATCTTTTAAAGAAATGGCAATATATAAACATAATACAACAAGGACAACCTTGCTTTTATGTAATAGTTTAGTCTAGGTGATAATTAGAGTTAAAATATTATCTACATGATACCTATATTAGATAGATATTAACTTTCCTAGTGGAGATACAGATAAAGTACCATAATAGGTCAAAGGAGGGAAAGTACCTCTAAAAAGAACAATCATTGGGAGGTTCATTTTTCTCATCTTTGTAATTCAAGCAAAACTATCCTCAGTTTTGGAAACCCTCAGCCATTTTCTGATTAGGTATCAATAACACTTTCTCACATAAAATAGCTGCTTAAAAAACTCAAAAGAGGGGATCCCTGGGTGGCTCAGTGGTTTAGCACGATCCTGGAGTCCTGGGATCGAGTCCCACGTCGGGCTCCCGGCATGGAGCCTGCTTCTCCCTCCTCCTGTGTCTCTGCCTCTCTCTTTCTCTATCATAAATAAATAAATAAATAAATCTTTTATAAAAAAAACTCAAAATAATGCATTTCCAGATTCACTTAAGCTATGTTACAAAATGGCATCAGTATCACAAAGCTTTACAGTGATTTCAAATAGTCCTTCAAACAATAGTTGATTCTTACACTACTTTTTTCTTTTAATCACACAGTTTAAAAATATGATATATAGCTACACTCTTCACCATCTGTAGTCCCAGTCCTTTTTTAAACATTTCTGACAAATCTTCTACATTAGCTACTCCGTATCTCTAAGCAGTATGTATGTATTTCAATATCTCATCAATTTAGGAGCTATATTATAATATCCTTCTGTAAAAGATAAGGCTTTAGTTCACTTAATAGATACATGCACCTCCTTTTGCCAATATTTTTTGTAATTTGTAAAAGTTATATAGGTTTGTAAACTTCTATAATAAACTCACATTTCAAATTTCTTGTTTTCTGAACACTAGTTTTCTTCTCAACTCTTCATTTGTCAGATGAAGATACTGTCCCTACTGGTCTCTCATTCTGTTTTCTACTTCACTCCCTCCTGTATTCTATGATCTATACTTTTAAACTGTTTTATCTTGTTTTCTGTAAACTAATTTCACTTTCTATGCACTTTCTTTTTTTTTTTTTTTAAGATTTTATTTATTCATGAAAGACACAGAGAGAGAAGCAAAGACATAGGCAGAGGGAGAAGCAAGATCCTTGCAGGGAGTCTGATGTGGGACTTCATCCCAGGACCCTGGGACCACAACCTGAGTCAAAGGTGTCTAGATGCTCAACCACCGAGCCACCCAGGTGCCCCTCTAAGCTCTTTCTAAAAATTTGACTATTAATCCATCAACACAATTTGAAACAGTTTACTACAGTACCACTGGGTGTATTAGGATAACATTTACTTTTTTATGGGCCCAAAGACATGAGCCACAGACCGTTTGAAGAATATTCTTGACATTCTGACAAAATGTGTTCTCTTTTCTCATATTCCATCAATTGTTTTAAATTGTATCATATTTTACTTTACTTCATTTTTAAAAATTATTTGTGAGGTGTTTTATTTCTTCCTATTGTTTTTTTTTAACAGGCTTTCTGTTTTTTCTTACTCACAAATAAGTAAGTATCTTCAGCAACCTATCACACAAGAACCCATTATTCTTCCAAAAAGCTTCTCTTTCCATTTCTACTCTGGACTGATTCATTCTCTAAGCTTGCTATTTAGCTATCAATTTTTTATTTTCCTTTACTATGTTCTGGGATTGGATCTACTTTTTTCTTTCATCACATTCTCCTTAGTTTTGCTAAGATATATCTATATACAGATACATAAATGTATCTGTATATAGAAATATATGTATATATATCCTTCAGCAACTCATTGAAATAGGAAGACTTAGAGATATAAATTCTGACTTCCTACAGGTCTGAACAAAACCTTTTTTTTTTTTAAGATTTATTTATTCATGAGAGACACAGAGAGAGAGGCAGAGACATAGGCAGAGGGAGAAGCAGGCTGCGTGCGGGGAGCCCGATGTGGGACTCGATCCCGGGACTCCAAGATCACGCCCTGGGCCAAAGGCAGGCGCTTAACCACTGGGCCACCCAGGCATCCTTGAACAAAACCTTAATCTAACTTTACACTTACTGAAAATTTGACAAGATGAAGAATTCTAGGTTAGAAATAATTTCTTTCAAAATTTCAAAAGCATTATCCCAGTACTTTCCAGTTAAAGATACATGAAAAGAATTCCATTGCAGTGGAATTCCATTTCATTCCAATGTTGTTTACATTAGGCAAAACTAGAAAAACTAAATGCCCATCAATAGGAAAAAATTTGGGCAGCCCCGGTGGCTCAGCGATTTAGCACCGCCTGCAGCCCAGGGCGTGATCCTGGAGACCCTGGATCGAGTCCCACGTCAGGCCCTCTGCATGGAGCCTACTTCTCCCTCTGCCTGTGTCTCTGTGAATAAATAAATAAAATCTCTCTCTCTCTGTGTGTGTCTCTATGAATAAATAAATAAAATCTTTAAAAAAAAAAAAACTTTATCTCTTTAAAAAAATAGGAAAAAAATTAAATAAATTATATTGTATCTAGACTATAGAGTATTCAGTTATAAAACATGATTCACAGTGTGAAAATATGAGAAGAGAGAGTTAAGATGGCAGAGGACTAGGAGAACCCCACAATTACTTCACATCTTGAAAAGGCCGGGGTCTGCCAGAGGCCAGGACACAGGAGGGGTAACTGGTAACTGCTCTGCTGTGAGGGCTTGCTGAAGAGCAGCAGCATGAACTTCCCAGTCCAGGGAGGAGAGAGCAGGATGATACAACCTCCACAAGCCCCCATCAACACTGACTGAGCCCAGTGAGCAAAATGTCACCACCCAACACAGGCTGCAGTCATTTACACCATGCCCTCACCCCTGTGCCCTGCAAGTGCACCTCCACTAGGGAAAGTCCACCTGAAATGCAGCACACCAGGCTCCACCCTGAGAAGACCAGTACAAACCCCTCAGACACACCAACTCTACTGATCCTAGAGTTGTGCAAACCTTCAGCTTTAGGGGAAGTAGGATCTAACGTTCTTTTGTTTCAGATCTACTTTCATTTAATAAGCAGGCCAAAACACACATAAAATCTGGCTTCCTTTTTTTTTTTTTTTTTTTTTTTTTTTTTTTTTACTTTGGAACCTTTCTTACTATAGCCATTAATCTCAAGCGAAGGAACACAATAGGAATTCCTAACAACAACAACAAAAAAAAAAAACAGTGACCCTAAAATTAACAACTCAAGAAACAACAGATATTGGGGATGATGTGGAGAAGGGGGAACCTTCTTACGCAGTTGGTGGGAATGCAAACTGGTGCAGCCACTATGGAAGACAGTATGGAGATTCCTCAATAAGTTTTTATATAATATATACTTATTTATATTTGTGTAACAGTTCACTCATATATGGAATTTAACAACCAAAACAAATGAGCAACAGCAGAAGAGAGAGGTAAGCCAAGTTAATCATAGAGAACAAACTGAAGATACCAGAGGGCAGGTGGGAGCGATGAGGATGATGATAAGGATAAAAAGCACAATTTTTGTAATGTGCACTGTGATCTGTACAGAAATGTTGAATCATTATTTTGTACACCTGAAATTAATAGTATGCTATATGTCAACTAACTGGTTTTTAATACAAACTTAAAAAAAAAAAAAAAAAGAACAGACAACGCTAAAAAGACTTTTATTTTTGGTTGTTGTTTTTTAAGTCATCTCCGTACCCAGCATGGAGGCCAGTACAGGACATGAACTCGTGACCCTGAGATCAAGACCTAAGCTGAGATCAAGAGTCAGACACTTAACTGACTGACCCACCTCAAGACCCAATAAAAGGGACTTAAAATAAAATCTAGAATTCTTTATAGTTTGCTCACAAGTGTCTAATTTTTGCTCAGCTTTGAAGAAAGTAAACTTAGAAAATGTAGACAATGCATTATGTGAAAATATATTCATGTTTTAAATTAAAGTGTGTATCGCTTTTATGATTTATTGCTTTAACAGACCTTTCCAATTAACTGACCGACTATTGATTCTGATTGTGCCAGTAGAAGGATTTTACTTTATTTCCATTTTAAAATATTTTATTATATATTTTGATAGAATATATACTTATTTATATTTGTTTTTTTTTTTATACTTATTTATATTTGTATAACGGTTTGAATGCCTGAGTTCAAACCATAGCTCTACCAATGACAAGCTAGGTAACAATACACTTAACCTCTCTGTGCCTTAGTTTCCTCATAAAAATAATAATAGCATTTACTTTATAGACTTCTGCCAGACAGACAAGTGTATGCTCTTATAATTAGGTAAGACCCTGGATCAGTTTCCTAATTCAGCCTATGAACAACCTAATGCCATAATTATAAATAAATCTGGGAAATGAATTCTATCCTTTCCTTCTTCTATTTTATACTCTTTACCAGGAAATTTCTTCCTAATGCCTTCCTTAAATTTCCCTCTTTTAAAATTTAAAGTCATTTGCTCAATTCTATCTTAAACACAAAGACCAGAGACCAACTCTTGATGTCAAAGGTACTGATTAAATGTTTGGTGAACTTCATTGCTGCAGTTAAAGTAGTATTTTGTGTCTACCTGGGTATCTTTAGAGGTATCTTTATCTATCTTTAGAGGGGGAGAGAGAAAGAGAGGCACAAAGGGAGAGGGAGACCCTGAGATCATGACCTGAGCAGATATCAAGTCAGAAGCTTAACCGACTGAGCCACTCAGGTGCCCTTATGATAATTTTTTAAAGAGAAAAGAAAATAAAAATAGTTAATGGCAATAGGCTGTATACAAAATTAAACAGTATCAGATTGCCTTGAGTGGCTCAGTCAGTTAAGCCTCTGCCTTCAGCTGTCATGATCTCAGGGTCCAGGAATTGAGCGGAGTCAGTCCCCCCCCACACCCGTTCTGCTCAGCAGGGAGTCTGCTTCTTCCTCTTCCACTGCCCCTCCCCCCACTCGTGCTCTCTCTTTCTCTCTCTCTAATGAGTAAATCTTAAAAAAAAACAGTATCTCAAAATGTTTTCAAATATAAAAAAATTAAATAGTACTTCAATACTACATAAAATTTAGTAAAATTATAATTTACTAATATTTTGAACCCTCCTTTGATCATGAGTATTTTTTCATATTTATAAAAATTCATAAAGAAAAGTTTTAAAGTGATATAATATAGCCATGGGTCAGTTATATATATCTGAGCTTGCAGTATGTACTTCACCCTTACTCTCAGTCCTTGAATCACAAGAGTTTTTCCAAAGCAAATGAACAGTAGATGAAGTTCAAATACTTCTCAAATCATAAAAATTGTACTTCTGAATAGATTCTTCGACAATGCTTTTACATTTAAATGTAAGTAGATATCAAATTTTGTTTTTTTGTTTTTTTATATCAAATTTTGAATGAGCATTATTACAACTCTCAGAAAATCATTTTTTAAAAGGCTTGATGAGACTATAAGTCTCACTTCAAATAAATACTAGCAATGTATCAACAAGAGTTCAATGCCATCTTTACTAAAGTTTGAAAGTCATAAATAAATGATCAAAGAATTAGGCGAAAAATTCCTAAATCAGATAAATATCACTCCATCACCTAGCATTTATTTAATGCTTCTTGTAAGAAGCAAATACTACTGTATAACTGAACAATGTAAAAATCATATTACATATTTTCAAGGGATTTGTAACCTATCATAACCCATGTTTTTGTCATTAACGATGGAATTTATTTGTAACTACGCATAAAATGTTTTGGGTCCTGAAAATATTAAATGATAAAAATTTTTGTTTTGTTTTGTATTACCCAAAGAATAAGAACATTGCAAACTTTCTACCATTCTCTACCAAAGAATGAAAATAAAAATGTTGCAAACTATCAAGCTAAAAAGACCCTGATGATCATCCAAATAATTTATTAATCGCAAATAAACTAAAGACCACAGATATGAAATAACTTGATCAATTTAGTAACATAAGAAAGTCCCCTTGTTCAACATGGTGTGTAGAATACCGATATTAACACAGCTCTCATCTAAAAACTTCACTGAAATAACAGCTGAGAGAAATTACAAATTACAGAAAGCCAAAGGAAGAGAAGAAAACGGAGTGATGGCAAGCAACAACGTTATAGGAGTTGAAAAGCTAACAGACTAAATAGCAACTAAAAAAAACAAAGAAAGTGTAAACCTACCGTGGCAATAGAGCAAAGCCCAGAAGCAGGCTGATTCTATCTGTAGAAGCCTAGAATCCCTCTGAAAATGGAAGTACAGATAAAGCTAAAAGCAGGAGGACTAGTTGCAACTGTATAAGAAAAATGTACTCGTCAGAACATCTCCCTCAGCCCACACAACGTTGAAAGTGCCCTTTATCCCGTCCTGGCAAATGACCAGAGATTTACTTTCTAGAAGTTTTAATACATTTGCCAGGATATATTACACAACCCCAAAACCTCAGTAGTTTGGTACAATGATAGTTCATTCTTATTCAGATGGGCAACACTTTAGGGCAGCCATCCTCCACATGCTGGCCAGATCAACACATGGTTCACATAACTGAATGTGTTAAGAAAGAGTCTCACACCAACAATTAAATGCTTCTGCTCAGGAGCATCACCTCTACTTTCTTTTCATGAGCCAAAAGATATCACATGGACATATCAAATCTCAAAGAGAAAAACTTAAAATATCTGTGGGAAGCATTAACATTTGCTACATCGGACTCTGAACCTAAAATTACCAGGTAGAGCTAAAAGCAGGAAAACCTTATTAAAATTAAGATTAATTGAAGTCTATGTACTAAGTCATAAGTTTCCATGTACCCTTCCCTCATTTATCAACAAGAATTCTTGCAACCCAATTTTTTCCCCACCAAGCAGAAAATTAAAGGATCGCTTACAGGGAAAAATTACTAATCAAAGAGAAACAATCTATGGATACTTAAGAGTCGGGCATCAACCAAAAGAACAATCCAGCCTAATCACCCTCTCTTCAGTCAATAATCTTTACAAACATAAAAGTTCTCATCAGCTTTTTAGTGCCTCACTTTTAAATATGGTAGTATAGCCAGAGACCACAAATGGACATTTTTTTGTAAAGTCTCTAACAGGAAAACAAAGATAAAGATAAATAAAAAGGAGAAAAAAGAATGTGGGGAAATACAGTAAATGAAAATATATATATATATATATATATATATATATACACACACACACACATATATTACATATATACATTGATTGATTTGAGGAATGTATTTGCTATTGTGTAAATGAGAGACATTACAATGCTTACATATCATGAGGAAAGAACCAGTAGATAGGGGCCTTTCAGCACATCTTTTAATCACATGTCTGCCACTCAGCTTTTCATTAATGACTGTTTGGTTAAATACAGTATCTATTCTTACCTACAGATGATCAGCTTTTTGAATGTAATGACTCTTGATCTCTGATACTTCCTTGACTCATTTAATAAAAACAGTTCCAATTACACATATTTTAGAATATTTCAAAATCAACCATGCTATTGATCCTTACAAATGCTATTTTCCCTATTTACAGATGAGTATCTGAGGTTTAAAGAAGTTAACTAATTCACCCCAAACTGATAGATAACTGATAGATTTCCTCTTGTGGAGGAAAAAAGAGAGGAAGAACAGGCGGGAGGCAGAGAAGGAGGAAGGAAAAGAAAGAGGGACATGAGGAGAGTGTGAGAGAGAGGGAAAGGGGAAGAGGGAGAGAGAAAGAGAGAGAAGCCCAATTTCTCCTACTTCAATGTCTTTTAAAGTATAACCTACTGTTCTACTGTTCCTCTATTAAGGGTATACCAGATATTATATCAAATCATGGAGCTCCTGGAAGAGATTAATTTTACAACTGTTTTCATCTCAATATACATTCAAAAAAATACACAAATCATAAGTATGAAGACCAATCAATGAATAATCACAACCGGCACATTTGAAAGACAGTTACCTACATCAAGAAATAGAACATTTCCAAAACCCCAAAGTTACTTCTTGCCCCTTCCCAATCACTATCTCCTACTCCTTCCCCAAAGGTAAATCCTATTCTGACTTTTGATGCTACACAGTAGTTTCTACTATTGCAGGACTTTAAATTAATAAAACTATAAGATATATTTTGTATTTCTTTCAACATTATGCTTACTATGTTTTTTTCCTTCAAGGTGCTGTAGAGTATTCCATTGCAGTAGGAGACAACAATTTATCCATGCATTCTACTATCACAGACATTTATTTAAGTTTTGCTCTAATTTTTAGCTATCACAAATAATACTGCTATCCACATTCTTGTACACATCTTTTTGTGCACATACATACAATCTGGGGGAATGATATATACCTAGCATTGGGGTATGCACATGTGCAATTTAAACAGATGATTGTGAAGAAACCCCATACCCCCACCCCCGTGAGTGGGACCAGGCCTAACCCAGAGGCAGCCCATCCAGGCATCTCCCATGAATTCAAGCAACAAAAACATTCTGTTTTTCCGAGATAAGAAAACTATCCCCCCCCTCGCCCTGACTGGAAAAGTCCCTGAACATGGTCGTGTTGACCTTCAAAGAAATCAATCATGTCATAACCCGAATGCTATGCTACTCCCGCGGTTTTTTGCCTTTAAAAGATGCCTGTAATTGCTAATCGGGGCTCTGCCACCTCTGAGGTGGAGGGCCCGTTTGCGCAAACGTCCAATAAACCCTCTTGCTTGTTGCATCTGCCTGTCTGGGGTCTGAGTCTCTGGGGCGTCCACCGGGACACGTTGGCACCCGTGAGCCAGGGTCCAACAATTGTATCAGTTCATATGCTCAACAACAATGTATGGAAGTTTTGATGGCTCCACATCTTGCATGGTAGGTTCAGTTTTTAAAATATTTTGCACCAATTTGTCACAAATTTTTATTCAGTACTACATTCTTTTAAAACAAATATTTTGTGGGGTGTCTGGTTGACTCAGTCAATTAAATATCTGACTCTTGATTTCGGCTCAGGTCATGATCTCAGGGCTGTGAGACTGAGCCCCATGTCCAGCTCCATACTGAGCATGGAGCCTGCTTAAGATTCTCTCTCTGCCCCTCCTCCTTCCCTCTGAAAACAAAACGGAATGAAACAAATATTTTTCTGTTCTTCTTTACTGAATCTCGAAGTCCCAGAAATTTTTATTAAACTTAGGGAGTTAACTTACTCATGTTATACCAATACCCACAGTAAACCACAAAATATACCTGTATTCACCTATGTATTTTGAATATATCTTATATGACCAATTATCTCCTATTCAAATTATAATCTTCCTTTTCTCTTTTCATACCCCTGTGTGAAAAAATGTTTGTATGATACCTATAGTGCCTATCTAACAGCATCTATCCCCAAAAGTCTACAGAAGATTTGATGGGTTAGTCACTTATTCCTCTAGGAAACCACTTCCCTGCTGCTAAAGGAAATGATCTATGTACAATACAACCACTCTAGGGGAAAAAAACATATCTATAAAACTCATTGGCATACACTAATATGACTGCCAAATGTACTTAGTACTTTAAAATGCTTTGAAAAAATAAAATAAAATGCTTTATGCCAAATCATCAGGTAACTTTAATTTTATCCACAAATGTCAAGAAGAGGCAGAAGAAAACCAGTCTCAATCATAAGAGTTTTGAAATTATTTAGTCCACTTTCTAAGAAACAAGGCTTTTTAGCCAAGGAACTTTGGTATATTGCTAACACTGTTATATTATCACTAGGATAACAAGAGCTGCCTTATCTATCAAGTATTTCTTCCTAAAGGCAAACCAATTCTGCAGTTTTTAACAACTAAGTCAAATGACCTATTAACACTATTTAGAAAACAAATCAAATACATTTTTCAGTGATCCTAAGTCTATGAGAAGCTATGTAAAATAGCAATGTAACAATGAATAAAATAATGATGAGCATTTTTAAGTTTGGTGTCACTCATCTAAAATTTGCCAAGGATATATAATGTGTAAGGTAACCAAAAATCCAGAAATTTCCACCAGGATCATTTGTTCAGTACTACACAGATACTGTGAACTTGAAAGTCATCTGATTTCTCACAATGTAACTTTTTAAATTTAACAAATACTTAATTGTGTTTTATTATATTCTTAGCACTATATTAAATACTTAGAAATATCAAGTCAAAATTAATTCCTAAAATAATTGTAAGTTAATAGGCAGAATTGGAACACAAGTCTAACTTAACCAAACAAATCCTCTTAGCCACACAAATAACTGAAAATATATATACAAATATAACCAAAATTATTAATCCCTCTTTTGTTTTTAATAATAAATCTGAGCTATACTTGGTTTTTTGATCATTTACTTCAGGGAAGTAATTTTGATTATTTATTTAAGAAAGAAAAGTATATGCCAAGATTCAAAGGCAAGAAATATAGTCCTTTCCTATATGTATATTTAGCTTCCTTAAAACAATGTCATCAATTTTAGAATTATATTAAAAGAAAATAAGAAAAATACATCTATCTTTGGATGATATGAAGTTTCTTTTAAATAATTTAGAACTATAAAACCCAGAGAGAATAAAAATAATTTGAACTTATTCTCTAACTTCTCTAATTATTCTTGAATCAAGGATGCATTTTGAATCAAGTTATCTGCCCATTTATCTAGTCTGTTCTAAGCATACAAAGAGTACCAACAAACAGTTTCAATATACTCTTCAGAAGGGAAGGAGAAAATAAGAGAACTGAAAGGTCATTTAATCAATTTCCTGCTTAAGCATCTTATTTTCCTTATATTTCACAGGGTTTTGCAGAGCTACAATAGAAATAGGTCCTCACCAGAATGAACCCTTTCCCATTATAATATAAAGCATTTCTGGCAAAGTAAAAATACATTTACTTTATTATTGTTATTTTTGGTTGTTTTAATTGAAATACAATTGACATATAACATTGTACTCAGGTGTACAACATAACGACTTGGTATATGTCTCTATTGCGATATGATTACAAGTTTAGTTAATATCCATCACCACTCATAGTCCTAAATTTTCTTTTTGTGATGAGAATTTTATGTGTTCTCTTAGCAACTTTCAAATATACAACACAGCATTGTTAATTATAAACATCATGATGTAAGTTACAACCCTGAAGTTAATTTTTTAAAAATAACTTGAAGCAAAGGAAAGAATGATCCAAGTCTTCGCTTTCCTGGTCTAATCATATTTCCATTCACAATAGCCCTGTGCTTTCTCTGACTTGTTTCACTATTAACGTATTTCTAAATCAAATATATCTAGGATCATCACACATGACCACAACACAAGAAACTGCTGGAAAAAACTGGTTCTACAGCTGTAAAAATCTTTCCAATCCCAATTTTCTCTAAACCCTATCCTAGTTCTTAAAAGTACTAGAAATAGTAACTACGAAAGAATCACATATTAATACCAGACTATATTTTGTGATATGTACTCAAAAATGCTTCTTTCTCCAGCAAGACACAGCATCTGAAATTCCCATTTGAGGAAGTTCTTGAATATCTAGATAATGCCATAAAAATGCCTTACTGATAATATTACCCTAGAAATAAATCTGCACTTGTGTTATTTATCAAAAGAGAAAATGAGACTCAGAAGTTACCAGACATGCCCAGGATCACAAGAGCTTGACTGTGCTACCACTTAAATTCTCAACAAAGTCTACATAAATACACCACCTTAGTTGCCACATGGGCTGAAATAAACAATAGATGATTATGCATCAATATAAAATAATGGATTAATTTCCAAGAAAAGAGCACAAAACAGAACTGTGGAGGAAGAGGAGATGAGACCTGTGTACTTTAAGCCTAAAGAATACAGATCTTTGGGAGAGGCTCTGATGGGCTGTCACTAATGAGGTAAAGTCCGGACAGTCAGGAACAGTAAGGAGCCAAGTCGAGGAAGGGTATATATATAATATATACATAACATAAGTAGCTTTCACATGTTAACCTCAGCCTATAACAGTAGTCATACCATCTGTAGTACAGTATTAATTGGTATTTTTATATCTTCTATCTAAAGACCTTTGTTACTTTTCCTCATAATACAGAAAAGACAGGGCAAGTATCTCCTTGCAACTTCAGTACTTGCACAAACACATCCAAACGTAACATCAATTAACTCCCTTTATGTAGATCATTTAAAGGATTATCAGTTTTCCCAACACTATTTGTTGAAGAGATTGTCTTTTTTCCATTGGATATTCTTTCCTGCTTTTTCAAAGATCAGTTAACCATATAGTTGTGGGTACATTTCTTTTTGTTTTTTCATTCTGTCCTATTGATCTATGTTTCTGTTTTAGTACCAGAACCCTACAGTCTTAACAATTACAGTTTTGAAGTATAGATTGAAGTCTGGAATTTTGATGCTTCCACCTGTTTTTCTTTTTCAGGATTGCTTTGACTCTTTTGGCTCTCACTAATTCTAATCCTGAAAATAATATTACACTATATGTTAACTAACTAGAATTTAAATAAAAATTTGAAGAGGGGAACCTGGGTGTCTCAGTGGTTGTGCATCTTCCTCAGGTTGTGATCCTGGGGAACTGGGATGGAGTCCTGCATCAGGTTCCCCACAGGAAGCCTGCTTCTTCCTCTGCCTGTCTCTGTCTCTGCCTGTCTCTGTGACTCTCATGAATAAATAAATAAAATATTTTAAAAATTTTTGAAAAGAAACCATAATTAAGTAGGTATATTTACTGAGGTCATGTAATAAAGCCTTTAATGGGTGAAAAATAAAGTAATATCAAAAATTCCCCTTTGTTTTAAATCATGAAATGTTTCCTGAGTGATTTAAAAAAAAAATTCAACAAGGTATATATCTACCTCTTTGCTCTTTAAAAATAGGTGTGAATATAAAATGTCATTCCAGTCAGTTCTGTCATGCTGAAATGCATCAGCAATTTCCAAAGTTTTAACTCTTCATAGTATTATCTCTTCACAGAAACCATAGTTGAGTAATATAAAAATATAAGACAGCATCTGAAAAACCAAGGCACTTCTGAATTCTTTCCTAGTGGGTATATTTTCTTATATAATTTTCTATTTCTTTCTTTCCTAAAAGAATAATCACATAATACACTTAAGGAGTGAGGAGGGATCCCTGGGTGGCTCAGTGGTTTAGCGCCTGCCTTTGGCCCAGGGCGTGATCCTGGAGTCCCGAGATCGAGTTCCACATCAGGCTCCCTGCATGGACCCTGCTTCTCCCTCTGTCTCTCTCTCTCTTTCTCTCTCTCATGAATAAATAATAAAATCTTAAAAAAAAAAAAAAAAAGGAGGAGTTGGGGGACAGCTAGAAATCACCTGTTAAATCTCCTGCCTCTAGAAATAATTATTTTTTATTTAAATTTTAGTTAGTTAACATACTGTGCAATATTGGTTTCTGGAGTGGACTTCAGTTATTTATCACTTTCATACAACACCCAGTGCTCACCACAAGTGCTCTCCTTAATACCCATCACCCTCCTATCCCAATCCCCACCCATCTCCCTCCATCAATCTTCAGTTTGTTCTCTATTATTCAGTCACTTATGGCTTGTTTCCTTCTCTCCTTTTTTTTCTTTTCCCCCTTCCCATAGGTTCATCTGTTTTCTTACTTCAATTCTACATATGAGTGAGATCATATGGTATTTGTCTTTCTCTGACTTATTTCACTTAGTATAATATAATACACTCCAATGCCAACCACATCCTTACAAATGGCCAGATTTCATTCTTTTTGATAGCTGAATAATATTCCATTACACACACACACACACACACACACACACACACACACACACCTTTATCCATTCATCAGTCAATGGGCATTTGTGCTCCCTCCATAATTTGGCTACTGTTGGTAATGCTGGTATACACATCAGGGTGCATACACCCCTTCGACTCTGTATGTTTCTATTCTTTGGGTAAATACTAAGTAGTGCAATTGCTGGTTCAATAGAGTAGTTCTATTTTTAACATTTTGAGGAACCTCTGAACTGTTCTCTAGAGTAGCTGCATCAGTTTGTATCCTGTCCAACAACACAAGAGATTTCCCCTTTTTCAGCATCTTCACTAACATAAGTTGTTTCCTATGTTAATTTTAGTCATTATGACAGATGTGAGGTAGTATCTCATTGTGGTTTTGATTTGTATTTTCCTGATGATGAGTGATGTTGAGCATCTTTTCATAAATCCATTGGCCATCTGGATGTCTTCTTTGGCAAAGTGTCTCTTCATGTCTTCTGCCCACTTCTTAAGTGGATTATCTGTTTTTGGGGTGTTGAGTTTGGTAAGTTCTTTACAGATCTTGGATACTAACTCTTTATGAGATATGTCATTTCCAAACATCTGGTCCCATTTCATAGACTGCCTTTTATTCTGTTGTTTCCTTTGCTGTACAGAAGCTTTTTATCTGGATGAGGTCCCAATGGTTCATTTTGCCTTGCCTCCAGTAACATGTCTAATAAGTTGCTTCAGTGAAGATCAAAGAGGTTTCTGCCTGTGTTCTCCTCTAGGATTTTGATGGTATCCTGTCTCATATTTAGGTCTCTCATGTATTTTGAACCTATTTTTGTGTTTGTTTTAAGAAAGTGGTCTAGTTTCATTCTTCTGCATGTTGCTGTCCAGTTTTCCCAACACCATTTGTTGAAGAGTATCTTTTTTCCACTGGATATTCTTTCCTGCATCGTCAAAGATTAGTTGACCATACAGTTTAGGGTCCAGTTCTGTGTTCTCTGTTCTGTTCCGCTGATCTATGTTTCTGTTTTTTTATGCTAGTACCATACTGTATTACTGACTACAGTTTTCACCACTACTATTTGACATAAAAGGCATCCAAATCAGTAAGGAAGAAGTCAAACTGTTCACTATTTGCAGATGACATGATACTCTATGTGGAAAACACAGAAGATTCCACCAAAAAATTGCTAGAACTAAAACATGAATTCAGCAAAGTTGCAGGATATAAAATCAATGTACAGAAATCTGTTGCGCATTTCTATACACCAATAACGAAGCAGCAGAAAAAGAAATCAATGAATTGGTATCATTTACAACTGCACCAAAACCCATAAGATATCTAGGAATGTACCTAATAGAAATGGGAAAACATTCCATGCTCATGGATTGGAAGAACAAACACTGGTAAAATGTCTGTACTACCCAAAGTGATCTACACATTTAATTCAATTTCTATTAAAATGCCACAAGTATTTTTTCACAGAGCTAGAACAAACTACCCTAAAATTTGTATAGAACCACAAAATACCCCAAATACCAAAAGAAAAACAAAACTGGAGGCATAACATGAAATCAGAGAAAGACAAATACCATATGACTCCACTCATATGTGGAATTTAAGAAACAAAACAGATGAACAGAGGAAAAGGGAGGGAAGAATAAAATAAGATAAAAACATGGAGGCAAACGATAAGAGACTCTTAACTCTAGGACACAAACAGAGTTGTTTGAGGGGAGATGGGTGGAGGAATGGGGTAACTGAGTGATGAGTATTAAGGAGGGCACTTGATGTAATGAGCATTGGGTATTATATGAAACTGATGAATCACTAAATTCTACCCATGAAACTAATAATACACTATATGTTAACTAAACTGAATTTAAATTAAAACAATTTTTTAAATAAAATAAAATAGTAATTGGCAATTAGTAAGCACACACAAAAACAAGGAGGCTTCATGCTTCCAGATTTCAACCTGCAGACAAAATTGTATTTTTAAAAAGACTTTATTTATTTATGTGAGTGACAGAGAAAGTGCATATGAGCTAGAGGGAAAAAGGGAGGAAGAGAGAATCAGAAGCAGACTCCACACCAATCACAGAGCCTGATACAGGGCTCAATCCCACAATCCTGAGATCATGACCCGAGCTGAAACCAAGAGATGGCTGCTTAGTGACTGAGCCATGCAGGCATCCCCATAACTGTATTTTTAAAGCAGTTTTATAAAACAATCCAAATTAAAAATATCATCAAATATTGGTATGATTTCTATAATGGCATTAAGCATTAAAAGGAAGTGTAATAACCATATAAGGATGATATTTGCTTTTCAAACTTTAACTATTTTAGCAAATTGTTGTCAGTCCTAGGCTGAAAGTGGTACTAACTGTAATGGCTTAAATTATAATGTTCTTAAAAATCATCTGTAATCTATTACTTATTACGCTTGTAGCCTTGACCAAACTATTTAACTACATAAGCCTCACACTCCTCATAGTAAATAAATGATACCTTCTTCACAGCAGCTCTGTAAGTATTAAATAAGTTACAGAATTCTGTAACATATACCACATGTTCGACACAATGATTCTTGTACTAATATGGATTATGCATATGAAATTGCTGTGTATGTTCTAAAGTGCTATTATAAAAATAATATTATCATCACTGACATATATTAATGTCGGATCCTCTTCACTATAAAAAGAAATCTAAAATCTATCAGGGTCATTTGAAAACTAAATGAAATAGCACATGTGAAGAATGTGAGCAAACTCTCAATAAACGTTTGTTTAAATTCTACAAGTGACGGGCATCCGGGTGGCTCAATGGTTGAGCATCTGCCTTAGCTGAGGTCATGATCCTGGGGTCCTGGGATCTGAGTCCCACACTGGGCTTCCCAGAGGGAGCCTGCTTCTCCCTCTGTCTAAGTCCCTGCCTCTTTCTCTATGTCTCTGAAGAATAAATAAATAAAATCTTAAAAAAAAAAAAAAAAACCTGCAAGTGAAAACTCCTGAAACAGCCAGGGATATTTAGTATAGTACCCAATCTAAACTATTATATGACTGCAATAGTTACATATAATAACCTTTCATTTATAGGACAATATTATGTAGTATATTAAAATCATCAATTATTAATGTATTGGGTCCAACGACCAGTCATGCAAAGTTATTAGGACCAACATAATGTGAATTTCCCTTACAAGACATTAGTCTTAGTATATATTAAGAAATACATTTGTATATAATTGTATATATATGTTGTTACTGCTTCAATATATCTATAAAAATAATTTTTCATATGTTCACATATATTATATACAACTATTCTAAAAATGAATATTTTATAATCTTTATAATAATCAGAAATTAAAATTCTGAAAATTCTGAAATTTAAATACCCCAATTATAATTCTGAAATTTATATACCCCAATTTTTCAAAATCTTTAAATAAATGATTCCTTTTTATAGCCAGCTTACTCTTTACACAACATATATCTATACTACATTCAACCACATACACATTCATTGGTATTATCTCCTTTCCTGGCTCTCTCAGAGTCAAGTCTCAAATATCTAACTGCAGCCTCATCGTGTCCACATGGATATCCCATTATTACCTCAAATTCAACGTGCCTAAAACAAACCTATCCTTTCCACAATACCACTTTCCTTCCATTCCTGTCAATGAATCACCAAGTTTAAAAACTCAAGCCATTTTTTATCTTTTTCTCTTCTTTCTGGAAAAAGACCAAATAGAAGGAACAGCAAAGGATTTTGGAGTCAACTGGGGTCTGGGATAGTCCTGTTTTTACTTCTCAGTAGTTGTGTGAGCTCAAGCAAGTTATGTTATCATTTTGGAACTTAAGTTTCCATGTCTACAAAAATAGAAGTTCATTTCAATTACTTTGTAGGATTTTATAAAGTTTAAACATAATGTATTTAAGATGCTCAATAAATAGTGAGCATTCATAAATATTGATAAAGCAACTTCTCTTCCTTCACCACATCCAGTCATCAAGAACTACAAATCCTTGCTTTGAAATATCCCCATTGTCATAGCCTGTTCTGGGTCCTTCTCATTTAAATTCTGAAGTTCCAGATCTTATCTACTTCCCTTATTTAACTGAGGCAATGGCCAAAAAAGCCAGTCTGTCCAGAGGCCTCTTCTAACTTGGCAAGCAAGCTCCCAATAGCTCTTAAATTATTTTCCATCAATCTGGAATCCCAGAACATTGTGCTCCATCCAAATTCCTTCTATTTACTCCCCTTCATCCATGTGAGCCTTTATGATTCTCTTAAAAGTTCCCTCTAAGAGTAACTTTGGTACAAATCCTCTACTTGTCTCTACATCACTTCCCTTTCTTACACTCCTCTAATTACTCTGCCACCCATTCTAGCTCTTCATGTCACCCTATCTTATAACACTAAAATAATCTCTAGGACTGGACCTCTTAAAAATTCTCTCCAATGCTCCTACATGCTTCATTAAATGTTCCCACCCATCTCCTTACTCTAAAATCTGGCTCTCCCGAGATGGCACTATTACTCTTATAGTCCTCTTAAGAAGAGGCTACTCATGTTTTCTTCCTCTAGAAATTCTAAGATGAAAGGAGGAAGAGTATTCTAAGCTCAGTGTCTGCTCACAGATCATTACTGTTCCATCCTTACTCAAAAATGCATTCTTGGGGCACCTGGAGAGCTTAGTTGGTTAAGTTTCTGCCTTTGGCTCAGGTCGTGATCCCAAGGTCACTGGGCTTTTTTGCACAACAGGGAACCTGCTTCTCCCTCTCCCTGCCTCTCCCCCTGCTTGGGCACTCTCTCTTCCTGTTAATTAATTAATTAATTAATCTTTTTTAAAATTTTAAAGATAAAAATAAATACATTCTCTTTGGGAGGCCAACTCATGAGACCAAAAATCCCCTTCTCTAAGACAGTAAACTGCTATAGGATTCCTTGTCAGTTCTTATTGAGTGCTGAGAATATAATGATGAATAAGGTAAATATCACAGAATGCTGAATGGGACACATTAAGTTAAATAAAATACATTAAAATTAATTTCACCTAAAAAAATAAAATAAAATAAAATAAAATAAAATTAAATTAATTTCACCTGTTTTTTAAATTTTAATGTAGCTATTAGCAAATTTAAAATTACCTATGTGGATTGCTGAGCTACAGCTTTCCATTCCAATGTCTAGCTTTCAACGGAAGAGGAGGTTAGCGGAATACAAATTTGGAAGAGGTTAGCTGAACATGAGTTTGCAATTTAAACTCTACCTTTCCTCTCTAGTGTTGATACTCTCTACTCTTCTACTTATACCTATTCTACCTTTTAGCTATATGTATTCTACTCCTAAATAACAGGTCTACTTACTAACTCCAAAATATTCTGCATGTATTTGTGCTTCCTCCCACCCAGAATAGCCTTTCCCTTCTCATTCAGAGTAGTCTGTTCCGTCACGGAATATAGTAGTCTTTAAAATATTTGCTGTGCTGCCCAATGACAGGATTATACACCCTACTCTATATATAGCAGGCTTGTTATAAGAAGAGAAATGTGAGCAAAAGTGACATGTGCCATTTCTCAAGCAGAAGCTTTAATAAGAGCAATTGCTTGGTTTCAGTACAGTCTCTTGCATGAGATCAGAAATGTCGCAGATAGAAGTAACTCTATCAGCTCGGGTCCTGACATGACAATGTGGAACAAACTACAGCTACCCTGCAGTGGACAAGTACTGGATGAGATCTTGCAGTTTGCAACACGGATGGACCTACAGGGTATTACATTAAGTGAAATAAGTCAGAGAAAGGCATATATCATATGATTTCACTTATGTATGGAATCAAAATGCTAAAACAAACAGACAAAAGCAGAAACAAACCCATAAATATAGAGAACAAACTATGGATGAAGGGGAGCAGGGGCAAAATAGGTGAAGAGGAGTGAGAGGTACAGATTTCCAGTTATGGAATGAATAAGGATTAAAAGTCACAGGGATAAAAGATACTGCATAGGGATTATAGTTACTATATTATAATAGCATTGTATGTTTACAGATGGTAGGGACACTTGCAGTGAGCATACTATAAGGTATCGAATTGTCTGATCACTAAATTGTACACCTGAAACTAATGTAACATTGTGTGTCAATTATACTTCAATTAAAAAAAATGAAAGAAACCGTTGTTATTCTAAGTGCCTGGACTGTTTGAGTCATTTCTTGTCACTATATAACTTGGCCTAAACGGGCAAATATGTCATATACTTTTATCATGATCATTCTCATTCTTAAGCACCACTATTTCCATGAAATTTTCCCTGATCAGTTTAATCCTAAATTATTTTTTCCTCCTCTAAGTTCAGCTGTACCACTTTTTTGGCAATTCTATCAATTATTATTTAAATCTGAATCGTGCATAATTGCTTAGTGGTTGCTAACATCATAAAAACAGATAATCAAACATTATATGCCTCCTAATAGGAACACATAAAACCACTTTTGAAACAGTCTTTTTAAAAAAAGGAGTCCAGGGAATCCCTGGTTGGCTCAGCAGTTTAATGCCTGCCTTCGGCCCAGGGTGTGATCTTGGGGTCCTGGGATCGGGTCCCACGTCAGGCTCCCTGCATGGAGCCTGCTTCTCCCTCTGCCTGTGTCTCTGCCTCTCTCTCTCTCATGAATAAATAAAATCTTTAAAAAAAAAAAAAAAAGGAGCCCAAATATGCTCAAGACTCCTACATATAATCAGTCATTTATAAGAAATATAGAAGACAAAAGAATGTTGAACTACAATATAGGAAAACAATCAGCAAAATCCAGGAAAATAATCTGCTTTCTTTAAATAAACAAACAAACAAACATAAAAAGCAAGGGAAAAAAGGGAGAAAGATGGGAGAGAGAAATCCATATATGAAATAATTCAATTTAAAGTTAACTGGAAAAAAATAAATAAATAAATAAAGTTAACTGGAGCCTGGGTGGCTCAGCGGTTAAGCACCTGCCTTCAGCCCAGGGTGTGATCCTCGAGTCCTAGGATCAAGTCCCACATCCGGCTTCCTGCTTCTCCCTCTACCGAGGTCTCTGCCTTTCTCTCTGCGTGTGACTCTCACGAATAAATAAATAAAATCTTAAAAATATATAAATCTTAAAAATAAATAAGGTAAGTAACTAAAATTAACCAAATATTTGATATTAAGAATTATTATTATTTGGGATGATTTTTTACATATATTAAATCACATTGATGTGATCACATATACATATGTTATGCAGTTTATACATAGAAAGTATGTGTCCTGCAACTAATTTAACATTGTGTGTCAACTATACTCAAATTTTAACTTTTTTTTAAAGATTTTATTTATTCATACATAAAAGACACAGAGAGAGAGAGGCAGAGACACAGGGAGAGAGAGAGAAGCAGGCTCCATGCACTCCATGCAGGTAGCCTGATGTGGGACTCAATCCCGGGACGGCGGGATCATTCCCTGAGCCAAAGGCAAGCATTTACCTGCTGAGCCACCCAGGCATCCCTAAAAAAATTTTTTAAAGAGCCTGTGTCTTGGGGCACTCGGATGGTTCAGTGGTTGAGCGTCTGCCTTCAGCTCAGGTCATGATCCCGGGTCCTGGGATCGAGTCCTAAATCAGGCTTCCCATGGGGAGCCTTCTTCTCCCTCTAACTATGTCTCTGCCTCTCTCATTCTGTGTCTCTCATGGATTAATAAAATCTTTAAAAAAAAAAAGGAGTATATCTTTTACAGATACATATTGAAATATTTATAGATTCAATTATATATCTGTGATATACTTCAGACTAGTTCTAGGGAAAGGAGAGTAGGAAAAATGAATATGATTTGAATAATTGCTAAAGTTGGATGATGAGTGTTCTTATATTAATTATACTTTCTATTTCTGTATACATTTGAAATTTTCCATAATACAAAAGCTATTTTAAATGGAGTTAAGAACTTGCCACATAATACAAATTACTTAATAATACAATGACACTAAGTAGTAGCTTTATAGATATGTTGATCCTATAAGGTTGTATGACTAAGTAAAACCCTGATAGTCTAGAAGAGTGCCTTCAATGAAGATATAATGGAGGAGAACATAAACTTACCTCTCTGGTGGGTTTTTTCAACTGAGCCTATCAGAAAGAAAAATACACACACACACATGCACACACATTCACAAAGATGATCTAAAATAGTTACAAAATTTATAAACTATGCAGGTAATACCAAATGCGTGAATTAGATAGAGAATAAGGAAATAAGGAGAAAATGGTAAGGAGTGCAGACTGTATAATACCAGAAAGAATTTGCCCCCTTCTAAGGGTGGCACTCAGATCCAGCCAGCAGTAAACATGCATCAATATAGGCCCAGTTTTGCCAAGTCTCCGGAATTTTCAAAAGAAGTCAGAAATTAGTACTTTTATGTGAAACTGCCCTATTTTTAAATAATTAGCAACCAATTCAATCTAGTTACTCCTTGTTCATATGTTTCATGAGCCCAAGAAAGTATTTCTGATAGGCTGATCCATCCCATGTGCTGCCAGTATGCAACTACTAATCTTAGCAAAACATACTATGGCATGATGAAATGAAGGGAGATGTATCCCAGCTCTTCCTGATAGCAAGGATGTATTCTGTTCATAGCCATTAAAATGAGAGAAAACTTCATGCAATTCACAATCACCTTTGATGTTCCTGTTGTGTAAATAAATTATTGAGGGTAAATTGTGGGCAATTGTCATTTATTCCTCTCTTTCATCCCAAAACAAGCCTCCACGAAATAAGTATCTGGTACATTTATTTGAAAGAATGGTCATAAGCTTCAGTGTGAGTAGATTAGTCAAATGAACCAAAAA
This sequence comes from Vulpes lagopus, assembly GCF_018345385.1. Taxonomy (NCBI): domain Eukaryota; kingdom Metazoa; phylum Chordata; class Mammalia; order Carnivora; family Canidae; genus Vulpes; species Vulpes lagopus. The sequence continues at coordinate 52,888,867 of NC_054846.1, forward strand.
TAAATGGTTTTACCTTTGGCTTACATAGCCAATCTATGAAAAGATCTAACACTCTAAGTGTAGGAACTATACTGGTTTCCTCAACATTTATCTGAGCCCTTAAGTCTGTCCTAGATCTGACACATGCCATTAGAAATTGTCCACAGAGGAATTAACTGTGGAGGACTGGTGTGTAAGAGACAGAAAAGACCACCAGAGGCCTTTCACCTTAAAAGCTAATACCTTTTGATTAATAGAGTTATGCATTACAGGAAGGTAAGAGCCTCAAATTTCTTATGCTTCTACTTTGGTTATATAAGCCAAATTTAAATTTTAAAAACTGTATTATAATAAGAATAATAATTAAAGTTACATTCTCAAGACCCAAGAAAGTCAATGTTGAGAAATTTGGGAACTTCTGCTCCCGAATCCAGTAAGACATTCCACTCACCCAAGAGTCTCTTGTGTTTGAAATGAACTTGCTTATAATCTTATAAGGGAGGGGAGCCCTGAATGGCTCAGCAGTTTGGCGCTTGCCTTCGGCCCAGGGCGTGATCCTGGAGTCCCAGGATCGAGCCCCATACCAGGCTTCCTGCATGGAGCCTGCTTCTCCTCTGTGTCTCTGCCTCTCTTTCTCTCTCTCTTTCTCTCTCTCTGTGTCTCTCATGAATAAAATAAATAAAATCTTTAAAAAAAAAATCTTATAAAGGAAAATGTACGAAATCCAAAAGGCAGGAAATTAAACACAAAAATCTTGAAAGTAAGTAATAATGTTGTAACTGTGGCTCAAATAAAGCTATATATAACTTTTTAAGATGCGAAATACTTAGGTTTATTTCAATTCCACATAACTATACTTCTTCAAAATGAATAATTAAAACTTGCAAAGCAGAAAGAAAGATAGCTCCAGAATTAAGAAATGTAGAGATGAGGGATGCCTGGGTGGCTCAGTCAGTTGCACGTCCAACTCCTGATCTCAGCTCAGCTCATGATGTCACGGATTGGTGGGATCAGGCCTGCTATGGGCTTCCCGCTCACCAAGGAGTCTGCTTGAGATTCTCTCTCTCCCTATCCTGCTGCCCTTCCCCCCTACCAAGAATAAATAAATAAATCTTTTTTTTTTAATGTGGAGATTCTCTAATGTATCCAAGGCTTCTTTTACTGTTTATCAAAAGCAGTTTTCTCAGATTCAGAAGATTTTCATTCTTTTCTATGGCTGAGTAAATATTAAAAAATGATTTTTTAAAAAATATTTCATTTATTCACAAGAGACACAGAGAGAGAGAGTCAAAGACATAGGCAGAGGGAGAAGCAGGCTCCCTATGGGGAGCCTGATGTGAGACTTGATCCAGGACCCTCAGATCATGACCTGAGCCAAAGGCAGATGCTCAACCACCAAACCACCCAGATGACCCTGAAACATGGATATTAAGTTCTGATTTATCATTTTTATAAATCTGTAGTATTCAAAAGTCAGCTTTGATTTTTAAGGAATCTTATACACATAAGTGTTTTGACTTTTTTTTCTTCTAAATTATTAAATTCTAGTTAGTTAACACATAGTGTAATATTGCTTTTAAGGGCAGAATTTAGTGATTTATCACTTACATATAACACCCAATAGTCATCATAACAAATAGCTTTCTTAATACCAACTTACTCATTTAGCCCATCCCCAATCTACCTCCCTCTGTCAACCCTCGGTTTCTTCTCTATTATTAAGAGTCTCTTATGGTTTGCTTCCCCCTCTCTCTTACTCTTCCTTCCCATTTGATCATATGTTTTGTTTCTTAAATTCCATATGAGTGAAATCATACAGTATTTCTCTTTCTGTATCTGACTTATTTCACTTAGTATAATATTCTCTAGCTCCATCCACATCTTGTATCTGACTTATTTCACTTAGTATAATATTCTCTAGCTCCATCCACATCTTTGCAAATTTTAAGATTTCATTCTTTTCTATGGCTGAGTAAAATTCCATTGTACATGTATTCTACATCTTTATCCATTCATCAGTGGATGGATACTTGGGCTCTTTCCATAATTCGGCTATTGTTGATAATGCTGTTATAAACATGGGGTGCACGTATCCCTTCGAAATCTGTATATTTCTAACTTTTGGGTAAACACCTAGTAGGGCAACTGCTGGATCATAGGGTAGTTCTATTTTTAACCTTTTGAGGAACCTCCAAACTGTTCTCCAGAGTAGCTACAACAGTTTACATTCCCAACAGCCTAAGAGATTCCCCTTTCTCTGCATCTTCACCAACATCTGTTGTTTGCGGTGTTGTTAATTTTGGCCATTCCTACAGGTATAAGGTGGTATTTGATTTATATTTCCCTGATGATGAGTGATGTCAAGCATCTTTTCACAAATCTGTTAGTCACCCAGATGTCTTCCTTGGAAAAATGTTCATTTCTTCAGCCCATTTCTTAACTGAATTATTTGTCTTGGGGTCTTGAGTTGGGTAACTATAGATTTTGGATACTAACTCATTATCAGATCAGATATGTCATTGGCAAGTATCTGCTCCCATTTCATAGACTGCCTTTTGGTTCTGTTGATTGTTTCCTTTGCCTGCAGGAGCTTTTTATGTTAATGAAGTCCCAATAGCTCATTTTCGCTTTTGTTTCTCTTGCCTCTGGCAATGTGTCTACAAAAAAGTTGTTAACCTCCCAGAACAAAGAGGTTGCTGCCTGTGTTCTCCTCTAGGATTTTGATGGTTTTCTGTCTCACATTTAGATCTTTCATCCATTTTGAATTTATTTTAGTGTGTATAGTAAAAGAAAGTGATCCAGCTTCATTCTTCTGCATATTGCTGTCAAATTTTCCCAGCACCATTTCTTGAAGAGACTGTCCTTTTTCCATTGGATATTCTTTCCTGCTTCATTGAAGACTAGTTAACTATATAGCTATGGGTCCATTTCTGGGTTTTCTATTCTGTACCATTGATCTGTGTGTCTGTTTTTGTGTCAATACCATACTGTCTTGATCACTACAGCTTTGTAATATAATTTGAAATCTAGAATCTTGATGCCTCCAGCTTTGCTTTTCTTTTTCAGGATTGCTTTGGCTGTTTGGGGGTCCTATAAATTTTAGGGTTGTTTTTTCTAGTTCTGATGCTGGTGGTATTTTGATAGAATGCATTAAGTGTGTAGATTGCTTTAGGTAGTATAGATATTTTAACAATGTTTGTTCTTCCAATCCATGAAGATGGAAGGTTTTCCCATTTCTTTGTGTCCTCTTTAATTTCTTTCATAACCATTCTACAGTTTTCAGAGTTCAGATCTTTTACCTCTTTGGTTAGGTTTATCCCCAGGTATATCAGGGTTTTGGTACAATTGTAAGTAGAACTGATTACTTTATTTCTTTTTCTGCTGCTTCATTATTGGTGTATAGTAATGCAATAGATCTCTGTACACTGATTTTATATCCTGTGGCTTTGCTAAATTCATGTATTAGTTCTAGCAATTGTTTGGTACAGTCTTTGGGTTTTCTACATAGGATATCTTATGTCATCTGTCAATAGTTTGACTTATTTCTTGCTGATTTGGATGCCTTTTATTTCCTTTTTTTTATCTGACTGCTGTGGCTAAGACTTCCAGTAATATGTCAAATAGTAATGGTGAGTGAGACTGGACATCCCTGTCTTGTTCCTGACCATAGAGGAAAACCTCTCAGTTTCTCCCCTTTGAGGATGATATTAGCTGTGGGTCTTTCATATATGGCTTTTATGATGTTGAGGTATGTTTCTTCTATACCTACTGTGTTAAGAGTTTTTATCAAGAAGAGATGCTGCAGGGACGCCTGGGTGGCTCAGCAGTTTAGTGCCTGACTTCAGCCCGGGGCATGGTCCTGGAGTCCTGGGATCGAGTCCCACATCGGGCTTCTGCATGGGGCCTGCTTCTCCCTCTGCCTGTGTCTCTGCTTCTCTCTGTGTCTGTCATGAATATATAAAATCTTTAAAAAAAAAAAAAAAAGAAGAGATGCTGCATTTTGTCAGATGCTTTTTCTGTATCTGTGGAAAGGCTCATATGGTTCTTATCCTTTCTTTTATTAATGGGTGATCACATTGATTGATTTGCAAATACTGAACCACCCCTGAAGCCCAAGAATAAATCCCACTTGATCATGATGAATAATCTATTCAACGTCCTGTCGGATCTGATTTGCTGGTATCTCCTTGAGAATTTTGGCATTCGTGTTCTCAAAGATATTGGTCTGTAATTCTCCTTTTTAGTGGGGTCTTTGTCTGGTTTTGGAATCAAGGTAAGCCTGGCCTCGTAGAAAGAATTTGGAAGTTTTGCTGCCATTTTTATTTTTTTGGAACAGTTTGAGAAGAATAGGTATTGATTCTTCTTTAAATGTCTCGTAGAATTCCCCTGGGAAAGCATCCAGCTCTGGACTCTTGCTTGTTGGGAGATTTTTGATTACTGGTTCAATTTCTTTGCTGGCTGTGGGTCTGTTTAAATTTTCTATTTCTTCCTGTTTTTGGTTTTGGTAGTTTGTATTTTTCTAGGAATTTATCCATTTCTGCCAGATTGCCTAGTTTGTTGGCATATAACTTTTCACTATATTCTCTTATACCAGTTTGTATTTTTGTGGACTTGTGATCTCATCTCTTTTATTTGTGATTTTATTTATTAGGGTCTTTTTCCTTTTGATAAGTCTGGCTGGGGGGTTTATCAATTTTATTAATTCTTTCAAAGAACCAACTCTTAGTTTTGTTGATCTGTTCTACTGTGTTTTTTGTTTCTATATCCTTTATTTCTGCTCTGGTCTTTATTATATCCCTTCTTCAGCTGGCTTTAGAGATTAATTGTTATTCCTTTTCTAGCTCCTTTAGGTGTAAGGTTAGGTTGTGTATTTGAGACTTTTCTTGCTTCTTGGGGTAGGCTTGTATAGGACCACCTTTGCTGCATCCCAGAGGTTTTGGACTGTCATGTTTTCATTTTTATTTGCTTCCATGTATTTTTTAATTTCTTAATTTCCTGGTTAACCCATTCATTCTTTAGTAGGATATTCCTTAATCTCCATGTATTTGTGGTCTTTCCAAATTTTTTCTTATGGTTGACTTCAAGTTTCATAGCACTGTGGTCTGAAAATACGCATGATCTTAATCTTTTCTGTACTTGTTAAGGGCTGATTTGTGACCCAGTATGTAATCTATTCTAGAGAATGTTCCATGTGCACTCAAAATAAATGTGTATTCTGCAGCTTTAGGATAAAATGTTCTGAGTATACCTGTGAAGTCCATCTGGTCCAGTGTGTCATTCAAAGCCACTGTTTCCTTGTTGATTTTCTGTTTAGATGATCTATTGCTCTAAGAGGGGTGCTCTAATCTACTAGTATTGTATATTATCAATTAGTTTCTTTATGCTTGTTATCAACTGATTGATATACTTAGGTGCTCCCAAGTTGGGGGAATAAATATTTACAATTATTAGATCTCCTTGACAGATATTCCCCTTAATTATGATATAATGCCCTCTTCATCTCTTGTAACCAGCTCTTGTCTAAGTATGGCTACTTTGGCTTTCTTTTGGCATCCATTAGCATAACATGGTTTTTCATGCCCTCACTTTCAATCTGCAGATGTCTTTGGGTCTAAAATGTGTCTCTTGTAGGCAGCATTTGGATGGGTCTTGTTTTTTTATCCATTCTGATGTCTTTTGATTAGAGCATTTATACCATTTACATTCAGAGTAATGATTGATAGATATTAATTTAGTACCCTTGTGTTACCTGTAAACTTGGTGTTTCTGGTGATGTTCTCTGTTCCTTTCTAGTCTTTGTTGCTTTTGGTCTTTTTTCTTCTTCAGAGAGTCCCCTCCTGCAGGGCTGAATTAGTGGTCACAAACTCCTTTAGCTTTTCCATATGTGGGAAAAACCTGTATCCGCATTGACTAAAAACCTGGTCATGACTTCCTATTCTTTCCTTTGGGCTGAATTCCTCTGTCTTGTCATTTTGTCTGGGTCACAGTTTTGTTAGGAAAGCCTGTTGTATTCCTGCTCCTGAGAATAATGGCTATATTAAGAAGGAGTGAAAAAAAAGAAAAAGAAAGAAAGAAAGAAAAGAAAACTGGGAAGCCAGATCCTATGTGCATTTTGGTCTACTTGTTAAAAGAAGCTAGATCGGTGGCAAGGAAAAAAGGAAGCTAGATCTTATTTCCCTTAGAGCTGAAGCTTTGCAGCACTCTATAATCAGTAGACTTGTTGCATGCAAGGGGTTTGTGCTGGTCTTCTCAGGGTGTGGCCTGCTGCACTGAATCTCAGGTAGAGATGCCTTAGTGGAGATGCACCTGCAGGATGGGGGGCAGGGAGGTGACTGAGGGCTTGGTATAAGCAGCTGTTGCCTCCACCAGTTAGAGATGTTTTGCTCACTGAGGTCTGTCAGTGTTGATGGGGGTGAGGGTAGAAGATAGAATCAACTAGCTCTCCCATCCCTGTAGTGGGAGGTTCCTAGCTGCCACTCTTCAGCAAGCCCTCAAGAAAAGCAAACAATCACCCCTCTGGTGTCCCTGGCCTCGGCCAGATCCCTGCCTTCACCCTACCTCTGCCTGAGCTGTCCACCTGCCAGGTGGCACAATACTCTTAGGTTTTATCTCAGGCTTACACCTAGGTTTTCAAACTCCCAGTTCTAACGATCCCCATGGCATGAACCCACGCTGGTTTTCTGGGGGAGTGTCTCCCTGTGCTTTTGTGTTTGCCAGTATGTCCCAGAAATTGGTTACCAACCTTGCAGCGGTATGGAGCTTAAGGTATGGTGCAGCCAAAACCCAGAACAACAGTTTGCTGCCCTCAGCTGGTCTGTTTCTATGCTGGCAAATGGGGCAGCTCAATGGCACTTGTTGGGTCTTTTGTCACTAGAGAGACTGTGCTACTCCAGGGAGGCTGGGCGACCCAGGGGATCCTCAGACTATGCTGCCTCCCAGGTCTCTGCCTTTCTCCCCTACTGGAGCACCACCACCCACCCTGGTGATAGCATGGATCCCTAAAGCTGCAGACTTTGTGCTCCCCAGCATATAAAAACTTGCAGTGGCCAGCTCCTCTCCTTTTCCAAATTAATGATTTCAAGGAAGAGCTTTCCTTGTGCAATCCCCTGTGTACACTTTTACTGTCTTTTTCTCTCTCATACCTCTCTCCATGATCAGGGCTCCTTCCTCTTTTCAGCACCCACAGTTCTCTTCTCCCCAAAATCAACTCTCCCCAGCTCCTACCTTCCAAAATGTGGCCATCTTGGTACCTCTGGTTGTATAGTTTTGTTCTCTCACTCCTCAGATTGATTTTTTGGGTGTTCAAAATGATTTTATATCTATCTAGCTGTGTTCAAAGCAGGCAAGTTGAAAGTTCTCCTACTACTCCCCTGCCATTTTAACTCCTTCCCCACAGATAAGTATTTTTTAATTAAATTTCAGGCCACTTCTTTTCCTCAGCACTAAATATTCACAACGAAGTAGTTGGGAATAATATGCAGCACATCAATTTTAGACCTGAAGTATCTAAGAACCAGACTCTATTGTTCTGCCAGACAGCGCATTACCAAAGAATCAATTAACAAAAGAGAGAGAGAGAGAGAGAGAGAGAGAGAATATGATTAAAAAAAAAAAAAAAAAAAAGGAAGAAAAGAAGGAACCAAAGATCTAGAATTTATTCAGTAAGACAATCTCTTCTACTTAACTGGAGCAAGATAGGGGTAGGCAAAGACTGGAGCAGGAAATCTCTTTTCTTTAGAAAAGAGAATGGATTAGTACATAAATAAGATACAAAGTTTGAAAAAATTATAATCACCAATATGAGAACATTTAGCTGCCTAGCACTGGAAAAAAAAGGAATTAATCTATTCCCTTGACAATAATTAACCCTGTTTTTCAAAACCAATTTGACTGAAAATACTAAACTTTCAAAGTATGTATTGCTCTGAGCAGACAGGAACAGGATAATGATTCTTTTGTTACTCTAATAATAAGAAAAAACATCCTTACTTAGTGTTAAGTATATAGTACGTTTTTAAGAGTGGTTGGCAATTTTTGATAACCTAAATGAGAAACAGTATTAAAATTAGATATCTGGAAAAAAGTTTTACTTACTTATTTCATCAGGATGGCATGTGCTTTGATATATACTTTTCTGACAATGTGGCCAAATTCAAACCATTTTGAAAGGAAGGATGTACAAATGACAAAGCAAAATTTCTCCCTCCCCTCCCCCACCAAAAACAACCCCTGGGATAATCTGGTTCACTAATCAGGTACAGCACCTATTGTCTCAGAACATACCACTTTCATACCAGATTTCAATTAAAAATATATAAAATACCTCAATTATCTATTGAGATCCTTAGTTGAAGTACTTTGGTCAATTAAAAATTACTAATCTACATACAATATAAAAATCTCACAGTAAAGAAAAGATATAATCAGTACAACACAACTGTTTTTTATTAATATTTACCTTTTATTTTATTTTTGTTTTAAAAATTGTATTTATTTATTCATGAGAAACACAGAGAGAAAGAGAGGCAGAGACACAGGCAGAGACACAGGCTCCATGCAGGGAGCCTGACGTGGGACTTGATCCTGGATCTCCAGGATCACACCCTGGGCTGAAGGCAGCACTAAATGCTGAGCCACCTGGGATGCCCAGTACAACACAACTTAAAACTAATCCCAATTCCAGCAAATGTTGATACAAAGGAAGAAAAATTCCTCTTTCTCAGGACCTTATTAAATCAGCTTCTAGGAATTAATAAAAAGATCATGATTTCCTCTTCAGGATATAGGGAAAAGTTGCTCTCATGAATGAAGTTGAATCCTTGACTACATATAATTTATATTAAATTGAAATAAAAGATCCAGGCTCCTCGGGGAAAATAATAATTATGATCCAACCCCTTTATTAAATCATTTCATTTTTCATCCGGTTCCATAATATGAGTGATGTTGATCTTTAAGTCAAAAGCCCCACAACAGTAATAAACCTAAACTTAGATGAACCCTTTTAAATCTTTTATAAGAAAATTCAAAATATTTACAACAATTTTTATCAGGTTCTAAAAATGTTACTAGCATTTCTCATAAGTATTGCTATTCTTGTGGCAGTGCACTGGTAATGATATTAGTAAGATGAAAAATCAGAGTATTATTGCTTTGGAAGAGATTTCCAATTTTTTAAAAATTATTTAAAGTTTCATAATATATTTATGACACTAAGTTTCGTGTCCCATCAATACATCGCACTCTTCCAATAGATCAGAAATGCTCTTTAAAGATATATGAAGCTGCATATTTCATGAAAATGGAAAGCACCAATTAACCCAGTGAGTTAAGAGGATTCCTACTCTATTAGAGGTATTATTACACACACCCTCACAACACTATTGAGTAAAGGATTAGTATCACCACCTTAAAAATGAACAAAACGGAGGCTCAAATAAGCACTATTATACACTAAGGAGTAGTTAGAGTTTTAAATTTTATCTGCTTAATTCCAAAACCTGTATTCTATTTACTATGTCATGCTGCATGAAGAGACAGACACCTCCAAATGAGGCTTTAGAGTTTTAATTTGAATTCCAGTGTAGTTAACATACAATGTTACATTAGTTTCAGATGTAACATTATAGTGATTTATAATATAAAATTATATATAATTATATTTCACAATATAGTGATTCAACAATTCCATACTTTACTCAGTGCTCATCACAAGTATACTCTTAATCCTCTTCACCTATTTCAACCACCACCCCACTGACCTCCCCATCAGTTTGTTCTTCTGTTACTTGGTTTGTCTCTTTTTTTCCTTGCTCAATTGTTTGTTTCTAAATTCCACATATGGATGAAATCATGATATTTGTGTTTCAGACTGACTTATTTCAATTAGCAGTATACCATCTATGCCCATACCACCCTGAGCATACCCGATCTCGCCCAATTAGCAGTATACCTTCTAGATCCATTCATGTTGTTGCAAATGGCAAGATTTCACTTTTTATAGCTAAGTAATGTTCCATTGTGTGTGTGTGTGTGTATATATATATATATATATATATATACACACACACTACCTCTTCTTTATGTGCTGATCTATTGATGGACACTTGGGCTGCTTCCATATCTTGGCTATTACAAATAATTTATTACAATAAATAAAGGGGTGCATATATCTTTTCAAATTAGTGTTTTTGTATTCTTTGGGAAAATACCTGGTAGTGGAATTACTGGCTCATAATGATAGTTCTATTTTTAATTTTTTTGAGGGCACTAAACCCGTTTTCCACAGTGGCTGCACCAGTTTGCATTCCCACCAACAGTGTACAAGTGATCCTTTTTCTCCACATCCTCACAATCACTTGTTGTTTTTGTTTTTTACGTTAGCCATTCTGAGAAATGCAACGCCATACCTCCCTGTGGCTTTCATCTGCATCTCCTGGATGAGTGATATTGAGCATCTTTTCATGTGTCTGTTGGCCATCTTATGCCTTTGGAAAAATTTCTGTCCATGTCATCTGCCCATTTTTTAAATTGGATGTTTTGGGATTTTTGGTGTTGAGTTGTATCAGTTCTTTACATATTTTCAATATTAACCTTTTTTGGCTATAAATGACATACAAACGACAATGCAAATATCTTCCCCCATTTAGTAGGTTGTCTTTTAGTTTTGTTGATTGTTTACTTTGCTGTGCAGAAGTTTTTTTGTTTCAATGTAGTCCCAATAGTTTATTTTGGCTTTTGCTTCTCTTGTTTGAAGAGACAGATCTAGAAAGATATTGGTACAACCAATGTAATAAAAAGTACTGCCTATGCTCTCTTCTAGGATTTCTATGATTTCAGTTCTCACATTTAGGACTTTAATCCATTTTCAGTTTATTTTTTTGTGTATGGTATGACAAAGTGGTCCAGTTTCATTCTTTTGCATGTTGCTGTCAAGTTTTCCCATTTGTTGAAGAGACTTTTCCCATTGCATATTCTTGCCTCTTCTGTCCCAAACTGACTATATAATCATGGGTTTATACCTGGGCTCTCTATTCTAGTAATCTATGTATCTACTTTTGTGCCAGTACCATACTATTTTGATTACTATAGATTTCCACTATATCTTGATATCTGAGATTGTGTTACCTCCAGTTTTGCTTTCCTTTTTCAAAACTGTTTTGGCTATTCAGGGTCTTATGTGGTTCCATAAAATGCTGTTACTCTTTTGCATTAAATCTATAGATTGCCTTGGGTAGTATAGACATTTTAATATTTGTTCTCCTAATCCATGAGCATGGAATATCTTTCCATTTGTGTCATCTTCAATTTCTTTCTATACTTTTCTATACTTTTCAGAGAACAGGTCTTTCCCCTCTTTGGTTAAGTTTATTCTTAGGTATTTTATTATTATTAGCATAATTATAAATGGCATTTCTCAATTTCTCTTTCTGCTACTTCATTATTAGTATATAGGACTGCAACACATTTTCGCACATTGATTTTGTAACCTGTGACCTTACTACTCTAATCTTTATTATTTGCTGCCTTCTGCTAGATTTAGGTTATGTTTGGTCTTCTTCTAGACCTTTAGGTGCAAGGTTAACTTGTTTATCTGAGACTTTTCTTGCTTCTTGACTTAAGCTTGTGTTGCTATAAACTTCCCTCTTAGAACCACTTTTGTTGTATCCCAAAGATTTTGGATCATTGTGTTTTCATTTTCATTTGTCTCTATGTATTTTTCTGTTTCTTCTTTGATTTCTTGGTTGACCCATTTATTGTTTAGGTACGTTATTTAACCTCCAAGTGTTTCTGTTCTTTCCAGATTTTTTTTTCTTGCAATTGATTTCTAATTTCATAGTGTCAAGGTCAGAAAAGAGGCACAGTATGACTTCAATCTTTTTTAATTTGTTGAGACCTTTTTTGTGGCCTAATATGTGATCTATTCTGGAGAATGTTCCATGTGCACTTGACAAGAATGTGTATTCTCCTGGTTTGGGATGATATGTTCTGGATAAATCTGTTAGATCTATCTGGTCCGATGTGTCATTCAAAGCAACAATTTTCTTTTTGATTTTCTGTTTGATCTACCCATTGATGTAAGTAATGTATTAAAGTCCCCTACTATTACTGTATTACTTTCTATTACTTCTTTTATGCTTGTTATTAGTTGTCTTATGTATTTGTGTGCTCCTATGTTGGGTGTATATATATTTACAATTATATTACAATTGTCCTATCTTCTTGTTAGGTTGCTCTTTTTTTAATTATATAGTGTCCTTCTTTGTCTCTTGCTATAGTCTTTGCTTTAAAGTCTATTTTTTTTTTTCTGATATAAGTATTGCTACTTCAGCTTTCTTCTCACTCCATTTGCATGATAAATGCTTTTCCATTCCTTCACTTTCAATCTGCATGTGTCTTTAGGTCTGAAGTGAGTCTTGCAGGCAGCATATGATGGGTCTAGCTTTTTTTCTCCATTTCATGACCCTATGTCTTTTGATTGGAGCACTTAGTCCATTTATATCCAAAATAATTATGGATAGGAGTGTACTTATTGCCATTTTGTTATTTGTTTTGAGTTTGCTTTTATACTTCTCTGTTTCTTTGTTCTCTTGCTCTCATCTCACAGTTTGGTAGCTTTCTTTAGTGACACACTTGGATTTCTTTCTCTATTTTTTGGATATCTATTACTAGTTTTTGATTTGTGATTACCATTACATTTGTATATAACAACTTCTGCAAATATAAGTCTAATATTAAGTTGATAGTTGCTTATATTTGAACACTCTTAACTCCTTTTCCTCTCACATTTTCGGTATATGGTATCATATACTTTATATCCTTTTATATTCTGAATCGCTTGACTAATCTTTATAGATATACTTATTTTTACTGCTTTTGTGCTTCCTACTTTTCTTACTCCTACTTTCCTTTCCTTTCTTTTCCTTTGCTTTCCTTACCTCTGGCCTTTCTTTCCTTTCCACTCAGAGAGTGCCATTTAACATTTCTTGTAGAGCTAATGTAGTGGTGATGAATTCTTTTAACTTTTGTCTGGAAAACTCTTTATTTCTCCTATTCTGAATGATAGCATTGGTGGATACAGTATTCTTGGCTGCAGATTTTTTCTTTCAGCACTTTCAATATATCATTCCACTCTTTTCTGGCCTGCTAAGTTTCTGACAAAACAAAAAGCAAAAAAAAAAAAAAAAAAAACAACTGATTGCCTTATGAGGTTTTCCTTATATGTAAGAGTTTTGTCTTGTTGCTTTTAAAATTCTTTCTTTATCACTACTTTTTACCATTTTAATTACTATGTGTTTGGTGTGAACCTCCTTGGTCTGCTTTTGTTGGTGGCTCTGTGCCTCCTGGATCCGAAATTCTGTTTCCTTCCCCACATTCGGGAAGTTTTCAGCTATTATTTCTTCAAATAAATATTCTGCCCCTCTCTTCTCTTTTGGGAATCCCTATAATGCAAGTGTTATTATGCTTGATGGTGTCACTCAGTTCTCTGAGTCTATTTTCATTATTTTTTTTTCTCTCTCCTATTATTTATTCCACCTGTGGGGGTTTTTTTGTTGTTGTTTTTTTGGTTTTTGGTAATTTACCCTCATATTCATGCTATCTAGTTGTATCTGTAGGATAAAGTGAGTTTAGGGTCCTCCTATTCTGCCATCTTCCCTGGAAGTCTGCCAAATGAGGTTTTAAATGAGCTTACTCCATTCCCAATATATTATGTTTAAGTCCTATTCAATTAGGACATTTTGTTTGTGAAATGTCAAAAGTTTCTCCACTTTCCCCTTCTTTGTGTTAATATCCTCACCTTCCAATAGCCTAAATTCAAATACTTAAACCTAAAATTTCTGGATTAAAAATGTTTCCACTCATTTAGTCCACAAATATTTATTGAATGCCTACTATAGCAAGCATATGCTAATTGCTATTTTAGTCCCTACTGTTCACTAATTTACTCAATTAGTGCATAGAGATGCCTAAGATGAGAAACTTCATTAGCCCCATATTTCTAATTACTGGATTACAGTAATCATAAATAAATGTATACTTTTTGTTTCATACATGTGTCTGAAAATTAAGATATGTATTACCTTTTCCTCAATAACTCAGTAACAAAAGAAAAGTTGAGTTATTTTAAGTTCTACTATGTGCCATCCCTTCCCACCAGCAACGGCACTCATTTTATATCCAGAATAAATAAAGCCAGGAGGCAGAGTGGAGTACTCTCACCAGTATGGACATAAAGCCTGACAAATTTGGGTTGTAGTTCCAGTTTTTACTAGTTATGGGTTGTGTAGCCTTAGCTTCATCACTTAATATTACTGAAGCCAAATTTTCTCATATGTAAAACTGAGATAATTATACCCCCCTGCAGGAATTCTGTGATAATTAAACAAGATATATATAAAGTACCTAAAAGAAGGGAGGTACTCTGCAAATGACAAAAGACCAGCTTACTGAAATAACTTTGTTTTTTTTTAAGATTTTATTTGAGAGAGAGTGTGTGAGCAGGGAGGACAGAGGGAGAAAGAATCTGAAGCAGGCTCTGCACTAAGTGCAGAGGGGCTTCATCCCCGGATCACAAAATCATGACCTGAACTGAAACCAAGAGTCAGATACTCAACCAACTAAGCCACCCAGGTGCCCCACTAACTTTGCTTTTAAAGGTCATTACTACAATACCTAACTATTTATCCTCTCAATTTTAGGGCAGTATATTATTTACTGAATGGGAATCAGAAATATTAGGTTACAGTTCTGGCTCCTATTCTCCCTAGTTGTGGGACCCTGGTTAAGTCACTTAACTTCTAACATTCAATATAAAGATAAAAATTCACACTTTCCTTATCATGTGCTCTAATCTTACACATGTCTTTTCTACTTAGGAGGGCAAAAATGGAAAGAATCTGGACTCTGGAATGAGAAAGACCTGCTTTCTATCCACATAATCCTGAACTAATCACTTAATCCCTCTTGAATACATCTATGTAACCCTGGAGTCCTTCTTCAGGTCTATTGCAAGGCAAAATGAGAAAGTAAACTACAAAGAAGCTAAAAGTAGAAGATAAACTGATGACCAAATTATTTAGGAACCAGCTTTGCTTGGGGACAGGTGTTATTAAATCAATCTCTTCCACCAGAATATTCCTACTTTGACGAGTCCAGATTCTTAAATGTAACCTCTACTACTAACTGAAATGTAATCCTCCATTACTTACAAATAGAAGATTTTTTAACCTGGGTTTCTAGAATGGACATTACCTCATAAAATTAATTTCAAATTTCAAATGTGTCTGCACACAGCATGCATTTTCATAAGAATTCATTCTTTTCATGACATACTCAAATCTATCACCCCAGAAATGTTTAAGAACCAACAGAAGGGAAAAAATAAAAAGAAATACAGTCTTTAGCTCGGTTAATAGATGAGCAATAAGCAATACCAGCAATGTTCTGAACAAGCTTCATTCTCTCACCACATAACATTCCTGGGCATATGCTGCTCTCTCTGCCCTACATTCCTCCTCTCTATTCCCAGTTCCTCTGCCTGCAATTCACTGGGCTAATTTCTTTTTATCATTCAAGACTCAATTCATGTGTCCTTCCTCCAAGTAGCTTTACTGAACTATTCTTAACACCACCCCTAGGCTGTCACAGAACTATTCTCTAGCCTCAGAATTCTGTGTACAACTCTTCTCATTGCCTGAATGGTAATTTTCTAACTCTATTCTTCCTCCACTATGATAAGAGCTCCTTGAAGGCAAGGACTTTTTGTGTAACACATATCTGAATTTCCAAAGTTGGGCACAATGCCTGTCATATAATAAGTATTCGATATGTTTTTTAAAGATTTTTTTTTTTGAAAGAGAGACAGCACCTGTGTGCATGGGAGAGGGAGAAAGAACCTTAAGCAGGCACCACACCCAGTGCAGAGCCCAACGTAAGTCTCAATTTCATGACCCCAAGAACATGACCTGAACTGAAATCAAGAGTCAGATGCTTAACTGACTGAACCACCCAGGTGCCCCTCAATACTCATTTTTTTAATAATTCTATGAACATTAGAATAACACAGTCTACAACATAGGGATTTCTTTCACAAAGCCATGACAAGGAGATTAATATATTATAATTAGTGACTTCTAAAACTCCTGAAAAAAATGAAACTATAATTGACAGCAGACTGTTTTTCCCATTTCTTCCACCAAAACTCAGAGATTTTTTTCCATAACATTGTTGAAAGTCTTTATTAGGAATTTCCAATTCTATATAAAAGTTTTTAATCCTATAAAAAATTCTAGCCTGAGCAGCCCAGGTGGCTCAGCAGTTTAGCACTGCCTTCAGCCCAGGGCGTGAAGACCCAGGATCGAGTCCCATGTCAGGGCTCCCTGCATGGAGCCTTCTTCTCCCTCTCCCTGTGTCTCTGCCTCTCTCTCTCTCTGTGTCTCCTATGAATAAATAAATAAAATCTTAAAAAAAAAAATTCTAGCCTTTTTGTGTTTGCTTGTTTTGTTTTCCTTCAGTTGACATGCAAGTACATTATTTGGAAAAGTTGTTAAGACTCAAATATTCACAATCAACGGTTCTCAAAATTATAAAACAAATAAAAATATTTTTTTCAGGGATCCCTGGGTGGCTCTGCAGTTTAGCGCCTGCCTTCAACCCAGGGCATGATCCTGGAGTCCCAAGATTGAGTCCCACATCGGGCTCCCTGTGTGGAGCCTGTTTCTCCCTCTGCCTGTGTTTCTGTCTCTCTCTCTGTCTCTCTCTCTCTCATGAATAAATAAAATCGTTAAAATTTTTTTTCAGAGTTTTAAAAAATAAATTTATGAGTCCTATTAGATAAATGCAAAATATAAACAGTAAAAATTATCATATTCCCATATGGTGAATAACATCAATTAATTACGGCAAGCTTTCACACTTATAGTAATTTATTAAAATGAGAAAAACCAAATTCAGCTAAGGGTGAAAATTTTTCTTAAATCAAGACTAAAGTTAACACCTACTCCATTGCTGAAATTTAACAATTAATAAAAATATTCTGAAACTCATATAAGACTGCTGTTCTTAAATGACTCAAAGACAAAGCTGCAACTTTATTAAAAATATGTACTCAAAACACTGACATCCTTCTGACCTTCTTAATACACACAGTTCTCTCTTATCTCTCATTGAAAGTGACACTGAGCCATGATCCTGAAATGCAAACATTTCATAGCTCCTTAGAAGAATCAAGTATATAAGCATCATGGAAACAAAAAGTGTTTTCTGTCCCAAACAAAAGGTATTTTTTCTCCCAAGACTGTACTTTTGGGATCTTTAATAAAGCTATACTTACTGATGTTATAGAAAATATATGTGACAAAAAAATTTTAAGTTTTAAAAATATTTCTAAAAAGGGAAAAAATTATGTAAGTCCACATTCCCTTATCTACAATTCCAAAATACACAGATCTCTAAAAACCAATTTTTTTCTCGTAAGTTTGGTGCCAAAACTAATTTGTCAGCAAAACTTAACCTAAATTGACATGAGCTATTTATAATTTTTATTCATTTAGTACAAATGTGATATTAATGTGTTTAATTACAGGGTACTACCACATACTCCATGGAGCTATGTAATCAACAGTACATATGCTGTATTACTTTTCCACAATCCAAAAAAAAAATCTAAATTCTGAAATATATTTTCATCCAAGACTTCAAATAATGGATTGTAGACCTGGATTTCCCCTTCTTTAAAAGGTGATTTTACTAGTAAGCCTTCAGGAAAAGACACACAAGAGCATACCTGTATATACAAATTAAGCTACCATTTTTGGGGGTGGGGCTAGGAGGGTGTAAAACATTATGCACTTTTCAAATCTATCTCTAATTCTTACCTGAAAAGTATGTTATTATTCCCTATTTACAAACAGACTTAACTATTTTGCCCATCTACTAACAAAAGAGAAAACATTATTCTTATTCCTAAAGCTTCTTAAAATGTCAAGATTCTGTCTATAGATGATTTCAGATACCATAAAATTACTTTTTATTTTTTTTTTTTTTTAATTACTTTTTAAAAAAACTTTTAGGGATCCCTGGGTGGCGCAGCAGTTTAGTGCCTGCCTTTGGCCCAGGGTACGATCCTGTAGTCCCAGGATCGAGTCCCACGTCCGGCTCCCAGCATGGAGCCTGCTTCTCCCTCTCCCTGTGTCTCGGCCTCTCTCTTTCTCTCTATCACAAATAAATAAATAAATCTTTAAAAAAAAAAAAAAAACTTTTAGAATGATTGCATCATTCTAAAAATTTCTGGTCAGTATGGGCCTCCACAAAAGGAACAAACTTGGCAATATAGGAAAGCAATTTTACCAGGTAATTCAAACAAAAGCTTTCTTTTAGGATAGTTGGAAAGGAAGGAGAAGAATCTGAGAAATTGAAGCAGGTGCAATCTAGCCTAATACTCCTACATTTAATTAACTATAAGCTTTCTTTTTTATTACTACTCATAGTCAAATTGTTAGAGAAGAAAAATTCTATATTCTTGTCCTCATTTTTTTTCTCCTGTCCTCATTTTAAAGTACAACATTTAAAAGAAACTTCCTTTTGCAAACCTGACCTTCTTACAGAGCTATCCGCATGCTTCGAAAAAAAAAGTCCCTTCATACCTTTAAGAAATTCCTCAAAATCCACCTCATATAGAGATATATCCCATGATACTTAGGTATCATTAGTTCAGGTAACAATTCCACATTTTCCTAAACTTAACTGCCTGCCTTCCTTCCAATAGCAAATAAATTATACCAATGGGAGGAAAAGAATGTCTTAAATTCATCACTGTAAGTTTAAAGTTTGCTTTTATATTTAAAGTCTAGATAATACATCTTAATTTTCTATATTCAAGCTTCAGAGGAACTAAGGAAACAGCATTCATTAGGCACTTCAGATATATTATCTCTAGTGTTCACAATTATGCTATAAATACCATCTCCATTTTAGAGATGAAGGAACTTTAGATCAGAAAATTTGAGTCCGGGCAGCCCCTGGGGCCCAGCGGTTTAGCGCCGCCTCCAGCCCGGGGTGTGATCCTGGAGACCCGGGATGGAGTCCCATGTCAGGTTCCCTGCACGGAGCCTGCTTCTCCCTCTGCCTGTGTCTCTGCCTCTCTCTCTCTCTCTCTCTCTCTCTCTCTGTGTCTGTCATGAATAAATAAAATCTTTTAAAAAGAAAATTTGAGTCCAAGGTCTTCATCGAATAAGTTAAACACACTTTAAACAAAGATCTGGGGAACCCTGGGTGGTGCAGCGGTTTAGCGCCTGCCTTTGGCCCAGGCGCGATCCTGGAGACCCGGGATCGAATCCCACATCAGGCTCCCGGTGCATGGAGCCTGCTTCTCCCTCTGCCTATGTCTCTGTCTCTCTCTCTCTCTGTGTGTGTGACTATCATAAATAAATAAAAATTTTAAAAATTTAAAAAAAATAAAATAAACAAAGATCTGAACCTATTTCTTTCCACATCACCTTGCTAACATATGCTGACCTTAGAATAACACTTTCTGTGGGGCAGGAATTTTCATCATGGCTATTATTTCTTCAGTCTGTAGTACATTGCAATACAAACAGCCAAATAATGAATCTGGATAATGTTAAAATAGGTCCAAAAATCCTACAATCTTATACTTATCTCCAGTTATTGAGCAAGTAAATGGCTTAACTTCTGTGTCAAAACTTCTTCAAATATTAGAAATAATACTTTAGAAAGCAGTTATGATCCTGAGAGTAAATTAAAACATATAAGCCACTTGACACACTATCTGGCACATAATAAACACTCCATAAATGTTAGCTGTTGCTCTGAGATGAGAAATCATCAAATTAACATGTTTTGTACCAGGTGACTCCAGCCAGCAATAGCTGGACATCTAATCCGGAAACACTCAATCCTACACTGGCTTGCGATCTTACATGACCTGGTGGTAAAGATGTTGTATGTCAATCAGTTTCTCTGCCTTGGAAATCTGAATTAAGAAACAAAGGCTCCACCCATTAACAGTGATTCAGAAGTTAAATGGTTTGGCTTCTACATTCATCAATTTTCTCTCATCAATGTTACCAACAATGCTAAATCTGTTGCTAAATCTAGTTTTTCAGTCGTCCTTTTTATATCATTTGGCAGTATTCAGTCTGTTCAAGACCATTCTTCTCATCCTCTTTGGAAAGCACTGAAATATTGAAGATATTCAAAACCTAATCCAAAGCTTCTGCTCCCCACACTCTATTCTCCCTCTAGGCAATTTCATCCACACTTATGACTTCAATAATTATCTCAGTGTTAGCTCAGACTTTTCTTACACATTCAACTGCCTTGTCAATCCCTCCACTAACCTGGATGACTAAAAGATCCATACATCAAGACTCCATACACCCAAAAACAAACTCATGATCTTCCCTCTCAAACATAGCCAAGTTCCCTTCCAGTGCTCCTTATCTCTGTAAGTACACTACCAACCATCCAGATGTACAAATTCAAAAATTAGGAGTATGATACCTTCTTTTCCTTCATCCCCTCTTTCATCAAATCCTATCAACTTTATCTTTAAATATTTCTCAATTCCTTCTCCCCATCTGCACTGATACCCTCTAACAGGTCCAACTACATCCACTTTTATTTTTTGACTTTTTTAAAAAGATTTCTTTTATTTATTTATTATTTATTTATTTATTTATTTATTTATTTATTTATTTATGAGAGACACAGAGAGAGAGGTAGAGACACAGGCAGAGGGAGAAGCAGCAGGCTCCCTGCAGGTTATCCCAATGCAGAACTCGATCCCAGGACCCGGAGATCACCACCTGAGCCAAAGGCAGGCGCTTAACCACTGAGCCACTCAGGTACCCCCACCTGTATGGACTCTTGTATCTTCTATACTTTCCACATGGTAGCCAGTTTTATTTTTCATGATTCTAATTATGTCATGCTCCTACTTTTTTAAAAGCCCTCAATGACTTATTATTCTAAATTTGTTTGACCAAAATTCGTATCCTAGTATACAAGGCTTGCAAGATCTATTTCAGTTTCTCTTCTCCTCCTATTGCCCTACATGCAGCCATATCTGTCTCCTTTCAGTTCCCTAAACACATCATGTCTCCTCCTACCTTAGGGTCTTTGCACATGGTTTCCCTCTGCCTGGGCCACTCTTTGTCCTGGTCTTCATTTATTCAATATATCTTAGCAAAAATATCACTTTCTCAGAGAATGTTCCTTGAACCCATAGACTTTAGCAAGTCATTCAATTATTTATTTAATAAATATTTAATAATAACCTACTGTATACCATGTATTGTTCTAGACATGTGGGGCTGTTAAACACAGCAAAGCACCTTGCCTTTATGGAGCCTACATTCAAATGTTAGAGAATAGGTGATAAGCAATAAAAATAACAAGTAAATTGCATAATATGTATAAAGGCAGTGAGTCTATGGGGGGGGGGTGGAGTGTTGGGCGACAAAGTAGGAGACTCACAAGGAGTTTCCAGCAGCTAACTTGGTGCCTTACATATAGCTGGCGCTCAATACATATTTGTTGAGTGGATGAAGGACTAAAGAAATATTATAAGGAGCTTAAACTATGAAAAGAACCGCGGGAAGTACTTGGTGGAAGAGACCTCCAAGGAAGAGAAGCCACACGGGTGTGGGGAGGTAAGAGCCCCCTGAGCCACCGCGGGAGCTCTGTCCGCGGCCGGTTAGGTGGCGAGCGGCCTTCGCATACCCCCTGCCCGTCCCCACCTCCCAGGCTGGAGGATCCCAGGGGGTCACTCCTGCGGCCCGGCCTGCGCCCCGCGGCGCCCCACCCCCGAGGCACCGCCGAGCTGCACTCCGCCACCACCTGCCTCGGGCGTCAGTTCTCAGCGCGCAGCCCCTCCCACAGACGCGGAACTGCGGCCGCCGCGTGTTCGTGACCTGTCAGGCCCCGGGGCCACCGCTCGCCAGCGCGGCCCAGCCCCGACGCGGCCCCTCAGGAACGGGGCCTGGGCTCCCCTCGCAGCGCCTGCCCTGCACCTGGACTCTCGTCCTCCACTTCTCGGAGACTCCGCAGGACCTTCCGGAGCAGCGCGCCAGTCGCCGCCCAGGTGCCGGCGTGTCCGGGGAGCCCCGGGGGTCGGGCTGCGGCCGTCCCCTCCGGCCTGCAGCTTCCCTGGGACCCGCAGGCGCCGCGTGGACTTCCGGGGCTTCCCCGGGCGCAAACGCTGCCCGCTCTACGGGGCCATTCGCCCAGCTGCCCCCGCGCCCTCGGGGCCACAGGGCGCCCTCCGGGACTCGGTCACCGGCGCCCCCGGCCCACGCTCACTCCCGGGCGCACACGCGCGCACACCCCTCGCCGCCGCCGCCGCCGCCCGCCGCTCACAGCCGCGCGCGCCGCCCCTGACCCCTGACCCCTGACCCCGAGGTCCCGGCCCCACCGCGCAAACGCTCGGGGCGCCTCCCGCGAGTAGGGCCGAGCCCAAGGGGCCTCCGCGCTCGGCCCGGACGGCGCAGCTGCCTCAGCGCTTCCCCTGCTCCGCCGCCCCCACAGACCTGCCTCAGGCGCCGTCTGGCTCCGCTCCGCCATTTTTGGTTGTCCCTCCGCCTCTAAGCCCACGCGAAAATCGCGGGGCAGTGGGAGCGGGCGACGGGATCCACGGGCTGACGGAGCTCCCACAGGAAGACGCGGCGCGGCGGTTGCCAGGGCAACGGGCGGCCCGCGTGCGGGCGGCGGGCGCGAGGCGGGCTGGGAGGGCGCGTGCGTCCGAGGCCCCGCCCCCCCCGCAGCCCCGCAGCCCCGCAGCCCCGCAGCCCCGCAGCCCCGCAGCCCCGCAGCCCCGCAGCCCCGCAGCCCCGCAGCCCCGCGCGCCGGGGTCCGGGCGCCTCCGCCGCGCCGGGGTCCGGGCGCCTCCGCCGCGCTCGGGTCCGGGCCACTTAGCATGCTCCGCCGCGGGGCCGGGCCGGCGGGGGGCTCCGCGGGCCGCGGACCTGGCGGGGCCGCTCCTCTGTGGTCCGCGCTCTATCCGGGGGGCTCGACACGGGTTTGCGGATTTCCCGACGCGCCTGCCCGCGGCGTGCCCGGCCTCAGTCGGGGTGCCGGGTGCTGGGTCAGTGGATGTCTCCGACGGAAGTGCGCCCGGAGCCCGTGACTGTGCCCGCCGCACCCCGAACCCGCGCTCCTCGCCCCCCCACAGCCGCCAGCCGCCAGCCGCCAGCCTGGAGAAGGGCTCTTCGCCGCCGCGCCGCTCGGTGCACTTGGTGCCCCCTCCCGCCCCTCCCCGGCGGGGCGGCCACAGTCTCCCGGGAGCCAGCCCGAGCCTCCCTCTCCTGAGTCGCCCTTCCTCCCCCGGCCCCGGCCCCGGCCCCGGCCCCGGCCCCGTGCATCCCGGGCCTGACCCCGTTACTCGCTTCCGTCCTCCTCCCTTAGGGGCCAGGTGGGCTGCCTGTGCCCTCCGTAACGCGGCACAGTGCTTGGCACAAGGTAAGCGCGCGGTAAATATCTGTGGGGTGAAAAGGGACTCCTAGGTTCACTCCTGCACTGCCACCAGTTTTAGGGAGCGCTTCATTTTTCAACAAGTACCGCTGTAGGTAGGCCGCTTCTCCTCACAGGCTCCTCTCTTCACAGGCTTTACGCGCCTCAAAGGGACCCCACCTCCAGGCTGGTCTTCAGCTTACCCGGGGAACTTAGCCCACCGGAGAGCGGACACTCAGTACCTATTCTTAGCTGAATAAAAGGATGTGGACGCAGAAACAAAAGAAGAAAGACCTAATGGCTTTGGTTAGAGGTTTCCTAGTGTTGGAAGCGCTACAGGATCATCGAGGTAGAACTCTACGGTGAGAGGAGGGGGTACCCTGGCTGAGTCCTCAAGAGTGAATAGGTGCCGCCGGGCCAAGGAAGGGAAGACTGTGGCAGGCAGAGGGAGCAGCATAAGCTAGACGGAGTGTAGGGGTCAGCAGGGAAACTACACAGAGTCCAGTACGCTAAAGCATAAACCTCCTAGAGCAAAGCGTCATCTCTAAAGAAGCCCCTGTGTAGCTCTAGTGTCTTCAAATGTATTCCCCAAAGCAGAGCCTGAGGCCAGGACTTGGGTGCTACTAATTTGTCTGGGAAGTAAGCCCAGGAAACAGAAGTGAGGGGGAGAGAGTGAAAGAGGGAAGGGGGGAAAACCAGGAAAAATAAATGAGATTGAGCTGATTGCTTTAATAGACAACTGGGCTTAATTAAGCTCACCAGAGTGACCCTCCAAAAACTATGTAGAATGTGCCTCAGCATTGCCCCACCAAAGAACAAGGAAACGAGGTCATTTACCTCTTGATTTCCATACCCTTTGTCTCAGAGTTAACCTCTATCACCACCACCCCCACTCCACCCCCTCCCTCTTGAACTCTCACATTTCCTGGTTATGGTTGCCCGGGGCTAAGCAGTTTTCTAGGATTTTTTTTTTAATTTTATTTTTTTATTTATGATAGTCACACACACAGAGAGAGAGGCAGAGACACAGGCAGAGGGAGAAGCAGGCTCCACGCACCGGGAGCCTGACGTGGGATTCGATCCTGGGTCTCCAGGATCAGGCCCTGGGCCAAAGGCAGGCACCAAACCGCTGAGCCACCCAGGAATCCCAGTTTTCTGGGATTTGAAAGAAAGCCTTAAGGCAGAAAAGCAGAGGGACTGACTAGAAAGCACTTGGGGTGGGATGCTGGCAACACTCCTGGAAACTACACTTTCCACCTGCCTTGAAATCAGGAATAAGGTGTGGGCACCACGAGAACTAATACAAAAAGTTACATGAAAATGCTCATCAGAAATATCCCTCGTATTTGAGTAGTTTAAAAATTCACAAGCCATGTCAACACAGCCATCAAGATGAAAATACACATGTTTCACAAATCAATCCTAGTGACTGACTGATAAACACTGTGAGAGCCACAGGAATTTCAGTATGGGAGGGATACTGAGGGCTGAAGACAATGTAGGAGCTTCATTAAGCGAGGCCCACAGCAAAGGAGAGATACACTCTCTTACACAGAAAAGTGGGAGATGTTGGGAAGGCTGTCCATTGGAGTAAACTAGGAGTCTGACATATAGTGGCTTTTCTTTGGCTGTGTTGTGACCATTTCTCATTGACTCCACTATTTCCTCCAAGGTTAGAGGAAAGCCTTTCTTCCTCCTGCGGGGATAGTAAAGTAGTATTCACCTGAGAGGTCCCTCACTGCCAGTCTGCAGTTGAAAAGAGTGCTGGGCTTGAGAACATTGAAGTTAATGGGATGAATATAACTGTCCATGGTTTCTCGGAGCTCGCAGTCCAGAAGATATTTAATCTATAAGTATAATCCAGCATGATTAGTGTTGTAACAGAGAAAAGCATGAGACGTTGTGGGTGCCCAGGGGGAGGCACACAGCCTGGAGTAGAGGGGATAGGTAAAGGGATATTTAGGAAAAACTTCCTAGAGGAGAATGTCTCATCTAACTTTTCAAGGGCAAGTAGAAATAAGCTGGACAAAGCCAACAGTCATATAAGGGAAAAGGAGAGTTGAAGCAACAGAAACAGCATGGGCAAAGCAAAGCATAGTGTCTGGGGTAGATGGCAAGGCAGCAGTGGCTGCATCAATAGGTAAGGACTTCTGCAGAATTCATATATGGAGAACTTGATCCTGAAAATGATAGAAGCCCATTAACAAATTTCTAAGTGGGTCGAGGACTTGGTCAGCTTCTCTATTTTCTGTGTAGAGTCAATTAGAGCCAGGAAAAAAAGAATTGGACAGTCCATTACTATACAAATGTGTTTGTTGACATTTCAAATTACCATTTGATGAGAACCTTTTATGCGCTACATATACTGCACTGTTCAATCTAAATTTTAAGTGAAATTTAAAAATCAGTTATTTAATCAGACCAGCCACATTTCAGGTGCTCCATAGCCACCCTATATTAACAGCAAAAATAGAGAACATTCCCATCAGTGCAGAGAGCTCTGTTGGACAGCCTGGATAGACATATTCCAACTGGGCAGAAATGAAATGCCTAGAAAAATTCAGCACTTAAGAAAACCAGGTTCAGTTCCCCTGTGTGTCACCTTCTCTTCAGGAAGCAGGGCAGGAAGGAGGGGTAGACTTCACACCTACTGAAGACTTCCTTTTGGTATAAATTGCACAGCATGTGGCATGGGATAGACATCCCCTCCACATGGACTCCTGGGGGAGTTAGTTTTCCCATGCTATCATTCAGAGTGTGCCCAAGAGGTCTGCCTTCCCCAGGGATTGCCTGAGGTTTCTTATCTCCACAAAGAGCCACCCACCCACCATAAAGCCAGGATGCCTGCCTTTTAACAAAAGATTCCCTATAGGATTCACCCACTCCTGTAAACATTTGTTAAAATGATGCCTTCCATGTGCCTGTCACTGGATTTAGATACAGAATGGAATGAGAGAAGTATTCAAGTCATAATCACATTTCTCACATGTACCAACTTATTTAATTCTCAAAGTAAAAATTGTAAAATTGGTATTAATGTCATCATCCTGTACAGAAGATGAAGTTGAGATTCAAAAAGTTTAAATGACTAATGGTAAGTGTAGAAGCATCAATGAGGGATGCCCTTGGACATCATAGAAGGTTTTCTGTAGGAAATGACCCTGGAGTTGAGTATTAAGAAAGGGGGGGAGGGGGTCAGCCAGATGAAGTATAGGGTGGGAAGAAGAGAAATGAAAATATTTTTTAATTCAACTTATCATTTGTATTTCTACTCTTTTTATTGATGGTTTGTCCTTCTAGAAATGTTATCATTCTTTTCCTGTCTTCTAAGTTTTGCTTAAAAAAACAACGGCTTCTACACCAAAGCTATAAAAGAACTATTTGAGGATTTCTTCTTACCCTGAATAAACTATTTAAATGTTAAAATATGACTGAACTTAACAGAAAAGAAAATATTCTGATGTTGAAAGAAAGAGAAAAATCAAACATAAGAAGTCATTTGTCCTTACAGTTTCCTTGGCCCAGAATGCTCTTTTTACAGATAATCTGCTTGACTAACTTCATTCAGATCTCATCTCAAACGTTACATTATTGGAGAAGTCTTCCCACTATTTAAAGTGTACTTCTTAAATATTTCATAGTTTTTATAGGAGTGCAAGTGGAATCTTAGGTTTTTAAATTTTTTTCTATGAGCTTTGCTCATGCAGACAAATGCTATTGATTTTGGAAGTTAATATTATAATTGCAAAATTCTGTGAAGTCTCTTGCTATCTAATAGTTTGTTGACTATTCCAGATTTTTCTTAGCCTGTAAGAAAAATTAACAGCAAAACAGCAGTTCTCTTATCCCTTCTCATTATTTAATATATTTATTTTTCCTTTATTACTGCTTTAGCCAGAGCCTCTAGCATTGTGTTAACAAGTACTTTATGGCGGGGATTCTTGTCTTTTCCTGATAGAATTGCATGTAAATTTTTTCCATTAAGTGTAGACTTTGACATAAGTCTGTCAAGTTGAAGAAGTTTTCAAGGAGTTTTAAAATTACAAATAGGCATTAAATTTTAAAACAAAAGCTTTGTTTTCATCCACTATGATAATCACATGGCCTTTCTCCTTTATTTTTTTGTTTTAAAGATTTTTATTTATTCATGAGAGAGAGAGAGAGAGAATGAGAGGCAGAGACACAGACAGAGGGAGAAACAGGCTCCATGCCGGGAGCGCGACGCGGGACTCGATCCCGGGACTCCAGGATCGCGCCCTGGGCCAAAGGCAGGCACCGAACCACTGAGCCACCCAGGGATCCCCGGCCTTTCTCCTTTAATGTTATTAAACAAATTAATAAATACTCTAATTTTAAAACATTTTTGCATTTCTGGAATAAATACTACTTGATCACAGCTTAGTTTTTTAATGCATTGTTGGATTCAGTTAACTATTTTATTTAAAATGTTTATATCTATGTTAGAAAATAAAGTGAGCCATCTAAGCCTAGAGAATTTGGGGAGGGACATTTTTAATTATCATTTCAAATTCTTCAATGGTTGTTATTTTGTATTTTCTCAGCCAATTTTGGCATTTTATATTTTTCAGAAATATATAAATTTTATTGTGTTTTAAGTTCTCATTTTTTTATTTTTAGAATCTCTTGTGACTATACATATTTCTTTTTATTATGAATTTTTTTATTATGAATTTTTTATTTCAGTTTTTTTCTTTATTGATATTACTAGAGATATATCTATCTTATTCGTCAATTCAAAGCTTTTAGTTTTGTGTTCTTTCTCCCTCTCTATCTCTCTCTCCCCACCCTCCCTTCCACCTGCCACCCTTTTAAGTTCATTAGAGTTAGGTTCAGGTACAAGTTATGGGAAAACTCAAAATGTCAATGGCTTAAGATAAAATGTTTCTTCTTAAGTTAAAGAGGTCTACAGGTAGTTCAGAGCTGTTATGGTGCTCTAACAGCTGAGAATCAAATTATATGTATATTGCTGCTCCACCTTGCATGGCTTCCACCTTGGTCAAAATGACTACTGGAATTCCAGCTATTAAGACTTTATTACAGGATGCCTGGGTGGCTTAGTGGTTGAGCACCTGCCTTAGGCCCAGGGTGTGATCCTGGAGTCCCGGGATCGAGTCCAGAATCGGGCTCCCTGCATGGAGCCTGCTTTTCTCTCTGCCCCTCTCTCTCTGTCTCTCTCTCTCTCTCTCTCTCTCTCATGATTAAATAAATAAAATCTTTAAAAAAAAAAAAAAGATTTTATTTCTGCCAGCAAGAAGGAGGAATGTCTTTTAAGGACACCTTGCGGGTGTTGCACATACAATTCTACTTAGATCCCATCAAGCAGAATTTGCTCACAGAAACACTGCTAGCTGAAGAAAGAATGGGAAATGAGTCTCTACCATGGACAGTTCTATGCCCAGATCAAGACTGGCTACAACAGGCAGGGCCCAGGGCAAAAGGAAAATGTGGGGCTCCTTGTTCAAAAAGTATTAAGAACTTCAGGATAGCAACAAGAGAGCATTTAACTAATCTTGGGGCCCTCTGAGCACTGCACCCTGGGTGACTGCACAGGTCACATGCCCACAAAACTGATTCTGACCCAGGGTTCTCTAAAAATTAGAGTTCTCTATTTAATGAAGAGGAATAAAACTTATTGAGGGACAACTCAAAGTCTATGCTTCATTATTTGATTTAATCCTTTATGCCTTCATTTTTTTCTCCTTGCTTCTTAGGGTTTCCTCTGTCCCTCTTTTTTTAGATCCTCAATTGAACAATTAACTAATTGGTTTCTTATTTTCTGAAAAAAGAAAAAAAAAACATTGTATATTTCCTTCCATGTACTCAGATAGCTATTATTATTGATGACATTTTACAAATGAGAAAAATGAGCACAGAGAAGTTGAGTCAAGCTTAAAATGCTAATAATTGACAGAGGTGGAATATGAATCCAGGAATCTTGCCTCTGGATTCCATGCTTTTAACTAGTACACTGTAACCACCACTCTATATTGTACATACATTTTAATTACATCTATCAATTGAGCTATAACTTATTTTCTTATATCTTTCCAATTGTGGAGACTTATTAAATAAAAATGTGCAAGTCTATATTAAAGTGTTCAGGGACACACACTTGATTAATAAAGCCATAAAGAAACATGTAGAAGTGATCATTATAAAATCAGGTAGGGAGGAAACTGTGATTAGGACAGGGCATGCAAAGGGGCTAGAAGAGTTTTCTCAGAGATCTGGCTGGTGGTTATAAAAATGTTTACCTTCTAAGAACTCATGAAGCTATACATTTTAGCATTGGTGGGGTTTTTTTACAATGAAGTATTTTTCTTAAGATTGTATTTATTTATTGAGAGACACAGAGGCAGAGAGACACAGGCAGTGGGAGGAGAAGCAGCCTCCACGCAAGGAGCCCAATGTGGGACTCGATTCCAGGACTCCAGGACCACACCCTGACCCAAAGGCAGACACTGAGCCACCCAGGCGTCCCTACAATAAAGTATTTTTATTTTTTATTTATTTTTTTTCAATAAAGTATTTTTATTTTTTTTTTAATTTTTTTTAATTTTTTTTTTTAATAAAGTATTTTTAAAACAAATCTGTTCTTTCAGTTCAAGAGTACATTTTCATCCCAACCATTTTTCTTCAGGTTAATATTACATTGTTTAAGACTGCCTACAATTCACTATAATGATTGTTACCATTTAATAAGTGCTTAATATGTGCGAATACCTTCCACACAGTCTAATTTCATTCTCACATAGCTCCATGATACATGTTTGTATTTGTTTTGTTTTATTCATTTATTTTTTGTTTTGTTTTAAGTAGGCTCCTCGTCCAGTGTGGAGCCCAACATAGGGCTTGAACTCATAACCCTGAGATCAAGACCTGAGCTGAGATCAAGAGTCAGATGCTTAATTGACTGAACTACCCAGGCACCCCATGTGTTTTGCTTTGAACATAGGTGGATCTTAAGTTTATTTTGAACATAACAAGACCAAACAGAGCCCATAATTTTTTATTCCATTCATGTAAAGGTTAGCAATAGCCACAACCAAACATATTATTGGGACTCATATACAATAGGAAAAACTATCCAACAAGTCAGGTAATACTTTTTTCCCCAAGTTTTAATTTAAATTCCAGTTGATTAACATACAGCGTAATGTTAATTTCAGGTGTAGAGTTTAGTGATTTATCACTTACATATACACCTAGCACTCATCAAAACAAGTGCCCTCTTCAACCCATCTTCCTCCTCCCTTCCAGTACCCCTCTGTTTGTTCTATACAGTTAAGAGTCTGTTTTCCGTATTGTCTCTCTCTCTTTTTTCCCTATGTTCATCTGTTTTCTTTTTCATTTTCTTTAGAGAGGCAGAGAGAAGAAGAGGGCCAGAGGAAGAGAGTGAGAGACAATGTAAAGCAGACTCCACGCCCAGCATAGATCCCAACTCAGGACTTCATCTTACTACCCTGAAATCATAACCAAAGCCAAAATCAAGCGTCAGTCAGTTGCTTAACTGACTCAGCTATGCAGATGTCCCATATCTGTTTTGTTTCTTAAATATCACATGAGTGAAATTGTATGATATTTGTCTCTGACTTATTCTACTTAGCATAATAGTTCTAGCTCCATCCACTTTATTGCAAATGGTAAGATGTCATTCTTTTTGATGACTGAGAAATATCCACATATATATGTATATATATATACACATATACACATACACACACACAACATCTTTATCCATTCATCAGCCTATGGACATTCGGGCTCATTCCGTAATTTGGCTATTGTTGATAATACTGCTATAAACATTGGGGGGTGTACATATGCCTTTAAATCCGTATTTTTGTACTAGGTATTTTCGGTAAATATCTAGTAGTGCAATTGCTGGGTCATAAGGTAGTTCTATTTTTAACTTTTTGAGGACCCTCCATACTGTTTTCTAGAGTGGCTGCACAGTTTGCATTCTCACCAACAGTGAGTGTTCCTCTTTCTCCACCCATGATACAGGTTTTACTCCCATTTTACTAACTAGGAAACAGAGAGAAGTTCAGTAAATTACTTGATGTAACAAAGCTACTGAGTGTAATAGTGAAGATTTGAAGCCAGGCATGATTCCAAAAATCATGCTTTTCATTTATACATTCCATTAACTCCTACCCTTTTCCATATCAAATTCTCAAATCATATTGATAATATAAAAGCAGTTTGATTTGAAGAACAGAGTATTGTATCAATGATGGTGGGGGTAAGGAGGTCTCTGGATGAGTCAAACTTGGTATTGGCTTAAGGAAACTCCCAGTATAAGAGACACTGTGGCAATTTAAAAAATCTGTCCCCTTACTACTTCTACCTCTAAATCTTGGTGAGTCACCTCATTAAAGAGTATGTAATTGGCAATAACACAATTCAGGGTAGCAGAGGGAGAGCCATTGACAGCTGGTTTGGTGGATTTAAAATATAAACCAGGCTCAGGAGAGCACCAATGGTTTCTTAGCACAGTTATGCCAGAGGCTACTGTTCTGAGAGGAGCAGGTATAAATACTTGGTAATAGAAGATAAATGCTGCCCTTGGTAAACCTTGATTGTCTCCAAGAAATATGGATATCACACACACTTCCACCCCTTGGTGAGATAAGTGAGATACTGGTGAGATACTTACTGAGTGAAGTAATGAGAAAATCAGCAGTGATTGTCTTTCTCTTAGGAACAGCACGTGAGAGGAGTAGGAGCTGAGGGAAAACTGGTCCAAACCAGAAATATACAAAGGTCAGAAGAGCAAATTATCTTTCTTCAGAGTTGAGTAGAATTCCCCAAGGAGAGAATGAGAGCATGTGCTCAGGGATTTGGAAGAAGATAGGGTTAAAGAGGAAAGTACAAGGAAATTAAGAAGGGAAAGAAGTCCCAAGGATGGGAAGTCCTACAGAGACCAGCTTCTTTTTGAAGGCCCAAGGCTGAAAAGCTTCACTATTCCATAAAAGGAACTGCTGAAGATGGATGGGTTCCAGTCTCTTATTTCTCCTACTCCTTGCTAAGAGCTGCCTCCATAAAGAATTTTGTATACGTTGTGTGGTTCTTCATTTGAGTGAGATTAGCAGGACAGGGTAGTCGAGGAAGTGTCAGACTTCACCATCCCCTAGTATCTAGTGACTCCAGGGGAGATGGGACTATAGAATGCATTATACCTGGGGCACCTGGGTGGTACAGTCAGTTAAGCATCTGCCTTCAGCTCCGGTTGTGATCCCAGGGTTCGGAATGCAGCCCCATGTTGAGCCCTACAGCAGGCTCCCCGGCTTCGTGTTTTCCCTCTGTCCCTCGCCAAAACTTGTGCTTGCATGCACATTCTCTCTTGTATGCATTCATCTCTCAAGTAAATAAAAAAAATCCTTTTTAAAAAGAAGAATGCGGGATCCCTGGGTGGCGCAGCGGTTTAGCGCCTGCCTTTGGCCCGGAGCGCGATCCTGGGGACCCGGGATCGAATCCCACGTCGGGCTCCCGGTGCATGGAGCCTGCTTCTCACTCTGCCTGTGTCTCTGCCTCTCTCTCTCTCTCTCTCTCTCTCTCTGATGACTATCATAGATAAATAAAAATTAAAAAAAAAAAAAAAAGAAAACGTTATTCCTATTGTTACAAAATATCCACCTTAGGGATGCTTCATAACTAAACCATTCACTTCTTGGATATTTAGATCAGTCAAGTCCTACATTTTTTTGTGTTATAAATAATGTTGCAGTGAACATCCTTGTACATAGATCTTCAATCATCCTCTCTGATCACTTCCTTGTTTGGATTTATAGACCTCAGGTCACTGGGTCAAAGAAGATTATCTTTTCAAGTCTGATGAAACATACTCAAAGTTGTCCTCTCCATGCAACTTTATGCTTCTAGTGGCAGAGCGTGTGATTACCTATCACACGATAAATTGCCAACATTGTGGCTGTAGTATTTATGGGAAAAAATGATTTACCCACTTAGCCAGGATACATGAACTGATAGAACTTAACCATCTGCTAAGAAGAAATTTGAGAAGTTGGGTTTAAACATGAATAAGCTGATTGCACTTGTTACAGATGGGGCACCTGCAAAAAAGGGGGGAAATTGTTTTCAAAGCTTTATTTGCATCAGGAGAGAAGAGTTGTGCACCCTAGACTTTCATGCCTCTTTCAGAAAGAGGTTTCATGGTATAAACTAGTTGTGCTGAGTCCTCTGTGGCTTAATGGAGGAACAGATCAAGATTTTACTTAGGCTTATGCCCTTAACTGGTATTTATTTATGGTGTATTTGGAAGAGGACAAAATAGAGTATGGAAACCTAATTTATTTTAATAACATCAGATTACTTGAATGTTTAAAAAACTTATTAAAGAACTAAAATAAAAGACAGCCAAATGACTCTTAGCTAAAGGATTCCATTTTGGTAGGTCCCCAGGTGTCATTAAGATTAGTTTTTTGTTTTTGTTTTTGTTTTTTTCAGTAGTAGTATGACAAATACCTAAACAAATTGAGCCTGAAACTGTAGGAAAGGAAACAAGGCAGTTGCTGGCTTGTTCAAGAAAGTGAAAACATTTGGATTGAACATGAGGCCTGGAACCTGATTCTCTAGTACTCAGAGGAATAACAAGTTTTAGGATCCTAGAGTAAGTTGTAGAAATAGAGTGAGAGTTTCAGAAGAGATTCACAGATTATGACACTAATGAACCTAAATATCCAGAATCATTCTTGGAGTGCAAATTTCAGGATATGCCCAAAATAATATGCATCTCTTTTATCAGTTTTAAGAGGAAGTGTTGGATATAAAAGTTAACTATGTCTAGTATAGAGTCACAGTATCCCTAAAATGGTGTATGCATTCTAAGATATAAATCTCAGAACCATCTGAAAATTTATGCCAATGTAATGAAACACTAGGCCATGACTCTTTTTAAGAAAATAAGTGAAGAGAAAGCTGAATATCACAAGTGATATAAGTCTAGAATTAAAATCGAGATGTTCTTTGATTTATAAACACAGGAGTTTTCAAAATAGCTTAGCCTGATAAAAAAACCTATATCCTCACTGAGTTGATCAAAATAGGCCTAAAACTGGATATTTCTTTCCTAATTAATAAATATGATTGACTTTTTTCTGAAACACTTTCATTACACTTCAATACATTAATTAGATATTTCTGAATAGCCTAAAGGTTTTACTTGCCATCAGTCTATTAGAGAATGTGATACGTATAGGTACAAGCTTTGGAGGGTGACAAGTCTAGTCACAAATCTTGGCTCCTTCAACCCAGATAGTTCTCTTCTAGGCCTTTAATGTCCAACATGATTTGGCTAGGCCCACCTTTTCAATCTCTCCTCCCACAGCATTCCTCCTCACTCACCATGCTCCAACTACATAGGCTCCTTGCTATTCTTCAAACACTTCAAGTTTGTTACTCTTCACATCCTTCATTGTCCCCTTGTTCCTTCTACTTGGACCGCTCTTTCCTTGTTCTTCACATCACTTGTTCTCTCATCATTCGGGTCTCTTTTCAAATGTCACCTCCTCAGAGGAACCTTCCCTGACCACTCAGTCACAATAGCTCCCAACTTCAGTCACTCAATATTCCATTATTACATTATGGGTTTTTTCTCACCATCTAAAATTATAAATTCTATTTAATTATTTGCTTTTTTATTGACTATCTTCCACACCATAGAAGTATGAACCTTACCTGTTTTTTGCCCTGTTATATCTCCAGCAGCTATAACAGCTTCTGACACAGGGTGGATGTTTGTTTAGTAAGTAATTTTGGATGAATGATTAAATAAATGAACAAACAAAAGATATGATAACCTTGTGTACAAGTATATGGGGGTATACAAAGAAGGTGCACCTAATCTAAACTTGCATTTGAAATGGGGAATGATTGAAGGAGATTTCCCAGAGGATGGTAAAATGTGAACTGAGTTTTGAAGGACAAGAAGGGAAGATGGGAAGGATCCTAAGTAAAAGAAACAGTAAAAGATGTAAAGAGCAGAGGGTAAGGGAGACACAGCTTAAATACTCAGGAAATGCAGGTAGTCTGGGACAACTCCACAATAAGGTGAAAACAAGAGAAAAATAGCTTCTGTGTGGTTACTTGAAGGAATTGAGTATAGTCCCTGAAGTCCTATGAATAATTTGAACCCTAAAGGTATTAAAAATGTCCTCTGTCTAAATGCCTCCAAAGGTCATCAAAATAATGTGGACTTTTCTTTCAGTAAAGTTTCCAGTGATATAGGAAGTTAAAAACATTTACTGGGGAGAGTCCTCTTCTTTAAAATTCTCTGTGTATGCTCTGTCCACATCCCTCTCATATCCACTCTTCAACTAAGATATGGCAGATACCTGGACCAGCTACCCTTCAGGACATCCAACAAGATCTATAATCATTAGCCCCCTTCTGATTGGATTAGAGACAGATTCTGTAAGGTAAGTGCATCTCACATAGCTGTATTTAATAATACCCAGTAATTGCTGTTGTTCCTATATGCGTCTTAGCTGATGTCTTAAATAGTAACCCCTCCCCAACATCTTCCCACAATAAACTGATTGCAAAAGAAACAATTTCACGTATGTATATTTTCATGGTTCCTGCATTTGTCATATGTCCTCTGTATTTGGAGGGAGAAAGAGTACATGTTGCTTTGCGGCAGGTAAAATGATCCAAACACAAAACCACATCCATACCCCAAGGAGTTTGTAATCCAAAAGCAAGAGTGGGCATGCTATGGAACACTGCAGAACAATACCCACACAATACAGGCAGATGGAGTGACATATGGCCACCACAGCTGGAATGCTTTGTAAACGATCCCCAAACCATTGCTGGTCTTTGAACACTTCCCCAGTTCAAAGTACAGAACACCATCTATTATCAGCAAACTCTGAAAAGCCAAATGAGACATTTAAAGTAGCCTTGAGTAAAGGTCATATTCCTAAAGTACATAGACCTGAAAACTAAAGCTTTCTGATGAGAAGTGAACTACTGCCCACTCCTAGTGGTAACACATTCTGTATCCTTGTCAGAGGCAGATACGATTCATTGACTTTTCCTGAGAAGACACCACTAAACACTTAAATAAGGATCTTAGATAAATGTCTTTTAAGGGCAAATAGAAAAGAGTTCAGAAATTATTCACTTGGCTTATCATCAACCATTAAAACCCTGGTGCTGTTAGTACCTATATTATTGCTGACACGTAGGAACAAAAGATAGACATGCAGATGTGGTGGAAAAATCACTGGTACTAGGGTCAGATCAGTTTTTGATTCCCAGCAAGTCACCTCATCTTGCTAAACTCTACTCTTTCTAACTGCAAAATGGGAGTAATTAATTATATCTATTTCACCATACTGTTTAAAAATTAAATTAAATAGTATATATTAGGTCATTTCCTAAATTAGCAGTTATACAAATGTTGAGCTTATTATGTAACATCCATTATGTTCTTCTAGATCCACAGGGAAGCTCTTTGAATAGCCCTACAAGCATTTTTAGTTAATTTTTTCATAAATAGATTTTGCTTTTTAGGAAACTTATTTTAAAGTTTATTTATTTATAATCTCTACAATCTACATGGGGCTCAAACTCAAACTCATGACCCTGAGGTCAAGAGTCACATGCTCCACCACCTGTGCCAGCTAAGGGTCCCTAGGACACTTTTAGATTTACAGAAAAATTGAGAATTAGCATACAGAATTCCCATATACCCTATACCCAGTTTCCTCTAGTATTAACATCTTATATTGGCATAGTATATTTTACAATTAATAAGCAAATAATGATACACTATTACTAACTAAAATCCAGAGTTATTCAGAGTTCCTTAGTTTTACCTAATGTCCATTTTCTAAGATACCATGTAAAATACATCACATTTATTTATTTATAAAGATTTTATTTATTTATTCATGAGAGATACACGAAGAGAGAGAGGCAGAGACATAGGCAGAGGGAGAAGCAGGCTCCATGCAGGGAGCGGGACGTGGGACTTGATCCCAGGTCTCCAGGATCACACCCAGGGCTGAAGGCGGCGTTAAGCCGCTGAGCCACCCAGGCTGCCCCACATTACATTTAATTGACATGTTTCCTTAGACTACTAGTGGTTGTGACATGTTCTCAGACTTTCCTTGTTTATAATGATCTTGACCGTTTAAGAGAATATTTCTCAAGTATTTCATAGGACACCCCTTTACAGCAATTTATCTAATTTTTTCTCACGATTAGATTGCAGTTATGGGTTTTGGGGAGGCTGATCACAGAGGTAAAGTGCCATCTTCATCACATCATATCAAGAGTATGTACTACCGATTTGGTTTATGACATTGATGTTGACTTTGATCACCTGGCTGAGGTAGTGTTTATCAGGTTTCTCCACTGTAGAGTTATTCTTTTTCTCCCTTTCTGTACTGTATTCTTTGGAGCAAGTCAGTCATGATGTGAGGCTCATGATTAAGGAATGGAGAGCTCTACTCTCCCTCTCAGTTTGTCTTTACCAAATAAAAGCAGCATTTCCAGAGCTTGGCCACTTGCAGCCGGGGAATGTTGGGACTATATTTCCAAAGAGCTGGTATGAGCTCACTGTTTTTTAGGAGAAAAACTACAATTAGAGTAGTTTTCTATTCCTTTCCTTGAAAATCATAGTCAGTTCCCATTTTTCCTTCAAGATAATTTTTTCCTTAGAGAAAAAATGTTTACTTTGTTAGATTTGACATTGAATGCTTGAGGGAGCCTGTCCTCTTCATATAGTGTTGTGGTTTTTTTTACTTCTTTATTCTACTTTCTTATCTGTACCTTCTTTAAAAGGAGAGCTCCTGCATTCATTTCTTCTTTTAGATTTTCCCACCATGCTACTTCAAATATGTTGCCTGTATAATTTTCTGAGATAAAATTTAGAATCCAAGCTTTTCTCTGAGGGAGCATTACCTTTGAAGTTCGGGGAAGCATCAGAATCAAATGAAATCTACAATTTACCTCCTTACAACAAATTCTGGGAAGATAAAACTAACAAGATACAAAAGGAAAAATCTGTTTCAAACTGATAATAAAGATGCTGTAATGAGTAGAAATAAAGAAAACATGACAAAGTCATGAATATAGTCACTTGGTTTACAACAATTGCATTTCCCTAAACTCAGCAATGTGGGCCAGCCAAAGTATCTAAACCTCAAATTTCTGATTCACTCTTTCCTGCACAAACTTCATTTCTCAAATACTAGTCTCTATAGCAGAACAAAACACCATACACATACAAATATGCAAAGTGATGGATTGTCTGAGTGGCTCAGTGGGTTGAGTATTCAACTCTCAGTTTCTGCTCAGCTTGTGATCTCAGGGTCATGAGATAGAGCCCTGCATCCTGCCTCAGGCTCACACTCAGCAGGGAGTCTGCCTGAGATTCTTTCCCTTTCCCTCTCCATTTGCGGCTCCCCCAGCTCATGCTCTTTCTTTCTCTCTCTAAAATAAATAAATATTTTTTAAAAATGCAAAAAGTGAAATTTGACACAAGGAATTTGGATGAGTTCAACTAAGTCATTAATATTTGTTTTAAAAGAAAGTTGTATAGAGGTAGGTAACATTTTTCTAATGACAGTCATGTGAGTACACAATTCTTGCCATCTTCCCTATCAAAAATATGCACATACCTAGAAAAGAAATTTAACATTTGGCTAACATACCTATTAAAGCAACTTACTTTTTGACAAAAAAAGGTAACAAAGATTAAAGTTTCCTTGGTTACAATACAATACAGTATAAAGGAAAGAATACTAGTTTGGGAACTGGAAAGACCTGATACCAAATTCTAACCTCACCACCATATGACCTCTCATAAGTTAACTTTCCTGAATCTCAGTTTCCTCATCTATAAAAGACACACTAGGCTGACCTTACAAGTTGTTATGACGATTCCATATAATGTAGGTTAGATGTATAGCAAAAAGCCAACTAAATATATACCAGGCTCTGAATTAGAAAGAGAGAAGGAAGATACTATTCTGATCCCCACAGAGTAAAATTATCAAAATAATACAAAACAATACACTCTACAAAGTGATTTAGAAAAAAGTAGGCTTCCCTAAGAAAGTAATATTGAGGCTAAAATAAATCACTGAAAGAGCTGCAAGAAAGGTAGGTATTAACTAAATCAAATCCTGAGGAAGAGCAATGCAGACAAAGGAAACAGAATGTGAAAAGCTCCCATGGTGGGACACACGCTGGTGTTTTTAGGGAGTGAAAGGATGCAGGCTCCAGGGACAATACCTGGGAGAGGTGGCAGGAACCAGGATGAGCTGGGCCTTGTAGACCACCATAAGGATTTTGGTCCTTGCCCTACAAATAATGAAAAACCTTTGAAAAGTTATGAGCAGGGCAGCCTGGGTGGCTCAGCGGTTTAGCGCTGCCTTCAGCCCAGGGTGTGATCCTGGAGACCCTGGATCAAGTCCCTCTCAGGCTCCCTGCATGGAGGCTGCTTCTCCCTCTGCCTGCTTCTGCCTGTGTCTCTGCCTTTCTCTCTCCATGTCTTTCATGAATGAATAAATAAAATTTAAAAAAAAAAAAAAAAGAAAAGTTTTGAGCAGAGCAGGAACATAATCACATTTTTAAGAAAGCACCAGCCTGCAGTGGGAAGAGACTCTAGGGGCAGGAGAAGAGACAGGAAGGCCTGAGGAAGCCAAGACAGCAGGCTAACCAGGGGCTGACAGAGGTCCCAGAAGAGGAAATGTAGGCACCAAGTAATTAGCAAATGATAAAGCCAGAATCGGCAGGTTCATGTTCCTCCAAAGTTTGTGTTTTCTAACCTTATATGTTATAATAAAATACTAAATACCTGCAATGAGCACACAAAGAAAGCAAGATGCTTGTGAATAACCAGTTGAGTAAAAGAATTTCCCTAGGGTCCAACATTTAGATTTATTCCCAGCAACATAATTACATGGAGGAAACGGACTGCACAGGATAGCAAAGTTCACAAGCAACTGAGGAACTAAATACATAAGGGAGGGAGAGATAGGGTAGTGGAAAGGGCACAAGATGGAGAAACTGGATTCCCAACTTCTAGTCCCAGCTCTGCAATATCTATTTGGAGGAATAGGCCACTTCTCTTTAGACCACTCCCATCTTTGATAGGACCAAGTAGAGATCTCTAGGGTCTCTGTCAGGAGAAATGTTTTCTCGCTGTGGAAGATACATCTATGAAAAATAGAGAGTTGTTTAGTACAGTGGTGTAGTGTGCAGGTTCTGAAGCCATCATAGCAAGAGCAAATATTTAATAAGTGTTTGTCATATGCAGGCATTCTTCTAAGTATTATATATATATAAATCCCTTAATCTCCCCAACAAATTTTGTGGGTAAGAACTATTATTACTATCATTAGTTTCATTTTACAGTTGAGAAAACATAGGCACAGAGATGTCAAGTTTCTTGCTCAAGATTTCACAATTACTAAGCGGCAGAGACAAGATTTGAGTATCGTACCCTAGCTATGACACATACATCCTCTTAAGGATGCCTGGGTTCAACTACTGGCTCTGATATTTTCCAGTAGTGTGAGTCCTCCTGTGACTCAGTTTTCTCATCTATAAAATGGAAATAGTAATAGTTTTTACCTAAAAGTGGTTTTGTGAAGATTAATTGAGGGTATACATATGAAGTGAGTAGAAGAACATTATCTAGGACTTAGTAAGCACTCAGTAAATGTTAGATATTATTATTATTTGCTGGCCCAACGAAGAATGGACAAATACATTTCTCTGCTAAGTGGCGAAAATGCCTCATTCTTATCCCAAGCTTTCCTGGTGTTTCCAAGGCCAAGAGGCAAACTTTAAAAACTATGAAACCCCACAGAGAAGAGCTATTGTCTGTTCTGTGCAAAGAATTTCTCCCCACATGTTTATTTATAATGTATGCCCTCACTTAAACCTTGAAATAGAAAAAAATGTGGTGATGGTAAATAAAATAACCTATGTACAAAATAAAACGTAGCTCCTATACCAAATCTAATATGGTTTGAATTAGGTTTGGAACTCCTTAGGGTCATAAATCAACTTATTGAGTCATAACCAGCATTTAAAAGAAATGAAATAGAATGGTGTAGGAAAAAAAAAAAAAGAAAGAAAAAAAAAAGAATGGTGTAGGATTGGTAGCAAACATCAGAAACCATTGAGATTGATAAAGCTAAGTATTGTTTCGTAAAACGAGAAAAGGAGAACATAAATACATTCTTTACTTCATACAGTTAAAAAAGTTTCACTAACACTGAGCTACATTATTTATTCATTCAACAAACATTCACTGTATGTAATTTGTGCTAAGCATTCCTCCAAGAGCTAGGTTCACAAGAAATAATTAACAGAGTTCCAGTTTCAAGAAGTTCAAAATGAAGTGGGAAAAACAGATACTAAACAAAACCAAACTGCTCTTTATGGGGCTTAGGCTTTCCTTCGCAAAATCAAAATGCCTGCAAAGATATAACACTGAAGTGCTTTGGAACTTCAAAGGAGGAAAGTATCATTTCAGGAAAAACTTCTTAGAGATGACATCTGAGGTAAACCTTACAGGACTTGTCTGATATTAAAAGAAGACAATGCTGGGGCGCCTGGGAAGCTCAGTCAATTAAGCATCTGCCTTCAGCTCAGGTCATGATCCTGGGGTCTTGGGATGGAGCCCCACATTGGGCTCCCTGCT
Source organism: Vulpes lagopus (assembly GCF_018345385.1). NCBI lineage: Eukaryota > Metazoa > Chordata > Mammalia > Carnivora > Canidae > Vulpes > Vulpes lagopus. The sequence continues at coordinate 52,931,030 of NC_054846.1, forward strand.
CAGTGGGGAGCCTGCTTCTCCCTCTCCTCCCTGCTTGTTCTCTCTCTCTCTCTCCCCCCCAAATAAACAAATAAAATCTTTAAAAAAAAAAAAAAAAAAAAAAGACAATGCAGTAGGAGGAAAGTATCCCTAGGGTGGAATGACATAAGCAAAGACATGGAAGCTGGAAAAAACTGAGACCTTCCAACTAATAGACATGTTTTTGCTGGGAATTGTAGTTACATAGCTGAATAAGTCAGTCTCCAACCTCAAAAAGCTCATAGTCCAGTAGGGAGACACAGGAACTGAAGCTGACAGAGCAGAGTGATAACTGGCTGTGATGGAGGATGCACAGGAGCTGTAGGAATTCAGCAGAGACCACTTGGACCAGCCAGAGCTAGGAGAAAAAATATGGCAGTATTGTAAAACTTGCTGGTGGAGCTATTTAATGCCATGATGAGGCCTTGGATCAACAGTGAAGCTGAGTGGCTGAAATGAGGGAAAGTGAGTCATTAGTGTTGAGGAGTTCAAGGATTAGTGGAACTAAATGATCACAAAGCTTATTGTTGCCTGTTGATGACCCAGAGGGCAGAGATAAAAGGAAGGCTATGTGGAAGAGGTCAATGTACCAGGTGTAAAAGTCACCCAAAAAGTAAGATTATATCCTGGAGCATTTTGGTGTTTGAGATGTGCTAGCTACTTTCTATGTAGCACCTGCTTTCTGCCAGGCACTTAGCTTCATTATAGTATCTCCGATTGTGTTGGTTAGAATATTGGTTGGTTTGCTGCAACAGAAAAGTCCAAAATAAGTGGCCTAATAAGATCAGAGTTTGTTCCTCTGTCAAGTAAAGTCCGGCTATGTAGTTCATGGCTGCTATGGCAACACACACAATCATCAAGATTTCAGAGTCTGTTTTGTTGTCCTGCCAGCTTGTCTATCAACTCCCATCCTGACATCTGCATGCCTACTTGCTGGAAAGAAGGGACAGTGGATTATGTGACTCAGAACCACTAAGAGTTGACCAAGATTCAAGGGGAGGAAGATTAGATTCCCCTCGTGGAAAGGGAGCAGCAAGGTCACATTGCAGAAGGTGGGTTTGGGAGATACTGTTGTAGCCATATTTGGAAAATACAATCTGCCACACATTATAATAAATGACCTTTAACAGAATGCTGCTTAGCCTAATAATATGAGTAATCTGTAGAACAAACGGTCATGAATAAAATGGAATTCATTTACTTATTTCATTCATTTTAATCCATAGAACAACACTTTAAGGTAGATTTAATTCATACCCTCATTTTACAGATAAGGAAAACTGGTAATTTGCCAAGATCCCCAAGACAGCTAGTTGTGGAGCAAGGATGTGACTCCCAATCTTGTGATCCTTCCTGGCATGACAGAGCATCTCATGAAGCTGGACATCCAGATAAAATGCAATAGAAAAGAAAGATTTCCTTGTTATAGTTAATCATGTCAGCACACTGGAAATGTCCGATAAATGGTAGTCACTGCCATTGGTGAGAGCAATGTGTGGAATGCTGAGAGAACTGGGTTCTATTTCTGACTCTGCTTCTCACCAGCTGTGTGAACTTAGGCAGATCACTGAACCTCTCTGGACCTACCTTTCCTTGCCTATAAAATGAGGAAGATAATGTCAATGATCTCTAAGGTTCCTTCCAGCACTAAAACCTATATGAAGACTGAGTACTCTTTTTCTTATTTTTTCTACATGTTATGATTGGCCAAGCTATTTTCTATTACTAAGCAATTAATTATCTAATCTATTAAGTGTAAACTGCAACAGTTAAGGAGCAACTAAGAATAGTTAAAACTGTTAGATCAAAGACTCTACTAAAATGTATCTGAATATATGCTCATGGGCTTACTTGAAAAGCTTATTCATTGTTCCATTGAAATCTCATGTGATGAAACATTCAAGAATCCACAAATTCTGTTATATTCATAATAGTAACATTATAATGTAGTGTCATTTTGACGATGGAATATACCATTTATTTCACAGCTATGCAGAGCAGATAGATCTTTTTTTAAAAGGCACATCACCTCTATCAAGTTTCAATGTTCAGTCTTTCATCTTCTAAATCCTACCTGTTCTTCAAAACTCAATTCTGGAATCATTTTTCTTTCTAAGAATCTTCTGGGGTCCCTCTCCCATCTAAGTCCATCTCCCCCAAGCTGCCTTGGATGCCCTACTCTGTACTCTCAAGGTCCCTGGTACTTCTGTTTTAGTACTTATTAACACTGGGTTACATTGTACTATCACAGTCTGTAATTTCCTCGTCTATTGTCCCTTCTGGCTGTGATCTTGAGGACAGAATATAACTTCCACCACCAGTGGTTAACAGGAAGCCTAGACCTAGTACGTGCTCAGTGAACACTTGCTGAAAGAATAGAGTTCTTTCTTCTCTTTCAGGAGATGTTCATGATGAAAACAATAGATGCACTTTTTATTTTAATCAAATTCCCAAATCCTTCAAATATTATTCATGTCTTCACACATGCCTATTCTTCTACAGATAGGTATAGCTGGAGCTTTGATGAATGTGTACCATTAAGAGGAGAAAGGGGAAAAAGAAGCAACTGGTATTAATGGTTACCATATACACTTTTTCCAGTAACATTAAAAATAATCTTCATAAAATCTACAAGGTCAGATTTTCTCTATTATCTCTGTTATACAGAAACTGAGGCTCAGATAGATTTTTAAAAAAGAAAAAAGAAAAAAAGCTTGCCAAAGATCACAGAGGTCTTGAATAACAGAGTGGGATTAACCTGACTGATCTAATTTCACACTGCCTCTCCAGGGAGAAAAGTAGGGTGGTAGTGGGGTGGGGGAGAAAGGTGAGAGTAGAAGGGGGAGGATGGGGCCTCATGTTCTGAAACCTCTCCTGTGTTTAAAAGTGATCTATCCCTCGAGTTTATCCTTACTACCCTGAATTTTAGCCCTTTACATGAAGGTTAAGCAGCAAATGCGCCCCCATCATAACTACTACCTGTGTTCCTCCCCGCTCATTATTTGAGCTTTGGAGGTTGTACAGATGCTATTGTTAAGTTGTTCTCATTAAGAAAGAAATAGGGCGGGACAGGGGAGGAGTGTGGCAAATCAAATCCTCAGGTCCAACCAACCAGATAAACAAAGAAACACAGGTGCCCTTATAATTAAGGTTCACAATGAGCTTGTGAAGCCTTTGTGTGAAGATTTGAGACTTTTGAAGAAAAATAACATTGTCCTTAACACAGGAATTGCCTTTCAGAGTCAAAAAGTAAGTTTCCATCTCTTACTACTTGCTTTGTTACATGAGGTTGACTATCCTAGAATCACAAAAGACTTGTAATGGTAAAATTATAACAGATTCTATTTATGGTTTGTATTGGGAAGGAATGTAAATTAATATACTTTGGAGAATTTAACATAATTCCAAAACATTTGTTTTAGATAGTTAATACCATCTGGATAAAATTAATATCGTATATATTAATTAACCTTAATATATAAAATAAAATTGATATTGATAAAATTAATATTTTATATATTGCAATATATACATATATATAGTTTAGCATAAAAGATATTTTCAGTTGATGAGAAATAGCTTTTTCTTGTACTATGGTTCTTAATTCTATGATGATTTATTTTTTATGAGTTTTTCATAAGTAGTATTACCTTAACATATTTGAGTACGAAATTGAAGATATGTTATTTCTTATTTATGTGTAGAAGTTTTCAATTGTTTTCAAAAGACCTCATAAATCTGGAGAATAGATCAAATCTTTGAATATAATAAACAAAATGCATGACAAAGTAAAGTTCTAAATATGCCAGATTCTTTTCTTTGAAGAATTTATGGCTGAACTGATTTTGGAAAATTTAAGACTGGAAGAATTGATTATTTTTGCTGTATACCTCACATCTGGGTTTGAATTACGTCTTAGTAACACAAGCACACATAAACGCTACATGAGTTTCTTTTAAATGGGGACAGCTTCCTCCTATGAATTCTGACAGGTTGTGCATTTACACAATCTTTAGTGTTAAATAACAATATCTTCAGATATCAATATAAGGAACATACTAAAATCTTTACATAAGTGTCAAAAAGAACTTACAATTTGTAAAATGTGTGTAAACATTCAAAGAACTCCAGGCATTATTCCTATTGCTTTCTGTCTGTTAACTCTTTAATACTCAGAACAACCCCCAAGAAGTCATTTCTAATATTATGCCCATCTTACAGACAAGAAAACTGAAGAACAAAGAGGTGAAGTAGCTTAGCCAAGGTCACAGGGCTAATAAGTGGTAGAGCTAGGATTCAAAACAAGGCAGGTTTTAGAGCCCATGCTCTTACCCACCACACCGAATAGAAAAATTAGATTCCCTGGAGAGGTGATTGAGTAGTAAGATGATTATAAAAAGCAGAGTTTTGCTATAAGGGTTGTGCCTAAATTATTGAAAACGACAGGTTTCAAGTTTATATACATCTACCTGGCAGTGTGTTAGGCTAAGTGCTTTAAGTATCTCCTTACATTTAATCCTCTCAAACATACTGTGATGTATTTATCTAACTGTAAACTAGGCAAGTTATTTGCCTTCCCTTAATTTAAGCCTCAATTTCCTCATCAGCTGATGTGGGGATGAAATTATATACAAAGTGCTTAGCATAGTGCTTAGCACAAAGTCAACTCTCTATGAAAGTTAGCTATTATTATCATTACTGGTTTTAGGCTTAGAAAAACCAAGTAACTTGTTCAAGATGACATTCCTTAAGGAGGGTAGAGCTACAACTTGGAAGCTAGGTTTGATTAATACACTCTCTATAGTGGCTAAGACTATGTTCTTTACTGTGCTAAACTGCCCTGAATTCTTGTCTGCCCATCTTTGGCACAATGCCTTGCCTTATAGGTACTTTGATAATAATCAGAGATAATGATTCATTTTAAAAATTTACATTAATGACAAAATAATAAAAATTTACTACTGATTTTTTAATGCAGATAAACAAAAGAACTAAAAATCACTCATAATCTCACCTTCCAAAATAAACACTGCCCTTTCACAAAGAGTGTCATTCTAAGCATACATTTTGTGATCTGCTTTTTTCCCCCTTTGAAATATATTGTGAACATCTTTCCATGTTGTTAAAGATTTACCTATAGTATCATTCTTAATGTCTACAGAATATTGCATTGTACAATCAGTCCCATTTGTTGACCATTAAAGACTATTTCTAATTTTTCCATATTCCAAAGAATGCTACATACAGCAAACAATCATAGAACGTCACCTTTGAACATATTAATGATTACTTTCTTAAAATAAACTTACAGAAATGGAGCTACCAGGTCAAAGGATACCAGTTTGCAGAATTTTGAGTTGGTATATCCCATCTGCTCAGGAACAAAACTCGTTTGTATTACATAGTCAAAGGAGACTGGTAAAACAGCTCTTGTAATCATCAGGGATTATTCCATTTTAAGGCTGCACTAAAAATGAATTCATTTAAAACTTGGATTAAATGAGATAATCCATGGAAAATAAATATTATAAGTGGTCAATAAATAATTGCTATTATTATAATGAAAACAACATCAAATTTATTTTATTTGGCCTTCCAAGTCCTTTTATTACCTGAGTCTCTAGTTTATTTGGGTTTATTTGAAGGTCTGAATGACTCAAGCCCTAAAAAACAGGGAAAACTTGGGAGTACTGAAAATTAAGAAGTAAATCAATAGACTAGGTGTCAGGAGAACTTTTACAATTTTTCCTTCTGCTTCCCTTGTGACCTTGCCCAGGTCTTCTCTGGACCTTAGAGCCTTCACCTATAAAGAGGCATTGGATAAGAAGACCTTTTTAATACCTTCATTCTATCACTATGATATATTTTTTAAAAAGATTCATTTATTTTATTGGAGAGAGCGAGAGAGATAGAGAGAACGAGAGAGAGCATGAGCAGGGAGGAGAGGGCTTCCCACTGAGCAGGGAGTCTAACTTGGGGCCGACCCCAGGACCTCAGGATCATGACCTGAGCAAAAGGCAGACACTTAACCGGCTGAGCCACTCAGGTTCCCCTATCACTATGATATTAATTTACTTCAAACCAATATGAATACTTCTTATTCATACCTGTATTTCCTGTATTTTGAATCAAGGTGGATTTTCTTTAGGCAATAATGGACATTATCAGCCACCCAATGAACTGTGAGTTTCTGAGCCCTGACTGTGGACATTTTATGAAGATCATAGGGAGCCTAAGAAGCCATTTTTCCTCTCCTTTTTTTTTTTTTTTTTTTTCAAATCTTCTCATTCTTAATTATCATCACAATACCCAGCACTGGACTAACATTGTATTATTCAAATATCTGGTGTGGTTTAGGAGATTTGAGAGCAACTGAAGGGCTCTCCCAAATCATTCAGGCCAATAGACATTTTTACCTTAAATTATCATTAACATATTTATTTTAATGTAGTGCATAAAAGTCTTGGTCATTTTTTTAATTTAAATTTTAGTTAACATACAGTGCAATATTGGTTTCAGGAGTAGAATTCAGTGATTCATGACTTACACACAACACCCAGTACTCATCACAATAAGTGCTCTCCTTAATATCCATCACTCATCTAACACATCCCCCACCCACTTCCTCTCCATCAACCCTCAGTTTATTCTCTATTGTTAAGAATCTCTTATGGTTTGTTTCCCTCTCTTCTTTTTTTTTTTTCCTTTCCCCTCTTCGCATATATTCATCTGTTTTGTTTCTTTATTCCACATATGAGTGAGATTATATGACATTTGTCTTTCTCTAACTGACTTGTTTGGTTTAGCATAATGCACTCTAGCTCCAACCATGTCATCACACACAGCAAGATTTCATTTTTTTCTGATAGCTCAGTAATATTCCATTGTATGTGTGTGTGTGTGTATATATGTATATATATACACATATATATATGTATATATCATATCTTCTTTATCCATTCATCAGTCAGTGGGCATTTGTGCTCTCTCCATAGTTTGTTTACTATTGATAACGCTTTTATAGACACTGGGGTGCATATACCCCTCCGAATCTGTATGATTCTATCCTTTGGGTGAATTCCTAGTAGTGCAATTGCTGGATCACAGGGTAGTTCATTTTTTAACTTTTTGAGGAATCTCCATACTGTTTTCAAGGGTGGCTGCACCAGTTTGCATTCCCACCAAGAGTGCAAGAGGGTTCTCCTTTCTCCACATCCCCACCAACACCTGTTGTTTCTTGCGTTGTTAATTTTAGTCATTTGACAACTGTAAGATGGTGTCTCATTGTGGTTTTGATTTGTATTTCCCTGATGATGAGTGATGTTGAACATCTTTCCATGTGTCTGTTTGCCATCTGGATGTCTTCTTTGGCAAAGCGTCTCTTCATGTCTTCTGCCCATCTCTGGATGGATTGTTTTTCAGGTGTTGAATTGGATGACTTCTTCTTCTTCTTCTTCTTCTTCTTCTTCTTCTTCTTCTTCTTCTTCTCTTTTTGGATAACTTCTTTATAGATTTTGGATACTAACTCTATCGGATATGTCATTTGCAAATATCTTCTCCTACTCCATAGGCTGTCTTTTAGTTTTGTTGATGGTTTCCTTCACTGTGCAGAAGCTTTTTACCTTGATGTAGTCCCAATAGTTCACTTTTGCTTTCGTTTCCCTTACCTCCTGGGACATGTCTTGTAAGAAGTTACAGCTGACGTTGGGGTTTAGTGATGTCATTCACTGTCTCCATTTCTCACCTCCCTTTGGACTTACCTTGGACACACTAGTCAACTGGCCAGACATGGCTTCAGGGACCAACTTAAAGTGTCAACACTGCCTGCCAGAGACAGACTACGTTTTGGGTGCACCTTCACCCAGAGGGTTAAAATCCATCCAAAGGGTTCCAAAGGGGACAAGTTTTCAAACCCTCAGGGCTCCGCAGTGTTTTGCCAACAGGGTGTGGGTGGACATGAACGGCCAAACAGCCGACTCACTTAAAATTCAAGCCCAGGTAGCAGTACTGGAGTAAAGGAAGAAGTTCTAATCGTTCACCTTTTCCAGCGCAGACTCCAGGCCAAGCGCCAGGGCCTCCCCCAGGAGGCGTGCCCGGCGGGGTCGGCCCCCCACCTCCCGCGCCCCCGCCCCCGCCGCCTGCGGCCACGCAGCCCCGCCGGGAAGATGCGCCTCGAGGGCCAGGTAGCCGCGCCCCGCCCCGCCCCGAGAGCCGGAGGACCCGGGAGCCCCCGCAGTGGGCGATCGCGCCGCGCGCCGGGCCCCAGCACCGGGCCCCAGCACCGGGCCCCGCCCCCGCGCCCCGCCCCCGCTCCCGCCGCCGCCGCCCTGCGCCCCGCCCCCCCGTCCCCCTCCCCGAGCCGCCCTCGGGGTTTTGCTGAACTAGCTGGTGGCGCCAACGAGTCCGGGCGGCCCGGAGCGAGCGGGGCCGGGTGCCGGGCGAGCGGGCGCGGTGCCCTGGGGGCCCTCCGCCGGGGTGGCGCCCGCTGGGCGCGGGGAAGCTGCGCCCCCGCTGCGGACCTGGACCCGGGGCGCTCCTGGCGGCGGCGGAGGGAGGCCGCCGGGTGCTGCGCAGGCCCCGGGGCGCGGCGGTCGTCGCTCGAGGGGCGGGAGGTGGTCAAAGGTTCAGGAAGATTTAGTAAGCACACGTCCTGGAGCCGAGCCTGCTGCGACAGCGGCCCCTCCCCCGGCAGATGGTAGGGGATTCGGGCACACCCCAGGCAGACTGAAGGAAGGAAGGGGCTTCTAGAAGACAACCCCAGGTTGGGGGAAAGTGAGTCCCATTAACTCCCAAGGTGTTAGCCCGTACCTGTAAGGGTGGTAATTCGCGTAAAATCTTCCCCTGGGGGTTCAAATACCTGCTGTCCAAAGCAGTTTGGCAGGAGCCTGGGGGGGGGGGGTCCTGAAAGCCTCCGCGTGCCCCTCACCCGGCTGCTTTACTTCACTAGAACCCGTCCTTAAAGAGGTGCCTCCCTTTACTCTCCTGCATTTGCGTGCATATTTTACAATACTTGTCAATATAAAAATTGACAGTGAACAAGCGTTAACCTCAGTCATTTCAGAATAAAAGTGAGATGTGAATGGAACTTCATTCATGAGGGAAGTAGTCTGTGTGAAGTGTTTTGTAAATGTGAGTGGGAAGAATTTTAAACTGAATAAAATTAACGTAATGAGGAATCAGAAGGTTCAATCCAGATGTTTGCCTCCATGCATCCCTAATAAAGTGACAGTGCTGTGCTGCGCAGGGCCTTTCACTGTGGTTCTTAGAGCAGCCCTGCGGTTGATTAAGAACAAGTGGATGGGGGATCCCTGGGTGGCTCAGCGGTTTGGCGCCTGCCTTTGGCCCGGGGCGCGATCTTGGGGTCTGGGGCGCGATCCTGGGGTCTAGGGATCGAGTCCCACGTCGGGCTCCTGGCATGGAGCCTGCTTCTCCCTCTGCCTGTGTCTCCGCCTCTCCCTCTCTCTTTATGTCTATCATAAATAAATAAATAAATAAATAATCTTAAAAAAAAAAAAAAAAAGAACAAGTGGATGGTTGGATTCTTTCCACTCATTTTGTAAGACACTAACCATTCCTTGGGGCCGATGGAGTGGTGACCCACCCACCTATGTAGAGGATTTTTCCCCTCTCCCAACTACTTTAGAAATATACGAAGGATTTACATGAAGATTTTCAGTTAAAGAACTTGTAAGTAATCCTCTTTAGTTATCATTAGTACTAGACCCTAAAACCTTGCTTGCTTGTTAAGATGAGGTGGTTGGATGTGATTGTAATAGAGGTGGGGTTGTGATTTAGAGCTAGTGGTCTCATTAATTCGACTAGGTAATGTGTGTTTTGGATTAACAGAGAACTCCTTAGCATTTGTATAGAGGCAATATCATTTGGCATAGGGATTCTAATTCAGATATTCTTGGTTCAGGTCTGATCCCAACACCTGGTAGTAGTTCTTTGACCTTGCATAATTAATTTCTTGACCTACCATCCTCTGCCCCTTTGATCCCAGTGAGCCAATGGGGATCACACCAACTTTTAACATGGGAATTAAATGAAATGCAATATATATAAAAAATGAAATACTATGTAAATACAGTGCCTGGCACGTGGGCATTCAGTAAATACTCCTATTGTTAACTATCCACAAACAGTAGTGATTACCATCACTACTACCTACCTACTTCAAAACATCTACCTACCAGTCCATGGTTGGAGAGAAGTTTCTTGCAAAGGGGCAGGAGGGAACTCTCTGGAGTGATTGAAATAAGCTATATCTTGATTGTGGTGTTGATAAGAGGGTATATCCATTTGTCAAAACCCATCAAACTGAACCCTTTAAGGTCTGTGTACTTGATTATATGTGCATCACATCTCAATAAAGTTAATTTAAAAAATTAACCTCCAGGGCAGCCTGGGTGGCTCAGCAGTTTAGCGCCACCTTTGGCCCAGGGCATGAGCCTGGAGACCAGGGATTGAGTGCCACGGCCAGCTCCCTGCATGGAGCTTGCTTCTCCCTCTGCCTGTGTCTCTGCCTCCCTCTGTGTGTATCTCTCATGAATAAATAAATACAAATCTTTAAAAAAAATTAACCTCCAAATGTGACGGTGGTTGGGGGAGGGGGTAGTTGACATACCAGCCTAATTCTGCGTCCTCTAGTCATTCATTTCTAGAGGCCCCTCTGCATATGAGCATATCTTCTTCATAAGTTTACATTGGGTCTTAGGAAACAAAGAAGTTGCTCTCCTTTTTCAGGTTGTGGTCAAGATTGATGGTCCATGGAGAAGAATGATTGTTCGGTTCGTGTTGAGATGATATTTAATTTGAAACTTACATATAGTATTAGTTTTTACTAAATAGCTTTTAAAAACCAGATTAAAATGTTTTATTTGATCCAATAGAGCTTGTTTGTGTAATATATCCATCCAATAAACACAGTTTCTGAAAGGTCTAGTCATTTTGTATCCCTTTCCTTGCTTTCAATAAATTCTTTGTATTGTTTGTAGTTAAGTGAGATACCTAACATGCTTTTAGCACAGTACTAGGCACTTAGTAAATGCTAATTTATGCTAGCTATTATTATTAAAATCGATATATTCATTTCATCTTTTTTTGGAGGTCAGAATATGCATAGTTGGATGTCAATTCATTACAAAGATGCTGTGAAAAACGGTTGTTTTCTGAAGTTTCTCTCCTTGACTAGTAGATAAGTAAATGGTCTTCACATGGTCTTTTCTCTGTCTGTCCTAATCACCTCTTCTTTTTCTTTTTTTTTAAGATTTTATTTATTTATTCACAGAGACTCAGAGAGAGAGAGGCAGAGGCACAGGCAGAGGGAGAAGCAGGCTCCATGCAGGGAGCCTGACGTGGGACTCAATCCAGGGTCCCCAGGATCACACACCGGGCTGCAGGCGGCGCTAAACCGCTGCGCCACCAGGGCTGCCCCTAATCACCTCTTCTTACAAAAACAATAGTCATTTGAATTAGGGTCCACTCAAATGACTTCATTTTACCCTAATTACTACCTCTCTAAAGGCCCTGTCTCAAAATGATCATATTCTGAGGGACTGGGTGTTTTAGGACTTTAGCGTATGAATTCAGAGAGGGGTCACAATTCAGCCCACAACACATGGAATCTAGTAAAAAGCTGTATTGGTTCTTTCAGAATAGCTCAGCACATAGCATATGAAACAAGTTAGATTTTGGTTCTTGTTTTAAAACAGTTCAATTTGGATCTAAATGTAGTTCCCTTTTGCAATGAGAAACCCAAACATATCCATCAGGTACACACATACCCACATACACCCACACACACTCTGTGCCCTTTTTACCTGTAAGGCCAGTTACAACTGAAGTAGAGTTAAAGTCATTGTCTAAGCTGAGCTTAATCCATGACTGGGTCCGCTAAAAATCAGGTCCTTCATTGATTGAGAAAGATAGCTCTATAGTGGCTTCCTAATCTTTATGGTTCTTTAACACTTTGGATAATGAAGGTATAAGGTTTGGCTCTCTGGAAAGAAACCATTTACCCCTTTGATACCTTAATACCTAGATTTATCTTTTGAGCCCTTTGCTTGACTTTTCAGGTATCTCTGCAAAATAATTATACTAATCCCTTAATACATATTTTCTACATATTCAAGCCATGAATTTATGGATCCAAATTTACTGCACAAGCAACCTTTGTTTCTCAAATCAGAGCCTGGAGATAGTATACTCAGAGCTACCTAAACTGCCCACTTCACAGTTTATTTCCCTTACCGGTTTGAAGTTCATCTTGGCTCCTCCTTTTAATGCATCAGGATGTGATATTTTATCTAAAGAAAAAAGTCTCTAAACTTATGTTGTGCAAAAATGGCTCTCAAATGCATTATTTGTGTTACTACCAGTTTCTGCTAATTTGCACAGTCTCTGAACAACTGGCAAAGTGGCTAGTGTTGACGTTGCAGATGCCATGGAGATCTGCCCAGTTGCTTTAGGAATTTTTACATTTTATTAGTGTAATGATGGAGTTTACAGTTATCCACCAGTGTGTTAATTACAAACACTTATTATCTATAGTACCAGTTTGGTGCTTAATCTTATATTTTAATAGAAATGATACAGCTTTTACATTTAATTATAATGGGGATTAATCATCACATACCAGTTTTCACCTATGAGCAAAAAACTTGGAACCAATTATGAGATGAGGCTATTAGATTTAAAATGCAATGCCAAGAAACCTTGGGGTTTTTTTACTTTTAAAATTTCCATTAACAAAAAATTGCTAATATCACTGAGCCTCATTTCACATGACTGATCTGATGATTGATTGACTCATTCATTCAGTGAGTATTTGTTGAATGTCCAGTATGGGCAAGGCCCAGTTCTACGTGCTTGGGCAAAATTCAGATATCCCTGTCAGCAAGGGCACAAGGGGAGAGAGACATTAAAAACAGCCAAAATAAACAAGTACTTTACATATAGCATGTTAGAAGGTTGCAATTGCTGGGGGGAGAGGGGGCGCTGGGGAAGAGGAGTGGGACAAGGGGGATTAGGAGCTTGGATGGGGGATTGGAATCTTGAATAAGGTAGGCCTCACTGAGAAGGTGATACCTGATCGAACATGATGGCAGTAAAGAAGTTAGCCATGTGGCTGTGTGGAGAATAAGCAGAGGGAACAGCCAGAGGAAAGGCCCTAAGGCAGAAGTGTGCCTAGAAGGCTTTAAGGAACTTCAAGGAAGACAGTATAGGCTAAAGAGGAGTGAATGAGAAGGAAAAAAAGATTATAAATTGGATTATAATGTTTGTATGCTGAATAAATATTGTCATGACTCCTCATCCCCTGATAAGTAGATAGATGCTTGCCTTCTGTGCTAAAGACATTGTAGGGGCTCTGGAAATGCTTGCTGAATGTTTCTTTGGTAAATGAATTGGTGCTTATAAGAGCTGGCCCTGAGCCGTGATAGAATAAGGAATAAGCATCTAGAATTGTTGCTGATTCTGGTACCAGCAAAAGTTAGAATTATAGTTGGGACACAAGCAGGAGCTGGGAAGGACAGGGAACTAACAAAAAGATGCCAACATGCAGGTGACTGAGTCTTACCTATTGTTGCACTGACTTCACTAGGGAGTCAGTTTTTCATTTGAACTTAAATGTTTGATACTGAAAAATTCCTTTTCAGTTTGATTTTTGTCCTCATGATTTGAACTTTCAACCAGAAAGAAAAAAATTCTAGTGTAGAGGATATTCTTGATTTGAAACCTTGAGATATGCCAACTTGAGGATTCCCAGAGCATAGCATTATAGCTCTCATAATTATTGTATTTGTGTATTTAATTCACAGTTTACAAATAATTTTTACATATATTATTTGTCCCTCACAACAAATTTATGTGTAGTCCACCATAGCCATTATTAAATCATTTTGTTTTGTTTTTTTAAAAGATTTTATTTATTTATTCATGAGAGAAAGAGAGAGGCAGAGACACAGGCAGAGGGAGAAGCAGGCTCCATGCAGGGAGCCCGACATGGGACTCGATCCCCAGTCCCCAGGACACACCCTGGACTGAAGGCGGTGCTAAACTGCTGAGCCACCTGGGCTGCCCTATTAAATAATTTTGAACTGGGTTTCTTCCATTTGTCTTCTAGAGCTATTCTATCCTTTTCCCCATCCTTTCTGTGGCCTTGGAGGCTGCCATTCATAGATTGCATCAGTGAGGTCCATTGCCCTCTTGCTTTGGAAAGGATTCAGCTATGGTGTACTAGCAGGATATCTGAGGGCAGAAGGAGAGGCCCAGATACTTATTCCCCCAGGTCCCACTCTGCTAGGCTCTTGGTTAGCAGTGGTGTATGAAGGCCACAGCCCCAACCCATCCTACAGCTATAATTCTCTGTCTGGGTTCTCTAAGGTCTAAGGGATGCCAAAGAGTCTCCACTCCTACTGGCCTAGGAGTGGAGTGCTTCATCTCCCTTGATGAATTTCCATTATTAAATCCTGTTTAATTTTACTCTTTGAGTGTGCCTTCCACTTCCTGTCTGGAGTCCTGTCTGACACACAGCTTTCAAGATAACAACCTAGAGAAGTCGGGAGACTTGCCCAATGTCAGAAATCTGGTAAATATCAGAGTAGGGACTTCTACTCTGGGAAACTAGGGAATTCTCATTTCTTGACCCAGAGGCACCATTATTTTAAAATATATTGCTAAGGAATATATTCCAACTGGTGGATACTGTCAAGAAACCCTTCTACTTTGGCCTTCAGTTAAAAGTATATTATATGGGGTATTATTTGTTGGTATTTCCTGAAGTATGGAAAGGTAGGGCTCTTTAGAAAGAAATACTGAGGGGCAAGAAGGCGGAAGAGTAGGGTCCCCAAATCACCTGTCCCCACCAAATTACCTAAATAACCTTCAAATCATCCTGAAAATCTACGAATTCGGCCTGAGATTTAAAGAGAGAACAGATGGAATGCTACAGTGAGAAGAGTTCGCGCTTCTATCAGGTAGGAAGACCGGGAAAAAGAAATAAACAAAAGGCGGGATCCCTGGGTGGTGCAGCGGTTTGGCGCCTGCCTTTGGCCCAGGGCGTGATCCTGGAGACCCGGGATCGAATCCCACGTCGGGCTCCCGGTGCATGGAGCCTGCTTCTCCCTCTGCCTGTGTCTCTGCCTCTCTCTCTCTCTCTGTGTGACTATCATAAATAAATTTAAAAAAATAAATAAATAGATAAAAACAAAAACAAAAAACAAAAGGCCTCCAAGGGGGAGGGGCCCGCGAGGAGCCGGGCTGAGGCCGGGGCGAGTGTCCCCAGGACAGGAGAGCCCCGTCCCGGAGGAGCAGGAGCTGCACCGACCTTCCCCGCGGAAAGGCGCCCGGGGAATTGGAGCAGGATCCCCAGAAAGGCGGGGATGCCCTTGGGCTCCCTGGGACAGTAACAGAGGAACTGCGCCCCGGGAGATGCGCCGAGCTCCCTAAGGGCTGCAGCGCTCGGCGGGGCCCGGAGCAGCTCCGAGGGGCTCGGGCGGCGGCTCCGCGGAGGGGGCTGCGGGGCGGGAGCGCGAATCCAACAGCGCAGGCTCCGGAGCACAAGGCGCAGGGACACAGCCCAGGATCCGGCCTCCCCCGGGACAGGCAGAGGCCGGGAGGGCCCAGGACAGCAAGGACGCTCCTGCCGCGAGCTGAGCAGATCAGCGGCCCCGCCCGGGAGCCCCCAGGCCCTGCAGACGGAGAGCCCCGGAGCTACTGCGGGGGCTGACTCCAGGGTCCCAGAGCTGCCCCCGCCACTGTGGCTTCCTCCCGGGGCCTCACGGGGTGAACAACCCCCACTGAGCCCTGCACCAGGCAGGGGGCAGAGCAGCTCCCCCAAGTGCTAACACCTGAGAATCAGCACAGCAGGCCCCTCCCCCAGAAGACCAAGGAGACGGACAGGTTCCAGGGGAAGTCAAGGGACTTAAAGTATACAGAATCGGAAGATACTCCCCCGTGTTTTTTGTTTTTTTGTTTTGTTTTGTTTTCTTTCTTTTTGATTTCTGATTGCTTCCCCCACCCCTTTTTTTTCACCTTTCTTTCTTTCTTTTTCTTTCTCTTTTTCTTCTCTTTTTTCCTTTTTTTTCTTCTTTCTCTTTTTTCTTTTTCTCTTTTCTTTCCTTCTCTCTCTCTCCTCTCTTTTTCTCTTTTTCCCAACACAACTTGTTTTTGGCCACTCTGCACTGAGCAAAATGACTAGAAGGAAAACCTCACCTCAAAAGAAAGAATCAGAAACAGCCCTCTCTCCCACAGAGCTACAAAATCTGGATTACAATTCAATGTCAGAAAGCCAATTCAGAAGCACTATTATACAGCTACTGGTGGCTCTAGAAAAAAGCATAAAGGACTCAAGAGACTTCATGACTGCAGAATTTAGATCCAATCAGGCAGAAATTAAAAATCAATTGAATGAGATGCAATCCAAACTAGAAGTCCTAATGACGAGGGTTAACGAGGTGGAAGAACGAGTGAGTGACATAGAAGACAAGTTGATGGCAAAGAGGGAAACTGAGGAAAAAAGAGACACAATTAAGAGACCATGAAGACAGATTAAGGGAAATAAACGACAGCCTGAGGAAGAAAAACCTACGTTTAATTGGGGTTCCCGAGGGCGCCGAAAGGGCCAGAGGGCCAGAATATGTATTTGAACAAATCCTAGCTGAAAACTTTCCTAATCTGGGAAGGGAAACAGGCATTCAGATCCAGGAAATAGAGAGATCCCCCCCTAAAATCAATAAAAACCGTTCAACACCTCGACATTTAATAGTGAAGCTTGCAAATTCCAAAGATAAAGAGAAGATCCTTAAAGCAACAAGAGACAAAAAGTCCCTGACTTTTATGGGGAGGAGTAGTAGGGGAACAGCCGACCTCTCCACAGAGACCTGGCAGGCCAGAAAGGGCTGGCAGGATATATTCAGGGTCCTAAATGAGAAGAACATGCAACCAAGAATACTTTATCCAGCAAGGCTCTCATTCAAAATGGAAGGAGAGATAAAGAGCTTCCAAGACAGGCAGGAACTGAAAGAATATGTGACCTCCAAACCAGCTCTGCAAGAAATTTTAAGGGGGACTCTTAAAATTCCCCTTTAAGAAGAAGTTCAGTGGAAAAATCCACAAAAACAAGGACTGAATAGATATCACGATGACACTAAACTCATATCTGTCAATAGTAACTCTGAACGTGAACGGGCTTAATGACCCCATCAAAAGGCGCAGGGTTTCAGACTGGATAAAAAAGCAGGACCCATCTATTTGCTGTCTACAAGAGACTCATTTTAGACAGAAGGACACCTACAACCTGAAAATAAAAGGTTGGAGAAACATTTACCATTCAAATGGTCCTCAAAAGAAAGCAGCAGTATCCATCCTTATATCAAATAAACTAAAATATACCCCGAAGACTGTACTGATAGATGAAGAGGGACACTATATCATACTTAAAGGATCTTTCCAACAAGAGGACTTAACAATCCTCAATATATATGCCCCGAATGTGGGAGCTGCCAAATATTTAAACCAATTAATAACCAAAGTGAAGAAATACTTAGATAATAATACACTTATACTTGGTGACTTCAATATAGCTCTTTCTACCCTCGATAGGTCTTCTAGGCACAACATCTCCAAAAAACAAGAGCTTTAAATGATACACTGGACCAGATGGATTTCACAGATATCTACAGAACTTGACATCCAAACTCAACTGAATACACATTCTTCTCAAGTGCACATGGAACTTTCTCCAGAATAGACCACATACTGGGTCACAAATCAGGTCTGAACCGATACCAAAAGATCGGGATAGTCCCCTGTATATTCTCAGACCATAATGCCTTGAAATTAGAACTAAACCACAACAAGAAGTTTGGAAGGACCTCAAACACGTGGAGGTTAAGGGCCATCCTGCTAAAAGGTGAAAGGGTCAACCAGGATATTAAGGAAGAATTAAAAAGATTCATGGAAACTAATGAGAATGAAGGTGCAACCATTCAAAATCTTTGGGATGCAGCAAAAGCAGTCCTAAGGGGGAAATACATCGCAATACAAGCATCCATTCAAAAACTGGAAAGAACTCAAATACAAAAGCTCACCTTACACATAAAGGAGCTAGAGAGAAAACAGCAAATAGATCCTACACCCAGCAGAAGAAGAGAGTTAATTAATATTCGAGCAGAACTCAACGAAATCGAGACCAGAAGAACTGTGGAACAGATCAACAGAACCAGGAGTCGGTTCTTTGAAAGAATTAATAAGATAGATAAACCATTAGCCAACCTTATTAAAAAGAAGAGAGAAGACTCAAATTAATAAAATCATGAATGAGAAAGGAGAGATCACTACCAACACCAAGGAAATACATACGATTTTAAAATCATATTATGAACAGCTATACGCCAATAAATTAGGCAATCTAGAAGAAATGGATGCATTCCTAGAAAGCCACAAACTACCAAAACTGGAGCAGGAAGAAATAGAAAGCCTGAAGAGGCCAATAACCAGGGAGGAAATTGAAGCAGTCATCAAAAACCTCCCAAGACACAAAAGTCCAGGGCCAGATGGCTTCCCAGGGGAATTCTATCAAACGTTTAAAGAAGAAATCATACCTATTCTACTAAAGCTGTTTGGAAAGATAGAAAGAGATGGAGTACTTCCAAATTCGTTCTATGAGGCCAGCATCACCTTAATTCCGAAACCAGACAAAGACCCCACCCATTGACGTTAAGTCAATCGGAGAAGGACAAACAGTGTATGTTCTCATTCATTTGAGGAATATAAATAATAGTGAAAGGGAATATAAAGGAAGGGAGAAGAAATGTGTGGGAAATCTCAGGAAGGGAGACAGAACATAAAGATTCCTAACTCTGGGAAATGAACTAGGGGTGGTGGAAGGGGAGGAGGGTGGGGGGTGGGAGTGAATGAGTGACGGGCACTGAGGGGGACACTTGACGGGATGAGCACTGGGTGTTATTCTGTATGTTGGTAAATTGAACACCAATAAAAATTAATTTATTTTTAAAAAAGTAAAATAAAAAAAGAGAAAGAAATACTGTTCACTTTCTTGCCCCCAAGCAGACAAAATCCTTAACATGTCATATCTTCATAAGAAAAGCATAGAAACAAAATCAGGAAGCAATTAGACTGTTTGCTTTTGGTCATTCATGGTGATGAAAAATAGGGATAGAGTGAATAGTTAATCATCTGTGTTTTTCCTTTTTCATCTCTCTGCTGATTTACCATAAAACTCTCTGTACTCTTTGTCCTTTCCTGTCTCTTTCCCGTCAACTGTTCATCAGCACCAAACGTTGTCTCTAAGATGTAGTTCTGACCCTGTCATTTCCCTGTCTCCCACAATCCACAAGATGAAACATAAGCTTATTGGTTTGTCTTTCTTTCTCCATCTATCCTTACGCTGATACCTAACCTCCCGGCTCTCCATTTCTCCGATTTAAATCCTCTATTTGCCTCAATATTAAATTATTTGCAGTTGACTAAACATGCTTCATATTTGCTTTTGCCTACTTGCATTTGTTGTTCTCTCTGCCTTAAATGTCAACTGTTCTTGCCCTTGAGTCCCCGTATCAGTCAAGAGAGCCACTTACCCATCGGAGTTCTGTTGGAAATCATCACAAGAAACCTTGTGGGCCCTGCAAGCAGAACTGCCACACTGAAGAAAAAAAGCTTAACTCCTTGAAGACAGAAACTGGATTTTATTCAGCACTATATCCCCCGAGTTCTTGTACTTTGTGGACAATCAACCAGTATTTATTGAGCAAAAGAGTCAGTATAAGGCTCCTTCAACCAAAACCTTTGTAAGAAAAGTTTTTATTTTTTTTAACTGATTTTAATTAAAATGTCAGAAAGGTGGGGTAGGGATGGTAGTAAGGAACAGATAAAAAACAAAAATTCTGGGCTGTCATCAACTAGAGTTTCTATATAGGGAGTCCATGACATGGAGTCATGGTTTTGCTGGTAGAGGCCTGAGTAGGATTCCTTACAACTTTGGTCTCTTATCCAATATTTGGACACCTGTGGTTGACCTGTGTTAGTCTGCTCTGCTGCTATTATAGAAGGGATTTTTCTTCCCCCCGCCCCCCTGAAGATTAGTTGGCCATCTTTTCCCTACATCTCTGATATTAAAGATCTTTTAGTTCTCACAGCATGAGTTTCTGAACAAAGGGTCATCTGAGAAGCAGCAGTTTTGAGGCTCTTACTCAGGTCATTGGAACTAGTGTTCCTGAAAGTGCCTGGTGCAAACTGTAATAATAGAAGTCAGATTCCAAGTTTGTATTACAAGTGAGTGTTTTGTACTACAAACTCTCCCTGTCCACTCATGCTATCACTTGTTGAGGGGAAAATGATACTAACTGTATCATTGACTAATTTGAAGTCAAATTACTGTGTCATTTGGAGACATATGGCAGAAGGTTAGAGCTCAAGAATCTTTAGTATACATGAGACACTGTGCATTGAAATAGTCTTTCTCTCTCCTTTAAGGATGTGATCTATTCTTTTGAGGTATAAATTATACAAGGCTAGAATATTATTATAATAAGATAATTTCAAAATACAAGTGACATCAAAACATTTTTACCAGATTAAAGTAAGTTTGAATTTTTTCCCCAATTTTTTAAATGAGAGAATCATACTCAATAAGGAAGAAGTGATCAGAATAAACAAAAATTTAGTGATGTGTCCTTTTCAAAATTGTTGTCACATGGAATCACAATAGGCCTCCTTTTCGGCTTTTCTAGATAAGTTCTAGATAAGTTTTCTGTTTAACTGCTTTTCTAGATGAGTTCTATTCAATGGGAGACATTCTTTAATTCAGAAGAGTCTTAATAAGTTTGCCAAACCGAATCCAGATAACCAATACTGTAAAGACTGTCGTAATAGTCTTTTTCTCTATGGAAAATTGTACTTCTATGAGATGGAGTGACATTCAACAGGGATGAGGACAGGAAAGGACATATAGGAAGAGAAACGAAATCACAAAAAATTAAATCAAGAAATGTTTGTGAGTAGCAGTGTTATTTCCTTTTGTTTGTACAGAACCCTTTCTCTTTTCTCTTACATTTTTCTGCATAGAAAGAGTGGAATAAAAGGAACATGAAATTTGAAGAATAAAAAGTAAAAATGGAACTCTGAACTAATGGTAAGAATCCTGAGATAATGTGTTTATCACAAGTGTTCTTGTTCCTGTATTCATTATCCAGGTTTATGGCATCATCATTTCCCTAGTGGACCTGGCAGGAAGAATGCTGAGGAATTACTGTAAATCCATCCTTCTACCTTATTGTCTACATTTAGTTACAATCTCTGGGTCCAGGTAGTCAATTTGATTTCTTTAATTAAGGCACGTTAGTTAAGATAGGGAAGACGATAGATGCAAAAATTACTGCCCTTGTGGAACTTATGGTTTCTTAAGCATCATATTTTTCTGATTTGAAGATAAGATTTCTGAAGTGGAAACTCATTTTTATGCTCAATGCTTGAAAAAAACCACTAAACTAAAACTTAGTTTTAGTGGGTTGTGATGTGGTTATCATTACCCGTATATGGACAAACTTAGAGAAGCTACTAGGAGGTGTCTGTTCAACCATCACCTCAGTTTTATTTTTTGCATTTGGAAGTCCCATACACAATTGAATTTTAACTGAAATTTGTATCCCTGATTTTTATTTAAGTTAAAAATAGTCAAAAAGCTCATGGAAAGGATGCCAGGGTGGCTCAGAGGTTGAGTGTCTGTCTTTGGCTCAGGGCATGATCCTGGAGTTCCGGGATCGAGTTCCACATCGGGCTCCCTGCATGGAGTCTGCTTCTCCCTCGGCCTGTGTCTCTACCTCTCTCTCTGTCTCTCATGAGTAAATAAATAAAATCTTAAAAAAAAAAGCACATGGAAAGATGTCCAGCATTATTAGTTATTAGTGAAATGCAAATCAAAACCACAAAGGGATACCTCTTTATCTCTACTAGCATGGCCATGATAAACTAATAATAATAATAATAATAATAATAATAATAATAATAAATAATGTGTTGATGAAGATGTGGAGAAATTAGAACCCTCGTACATTGCTGGTAGGATTGTAAAATGGTGCAGCCACTGTTAGTTAGTTCTTCAAAATGTTAAATATAGAATATATGACCTCCCCAGTTCCATTCCTACATGAGTACCCACAAGAATTTAAAGTAGTCATTCAGGTATATGTATACACATGTTCATAGCAACACTCTTCACAATAGCCATAAGGTAGAAATAGCCCAAATGTCCATTAATGGATGAATGGATAAACACATTGTAGTATATACATACAATGGAATATTCTTCAACTATGAGAGGGAAACTAAGTTCTGTTACAGGCTACCACATGGATGAACCTCCACAATATACTGGAAGAAGTGAGAGAAGCCAGACACAAAATGTGACACATGATTCTGCTTGTATGAAATATCAAGAATAGATAGGTCCAAAGAATTAGAAGGAAGGTTGGTGGTTGCAAGGGACTAGGGATGGGAGTGGGAATGGGAGAAACTGCTTAACGAGTAAGGTGGTTTTACTTTGGAGTGATTGGAACGTTTTAGAACTAGAAGGGGGTGGTTGCACAACGTTGTGAATGTACTAAATGCCACTGAATTATTCACTTTAAAATGGTTAATTTTATATTATGTAAATTTCACCTTGATAAATTATTTTAAAAATATAATGTGATGCAAAATGGAAATAAAAGCTATTGTATGCCATGAAGTTTGCCTGTCATATACTATTCAGTGCAATTAAAAACAGAATAAATGGCCAAATCTCTTTCTAAAGATCTTAGAATTTCAGAGTTCAGAGAGATTGGTATGACCTTTTCATGTGACATTAAGGGCTGTCATATAGGCACCTGACACCTACATGTCAAAAGCCTGGCTTCCAGTAGAAGCTGTATGATTCATAATCAGGTATAACTGAGGTATCCACATTCCTTTTCCCCTCAGCAGCACATCAGTATGCCCCACTCAGGACTCATGAGTGGTGCTGCCTTTTGCAGCTAAGTCATGAGTGAGCTTTGGTGGCAGAATTGCAACTTGCCTGGTACAGGTGTATCCAGAACCAAGATCCAGAGCAGTGACCAAGGAGTCTGTGAGGCAGTGTCCTGCTAATTCCATGTTGAGGAGGGCGGGCCTAAGAGGCCTGTAGCTGAGGATATGCTAGACTGGGTCCTCTTCTAACTATGTCACTGCTACCAGCATGATCCCATTTAGAGCAGTATTCCCACTGTCATCTGGCAAGTCTCAGACAGCCCTCAGAACCCAGTGTCACTGTGAGCTCACGTTTCCCTGCCCTTACAGGTCCAGAACTCTGACCATCCCACACCTATTCCATCTCTTGGAGTCTGGCTGGACAAAGCTGCCTGCTTACTTCTTATAGATACCCTGAGTGCCTTGTAGCACTCAAGAATGGTTTACACTCTTCATTCAAGGTGATTTTTCTTCTTTTTCTCTTGTTGGAAAAAAATATACACATGTTTAATATCCAGCAGAGCATCTCCATACATTAAGAAGTATCAAAACTTTGAATAACCAAATGAAGAAGAAACCCCAATATTCCTTGAGGCCTTTTGAGATTGTATATGACTCCTCACATATCAAAGAGGCCAAGTTCACCAGCATAGATTATGAAAAGCAGAGTCCCTGTGATGCTCTGCTTAGCTATCAATGGCTAAAAATGATGGATAAGATCTTTGCATGATAGATTCTGTTTATTTGTAAAATTATGTACAAATTTAGTTTTCAAAATTTGAATCTTAGCCAGGCTATTTTCTTTGATATCATTTTTAATCTTAATATCATTAATCCGGGTACATACTCTCCAGGTAAGCTATAGGGACCACGGGTTTCTTGAGATAGGGGGCTATATTATGCATTTTTTAAATTTCTAGAACCCAGCAGAGTTTGTGCCATACAAAGGATACTTAATTGGGTAGACAAGACCTTTAGGGGAGGTAATATACCATAATGGTTTAAGAACATGATTAAAGGCAAAGGCATTGAAACCCCTAGTATGGACATCTCCTTCCTCTCCTTATCCCTCTAGCTCAAGCCATGATACTCATCTGTGATAGCTATCATGTTCTCTGACCTCCCAAAACTGAGTTGAGTGTGATTGTTCTGTATTCTTATAGGAGCCATATGTTTTACCATATCACACCCACCTTAGTTGATGTTTCCTGCTTGCCTCCTGCTTGTCCATGTGCCCGGTGCCTAGCAGCATGCCTCACTACAGAAGTGCTTGTTGAATCAGTGAATGATGAGAAACATTTGTTTGCTTGGCCTGTTACCTCTTAGATCTTGAACCTTTCAAGGCCTGAGTAGAAAAGAGATATTGGAAGACAATGCACAGGAGGAGAATAGTAAGGAGGTAGAAGAATTTTACCTTTCTCTTGAAAGTATTGCACTGCCGCCCCGCCCCCCCCTCCGCCACTGTCATCAGCAGGCCTGGATTCAGGGATGTTTTTCTGCTCCTTTAAAATTTGGGTTTAAACATAGACAAATTCTTTCTATCTTGTTTGTGATGTAGATATGTTAGGCTGATATTTTTATCCATCCATCCATCCTTCCATTTGTTTATTGAGTCTGTCAACACATATCTACAGTGTCCTCTGTGTGTTGGGCACAGTGCTAAGTGCTGTTCATAGTGGTGAGTGAGAGGCAGTCTCTGACCTCAAGGAGTTTTCCTTTTGGCAGGTTAGTTGGGTTCTAAACAAATATAGCTTGAATGTCCCCCAATCCCCTCCAGTTTATGGATCTTAAATGAGGTCACTTTTTGTCTTTGTCAATAAGTCCAGGGTATCTATAGTCTCCCATGTACCAAATGGCATGCTGTCAGTTCTGTCCCTCTCTTATGTCTCTATGGGCTCCTCAAAAGCTATTCTTTCTTGGAAATGAAATAATGCCTATCATTGATACATGCTTGGTAGTTGAGTAAACCTTTTACAAATTGAATATTTTTATTATTATTACTAATATAATCATATAAATATGTCCTGCTAATTACATTTCTACTTCTTCTCCTTTGATGCCTCCTCTCACCATATTTCCTGGCCATTGCATGCTGCTTTGTTTCTTACTATAAAGCTGCTTTACCTTTTTACTGTGCTCCCACAGCTGTTGGAAACGCCTACATGATGTGACCTTCTGGTTTATCAGCTTCCTCTATGGCGATTGTCTTTAGATTTCTGTTCCTTTGTAAGCATTTACAATTATCTACTACTAAGACTTGCTTTGCTCATCTCATCACCCAACCACTGTTCTCCCCAAGACCTCTTGGAGCATCTGCTCTTTCTCCTGCCAGTTTGAGTTTGTTGCCGTTTTTCATACCTCCAGATCTCAGGTGCTCACCTCTCCCCAGTCAGCAGTGAAGCATTTTCCTCTTTCATGTCTACCTGCTTTTGTAGGGATCCCATGACATTGTAGCTTGGGCTTCTAGTGAGAGTTATTTCATTATCACATGTCTTTCCTTTTCTTACACTATTAAATGTTAGAACCTGCCCCGGTAGCTGGAACCACTGATGCCATCCAGCTTTTAGGCCCCTGTACCAGCCTCTTTTCTCATTTATGGTGTTGATTATTTCCCCCCATGGGGCTTTCTATTTTACCTCTGTTCGAACTGGAAGGTTTGAACCAAGGAAGAAGAAAAAATTGGGATTAGGTAGTGGAAGAAGGGAATCAGGATCAGGTAGGGTACATGGAGGAGATGAGAGATCCAGCAGAAGGAATCGCCCTGTGCAAAGCCACAGAGGCCAGGAGCAGCATGGGTGTGTGATAGAGCAACATGAGCTGAGAAAATGCAAGCATCATGATGTAGCCAGGGCACTATAGAATGCAAGGGCTTAGATGGCAAGAGGTAATCCTGCAAAGTTTGATTATATTAGAACCAGGAGGGCCTCTCCTAGATACTGAGAACAGAAAAAAACAACCTGGAAGTGAAACAGGTTGGGTTTTTCCAAGTGCAGGTGTTTTATTGGTAGCTATTTTTTCCCTGGCCTCCAAAAGCTGAAATACAAGCTGATGACCTTTTGTACATATTAAGGATGGCTTTCATTTCTTCTTGGTCCTTTTTTCCATCATTTTTGCTACCCAATGTGACTGGTTTAGACAGTGTATAGATTACTGTTTTCTGGATCTGTTGATTGTCATGACCTGATAGTTGCCTCAAGCTTCCAGAATCCAATTATCAGCCTTTCCAAGTTTTGGATATGTCGGGACTCTCAGGTGAGTCTTTTTGTCTTTTTTTTTCCCCCAAGATTTTCTTTTTTTGAGCCCAATATGGGGTTCAAACTTTCACCCCCAAGATCATGAGTCACACACTCTATGGACTGAGCCTGCTAGGCGCCCCTCAGATGAGTCTTCTTTGCCCACATACAAGGAATTACCCTTGTCTGAACCCACCAGATTTGAATAGTCTCCACATGGCTATCTTGAAGATATCATCACCATGACAATCCTTTGACAAAAATCACATACCGACAGCAATGGAAGACTGTGCTCCTACAGGGAACTCTCATCCTGGGCAATCTTCATGGTCCCTTTCATGTGAGGCCTTGCTAGTCTATGCTTCTCTCACTTCCCTTTGAACTCTAGAATCTATTTATTCCATTTATTTGACAATTACTAATACCGCTTAAATTTTGTCTCTTATTATACCATTTAGCTTTCTGTAAATTTCAGTCTTGCATCCCCAACTAACTCTGAGTTCTTTGAAGGCAGAGAACATGATGTTAACTGCTTGAAGCCTCCTCAAGAGCCAGTCTTATGGCTGGAGACATAGGAGGTATTTGGTATTACCAAATGAAATGCGAAATGAAACAATGGGGCCATGGGCAAATGAACTGCAGGAAAGATTGAACTGCTTGGAGAACTCAGAGGTGGTTCAAAAGAGCAGCTAGGCAGCATGAGCCTGGGCTCTGGAGCTATTGGACTTGGAGTTCCAGCTCTGCTAGGCTGCTCACAGGCTGTGTGACTTAGGGAGGTGGGTTGGTTTCTCTGAGCCTCCCCCTCTACCTTTTTTTCTCTTCTTTTTAAAACAAAGTTGATGACATGAACTTCACAGGTTTGTTTAAAGATCAAATGAGATAATGTATCAGTAATGAAATCACTGCTGTTACTGTTATTCATCATAAAAATGGTTCTTTGTGTTGGAAAAATCAGAAGGACAGGGAAAGGTTAGGGCAAATTATTTATCATAGAAAAGACTAGAATAGAAAAAGTTGCTTATTTGTTGGATTAAGTACAAGATCCTCTTTCTTGGAATGAGTCCTGCTCTGGAGTTGGACTGCCTGATTTCCATTTGGCCTCCTTGTCTGCTAGCTGTGCCACACTGGGCAAGCCAACTTAAACTCTGTGTGCCACAAGTTTGTAATCTATAAAATGAAAATTGTAATATTTACTGCATAAAGTTATTGGGAGAAGCAAGTGAAACAACCCCTGTAAGGTGCTTAGTAACACAATGCCAAGCACATAACTCTAGATAAGCTGAGTTTTTTTTTAAGATTTTATTTATTTATTAATGAAAGACACACACACAGAGAGAGAGAGGCACAGAGACACAGGCAGAGGGAGAAGCAGGCTCCATGCAGGGAGCCTGACGCAGGACTCAATCCCAGGTCTCCAGGATCAGGCCCTGGGCTGAAGGCGGGGCTAAACCGCTGAGCCACCGGGGCTGCCCTAGGCTGGGTTTTTTATTGCTACTTACATCAGTTACCTATTACTGTATAATTAACTACTCAAAAACTAAGTGGTTTAAAACAATGAGTGTTTTTTATTGCTCATGGGTATACAGATCAGCTGGACAGTTCTCTTGATGTCAGCTGTGCTCATTCATACCTTTGCGGTCAGTTCTAGGGCAGGTAGGCAGGTCTGTGATCTTGGCTGGGCTCTCTCACATGTGTGGGGTCAGTGAGCTATAGGCTATCCCAGGATGGCCTTGATGGGGCTCACGGGGCTGTGTTCTATGTAGTTTTTCTTTCTCTAGAAGGACAGTCAGGGCTTGTTCACATGACAGCTGGGCATGAATCCAAGGGAGAGTTAAAGTAAGCAAGAACTGACACAGCGGGATTTCTACTGCATTCTATTGGCCAAAGCAGATCATAAGGCCAGCCTGGATACAGGCATGGGGAATAGACGACATCTCTTGAGAGGAAAATCTACAAGGTCACATTGCAAGAGGCATGGATACACGGAGGGGTGAAGATTGTGGCCAGTTTTGCAGTTGCTCTACCATACTACCTTTATGTTCCTTCTAGAAATATAAGAACAAATGTTTGTACCGTGGTTTGCAGATTACAAAGACCTTTGGCCTGAAAGTACCGAGTCTTATGATGAGACTCTGAGTTAAGTATTTTTGAGCCTTTACTCACTGCTACCTACTATCTCAGGCACATGCTTCTATTGAAATCTTTTTCTTACCCTTCCAGCACACAGTGATGGCTAACATTTGGGCAATAAAGTTTCCTCCTCAGCCTACTGTTCTGACTCTTCCAGGGTCGTTTTATTTACTTTCATGGTTTCATGTTCTACCTTTATGTAGGGACATTGATATTCCTGCCTAAATCTTCCAGAGTCTTATTCTTAGGGCTTGTTAATCAGTGCTTTGTAGCTGTCACATGACCATCTCAAACTCAGCATGCCCAGATATGTAACCAGATGTGTTATCATTTTAAGATATAATTAGGCTGATATTTCCCAGAGTAAAAATGCTATGAAAATACAAAATACATATTGTAGTCTTTTGGCCCCTCTATGATTTTTATGTCTTTTAACTCCTTAAAGTTTTAGAGACACTGCACATGGCCTTCTGTAATTAACATTCTTAGCAAAAATACTTTTTGGATAAAGGCATTTCCTAATTGGCCTTAATCTTGGGTTGGAAGGTAGGGTCCTGGATGTAGATTGGGTAGTTTTTATTTAGGGTTTTAGTGGTGCTACTAAATATAGCATGTCCCATTTTTCCTTTTCTCTCAAACTGTCTCATTGATGTAACATGAAACCAAATAGAACAGTGCCGAACAGCTTGAAAGAGTGAATATCATGTGTTGAAAAGGAATATCACAGTATCACCTGATAAAAATAGCTTATACCCACAGCAAGCAGAGATTGGTGCGCTCTAGAAGAGTGCATGCTTTTTAAAGGTTTGATTCACTTTTTTACCCCCAAGAAACTGATAGTTGTTTGCAAAAGCTGTACCAAGTAATGGTTTGCTAGATGGGGAAAAATAGCCTTTAAACTTGGTGGTCAAGTACAGTTCTTAAAAATAAGCAGAAGAAATGTGGTTAAAGGGGCGCTTAACTTTTCCATGTTACCAGTCAAATATGTTCAGATTTCTGGGGATTGAGGTAGAGGTTTGACAAAGTCACGGTTAAGATGCCTGAAGAGGAAGGGATGATATTACTTATTTATTCTACAGGTCTTAGCCAGGGACAACATCATTTATTCATTCACCAGTTGTTAACCAAGGAAATGCTTTATCTTGAGTATCAGGGGATACAAAGACAAACTCTTCAAGGAATTTCCTACTATGTAGGGATTACATTTTATTTATATAAGTATGCATAAAAATATTACCATGTCAAAAGGGACAGGTATTGTCAGAAAGGTATAACGTGATATGGAATTTGTATGTTCTATCATTTATTCTGACAAAAATTGATTAAGTACCTACTTCATCCAGGCACTGTGGTAGGAGCTGGGGACACAGTTCACACTCCAGCAGGGCATATAAATAACAAGCTAATGAACTATTAAATAAAGTAATACAGGTTAGCAGGCAGAGACCTGCAGGTGTTGTTTTAGGTAGGTGATCAGGATTATGTAGAAATGAGCGTGGGGAAATGAAGGTCTTTCTGAAGTAAAAAATCTAGACATGGCTAAGTATGGGGGAGCAAGTAATGTGTTTGGGGAAGAGCAATCCAATTGGACTGGCTTGGGGGTGGGTGAGATGAGGGTAATAAGACAGTTGGCAAACCTCCATCTTCTACTCTTTTGAAAGGTTCTCAAGTTGGAGAAGTCAAGACTGACCTAGAAGCAATGGCTGGGGGTTTCAGGGCTTGAAGTCTATGCTGTCGAGTAGTGAGTGGTAGAAGGAATTCTGGTACCCTGTTAGAATGGAACTCCAAAGGGCCAAAAGAACAGGAACGTTGTCTTTTTCATCTATCTCTATATGGTGCCTATCCCAGTGTCTGACACATAGTAGGTGATCAAGAGTTGAGTTTTGAATTATGTTCTGAGCATCACACGTGTGGTTCTGTGAAATCCATGGATCTCTTTGCAAGTATTCAGTTGAGATGGCTATGGATTTAAATGGAAGTCTATAGCTAAGTTTTCCCTAAAACGCCAGCCAATTCCACTTTGACTCCCCTGGTTGACATGAATTACAAGTAACCCCTTTTTCATTTCATAGACATTTTCTCTGCTAGGATCAGAGAATGGTTTTACTGTCCATAGAACTGTACCTGATTTAAACAGGGTATGGTAATTTAATTTCTATTTATTTCGCTTATTCACAAACATTTATTTATTTCAGAAAGAGTAATTTTATCCAAGATTTCACAGACAGTAATCACTGAGACCTTGTGGCTCTGAGTCCATGCTCTTTCTACTACATCCTGCTGTCTTATATGAAACGGATTTCATTTCATGCAAGTTCTGTTTATGTACCTCTGTGTTATATTTCAATTTCTTTAATAGCAGCACCATTTTACTAGCTAAGCAGACTGCCTGTTCTGGATGGAGACCTACTCACTGTGCTGAGGAGGACACCTTACTCTCTGTTCCCTGTTTAATGAAGTCCTTCTAGATCTCTGGCCCCCGTGATTCTCTTGTCTCTGGTTCCTGCAACATTTATACCCTGCCCCCACACCCTCTCACACTTAGCTTGTTTTCCTACTGTTTTTCCTGGTTGAGTCTTATCTCCCTAGATGGGTTGTATGTTCTAACACCAGAGCTGGGGATCCCTGGGTGGTTCAGCAGTTTAGCACCTGCCTTTGGCCTAGGGTGCGATCCCGGAGTCCTGGGATCGAGTCCCGCATCGGGTTTCCAGCATGGAGCTTGCTTCTCCCTTTGCCTCTCTCTCTGTCTCCCTCTCTTTCTCTCTCTCTCTCTCTCTCTCATGAATGAATAAATAAAATAAAATAAAAACAAAAACAAAAACAAAAAATAAACTAACACCAGAGCTATCTTTTAAACCAGAAACTCCATTTGTTTTTGCGTGACACTAGACATGGGTACTTATGAACTACTTGGTTGATTCAGAACCATCCATGGGTGAAAGGAAAGTGATAATGAATTCCTCCAGGACATAGGTCATATTGTCAACCTCATTTATATTCCTGGCCAACTATGGTATCAAGCCCAGAGTAGGTGCTCAGTAAATATGTTTTTGATATGTGGCCCTAGCTTCTCTACACCCTTGGAGTTTGTTCTTGGCATCTCTATTTAGCAGTATTCTTAGTGATGTTAATTACTTCACCATCCTTGAGGCAGAGTCTGGGGTTTATTTATCTGTGCAAAAATGAAAATAGTAATAATAGCTTGGTTTTTAGTTATTCCTATGCACTGGGCATTATACTAAGCATTTTACATAAAGTACTATATTAAACCCTTATAACCACCCTCTGAAGCCAGTCAGTCTCCAGAGCCCAAACTCCTGACCTTGGTACTATTTTGCCTTTGTAGACCTTGTCTGTACTGGATAACTCCCAGCCCTCATGATTCTCTGGAGAAAGCCAATTGAAGGCGTTGTCTAAGCATTTTTTAAAAATATTTTATTTATTTATTCATAAGAGACACAGAGAGAGAGAGCAGAGACACAGGCAGAGGGAGAAGCAGGCTCCTTGCAGGGAGCCCCATGTGGGACTCATCTCAGGTCTCCAGGATTAGGCCCTGGGCCGAAGGCGGGGCTAAACCACTGAGCCACCCGGGCTGCTCTGCGTAAGCATTTTAAACATTTCTAAGTCCTTTGTATTTTAGTGTCAGGGCTATTATGAATATATTCTATGAAATTCTGTGGTTTCTTTTTCCTCTTTGCTGAATTGGCTAAATACAGGATTAATACAGGGAATATCTAGAGTAGACTAGAATTGACGTATTTGCCACCCCTGGCTTTGCCAGGGAACAACATTCCCTGTTTTCTAAAGCTTTCTTGGCACTGTAATGTGGTGAAGGATATCTGTGATGTAAATAATGGTCACTGGGACGGAGGAGATAACAGTTTTGGGGATGGTATTTCTAGTTTTGGGGAGGTGCAAAAGAATTACAGTGGCCAGGGAGGGTTGGATACTGCATTTATTTTCCTGAGACCTCATTCAGATTTCTACTCATTTAGCACTATTTAAGAGTAGTTCTTGGTGGTGGGGGTGGGGGTGGGATAGGGAAGAGGAGAACATGGGCTCTTCTATGAGCTCTTCTTCTCCATCATTTTCATTTTCTCCTTAACTGACCTGTGTTTTCAGTTGACGGCAAGAATATAGAATATGAAACTTGCACAACTAAATGATGAGATTTCATAAGGGCAGAGAAAGTTGTATAATCATTTTAGACTTCAGTGTTTTCCTCTGTAAATACCATGTACTCCATAGAACTGTTGGTGGAATAAATGAGATCCAGATACCTAACTGTGACCTACAACATCCAGTATTAACTGATCTCCCCCTGCTTCTCACATCTCAGATCACCCCAGTCCAGCCTCACTGGATTTCTTGTCTTGTTCCAGGGGGCCTGGCTGGCTCCTGACCCTGTGCCATCCTGCTCTACCCACACCTCCAGATCCTTAGGTGGCTGGCTGATTTCCTCCTTCCCTTGGCTCAGGCCTCTGTTCAAATGACCTCTCCTCAGAGAACCTTCCCACCCTCAATCTAGAGGAGCCCTCTCTCCTTCCTCCCCTGTTTTGTCTATCCCCTTATCCTGCATTATTTTCCTTATACTACTTACTGCTATCTTAAACTACTTTATTTTTTATTACTTATTTGTTCTCCCCTCACTTGAATGAAAGCTCCATGAGGGCAGGGGTTTCGTCCATCAAGTTTCCTTTTCTCTTCAGTCCCTCCAGGGCTGCCTGGCATGTGGTAAGCACTCAGTGTTTCTTGTCATGTATATAAATGCGCCCCACATGATCCATTTCTTGTGGAATGGATAGACTTCTTAATTAAAGCTTTGTAGCAACTTTTTTTCCTGGGTTATGCATTTTTTATTTTTATGTATTTAACCAGTAAAACTTTATTGAACTTGGTTACAGAGAATCAGGGTCAAATTGAATCCGGACAAATGGAGACAGCTTCCTAAGGATTAGGTGGCTACCTTACGGGGTAAGAATTATTAAGTGCAGGGTTATCGCTGACAGCTGATTTTTAGAGAAGTAGCCAAGGTTAGGATGGGAAGAACTGGATTCAAGTAGGTGAAGAAAACAAGAGTAGTGTTTGAACATGACAGGGCTGTAATCAAACTGGACAGGCAAGGAGTGCCAAAGGCCTTATACTTACTGATGATGTGACTTTGTTCAAGTCCTTTGACCTCTTCTACACTTCTGATTCCTTTTCTGTAAAATGAGACTCTTCTTCATAACTGAAGAAGGGAGATGGGGGAGGGACTGCCTATCACATAAGGGTTATTGTAAAACTGTTGGGAGAATGTATGTGATAATACTTTATATCAAGTGGAACTCATATAAATTAATATAAATGCATATGAAGTGCTTGGCACCCAGTAAATACTCAACAAATAGCACCTATTGTTTGTCTTAAAATTATTAAAGCACTGGAAATGATTTGAAACACTTTTAAAGATTTCAGTGTCTTAGTGTTAATGATCAACCTTTTTTGGATTTCAACAGATTTTAAACAAACTGTTGGATTGTCTTCTACTCTCTGTTTGCTTTTAGTAAGCATAGGAGGTCCCTTGAGCACAGTGAGAATCTGGACTCTGGAATCAGACAGAAATGAGTGCAAATCCTGAAGTGAATGAATAAGTAGGCAAATGGACTAGTGCCCAAACCTAATCTTAGCCTATGCAAGTTTCAATTTCCTTTCTCTCTCAAATTGCTGTCCATCATGTAAAAGAAGCATGTGGCCAAAATGCCAGAAGCAAGAGAAATAAACTGTGGACTAGATAATTCACAGATGCCTTTTGTACCCCTGCATGAATGTGAACCACCCTGTATTTCCTCCTTGACAGACGCATGCTTGGTTCACACAGCCCTACTGAGTCTGCCCACTGTTTTATAAGACAGATACCAAGATCCATTGAGTGTCAGCCACTCACTGTCACCATCACTGGTGAATGACAAGAGTCCTGGAAAAGAAAGGGCTATAGGCAGGTCACCTTTCCTCTAGCTTATCAAGGGGGATACATAGATCCTCCTTTTCTTGGTAACTGGACTCCGACTTAACTTTGAAGGTCTCTCAAATCTATGGTCTTTGCAACTTCTGGGAATGATGTAAATAATAATAATCTTGATACAAAGTTTGATTGAGTACTTGCTAGTATCAGACATTGTACTCAATCCTTCATCTGAATCCTTCCACAGCACAAGAAGGTATAGGTATTATTTTTGTCCCATTTTTTTCAGATGGGGGAAACTAAAGTTTCTTTCTTTCTTTTTTTTTTTTTAAAGATTTTATTTATTTGTTTATTTATTTATTTATTTATTTAGCACAAGCACAGAGAGGGAGAGGGAGAAGCAGGCTCCCTACTGAGCAAGGAGCCTGATGTGGGGCTCAATCCCAGGACCCTGGGACCATGACCTGAGCTGAAGGCAGATGCTTAACTGGAGTCACCCAGGCACCCTGAAACAGAAGTTTCAAGAGATGAAATAACTTTCCCAAAGTACCCCAACTAGAAAATGGAGAAGTTGAGAGGTCAATGAAAATCATCTGACTCCAGAGCCCCTGCTGGGTTGTCAATCTGTAAGGTGGTCTGTCATCTCTGCCAGCCTGTGAAGTCTTTGGAAGGAGAGATAGATCTCCTTCACCTTAATCCCCATTCATCCCCAATACCCTACTTGGTCAGTGGTTATTAAGATGAAAATTTTAAAAAATACGCATACACACACACAGAGAGAGAGGAATATTACTCAGCCATCAAAAAGAATGAAATCTTGCCTTTTGCAATGACATGAATGGAGCTAGAGTGTGTTATGCTAAGCAAAGTAAGTCAGTCAGAGAAAGACAAATACCATATGATTTCACTCACATGTGGAATTTAAGAAACAAAACAGATGAACATATGGGAGTGAGGAAAAAGAGAGAGGGGGAATCAAACAATAAGAGACTTTTAATGATAGAGAACAAAATGAAGGTTGACGGAGGGAGTAGGGTGGGGGATGGGCTAGATGGGTGATGAGTATTAAGGAGGGCACTTGTTGTGATGAGCCCCCTGCGTGTTGTGTGCAAGAGATGAATGAATTCTACTACTAAAACCAATATCGCACTGTATGTTAACTAACCAGAATTTAAATAAAGTTTTGGGGAAAATAGAAACTTAACTTTGAAGGTCCCTCAAATCTGTGGTCTTTATGTGGATGGTGCCCTAATCTATATCTTGAGCTGCAAGATAAAAAGTGCCTATACCTAGGCTTCTACTCAGCCATTTGCTCAGACAGGTAGTCTCCCCAAGCTTCACAGCACCTTTGGAGGAGGAGGGGGTATTACTCCATTTTACAGAGGAAGAGATATCCTCCCAGTCCTTTTTAGTAATCGGCAGTGAAGTTGGGATATAAACTCAGGTTTCTTAATATCATACTTAGTCATTTCCCCTCCTCTGCATCTTTGAACTTTTAAGAGACTTAGACATTTTCTTGATAGAGGCAAGGTTATTTGACAAAGTCTTTTTTTTTTTTTAAAGCCTACCATAATTGTGTGGTAAAAGCTATTTTAATCACTAATACAGGCACAAATGCTCTATTGATTTTTTTTAAAGCGAAGTTACAAAAACCCATGTCCCTCTTTTTGTGAAAAATCATTATTACTAGGTGTTGTGGTCTGCAAGATGCTAAATAAGGATTCTAGCTAAAATGCTTTGCAAAACTATTTCATTGCAAAATCAATAATATACGTGAAAAATTTATGAAAAGGTGAATTAAGGCTAAAACAACTCTTTACCTTTTAGTGAATACACACACGTATGAAACATTAATATGCATTGTTAACTTTTGGTCATCTGCCAGGATTTGAGATCTAGTGGCTTTGTTTATTTATTTAGTTATTTTAAAGATTATATTTATTTATTTATGAGAGACACAGAGAGAGGCAGAGATACCAGCAGAGGGAGAAGCCGGCCCCATGCTGGAAGCCTGATGTGGGACTCAATCCCGGGTCTCAGGGATCACACCCTGAGTCAAAGGCAGATGCTCAACCGCCGAGCTACCCAGGCGTTCCGAGATCTGGTGGCTTTGTAGATGAAGAAAATACCGAGAGTCTTGCCTGAAATGTAATGGTAACCATAACCAAATTGGGCAGGCCACAGGTACCAAAGGCCTTAAGTACTTAGAAAAGTAGAGCTCTAATATAGGGGGCCAGACTCTGTATTCCGGGTAAGATTCCTGGGCCTCCAGGTGCTTTCTGGATGTTTTCAGTACACCATGTGAATAACACAGTGAGCTGGTATTTGGCTTATCATGGCTGCAAGGCATGCTGTGCAGAATAGAGCCAAGACAATTAGGAATGGAGAGGGAGGGGGAGGATTTGAAAATTATGTAGGGGTACCAGGCATGGCCCATAATGGCAGTTTCTCAAATGAATGAATGTACAATTAGGAGGACTCAGAGAGTCCTGGTGAAGAAGGACAAAGAGATAAGCTGAAAGCTGGGCAAGTTATTCAACTTCTAGAGGAGAAAGGTAAGAATACTTCCTGTATTGGTTCATTAGTCAGGGTTTTCCAGAGATGGTTGTATATAGAGAGAGATTTATTATAAAGATTTGGCTCATGTGCTAATGGAGGCTGACAAGTCCCAAGTTAGCAAGCCAAAGACTCTGGACAGCCAATGGTGTCATTCCATTTTGAGTCCAAAGGCCTGAGAGCCAGGAGACCTGATGGTGTAGTTCCAGTCTGAATGCCTGCAAGCTCAAGACCTAGAAAGAGCTGATGTTTCAATTAGAGTTGGAAGGCATGAAGGAACTGATGTCCCAACTCAGTGCAGTTCAAGCAGGAGACGTTTCCGTTTACTCACTGGAAGGTCAATCTTTTTGTTCCATTTCTGACCTTCAACTGATTAAATGAGCCCACCCACATTTGGGAGGGCAATCTACTTTACTCCATACACTCATTCAAATGCTAATCTCATCCCAAACACCTCATAGACACCCAGAATAATATTTGACCAAATATGTGGGCACCCTATGACCCAGTCAAGTTGACATATAAATAACCATCACAATTCCCATGCTTGTCGTAGAAATGCTACAGGAATTAAAAAATACCGCACAAATGTAAGAGTGCCATCATTTATTCAAGGGAAAAGGTGTTTATTCCTTAATGATAATAACGTACATTTACATAGTGCTTCCCATGTGCTAGTTAGTGTTCTGTTTTACTTGCTTCTCTCATTTAATTCTCACAATAACCTTATCTCTCCCTTTACCCTGAGAGTGTCCATGTCTATAATTGTTACTGCAGGTAGACTGCCTGCAGTATGACATGGAGAGCAGGAGCATAGGCTCTGGAGCCAGCCTGCCATGGTTTGAATTCTGGCTCTTTGCACCTTGATTTCCTCTCCTGTGAAATGAGATAACAGTTATAAAGTGCTTAGAAAAGAGCCTAGCATTTAGTATGTAAATATATGCCAGGCCGTCTATATGTAGAAGTAGCACATGAGTGTGTACATGTGCATGTGGCAGTGGTGGTGGTCACAGTAATTACAAGCTCACTTGCCTTCAGGAGCCAGTCAGATAACATCAGGGTGTGAAGCAACCAATAAGTCAGTAAGGAGTGGTAGAGTCAGTGTAGAACTAGGAAGTGCCCTCTTCCTTTAAAGGCACTGACGGCAGCCCAGTAGTGCAGTGGTTTAGCGCTGCCTGCAGCCCCGGGGGCGTGATCCTGGAGACCCCGGATACAGTCCCACATGGGGCTCCCTGCATGGAGCCTGGTTCTCCCTCTGCCTGTGTCTCTGCCTCTCTCTGTGTGTGTCTCTATGAATAAATGAATAAAATCTTTAAGAAAAGAAAAGAAAGAAAAAAAAGAAAGAAAAGAAAGAAAAGAAAGAAAGAAAAGAAAAGAAAAGAAAAGAAAAGAAAAGAAAAGAAAAGAAAAGAAAGGCACTGAAATTTGGGAATTTACAAATCATGCTCAGACCACCACCACCACCCCCTCCCCCCACAGCCTCCACCGTCTGTCTCATGCCAAGCTGCTGTAATGTGTGTTTTATGAGGACCTAACAGTTCTGCTAGCAGGGTGGCCCATTTTACAGGTGTCAGAATCAAAGCCCACTCCCCACATAGTAAGCACCAGAGGGAATTGGGACTGAACACAGGGCCCTCCCTAGGCAAATCCCATCCCCTGCTGACCTCACTCTCTTAGCCATTCTTAGGCCCAACACAGGAACCTCTGTCGTGGCTACCTCTGTCGTGGCCACAGAGGTTGTGGCTGTGTTTGCACTTGTGTTAGCCACTCCCTTGTGAGCTCAGAAGGGTTGAGGCCTTACTCATCTTTGTGTTTCCTGCTTCCCTAGCACACTGGTATCCATTGAGTAACATCTGCGGGGTCTAAGTTCTGGTCCTTGTCCATCTCTCAACAGGTGGTGGACTTGGGCAATTAGTGTAGTGTCTAAGATGTTCAATTTCTCCATCCTCAGGACTGGAATAATTCCCACAGGTTGTATTCCCTGGGAAGCAGACTCTGAGATGTGTGCTAGCATGCCAGAAGGAGACTTTTAGTGAGTGCTCTTGAGATTGATGAAGTTTTGGAATATAGGTGAGGTCTGGAGCCAACAACCAAGAAAGAATTCTTGAGACGTCTTTGGTGCAAAATGGTGGTTTTATTAAAGCCCAGGGACAGGACCACAGGACAGGAAGAGCGGCTGCCCTGGGCCTGTGAGAGGTGGCTGATTATATACCCAGGAGTTGGGGGAAGTAAGCAGAAGGGAGATTTCAAAAGGATTTTCGTATGCTAAGGAGGAGCTACAAGATATTGGAGGCCTTGCCATTGTCAAGTTAGATTGTTTTTACCTCTAGCAAGGCTTTCACAGTAAGACAACTGCAACTTTCCTGAAGAATGTCACACATATCCCACCCTGGGTGGGGGTCATTTGTGGGACATCAGCTGTGCTTTGTCCTCAGCTAGCCCTGCTCCCTCATCAGGATCATAAAGAGGGAAGGAAAGAGAAAGGAAGGGGAAGAGAAGGGGGAGGCAGAATAGGGGGAGGAAGCAGGATCAGACCGAGGGAGAAGTGGGGCTGCAGCACGGTCTCAGTGAAGGCCTCAGCCAAGCCCATGAGGAGCCAGAAAGCTAAGATAGCACTTCCAGAGTGTCCAGAGTCAGAGTAGGGGTGCCAGGTCTCTAGACCCTATGCTGACCAGGCACTGGATGTGGGGTGCCCCAAGAATGGGGCATGACTTTGGGAGAGACAAATCTGTCTTGTCAGCTGAGGGCTGTCTAGGGCATGAAGTCCTTCTATCCTGAAGGAGGAGCTGGGCAGCTCCCTACAGCCTCCACTACAGCAACTTCACGGGGTGTTTGGAAAGCTGATACTTGTAAAAGCATACCGGGAAATGCTAAACAAATGTAACATTTTTAGTTGGTAATATTAGCAGTAGTACATTTGGGGCTCAGGAGATATTTCAGCTAAGTTGAGTCTATTTTTTTAGGACAGATTCCCAGTAAGAATCATGAAGTTGGTATATACCGTGGTTTTATTCCTCTCACTTCCCCCAAAGACACCCTTTCCCCTTTTTCTTTTGTTATTAATCTCCTCTTAAAAGTGCTTATGCCATCCTATTTTAAAACCTCTAGGGTTGGTTTGATTTGATTTCCTTTCCACTAAAATGACTGTTCTGAACCCTGACCTTAATCCGGGGTGGTTAGAGCAGCTGGAAGCACTTTCTTGACTATCTATCTATCTTCACACTTTATATTCCACATAGGCTCAGGGAAATTCTAAGTTCGAGTGCAGTTTTTAAACATTGCTAACATTAACTATTCCTATTATCAGTGAGGTTAATTAAACATAATTGAGTGCCAGCCCTAGCATTCCCAACTCTGTACTGACCCTGGAGTCAGTCTGTCAGCTTGTAGAGCTCAGACATGAGAACACCACAGCAAAAGCCGTCAACGTGAAAGATGAATGTTCCAGAGATCAAGAGTGTTGAGCAACTCTGAGTCAATTCCGGGGGCCAGCTGCTTATAGAAAGAACTATGTATGAGAGTTCAAAGGTGTAATATATTGTTGATTTCACACACACACACACACACACACACACACACACACACACACACTCATGTACCCAGGCAGTACCACTGTGAATTCCAGCATCATGTGATTTCTCTCAAACATCATGTGTCTGTATTTCTAACTCATAAATTTCATCATGTCCCTTCTCTGCCAAAATATCTTCTGTTGCTCCCTTGACATCTCCACCATAAAATTTAAAGTCTTAGCAAAGCTCTTTTAGTCTCTGAATATGTCAGCATCTTGTATGCTGTTGTGTCTTTGCGGATGCCATTTCCTTTACCCCAAAAAGCCTTCTCAATGTCACCCCTACCGAGCAGTCTTCCCTGGCTTCATCACAATGCCACAGTGTCACTTGCTGCTCTGTACAGGCTTTACTCCCACTGAGCCACCTGATGGGAGAGAAATGAATTCATGGAACTTTCAAGAGATGACAGGGTCAGGGTGGAGAGAGAACAGGAGAAGTAATAAGCAAAACCCTTTTACTTAAAACTTATATCCTATGGAGTCAATATTCAGTTATAAGCATGACTTTATGTATCTGATCCTTGATTTTGGTTTTGGTTTTAAGAAGAACCAAGAACCAACCACCTTTTGACCCAAGGATTAGGAGCTTCTAAGAAGAGGTTTCGTGACAGAAGTAAAACTTTCCCCTGACTGCCCCCTTGTGGAGGTGCTGCAAGAGCCCAGAGACGATAGACAAAAACACAAACCTTGTTCCCCAGGTCGAGAGATCTTGAAATATATTGTGGATTGTCCATTGCTTTGTTTAGTCAGGCTACCACGTGTAGATAGTTACATACTTTTTAAAATTAGAGTATGGAAAGTCGTGCCCCGAAATGAATTCAGTTTGCCTCTGGTAAATCCGATGGTTCTTCAAAAACATTAGAATACACAAAGAGAAGGCTCTGATCAGCACATGAGAAAAGGTCATGTGTGGTTAAGAGAGGCCTCTGGCAGGTGAAGTGCTAGATGCACACCAGCTTCTACTCGCTTGCCTTCACAAACTGAAGACAGCACTATGAAGAACACTTTCAGTTCTGTTTCTCTTAGATTAGCGGCTCTTGCCGTGCCCAAGAATCACCTGATGAGCTATGTTAAAATGCTGATTTCTGAGCCTCTCTTCCAGATTCTGATTCAGTGGATCTGGGCTATTGTCCAGGAATATACATTTCAGTAAGCACCCTAGGGTGATTCTAATGGACACACATCTTGCAGTGTGGATGGGTTTTACAGAGCCATTTACACACTTTTCCGTGACTAGGCACCTTTCAGTAGAAGTTATGATTTCAGATATTCTGAACCATTGTCCTTTGATAGCACCCTTTTTAGACTCATGCCCTGATTTTTGGCTTGAAAGACATGGTCTTCATTTCTGCATATGAGATTGCTAGTTAGAATTAGCATTTGACCTCCAACTATGAAACAGACTTTCTCCTTTTCCACCTCCCTGTCTTTCTTTGTACCCATCTACCTGTCTACCTCGCTGTGTAGCTATGTACATATCCACTCATACACACACACGCGCACTCACAACACGCGCTTTGTGTTCAGTGAAGCAACATGAACCACGGGATAAGCCAGTCTTTTGAGACACGGGTGACACTAGGGTTCTGGCATTTTTGATGGGTAAAGGTGAAATGTGCTGGCCAGGAACTAACCCCCCTGAGAACAATACCAACAACCATTTCTTGAGTACCTGTGAGGTACTTGGTACTCTACAGGCCTTCTTAGGTACATCATTACTAACCCAGAAGAGGGTAGTTCACAGTTGAGGAAACCAGAAACTTAAAGAGATTATGTAGCCAGGACTCCTGGGTGGCTCTGGGGTTAAGTGTCTGCCTTCGGCTCAGGGTGTGATCCTGGAGACCCGGGATGGAGTCCGGGTCAGGCCCCCTACACGGAGCCTGCTTCTCCCTCTGCCTGTGTCTCTGTGTCTCTCATGAATAAATAAATAAAATCTTTTTTTTTTTTTAAGTGAGAGAGAGAGATTATGTAACCACTCAAGTCCTCCAGAGTCTTGGAGGTTGAACTATGCCTGAATCCAGGTATGTCTGACTCCAAAGCTCTCTGCTTCCTTTCTCTCAATGAACTTGTATCTTTGGCTACACAGATGGGCACCAAAGTTCATTGACCTTTTCCAGGTCCACTAGTCAGTTTTGTTTTCATTAAACATACAATTTTTTTTTAATTTTTTTTTTTTTATTTATTTATGATAGTCATAGAGAGAGAGAGAGAGGCAGAGACACAGGCGGAGGGAGAAGCAGGCTCCATGCACCGGGAGCCCGATGTGGGATTCGATCCCGGGTCTCCAGGATCGCACCCTGGGCCAAAGGCAGGCGCCAAACTGCTGCGCCACCCAGGGATCCCTAAACATACAATTTTAATTGGAAACTCTGTTTTTAGGAAAGTTAGCAAATCAAGAATTTCTCCAGGGCACTGATACTAATATCTTCCCAGTTTCTGGGAAATCTAAAACTCAGTTGTACTGAAGAAAAAAGAATACTTGCTGTGATTTTTTTTTTTAGAGGTTTCTGAAAGTTGTTTTAGGACCAAACCGGGCAACCATGTATCTTAATTTTGTATTTTTTTAAAAAGATTTATTTATTTATTCATTTAGACAGAGCGAAGAGAGAGAGGCAGAGAGACAGGCAGAGGGAAAAGCAGGCTCCATGCAGGAAGCCCGATGTGGGCCTTGATCCTGAGTCTCCAGGATCACACCCCAGGCTGCAGGCGACGCTGAACCGCTGCCCTTAATTTTGTATTTTGTAGAGAACCTGCAGCATTGTTGACGCTCCTAAAAGGTCAATAACAACTTGTTTGATATTTCAAGTTAATTGTGAGTCTCTGCATGTTTGCATAGCTGAACCTTTATTGCTAAAGGTCCCTTATAAATGTTGCATTGCCCTCAATGTTTGGAGCTGCCTTGAATGCCTTGTATGCCAGTGAAAATGCATTTGTTGCAGTGGAAGGGCATTTGATTGAACACAGTGTAGTTCATTTTCCTTTAGCTATCAGAACGTTTTAAAAAATAAAGTTTGTATTTTTCTGATTATGAACTAGGTTTGAATGTTAAAAATTAGGAAAATATAAAATGGTATAAAGAAGATAAATCACCCATAATCCTCTTATTCAAGAGTAATGGTAGTAATAATAAAAAATGCTTTTTAAATCAGGCATGCTTACTGTGTGTCAGCTCACTGTTGTGAGGAGACATAATTCTAATTTTATAGATTTGGTAACTAAGACTTGGAAAGGTTAAACATCTATCCTCCTAAGTGGTAAGTAGTGAAGCCTGGATATAACATTCAGGTCTTTTTCTAGTTCCAAAGCCAGTACGCTTTTTGTGCCTCTCCCACATAACCACTGTTAACATTCCAGTATGTTTCTTCCAAGTCTTTTTTTATGCGTATTTTTTCATGGCTGAGATCATACTGTGAAGATAATTTTCGACCCTCCCGTTTTCACTTAACATAATGGCATAAGCATTTTCCTTATAGGATCTGGCTCTGCTTTTCTATCTGACTTCAACTCATACCACCTTCCACCTTGCATGTCACTTCCCAGCCATACTGGCCTTCTGTCTTCCCGGACATGCCAAGAATGTTCTTGCCTGGGGACATTCGCACTGGCCTGGCTCAATTGCTCTTGTCTCAGCCCTCAAATGATTCATTTTTTTTTCTCAGCCTTCAGGCCCCAACTTAAATGTAGAGGGCTTTCCCTGAACATCTGTTTCAAGTAGGTCCTGTTCTCTTTCTTAGCCCCCTGTGGGTTTCCTTTGTAGCACTTGTTGTAACTTACCATTAGTTTATTTTATTTGCTTTTTCACTGTATCCTCATGTCACCTTCATCCTTTTAGGTCTAGCCTACCACAGGCTTACACATGATTCTATACTAGACATTTTTGTGTCTAATATACTTTATTATTATGGTAGTTTCATGGTAGTTCATCTACTGGGTCAAACTATAGGAACATTTTGAAGCCTCTTGCTTCATATTACTGCCAAAATTTCATTCCAGGCCCCTGGGTGGCTCAGTCGGTTAAGTGTCTGACTCTAGATTTCAGCTTGGGTCATGATCTCAGGGTTGTGAGATCAAGCTCTGCATCGGGCTCCTCACTGGGAGTGGAGCCTGCTTAAGATTCTCTCCCTCTCACTCTGCCCTTCCTCCCCCCAAAAAAGGAAAAAAAATTTCATCCTAGCAGCCCAAATATATATAA
Organism: Vulpes lagopus; assembly: GCF_018345385.1. Classification (NCBI taxonomy): domain Eukaryota; kingdom Metazoa; phylum Chordata; class Mammalia; order Carnivora; family Canidae; genus Vulpes; species Vulpes lagopus. Next base: position 52,975,678 of record NC_054846.1, read on the forward strand.
CTGCAAGCTCTGTCTGAGGATGCTGCTTTCACTGTACCTTTACTGGTGCGATCAGTTTTAAGTCTTAGCTAAGTATATATCTGTGAAACCATCACCTCCATAAATTGGTTTAAAAATAAATAAATAAATAAAGTAAAATAGACCAAAAACACAGCTTTAGCTCTTTTGATAAGTGACTCAAATGATGCCCACACATTTTAGGTGCTCAGGACATTTTTGTTGAATGAATAGAGGAATCTCATTTGATAAGGTTGCATTTAGCCAGGGTTCTAAGAACACTCAAATCCTTTTCTGGACTCCTTTTCTTGTGAGATCACAGAGAAATATAAGTGCAGAGAATGAGCAGAGGTGCACAGATGAACTCCATCTGTAGTCCTTATAATCTGGACTGGACCTTGTGAAGAATTCCTTTTGCTGGGCCTACATGCGGCCGGAGCCTAAAAATGGGGTTGTCCTGTGTCTCTTTACCCCATTTGTTTTGGAATGGTGAGGAAAGTCCTATTCAGAGTAAGGAGACTATTTGCCCTATCATTGCTGGTATAGACCTGTCCATATGCCATTTCCATATCATCTCCTTGACAGATGAGATACCATTTTTATTCAAATATATCAAATCAACAAAGCCTTTAAAAATTGATAATATTTAATGCATGACGCGATCAAAACTTTACCCTGAGATCATGATCCAATAAAAAGCTCTGAAACCTGACTGGATTTATTCCTGCAAGTGTCTTCTTTAAGTGGGCAGTAAAGAGGGAGACAGATACTCAGACTTCCCCTTATCAGTGTTGTTTTAATGTACATAGTTTTTAAAACTAGCTGTGAGGTTAGATATTTTCCATACTTGTTAATCAGCTGTAAGTCCTCTTTTGGATAACTGTTTGCGTGTTTTGCCTAAGTCTATACTGACGTCCTTTATAATTTATGTGAGTGCTTTAAAAAGCGCTAGTCCTTTTTTATACCTGTGGCAAATATTTTTCCAGCTCATATTCTTTATAATTTTTATTGTTTTAGACTTATGGAAGTTTTGAATTTACACATACGTAGTCAAGCCTATCAATATTTTTCCTTGTTAATTACTTTAAGCTTAGAAAAGTCTAGGATTAGACAAATAGTTATTTTTTCTTATTTTACAGTTTGATAAGCATGTCTTGTTTAGAAAGTGCTTTTTAATGGTATAAAGGAACACTGAAATTGTTTGAGTTGTAAATAACTGGTTCTGTAGTACCTTCCCTAAAATTGGTGTGAACTTTTTTCCAATTTGGTTTTGAAAAAATAGATTTCAAAATTAGGTGTAACTAGATAAGCTTTAAAGATGTTTCTTTGTTTAGTTCCTTGGAATCATTCAGCTTTTTTTTTTTTTTTTTTTTTTATGCTCTCCCTTCTATCTCCTGGAATAGTACGCAGAGGAACTCTTTAGCATACTAATATAATAAGGATGCTTTTTATGGCTTAAGAGATCTTGGGAATCCTTGGGAAATTGTTCGGTGACTCTCTGCAATGGAATTAATGTTTTTAAGTCAGAAGCCTGCATTCTATATCAGAGATACACTTTCAGAGCTCTTCTTGCTGTGAGCTCTCCCAGCCCCTCCTTCCTGCTGGCCGTCCTAGGAGTCGTGCATCCCCCCCATAATTGGATTGTGGCCAGTGTTCCTTTGTTGTTTGCTGTTCAGGGAGGGGAGATTGTGTATTATATTCCCAAAGGAATGGGGGCTGTAGTAGTGTCAGCGCATTGTCTCAGGGGTTCTGCAGATCCAAGGCCAGTTCTTCATTCTCTGTCCCTCAAGTCACTTCTCGGCCTTGGCTGTTCTTCGGCTAAAGAGAAAGATTCCCAAATGTTACTGATTATTCTCATCTATTTTTCCAAAAGGAAAATGTCAGTACCAAGGAAGAGGGTGGGTGTGAAAGGGCAATTAATTATATTAAGGGCTTAAAACTAAACAAAATGGAAAAAACTAAATAGATTAAGGATACTATTTTATCATCCATTATTTTCCTTTTTAGACCCCTCCAGAGGTGATTCTTTTCCTAATCACTATACTGTTTGGATCCTCAAAACAACTGACTAGAAATGGCATTCTGAAACATGCTTTATTTTAAATTGTGTTTTCTTGTTTAAACTAGCTTGGTATGATGAGGAAACAGAGGCACAGAAAGGGCTGGGGACCTAGTCAAGGTGGCACAGCTAGTTAGTTACAGAATAAAGGTACTTGGTGTTCGTGCTTCCATTCCAGTACTTTCCATTGTCTCTTCTTACAATCTCCAAAGAAATATGTTTTACAACTTTAATTATGAACAGCAAACAGCATACATCTTTTGGATTGTATTTTTTAAAAGCTAAAATAACCCATTGAGGGGAATCCCTGGCTGGCTCAGTTGGTAGAGCATCCCACTTTTAATCTTGGGGTCATTAGTTCAAGCCCCACATTGAGTATAGAGATTACTTAATAAAATTTTTTAAAAATAACCCATTGAAGATAAATATATTTTTATTTCTGTTAATTACACCTTAGCAATGTCACTTAAACTGTAACCACCTGAAGTAGACACTGAACTTTCTGTATGAGAGTTGCAATGTCCTGAATTGTGTCACTCCAAAATCTATATGTGGAAGCTCTAACCCTCCAATGTGACTATTTGGAGATAGAGCTTTTTGGAGGTGATTAAGGTTAAATGAGCTCATAAGGATGGGGTCCTATTTCAATAGGATTGTTGGCCTTATAAGAGAGAGAGAGAGAGAGATCTTTCTCTTTGCCATGTGAGCACACAGCCAACACAAGGTGATCATATCTGCAAATCAAGTAGAGCGTCCTCTTCAGAACCCATGACACCCTGATCTTGGACTTACAGACTTCAGAACTATGAGAAAATAAATTTCTGTTATTTAAGCCATGCAGTCTATGGTATTTTGTTACGGCAATACAAGCTGACTAATACAAAAGTTTTATTGTCTTATTAAATTCTGGTTCTTAGACCCAATACACCCAGATCTTTGATACTCTGGATACCTTTTGTGTATATGGATTGTGAGCACTTAAGAGCACTTATTTTACTTGTAAGAAATAACTTATTGTTGAGAAATATCCTCACTTACAAATTGAACTGGTGGATGGAAGTTGGCCTGTCCTCCGTTGAACCAGGAATAAAGGATGCATTAGAATTGTGATGTCACTGTAGCCAGAGGTCTTTGCTGGGCTGCGAACTCAGTTCTTGGCTCCTGAAATAACTTAATTAAAGGCAAGTGCACATAATACCTGAACAGCATTACTGCACTGGTTTTGTCTTCCCTGCCATGCTGAGTTATTCATTAACATTTGTGTAAAACATCTGAATCATAGAATCCTTTTAGGAGGTCATCCAGCTTTTTCTCTGTAGACCAACTCTTCCGCAAGCATCTCTAATGAAATTCTGAGCCTCTCATTTTCTCCACTGCAGAGTTGGTGCCCTTGCATTGATAGATTCAGCTGATGTCAAAACTGGAAACAAATATTTAACAATGCAACCTTGGACAAAGTATGAGATCTAAAAATGTATGGCTTTGTACCTTATAAAGTTCTTGAAATAAGAGAAAGCCACCTGCTGGTCTTTATGTCTTAACTGGATAGTAATGTTACTTCCATAATGTTAGCCACCAAATGTCCTCCACCTCCCAGGATGGTCAGGCTCCTTGGATCACTCAGGGCACTAAAAACAATGAAACAAGAAAGAACACCCACCCACATAGCCAGCCAATACCTGTACATCTTTCCACTGACCCTACTCTCCAAATATTAGACAGAGAATAATCAGTTAAGCCTTGGTGACTGTCAGTGATACTTCAGATCCATTCAAATGACTGTGTTTGGTTCCTACTCAGAGTTGGTAGTTACTCTGTAAAGTAGGCTGGGTGCAACCAGAGCCCCATTTCACAGCTGATGATGCTGATGCAAAGCAAGGCTTGAGGGCTCCACAGTAAAGGAATCGAGCAGCTCCGTTACTATGAACCACACTGAAAATTAACCAGCTCCTCAAGGATTATCTGGCACATTGCCAGGCACTGGCGTAAAGAGAAGAATCAGGCATGGTCCCTGCCTGGCCTTGCAGAACTCTTAATATAGTGGGAAAGAAAGCCCCATAAACTGATCATTAGAGTGGGGAAAGTGCTGCAGTGTTAGAAAGGAAGCAGAGGCGGCTGTGAGGGCAGAGAGGAGGATACCTAATGCAGATTCTTGAAAACTGGTCAACTTAAGTTAAAGAGATAAGATATTGTTACTTAGGAAGGTTTTCCCTTTGATTCCAAGGTGATCTCCATAGCTTCTAATGGAATGAAAAAAACCAGACTTTTGATATATATTGGCTTTCCTGCATTTTAAGTTAAGGACTTTATTAGACATAGAGCCATACGCTTTTAGATCTCATACTTTGTCCAAGGTTGTGCTGTTAAGTTTTGACATCAGCTTGATTTACCAGTGCAAGGCACCAGCTCTGCAGTGGGGAAGATGAGAGTCTTACACTTTCAAACTTTCGGAAACATTGATTTAATTTCAACATTCTCTCAGGTGTTGGCTTTTCAAAAACATCTTTCTTTCACATCCCTCCTGTAGTTAGAATGGGCTGTAGGGGTGCATTTTCTCAGCAGATGCCACCAGGGATGGGAAAGATGAGTCCCGGTACAGTAGAACACAGCTGTTTGCTACAGCCACCCGGAGAAGAGCACCCAGACGGGGAGACCCAATGTCCAAGGGACTCAATTGTTTGTTTTAAGAGTCATGAAAACACTTGGCATATGGGTCCTAACATGGAAAGCATAGCAACAGGGATTCTGAGGTTGGTGTTTGGGCATCAGAGAGATAGGTGGAGGTTGTGAGAAGGTCTATTCACAAAAGCCAGTTGGTAGGCTCTAGTGCTGAAATCAGTGGGAAATGGCTGTGCCCAAGCATACTCAGGTTATGTACATCAGCCTGCCTGAACATCTGTTTCCTCCTGTTTAAAATGGTGGTGATTCTATCTCATAGGGTTATTATAAGAGATCAATAAAATTTACATGCATAAGGAGGCAAGTCTTTGAGAAAATGTGGCTTTTCCCACCTCTCCCTCCTTCCCATATCCTCTTCCCCTGCCTTCCCACACTACTCCTTTCCATTTTCAGGAGCTAATGGTACATAGAACTATATTCTACATATATTCTGTGCAAGTGCGCCACTAAGCCTTCTAAGAGAGATTGTGATACAGGAACTCCTAAGACCCTTAGTCTGGTATTGCCACTTTAAAAAATTGGATGGCTGGTCTCTATGTCAGAATATGAATTATTGTAGCAGGCAGCCCTCAAATGTCAGTGGCTTAAAGCAGTGAAAGTACTTTTCATGCATCTCACAGTTCAAATGGGTCTGCAGGAGGCTGTGCTCCTCATGGTCATTCATGGCCCCAGGCCCCTTCCACCTAGTGGCTCTGCTCTCCTTTCAGGCCTCAAGAGTTCAGCATTGTACCCGCTGCATCTACTCAGTAGGCAAGGGAAGAAATAGAAGGTGAAGCATCATACAGAAGTTGTAGGAGGACCAGGCTAGGAAGGATGTGTATGCATTACTTCCATCCACATTCCAATAGCCAGAGCCCAGGTACTCAGCTCCACTATAGTCTAGCTAGATGGCCAGGCAGAAAAGGAAACAAGATTTGGTGGACACATGACAATCTCTGCCCCATGGCCAGACCTAACCCCAAATTGGTCAAACTACTAGAAAAGTAGTGAATGAGCTCCCTTTCACTGAAACTGTGTAAGCAGAGTCTGATGACCCCTTGTTTGGAATGTCATGCTGGGATGGGGTAGGACAAGTTCAAGCTAGAAGAATACAGAGGACAGTTCTCTCTCTGAGATTCTCTGATTCAGTAAAGCAGCAGAGAATTGGAGCCGATTTACTCAGCCGAATTTCCGGTGCCTTAAACTGAGTTCTTGGAGTAGAAATAGAACATTGAATTTCATTTCATAAATTGTTCTTCCAGCTTGACGTATTGGAGATTTTTAGCACGCACACTCACACCTGGCTACCCGCCACCTTCTGCCATTGCAGATACGCTTACAGGAAACCGTAAGTGGATCTGCTTTTGATGCTGGCAGCATCTTAGTAAAATGCTTTTGCTGGCATCATGGAACAGGAGCAGAATTCAGCTGGGACCAATAATGAGGCTATTTAGAAAGTTCTTTCCTCCACCCCCTGACAAGGCAGATGTGGTGGGGATTTTTCCACTCCCATTCTGTCGATGGTGGCCGAAATTAGTTCAAGGCCATCAAAAATGTTTAGACCTCGAGTGTTGAAACCCCAGGCCCATAAAAAGGACAAATTCTTTCTCCTATCTAGTGAGAGCAAAAGAAACTCACCCCAGAGACTCCTAGCTCAGAGCTTTGTCACCTATTTGTCCTGTTAGCAGACCTAGAAAAAGCACAGCCATGTGTCAATTTAGAAGGAAAGAAGTATTGGTCTAAATTTAAAGTATCTCCAGATAACATTACTGTGGCTAATGCTTCCCCTCCCCGTCTGAAATCATGTTATATTGAAGCAACATTTTATTCTAAGCATTTTCACTTCTTTCATCTCATTTAAAACTCCCAGTCATTGTTGTGTGAGGAAGGGATTTCATGCTTTATCCCAATTTAACAGATAAGACTAATTGAGGTCCAGAGAGATTAAGTGCCTCACTTAAGGTTAAGTGACTTCAGGATTGGCATCTAAATCTCTATAGTTCCAAACTCTATAGTTCGCTAGACTACATGAGGTTATATCAGCTGGTGCTTTTTTTGGTGGGGAGGAGAGAACACTCCAGTTCATAACTGAGTCCATCTGTATGTTGTTCCATTCATCTATATGTTCATCCACAAACTCTCCACCAGGCATTATGCTTGAGATACAAAGATGCATGAGGGTCTTTGCCTTCAACAAGTTCATAGCTTAGTAAGGGAGATGGACCTATAGATAAATAAATGATAGATACAATTAAGTATATAGACAGAGTACAGTGGGTAATATATGTGGGGAAGGAGCAGGATTGGACACACAGTGAAAGCATGGTCAGTTTTTTTTTTAAAGAAGTTCAGGAATAGTATCACAAAGGAGGCCACATTTGAGCTGAATCTTAATGACCATCAAGTATACAAGGGGTATTGGGGCATCCCAGGTAGGATACCAGCTTGTGCAAAAGCAAGGAAGCCTGAGAGAATGTGGCCTGTGTAAGGATATGCTGGCACACTGGGGATGGTTTTGGAGAATGGTGAACCCCAGGGGGCAGCCTGGCAGCATTGCTAGGCTAAAATGAAGGATGATGATCTGTAATACTTGTGTTCACCTTCATTTCTGGGCCCATGGTGACATTCTAGTTCTCAAAACTTAGGGAATATTTTAAGTCTGATCCACACAATCTATCTAGTCCTTGAATATGTACCGCCTTGTCTTGTTCTGTCCCTGTTCTCATCAATAAACCTGGCCTCCCAAGTCTGATTATAAATGCTCAAAGATCCTGAACCATATCACATTTTTGCCACATCACCATCCCAATGCTAAGAACAGTGTATTGTGGGTGCCAAGAAATTGCCTGGTGTCTTAAAAATGTTCAGAAATCAAGCAGCGAGCTCAAGGGAATGTTAGCAGGCTATGACATTGCGAGAAAGAAAGTGTGGAGCTTTCAGTTCAACTGGGTAACCCAGGACTGTGTCAGTCCTGGAGAACATAGATGAAGGTGGGTTATGGTCCTCAGAGAGCTCACAGTCTTCAGTGAGAGGTAGACATGGAAGGCAGCCATTGAAATTCTGTGAGAAATGGAGTAATCTGGAGGACAAGTTCTATGAGAAGTCAAATAAGAAACTGCTAATTCTGTCTGGGGAGATTTGGGAAGCTTTATTGTGGACTCTCAGCTCAATGTAAACTCTTGAGGCAGAGGATGTATGCGCCTTGTTTGATGTTTAATATTTAGTTTCCAGCACATAGTGGGTTCTCAGTAAATATTTGCTGAATGAATTTGTGGGAATTAATACTCAAACTTTATTTTGAAGGATGAAGAGCTGTTCAGTAAGCAGAAGAATAGAGAGAATAGCTCATACAAAGTTAATATACATAAGTGTGCATTTTTATTTACCGGAGTTATTTCCCTAAATATAATTAAAGAGGGCATTCTGGGAGAGTATGGCTATCAATGGGATTTCTGCTTTGCATGAACAGTGCTGGTTTCTGTCTCTTGTCTCGATATGATTATTAATAGAGTCTCCTTGCACTCTCCAGTGTCTGGATTTGACCAAAAGAAGGAGAGGTCCCTTCTCTTGGGCATCAGTCAAGAAAAGTGGTTGATGTAGAAACTAAGGCCTACTACCAGATTTCAGGAGCACTAATTCAGTGCTTATTCAGCAGATATTTATTGAATGTGATTCTAATCTGGATACTAGAGACTCCTAAGGATGAACAAGACATGGTTTCTCCTTGCCTTTATTTTAAAGTGATGATTGCACATATCCTTTCTTGCTTGTAGTTTGTGTGAAAATAGCACTGTAAACACTGTGAATGTTTGTTGAATGATTATGAGTCAGTATTTATTATTTAACCTCTCTGTTCTCATTAGTTGTCCTCATCTGTCAATGAAGAGATAACAGTGATAGTACCTACCGTATAGGATTATTGTGATTTAAGTGAGTTAATGCATGTGAAGAGCTAATACTAGCACCTGATATAGTAAATGCTCAGTACATAGTAGTTGTTGTGTGAAACCACGTTGCAAATGGAAGAGAGCTACCTATAGCTCTCTGCAGCTTAAAAATGAGAATAGCAATTCTTTGGAAGCTTTGTTTAGGGAAAGTTGGATTTGTTAATCTATTCATCCATCATTTATTGTGAATCATATATGTGCCCCACCCTTTAAGGAGCTCAAGCTTGGTAGGAGAAATAGACATGCAAAAGAAGACTATGAACTTATATACATCTGTGTCATGAACTTATATACATTGGTGTCATGAAACAATATCCTATTAGCTTGTGGAGCTGGAGGTCTGCTGGGTGGATTTCATTGGAAATCTCAGCAGGACAGGGATGAACATTAATTAATATTAATTGAGGAAGCAATGTGATTAACTTGGAATCTTAGGTCAATGTGTCTGGCTAAAGGGGTTCAGTAAAAATTAGAGATAAGGATATATTGATGATAATAATCCGGGTGAGAGATACAGAGACTTGAGTAATATCAAGTGAGTAACATTGGGTATAAGAAAAGTTAGGGAGATAGAATCTACACAACTAAGTGATTGGCAAGACTCCTTAAGAAGCTTACAGTTAACTTTTCTTGACTGGAGGGAAGTATATCTCTCAGAACAGGATCAAGACACTTTGATATGTGCTAAGCCCCCTAACCTTGTGTGTCCCCACTGTTAATTGTTGAACTTTGTGCTTGTGTAATTAAAGAGTGATTGTGAAGTAGATTAGTTGTGGACCTTTAAGGTAGGTATAAAGTAGGAGAGGAGTAAGCACTGTCATTGTTATCCTGTGTGCTTGAGAAGCCCCAGAAACTGAGGCATTGCGCTTGGAATCTTGGATAGCAATTACCAAATGCTTTGAATTAGAGGTACTAGATGAGGAGGCTTGGGCCTAAGATAGCAGCATTGGTTTTTGATTCCCAATTCACTTTTCTCCCCACTGCAGTATAGACTAGACTAGACTAGCTTTAGACTAGATTAAATTGGTTTAGTGGGACCCACTCTTTTCCCAACCAGGAAAGCAGTACTATTTTATTTGTTTAAATATTAGGAGTTCTAATAGATTTTACTTGGATAAAAAGCACTTTCTGGGGAAAAAAAAAAAACCTCAAAAGTAAATCCTCTGGAATTACAAACTGGCTAAATAGCCTGTACTCCTATAGTGCAGAACTATTGGCTGTCCTTTTAAACTAACTATATATATGTGTGTGTGTGTGTGTGTATGTATATATACCTATATATAATGATATAATTTTATACAAACACATACACACACATATATATACACATTAAATATTAACAGTTATTGTTTATAAAGGCCGTAACATTGTTAAAAAATATTTGGAATACACTATTAATTCTCTTAAGTACTTGCACTTCCTAGAGTTCTTCCAGAGTCCTGGTTGCATAGAGTGTGGAATGTGGGTAAATGATGAATTCATACTCCAGGCTTCAGCATCAGCAGTATCCTCCTCTTTTCCATGCCTTCCACATCAGACAGGACTCATTGGACTTGTCTGTGACTGTTACTTCTCCAGTAATGGAAGCTCAAATTTAGTTTGCAAATTCTCACATTATAGCCTCTAAATGAGGTTGCAGCCAGAGAGCATGGTCATCTCTAGTGGTAAAATAACAGTCTTTGTTGAAAGTTCATGGCTTCAGCACCATGGGTTTGTCCTGAAGAGCAACTTCCACTGCGCAGTTCTTGATTTTAGTCATTTAAGCATTTGCAGAGGGAGAAAGACCTTACTTTGGCAGAGATTTCTCACATCAAAAAAATGGTTCTATGGAAGGGTAGATTCCAAAAGTTAATTTTTTGGAGTCATCTTTGGTATTCATCTGTTTATTATTTATTTCTAAGAGAAGCCATAGCTTAAACTGCCATGTGAATATGTTCATTTTACTTTAGCAAATATTTACTGAGCACCAACTATGAGACCACCAATGTGTCCAATCGAAGGAAAACAAAGAACAGCAGCCTTTGCCCTGGAGTATCTTGAGAGCAGCTCAGGGAGACAGACCTGTAAACAACTGGGGTGGAGGTAGAAAGAATAGGCCACTATAAAAGCTCAAATAATGAATCAGCTTATTTTGCTTAGTGAGGTTGAAGCCTTGAAGGATGAGTATGATTTTCCAGGGAGAGAAGTCATTTCAAATGGAAGAAATGAGCAGGAACAAAGACTTGAGGTAGAAGGATCATGGAACATGGGAGAATAGATTGGCATGTGTAGAGCTGTATATATGGAAGGGAATGTCCCAAACGACCAGGAAGCTTAAATGAAGATGAGATTGCAAGGAGCCTTGAATGCCACTCTGAAAAATTAGACTTGATATAAGCAGTGAGGATCACGGAAGGTACTTTAGGCAGGAGAGTAACAACATAGGTTGAACCATACAAAAGTGACCATATTTGATTCTGTTTAACCTATAAAAATAATTGTGTGTGTTTCTACCTAATATTAAAAAATGTTAAAAATGTTTACTATCTTTGAATACTACATATAGAGCATATACTACACCTTATAATACATGTCGTGCATGCATTATCTCATTTAAGCCTTACAATCTTAGGCATGATTATTGTCCCCATTTTGAATATGATGACACTAAAGTTCAAAGGAACCTTTGAATTTGATCAAGGTCCTGGTCAAAGCTGTTGGTTTTAATGATGTTAACCAACCATCTCTAGTTCTATTTTATTAAGATAACTTTGGTGACCAGACAGGATATTGGAGGAATGTGATGTTAACTTGGCTCTTCATTTGAGACAGATTTTAAAATCCTCAAAAGCTTGACTTCCCTTTAGCCAGCATTCTTACACTGTAAAGTCAATTGAAAATCTGAGTTAACCTTATGGAAAATTTTGTTTGCTAATTAAAAACTATTTATTTATAGACTCTGACATATTAGAGCTGGCAGGGACTTCAGAAATTGCCTAGTTTCAGTTCTTATTTAATCAAAAAGATTCTGGTCCAAAGAGAAGAGTGCTTTGCCCAAGGTCATAGAATTATTAGTGGTAGAAATGGAACTGGCCTTGAGGTCTTCTGGCTTCTCCTGTATTCCCTCGTGATTTAAAATGGATCTTACTTTCAGGAATACACATCGAGCACCTACTGTGTATAAGGGTCATTGCTCTAGGCATGTTTATCAGTAATACCCTGACACACAGAAACATGTAAAACTTCATGTCAGGTGGATGGAACAGCTTAGCTATCTACTGATACCAAGTTAAAAGATGTCAGGGATCCTGGATGGCTCGGTGGTTTAGCACCTGCCTTCAGCCAGGGTGTGATCTTGGAGTCCTGGGATCGAGTCCCGTATCGGGCTCCCTGCATGGAACCTGCTTCTCCCTCTGCCTCTCTCTCTCTCTCTCTCTCTCTCGTGTCTCTCATGAATAAATAAATAAAATATTTTTTTAAAAAAAGTTGTCTTTTCACTGCCCACATCTTGGAATTGGCACACAGAAATCCAAAGAGAAGGTGTTTGTTGTCCTAAGCCCTTGTGCATTTTGTGCCTTAGGGTACCCATGTGCTAATAAATAATAATACACTCAAGCAGACATTTATATATTATCTGAGTTACAAAACCTTTAAGATGACAAAAGAGCTTCAAAATTTTTGAACAAGATAAAAATTTTAATGCTAAGGATAACATATATGACATGTACATTTTATATTCCTAAGGGTTTTTGAAGGCTAGCAAAACCTTTTTCCAGCATTCTCATTTCACTGACAATGTAAAAACAATTAAATGTGATGACTTTTTGATTATCTCATGATCCATTTTATAGATAATGAAGTGAACAAGATAAATATTGAATAATAATATCAGTAAGTACCAGTTGGGGGTAAAGTTGGAATTTCTTTTTATATTTTCCTTTAAACTGTCCACAGAACCTTAGGTTATATGTAATAAATATAGTTTGTAAAACCCTGATGTAGGTTTTAAAAACTGTGATTTTAGTTATTCATTTTCTCAGGGAGCAAACTGAATAGTGAGGTCAATATCAATAACCCTTTTTAAAGAACTTAAGTATAATTTCTGTAATAACCCAGGATTAATGGTGACTTGATAAAATAAAAGTTATGTATTTGTGAATAATTTCAGAGTAGAACCAGGGCTTGTCTAGGGACTGAAATTTCACAGGAGCCCAGTATCATTATGGTTGCCTCATAATATCATAAAGGAAAGTTAGCATTAAATAGGTATTTGTAGACTACAAGGCTTTGGGGGTTGTAATGTTAAAACATCTGTTCAAAAACCTTACATTAAAAAAAATACTCATCTTCGTTAAAGATGTGATCCTTTTCAAGGAGGTATTTTGAACTTGAAGCTGCCGTTGCTAAGGGGTTGCTAAGGGAAATGAGCTACTCAGCACTAATGTGTAACTTTATTCGTCTGCTTAAAAGTAGTTAAATCATTCCCCCAGCTTCAGAGTCAAAGAAGAGAACCAAAGAGGGTCAAGTGGAGAGTTTCCTCTTTCTGACAGGTATATAGCATGCCTCTCCTGTTTTTCACTTTTTTTCTTCATCTCCTACAGAAAAAGGAAGCAACCTTCCTGGGCATAAGAAGGGTGAAAAGGTAAACTAGACTGCTGTGCAGGGCAGGGCTTATAATGAACATATACTGTCCCTGGCTAAAGCAGAAGCAAGTCCCCGACCACTGAGAGAAATGCTTCTGCTGATGACCAACCTCAGGAAAGGGCTTTTTATAATAACCCTGCATTAAGGGTGACACGAGAAAGAAAGGTATGTGTTCAGGAATGAAGTACCAAACAACTATGCCCTAAGCATTTGGTTCAAAAGTTTTTCTAAAATATTTGGAATCAATTATTTATGTTCTTTTACTGAGTGCCCACTATGTCCTAGGTACTGACATTCTTCATGCTGGGATGATAAGGCAAATAACATACAATTTCTACCTTGTAAGCTCACAGTACAGCGTGAAAATAACAAAGAACTGTAATTCGTTGAACACAATCGGTGATAGAATTGTTTGAAAATTGTTGAAGTTTAGAATTATGCCCAGAGTTGAATTTTTGATAAGTAAAATTTGGAAAATATTTGGAAGGATTAATATCTTGGGGCTTTAGTAGACAATTCCGTTGGAAGATCAAGCACTCTTTCCTCCACTTCCAGACGGAGGCACACACATAAAATAATAGCAGGCAAAAAGGTGACCCTTGTAATTCTCACCCCTTCAGGCCAGGATTCTATCATCACCTGGTGGCACAATACTGAAATTGCAAGCATAGATTAGGTTTTTTTGTTGTTGTTGTTCTTGGGTTTTGTTTTTTTATTGTTTTTGCTATAATGTCAACAAATATCAATGACATTGCCTCTTTTTTTTTTTGAAGATTTATTTATTTATTTTAGATCATGCACACACCAGAGGGGGAAGAGCTAGGGAGAGAGGGAGAGAGAGAGAGAGAGAATCTCAAGCAGACTCCCTGCTAAGCATGGAGCCCAATGCAGGGCTTGATCCATGACCCCCATGACGCTGGGATCATGACCTGAGCCAAAATCAAGAGTAAGATGTTTAACCAGATGAGCCACCTAGACACCCTGACATTACTTTTTATATATATATAAGAGATTTATTTATTTACTTTAGAGAGAGAAGTGGGGCAGGGACAAAAGGAGAGGGAAAGAGAATCCTCAAGCAGCCACCCTGCTGAGTGTGGAGCCCAACACAAGGCTCCATCTCAGGACCCCAATATCATGACCTGAGCTGAAATCAAGAGTCGGCTGCTCAACCAACTGAGCCACCCAGACGCCCCATTATAGACATTATTTTGAGTGTTAGTTTCTGAGTATAGAATAACATAGAGAATAAGACTTAAATTTCTCTAGATCTTCACTCTTCTATGTAGGGTTGTATTTGTAGGGAAGAGTGTGAACTGAGGTTAGACTAGTATAAATTTGCCTCTTACTAGCTGTGTGATCTTGAGCAAATTCTCTAAACTTTAGTTTCCCTAATTGGAAATCTCAGCGTTATGAGATTTATAGGCAAAGTCCCTAGTGCAATGTTGGACACATAATAGATGTGCAATAAATGTTAATTCCTACTCCTTTTATGGAAGTACTTACTGAATAAAAGGTCTGTTCTCCCACAGTCATCATAATATTCTTCTATTTATAACTTTTAAAAAATGGAAGAGGTTGGAATAGATTCAAAAGAAATCTCATGGGGGATCTAGCTAAAATGAGCTGGCTGCCACTATCCCCTTCCTGTCCTCCTCCCCACCTTTGTTCTTATATGGAATATCTGGAATTTTCTTAGACAAAGCCTATCATTCTTTAAGCTTAGCCTTAGTTCCAGCTTTTTCCAGAAAGCCTTCCCCCATCAGTCCAGATGGCATTGTCACCATCAACTATCCTTCACTATTTTATTTCGATACTCACTTTTTATATTCTCTACACTATCAAGATTCATGCATAAAGAGGGAAGTTCCTTTTCCAACCAGACTGTAAGCTCCTTGAAGGTGGGATCTATGACTTGTATTTCTTTCTGTTCTTCACACACAGAATTTAGCACTGAACTTTGCCTATTGGGCAAAATCCTAATCTGCAACAGGCATTTTCATCAGAACTGGAACAGATTGGGGGCACCTGGGTGGCTCAGTGGTTGAGCATGCCTTTGGCTCGGGTCATGATCCTGGGGTGGTGGGAATGAGTCCCACATTGGGTTCCCTGAAGGGAGCCTATTTCTCCCTCTGCCTGTGTGTTTGCCTCTTTGTGTCTCTCATGAATAAATAAAATCTTTTTTAAAAAAAGAACTGGAACAGATCATTCAGACTTTATTAGTTATTATTCTTTTACTATTCTCTAATTGTTTTGAGAGTGTCTGAATTGTATCATCCTCAACATGATTGAATTATTTAATAGGTAGGTACTAATTCATACAGTTTTTTTCCTGTTCTCCATATTAATAATAGGTACCACTTCGAGCGCAGCCTCTACCAAGCCTATATCTGTTTTAATCCTGGCAACAAACATTGAGGGAAGTATTACTGTGCCCATTTTACAGAGGAGGAAACTGAGGCTGAGGAAGCCAACATATCTTTTCCCCTAAGATGGTGTTCAGCGCCCCCTAGTTGAAGCACATGAAATAGGCCTTGGGATAGTTTTTGAGGTGGTGGTCAGTGAATTGTTGATCTTTATTCCTTTCTTATAACTGAGTGTTGCCTGGAACCAGGCTCTCTCCTGTAAGGGGCTAAGGACGTAGAAGTTCACCTAACCAATGTTTGCTGAGCCACTGCTCTATGTAAGGAGTTTTGCCAGATTTGGAAGAAGTAGGGAATGAGGACCTAATGAGGTACTCACTCTACTTGCTAAGATTTTTTTGCTTTCCAGCTTTAATCCTTTGTGTCTCTCTTACTTCAAATGTATAGCCTGGTCATAATGATAGATTAAATAAGATATATTCTGAGGACATGCTGAGTTAGAAGCACATGACAAAGAAATCTCTTGGCCACTTTTTTTAAAAAAAGATTTTTATTTATTTATTCACGAGAGACACAGAGAGAGAGACAGAGACGCAGGCAGAGGGAGAAGCAGGCTCCATGCAGGGAGCCCAATGTGGGACTGGATCCTGGGACCCCAAGATTACGCCCTGGGCCAAAGGCAGGAACCAAACTGCTGAGCCACCCAGGGATCCCCTCTTGGCCACTTTTAGATGAGGAAAACATCTTTCTAGAAAAATGCTTAGTTATAACCTTTGTCACCACTATGATGGCGTATGAGATTGTGCACGTCAGGTACCTACTGTAGTGTTCGATATACAGTAGATTCTTGGTAAAAAAAAAAAAGTTTTTATCTGTACTTTATAAGTCCTGTTATTTGTTTCATTATCTCCTCCCTTTCCTCCCCTTCCCTTTATCTTTCCTTCCTTCTCCTCCTCCTTCTTCCTCCTACAAACTTCCTTCCTTGCTTTTTACAATACATCTATTTCTTTATTTATAGTTACAGAATTATACATGAGTTCAGGGTTTTGTTTTAACTCTATACTGAATTATTTTCAAAACTATATTAATATGGATAAAAACTGTATCTTTTGGTATGGCTACTCCGTATTTATCTGCTCAATGGCCTCTGATTTGGAAAGATTAATATTTATACGAAGTTTTTTTGTTTCTTTACTTTAAATTAGTAAGTGAAGCTTATCTGAATTGAAATGGAAAGACTTCAAATCCCTTAATGCAGGGATCTTCAGAAATCTCTGTGTTTGCACATTGACCCTGTTGAGTTTTCTTAGGCTATGATGAAGAATATAACAGTGAAACGTCCAGACAGGGACTCCACCTAAATTAGATTTTTTTGATGAATGTGTATTTACCTTTTTAAGAATTTTGTAAGTAAAGCAGTTTTCCTGTCCTTTAAATTTTCTTTCCCAGAAAAGACATCCTAATGCATTAAGGGTACAGTCAAAGGCACTTCTGAAAAAGTGTACATTGATTCTAGAAAGAACCTTCTACTTTTGGCTGCTATTGTAGTGTAAGGCTTAGGAGTATGGAAAGAAAACAGGAAGATCAAGTGTGAATCAACCTGGAGGTTGGTTTACCTGCACAGGTGGACTCTTGGCAATCTAAGTGGACTAGACATCCATTTCTCACATTTTCCTACACAATAGCATCCTTGTAGCTCTTTCTCACAATCCATAGTAGATGAAACTACTTAGGAAAGAGAAAAACATCATATGATCAGGTCATATATCTCTAAGAGAACATCGACAGTGAAATCCTGATCTTTCCCATAGACTCCGCGTCAGTCTGGTGCATCTTTCTTGCCTCTGTGATATGTTTGTATTTTTCTCATAAAATTTGATTTCATGTTTTTCATAGGAAAAAAAAAGACAAAACCAATACCACAATTCATCGAAGGAAAATTAGGTTTTAAATTTTATCAAAAGCCCTTAAATAGAATATACCATCATCAGGGCATGTTGATTGCATTTTCTCTAAAGAAGAAAGACCAGCAGTTTAGGTTGAGTTTTCAAGGAAAGAAGGAGAAGATAAAAAGAAATAGCATTACAGGAAAATGTCAGGTCATAGTCACTGATGATGCTATTTAAATCATGTGCCATAATCATATTAGGACAGAGCACATGGAATTCCCGATTTCTGCATGACAGTGAAGAACGGCTAGCAATTATCAGTGTGTGTGTGTGTGTGTGTGTGTGGTGTGTGTGTGTGTGTGTGTGTGTGTGTGGATATGTGAGTGTCTGTTTGCTCTACCTTCCCACCCTATTTTGCTAATTCCTTTAAGTGGCAGGAAGAGATAATCCAGACACCCAGAACAGGAGAAAAAGGTCTGCAGCTGTGCTGGGAGGTTACTGGTATGAAGAGAGAGGCTCAGTCAGACTTGGAGTTTTGTGCTATTGCACGTGAATGCTCTGGAACTGCCCTAATCGACTGAAAATGAGCCGGCTACGGTCATATGGAACAGGTCTGTTTAGCCACATCGCTGGGTAGCATGGCAGATGGTAGGCCGTCAATGGGTGGTATTGATTGGCTAGATTTGCCTTAGGGTAACAAGACTATGGTCCTTAAAACCCCGCTTCATCTTATTTTCCTTTGTGCAGCTACGTACAGTTGTGGTTTTCTCTTCTCACTCCCCAAGCCCCCAATATCTCCTTTTTATCCCTTTTCAAATCAAAAGTCTTTCTTGGTAATCAAAATAGAGAGGTTACCTTGAGATAAACACTCTTTAAATTATCACCAAGGCAAGAAAACTCGAGAATATTTTATTTACTAGGCTGATTACATTTTAATGTTTGAAGAAAGTGACATTTTTTAATTAGTGTTTAAGACATATGGTGAGTGTACAAATTAGCTTATTTCATACAACCAGAATTTGATGAGAGCAACTCCTCCTTCTCATTCCCCAGTTAAAAATTGTCACTTGAAACTTAATATATGCGAGGAGGTTAAATGGTATTAAGTGATGCAGCCTTGACTTAAAGATGAAGGAGACAGTCACTGTTGTGTGTGGCTAAATATTGCCTGGATGGGCTGGAAAAATACTAGTATCGACATCTGTGTTTGCAAGAGGATGTGGAAGTTCCAGGGCTTTAATTTTGTCCAGCCAAGAAAACCAAGTCCCAGGTATCTGTGCGTGTTGGTTTCTCTTTTAGATACGAGGGGACGTAGAATAGTGGATGCACGCTCTGTAATAAAATCCTCCTTAAAATCAGGCCATATAACAATGTAAGTGATGAGATTTATTTTTGTCCAGGTGGTCCTTTATCTGTGAACATCCACCCTCCATCACTTGGAGCTCTCAGCCTGGGACATTCTATTTATTCCTGGCAGAGGAGCAGATTAATTGGAATAGAATTGTACAAAGGAGACACCAAGTTAGCTATATACCCAAAATAACACAGGACAGAAACGTTCCACTTGGAGGCAGATCTTAGGGAAAAAGAACAGAACTGGGGAGAGATATATGATTACTTTGCTCTTGTGGTTGTTTATAGCTATTCATATAATTGGATTTTTGAAAGAGGTGCTTAAGATCTTGCTTTTGTTTTACTTTCAAGCTTTTGGGTTATTTCCTATCATGAAGGACCCTATCAGACAAACCTAATGCTTTACCCAGAAGCAAAGTTGCGCCCTCAAACTCTTGCCTCCATCTTGTATGTGCTTCGTCCATATGTTTACTTTTGAATTGGTTTTTTATCATGTGAATCAATATTCTCCTCCCTTTGCTAAAGGAGGATCATTTCCGTGGAGTTTCTGGTCGTCCCCCACCACCCCCTTGCTCTGTGTCGCTTGGGTTTTCCTTGCTCATCCCTCGCTGAATGAAACAAAGCATGTTTGTGTTTCCTTCTTCACAGCTCTTATTAGAATTGGTGCTGGTGTTTTGTTTTGCTTCCTCGCCAGAAGTCAGGAGATGGAATTTTATTTATTTATTTTGACAAGATACAGGGAGAGAGGAGCCCGGTGCCCGTTAGGAGGCTGGCGTTTCTCGCATCACACTCCACACCTGGGGCGGGGCGGGGGGGGGGCAACAGCCCTCTAGGATGGTTCATCTGAGTCTGTGCCCTCTACCCACCTGGTGGCTGTGTCGTGAACTGTTACTTTAAAGAGTAGTTTAGACACCAGCCATGTTTGGGGCAGGCTGCTCCTTCCTGCAAAGAGAGCAGCGCACGTGAAGGAGCCCACGGTGGGGGAGATGCGGGGAGAACGCGGCTCACGGGCTCAGGTTTTAATGTGCGAACTCAGGGGAAATCCTATATTGACTGTTCCGGGGCGCGCAGCAGCACTGAAGAACCCTTTGCAGACGGAGTGCTTTGCAAAGGATTCTAACTGTTTCTCTTAAAACAAAATCTGTGGCAAGATGTTTGAAATCAGCAGGACGCTTAATGCTGCTTTGTTAAATAATGAGGTAATATTTTGTCACTTTTTTCTGGGCAGCATCTGTTTCCCCCCCCCTTCATTTTTATCCCCCTATGTTTATGAAGGATTCTCTCTCTTTTTTTCTTTTTTCTCCCCCCCCCCCTTTTTTTTCTTCTCCTGGAAGTCAAGGAATACAGTTCACGCTTCCCTTTCTGTTCCTTCCTTTTGGTGCTTTTGGAGAATTTGGTTTGTCTTTTCCGTTTGCAGCTTCAGCCGGCTGCTGTTCGCTGGCCCATTGTGCCACGTAAGGCTTCTAAGCGCTGCGCGGAGTAGGGAGTTATTAACGCTGAATTGGCTTCTGGTACAGTCCATCTGGACCCTGTGTGGGAAAGCTGGCTGCCGGCGACTGATGCTGACATGTCCGCAACCTTTGGGATGTGTGCATGGTGGCAAGGGGCTGACTGATAGGAGAGTCCTCCTTTTAAGGGAAATTGTTATTAATGAGTCCAGAAACTGCTCATTTATGGTAAGAGGGATCCAGCGACGCTGGCGGCCCCACAGCTCCGGGGTGTCATTTTTAGGTCGCCTTAGCTGCCCGAGCGAGACAAGTTTATTTCTCTGGTGGTGGAGGATTGTGGCAGAAGGAAAAAAAAAAATCCTGCATGACTGGGAGACTCGCCTGCCTGATTCTTGAGATAATATATTGAGAATCTGTTGCTTTACAAATGTCACACCACTGATGGAGCGGTCAGCCCCTCACTCTGAAAGATGAATGGTACTATTGGAAATGCAATAATAAGGTTGACTTTTCCCAACAATAGCATTCGGCCTTTGTCTTTAGAGAAAAGGCCTCTGAGGACATTTGTGCATTTGCTTGAGGATTCCCTTGAAAGACTTCAGAGTGGAGGGTTTTTGGAGAAGTGATCAATATACAAAGTGCATGGATTTTCCAGCCTCGCAAGCCAGCTGATTACTTGGGCCGTAGTGCACAGTCCTGCTTCAGCTGAGCGGCCACAGCATCTTCTGATACACCTGATGGTAATTAATAGCTCGCTGAGCGTGCTGGGGTTAGGCTGGATGCGGGAGAGTGGTTTTAAGAAATTCTGACTTTGGTAACCTCCAGAGAAAGGCAAAGGAAATATTTTGCTCTGGAGTGAGCTGTTTTCATCTGTGTGTTTGTCAGCCCTGCGTTCATGGGTTTCTCCTCACAGTACTCTGTGTGGGGGAGATGGCACTCAGGACTGCTGTCATTGATTTAGGGCACCTGTCCCTGCCCTGCGTCTGTGTGTTGCGCTCTGTAGAACACTCAACCTAGGACTTCATCCCGGGAACCCAGTTCAGCAGATCCAGTAGTACTATTGTGACTTGTACGACTCTTTGTATATTTGCTAGAGAAATTATTTTAAAAGTTTACTTAATTCAGTCTGGTTCCACTTGAAGGGATTATAGTTTTGACATTTCTACTTTTCTGTTTCATGGATTTGTATTTCTAACAGCTCGATGCATTAATATTCAACTCTAATTTTCCATATAGTGTACCCAACATGTATTATTTCATGGTGTATCTATATTTTTAAAAGCGTGCATATCTATGTATATTTATGGGTGTGTGCTCGTGAAATAGTAGCTGGGAGACAATAGTTCTAATTTTTTAAATGTAAAGGTTATTTCCTTTTTGACTAATTTTTCACGGGCCCATCTATTCTCGGACTTGGGGTCCAGAGTGTAGCATGATTTTCAGTCTGTATTTCTATTCTTCCCAGGCCCATCTCGCTGCCAAGTCCAGCCAAAATTTAAATTATGTTGCATTATTTCTTTAGTAACATTTGTTACCTCTCTGTATTCACTGAAGAACAAATTGACTAAACTATGAATTAAATAAATAGTGATAAATTAGCTTTTTGGTTAGAAGTAAAGCGTTAAGTTCCTCAGGTAAGCCACCTTAAAACCCAAACCAGAGCAAATTACTGTACACTGAAGGCTGGTATCACAGAGGTTATGAAATGCACAACATAGGCAGGCGGACTGTATACATCACCACACACTTGCTAGATGTCTCTTTGCAAGTCTTTTCAGAGGCTGAAGAAAAAAGACATCTTTTGGAGGAGAGAAGCAAAATCACGTGTTCAGTCCAGCAAGATGAGCACTCTGTACTGGTCATGAAATGACGCTGTTGTTAAAAGCTTGCTTTACCATTCTTTATAGCAGTGGGGATAGTAAAGAGAGATTGTGTTTTAGTGGATTTTTAAAAATTCAGATCATGCCCCATCCAAGTTGAGAAATAAATTCATTTAAATAAATCATTCATCATTCTGTGTTTTGAAAAGCTCAGACAGAAGGCAGAAAGGTAGAGGCTGACAGCTGCCCTCCCCACCCCCACCAGCTTTTTTTCTTTTTTTGTTTATTAGGAAGTAGTTTTCTGAATCAAACTTGGAGGAACCCAGTTTGTGGAGCAAACACAATCTCAAACTTGCTTTCTCCTGAAACGCTGGCCTGGTTAGCTGCGGAAGGAGCATTACTTACTAAAAATCAGCAATATTAGGAAATAATAAAGTTAAAATGTAGATGTATTAGCACATTAAAGTGCTTTTGTTGTATCTTTAAGCCTAGAGGCAGATCATTAAATATGCATTTCGCTAGAAAGCAACTGTCGAGAAAGATAAGGTGGTTGAAAATATTCTATCCTGGAAAAGCCCTCTGTCAAAGGGGTTTGGCGTTGCAGCCCTCAGGACAGGGGAAAGGGGGGACACTCCCACTGTTAGGGTTTGCAAGTGGCCGTCCGGTGACCTGCAGTTGTTACAGTACTTTTGAGCTAGGAGGAGGGAAAAGGTAAAAATGCAAGTATGGCTGTTGTTGCTTCAGCCTGGCCTTAATTACCAGACACAAGAAGCAGTTCAGAAATCTGGTCTCTGTTGTTGTAGAGGTCACCAAATCATTAACATCGTCAATCTGGCAGTAGCTAATTTAAATAGCACCTGATGTTGCAACGCCTCCCTTCGTTTCCCCAGCCAATCAGATCCTGGCTTCGGCTGACAGATGGTCCCATAAATGGATGTAAAAAGGGGAAGCTTCGAGCCAATTTCAGCAAGGCTCTGTTCAGTTGTTCTTATCTACATCCTAGAATCGGGGGTTTCAGCTCACTGCTCCTTTTCTTTCTTTTTTTTTTTCTTTCTCTCCCCCATCCCCTCCCCCCAAATAATTGATTTACTTTACAATCATCCACATTGTGTTTTGTGGATCTTTAAATATATATAACAATAGTAGTCATTTAAAAAATATATCCTGAAACCTTTGCAAATTTTAAAAGAAGAGTCGAAGCTCTGCGAGACCCAATATTTGCCAATAAGAATGGTTATGGTAGGTATGACTAGATTTATAATCTGTTGTTTGTGTTGCTGGAGGGAAGAAAAGCATCTACACCTTGACCAGTCTTATGCTTGCACAAGAGTTTAGTTCTCTGCTGCTGTTTGGTTCCTACATTTACTATCTCTTTTGTGTAGAGAGTGCCGGTAGGTCCTTTTATTGAAAAGCAGTGGGGAAATAGATTGTCATTTTTAACAGGTCATTGTCAGTTTTCCCTTCAACATAAAGGAGGGGGCTGGTATAGAGGGGAGGTGGACTGAAATAATTGCTGGTTTGCTGAAAGAGGTTATATTACATGAGACCATATTGGCAGAAAAGGCTTTTTTTTTTTTTGTAAGGGAGAGGGGGGTTTGTCTATATGCCTGGGTTTTGTGGGGCTGGAGGTGGATGCAGCGGGGCTAGGAATCTCCATTTCCATGCTGGAAATGTAAAGCTCGAGAGGCAGCTCCTGGATCCTGAACGTTGAGATGGGCAGTGGTGTTTCGGGGGACTGCGCAGTCAAAACGGCAAAGAGAGTGATTTATTTGGGCTTCAGTAAATGCTGCATCTTGTATTTCAAAGAGTTTCCTGTCATGACCTCATAAAAAAGAGGAGGCGGCTTGTATGTGTAGCGGTGCCTGGCGTGTTGAGTTGTTGCTTCCTTCCCTGGGCAGCAGCTCTGTAAGAAGGAATGTCAGCTTTTACATAACGTTCCTTTCCGCTTTTGACACACTGTGTGAGGGTCCATCTTCTTCTGATCACAGATGGAGTGGAATGGCTTGAAGATGGTAAGTGAAAATTCAGAGGAAGGCAGCTTGGAGATTCCAGCCGTGTGTGTGTGTGTGTGTGTGTGTGTGTGTGTGTGTGTGTAAGGATGATGGACTGTGCATCGTAAATCACCGTGCAGATTGTGTGTGTATGTGTGTGTTTATTAGTATTTCTCTTTTCTGAAAGCCAGAATCCATCTCCAAGTGTAATGGCACTGCATGCACACAAGGCACACACACTGCCTCTTCCATCGAACACACATTTAGCCAAGCAAGGTTGGTGTCTTTTTTGACAATCACAATGTCACCGTCGCTGTTGGCTGGCGTGTCCACCGCCTCTGTGAGCTTTCAGCAGAATTACATGACTGTTAAAGTTAAAGGCACATTTCTTTTTTAGTCTCCTACTAGGAGTGATGGGGAAGGCTGGATACGAGGGGTGGGGAGGTGGGGTTCAGTACCAGCAGATGCATTTGTGAAACAGGACTTTGGGATGTGGAAGGGGAAGTGGAAAACCTTTCTGCCAAAGTAGTAAATCTATTTTTAGCATCATCTTTTTCGGGGAAAAAAAAGAAGCAGGGAAACTCCTTGAGTGCCGCTCCTGTCGCCTGATGTTGACCCCGAAGACATGGCACAAAATGGCACAATCAGATGCCACGGGTGCCCACTTTGACTTTGAATTTCACCAGCAATAGCTTTCACAGGGGCTTCAAAGCCCGGTGTGTGGGGAGGCTGTAAATTCATATCCATCTCACTTATTTTTTGCTAGCAAAGCCTGGGGAGGACTTTTCGCTCTGCATAGATGTTATAACAAAGCTGTGGTCTTTTTCCCATTCTTAGAGGATTGCCTTTGTCTGGCTGCTTGTTTTGATGGGTGTAAAACAAATAAGATTAGACCGAGCAGCCCAACTGAAAGCGATAGCTGGGAGGAAAACCCAATGAAAGGTTGCCGGGGAAACGAACAGAGGAAAAGCCGAGTCGGGAGCAGGTGGCTATCATGAGAACACACTGCAAACAGTGTAAAAAGGGGGGAGGACAGGACCTCGATTATCTTTGCTGTTCTTTGTGGCCGGCCCAACTTTAATTATTCTTTATAAATAGGTGTTAATTACATTTCTAACTCTGGTTTACAGTGATTTTTAGAAATCTATTTTTAAGCATCTGTTCTGTCTCTCCTGGGTTTTTGTGTTTTGTTTTGTTTTGTTTTTTTTGTTGTTGTTGTTGTTTTTCTTTTTGGTTTAAAAAACAGAGAGAGGGAGGGAGAGAGAGAGAAGAAGACGAGGGGGAAGGGAGGGTAGGGAATCTTGCTTTTTTCCCCCCCTTTCTCTCTCTCTCTCTCTCTTTCTGTCTCTCTCTCTTTCCCCCTTTTCCCTGCTGTGAAATTGTACGTGCGAAAAATCGCAAGGAATCCTGTGAGGCCATTTGAAAAAAATGTAAATTATATTGAATGAAGTTGACGGAAGCATAATAGTGAACTCCCACAGCTGATAGGTTCTGCAAATGATTTCTTAGAAATTTCCAGCAAATATCCATAGGAAAAATATAGGTAGAATAGATTTACCCTAAAGCAATGATTTTGTGCTAGGTGATATTGGTGTTTTTACTAAATCAGATGTTGATACTACAATTCCAGGGAGTTCATTGCATCCCTCGTTTTATATCCTAAGTAGAAATTACTTTTAAAAATAATAAATGAAAAACTGTATTTTGGCCTTTGCTTCGTTTACCACTCTATACCTCTAACCACAAGGTCCATCAGGCTGCACCCTTGCAGCAACTGCAAGGCATTTGGTCCTGGGTCTGATCTTGGCATAAACTGAGTGAAAAGCTGATTTTTTTTTTTTTTTAGTGTCTCTGAACGTCTAGGACCCGTGCGTGCGCTGGGTGACAGGCGTCTCTCCCTTTTTCTCTGAGTGTGCTTTCCTAGTAGGTTCTTTTTCTCGTGATGGTGGGTACCAGAGAACTGAAAGGTATAGTGCTTAGGCGAATAGGAGGTAGCATAAAACCATGATCTGTTATGGTTCCTTCCAAATTAGATACATGATCACATAGCTAATGTTGAGCCCAAAAATGAGATATTAAAATTATACTGAAATATGTTAAAAGGTTAGGAAATATAATTGGCTTTACTGAAGGTACTCTTAATTTTTACTCTCTCCATTGCAAATCTCTGCACTCACCGCCCCCCCTTCTTTTTTCCTTGCAAAGGGCTTCTTTTTGTTTTGTCTTCTTATTGGGGGATTTTTAAAAAATTTTGTTCTGACTCTTGAGGAAATATATATAAACTTATTTTTTGTCATATGTCGAACACTCGAACCTTTGCATAGCCATATACCTCTTAAAGATTAGACTAGTTTTTTATTATCTCTAATAGAGTTTCTTTTTCTGAGAAATTTCTAGCATTTTTTAGTTAGGGGGAAAATCGTTTCCATAAGAACTGTCACCTTGTCATGGGTTGTAAAAAAGACACGTGGTTCTACTGCTGACCTTTCTTGCTTCTTTGTCTTAAAAATATTAATGCCTACTACCTGCATGTGGAGGTGTGCCTTTATGGAAACACAGGGCTGAGTGTGCATTTATTAAGAAATGAAAATCTGATCAGAAATATTTCTGCAAAAAACACCTGACTACATCGCAGTTTTCATGATCAGAATGTCCGTATATATCATTGTAACATCATGGCTACATCGTTTAATATTTAAATTTTTAAAAGGATAAAATGAAAATAGCTAGGGAAATGGCTGAGAAACTGCTTTGAGAATCACAGACTTATAATTTTAATATCTCGGTTAGAAGGGGAAAAAAACCTAACAAGCAACTTAGCCACTCATTTCTGTAGTCCCATTCATTTCTAACTGCCATTCATTCAAGTCATCGTCCTGGCCAGATACAGATGAGCTTGCTTCTGTTTGATAGTTTTCCAAAGCCTTAAAAGTTTTTCCTCTCCCTATAGCCCTTTATTGGTCCTTTGAATATTCAAGGATTTTGTGATGAGAGGAGGGCCAGAGTGTTGTGAGCTAATAACAATGGAATTTTTCTCTTAAGGAAAGAGAAAGAAAATGAGCTACGCATCTGCGTTTGAGTTTGTAACTCAGTCTTGAAAAAGGGTTTGAGACCTGGTTGACTTCACGTATTTTAAACTTAGCATTTCTGTTGGGGGTAATCTGCTTGACATTTCGAATCTAGAGATCATGCCTGAATAGTGCTTTGTGTGTATGTTCAGTGTCTCTAAAAGAATTTGTGGGTGAATCAAGGTGTTTTTCTCAAGTAAGAATTACCACTAACAATGAAAAGGTTTCCTCAGGGCAAGTCCTTTCTTTGGTTTGATTTCTTCCCTTTGCACTTATTTCTTTATTGTGGGTGGATTCTTTTCCTACATGTAGACCAAATACTGTTCCTTCCATGAGAATATATGCTGCTTCACTTAGTCCTTGGCATCTTAATGCCTTATTTTAATTAAAAAAAGAAAAAGAAACAAATTGTGTGTACCGCAAAGAAGGAATGGCGGTGTTGATAGAGGTCATTGTGTGTGGACGGAGGTACTTTGGCCTTGACAAATTTCTTCATCAGTTCCAATGATCTGTGGCCACCAGGCACTTAATTTATATGCCTGGACACTTAATATGTACATTTGTTGTTGAGCTGGCCAGCGGATGCTAGACACATGAGTGTGCGCTGGCAAATGCTGCAATGCAGTATTTTTTCCCAATGTCATTAGGAATTTTGGGGGTCTAAAGGGGCACAAACATTCTCAAGCTTTTATCTTACTATCTTCCAGTAGATGGACCATGTTGCAAATAATTGGCCAAATCTCCTTTTAAAAGTGAAGTCAACCTTTTATTGCCCGCTATCTGTTCTTCCATCCATTAGATAGATATGTGGCAAATATGTATATGTGAAAGAGGGAGATTCTGTGTGTGTGTGTGTGTGTGTGTGTGTGTGTGTATCTGTGTAGGCATGTGTGTTTCTGGAATCCTGCACCTGTCTTAGGTTTTCCTTATTTGGTATTACCAAATGTGTATACATACTTGCAAGTGTATGTGCATCTAAAAATGGAAAGAAAACCAAACTGGGCTGGCTTCCCATAAGAAGTGGCTTCTCCTCCTCACAAACTCCAAGAGTTTTCTTATTAGAAAAATGCAAAACTTAATCAAAAAGATATATCCAGACCCTGCAGACTTCCATTAGTAAACAAACACCTTCCTTTAGTTGCCACTTGAGAAACTACAAATGTGCAGATCCATAACAATATTTGTGATCTCGAAGCTGCTCTCTCAATCAAGGGGATGGGTTCAAATTAAAATGTACGTGTATGTGGAAGGAGAGTTGCTTTTTCTTTGGGAGCATTTGAACCTAATCTTTAACCATTGGTAAAAACAAGTAGGAGGTAGGGTGCCTGTGTTCGCAGTTCCTGCATTGTTTTGGGAGTTTGTGTGTGTATGTGTGTGCTTCAGAAACATCCTCGTATTTTTAAGCACATCCTCGTATTTTTAAGATCTCAGTGTATTTTAAGGGTAGAGGGCTATTATAGGTGAGTGGCTTTTTAAGGGTGAAAAGAAAGGTGATCTGTGGATGGGTGGGAGTTGTCACAAGCAGTAATTGTCATAAATTACTCATCTAGAAATGGAAAGAGAAAAAGGCTGGAGGACAAGAGTGGAGAGGGGCACCAACATGTGTATCTGCGCCTGCCGATAGAAGAGATAATGAGTGAGAAATTTGAACTGGTGCAGTGCGGGAGCCCAATCATTTCTCAGAACCTTGACTTTGCAGGTTCATTACTTCCTTGCTTGCTTGTTCACACCTTTAATTATATCCAGTTTGGGATGCTAGCTAGGGGCACCAAAGATGAGCCATTTTGTTTGTTGTTTACTTCATTAAGTATTCAGGCAGAGTGCTCACAATAGCTTTGGAGCATCAGTGTTAGGAATCAAGCACTTTGGAAATGGAATTGTTACAAAAGAATAAAAAAATAAGAAAGCAATCAGCCAGCTAGCTTGCTTTGGATGTTCACTCTGCTTAATGGTAATATTTATGCTGTTCCTTGTACATTCATTAAGAAATAAATTATGCAGTGTCAGTGCTCCTAATATGCTGGTTGCTCCCCCTGCCCCCCCTCGCTCTCGCTCTTCTCTCTCTCTCCCCACGCTCCACCCCCAAGATTTTGCCTTTTACTTGGCCATTTTAGGACGGACCATTTTTGCTATGGGGAAGATCATCCTTCAGTTCCTCGTTCTATTTAATACCAGAGATGTTTTCCCCTCAATATGGATCTTTCTCCATCAGGATCAC
The DNA here is from genome assembly GCF_018345385.1 of Vulpes lagopus. NCBI lineage: Eukaryota > Metazoa > Chordata > Mammalia > Carnivora > Canidae > Vulpes > Vulpes lagopus. The sequence continues at coordinate 53,005,112 of NC_054846.1, forward strand.
GAAATGCTGAACACCATAAAGGAATCTTTAAATAATTTTTGTTGAGGAAGCAGTGAAAATGTTGAAGAAATAAGGTCAATGTAATTGTTGTGCTTGCGCTTTGTTTTTTGTTGTTTTTGGAAAGCCTTATTTTTAACCACAAAAGTAAAGTGCAAAACTAGCATATGTGATTTTTTAAAAATGGAAAAAGATACAAGTCATAGGTCTCTCTTAAAAATAACTCACCTGGGACTCTTGGTTTGAAAGATAACATTTAAACTCGAGTTTAATTTTTTTAATTATTCATGTTAAAGCTATAAAAATATAATTCATAAATATATTTTTTCTATAAGAAGTTTAGTTCTATTTTCAGGATATGAGGAAGTAGAGAAACAATTCTAGCAAGATGCTGAATTCTGAAAAACACACCACAACGTGGAGGTTGCCTCCTCTCTGCACTTTGTGGCGTTGAATCCACTCCTGCTCCTTCTATGACTCAGTTACCTTCTGTCGTCTACTGTCTTGTGGCGACTAGCCCTTGAAGTTGTTTTCCCAGGTGTGTTCATTGAGGAGGCTAGGCTATTATCTGTTGAGGACTTACTATGTACTTTCTCTGGAAGGTGGAATTCAAGGTCACCGTTTCTTTTTCTTCTGGCACTGATCAGAAGACAGAATAAGAGTGTAAGTAAGTCCCTATGGTTGGGGCTAAGGTTCAGGTGAGGGCTTGTAAGGTTGGTTGTTATGTAACCCAGTTTGTGTCAAGCTATGGGAAGAGATCTGTTGGAACATTCAAATACACAAATGTTTTTCTTTTTGTATTTGTAAGAGCCTCGGCATGACTCCAAAAGATAGAAGTCAAAGATCTTCTGGATATTTTTGTCTGTAAGTTTCCATGTATGGAGATGTTTGCTTCCAGGAAAGGTAAAGTTTAGACAGGAGGAGGAACTTGTCTTTCTGTCTGCTACCCATGGAGCTTGGCTAGAGCCAATCAATTTTATAGAAATGCGAAGGCTGTTCTAACAGAGATGCCTCTTTGAGTACCTCTCCCTCATGTCACCCTCCAGGGAGGACCTCAGAAGACAGTGACCCTCTTGGCAGGCCCTTGTGCAAACGGTAAGTTTGCACATGGAGCAGATGTCATAGAGTAATGTCATGATACACACCCACATCCTGCCTACAGCGGGGTGGGGATGGTATAGATGGACAGCCACGACGCCCAGTGTGCTTGGGATGTGCCAATAATGGCTTCTCAAGTAGCCTGTGTTTTCCTAAGCTGGCAGTCCAAACCTTTAGAGTTTTCCTTTTTAATTTGTACTTGAAAATTAACAGGCTGAGTTGAACTTTTCTCTTTTCAAGTGCCCCCTTTGAAGATGCAGCAGTAGTAAATACAGCTTTAATGATAAACTTTAGCTCTAAGTGCTATTTAAAAGTCTGTCATGGAAAGCCTGAGAACTTGCAATCTTTACTAATGAAACTTTTATTAGGAGAGTGCTCACTTAAAATGGAGTAAACGACTAAGTCCCTGGAATGTGTGATTTTGACCAGATTTGACTCATCCTCTCTTATGTTACTTTTTGTAATACAGCCAACCACACATCTAAAATTCTGGATATTGTACTTGTATTCAATATTAATTATCTCTGTTGATGCACTGGGTACAGACAGTACAATTCCCACAAGTCCAGATTCTTACTGTAACACCAAAACAAAAGTGATATTTATGAATAATATTGGGAAAGTTGTCCTCATAGTAACCATTCCCCAAAGGAAACTTTACATAAATGTGCATTTATTATTCAGGATATTAAAAGGGAATCCTTAGCTTTTACTTTTTAATTTGGGCTAAAATATGTAAATTGGTTTTATTTTGGAGTTGCTCTGTTTTAGGTGGCTTTGGGGGAGGATAACTTTCTAGCTTGATTATATTTTAATCACCTCTGTAGTAGAAAAGGTTCCAATCCTGAAATCAACCTGGTTATTGTGATTAGGACCCAGAGGGCCAGTGTGCAGATGGAGCTAAAAGCATTTACATCGACTTGTACGTATGTAGAAAAATTAGATTTGTTTCTGCTAGATACCACTATCCCCATGTCCTTAGTGGCAGGGCCAGCTCAGAGGCTACGGAACCACAAGTCTTTCTCTGGATTCACAGGATCTTCATGGTGTGCCTGGTACAGGCAACAAACTGGAAAGGTTGCATCTTGTTTTAAGAAACCAGGAAGTGCCAAGGACTTTGAAGTCAGGTGGACTTGGGCTAGAATCCTGACTTTCCCTATTAGCAATTGAGTGATCTTGGATGAGGTCCTTCAAGCTTCAATGTCCTCATCTTTAAGAGGAGATGAGAAGGCCTGACTCACAGGGTTTTGTGAAGATCAGACGAGACACAGTATGGGAAGGCACCAGTCATACAGCTGACTACTAAAGATGCCTAGAGAATGTTAGGTCTCTTTCAGTCTCCCTGTGCCAGATGTCCAGGGGGGGAAGTGACATTGAATGCTCTCCCCAGAACTCAAGGAGGGTGGGGGTGACATACAGTAATTTTTAAACACAAACAAGCCCTCAGTTCTTCCCTGGAATTGTGTGGCTTTATTAGGTTTTCTGCATTCTCATAGGCTTTTGCAAGGTGCATTCATAGTCCCCTTTGGAATTAGAATTAACTTGGGATTTAGTTGTTAAAAAGAGAAAAAAGGTGAATATAAAATTAATTTTAATCAGTGCTGTTTTTTCCTTTTTTAATTTCATGAAAGAGTCTGTTAGGAAATTCAGAAGTCAAGCAGGAAAAAAAATGGGTTAAGCTAATGAATACAGTCTCATCTTTGCTGTCTAAAATATATTATTATAACCTGTGAGCTATTTGACTTTGGCCCAGAAACCAGCTTACTTTGGAGCTATTTTTTTTCCTCTTTACCACACCAGCTTTTTTCTTCTATCCCTCTTATTTCCCCAGCAGACTGAATTTTGAAGTTCTATTTTTCAAGGAGTGGTGAAGAGGTTGAGGCAAAAAGTGGCTTAATGAGATTTTTCTAACTTGCCATCAGTTTTCTTTCTCCTGCGTGGTGAGGCAGGATGATGGATGGCTTTGGCAGCGCAAATAGCTCTAGAAGCGATTGCATTGACTAGAGAGGTGTGGGAGATGTGAGCAGAATGCTGGCCCTCAATTTATGACCCTCCCATTTGCAGAAAGGAAAGGACAGGACGAGAGTCACCATAAGGGCCTTGATGTCACTGTTGATCACATGCACTTGGGAAGGGGTAATGGGGGTTGTCAGGACCGGTGTTAGGCCGAGCCTAATTTTGTGCCTTTTCCCCAAGGCTCAGAAAGGGGGAATAAACAGGCACGTTCAATAAAATTCACAGGTTGTTCTAAATTGAGACCTGTTGCTGTTACCAATGAGGGTGAAGAAACAATGTAAGTAGTACCTGAAGGGGTTCACGACTGAAACTGAAAAAAATATGTAATGTCCTTGGAACAGTATTTTAATGTCATGGATTTGGGATTTCACTTTATGTGATCATGAGAAGATTGTGAAAGGGAGTCATTTTTTTCCTTCAACCGAATCCTTAAAATCAGGGGAAGGATTATAAATTGATTTGATCCCCCAAGCACCGTTTTGCAGGACTTACCCTTCTGTAAAAAAAAAAAAAAAAAAAAAGACTCCTTACTATGAAACAGACAATAGAATTTTTCTCTTTCCACGTGTATCTATTTCAAGGCTTCCCCAAGGTTCTTCTAAGGATTTTGTAAGCAGCCTTGTGCACCAGCTTTCTGGAAGAATTTGGTTGATTTTTACAGCATGTTTTGGTACGGGTGGAAATACAGTAGTGGAAGAAGGGAGATTGAATGTAGAGAGGCTAGAAGATGTTTGTGCATAGGTTAGCCTAGAAAAATCTCACACCTATTAGTGGAGGCTCAAAAAGAGATGATTGGGTGAGCGATTTGAGCAGGTGACTGGGCAGGGAAGGAGCAGGTGGATATTCTTAGGATCTCCTTGCTAGATAAATGTTTATATTTTGTTTATATTATTTAAAAAATTGCCCCATATTTAAACCAGTACTTGAGTCACCACTCCTTTATGCTTAAACCTTTGGCTTAAGGTTATCAGCAAGAAGAAAAGACTTTTAGCTTAGAAGAACTTTAGTAAAAACTCTTAAGCAGGTCTCCAGTTGGTGGATTTTGGAGACATGGGCTTACAGTTGGCTATAATCATAACAGTACTCTTCCTGAACTATCATCATGTCAATTTTCCAAGAACAGAGGATCTTGTATTTCTAGAACTTCACAATTCCCAGCACAGCTCTGCTGTAATGGCTCTGTGACTAAGGAGATGATTTCTCATATTCACTTCACACTGTATCATTTTTGTCCTATGGTGTTGGGTTGATCTCCCTAATGTAGTTAGGGCAGGTGTTGTTAACCCCTTTTTATAGAAAGTAAAGCTCAGCTGCCTGCCCTGGGATACATGTTTAACAGTATCAGACGTCTTAGCTCCGGAGTGCTGAGGAATACGTTCAGCTCAGACAAAGTTAACTTCCCTAGGAGCAAAAAGCAAAAATGAAAGCAAATCAGTAGAAATAATTCCTTTTCTAGATCAGATTTTTCAGTGTGGAATAAGCAAATACAGTTGCATGTCTGGGCCTATGAACCACATTCTGGGTGCTTCCTGGAATGTCACAGTATTTAAAACATGTTCTAAAATAGTGAGTAAGGACTATGACAGGCAAAATGTGCAAAGTGTCTCAGCAGAGGAGGTCCAATAGACAGAAGAGGAAACATCCCATGCTGCTGGGGAAAGGAGACAGTCTTCAAGGAGGAAATGCCATTTGGGTGGAGCCAGGAAAGATGGGTAGGCGGGGAAATCAGGAAAAGGGGGCATCCCGTGTGGAAGGAAGAGTATAAGTAAAGGCATGAGATGGACACTTGCCTAAGGAATGATAATTAGTATGGTGTAAATGCAACATAGGATGCATAAAGATAAAGCTAGAGAGATAGAGAGAACTTATCATTTAGGAAGGTTAAGGTGTCTGACTTGGTTTTAACTTTATTTGAATCAGTAGCTACGAAATGTCTTAGAGACTTTTAGTTTCCTGATTGTCTGGGAGGGTTGAGACTTGCCTTTATTGGGTCATGATTTCTCAGAAGTTGAGGTCATCCAAAAGATACTACTGAATTAGACATTGGTTATTTAGAGAGAATTGGCATTAAAGCATTCTTCTAATCAGAGTATGATGTTATGATGATGATGCTGCTCACTGGTGCAGTCACATCGAGGATTGCTTTTGGGGTTACAGTGCCAAAAAGCACTAGGAGGAAAAAATATCAACTTTATTTCAGATTGCAAAGAAGTGTGCTATTAGAGGAGCACGCTGCATTCTCTTACCAGCTGCTCATGTCATGGGAAAATGTGTGGCCAGAGAAAGGATGATGGTAGTTGGGGAATCAGCTTATTTCCTCCAGAATAGAAAACTACCCACTTCAGACTTCCAAGTGCACGTGCCAGGGCATGCTTGTCTTCCCTGGTAGCCTGTGAACTCTGGAGAGCAGAGATCATGTCAAATGCTCTCTGATTCAATGTTGGGCACGCGTTTATTGAATTGAGTTATAATTTTTTTTAGAGTCTGAACTACAGAGTTCTGACTTGAGAGTTTAGGTCTGTCCTTTAGTTTATTCCCCCAAGCCACCTAACCTGGCTGAGTTCCAGGTTCTCAATATGTAAAACACATTAATGCAACTTCATGCCTTGATGGGAGGATCAGTTAAGCCATATCCTCGATACATTCCAATAGATAGAATAACAATATTAGTAAATTACTAGGTTCTAGTTTAGCCTACAGTTATTTTACTGGGTATTGACCAGAATTTTTTAAAAATGAAAACATAAGTGAAATGGAAAGGATCAGTGGCTAGTGCTTGTTAAGGGTAAGTATTATTTTGTGAAACTTTTGTTTCAGTTACCTATGTTTTGAGTTGTGATGTGAAGTTGCTGTTCATTATATGTCTTACTTTTTTTGCTTTGTTGAATCCTGGTCAGTAAATTTTGAAAAGCACTGTGTTTTTGGTTTTTGGTTGTTTTTTTTTTTTTTTTAAAGATTTTATTTATTTGACAGAGAAAGAGATTGTGCATGCACAAGCAGGGGGAGAAGCAGAGGGAGAGGGAAAAGCAGACTCCGCTGTGGAGGGAGCCCAAAGCAGGGCTCGATCCTAGGACCCTGCGATCAGGAGCTGAGCCAAAAGCAGATGCTTAACTGATTGAGCCACCCAGGTGCCCCTAACAAACACTGTTCTAGGTGATAGTGAGCTCTGCATTATCCAAAGGAAAAAACCCAGTCACCTTTTTTTTTCAGAGCTATGCAATGCAAAATCCCTAGGATCTTCCAAATTATTAAAGAAAAAAATGACATCTGATTATTTTAGATTTAATATGGAAAATGTATTTTTTGATTTTTTTTATTATTATTCTTGAGAGAAGCATAAGCAGAGAGAGAAGCAGGCTCCCTGCAGGGAGCTCCATGCGAGACTCGCCAGGGTCCCTGGGATCATGCCCTGAGCCAAAGGCAGACGCTCAACCACTGAGCCACCAAGACATCCCAATATGAAAAATGTATCTTAAATCTTTGAAAATTAAGGCTATCTGCATGGTATATGTTGGGGCTCTCTATTAAAGTATTTATTAACTAGCAAATTTTATACCTTGGTCATGCTACCTAGCTGAACCTTCAAAGTAATAATGATAATGACAGTACTAAGTAGTGGAGGTGATCTAGAGGTGGGACTAGAAATAATGAAATTAGCTTTAGCTTTCCTTTCTTGAGCTCTTACTCTGAGTCAGGCGCTGTGCCTTACACATCATTCCTTTTAATCCCTAGAGCAACCTTAAGAGGTAAATGTTAATTTTCCTGTTTTATGGATGAACTAACTGAGATTTTGAAAGGTAAACTAAGGTGACACAGCCAGCAATTCGGCCAGATTTGGTTTAAACCCAGATGTGTCTAATTCTAGAACAAAACGTAAACGATTTATTCAATTCCATGAAAATGTACTAAGGTGCTTACTCTGCGTTAGAACTTCTTTACAGGGAACGGTGGGTCAGTTGGTCTCTGCCCTTGAGGGTTTACTGTGCATGGAAGTGGGTGAGATGTGATCTAATCACAAGAGGACAGGCACAAAGACTTTCTTACTAAGTATTTAATTTTGGAAGTAGTGAGAAGAGTACCTGCCACATAGTTTAGGTATTCAATAAAGATTTGTTGAACTGAACTGTAATTGGATTAACTCTCACCTGGTGATTTGGAAGAGAGTGGGAGCCTATTGAGGAACCTCTGTGCTGGGGAATATCCTTAAACCTAGAAAGTGGCAGATCCATCTGCTCGGTGCCCTTTAGAACTCATGAAATTGGCAGCAGCAAAAAGCCAACCAGAGCTCACGAACTCAAATTATGAACTTCAAATTTCATTCAGGCAGAGAGAACCTTTTTCATCTTAGTATGAAAAGAGAGTCCTGTGGCAGAAACATTTAGAGAATGATAAATAGAGGGCGGCCTTCCTTAGAATGAAAAATAGTCATTATTGTTGTTATTGCTATTTTTACTATTGCTATTTTATTTTTATTTTACACTAACCTTATAACCTCAAGCAAGTCGCGTTACCTCTGTGAGCCTCCATTTCCACGTTTGTAAGATGATTTATACTTCTCGGGGTTGTTGTGAGGATGGAGTAGATCTGTTTGAGAAAGCCTCGCTCAGCACTTACTGTTTAGTGGTCTCTAAGGACTTAGTGTAAAGGAGGCATAGCTCCCCGCCCTCAGGGAGCTGAGCGTCTAGTGAAAGTGCAGGGAGGGCGGCTTCAGCCCCGCTACCTGCAAAGCCCACTCCTGAAAGAATGCACCCCTTGCAGTCTGCTTTGGGTGTATATGTTATCATCATGCATGTCTCATTTGCATCATTGGAAGTTCAAGTTTATTGAGGATAAGGATGCCATGATGGTCATCTTTTTATACTCTGCTACCCCTCGGCCCCTGCCTTACCCATTGGTGCAGGGTTGCCTTATATAGTTATCACTCAATAAATCCAGCCCAGTTCCGCAAATATTTACCAAGTTGTTCAGGTGCTGTGCTGGGAAAGGGAGAGTAACACTTGCTCAACAGAGTTGAGTTGAAAAAAACTCTAGAGTACAAAAGGGGAACAGTATCATGAGGTGGTGATAAACTACGCTGTGCTCACAATGCCTGTGATCTATTCAGGAGGAAAGGAGGGCCCCAAAGACAATTTGGTGGTGAACTTAAAAATTAATGTATTCTTTCTTTTTCTCCATGCTATTTTGTTTGTATTTCATGGGAAACCAGTGTATTTGCTGCAGGCACACAGTTGAGATGTGATCACAGAGATGGCCACTTAATAGATTTGTGGCTCAGGATCAAGCCCAGCCACCTTCACAATGCCCCGGACACCCTCTGTGGCCTCGCTGCTGCCCTCCTTTCCAGCCTCCCATCCTGCAGCTCTCTGCCTTCCATTCATTCTCCACTATGGGACTTCGCTGTGCTGTTCCATCCACACCTATGTTCGAACAGATCCCTTGGTCTCAAACATCATTCTTCTTTTCTTCACTTGGCTTCAAGAGACCAATAGGAGGTGACTTCTCAACCAGGAAAGTGTCCCTGACTCACGCTGAGTTAGGGCCTCATCTTTGAGCACTGCCAGCATCCTTCCGTCATTGGTCTTCCCCACGGCATTATCACTTGTTGATTTGTCTTGTCTCACCACCACGTCAGCAGTCTGGGGTCCTCTCTGTGTCTGGCCTCTAGCAGGTGCTCAGTAACGAATTGCTAACTGAATGATGGAGTTGGGTGTTGGTTAGATTGTTCATAAAGGGCTTGCCATCAGATACCCTGTTACCTCTAAGCTGTGAGAGGGATGTGGGACCCAAAGCCCTCTATTGTGAAGACTGGTTTTGACGCTATTGTTGCTCACCAGCCACGGTTCTGTAACTTTGGATTGAGGATCTTGAGTGTAACTATTTACACGAAACTTTTCCTGACTACCATGACTCACCTTCACTTCTTCAGTAGTTCTTCTTTCTTTCAGACTCCTTTATGTCACTTGGTCTTTACCATACAGTTAACAAAGATATATCACGATAATAGGGACCCTTTATAGGGTATGTGTCAGGCTTTACAAAAAGTACAGACTTAGCTTATCTCACTGAACCTCACAACTAGAGGAAGCAGGTATTTTTATTCCCATCTTGAAGAAAGGACACCACGTGGTTTACATAACTTTCATAAGGTCACTTGGCTAGGGAGTGTCAGACTTGGAATTCCAAGCCTAGTCTGTTTGATTCCAGAGCCCATGTTCTGTGTCCTGTTTTGTATTACTCACTTCTTAAAGAGAAGTGACTAATGAGAGACATTTAGCCTAGTGGTTATTAATAGACTTGCAGGCAAGATTGCCAGGGTTCAAATCCTGTCTTTACCAGTTGCAACCTTGGGCAGATCACTTATCCCCCCTATGTGTCAGTTTCTTCGGGTGTAAACTAGGTTGTTGTGATTTAATAGACCAATGTGTATTAAGAAGTTAAAACAGTGCTTGGCATATAAAGTGCTATTGATCATCATCATTATTATTATCATGTAATATTAATTTGTGTCCCATTCTTCAAATAGTCATTGAGTGCTTGCTATAGGCCAGACACTGTTCTAGGTACTGGAAATGCAGTGGTAATTAAGACAAGTCCCTGCCCTCATGGAGCTTTCGTTTTACTTCATTTCATTTTTCGGTTTATTTATCATTATTTTATTTATCTATTTTTTAATATTTTATTTGAATTCAGGCTGCCAACGTCTAGTATAACACCCAGTGCTCATCCCATCAAGTGCCCTCCTCAGTGCCTGTCACCCAGTTACCCCATCCCCCACCCACCTCCCCTTCTGCAACCCTTTGTTTGTTTCCCAGAGTTAGGGGTCTCTCATGGGTTGCCTTTCTTTCTAATTTTTCCCCAACAGTTTCCCTCTTTTTCTTCATAGTCTCTCTCATTATTTCTTATATTCCACATATGAGTGAAACCGTATGATAATTGTCTTTCTCCAATTGACTTTGGAGCTTTCATTTTAGAGGAGGAAGACAGACAATAGAGTAAGTAAATAAGTAGAATTAGTGGATATATTATGTGATATTTTATAATTTCATGTGATGAAATACTATTTAAAAAAATACAACGAGATAATGGGTTGGAGAGTGACACCAATGAGAATTTGTTTGTGAACATGTAATGAGGCCACAACAGTTCAGCCAGTGTCTTGCTTCTGCTTCGTAAGTGGGAGCAGTCATTGCCTGTTGTGAAAGGCTGGGCTTTGTTTGTCCAGCTGCTGACTCTTGGGGTGACAGACTTGTCCTACCTGTACTCAGTGTGGGGTGGTCATCCCTGGAGTACCGGAAAATTAAGAGATTTGTTTGGGAATACCCAGCTAAGAGAACTCATAATAGGCTAGGGGTCTCCAATATGAGGAAAAGCCTCCAATCGATTTCCCTATAGTTGAGGCTGCAAACTGGGTAAATGTTCCAAGAAAATCAGAAGGAAGGTTAGGCCAATCATTTAAAAAGTGCAGTAGTCATTGGCATTATCATAGGATTCTTGATTTCTTTTTTAAAAAGTATTTTTATTTATTTATTCATGAGAGACACACAAAGAGAAAGACATAGGTAGAGGGAGAAGCAGGCTCCCTGCGGGGAGCCTGATATGGGACTCGATCCCGGGACCCCAGGATCATGCCCTGAGCCAAAGGCAGAGGTTCAGCCACTGAGCCACCCCGGTGCCCTGGATTCTTCACTTCTATAAAGATATTCTAGTGGTTAAGAGCATGGGCTTTGAAGTCAGAGAAATTAAGGGTTTTTTTCTTCTCCCCACTGACTTGTGGTAGGGTCTTGGTAAAGTCACTAACTTGTTCTAGCCTCAGTTTCCTTGTCTGTAAAATGGAGTTAATACCTACTTCAAAGACTAAAGGATTGTTAGCATATGTAAAGAGACTGGTTTGGGACCTGGCACATAGTAAGCATCTCATAAAGGAACATCTAAAAATATAGTTCAGCCCCCCGCCCCTAGGATGTGTGGTTTAGATATTAGTCATTTTTTTTGCAGGGCTCATAGGGAAAGAAGATCTAGAATAAAATATGCAGGCTACTTCCCATTTCATAACCTACAAAAAGGAGAACAGATAGCCTCAAAACTGAAGATATATCATCCCAGAAAGGATCACAGATGCCAGAGGAAGATAAAAGAGCTCTGGAGTGTGGGATCCTGAGTTCAGGTCTTGAATCTCCTGCTTTCTAGTTTTAAGTTAAAGTGTTTACTTTTGAATATGTATTTTCATAGGTTAAAAGTACTCCGGCCAAGAGTCTTATATTAGCTGAAATTGTAAATAAGCCTATTTGATGCTCCATTGTGAGCAACTAGAAAGCATTAGGTTTAAAATATAGATATGTGTATTTTCATCTCCTCTCTCCATTGTGTATACTATTGCATAAAATTAGATTGAAATCTTAAGATTAAAGGAGAGATAGAGTTTATTCTCGTGCCAAAGCTCTTTTGTTTTCATTTGCAATGTATGGATTTAAATTACTTAAAAGAAAAGAAAAAAGCCAAACTCTCCATCAAACGTTTCTGAGAGTAGAAGAATAACTGAACACTTGGCAGGTACCTTTGGTGTAGAGCACTGGATGAAGCCCTAAGTATTTTCTGCCTCTTGTGTTTAGTGGCATGTAAGGATTGTGATTCTCCCAAAATTTATTTGCCCTGCCTTTGGCCATTAGTTCACATTTGTTTTGATCTTGATGCCCACACTCATCTAAAATAAACAGTGCAGGTAGAGTGAGGAAAAGGCTTAAGAAAAGGATTTAAAAATATAAAACCATACATTTCTCTTCTGGTTTTCTCAGCACACTGCAGAGCCTGGTGGGTTGGGAAAAAGGAAATCTGCAATGTTCCCATGTCCTCTCCCTCTAAACTCTCCTAGCGCCCTGCACCTGCCTCTGATCACTGATTCATTCAGCAGCCTTATGGTCAAATTCTTCTGTATACTGCATGCCTGGAGCAAGAAGGCAAGTAAAATTCAGGTCCTGCTCTCAAGGAGCTCCCAGTAGTGTAAACTGTGACTGAATGTGGATTGGTGAGTGCCGTGACGAAGGGGAGAGAGGAGGTGCCGAGGCCGCGTGGGGCAGGGAGGCAGCCTTCAACTGAACTTTGCAATTTAGTCGGGGGAGGAGAGGAAGCACACATGTAACAGCAGGGAAGAAACATCCATTCCACAGAAGGCATTCAGAATATGGCACTTGCTTTGGTTGCAATTTGGAACTTTGTCTCTTCATAGATCTGTCTACTAACCACTGCCACCCGCCCTCCCTGTCCAAGCCTAAATTCCTAGAGGGCAAGGATCAAATGCCAGGGAACTCAGTTCTCTAACCATAATAATACATTTAATGTCTGCCACATTCCTATGAACACTGTCAACACTGAGAAAACATAGACACAGAATTGTTAAGTAACATGCCCAAAACCACACAGTGGAATAGGGATTTGAACCTAGGCGTTCAGGCTCTGGTGCACGTGTTCCTAACCATTATGCTGTGCAATAGATATTGGAGACTTGCTAAAATTGATTTGAATTGAACGAAAGTAGAAGTTATTGCGTGATAATGTATTCGCTCATTTGTTTAAAAAAAAAAACCCAAAATATGCAAGGCATTCCTAGCTCTGATAGTTGCTACAACAAAGTAATGAGTCCCCATTGACTTTTTTGACTTTGGCTTATGTGACTTTTAGGAACTCTCAAAGGTGGAATTGTTCTGTGGGACTCTTAACCTCTAGACTGCAGCCAGATTCAGACCCAAAGTTAAAATGAAATAGGAGTTTAGGCCTGATGCAGAGGCAATCCGAGTTAGAAGGAATGTGGGAGTAAAGAAACAGAGGCTATGAAAATGGCCTTAAAAATACGTTCTTTGGGGACCGTTTGAAAGAAGTTGAAGAAGGCAAGAGTGATAAGGGCAACATAGCTTTAAAAGATAAAAGTGCTCCTATTTTTAAATTGATTTTGAAGAGGTGAGAGAGATACGAGAGAGGTTTATGATGAAAGCAGAGTGGTAGGGAGCAGAGCAAGGAAAGCAGAGTTAGCTGTAGAGAGCAGGTGAGCCATAGAGAGCCATCCCTTTATTCATTTGTTCTACCAACAAAACCCAAAACTCTGCACTGGTCCCTGGGATGACAATGACTCAAACACAGTCCCTGCCCTCCACAGGCTCACAGTCCAGTGGTAGAGACAGGAAGATGGAGAGTCTGGGGCTGTGTGGTAAACGTCTGTGAGGGAAGTGTGTGCGATGGATGGGCCTGGAGCTGGGACAAGAAGGGGAGCTGGGGAAAGGCAAGTGAGGCCTGATGGTGGGAGAGGAAGGCTTTCCAGGTCAACAGGAGTGCTCTTGCAGAGTGTGACATGGAACACACCACAGCGTGTACTCATTTGTCCTTGCTGGCTGCAGAAGGATGTTGCTGGGAGCTTGCTTTCCAGGGTTTATGGAGGTTGTGGTAGGTAAAGGAGGAAGAGGAGAATCAGTGACAGGAAGACCTGTCTGGTGTAGATTCCAGCTCTGCACCTTGTGAACCAGGGCTAGTCACTCTACTTTGTTTGCTCCCTGACCCCTGGTTTGCTCACCTATAAAATGCAAATGATGCATGGGACTGTGGGTGAGAAGGAGGCAAATCCCCGCTGATCCCTCAGGGTCTTCATGAAGATGGGATGTGGTGTTAGGTGTGAATGTGCTCACAGAGTCTAGCATGTGATTTAAAGGATTCTTTCCAGTGGCTTTGTAAGGGTTCATCTCGCTTCTGCAGGGAGTTAACAATTTCTGTGTTTTCTCTGTACTTCCCAACACATCTTTCCAACTGTGCCCTGGAAAAGCCTCTTGAAGTGAATTTGGTCAATGTAGCTGCTCCTTTGGGTCCATAAGAAGGAAGGAGCAATCCAAGCGGAGGGTGGACCAAGGATGACCCCCGTTCTTCCAGCCTGAGCAGGGTATGGAAAGCCAGAAATGCCCTCTGCTATCCATACCCAGAGCACACTGTGGCAATTTCCTGAAATTTCCCATGAAAACAAGAGGGTTTTCCTCTTGGGAAATCAGAAACCTGAATGACTGCACTTATTACATTTGAAGTATCTAACTTTAAGCCATTCACAGCAGAGGGTTTTTTAAAAAGGCAAAGTGTACCAGAAATTATGTTTGTAAGTGTTAAAAATGGGGCTTTCATGATTCACTTTTTAAAGTTCACTTAATCCCTTCCCCATTGCTCAGTATTTTCCTGACTGGTATTATTGTAAGAACTTATTAGTTAATGTTTGTGAAACATTTTGAAGATGAAGGAAATAGCTATTGACAGAGATGATGAGTAGTAACATTTTTAAGTGTTCTTTTCCATTTCAGAAATTAAATTCCAAGGATAAATGTTACCACTTCTTAATCGACTTTGCCACCTCATTTTAATGGGAATATGTATTCAGAAGGTTCCATTTTTGATAAGGGGAATGAACATGTATTGAGTCCTTACTCTGTGCCCAGTTCTGAGTCAGATGCCTTAAATTTGTTATTTTTCATCTTCACAGCAACCCTGCAAGGCAGATAGAGTTGTGTGTATTTTTCGGATGAGTAAATTTAAATTGCACCTCAGAGAGTCTGAAGTGTCTAAACCGAGGTCAAGGCTGGAGCCAATTTTCAAACCCAAACTCTAAACTCCATGCTCTTGCCATTGCACCGTGTAGAATTTTGAATTAAGATCTTTCCTCTAACAGCTATGTATTTGGCAGTTTTAGTGACTAACAGCAGATATGGTTTTAATCAGATTAGATCGTTTGCTTTCTCCAAGAGTCCTCGGTTGCATGTTACGGTGTTAGGAACCCTTCCCTCCAACTTGGAGGCTTCAGGAAGGGTACAGAGTTTGGTTCACACTTGAGGTCAAGATGCAGTTCTGGCTAAGTGAGACTGGATATTGCCCGAGGCCTTACTTCTTCATCCTGTATAGAGTTCAGTTCTTCAAGCCTCGGTTTCCCCAACTCTAAGTGGGGTGAATGACAGTTACCTATTTTGCAAAGTTGTGGGAGAATTAAGTGAAGTAGCGTACCTGACAACATCTGCCCCCATTTATTATGCGCTAACTGCTGGTATATTGGAAGGAGTTCAGAGTAATTGCTTGCCTAAACCTTTTCTCGTGTAACCCAAAGCACTTTTTAATCAGTGTTACCACAGGAGCTCTGTTTATTGGGCCTTTGCCATGTTCGGGGCAGAGACTCTGCTGGGCACTCTGTATGTGCTTCTCCGTGACCACGTTTATGACATTATACATTACTTCTTTGTTGATTTATTTACTTCCTTACAGATAGGAACCCCCTTTCTCTCCTGTATTCCAGGCATTTGTCATAATGGCTTCTGGCCCATTGAAGGAACCCATTAACGTTAAGGAAGTTAGCTTGACTTTTGTCCCTTTGTACTGCCTTTCCTCTTCTTTTAGGAACGAACTTCAGTTGTGGGGAGGAGCTGTTCAAATGGAGGACAGTATCGTCATTATTAAATTGTGACTTGCTTTAAAATATGCCTGAAACTAAAAAATAATAATTTGTTTGCCCTAATTTGACAACTGCTGATTTTGAATATTTGTTAGCCTTTCACTTTTTTTTTAAGATAAATTTCTGGGATAAAAATACTATATCAAGAGTTGGAGAAGATTGTCAAGCAAATTTACTTTGTATCTGTGATTTTAAAGGACATGGTTACCTGACTCAAAGAAGTAAACTCTTTTCAGTACTTGAGTGTATACATGTATCTATCCAAATTATTCTTAGGGACTTATTAAATTAGTCCTAAATTTATTTAGGGTCTTATCTGAGAATTATATATAATACGGTTTGAATTTTAGTATGAAGATAATCATTTTGAAACCTTATCATATATCTTAAAAACTCTTACCATTTCTGAATTTTTAAAATGTCTATTTTACTTCTGCCCAATTGGTATGAATTAGTGAGCTTTCAAAAGCGTATCTTGAAAAGCAAAGGTTATTTGTGAAGACATAACTATTAACTTATTTATTCTTTGTTCTAATCCAAAATTTTCTGTTGTTACAAGGCAAATCATAAAAACACATCTATTAAATGTCTTATGCTTTGAGGCAAAAAAACCATCTATTTTTCTTTTTTAAACATATAACAATGATGAAATTGAAGTAAAGGAAAATTAAGAGAATAGAAAAATAAGAAATTCAGAGGTAAAGTTTGTGTTTAGAAAGAAAAGTTTGCAGCGAGATTCTGTGTTCTTTCTTTAAACACAGAGGACTACAGATTAGCCACTCATTTTCCTAGCAATATTACAAAGAGGGGACCCAATGAATTACAAGATGCAGAGGCCATAAAACTAAAGCAAACCCATCATACGGAGGACAAAGAATGTTAGTGGTTCATTGTCCTAATAAAGTATTTGTCTTAAAGTGGATAAATATTCTGATATGTGGTATTTGTGATTTTTTTTGCCTCCCCACATTGCTTGTTGTTCATGAGATTTTTAATAAATATGTATTAGGAAGATCTCCGTATGCAGGAAGGAGAGAGGGAGAAGCTTAAAGAGCATGGCGTGGAATGCCGCTTGACAGTGTCATACATTCACAAGATGTCCTTGAAGATGGAGCACAGAACAGAGATCAGGGAAATTTTGGCAGCTGCAGTTGGGAAAATAAATGGCTGTTGTGTGATTGGGCAGATCCTAAAAGCAGGCTCCTGCTCAAACCATGTAATTAAGAAAAGTGGGAGCTTTTGTCCAAGTGCAGAATGTTCATAATATCAGAGTTTGTCAGCAGGAGCTCTTAGAACGGATCAGTACTTTTCACTCCCTGATCCAGGGAACGGGGTTCTTATAAATCTTCTTCTCTCCTTGCTGTCCTCCTGAAGGTTGCTGCCGGGCGATAAGGCCGACTTAGATTGTAACCTTGCTAATACACAGTGATTTAGGTGAAGGAGAGACCGAATCACAGTCCGTTTCAAGAAATGTGATTTTTATTCATTTGGGTTCCTATGTGTCCTCTAATGTAAGAACAGAGTGTGGCCAAGGAGAGAGTCTGCAGGATGGCTCTTGGAGGGAAATGGAACCATTTTTAAACCTGTGACTCTAAACTGCTTTGAAGGATTTGCCATTTTCTTTCATTTTTAAAAATAACTTCCTTTCAGATCATAAAAGTGCTGTATTTTCATTATAAAACAAAAAACTTAGAAAATAGAGACAAGCATAATCCCACACTTTATTGTTAGCATTTTCATTTTTCGCTCTTATGCTGCACCTGTTTATATAATCAAGATAATCAATTTTTTATTTCACTTTTTTCTATATTTATCATATGCATTTTCTCATGTTATAAAGCCCATTATACACATAATTTTGCCATCTGTGGAATGCTGTATCATGAAACTATACAATAACCTACTTAGTCACTCCCCCTTGTTGGGCCCTTAGATTATTTCTGTTTTTTCACTCTTTTAGAGACCCTTTTCATAATAAACCTTATCATGCACACTTTTGGTCTTTAGAATTTTGGATTCTTTTCTGAGCTTCAGAATGGATCCTTGGGTCTAAGAATCTGAATAGAAGGATCAGAAAAATTGTGCCAAATTATATTTCCACCAGTGATGATGAGAGAGACTATTTCACTGTACCTTCTTAAGGCTTGCCAGTTGCAAACCTTGAATTTCTGTGTTCTCTGTAAACAAGGTGTCCACAAATAATTCAAAGATCCACTTCTCCCAGCCCAGATCTGTATTCTCACCAAAACTGATATGATAGAGTCCTGTTTTACTCACATTCATCTTCCTTCCCAGGGGGTGTCCAGGATCAAATACCTTACTAAAGTAGTTGAGGGATAATGTTCTCCTATCAGACCAAAAAGTCCTTTTTCTAATGCATCCTTCTTATTTAAAAAAAAAAAAAAAAAGGAAGAAATGAAACAGAAGAAAAGGAAAAAAGAAAAAATTCAGAGAAGGAATGAATCAAAAATAAAATTTCAAGTGTGATAAGTAATTTTTAAATTTAAAACTGCCCTATCAGAATGATGTTCAGGATTTTTTCACTAATGAACGTGTAGCTATAATAACATGAGGTTGTGTGAATAGTCCATGGGTCTAATTTTTCGTGGCCACTTATATATAACATTGAAGTACTGAGAACCATTTTCTTTCACTCAGGATCTTTAGCTACAAAATGCCCCCAAATAATCTCTCTCCTTTGAATTGCACAATTGGAAGAGCCATTGGCATCCTACAATTCTTTTTTTTTTTTTTAATTTTTTAAAAATTTTTATTTATTTATGATAGTCACACAGAGAGAGAGAGGCAGAGACACAGGCAGAGGGAGAAGCAGGCTCCATGCACCGGGAGCCCGACGTGGGATTCGATCCCGGGTCTCCAGGATCGCGCCCGGGGCCAAAGGCAGGCGCCAAACCGCTGCGCCACCCAGGGATCCCAGCATCCTACAATTCTTAACAAAGAGAAGGTTGCCCTGTGCAGATTTTCCTAGATACTGACTCCCTCTCTCTCTCCCTTTATTATCCTCTCTATCTCCACCTAGGTTTGTTAAGAAAACAAATATAAACTTTCATAGTAAAAAATATTTTATTTGTATTTCTGAATAATTTAATCTGTGCATAAGACAAATTCAGAGATGTGACCTAGTGCTGGAGATCATGATATAGATGCAGAATAGCACATTGCTTTGTACAGCTGAATCTAGGTGAGTTTGCTCACACTCTGAGCCAGGAGCCAGGCATTTTATAAATACACAATATTTATGTTTACATGAATTGTGCCATTGGCTCTTGGTTATGCATTTAATCAGAGATAAGCTCAACTTAATCAGTCTGGGGGCAGTTTTACAAATGATTCATTAATGTTCTTTGTGTGGAAGATGAAGGTAACACATCTACCATCACAACTGGTTCCCACCCCAACAGGTGCCCATAGCTTCTCAGGAGGCATTTTGGTTATTTTATCCACATTAAACATTCAGAGTTTGGGAGCTTAGGGGGTTGGATGGGAACAGAATTGTTTTCCAATTGATTTTTTTATTAGATCTAACATTTTTTGCAGGAAGCCGAAGAGCTTGGCCACAAAATTGCACTTATACTGAAATGAAAACATTTATGCTCTTCAGATATTTCTTTAACAAAGAAAGCTTATCAAAAGTTTGAGATCATCTTTATTTATTGGCCATTTTGGAAAAGAGGACTGAACTGGGGGCTCAGGGGGTGAAAGAAAATTATTTTAAAAATCATCTTTATAATGAACTGGATGTTCATGCCACCCCTCAACCCTGGAGGGTTTGCTGTAAAAGTCTGCAAATACCAAAATACCCAGGAGTTTTACTAAGACTTCCCCAGGTTGGGCATACCGGAAATCATTTTAGACCCCGACTGAAGCTCTAAAGAAACACTGTAAGATATAAAGGAGGCCAGTATTTGTTTAGGAGGGCAAATGTGTGTGATGTATCTGGGGAGGAAGATTAAAAATGTGAATTTCTGTGAATTTGAGAAGAATGCCTAAGAGAAATTAAATTTTGATTATGCTTTTCATATCCATCCTGGCCCTGCTATTTTTAAGTATTAATGCTTCTTGTTCTCTCCAGAGGCTGCTGATTTTTTAAAAACCCTGACTACCCCCACCGAGAATACTCTTGGCATGCCTGGTATTTCTCTTCAGTGAAGAAGATGCTGTTTCAAAGGAGTAATGCCTCAAGCTTACCTCCTTGTTACGAAGTCATTTGCTTAGGACGTAAGCATTTAGACCAGAAACAGGACGGTCAGTTCAGTGTCAGGACATGTCTGGGTGTATTCCTGTCTGTGCTCTTTGGCAAAGAGGGCAAAGTCATTAGAGACTTTGGCAAGTCATTAGAGAAACTCTGGAGGCAACTGCATAAAGGAAGGGGTATATGCGATTGACTCTAATAATTTGTTTACCTGCCCTCCTCTCCCATCCTCCTGTCTTGAACCCTCTAAGGGCAAGGACAAAATTATTTTTGTTTTCCAGATTCCTAGAACCATGCCTTGGTCTGTAATAGCATTCAATAAACTTGTGTTGAATTGAACACACTTGTTTTAAGGATATGCCGAGAATTTATTGCCACATAACTTCCTAGAGTAAATAGGTCCTTCAGGTTATTTGTGCCTCTACCCAAAGGTACTATTAAACTGTCAGCATGTTTTCCCCAGTTGGAATGAAATTTTTTTTCTAGAGTTTTCTAGCTACCTTCCAGCAGAATTACAGAAACTTGCTACAAATGGTTTTGAGGGACACACGTACAGTCTTCAGCCAGATTCTTCTGCTCCACGGGTCTTTGGGAGTCATCACCTGTAATTTGGTTTCGATGGTGGGGTGGGGGGGTCCGGGGGGAGCTATTCCCAAGTTCCCTTTTCCTAGAGTGATCAGATCATCAATCTCGGCCCTGCTCTTGAGCCCCATTAATAACATGTGTCTCCTTCCCAGTTGAATCATAACCAGGAAAGCATTGCATTTAGAAAAAAATATTAATCTGAAGGGACTTGAGGGAATTAAATCCTCTTAAAGAGAAGGAGGGGAGAGTATGGATTTTATGAGCTGACGGACGAAACTTTTAAAAAATATGAAATTGGGGGGTTGTAAGGACATTTTTAGTATCTTTCAAGGAGCAAGGAGAGAAGTGAGGAATTATTCCTAAAAATAATATCTGTCTTCAGGAACACAGAGCCTGCTGTGTAATTTTCTAACTTTGGGGATTTGTTTTTCAGGCTTTCGAAAGGCGGGTGAGATGCAATAGTCTGGGCTGCACCACCAGAGTCTAACATACTGCGTGTCAGGATTTTATAAGGGTTAAGTGGGAAATGCCTACAAAGAGAATTAGGACTTTTATTTTTGTTCTTATGAATAATTTAAATCTATTTCTTTAATGGTTCGATTCAGTGACTGCCCTTGGTAAACATTATTCTTCATGCTCTCGGGAGCGCTTGCTCTATTACATAAGGGTTAGCCTTTATACATAAATTTTCAAAAGTCCTTCCAACATGGTAAAAGAAAACACCTTTAAATACTCATTAAAATACTGAATAAAATACGTGTATGTGTCACAGATGTACACACTTGAGACATGTTTGCAATCAGTACACTCCATTAACATCTTTCTAGTTTCTGGGAATGCTTACATTTAGAGGGCACTGGAGGTGGAGGGGAGAGTATTTGGAACAGAAGGATCACATTCCTATGACCTTCTTAGTTTCTTTTCTCTAGATCCTTTTGCCTGAGTTGAACATCATGACCACCCCTCTGCCAGAAAACCAGAAGTTGAGGGCTGCTGGGAGTATAGGAGGTGTGTCCTAGGCTCTTGGATGACAAATATCAGTAGTGAGTTCTACAATAGCACAGGTTCCTAGAACATAAAGCCAGAACCTTTTATGTGCCTCATGAAATAAATCCTAAGAGTGTAAGTAGGTTAAGATGTGTAAATGCAAGACCATGCAGTTTATTGTTGGGACTGCCATTTTTATGGAAAATATTGGAGCAAGTCCACACGGTATGGCCAACAGGATAGGATTGATGAAGGGGCTGTGGTAGGACCTCTGATGTGGCTCTCTGGTGCCCAGGACAGTGACTGTCCTTAGTGGTTAGGAGGACCAGCCCTCTAACTCTCAGCCTGACTCTCCCCAAATTTGAGCAAATGAAAGCCTGTCAAGAGTAGGAGAACAGAGGGAACTGTGAAGACTTCATGAGCTGGTGGAAGAAATATTAAATGCTGCTTTAAGTACATTTTTAGAAATTTACAGTGGTCTTGCTTAGTACACTTAAAGGGCCTTCTGGCCTTCTGGTCGTGCTTGCACTCTCCTCTGGCATATAGACCCTTCAGCAATAAATATTTGGTTAATGAATGAATGAATTCTGAGAACAAGAAACTATATGAAAAGAATGATTGGGAAGGAAGCGAAGTTTTCGCACTTTGATTGTATTGCTACTCTTAGAATCAACCAAAGGGTTTCAATCTGGAGACAAAGAATTGCCATTAGTGTACATAAAATGTGTGTGTGCATTTTTCTGCTGAGAATGGGCAAAGGCATTCAACAGGTTCTCAAGGGGTCCTTGTCACCCAAAGATTCAGCCCCTCCTCTTGAATGAATGCCTCTTAAAATCTATATTTGAAATAATACCTAAAGGTATGCCTGACATATAATAAGTACCCAGTAAGTGTTCGCCCCTCTTTTGTTATATGTAAAATTGGGTTGACATTAATACCTCTTTGGCTTGTACTTTACAGAGTTGTTTGAGGGATTTAGTGAACTATTGAACATGCAAGGGCTTTCATTCATTCAATAGTCTTTTATCCAGAACCTACCAATCGTCAGGCCCTCTTCTACATGCAGGAAGAGATGATATAATAAACAAAATAGATGTGGTCTCTGAGCTACGGAGCTCAGAGTTCAGGTCACCATTCTTTGTGAACTGTAAAGTGCCATATTCAGTAAAGTATGGAGGTAGACGTGTCTCCACATGTCTGTTAAAGTGCATTTTTATGATATGGCTACCCCTCACTGCCTCTCCCCAGAAAGGGAAAAGTAAAACCTCATCTAAATGTCCATGACTGCACTGTCACACTGTACCCTGTCATTGTATTCATGTGTACTCAAGTGAGGTAGTCTGTAGACCTGGGCTCAAGTCCCATTTCCTGCTCTAACTAGCACTGTCATCCTGGGCAAGTCATTTTCCCTTTCTGGTCCTCAGTTTCCTCATCATTAAATTATGGAGTTGGGCTCTGTGGTCCCTCATGTTCTCTAATATCTGTCATGCACCCACATCGTGAACTCAGTGAGGGCCAGCTCCTTGTCTTTGTCATCTCTGTATCCTCAGGGCCTGGCACAGTGCCTGGCATTCAAGGGCTCCATCTCTGTCCATCTAGCATTCCCAGATCTAGCCATAGTGGAAGTAAACCTTATTTTTTATGTGCATTTGACCTGACAAGTCCAGGAAATAGTGTAGCAGATACCTTGGGTAGACAATAAGAAAAGACGGGATTGGGCAGGTAATTGGGGCTATCAGGAAGGACCTGGGGTTCTGGCAACAGAGATGCTCCGAAGGGGTTGGATTTTCAGGAGCACCCTAAGAAAGAGGCTGAACCTGGCCTCTGCTTCTTACCTCCCTCCACAGAGATAAATGATCCTGAATGGCGATTCAGCAGCTGCATGTGTGAGGCCTTCCCTCTTGCTTTTGTTGTATATTTTGCCGGAAAAAAAAAAAAAAGTGGTGAGAGGGGTGAGGTTAATGTGTTGAGTGTGAGTAATTAGTCATTCAAACCATTGACATTTACAATGACAGGATTTGAGTGCGTATGTTATTGTGCACTGCTCTAATAGTTTATCCCTGAAATTTTCTGCCTGTATAATGTTTCTTAAAATATATCACAGGAACATAAAAGATTTAATGCAGTGCTTTGTACAACCATTAGAGTTTGACGTCAACTGAACCTCCTCAATGCTCTATCCTGGATGCTCACTGTAATTCTGTTCTTAATTGCCATTCAGAAGAGGTAAGGAGGGCAAGTCAGGGGTTTGGAACCTGGTCAGCTGCAAAGTTGGCCATGTGACCCACACAGACTGTTTCAAGAAAGTACATAGGCATACTTGAGTAACTGATACATTTATTTGCAATGAAAATTGTGCTGTTAGAATTTCAAAGGCTTGGGGAAGGAAGTGTTCTGGTCTTGCTGAGCAGCCTCCGTTGCTTATTGGAGGATACGCTTTCTTGCTAACACACATTTACCTCTGGTCTGTTTCCCAAGTCGAGATTACAGGTGTCCTTCCTTTTAGATGTGTCATTAACCTTAAAATACTATAGTTTTGTATTCTTGAGTTTGATATCTTTAGAGCTTAGCAATTTCTCTTATTTTCCAAGTAATGTTTTAAAATCCTCTTGGTTCACTTGTGTGTCAGATTTCATCCTGACATTCGCTATTTCTGATTGTTTTTTAAAGCCTGTCTTGTATCTGGGATGTATCATTAAGACCAATGAGGGGTCTTATTAGATAATGTATGTTAACACATTTGCAAGTATTTCTCAGCTTTAGAATGGTACGTGTTTATTGAGCAAACTCTGTGCATGTGTGTATTTTCATCAGTTCTTTCTGAATACACAAAAGGATAACTGTGTAGTGTGTGTGAACTGCAAAGAGATCTCCATTTCCATAAACCAAGAATGACTTGGCCTAATTTATAGGTTTGGTCAGTGGAAGTAGCTTGGTACTGAACGTTGCATCTCATGGATTCTTTTCAGAGGTTTGGGTCCAATTAGGGTCGGCTGACCTATGCATGGGGCTCAACTCCAGGAGTCGGCATAATTTAGGAAATCCACATAAGATGTGAGGAGACCAGAAAGCTGGTTGGGGAACTGAAATTACTTTGCTGTGGACTTGGTACTTCCTGGGCTTCTCTGGAGCAGGGAGGCCTGTGAGATGTTCACATGGATGAATGCTGGCTTTCACCACACATGTCTGTGATGCCAGCATCCAGTGAACAAAAGATGAAGCCGGCTCTCCGGTGACCTTTAATAGTCCTGGTCCCATAAAGTCTCAGCATGCTTAGGTATGACTTACATTCTTCATACTCCAACATTAATGCCCAAAATGCTGCCTCGGTGCAGGATATTTTCTAAGTGTTTGTGCGGGAACTGTAAGAAGGGTAACCTGAGAAAGATGGAGAGCAGGGGGCAACCTTTACAGATTGTGGGACTGGCTTTTTTGCCATAAAATCAAAAGGTAGCAGTTGGGTACTCTGTGCTTCCACCAGCCTAGCATCCTGAGCTGGATAAATTCTTTTTTAAAGTTCCTTATCAAGTTGGCAGTGTTTCTTGTATTTGTTGCCTGGACACCTGACTTAGTGAAGCAGTGAGACGACATAGCAAATGAAGACACTGCTCAGACCCAGGAGGCCCAGCAGTTGGGCAGAGCAGAAACCTGCCTCCCAGCCAGGAGCTGTGATGATGCTCTACGCCATCATCTCCATTAGCATGTGCCTCCCTTGGGCCCATCTCCCTTATGTTTTCCTGGACAGAGCAGCTGAAGAGGCTTTGTTTGGGTACAGCTTCTATCAGTGCCGAGAAGAGCTTGATTTAAGATTCTTCTCAGAAACCCTTTGTTTTCTTCTTGCTGTCTGGACCAGCCTTCCAGAATCTCACAGTTGACCTGAATCCAAGAAGTTCTGATGATGTGGTAAGCGGAGCCACTTAAGTTACTTACATGATGGTAAAGAATCTTAGAAGCTCCTCACCTTCCTCAGTCTGCCTTATTTCCCTGACTCCTCTTGAGACTTCTTTTTTTTTTCTCTCTCTCTCTCTCTTTTGGTTTCATTTCCCATTTGTGATCATGCAGAAAAGGAAACAATTAGAGTAACACCTACGTAGGGCATGATGAAGAATAATAGTCATAATGTCTCCAGGCATTTATTCTGAAGAGAAACATGCAAGGGAGGCTTTATTCCAATTTACAAAGAGGAAACTGAGGCTCAGAGTATTGAAGTAGCCTGCCTGAGATCACATAGCTAATAAGTGGTAGAACTACAGGTTTTTTGTTTGTTTTTTAAAGATTTTATTTATTTATACATGAGAGACACAGAGAGAGAGAGACAGAGACACAGGCAGAGGGAAAGCAGGCTCCCAGGCTCCCAGGCTCCTGGGATCACGACCTGAGCTAAAGGCAGACATTCAACCACTGAGCCACCCACGCACCCCTAGATCCACAGTTTTAAGTCAGCTGTTACCTTGACTAAAATCCTATTCCTTTTTTTACTTTATCCCTTCTGCTTCAGTGAGAAAATAAGCAAAAATCAAAACAAAACCAAAAAAAGTATCTAAGTATTGATGAGGATGTACAGCAACTGGAACTTTGATACTCTGCTGGTGGGAGTGTAAGTTGGTGCCACTATTTTAAAAGGATATTGACAGTGTCTACTACATAGAACATACATCTACTCTGACCCAAAAATAGACTCCCAGGAATATTCCTAACAGAAATGTGTGTATATGTAAACCACAAGACATGTGCATGATGTTCATAGCAGCATTATCTATAATAATTAAAAACTAGAAACAACCCAAATGTCTATCAACAGAAGAGATAAATAAAATGTGATATTTTTATACAATGGAATTCGCTACGGCAGCGTAGAGGCAAAACCTACCACTGTATCTAACGACATGGATGACACCCAGAAATAATGTGTGAAAAGACATAAAAGAGTACATATTGTGTGATTCCGTGTATATAAAGTTCAAAAGCAGATAAAAAAAATCTATGGATTAGAAGTCAGTTACCTTTGGGGGATGGTATGAATGATGGAGGTGGGGACACAAGAAAGGCTTCTGGGATGCTAGTCATGTTCTATATCGTGAGCTGAAAGGTGATTACTCAGGTGTGAATTGTGTTCTGATTATAAATATTCTTTGAGTTGTACTCTTAAGGTTTGCATACTTTACATGTATATAAAAGTGCTTATACCCCAGAAATTCTCTCAGCAGCTAAATGGTGATAATAATGGAAGCTGCTAGTTATCAGAAGTGTGCTAAGCCTTCCTTTCCTCATCTGTGGATGTAGAGAATATTAGAATATGCCTCACTGCCTTTTTGTGAGGACTTAGTGAGAGAAGCCATGTCAGACGATTGGTAGAGTGACTTTAATGACTATCAATGATGATGGACTACATTCCCACTACTACTCAGGGGCTTTCTTGCAAGATGGGTGGCCTTGTTCCCGTTATTCAAATGAAGAAGACTAAGACTCCTAGAGTTTCAGTCCCTTACCCAAGGTCACACAACTAGTGAATGGCAGAGCATGATTCCATTTTTAAGAATTGACCAATGTCAGAGGTGATGGAGGTCATATCATGAAGGATGAATAAGAGATGATGATAGGAGGGAGTGGAAATGTGGGACTGCTGGGTTGCATTGGGGCCATGAAAACAGGATACAGACCCAGACTCTGCCCGTTTCCCGTGATGCCAGAATTCATTGGATGTCTCTGGAATTCATCTCAAACATGAGTTTTGAACTAGATTTTATTTCCTTAAGTGCTTTCTGGCGTTGCAGTTTTGTGATTCTCCATGTTTGTCATGCCACACAGGACCTCTTCATAACCAGGCCCATGATATGAGTTCAAATCCATTTTCCATGTAGAGCTTTATTCCAGCCTCATCTTCTCAGTACTTTCCCTGAATCCCATCCTGTGAAGCAGGATTATTGACTCCCCTACTCCATGACCATTGTCCTACTGGGAGCCTGTGCCTGTGTCCTCAATAGACTGTAAGCTCCTGGAGGGTAGAGACTAAGATTTATTTATCTCTTTTTGTTTCCCCCCATACATGCTGCCTGGAACAGCTCACACATTTGTGGCAATTTTTGTTTAATTAACTATTTGAGTCCAAATTTAATTTAAATTTAAACTATTGACTTTTTGAGTAAAGTCTAAGAGGGTAGCCTCAGGCTGTGCTGGATCTAAGGTGGAGACCTAGAGAGAACTCTTCCTTTATGTTTTTTATTTTATTAGAGGTCCAGGAGAAACAGTAATAGAGCAACTAAGGAGAAAAATCATTAGATGACTTCGTAGCTCACCAGCATGTGCTTATGAAATCTGAAGTTTGATCAGTGCCTAACCATCAGTGAAAGTCTAAGCTCTTCCCATATGGAACGGCCCCACTTAATTTAATGTCATTTTACTTCATGAGATAGTTAATAAACAGGTACTGTATTTTATCTTGTGAGCATAGCCCTCTATATTTAGTTTTTCAGCTTTAATGGAACTATAATTTTAATCATGATTATTACTTTACATTTTAATTATAATTTGGTGTGGCTTAAGTATACATTTCTGAGAGTGATTGTGTAATGAAAACAGGAATTAGCTTTTCATTAACAAAATAATGGGAGAGTTCCCACTGCATTCTAGTCTGTGTTCAAAATCTATGGGCTGGCCTAAAAATAGCAAGGGGAGTTTAACATTTTGGTTAAAAACATGCTTCTAAATTGGCTGTGTTCACAACCCAGTCTCTTTTGCTCCATCTTGCTTTATCTTGTTCTCTTTCTTTTCAAAATGGAAAATAAAATCTTGAAAGAGACTTTAGTTGTGTCTTTGAGATTTCAGGAGACTTATTTTTATTATTTTTATTTTTATTTAGATAATTAGCACCATGGAGCCACAGGTGTCAAATGGCCCGACATCCAATACAAGCAATGGACCCTCCAGCAACAATAGAAACTGTCCTTCTCCCATGCAGACAGGGGCAGCCACAGATGACAGCAAAACCAACCTCATAGTCAACTATTTACCCCAGAACATGACCCAGGAGGAATTCAGGAGTCTCTTTGGGAGCATTGGTGAAATAGAATCCTGCAAACTCGTGAGAGACAAAATTACAGGTATGCTCTTCTTCAATGTTCTAGGATTAGGGTTAGCAGCTGCATTGTTCCATTAGCTGTACAGACCTCAGCAGAAACGTACACAGAGGTAGATGCATCTGAGTGTCCGCTGTGTGTAGCCTGCATTCAAGGATGGCATGGGTCCACAGTTGTAAACTCACATGTGTGTGTGCAACCACATAAGACCAGACTGCAGATTGGAAGGACTGGGAAGCAGATGAGGATGTTGGAGCTTCCTTGAGCTTTACTTTTTGTGAACTAATCCTTTGTTTTCATCTCCTTTTATTCCCAATCAGCCACCTGTGTTATATAGTTCTCTGTCCTGCCGTCGGCCCTCCCTGTACTCCACACGAGTTTTTATCTATTCCTTTATTCTCAAGCATTTGGTTTGTGTGTGTCCAGTGTTCTTCCATGTGTCTGAGAGAGTGTTTTAAAGGGGGGAGGTGTTGTGGACTTTGGAAGGAGATCACCACTGCCCATTGTCCCTGGGGAAAAATACACTCTAAGGATAGCAGATTATTCTGGAATAAAACTACTCCAGTAGGAAGGAGAAGCTTAGTGAAGGTCTGCAGTTGAGGTATTTTGTTTTGTTTTGAAGATACTCTGTGAGAAGCCAGAGACTTTTTACTTGAACGTAAAACAATACCCAAACAACTTCAATACTTGAAATTTTAGCTTCTAATTTTTTTCCTTATCGACAACCATTTGTTGAGGACCTAATGTTTGCCAGACACTATTATTCTTTGGGGGGTAACATTCTCCTGTAATTTCTTTCAAAGTTAGACTATTTTCTTGGAAAACTGCTGGGCTACATCGTGATGGCAGTGCAGCCACTGCTCTCTGGGCCTCCACTCCTAAAATCATTCACACTCAACGGAGTATTGGGCATTTTTCAGCATTGACTTTTGTTTTGGTGGACAGTTTAAGTGACGAGCCTGTATTAGAAAAAGGAAACTCTATCATTAAAATAGGAAGATATATCATGTTGGTTTTAAATAGGGAAATCCAGCATACATGTGTGCATGTTGCTATATGTGTTCTTCTGCTTCGCTTGTAAATCTGTCTCCCATATAAATTAAGGCACTTTGCAAAATCATGAAACTAAAATAACTTGAAAATAAAAGTCACATAACCCTCCAAACATGATTTCCTCATCTATAAAATTGGAAAAGGATATTTTTCTCAAAGGGCTTATTGTGAGGATGAAATGAGAGACCAGATATACACCGTACTGCCTAGCGTATCGTCCAGTGCCTAGCGGTCTCTCAGTAATCGGGAGATGTTACTATTACAGATACAGGTAGTAGGTTACAGGGAGAGTGGCTGAACAGAGAAATCTTATCAAGGTCTCCAAATAGGGCCAGGGCTTTGGTGATTTTATCTGAGAGCACCGAATCATCCATCCTTTAACAGAATTGCCTGTGCTCTCAGAGAGCCAATGTTTAGATTTCTGAATAATCTTTATATAATAGGATGATAATTCAAACAAAATTAAAACCAGTTAACCATATGATTCTTCCTCCCACTCCTGTATAGAAAATGTATTTTTGGTGTAGCCTTACCTTCTAAATAGGGACTCTGCCAGCTATATTAGTGAACATTATTAATCACCTTTTCAAAAGAATTCCCTTAGAACTGTAGTGAGATTTTTGAAAAGTACTGATTCATGGTGTTGTTCCTTGTTTTCTAAAGACACATGTTTAAACAAGCAGATTCCTTTACTGAAAGAATGCTAATTTGGTAGTTCACCGAGTGGATTTGAATAGGAGTGACAGCTTCGAAGACAGCCTTTAATTTGGTATACAAAACCAAAATTGTCAACTTTGGTTTGTTTAGCACCCTCTCCAGCACAAGCAGAGACATACAGTAGCATCTGAGCTTAAAGAAGAAGCTTATGGGTTGAGAGCAGAAATATAATTCAGGCACAAATTTATAATTATGCATTTTTTAAATTTCAGACAAAAATTTTTTTCTATTTGCAGAGAACTTATGAGAATGAGGCAAGGAAATATAGAGAGACCAGAGATATTTGCCCTCATTTGGTAGCAGTGTTTAATAAAAGTAGAACTTGTGGTTGTAAAGAGCGCTTATTAAATTCTTCATTTACACTACCTAATTAATTCCAGCATTTTAAATTAACAGTGAAACTGGTCCCTGCTGTACCATTCCATAGATGCAGCATATTTCCTCCATCCACCAGTTGTTCAGGTTTAATTGACTACGCTAAAAGTCAGAGAAGGAGGGAGAGATTAGGGCTGTGGGGAGGTGGGGAAGGAGTGAGAATCACTCTAATGGAAGACCATCTGATGCCTACATTTGGTGGTAAGTGGTAACACAGGCTGGGAGAGGTGAGGTGTAATACCAGGCAAGTTGAAAGGCTGCTGCTGGTGGTTCAGAAGTCAGGGTGAATGACATCATAGGTATTTTTGTTGCCCTGATTTTTAACATCCCAGTCCCCCCTGTTCCTCCAACACCTCCTACAGATCTCAATACATCTTGATCCTGTGAAGTTTACAAGGAGTTCTAAATATCTAGTGGGAGGATGGGGGGGGGGGAAGTGGTGAAGAGATAAGAATTCAAGATTAAGATTTTCCAGCCCAAACCACTCCCTAAGAGAATGGATTCCCTTCAAAGGTTCCGGCTTATCAAATGAAGAGAAAGAGAGACTTTGAGAGGAAGAGGAGAGAGAGACTCATTGATGCGTTGCATGTAGGCTGGGTTCCCTCCTGGCTGTGGCTTGTCAATGAATTCTCCATCTGAGAACACATAGAAGAAGTTTGGGCGTGGACTTAAATGTTTGCTGCTAAGTGCATAATTGCTATTATTTAGCAAGTACTTACTCTATGCTAGTTACTTGCTAAGCACTGAACATACCTGAAACAGCCTCCATTTTCTTCAGTGAGGACACCGAAACTTTGTGAGGTCAAGTAACTTCCCCTGGTACAGTTGTTACCAAGTGGTAGAGCTGGGGTTCAACCCCATATTGGAAAAGCATGATCTTATGGAGAAGTGCGTGCAGGATGCCTCTGGCTGTGTTAAGTGAAGATCCCCACCTAACCCTCAGCCCATAACCCATGGAAACGTTGTGATCCTCTGAGTAGCAGTTGCTGGCCACCCTCTGGAGAGTCTACCCAACGCACCACGCCTTTAAACTAGACTCCTGTGTACAACGGGATGCCGAGATAACAATATTTATCATCCTCTGGGGATACAACTCAGCCTTCGGAGTAGAACCAAATTTACTGGAAGTGCCAGGTTTAAGATTCTGTTACAGTGTTTTTGAACATCTCTGTTATTTATCTTCTCAGAGATATTAGATTTTCTTTTTTCCAATTGAGAAAGGACACTTATCAGGATAATCTAGGTACCAGGGAGAGAAAACACGTCTCCCAAGTTGCTTCCGTGCGCAGCCGTGGCCACGTGAAGCCATGTTCTTCATTTTTCTCCTTCATCCACCTGCAGCCTCTACTGCTGGAGAGAAAGGGAAGTGGTACATGGGCCACAAGCTTTTGTGTGACCTCGAAACTCAGGCAAGGAAACACCAAATCCCTGATAGAAATTACATTATTCCCATGAACTGCAGAGAATTGAATTACTTTCTAATTTTTAATTTCGCTGCCTTTCTGTTTTTTTCCAAGCTTTGAGATTGCATTACAGATGCTCCGTGTTTTAGGGGAGGAAACTTGGCTTAAGTGGGAGGATACAGTTAGGGGGCTCAGGGTGTCTCTTAAAGCCAGCAGAGCTAGAATGCTAAATTACATTTTAATAATTGTCGATCTTGTTATCACCCCTCTCCCAAAGGAACAGAGAAAGGAGGAAAAAGTAACAAAAGAAAAAATCCCCAGAAATCAGTGTACAACAGTTTGGTCTGCCTATCTAGAGTGTGTGATGATTTGCATCACAGCAATCAAAAAGAATTATATTTTTACTTGATGTGACTCTTTATGTGCCCATGCAGTGTCATTTTTTATCCATTTCATGTTAGGTGAGAGCTCTCAAGGGAGGGTTTTGAGGACAGAGTGGTCCAAACTGGACATTATCCATTATAAAGCTGAATATGTGGAGTGACCTGGATTTGGAACAGGTTGATAAAGGAGTGGGGTCTGTGTGAGCTGGAGCTGCGGGCAGAGGTTTGAAAGATAGGGTTGGGATTTAGGTAGAGGGAAGAAAACCAAAAGTAAAGAGGTAAACTTCCAGTGTAAGAATGAAAGCCTTTCTTATTCTTTCGTGCTCTGGACCCGGGAGGTAGGGCTGGGACATGGCTCTTTGGAAGCAGCGATCCAAGGTGAAGTGGCACTGCCAGGTGAAGTTAAGCATAGTGAAAAACGAAGCTAAGACAGCACTTCCTAAAACTCTCCTCTAGCCCATTCTTTCATTTTTTTCTTCATAAGGCATGTCTTTGGCTTAATTAATGTTCTCATTCAGTGGAGAAAGCAGGACAGGCAAAAAAAGAGCTTTCACTGCTGTGGACATCAGGGTGAATGCTTTGCCACCACTTTTGTATCTGGAATCACATCTCTAATTAAAGGAACCAACTCTGTTTTGATTTGGTGACACTGGGTAACTTATGTTCTTTCTTGGATTTGTGAAAATGCTCTTAATCCCATGTGTCCCTCTCAGTGGGTGACATGTGGGCCAGGGACTACGGCAGCGGGGAGGGCGAGGAGGTGGGGAGGGGCTGGCAGGGGGCCTAGGCCAGGAGGCACTGCGTGGAATATAGTCTCTTGGGTTGAAGACGGAAAGGAGGCTGAGGGCTGTGGATTGCTTTAGTTACCTCGTATACCTTCAAGGAACTGGATTTACAGGACACCACGGGAATTTGATTGAGTTTTACTTCTGAGGTAACTTTATAAAACAATAAAAGACCCTGAAAAATTCTAAATATGAAAGTGCTTTTAATTCACTCCTAAAATGTGAATTCAGCCCTAAGTTGCGTTTATTGGCATGCTTTCTTACGTCAGCCAGCAAAGACAAATAAAAATAATAGCACCAGCTTTTGCACGTTTGTGTGCACCTTATGTGTGTTCTGGGCACTATATTAGAGGCTTTAAACAGAGCAGTTCCTTTAAATAGTAAATTGAGATTTCTTGGAGACTCATAATAATAGCCAGTGTTTATGTGCACGTACTATGCACTACTGCTGAGATCAGTAGGTGGAATTTCATGTAATGCTCAAGTCAGTCATTTTATAGGTGAAGAAAGTCGGATTTAGGAATGAGTGAGTAATTAGCCCTAGGTGACTTCCTTCTAAGTAGGGATGCTGGGACTTGAACCCAGGACTATCTAATTGTGAGTTGTCCAATTTGTAGTTTATCTTTGGTAGTTTCTCGAAAAATACTCAACTGATTTCTCCCCTTTACAAACCAACGCAGCTTATATTACCTAGGGAATGAAAACTTTTAATTCAGGGAAAACATAATTCGAATTAAAAATCTTTGTATTGGAAAAGAGCGTACTATGCATTAAAAAAAAATAAGTACCAGTGGTTTGTTCTGTTCTTGGTGATAATTTTTTTTCAAGATTTTATTTATTTATTCATGAGAGACACAGAAAGAGAGAGGCAGAGATACAGGCAGAAGGAGAGGCAGGCTCCCCACAAGGAGCCCGATGCGGGACTCCATCCCAGGACCCCGGGATCACACCCTGAGCCAAAGGCAGGTGCTCAACCACTGAGCCACCCAGGTGCCCCTGGTGATAAATTTTTTTAAGAAGATTACATTTTATCTAAATTCAGTTTGCCAACATATAGTCACCCAGTTGCCCTGTCCCCCTGATTTTTTTTTTAATTAAGCAGGTCACTGCTTACCTGAACAAGGAAAAACAGACTAAGAGTGGTTTTTAACTTCAGATTTTGTTTCTTCAAAAAATACCCTTCACTATGTTCCCCTTTTCTTTCTTTTGCAAGCACTGTATTAAAAATGGATGTTGCCTTAAAGTTAAGCATAGTGAAAACCCAGCCTCAATTATGCATAATCCAAGAAAATCCCAAGATATTGATTAGCTAAATAAACTTTTCTACATGCACATCAGAGGGATATCCACTAGTGATGGGAAGGGGAGAGGAAATAGTAGCCTTCATCATCACATTTTGCTGCTGAATTTGAAAACATGCTTGGTACAGTGCAATGTGTCCCTTGAATTTATAAGAAAATCAGGCAGATTTGCATCTGTCATTTTATTTGTCACCTCCCTGCAGTCATCTTCTATGTAGAAGAAGGAAAGAATTTTGATTTGTTGACTTGTGGAGAAAAATGGATTCTTGTTGGGGTGTATGGAAAATACTTAGTTATGGAGAAGATTTGGCAGCCTGGTGGAGACACAATGGGAGAACAGGGGTGTCCCTTATTAAGGGGAACTTGGAAAATGTCAGAATGTTAAGTAATGACAGTAGACCACGTAATTATTGTGCCTCTAACACACCCGTCAGGGCAGTCAGAGACCTCCCATCCTTTCTTTTTTCTTTTTTTTTTCCTCCCATCCTTTCTAATCAGGATAGGTTGGCAACCGAGTGGAGCCATGAGGGTTAGAATTTGTACAGGTACATTCTGCTTCTTTCCACATAATTCCTCTCTCAGGATGGCAGTAGTCAGGATTACAGACCAGGGATGGTTTCCTTTTGCCCCCTGGCTGTCTTCCCCTTCATCTCCCCTTCCCTATCAGATGGTTCTGCCCTGTTCCAAACTCAGATAACCGTAGGAAAGTATTCTCACTTCCCAGGAGAGATGTCTCAAAGGATTTTTACCTAGGATGTGAATCAGGCCTGGGTATTTTAAGGATTTTCTATTTCTGTACTTTAGCTGACTGTTTGGTTCGTAGGACCAATTCCCTGCTCACCCAGCCTCCCCTCTTTCCCCCAGTACATACATACACACCCCCCACACGCACACACTCCCTCCCTCATTCCCTCCCCCTTCTCTGGAGAATGACCTGGTTGATTGAGACTAGGAGCTAAGGAAGAAGGTAATGTCAAGTTGAAATTTCCACACATTATCTAAAAATGTAATTCATCAGCTTCAGGGTAGGAGGAAAGTGCTTTCTGAAATGTGTTAATGGGAAATTCATTTTTTTCTTGTCTTCTGGGAGGTGTGGCAGGGTGATTTCTCTTTTCGGTCTGGCTCCCCCCTCCTTATTCCACATCCTCCTTACTGCTCTTAACCGATGAACCCTGTATCTGTCTTTATGCCTTGTAAGAACTAAAGATCTTTAAGTTGCCTTTTTATTTTTTCTGCAGTCCTCAAATTGAGCTTTGATGGGAGAAGATATTTCTAGTTTGGAGAGAACATAAAATTCAGATAGAGACCATATATTTGTATAAGGCTTTTATATTTGTAAAACATTTTCAATCAGCCAACAGTATTTATTTAGTGTCTGCTCTCTCAGACCAAATAAATGTTATTCCCTTTCCTTCTCTTCTCTTAAATTCTGTATCAGGGTCTGTGAGGAAGCCAGAGAGGCTAAAACATAGTTTGTGCCTACATGTTGCTGCTGGCAGGGCAGGGATGGGGGAAGCCAGGACACATTATGGGGCCCTGCAGCAGTCTGCAGGTCTGGGATGTGGACACATCACCTTTGCTATTTTGTAGAGGGTTTTGTTCTGTTGTGTGGGGATTTTTTTTAAATTTTATTATTTATGTATTTGAGAGAGTGGCAGAGTGCATGAGTGAGGGGAGAGGCAGATGGAGAGAGAGAGGCAGATTCCTCAGTAAGCAGGGAGCCCAATGCAGGGCTCGATCCCAGGACCCTGGGGTCATGACCTGAGCTGAAGGCAGATGCTAAACCAACTGAGCCAGCCCGGCGCCTCTGTTCTGTTTTGTTTTTCACCAAGGTCCAAGCTCAC
Organism: Vulpes lagopus; assembly: GCF_018345385.1. Taxonomy (NCBI): domain Eukaryota; kingdom Metazoa; phylum Chordata; class Mammalia; order Carnivora; family Canidae; genus Vulpes; species Vulpes lagopus. The sequence goes on from NC_054846.1 coordinate 53,041,405, forward strand.
CCTTCCTGACCCTGCCTATTCATTTCATTAGCACTCCTAACAGTGCAGTGAAGCTGGAGAGTTGACGGAAGGCCTACTATGTGTCGGCTACAGGGTGAGGCGCATCATGACATGCTATCTCACTGCAGCTGTGTGGCAGTCATGTGTAATCACTGGTATTATCTCCATTTTACAGATAAGGAAGCCAAGACTGAGAATCAGTTAGCTGGAGAGTGGAGTTAGATCTGTCTGTCTGCAAAGTCTACGGTCTTTCTCTTACCTTAGCACTCTGCCTCTGCTGAATGAACACGAAGACATTGGCTACTGGGGTTCAAAGGGGAACAAGATGACGGTGGGCTGGGGATCTCGGAACAAGTATCAAATAGGAGTGAGCTGGGATCTTGGTAGAGAGCAGGTTGGGGGAGACCGGTCGCTAAAGAGGCAGCAGCTGAGCCAAGTTTCAGACACCTCTCCAAGGGACAGTGAGTGGAACAGTCAGGACTATTCTGTGGGTGAGTGTTAGTGCCCCCTTTGTGTTGATAAAATAACTGAAGCCCAGAAAGGTTAAATAAGTTATCCAAGGTCACAGCTAATAAGCAGTGGGGCTGAGATTTGAACCCAAGTTTGTCAGACTCCAAAGTCTGTGTTTTTCTACTTTACTAATAAATAACCCGACCTAACGCGGAAGGAGGTGGACAATTTGCAGACTCCCCGTGGCGTCTAGGCCTTGAGAATCATTGTTTATCTTGCTGAGGTCAGTTACGTGTTCTCTCAGCGACTCTCTTTTCACCTCCTTCAATTTCTTGCTGACTTTTAAGTCTGGTTTTCTGCTTGGCCCTTGTTTTGTAGTTGGATGTCTGGTGATACGTGAGGTCCCATCAGCATTAAGTGGATACAGCTAGTTAGGGTAATTACTCTAATTCCTAAGGCTGCTAATGGAATTTCCCATCACAAACATCTTGAATCAGATTAAACCATTTTACTGGTGGTATGGCTTAAAATGTATACTTAATCATCCCCAATATTTGCCATTTTTGTTTGTTTTCAAAGGCTTTTACTTTTAGTACTTCCTCTGACCCTGTTGAAATCACCGATATAGACAATGTCTGTACTCACTGCAAATGAGGCCAGTGCAGCCAAGGAAGACTGGAGTCAGGAGCACTTGGCTTCTTATTTTCCTTGCTCCTTCTTCTCTTTGCTCGTCGCCTGTCCCGACTCCTCTTTTTCTTTTTATTTATTTGCATGCCATTTGATTAAAAATGGATTTGAATTGGCTTTGTAAGATAGTACGGAAAAGAGATAGAATTAAAATAGCCATGGATTTTTTAAAAAGCCAGGTAGACCAAATTGTGTGTAGAAGAAATGGTAAAAGGAGAACGAGAAGGAAAAAGTAAGTTCAGTGTGTCTAGGTGAGTTGTCCGAGAAGTAACAAACCACCTAGCCCAAGTTTTCTTTACATCAAGGGAAAATAGATGGTGACCTTGATCCCATTCTCAAGTGGTAAGCAGGACCCCAGCCCCGGCCCCCCTCCCTGCCCCCACGCTCACATTAGCCCTCAGATCTCCACGGAGACGCTTCCCAGCTATGATACAGGGTGGCATAGGGAGCCTGGAATCACATACAAAGAGTTTTCCTTTCCTCATCTTTCTTGCCTGAACCATGTTGGATTGATTGACATGTTTTTTTTGTTTGTTTGTTTTCTGGCCAGGGCAGGTAGTGCCAGAGAGAAGCTGCCTGAGTGGAGTACCTGAGTTCATTGTTTTTGTAAATAATGTGCCAAAGGGGGTGTTCTGAATTGGGCTTCCTCACTTGCTGCCCTGAACTGAGGTATCCCAGCTTCAGTCTTCCCCGGCCCCTCACACCCTGGCGCAGGACACGTAGGCACTTCAGTCCTCTGCTTCCATCTCCCTGGGAAGGGTTCCTGCAATGACTTCTGGTGGGTTCTCCGCTGCCCGGAACTCTGAACTGGACGGCAAACAGGAAAATCAAAGGTGACTCTCACTTCTTGCTCCCGATCCTGCAAACTGGAACTGGTCCTCAGCCACCTTTCCTCTTCTCGGTGCCCCTTGCCAGGCAGCGGAGCCCACAAGGAGACAGACCCCACTCTAAGTCCAAAAGAAATAGAGCACTCCATCCAGTGCTCCACACTCCCTGACACACACACACACACACACACACACACATGCACACACACACACACAGCCCAGACGCTTCTTTGTCAGGAATTCCAGGCACGGTGCAGTGAGACCGACATCCAGGAGAGTCCCACACCATCCCCCAGCTCCTCTCACACACACGCATGACAGGTGTGCGCCCGGCCTTGCATTAGGCACTTTATCCCCACGGACCTCCATCTTCTCAACACACAGTAGGATAGATCCTTACCTTACTGTCTTTGCGTGGTACTTACCATCCAAACCAGCTGACACACGTGGAGGCACCTGTAAGCTGAAGCAACCGGTAAATGGGAGGGGCCCCTTCTGTCTCCTAAATGCTTCCCTCTTCTTTCTCACCAAGTGTCCTACCCCTGGGCCAACAGATGGATAAAGAGAGAGGAAAGGACAAGCTGGTATCTGTCTGTCCCTGGTTCAGTCCTCAGTTACGTAACTCCGAGTAGGAAGTAAGAGATGCCAGAGGAGAAGGCCAGAGAGTGGAATGGCACCTTACATTTATTAAGCGCCGCTGGATGCCAGTTGCTCTGTGGTTGTTATCTCATTTAATCCTGACCACAACCCCAAAAGGTAATATGCAGCCCCATTCTTTAGATGAGGAAACCAAAGCTCACATTGTTTGAAGCGACTGACCAAACTGTCTGTGTACCCATGTCTGTCTGACCACATGCTGCTGCCAGTTGGAACAAGGGCCCTTCACAGAGAGGGCTCCTCGCATTCTTGCTGTTTCATCCTGAATCTTGCATGTGGCTGTGTAGGATGTATTCCAGTAAACCTCAGAAATAGCTACAGTAACAATGAACAGCCGTTTTAGTGGTTCTGGAAGATTGTAAATGAAAGCCTTTAGTTCAATATTCAGAAATGCCAGGATGATTTCTGAGATTGTTTTTAAAATCAAGCCACCTTTATGAGTGGCAACGTGATAAAATGGAAGGACCCACCAAATTCTCATTCTAGCTATGGGACTTTCAGTGGATCAAACCATTCTGTGCCTCAGATTGTTGTGCATAAAACGGGGATAATAACACTGGCTCTTTCCACCTTACTGTGTCTCGACGTGAGATGAGCTGCTAATATGTTGGTAAGTTTTTAAAGTGTTATACCAATTCAGGATATTACTGTGGTCACCTAGAAGATAAGACATTGTAAGCAGGGGATTTATGAGGGTAAAGCAAATACTAAACCCCTTGCGATAAGCTAGTTTTGCTTTCTAGTCTGCCTTCCAGATGTTTTGTTCAGTTATCTACGTACATCTCAACAAAAGCTGATTAACTCTCTCAGACATCAGTGTCTAACTGTTATTAATGCTCAAGCTGATCAAATTACAATGCCACAGATCCTACTTGTGCTGTTAATATTAGATTTTGGATTCCGGTCTATAATGAATGATTTTTCCTCCATGCATTGGAAAAATTGGTTAGCAGGGTTCATAAGAAAGTTTAATTAGCAGGCTGTTTGTGAAAATAGTGGTTGTGAGTCATCATTCAGAATGAACTAACATTTCTCAGTGCTGAATTTGTTCTTCTGTTCCCTGAGCAGCCACATAGGATCCTCGTGTTTGGGAAGCTGGTGTCTGCATGCTGCCCACTTGAACTGCCTGTGTAATAAACTAATGACAAAAACAGCACATTTTAAATCCCAGAGAGGAAGAGGAGGTGTGGGGTTTTTGTGTGTGTGTGTGTGTGTGTGTGTGTGTGTGTGTGTCTTCCCAGGGGATATCATGGACCTACTATAATCTGGAACTGTGCTGGGCAGCGTAGCCTGGTAATGGAGAGCTTGACTGCTTGCCTTAGTATCCCCACCTTACTAGTCACTAGCTGTTTGACAGACAAATTCTTACCCTCTCTGTGCCTCAGTTTTCTCATTTGTAAAATAGGGATATTGATAGGATTATTGCGAGCATCAGTACATATAAAACACTCAAAAACAGCACCTGGTGTACAGTAACATAATTCTTACAGCAGTTCTGTGAGGTGTAGGTATTATTAGCCCTATTTTCAGGTGAGGAAACAAGCTCAGAAAAGTTACATAACTTGTCCAAGGTCATACAAATTCTAAATGTCAGAGCAAAATTGAACCCAGTTTTGTTTGGCTCTATTTTCATCTGCAATACTATATTGGCTCCCAGGGTCATGAGCCTAGTCAGTTAAGCATAGATAATGTGCAGGTGTTTGTGTGTGCACGTATACATGTGTGCTCCTGCTTGGGAGTCCATACACCCACACACAATTGTATTTTGTTTTTCCTTTGGGTCTTTGGTTCTCTGAGTGAAACTCCTTGAGTGATTGCATGCTGACCACTGACACATAGTAAGCTAGAAATCAGACCTGGTACGACTTGTACCAACATGAAAATATGTCTTCAAAACGTCTGACCCCCTCCCCATCATGCATCTCCATCCTGTGTAGATTATCCCCGAAGCAAGTCTCTGTGATGTCTTCTGAGGAACAGAATCATAGGTTGTTACAGTGAAAAGAGACCTTAGAAGTTCTCTGGCTTGGTTTCCTTTTTTCTGTGGGCCCCTCTGGTATCTCAGGAACTCTAGCTCAGAGCACAGGCCCAGACCCCCCAGTTCAGGGTAATTATATCCTGAGGCAGTATTCGGTCCTGTTTCAAATAGGAATGTTCATTTGGGAATCTCATCTAAAAGTCTTTCCAAAAGAAGTTTAATAGGTAATATGTTTTTTTTAAAAGAGGTTTTGTGACCAAATGAGTTTGGGAAACAGAAGTGAACCAAGTTAAAAAGAGGTTTCTTTTTATCACTACTTCTTTGAGTCCGTGCTAATGTGCATTATAAATCTTAAAAGGAAGATATAATATGTAACCATCGCCTCAGAACCTTTTTTCCTCCAGCATTTTATGAACTATGGTTCTAAGCTAAGAGAGAGGGATGGAGCTCCATTAGGGATAAATTTGCAAGTAGAAGGGAACGAGGCAGTTTGGGGCAGTTCCTACCTGATGACCTCATTTCTTTTGTTAAGAAAGAGGTGAGGTCCTCTTTTGCATTTGGGTGGGCAAGTGGAGGCCTTGGTGTCCTAGAAAAGTCTTGCTAGCTCCCCGAGAGAAACTGAATATGGTGCCAGATGGATCCATCTCTTCAGCACCAACACAGCCCCATCACATATTAGGCATTTTTGTTGAAAGTCACCGAGTACTGAGCACGTCCTGGGCACTATTTAAATCATGGGTTCATTTGGTTCTCTGTCAGAGTGACATTTCATTTTCCATTGCCCAAAAGAGCTGAACCATAGAAGGTGTTTACATTTTGTGATTCTCACACACATTTCCGGGCATTCCTTCATTTTCACCTCTCCCAGGTACTTACTTGACTCAGAGTAATGAGGCTGGTCACACTTGCACGGTATAGCCATTCCCTGAGAAGCCCTTAGCTGTAAAAAAAAAAAAAGAAAAAAGAAAAAAAAAAAACTAAAGAAGATCGCTTCCCTCCCTGATTCCTACTCTGCAGACCCATTTCTGTGTGAGTCCTTTGTTCTTGGGTTTTTATTTCTTGATTTTGTCTTATTTCTTACCTGCAAGCTGAATGGTGATAAAAAGGGGAAATGTGCTATTCTTTCTTGTTTCTTTTCTTTTTCATGGATCTGGGGAATTTCTCTTTTAACATTTGTTGGAACCGAACATGGTTGTGAGCTTCCTGTCTGGTACTTTACTATCAGTGAACTCCTTGATGATAGGGACGGGGTACTCATCGCCGCATTTCACACAGCTCTTAGCGGTAAGTCCAAGGCCAGAGATCCGCAAGCTCTTATTTCAGAAATGACACACTGACAAAGATTCTCAGAGAAAGTCCTTCTCCAGCTCATATTTGACATCCTGACTTCTCTCTGCACAGACAAGTTATTTATCTCACCTCCTTCATCGAGAGCCATGAATTTTCTTTTACTTTGGATAGAGGCAGTTTTAATAGATTTATATTCAGTTAATATTTATGAAGCATCTACCGTGTGCTGGGCCCTCTCCCATAATTTATCTCACTTAATCTAAATCCCGACATGGTATCAGGAGCCTCCACACAGGCTTTATACAAATAGCGTGTGATGGGAGTTTTGGAAGCCTTGTCTTTAGTGTCAAACACAGCACTTCCTTTCACCCACAGACATTTCACCCACAGGCAGCCTCATTTTGCCCGAAGGCTAATTACAGTGTATGTAATTAGTACTACCCTGATAACTTTTTCTACCTCTTTTTCCTTTGTTGCTAGACCGTTGTCTAACATCGGCTGCATTTCTGGAATCACCTGTTGGTGTGCATCCATTCTGGGTGGCAAGCCTTGTCTGTCTGACATCAAGACCTTTTGTTTTATGTGAGAACAAGCCAACCAAAAATTAAGAATTCTGGTTCATTTCTGTGGGTAGCTGGGAGTTTGCCAAAATCCTCCTTTTTTTCTTTCAACCCTCGTTAAAAATATGTTTAAATGTTTGACTATTTTTTCCCTTCTGTAAGAATATTCTGTGCATAATTTAATTGAATGTTGCTTCGATTAAGAACCTTTCATTGCCCCAGGGTCATCAGTCTGAACACTTCTCTTTGTGTGATAGATGCTGAGGGTGAGGTGGTTGTCACTGAGGTTTCTATTATCCCTGGCACATTCTCTCTTTTTCCCTTTCAGCTTTTTTTTAAAACTAAGTACTTGATACTAGCTTTTTATCTTATGAATCGCCTTTCTTCCCTGAACAGACAGAAGAAAAATAGGGTTCAGATTAGTTTCATTTTGTCAGTTATTGAGGTTTATTATTGAAATATATATTTGAAGATCTCTCATTTGGAGCAACTTATTTTATAGGAGAAACCAAAAGAGGCTTTAAAAAAAAAACTCCTTTGAGAATTTGTTAGTTGGCTTTCTTTTTGGAATAATGTAGTTTTGTAACTGGTCCTTCCTGCTTTGGGGACTGCTGGAAATTGTTGTGTATAGTCTGTGCGTTTCCATGTGCCTCTCCCCAATAACAGAAGCTTTGTTTCACATTTACTTGAACAATTTGGTTGATACCATCTCTGAAATCAGGAAACTCTATCAAAAGCCTGTATGGACTTAGGAGCCAGATGGAGTTGTGTCCTGGGATCTGAGGCCTCTGGACATTAGTCTTCTGGATTATAAATGGTAGTGATAATGCCTACCTTATAGAATTGTTTTAGAGAGTAGATGAGATAAAAGACATAAAGGAGTCAGCTAAAAATGTTCTCATCAAAAATATGAGTAAGTAAATAAATAAATGTATGCATATATCAAATCATCGTAATGTATACTTTTAATATCTTATAATCTTATTTGTCACTTGTACCTCAATAAAGCTGAAAAAACCCCAAAGAACTCAGTACAGTGATTGGCACATGGTAAGCACTCAAAAAAATAACTATTTTTCTTTTTTTAGAGAGAGAGAGAGAGAGAGCATGAGAGCCAGTGGGTGGGGAGAGGGTAGGGCAAAGGGAGAAGGAGAGAGAGAATCTCAAGCAGGCTTCACATTCAGCAGGGAGCTGACACAGGACTCCATCTCATGACCCTGAGATTGTGACCTGAGCCGAAATCGAGTCAGATGCTTAACTGACTGAGCCACTCAAGATGCCCCCCAAATAACTATTTTTGTCCCTATTTATTCACTTGTTGAATTTGTTAACTTATTCAACTGTTCAACAGAGATTTATTGAAAGCCTACTATGTGCCAGACATTGGTCATACAAGATTAATAAGATCCATGTCCCTGCCCAGAAGGGCTTTAGGGTTCACTAAGAACTGCATTTCATTCAGCAAGCTTATATTGAATGCCTCCTGTGGGACAAGTGCTTTTTCCTCATTGCCATCTTGATGCCACATGATGAGTTCTCAGCTTCTGGGGAAATTACATCTACTTAGGAAGCCAGAATGTAGCCTCTGGAAATAACCTAGTACCAGTTCAGTGTAATTTTAAATACTTTGGGAATTCAAAATAAGGGAGGCTGAGTCTATCTCTTTCAATAGTGTTTGTTGTTGACAGAAAGCAGATACACTCAAAATTTCAGATGCCTAAATGATTCCTGAATATGCTCCAGAGGTCTAGGAAGATGTCATATATACATCTGAGCAGATTCAACTTGGAAGCGGTATTGACAGTTCAGGTTGATATCAACCATCAGCGGCCTCCTGGAAGTAATGGCTGTAAACTGAGTGGTAGGTCTGTCCCCTCGAGGAATGGATGCTCATGCTGTCCCCTCCTGCTGGAATGCCCTTCTCATCTATTGCCTGGCTATCTCCTATCAATCTTTTTGGATTAGTCTCAGAAAGCTCTCTCTCCTTCTAACTGTCGTAACACTGAACCATACTCTACTATCATTGATTCATAGGTCTGACTGTCCTACTAGACCATGAACCCCTCGCTTCTTCCTTGGTCCTCAGTTTTAGAGTTTATAGAACAGACTTGAAGATGACTGATACCAAAGTCCTTTCCAAGACTGTCATTCTATGATGTACCAGATCCAGCTTGGCAGGCACAACCAAGTTAAAAGGTGGGACTGGGATACTTTGAGGGTGTACATTGGAATTAAATGGAAAGAATGAGGACTTGGAGATAGTACTAGAAAACCAGGCTCTCTCAAAGTCTCAGGCACACTGTGCTATGCATGTCCAGCAGGTGTGTTTAGCATACAAATGAGCACATATTCAAGAAACCAGGACACAGCAAGTGCACAGGCTCTGGAATCGGACAGGTCTGGCTGCTACTCTGTGGCCAAATAAACTTGGGTGTCTTATTTCGACTTTCTGGGTCTCAGTTTCCCCTTCTATAAAACAGGGATAGAAATGCCTGCATCAGAGGTTGTGAAGATTTAAATAATGATATATGTAAAGTGTTTAGCTTGTAATAGGTGCTTAGTAATTATTCTCTATTCTTTTTGTTTCCTCAGTTAGAACTCAGGATAAACTGAAAGAAGTTGGGAGTATAGGATCTAAAATAAATATAATTTAGCTCTTTCCCTGCTGACACCAGGTAGCACAGAGGCAGAGGCTCAGGTGCACTCAAGATTTGCCCTCCCTGCCCCGCCCCCCAGTCGCCCACTGCCATGGCCAAGAAAGGCGTTGCTGATGGAGGTGTAATGGATGTTAATACTGCTTTACAAGAGGTGTTGAAGACTGCCCTCATCCATGATGGCCTGGTGTAAGGAATTCCCAAAGCTGCCACAGCCTTAGACGAGCACCGAGCCCATCTCTGTGTGCTTGCGTCCAACTGTGTTGAGCTTATATATGTCAATTTGGTGGAAGCCCTTTGTGCTGAGCACCAAATCAAACAAATTAAGGTTGATGGCAGCAAGAAAGTAGGGGGATGGGTAGGCCTCTGCAAAACTGACAGACAGGGAAAACCCCGTAAAATGGTTGGTTGCAGTTGTGTGGTAGTCGAGGACGGTGGTAAAGGATCTCAAGCCAAGGATGTCACCAAGGAATACTTCCTATGCAAGAAATGAACAAATAAAAAACCTGGTTTTTGTTCCTCAAATAAATAAATAAAATATAATTTAGAATCTTTGAACCATAGCATTAGAAGGCATCAGTACATCTTGCTGACCACTCCACATCCCCTGGTAAGACATTGACCTGGCCTGTTTGCATACTTCCAGTCATGGAGCCCTTACCACCTCACGAGGCAGCCACACCCTTATAAATCCCTACTAGAAAGTTCTTCCTTTTATCAAGGCAGAAGTCTACTCTACAACTTTCTTCTCCCTGGTCTTTGTTCTCTCCCTTGAGCACAACACGGCAGGCCTACCCCTCCCTGCTTTCCCATGACAGCCTTTCCAATATTAGGATTGGCTTTGAGCAGCAATAAAGTCTCCTTCAGACTAGAGACTGCAGGTCTGTCAGGTGTATCTCATGAGTTTGGTTCCTCTGAACATGGTAAGGCCCTGGGAAAAGAGTTTGCTGCTCTTTCTGGTTTCTTTCTGTTCAGTGTATGAGAGATTGAATGTGGTCAAGAGGATGTAACTATGTATGTGAAGAGATATTTATCCATTTACCCAACAGACATTTATCCAACAATGTCCTGGAGCCTTTGGTAGGTGCTGGGGTACGGAGATGAATAAAATACCATCTTGGCCTCAGGTTGCCCCCTGTCTAATGAGGAACAGAGTCACATCAAAAGATGGTTTCAGAAAGATTTTCACTTTATCTGCAAGATGGAGGAGAGGAGGCTGAGTTGTTTTCCTACATGTCTTATTCAAGAGCACCGTAGAAGTATTTTAAAGAAACCAGGGCTGCTCCTTTCTTCTTTTCATGCATTTATCAAGGACAGTGGTGTGCTGCCCTCATGTTCACTTGTGTCATTGCTCCAACATGCCACTCATGGTTCTGCCCCAGGGCCTTTGCATGTAAGATTTCCTCTGCCTGGGATGCCTTTCCCTCAGACCGGCTGCCTCTTTTCCCTCAGGTCTTTGCTGTCATGTCACCTTAGTCTTACTTAACCACTCTGTTAAAAAGTTGTAGCCTCATCCCCTACACTGTCTTCCCCCTTCTGTGCTTTATTTCCTCCCAAGAACTCACCATCATCTGACAAACTTTATATTTTATTTACCTTTCTCATCTTGCTCTGTCACCCCCAATCAGAATATAGATTGTGATGGCAGAAACCAAGTATTTTTGTTCTCTGCTATAATCTCAGCAAATGGAACTGTGTCTGGCACATAATAGGTGCTCAATAAATATTTGAGTGGTAAATGTATGCCGTGCTTGGATTTAGCCCTTAGGTTGGAAGCTGATCATCCCTTTATGGGAAAGCCATACCAAAATTCTACTGTTTCTTCATCTCTGAACCCAAATTCTCCCACCTCCAGGAAGCCTTCTGCACTGTGCTAAGTCAGAATCAGTCTCCATCTCCTCTCCGTTCCTGTATATAGTTTTTTGTTGTTGTTCCTGTGTATAGTTTTAAAAGAAATATCTCTGATATACTTATTATTTTTGCTTAACTAAAAGCAATTCTTTTTTTTTAAGATTTTATTTATTTATTCATGATAGACACACAGAGAGAGAGACAGAGACATAGGCTGAGGGAGAAGCAGGCTCTATGCAGGGAGCCCGACGTGGGACTCGATCCTGGGACTCGATCCTGGGACTCGATCCCGGGTCTCCAGGAGTTGGAGGGGAGTTGAGGGGAGTAGGCTCACTAAACCGCTGAGCCACCAGGGCTGCCCTAAAAGTAATTCTTGTATCCATCTTCCCTTCTGCATATTAAGTCCCCTGAAGTTAGGAACAACTTCTTGGTCATTTTGGGGCCCACTCAAGTATGTAGCTCATTGTAGGTGCCTGTTATGTATGGAATTTATGTGCCTGTTGCATATCGTGTGCTCCAATATAAGAGTAAAGCATCAAAAACATTCTCTACCTTTAAGAGGGCTGGGGGCCTTACTGAGGAGATAGCATTCTCATAGACGATTGTAGAAGGCAGTATTTAATGTGATGTGGGAGAAAAAAGACAAGGATCCACCATCTATTGAGCATCTATTATATGTCAGGCACTTTGCATATATTATCACTTTTAATCTTCCTAAAAAGTAACATTAGGTTCATTTTACAGATGAGATTACAGTAGCAGAAAGGAACAAAGTAGGAATGCAGAATTGGGGGAAGAAAAGAAATAATATATACAAAGAAGTTCTGAGAACTTTCATATTGGAGCTTCCCTTCCTTGTTACTATGGATTAGAATGTGTAGCTTTTTCAGAAACCAAGGTGTAGGGAGGTTAACTTAACTTAGTTAGCTAAGGCCACACAGCAATAAGCGGCAGCTGCATTTCTTATATTGTTACATTTCTGTATCAAATCCCCAGATGATGCCAACGATGCTGGTACAGGGGCCATCCTCCCAAGACTTTAAGCCATACTTAGTTTAAGGCGATTGTATAAACTACTAAAAGAAAATAAATTATCTGACTAGTTGTCTCTACTGCCCCTGAGCTTGCAGGAGAAAAGCCAGGACTCAGACTGCCTAACATTGTGTAAAGCCCACAGAGGTGGGCTGGGTGGGAACAGAGCCATGGGTGCAGAACCATGGGTGCTCCAGCATCTCAAAGGTCTCCCCAGTGCAGAGTGTGTGCATCCCCCTGAGTGCTTACTTAATGCTGAACATTGCTGTGCCTTTTCACAGAGGCCAGACCCCGTGGGGAGAAAAACATGGGCTGAGAAGTCATACAGACCTGGGCGTATTCAAATCCTAGCCATGGACCCTACTTGCTGGTTGTCTTTTGGCAGGATACTTAACATGTCTTAGCCCATTTTCCTTATCTGCAGGATGGGCCCAATGATACCCACTTTGCACATGATTAAACTAGGAAACATTAGTAGGGAGCTTAGCACTGTGCTTGGCACAAGATAGACCCTGTTAGTCTACATGTTAACATAGTTAATCCTCACGGTGATTCTTTGTGAAGATAAGGGATCATCCCTCTTTTTCCAGGTAAAGGAACAGGCTAATAAACCTTAAGTGACTAAACCAAAGTTACACAAGTAAGTTTACACACACACACACACACACACACACACACATACACATACAGAGGTATGTAGAGTGTGTGTGTGTGTAGTAGTAGCATCTGCATGTCTCTCTGATCCTGTTTAGGGTGTGTTCAGGTCAATTTTGAGGCATCTGACAACAGGGAAAGGCATCTCAGGACTGGCAGGGAGGGAGTCCTGGGATTTAGAGTTGGCTGTAGTTAACCCAGCATGTGGATTACCGCCATGCAGGTGATCTTAAAGTGACTGGGGATTTTATCATGTGCTTTGAGAACAGAATTTCAGCCTGAGCTAGGGGTTCTAACATTCAAAAAATTCCTTACTCAACTCAGAAGTTTTTATCAACAGCAGCTACCCATCTGGCTGCCCCCTTGGGGACTTTACAGTTGAGGGGAGTAGCTGTTAGGTTTCTGGAGAATGACGATTTTTGAAGAAAGAAAGAGCCAAGTGTGCAGGTTGGAGTGCAGAAATGCTGAGGTCCCTTCCAGCCAGCCCTGCAAAGTGGTGGCCTCTCTTGCTGCCATCAACCATGAGGATGTCACATTTGGGGTCCTGCTGTCATAACCCCCAGGACCCCAAAGACAAGGGAAAACAACTTCTATCCGGAATGACTGGGAAAACGAGGGGTTATAATCAGCTATGATGGTGATTCCTAGAGTTTGGATACAATAAAAATGCTTAGCACAAACTACTAAAGGTAATTTCGTTTTTCTTAGATGATTCAAAAAAGCATCAGAGGTATTTCAGGGCTTTGGAATAGTTGTCAGTGACATTTTAGTTCAAATGGAGTAACTGTGAGTATGGCAAAGGATACTGGATTTGGAGTCAAAAGATCTAAACCAAGGGTCAGCAAACTATGGCCCAAAGGCCAGGTTGAGCCCACTGCCTGTTTTTTCTAAATGTGTTTTGTTGGAATACATATAGCCTATGTATGGCTGCTTTCATGCTATAATGGCGAAGTTGTTATGGCAGAGACCAGAGGACCCACCAATCCTAAACTACTCACTATCTCACCTTGTATGTAAAAAAGTTTGCGAGGGGGCCTGGGTGGCTCAGTCGGTTGAGTGTCTGCCTTCGGCTCAGGTCATGATTCCAGGGTCCTTGGATCAAGCCCCACATCAGGTTCCCGGCTCAGTGGGGAGTCTGTTTCCCCTCTTCCTCTGCCATTTACCCTGCTTGTGCTCTCTGGTGTCGTCTCTCTCTCCACCCACCCGCCCCCCCAAGGACCTGTCAAATAAATAATCTTTAAAAAAAGAAATAAGTTTGCCAACCCCCCGATCTAGACTAAGATCCAGCTCTATAATGTAGGGCAAATCACTATTTCCTCTGATCTTCAAGTTCCACATCTATAAAATGATGATTATGTCTCCCACAGGGTTGGTGTGAGAGCCAGATGCAACAGAATGGGCGGCCAGGCACTTTGGAAACTCCGAGGGTGGGCAGCACCTGATCTGTGCTGGAGGAGAGCCCACCCAGACATTCTTGGTGTTTTCTTTCCAGTCCTTGGTGCCAACTTGTCATGCTCTCCCTTTCTCACAAAAGCAAAAAGAATTCCCCATGTCCCCCTCCTTCCACCCAAACAAAGTGTTCTTCCAGAAAAGGAGGATTGGTGCGGACGTGCATATCTGCTCGTTCATCTACCTGTTGAGCACCTGCGTTGGAGGAAGCATGCTGTATAAGCCAGTCCTTGCGAGAAGAGGTGTTTGGTTTCCGGGGGGAAGTTTGTATACAAATCATCCTAGCAGAACGGAGAGGACACATCGTGTGTGTGTGTTTGTGTGTGTGTGTGTGTGTGTGTGTGTGTGTGTGTATTCATGCATTTGTGCAATTTATAAAAACAGAAATATTCAGGTTCAGAGTTTAGAAAAGCTGGTTAAAAACATGAACCTCTTTTTCCAAACTACCCTGAAATGCCTTGCAAGGTCGCCACTACAGATAACGTTTCCCCCTTGAAAACTACGTTCTAATTTTAAGTTCCCACCCCAAAATGCCAAGAATGCATTTCCTGCCCTGCCTGGTTACCAGAGATCTGTCATCCATGCCTTCTGGACAGGACCATGAGGGGTGGTCGCATGTAAGGGATGTGGATCACCTGAGCTTCAAGGAGACAGGTACTCACAATAGTTTATGAATTTGGGAGACACTCTTCATTTCATAATATCCTCTTTTCTTTATTGATTTTATTTTTTATTGATGATCAATAAACATAACCTCAGTGGTTTTTTTTAATCAACTTGCTATCAAACGCATAAATTGAGAAGAAAAATAAAGTTTTAAAAAATGTTCTGTTCTGAAAATACTGTTGCTATACCTCTATTGTCAAATCTTGCTACCACTGATGGAGGAAGCTATTGTTATTTGGGGGAAAAGGAATAATAAGAGGACTTTATCTATTTCTGGGATGCGGATACACACACACTTCACTCTAGGCTCCAGACTGGGTCCCGTGGGGTCTTCCCAGCATGGTGGCTCTCTTGGTCCCCATGGATCTAGTGTTGGTATTTTTTGTGAATGTGTTTCATCTGTATTTTTCTATGTGCATTTAAATATAGAACTGCAAACCCAAAACTCATCACCAATGTATGCCCACCATACATACAAGTTAAAACATAAAACTCTTCCTCATTTTACTCTCCCTGGCTACTAATACTTTTTGAAAGAAATGAGGCTTAGGTTTTTATATTTTCTACCTCGGGATTTAATCCTCTCTAGAGTGTTTTAAAAGAGATTGCTTAGCTCCATTGAGTGTTTTTTATTTGACTTAGCTGGACTCCTGTGTTGGCAAGAAGCACGTGCAGAAGCTGTTCTTGAACTAGGCTAACCACCGGCCATTTCCTTGGGCCGCAGTTTATCTCCTGTCTTTCAATTCACAGGCAGCGCTTTCCACCTCTGTCCCCCTCTTGTTCAATGAGGTGCTCTGTTTTGGAGTTTGCACCTCGTTATTTCACATCAAGGAGGACCTCCAGTCTTTCCACCCCACCTTCCTTTCTGAAACAATGTTCATCTGGTTTTTAGTTTTTCTCAAAAGCACCCTCATTCCTGATGTTAAGTGCAGTCTGTCTCTAAACCTTGAGCAGATGATGATGGCACAGTTGTGCTAATTGCTGCCAACCTGAGGTGATGGTGGGTGTGGGACTCATACAGGCAGGTGAGTGGATCTGACACAGCTTGCTGGGCTGGAGTCCTTTCTTTCTGGGCACCTGGGTAGCTCAGTTGGTCGAGCATCCGGCTCTTGATTTCAGCTCAGGCCATGATCTCATGGGTCCTGGGTTCGAGGCCCTGCATCAGGTTCCGCACTCAGCAGGGAGGCTTCTTGAAGATTCTGCCCCTCTGCCCCTCCCCCTGCTCTCTCTCTCTCTCTCTCTCTCTCTCTCTCTCTCTCTCAAATAAATAAATAAATAAATCTTAAAGAAAAAAAAGGAGTCCTTGTTTGACTTGACCTTCAGAACCTTCCTAGGATCTGAAGCAAGGGTCTAAAACAAAGATAAAATATAGACTGTAGAAATCATAGCCACTATATTTGTTGCAGATTTCCATAAATAGATGAATAATTAGAAAGAAATACCAGGGAACGTGCACCCCAGGTAGGCATGATAAATTCTTCCATATACATTCCATCAGTAGGATGAATCATGAACTATTTGGGTTTAGGTTCAATGTTTGCAGTTAAGTGGTGAGTGTTTTGTCTATATTTTTTCATATTTCAATTTTAATTTTATACAAATTCAATTTAGCTGGATAGATTGTCTGACTTGTTTCCTAGAACTCATAACTAAGGTTTATCATTGAGATTATTGCTTTTAAAAATGCCCTTTAAGCATCTCAACTTGGTGCATGACTGTTTAAAATGAATAATTGTAAGAATATTTTGGTACTGCAATTTTTGAGCCCTATCTTATTTACAAGGAAAATAGAACTGATAAATTTGAATGATGAAAATGGATTTAATTAGGTGAATTTAGTGAGGCTTGATGAGGTGGAGCCAAATTTAGGATAAATGATATTTTTAAACTAATGTCTCTTATATTTTTGGATTTGCGAAAGTTCCTCAGAACATGTAGAAGGGTCTTGTAATTCACACACACCTCTCTCTCACACACACACATTTACTCTCCTGCACGCATGCACGTGCACACACACACGCAGAAGGGGCCCTGCAGCTGGAGTATGTTCAACATTCTCCCCTCCTGCTTCAGTTACTAATTCTGCCTATAAAGGGTATATCTGGCAAAGTTTGCTTCTGTCTTTCCTGTTCTAACCCTGTAATTCCCAAACACAAAGGAATATTCTAATGGAAAGTATTGTCATTTCGGGTTTTCCATTTTGGGGACAAAAATGGGCACTTAGCCATTCCTCATGATTCTCTTTGCTTGCGTCCTATGAAGGATAACAAAGTCACCCATTTTCTGATCCAGAACCCAACTTGTTTTCCCAGGTTCCCTCCTACAACCAACACAAACACAGACATTTACCAGCAAAACAGAAGCTGTTGGAAAGATTTTTTTGGCTGCCGAAATGGGCTCCTGTCACCAGGACATGGCAGGCTTTTTGCTGTATTGTCTCCCAGCCCTGGCCCGGGTACTCCAGAAAGAGCTTTATGTAATCAGTCTTCCCTGACATGTGATGTCCTGTCATTTCCCTCCCCTTGGGCTCTGCTGCCGCCCACAAATCAATAACATTGCCGGGGAAGTTCAAGCTGGTTTTGCAGCCACCCTAAGCTCTGTGTTTCTTAAAGGCTATGTCAGAAAATGTAAAGTTCCCTAATGATATTTCTGGCTGATGACACATGGCAGAGCTGATGGACTATTTATAATCAGTGGCACGATCGCAAGCACATTATTTTTATTTCACTTAGGGGGGAGCCCTGTCACTTGCTACCTCTCTTTGCAGACAAGTCGATGCCATCTCCACCTAAAGGAGCTAAGCCCTCTTTGCAGAATGCGTTTGCACTCTCCCCTTTGTGTTAGGAGCTCCCCGGTTCTTTCCAATAGAACCCCCCCCCTTTTTTAATTGTTCCTGGGCTGGGGGGGATGATAAGGGCAACCAGTGATTTGTAGCAACTGCTTTAAATTCTGGTCATGCCTTCACTATAAATGTCTCATCTCAGTCTTTGCTGCTCAGATCCTGCTACATTCCTCGGAGTGTGGGCGTGGCTGGCATGTGACCGAGGCAGCAGGCGCAGCTACTGCATTCAGGCGCTCGCCCCACTTTCACAGGACTGGGCATAGCACAGCAGTCTTTCGTTGAGCAGCTACTATATCCTAGGCAATGTACTTGGTAGGCATTTTATGCACAGTGTCTCATTAACACTTTCAAAACTGTCGGTGCCAAGTGCTGTTATCTCCAAAGAAGACGTGTGGGGGAAAAAACGGGACCTTGAATGACTTCTCTCCATCGCCACACAGCTAACAGGAAAAGCCCCATGACTCCAGTTCAAATCTAACAACCCACACCTGCTCTCTATCCACTACCTTCTCACTTTTTTTCAATTAAGTGGACCCTTGTGTATATATGTCGATGTGCAGGGGCACTTACACATTCCCAACTTGGGCACCTCCTGTGAGTTCACAGGCTGACCAAAGTGAGAGACGGAAAAACTGGAAACTTTTCCACCTGGGGTAAACCCTGATGTAAAAGGAACCATGTAGGGATCCCTGGGTGGCGCAGTGGTTTGGCGCCTGCTTTTGGCCCAGGGCGCGATCCTGGAGACCCGGGATCAAATGCCATGTCGGGCTCCCGGTGCATGGAGCCTGCTTCTCCCTCTGCCTGTGTCTCTGCCTCTCTCTCTCTCCGTGACTATCATAAATAAATAAAAATTAAAAAAAAAAAGGAACCATGTATTAGAGGAGGGTTTTGACTCATTGCAATGGGAAGTGTTACTGCTATAAAGATACTGAGCTCTCTCTCTCTCTCTCTCTCTCTCTTTTAAAAAATGTTTCCACAGGACAGAGTTTAGGGTATGGATTCGTTAACTATATTGATCCAAAGGATGCAGAGAAAGCCATCAACACTTTAAATGGACTCAGACTCCAGACCAAAACCATAAAGGTAAGAAGTGTTATGCTGGTTCCTGATTGGGAAGCACTGGTTACATTTCATCCCTTTGCTCTAATAAATCCAGACTATGAGGGAGCTGGAAGTGGTGTCCTTGATTTATGCAAAGGACATTTATCATCCCCTGCACTTAGTGGGGGACACAGATCATTACAAGGAATGAAATGCAGGCTGAGTAGAGGGAAGGGACCAGAGGGCAGATGGGGTGTCAGGGTCCACGAAGAAGACCTGTGAGCCCAAGTCTGCAGAGATGGCCAGAACTGAGCCATGGGAAGAAGCTGGGGCAGGGAAGCTGTTCTAGACAGGGGGAACCACACATGGGAAGCTGTGGAAATGAACGTAAACGTTATGAGTGGGGAACAGCATACAGAATAGCATGGCCTAAGTTCGGTTGGGAGGTGGGCAGGGGCCTTGTGTGCCGGGCTGAACAGTTTGGCTTTACCTAAAGGTGGACAGTTAGTCTCCTGAGACTGGAAAAGAAAAAATCAGTTATAAATAAACCCTGGTGTAATAGGATGGCTACATAGGAACATAGTAGAGGAATGACAGAAAAACTGGCATTGGAGCAACTGGAAAATAATCAGGGCTGTAGATCATATCTCAGATGGGATTGTTTTAATTCGAAAAAGAGAAACAGTCACCCAGAACCTGCTCCTCCAGACAGGTTTCTGTGCCTGGGTTGTCACTCTCCCCATTCAGACTTCACCTTGTAGGGATCCTTGAGGAAGCGTGCTGTTTGCTTTGAGGGCCCCCTCCGACAGCCAGTGGTGGTCTCTTGGATGGAGCTTCCTCCTCAGCCTCTCTTCCCCCACTTCCCCCGCCCCCTCCAGGCAGAGTCCGCTTGGGGGCAGCTGCCAGCCCATTAATGAGTCCCATCCTTCATAGCCTATTAAACCACAGGGAAGTGTCTCCTGGGCGCTCTTATCCTCACGACAGCAGGTCTGACGCAAAGTAGGACAAAAGAGAAACCTCTCCCAGAATGGAAATCTATAGATGGCACCAGCTCTCAGCGTATGAAAACACAAAAGCAGAACTTTTGGGTTCAACAGAGCTACTTTTCCAACATCCAGACTGACAGAGGAGACTATTGGTATAAGATAACCTTAGCTCTAGGAGGTAATCAAAACAAAAACAAAACCAAAACCTTCTCTTTTTGTAATATATTATATGATTGTCTTCCTTCCTTCCTTTATTTTAAGCAGCTTTACTTTTGTAATTGAGTTTAGTTTTATTTCTAAAAATGATTGCTTTCCTGACCTCATACGGGCTATGGTGCACACAGACCCCAAAATGGGCCTGACTCAGGCTGCCTCCATCTCATCTTACAATCAATCCCTATGAGTTATCTACTGGAGAAATAATTAAGAGTTGTTTAATTATGGGGTAGTCCTCTGAGAGGCAGGAGGATTAATTTCTTTCAAAGGAAAAACATACCTATTTTTATGCTTTAGGTGAAGATGGGAGGCTCACGTCCCTGACTGTTTGTTGAGGCCACACCAGGTGGAGAGCTGTATTTGTGGGTTTGATTGATTTTTTCTGTGCTATCTAGTTCAGTATTAGAATGTCAGACATTTACTCTTCCCTTGATGGACACCCTGACCTTGAACTGAGAAAGTACTTTTCTTTCCTCTACAGTTTTCTTGAAACCCAAACCTTCCCAAGAGTTTAGGATCAAATCATCAGCCATCCATTCTGCCTTTTTTTTTTAAAAAAATATTCCATGAAGCCGTTGGGCTTCCTGTAAGACTGATTGGACCCGGCTTTTCTGTTCTCAGAATGCACCCCCTGATCCATCATGCCGTCGGAAGCATGCTTTGTCTAGGTGAACCATACAGACAAGGAACATTGATTATTTTCATTCTGTGAGGAGACAGTCTGCGCCACCCCCTCACCCACCCTGGGCTCACTCCGCATCAAAAGGCTGCCAACACATTTGCACCCAGCAGTAACATGGGCTTCCGAGGCACCGTAGGATTCAGAATGCATGATGCCACGACTGAATCAATAATTTCCATTCTCTACTACGAATGAAAATTTAATGTGCAAACCTAGGGATTTCAGCCCTTTCATTAAAGCAGTTTATTTGCCATACTAAAAATTAAGTTTGAGTGATAGGTTCCTTTATTAACTTTTCTTTCCTTTCCTAAAGGGACACAATGTTTAAGGTAAAAATCATATTAAAGGGGAGGGGGGAAAAAAGCAAACCCTTTTCATGTGCTGTTAATAGTCTCATAATTTATTAATTTTTTAAAATTGCTTTTCTGCCTTTCAGGCCACTGTTTACTTCTGCTTCAGTTTGCTTTGATAAGTGACACGAGATTTATCTCTTTGCTCTGACTCCCATGAAGGAATAGATAACTTGCCTATCTGGAAAACACAAGTATCCCGGAAGCATGCTTTACAGAGATCTCCCCAGAATCATCTAGCACATGTTTGCAAGATGTGATCAAGTTTGTCCCTCCTTCTCACCTTTCTGGACTGCTTCGTGTAAAAACACCCCACTTTAAATGTAATGCACAGTGTGGTTACAGGCAAAACAAGAGTTAATTCCTAAATTTTGATGATTAATGATTAGCAGCTCAATTCAGGGATAGTTCTAGAAAGCCCTGAGGGAGTGGTGGAGACTTTGGTGAGCAATAAAAACAGCAGACCGTCTTCAGCTATTGCTGATTGTTTAAGCCCGGATTATTGCCAAATCTTCCAATTATTCAATAAAATAATTGAAAAAATATTTTTTTAATCTCTCAATTTTTAAAGGTTGGAAACCAACTTGAAAATTTTAAAGCATAGGTGGTCAGGCCAAACAAAACTTAATAGTTGGCCTGTGAACAAGCAGGTTGCAGCTTCTGGAGTCAAATTTGGATACACAAACACTGTTTTGCCTATTGGAAGTGAATGGTTTGTTACTGGGCTGCTAGGGGAAGGTGCCCACAAATGATGGTTCCCAGTTAACAGATTTTCATCACCCCTTTAGTAAGGGGGATGTAATATGACTATGTGCCAATACCGAGGGCATTGGAGGGCAAGGCCAGGCCTTTGTCCTCAAAGAGATTACAATCTTAGCCTAGATACAGCATCAAAGCAGAGGGAGAGCATGACTCGTTAATTAAGCCCCTACAAGTAGCATGGATGACTGCTGATAATGTGCCTATCTGGAAAAAACAAGCATATTCTTTGGAAGCATGCATTACAGTGATCTCCTAGGAACATCTAGTACATGTTTGCAGACATGTGACTGCAGATGGATTATTCTTTGGATTATAACTCGTTTAGTGGGAGAAAGTGGCCAGGCTCAAAGATGACGTGACTTGTGCAAAGGCACGCAAGTGACCAGCCGCTGAGCTGAGTTAGCATCCAAAGGTCCTGTGAAGGATCCTGCTACAAGCAGAGCTGCTTAATATGTGAGCATGAGCTTAAAAGGAAATGATAATAATTACTTATTATACTAATAATTAATAATAGTAATGCTACCTTATATTGAATATTTTACTCTGTGTCCAACAGTATTCCAGCCCCTTCACATGCTTGATAGGATTGAATCCTTGAAGGAGCTCTAGGGCTGGGGGCTTTACATACATTAATCCTACTTAAGAAGCCCGGTAAGAAGTACTCCTCACTCCTTCGTACAGTTGAGGAAACTACTGCCCACAGAGGTTAGGAGACTTGCCCAGGATCACACAGTTGGTAAGTGAGATTTGGAGACAGGAAGTGTGTTTCAAAAATAACTCTGGCAATGGGTCATAAGTGTTGGAAGTTCATGCATTCTGTAAGATTGTGTGGGTGTGTGTTGGCTCTGCACACACACACACACAGGTTATACTCTCCGGCATTTTTAGGAGCTAAAAAAAGGAAACAGACTGTGTGGTCCCTCCGGGTCCCTCAGTAAACAGACCCATGGTTTGAGGCTTTTGCCATCAATCTGCGGATAGACCTGACTTGAGGCTGTTTCTTCTTGAATCCCTGCTTTCCAGGCTCTGTGCTAGGTCCTGGGATTTAGGAGACCCCGAGAGGGCAGTGCCCTGGGCATTCTCTCATCCACGTGTGTCAGCGAGCATGGCATGGACTATGGGCTTCCACGTCTAGCTTGCCAGACCAGCCTGGTGCTCCACTTGGGAAACTGAGTCTTTTCTGAGGATTTCAACTCTGAACCCAGTGGAGATGATTTGCCCCGTTTAGGGCTTTGGAATGCATTTTTGATTAGCTTTTTTCCTCACTTGTCTCCAATGGAGATTCCCTTCAGACTCTGGGAAGCAGTGGGTGAAATGGCTGTGGATTCTGGATGCCCGTCCCCGTCCTGGGCTCTCGCCTGTCTCCACGTGCTCTAAAACAGTAGCTTCGGAGTCCACACTGTAATTTCAGCCTCTTACTAGGAAGCCCTGCATCAAATCCAGCTGTAGCATTCCAACTCTTTGTTGCATTAATTAGTAACAAAATAAGATGGTCTATAGTACCTTCAAAAGGGATATCTTTACAGAAAGTGTGTATTGATATTCAAGTTACACTGAAAAGCTTCAGTAAAAAGTGACCCAAAGTGGAATATGAGGATTTGGAATCACTCCAACTAAGCCTTTCAGGGTAGTGGGACACCAGTTTGGATTTTAACTTGAGTTCGAGGAGCATGAGTAAAGCAGTGGTCATTGCTCTGCCTCCATGGGGAGCTCCTGTCCCACTTGGGACACAGACATGCAAAGGGCCAACTCTACTGCCATGAGATGGGGCTGTCGGGCTGCGGGGGTTCCCATCGGTTTCGGGGCAGAGGAGCTGGGAGTAGGAAGCTGTGCGAGGTTTGAGCAGGAGAGGGACCTGGTCAAAGGGAAGTTCCAAGAAGGCTCATCTGGCAATGGTGTGTCACTTGGGGTGTTTGACGAATGAAACCAGCAGCTTGCAGGCTACGGTGCTAGGTTTTGTCAGCCTTAGACACTGGTTTTCATCAGCTCTTTAGGAGCTTTGTTACTCATTTTAAAAGCAAGGCATGCATATTTATAAATAATTTGGAAAATAGGTTACCATATAATGAAGGCAGTATCAGCCATTCCCAACTCAATACTGTAAACACCATTTTATATATTTCCTTCCTTTTCTCATTGCATTACAGGCTTACAAATGATGTTGTGTCTTGCCTTTTTCTAATAATTGCATTAAGCTATTACTCAAATTATAAAAATATGATTTTTTTAAGAAAACGTTCCCAGAGTACAGCTCTTGTGCAAACCGGAGGTGTGAGTGATTTCAGGACTGGAGCAGGAATGAGGGGACAAAGGCTGCTTCAGCCACTCAGAGAGAACCCAGGGAGGTTGGCACTCAGTCAGGAGAGGGGCCGTGAGAGTAGGAAGGAGGCTTTATCACAAGGCAGCAGCCCAGCTCCGGAGGGAGAAGGACTGGAGAAGTGGAAGGTGTGAGTGAAGGCTTTTCAGAAGGAGAAAACCTCCCTTCTCTGGGAAGGACAACAGACTGAGCCCCTGTATCCGGGCATCTCCGTGCTGGGAGGCTGCTTAGCCATTTCTCCACACTCGCTTTGTTCTAGTAGCCTAACGGGGCCTCCAGGGGTCTCTGGCACTGGAGTTCTGCTCAGTTCAGTTTGCCCCTCCCGCTTCTTCCACTTGCCAAGGGTCATCAGGGTGCTGCGCTCCCCTCCCTCCCTCCCTACCCCCCTCAATCCACCTGCCTTGCTAAAGGCCTTCGTTCCGCTGAAGCATCTTTTCTTTGCACTCGGCATAAGCAATTATTTCTCCTATCACTGCTCTTAATGTTTCCCAGACAGTTAGCAGATCATTTTTTTGCTGACGGGTATCACCCCACCCAGAAATGATAGACTGCCTCCCCCAATCTTATTAATAATAAAAAGGCATTTTTCTCTCCTCCCCCGTTACAGCTAGAGACAGAGCAGTGTGGGAGCTCTCCCCTGCCAAGGTCAGCAGGGGAGGCTGGATCACTGAATCCCCAAGGAGCCAGGAGAGGGAGGGCACGTAGCCACAGCAGGGGAAACTGGAGGGCTGTACCCCAGATGTACCAGGCTGCTCTTTCTCTCACGTGAGAGCTTCTGTTCGCTCGCTCTGCTCCCTGGTTCCCGGCTGACTTCCTCCAAGTGAGTAATCTCAGGGACAGGTGTCTATCCCTGCTCTCCCTGCCCAGTGAGGTTGTTGTGATTTCAGGATCTTAAAGGTCATCCCCAGTGTCCTGGGTCTGGATTACAAAAGAAAATCAGACGGATCCAGGCTGAGAGGACACGTGGTTTCAGAAGTGTGTGGAATGGGGCTTGGGGGCATTAGCTGTCTGCAAGTGGGGAAGAAGCCAGCAGTAGGATGTGAGCTGCCTTCAAGAAGCCAGCTAGCCATGGCTGTTAGGAGAACTGTGGATTCGGGCTTCCAGGCATCCAGCCTGGGCTACCTGCCCTTGGTGTCTGGGTCCCATGCTAACGGGTGTCCAGAGGCAAGTGGGGAAGACGGCAAAGATGGTGCAGGCCTCAGAGGTTCATCCACGCTGGTTGCTCTTCTGTTCTCTATGGGAAAAGAAGCCTGCAGTGCCTCTGAGGCTCCATCCTGTATTGCAGGAATCCGGGAAGAGACCCGATGCAGCCATCGGGGCAGAACATTTGCCTTGGGTGGGAATGAGTCTCTGTTTGTCGGGGACATCCTGATAGAATCATTGGGGTGACGTAGAAGAGATTCCTATACCACATGGGAGTCTGACCTGAAAGTCCCTTGAGCTCGGAGATTCTGTGTTTTTGTGACGTTTCTAGGCTTCACACTGTTCTCAAGTAGAGTAGCCACTAGCTACACAGGGCTTCTTAAATTTGAATTTAAATGAATTAAAAATAAGTAAAATGGAAAGTTCAGTCATGCTAGGTACATCTGAAGCGCTCGGTAGCTGCATGGAGCTAGTGGCCACCATCGAACGGCACAATCCAGAATGTTTTCATGATCCCAGAAAGTTCTATTGGACAGTGCTGGCTTAGAACAACAGCAACTGTGGGGAATACAGACTCTCTTCTCTGTGGCCATCATGAAGCCCCAAGGCAAGTCAGCTGGTCTGTCACAGGTCATAGAGCCAATCCCACTTCCCTTCCCCTTTGTTGTCCATTCAGAAGAGCCCTGAGTTAAGATGAAGAGTCAGTCAGGTCCCAGCTCTGTCAAAAACTACCAGGATGACCTTGGGCAACTTACTTTACTTCTCTGGATTCATTTCCTCATCTGCAAAATGGTGTTTTCCAGCTCTAACAATCTCACTAATAAAATATTATAGCATGATCTTGTCAGCTTGGTAACTTTCCAGGGAAAGTAGCAGTTTGCGCCAAGCACACAGCTTTTATTTCACTGTCCACGTTAGCCTGACATAGTGGAAAGATCCCAGAGCTTGGAGTCATATCCAGCTTTGTCTTAGCTTGGCTGTGTGACCTTGGACAAGTACTTGATCTCACCGAGCCAGAGTTTGTCACCCAGAAAACAGAACGAATAATACCTCACTTCTGGGTCATCATGGTTTATAGCGGGCTGCTCGAGTAATGCTCCCCAGAATGAAGACAAAAGTGAGTAGGGTTATCCCCTAGGCGAAAATCACATAAGTGGGAAAGTTTTTCCCCATCTACATGTTTCAGAACTGTACATTCTTCAAAGATGCATAAGAAAGTAAGGCCAGAGTCTTGAGTCTTACTGAGACTCGGGCAGCATATATAGAGGCTCTTGTGTGGCGGGAAGTAGAGTGGGGCTCCCAAGTGGCTGCAGTCACCTTATCAGACTTCCATAAGGCAAGATCAGGAGTTGCAGTTTACTGAGAAGACTGTCTTAAGCTCTAGGTCTGAGACCAGCTCTTCCACTAACCAGCCCGTGGAACCTTTAGCACATCCCTACCTTCTGGGGACCACTAGACACATGGCAAGATCCTTGTACTAAGGAAAGCCCCTTGGTAATTTAACAGACTCTGTTAAAGTTGTAGGCATATGACTAGATCACCCCACCATTTTTTTAAAAAAAAAAATACTTATCCAGTCTACTGTATGCCAGATATTCTCATGATATTCCCAGATACTCTTAAACACCATGATGGAGGTACTGTGAAAGCTGCTGCCATGGAAATGTGTGTCATCTGTAGAGTTCAAGGAGATAGCAGTCATTTGTGTCCAGGCCTTGTGGAGGAGGCAGCGTTCAGGTGGGGTCTGTGGGGATGGGTAGGGGTTCATTTTGACATGATGATGAACCAAGAGAAGTAGAAACATTAAGTACATATTCATAAAACTGACCTTTTTAAATCTGAACTGAGGCACAGGGCACATGAGAGTTAGCAGGAGACGAGAGGTTGGCCCAGGTCCCAGAGGGCCGTCAGCGCTCCCACATGGGATGTGAACATCCATCTCAAGCTGCTGAAGACCCACTGAAGGTCTTTAAGAGGGAGAAGTGGCACCATCAGGGCTCATTAGAAACATGACCATGGGGTCTTACCCCTGATAAAAGAATATCATGTATTAGGTGCCAGGTGGGGGAAGTATGAAGAGTGGGGCCACATAAGCAGACACCTGCTCTGCCTGTGGGCAGGGCTGCAGCCACAGGCACGGGGCGGGGGGGGGGGGCAGGGGGTAAGCTTATCCTCACAATCAAAGCTGTTGTTTCTAGAAGCCAGCTGGCTTTTTTCTTCTCTTCCTGCTCCCAGAGGTGGGATCAGAGGTACCCGCAAGGGTTTGCTCCTAGAAGGCCCTGGCAGCACCAGAGTCTGTTCCCTGCTGCCATTTCTCCTGTCTCTTTGGAATGAGTATCCCCCAGGGATCTATATGCTCTGGGGAGTTTGCACTCGCTCAGAGAGTAGGGTGTTACAACAGATTGGGGAAAATCTGCGCCCTGATCTTCTGAAATGGTGGGTCTCTGTATGTGTCTCCTCTGCTAGACTAATAGTCCTGCATGTCAGGGATTGTTGTGTTCATCTCTGTTCCTGCAGGGTCTCATGTAAGGCCAGAGCAGTTATATCAAAGCTGCTATTTATTGAGCACTTCCTGTGTGCCCGGGATAGTGCCTAGAAATCTTTTTTTTTTTTTAAGATTTATTTATTTATTTATTTATTTTAGAGAGAGAATAGGGTGAAGGGCAGAGGGAGAGGAAGAGAATCTCAAGCAGACTCCCTGCCGGGAGCACAGGGCTTACCATGGGGCTCGATCTCATGACCCTGACATCATGACCTGAGTTGAAATTAAGGGTCAGATGCAGGATGCCTGAGTGGCTCAGCAGTTGAGCGTCTTCCTTCAGCTCAGGGCGTGATCCCAGGATCCAGGATCGGGGCCCACATCAGGCTCCCCGCATGGAGCCTGCTTCTCCCTCTGCCTGTGTGTGTCTCTGCCTCTCTCTGTGTCTCTCATGAATAAATAAATAAAATCATAAAAAAAGTCAGATGCTTACATGACTGAGCCACCCAGGTGCTCCAGAGTGCCTAGAAATCTTATGTGCAGTAGCTTGTTTCATGCACCAAGTGCTCTGTTAGAAAGCTTCTAACCTATGTTATTCAAGTGATACAGCTCAGAAAGGTTGTGACTTACCCAAGCTTATGTAGCTAGTAAGTAATCAGGATTTAAATCCATATCTTTCTAGCCCCAAAGCCCTTGTTCTTAACCTTTGTCTCTTTTCCATTTCAGAAATAGATGCTCAGTGGCAGTTAAAGTAACATAAGCAAGAACTTCCTTGGAAATGGCCCGTCTCAAAATGCAGTTGCTTACTGCCCTAACTAACACCTCCCAATGAGAGAAACCCACGAGATAAGGGGTGATGTGGACAGGAAGGATGCTCCTGTCCTAGTGTGTGGAGCTAGAACAGAAATAGGAGGAGGATGGAAGCTATAGAAGAGACAGGTTTGCACTCAGTGGAAGGGTAAGCTTGCCAATAATCAGTGATGGCCAGTGATGGGGCACGGTGCCTCGTGAAGTAGTGAGCTTCCTGTGTAGCGCATTATGCGGGTGGCCGGCTACCTGGGGTCTCACCCAGACCTTTGCAGGCCACTTCCAACACCAAACTTTCTGTGGAACAGATTTGAAGGATGGTGCTTTCTACTGGGATCGCCGATGGCACCTGTCACCTTTATTTCCACTTACCCTGAGCCGCAGTTGTAGAGATTAGCAGTTTTGTGAATAGAATGCCCGGCTCATGAAACCATCCAGTCAATGACAGAGATCTGTACTCTATTTTGAGGGGGCCTCACAAGTGATGCCCTTGTTTTCCACATCCTAGCTGTAAGCTGGTTGAGAGAGAAGACAAAAAGAGAAAGGTGTATTAAATCCTAAAGTCCCCTTTATTACGGATTTCATCCTGGATGGATTTCCTGAACACAATGGGCTTCCTAACACAGAACCCCACACTTTGACAGCCCTTGTCACAGGTGTTATGGACCCCACAGGCCTCCCCCACGAAAGCAGAGCCTGCTCCCACAGTACAGAGTCTGGGCCGGAAAGTGCACTTCCAGCTGTGTCTGGCTGCTGAAGGGAGCAGGCAGCGGCTGAGGCTCCCATGCCCATTGCCTTTCTTGAAGCCTGTCCCAGTGGTTCCAGTATGTCCCCTGGGCGGGGGGTGGGGGGGGTGGGTGGGCACTGAGAGGCCTGGATTGCCACCCCAGGGGCTCCCTGCACTCGGAAGCTAATACCCGGGTGGGAAATGAGGAGCCCCTTGCCCGGGACAGGCCCTGTACGGCACCCGTCATTTACTTGCTCACTTCCTCACTGGACCACGGGGTCCTTGAAGCAGAGGCACTGCCAGCACCCAGCACCCAGCACCCAGCACCCAGCACGGGGCCTGCCAGACAGGAAGTGCTCAGGAAGGGGAAGAATGAATGAACTCTCTCATCTTCTTCTAAGGCCAGGATTCTGCTAAAGGAGCACCTTTCCAAGGCAGAGGAAGACGTCTTTATCCTACCAGCTTCTCAGCACCCCAAAGCGAGCATTTATCAGCTTTCCCAGTCCTCTCCTTTTCCTGTACCGTGGCACATTAGACAGGAGGGGATAGGTGGCCAGAGGATTCGGGATAGGTTTCTCCCCCGGCTGTGCTGTCCTTCCCGCTGTGTGCAGACCAAGGCCTGGCTGTGAGCAGGGAGTGGAGCCTGCGAGTGCTGGGCGGCACGGGAGGGGCAGCCCCAGGCCTGGGCCTGCCATACCATGTTGGTGAGAATCACTGGCAGCACCTTATGAAGTCATTTTGGAAACTAGGAAGTACTTTGTGGAAACTGGAAAGTACAGCGGAATCTGTAGGAATGTGCTAGAGAAAATGCATGGCAGCCAAGTTGTAAAGGATGACTCCCCTAGGCTGATGGAGGAGGACAGCGGTGCCTCTCTAGGTGCTCACTGGTGGTATCCCAGATGTTTGTGCAGTAAAACTGAGGTGTGTCCAATGGGGCTAGAGTTCCACGCTGGCCCACAAAAGCCTGTAGTACCTACCACATAATAATATTTACTGGAGATCTACTAAGTCCTAGGAATCTGCTATACACATTAAATCTATTATCTCAGTTCTTCACCAAAGGAAAATTGTCCCCCTTTATACCAGTAGAGAAACTGAGATTTATCAAGACCAAATTGCCCCATGTCGCACAGCTAGTGAGCGCCGGGGCCAGCCCACAGTCAGGGCTTACAAACATCACGCTGTACTGTTGCGCTTGCAGAGCACTGAGTTAGGGCGAGCCTGTAGAGACGGGGACTTTGGAGAGACTGTAAATCTTTTATCAAGATCATGTGTAAAGTCACCTGCCTTGGGCCATCCTTACCTAGAGAGAAAGGAGTGGCTGCCCAGCTCCCAGCTCTTTCTGAGCTCCAAAGCAAGATCATAGCGGCCTAGAAATGCCAGCCCTGTCTTCAGGGATTCTGGGGTAATGAATTGAGGAGGATCCTGAAAGTCAGGGGCACGTGATTGTCCTGGGCACCGCCTTCAGCCCTGGAAGCCCTGGGCTCTAGGCCACTAGCTTAGTGGGGTTAACAAAGCAGCAATGTCAGGCCCTCCGCCGGGGCTAGGAGTGGATAATTTTTGAGAAATGTTTTAGCACAACAAAGTGCCTGATGCCTGTAGTCACTCGGGATTTCATAAAGGTCTGAAGCACTTTAAAAGTGCAAATACCAGGACAAGCACTCGGATAATAAATGCTAATTAAAAAGGGAGGTCCTTTTTCTGTCATTTTTGCCCACACCCACTTCTACAGAGTTCTTGGACAGGGGATTGAGGGAACAAGAGCCTTAAGGCTCCAAGTAAAGGAGAACAACTAAGCAGGAGTTAGGTTTGGTGAATGATCTAAGTGCTATGTTCACCTTTGGGCCTTGTTTTGGCTCTGTGCTGTGCTGTGCGGCAGCAATTCTCCCCGGATGAGGTTTGGGGAAATGGTTTTGGTTCTGCCAATGACTTTCCAGTGGCAGCTTCTTTTCCTAGCAGGTCTGTCCCCAGCCCACCCCCTTCCCCAGCTCTGGCTGCCCAGACCATTGAGTGTCAAGGTCATTAGTATCCATTGCATGTCCAGCAGGCTCTGCACTAAGCTCTTGACTGTCATCATCTTATGTCCTCACAGCAGAGGATGGCTATCACTAGACCAACCGGTCCCTGACCCCACCACACACCTGTCTCACCGCCAGTCTCACCTCGGCTCTGTCTTCTTCCTGGCCCTTTTAACCCTTTATCAGAAGGGCTAGTAGTCTTCCCTTCTCTGTGTTCCAGTCCCAGCTCTCTAGCCCTGGAATAGCACACATCCTGGGGCATTGTGGTAATTGGTCCATATGCGTACCATTACGCATTACCATTCTTGCATTCGACTGATGTTTATTGGGTACCTCCTGTGTGTTGTCCCCACTGGACTTGGAAATCCTTTAGGGCAAGAAACCACTCTTTGTTCTCGCTTGTTGGGCATCCCCAGCACACAGCACCGTGCCTGCTGCATAGCAGATCCTCGGGAAATGTTTGCTAAGAGAAGGCCTCTAGGTGATGTCTAGTTGTAGAACCATCTCCTTTCAGTCCTTCCAACCCCAGACCCCGGGGAATAGGAAATATATCTCTTAGCTCTTAGCTTAATAGGGAAACACAGCTATGATTCTGGATGCTTAAGTCTTGGTGAGGCCCCTAAGTGGAGAAACCCAAGCTGCAGTTAGCCCCAGAGAATCACCAAAGCCTACATTGTTCAGTATGTTTTATGGGCATGTTCATTTATTCTTTCTGTCAGCATTGAGCATTCTACAGGTATGAGGCTCTGTGCTGTGAGGTAGAGCCCACAAAGATGAATAACACACACACACACACACACACACACACACACACACACACCATGACCACAATGAGATCAGCAGACCAGATAGAAAGGTGGTGAATCAAGGTCAGAATCGGTTAAGTATGGACCATGGGTGCAGTTCATTGAGAGCACTAGTAGTGTGTTGGGGGGATTTTTAGGAGGAAGTAAAATCAGGGAAAGCTGTCAAGAGAACATGACTTTGGAGCTGCGCCTTAAAGGAAAATACGATTAGGGCCTGAGAAAGTAGGTGGAAAAGTTTTCCCCATGAGCAAAGACATAGAAGTAGGAGGGTATGTTATGGGGTATGTTATGGGGCAGCACAAATGTAATTCAGGTAATTAATTTGTCTAATAATTGGCAGGGGTGAGACAGGGGTACTCTTATTACTGTGAATGTATCACTACAGTGTTCTTATTCCCTTCTCCCTACCACTCCTTTCTCATGCCTAAAAATTAGTTCTGCTGGGTTATAACCTGAAAGACTGTTCCTCAAAGGATGGGGTAGGAGAGCCTTGTGTGGAGTGATGGTCTGTGCAAGCAGTCACATGAAATTCCTGCTCCTTCAGCCCCCACTCCCCAGGGACTGGCCATGTAAATGTCCCTTTGCACGTCAGCCCTCTGCTGGGAACCAGCCTACTGGGGCCAGACCTGAGTTTCTAGAAGAGATAGATACTGCAGATAGGCTGCCTCACTCCAATAGAGGGAGGAGACCAGCGAGGCAGATTCGTCACTCACATCATTTTATCTGTTGAGTCAACATCTATTTTTAGGGACCTGGCATCTCTGTCATGGAGTGGGAGTGAGTGCCAAGGGTGAGGGGTCTGCTAAGCCTTCATTCCTCTTTGCTAGATCCATTGCCAGACCCATTCTCACATGCAAGTTCTGCTTCACCACTCGAGATGTAGTTCTTGATGCCAAGGGTCCAGTTTAACATGTACACTTTCTTCTGTACACAGGCTTCTGTGTGTGCGCAGTACACAAGCACATGCACACTCACTCACCCCTCTAGTCTTAGCAGGCCTTGTAAATTGGTTATATGGATTAAATAAAACTCCCAACTGAAAAATGCTAAGGCATATAGGTCCCTTCCTGTCCAACATTGTCAGATGTGCTCCGAAATGACTGTTTTCATCATCTATTCTGAGCCATAACTGCCCCAGAAATAGCTTTAGCAGGAAAGTGCTTTTGTTAGACTAGCTGTAAATTATATTTCAAATGTCTGATGTTGTTTTCTTAAAAAATAAATAAATAAGTAAATGAAAGTCTAAAATTAATGACTGCTGGGGTTTGCTTTGCTTATGTGTACTGCTACAGATTTGGCTTCTTGCAGATGGAATTTCAGATCTGTTTACACTTCTGTGTTAGCTTTTTGGGGGAAAAAAAAGCAGTTGAGAGATCTGGGAGGACAAATTTACAAAGTCGAACTTATTATAACCATCAGTGAGGCTCGCTTCTTTCTCCCCCTGCCCTCTCCCTCCCTCCTCCACCCTCCCCCCACCCTCATTTTGTTGATTGTGGTTTTATCTGCTCCTCCTCAAAGTTAGAAGGCAACTGGTTCTTGCAGATGTTATGACAAGGTCACATATCCAGTTTCACAAGCAGATGTTCATGAAGCCCCATTTCACCAGCACTTTGTCATTCAGTGAGAGCAGACCTTGTGGGAGCAGATTGGAACAACACAAAGGATGGGACATAAAAAATCTTGCAGAGAACCTGATCGCTTTAATGTGTTGAAGACGAAGGGCTTGGGGGTTGGGAGGGCGGCAAGGAGAGAAATCTGCAGAGCGGAATTTCATGGAGATTTTTTTTTTTTTTGGTTTATTCAAAGATTATTATGTGTTGGATACAGTAAATCATCTATACACCCACATCCAGGAGGTAAATCTTCAGAACTCCGTGCGTGGGTAGTTCTGCATTTAACAGCTGCCATACAGTAGCTATTTTGTTCTGCTCTAAGAGACCCTTATCTGTGCATTTGTTTTAAGTTATCGCCAACTCTCCTTTTGTTCCTCTATTGCTGTTCTCCTGATTCTCATTACCATTGCAAGAGTAGCGAAGAATCTCAACTACTGAGTTATTTCAACTGACACCATGAGTTAGAATGATAGACGAGGGGCTGCCATTTCAGTTGTTGACTCAGCCTCTACTTGGAGGGTGTTGCTATAATGGATTTAGCTCCTCTTGCCTTTTCCCAGGTCTCATATGCCCGTCCGAGCTCTGCCTCAATCAGGGATGCTAACCTCTACGTTAGCGGCCTTCCCAAAACCATGACCCAGAAGGAACTGGAGCAGCTTTTCTCGCAATATGGCCGTATCATCACCTCTCGAATCCTGGTTGATCAAGTCACAGGTTAAGTGTTTCTTTGTCATTTCTTTCCTTGTGTCTCAATGCCGCAGCCAGTGCCCTGTGACCCATTGGAGCAGAGAGATAATGGTTACTTATGGTAAAGGAGATATGGGTCATGCATAGATAGATTTTTGACTTAGGAGAAAGACTTCTTACCAATCAAATGCCCACATCTAAAATGGGCCATCTTAGGAGGTAGATCTCCATCATGGGAATTGTTCCAGTAGCAGCTAAACTACTTGGCAGGGCTGTAAAGCAGATTCAGGCATCAGGTTGTGAGTGGGACTGAATGACCTTCAAAGTCTCTTTCAACCCTCAACCAAGTAACATTACTTTTGTGCGTGAAAAGAACCTGCATTAGAGCTCCGGCTCCGGTGACAGCGTTGTAGAGCTGGAGGGAACCTCATGCTGCCTCATTTCACACATGAGAAAATAGAGGTCCAAAGTGAAGGAAGTCTCTGACTCCTGCCCGGCTAGTTAGTAGCAGCCTGGTACTATGCTACTTTGTCCAGAATAAAGAAAGGCAACCACCACCTCTCGGTAAGAAATGTAAGGTGCCCTGGGTTGCATTTTTAGTGACCGAATGTTTTCACCTACTCCACATCTGATCCCAGTTTAAAACACCCCCTGAGAGCAGTTTAGCGTGTGTTTATCATTCAATGCATGCAACAAACCCTCAATGAAGGCAGCTCTGCCCCCAGACACTGTGCAGAGGAGGGACACTGGGGACCAGGGATAAAGGAGGCACAGTCCTGCCCTTGCTGGACTCCAGTATGATGAGCACCTGCTAGGGGCTGTCCAGGGGACCACGGGAGCTTAGGAGAAGGTGTGCTGCACCTAGCCAGGATTGTTGCGAAGGCTCCATCAAGGAAGTGATGTTTGAGCAGGGTTTTGGAGGATGACCTGCAGTTACTTGGCAGAAAGGAGGGATAGAGATTTCTAGGTGGATGTGATGCATCCTATAAAATAGGTGGATAGGACATATTGTAAGGCGTGGAGTCGAGAAAGAACACAACCTGTTCAAGGAGTAAATACGGCTGGCATGAGGCTCAACAGAGGATTTGGGGCCACATCATCAGGGGCATTAGATGCCGTACTGAGAAGTCTGACTTATCTGTTTGCAACATGGGCCCATGGAAAGGGGGTTTTTGTGGGTTTTGTTTGTTATTCTGCGTGTGGAGTGGAACAGGTACCATGCACAAGGTAAAGAATTGAAAAGTTATGAAA
Source organism: Vulpes lagopus (assembly GCF_018345385.1). NCBI lineage: Eukaryota > Metazoa > Chordata > Mammalia > Carnivora > Canidae > Vulpes > Vulpes lagopus. Next base: position 53,076,887 of record NC_054846.1, read on the forward strand.
AATGTATAAAGGATGTTTTTAAAGAGTGTAATGTGGTCAGAGTTTGCTTGTCAAATAGATTACATAGTCGCTAGGTGTGAAGGGCACATGGCAGGACTAGACGCTGGGTGATGGGTGACAACAACTAAGGGAGACAAGGACTGAACGGGCCGGTGCTAGAGGCTGGAATGGATGTGACAGGTGCCTGTGTTCTGTGGGTGGCAGTCACTGGTCCAGAGCCGTGGTAGCAAAAACACAGGCAGATGCATCCTGATGGGTGAGAGGGATTCGGGGAGGCAGGCTCAGCCCTGGCCCCACTAGTGGGCTGACTCCCCCTAGAATATCCATGCAGCCCAGCCCATCTCTTCCCAAGGATGTTCACCAGTTTGGTTTGTTCATGCTTTATGAAGGCTCTTTCTCTTTCCCCAGGAGTGTCCAGAGGGGTGGGATTCATCCGGTTTGATAAGAGAATCGAGGCAGAAGAAGCCATCAAAGGGCTGAACGGCCAGAAGCCCAGCGGTGCTACGGAACCAATTACTGTGAAGTTTGCCAACAACCCCAGCCAGAAGTCCAGCCAGGCGCTGCTGTCCCAGCTCTACCAATCCCCCAACCGGCGCTACCCTGGTCCGCTTCACCACCAGGCCCAGAGGTTCAGGTAGGCACAGCCTCCAGGGAAGGGCCCTGCTACACAAATACATAGCTGGGCGAGGGCCAGGGCAACCCACAGCCCTGAAAGATGGGGCAAGCCTAAGAACCTCCGCCCCCAGGAGTCCCTGTGTGAATGAACCTCCCCACTGAGCCTCAGTTTCCACTACTGTAAAATGAAATGGTTGGACCAGATGCTCTTCCAAGCCCCCTTTCAACTTACCACTGTGACTGGTTAAACTTCAGATTCTTGGATTAGAACAAAATTTCTACATTTAACCAAACCAGAAGGTTCCATTTCAACAAAAGTTCATCACAAATAAATGGCCACATTCAACACCTTAGACTTAAGGCTGAGGGAGTGGCTTTTAATAAAGTTAAAGAAAAGTGTAGGCCAGGAGGCAGATCCTCCCAGGGAGAATGGTTTGGCCTGTCCTCCTCTTTCTCCTGCAGGTTACTCTGTAGGGTAGGTAGTCTCTTTTGTGTTAACTTCACTCTAACTGTGAAGTCAGCAGATTCTGGGAAGACAAGAAGGAAGATTTTTCTAAGCCTTGTTAATGTTTCCTCAGGCACCCAACCCTCCCAGTGCACTGGGGCACTTCCCTTCTCCTGGGATATTTCTGAAAGGCAGGTTTCACTCCTTGAAGCCAATCAACCTGACTGCCTTTATTGTACAAGAGATAACATTTTTGACGTGTCCATAATAATTTTAAATACTTATCTTATTCCACGCATGTCCCAACTACCCTTTAATTGAAAGGGTTTTTGTTTTTTGTTTTTTGCTTTTTTCTCCCTTTCAAACATCACATGGAAAGATAGCAGGCCCTCCATCTGGCCATGACGAGGAGGAAAATCAGCCTCAGCAGTGTCCTGTCCTGGGAATTTGAAAGGGTTAATGATTTCATGAAGAGTCCAAGTCATCTAATTTTTATTTTGTGTGAGAGCACATGCAGTATTTATGTAAAAAGCCTTTCCAGCAGGCTTCTAATGGTGGAAACTATGGTTACTACTGCCCCATGGTGTGAATAGCTTGTCCTCCAGTAAAATACTGAACATGAGGGAGATTATAACATAATGGCAATTTGCTAGGAGGAGCTTTCAGGTTGTAAATAGTAAGCTAATTGTAAAAAATCTTAACCCTCAAACTCCTTCTTCCCCCCAAAAAATGTGTGTGGTAAGAAGATTTAGTTAATGTAGCTAGAATAAGAGAAAAGATCCATTCTGCTATGCATTGTGCATGCACGTGTATTCCTTTCATGCACGAGTTTAATTGCAATAAAAGGTGAATCGTAATAAAAGGTGAACGATGTAAGAAGCTGCCCCCTTTTAATGATTTCACACACGATATAAAATGAAATCCACACAAATGTTCTGAGGGGAGGGGGGAGTGGGATTAATTCAGACCTTGAAAGAAAGGGAGCTTCATTAGACACTTGCTTTAAACTCTAGCATTGACCTGAACATGAATTACTCATAGTTGGAGGCAGAAAAGGGGGAACTACCAGTGGATAGACTCCTAAGCATTGGGGAAAGTTATTGAGCTTTTCTTCTTTGAAAATGGAGCATTCTTATTAATAGTTCCATTGAGCGATCTTGCCATCTGTGAGGCATTAACCCAGAGACCCTCCTTCTCTTTGCAGGCTGGACAATTTGCTTAATATGGCCTATGGCGTAAAGAGGTAATTAAAACTCCACAGATTGCCAGATGTCCGTGTTGGCACAGACTGGGGCTAGAAAATTTTTTTTTTTTAATTCACTAACTTTACTTTTTTTTTTTTTTAATTCTTCCTTTTTCCTCCACCAGCATGTCAAATTCTTAATTTTAATTTCAGACCTCAGTTGGTTTTGTTTCTTTTAGGGCACACAAAGTGTGCTTGTGTGTTTCACTTTTTCTTTTATTTGCAGGTGGGCTTCTCCTACGGTTCAGGTGCCACAGCTACCAAGCCCTTGATAATCTGGTTCTCTGGACGCCTTCCCTAAGGGAGAAGGCTCCTACTCTTTGCCACCTGATCTTGCAAACTTGCAGAGTAACTGTTTGGCATTAGCAATGCCAAGATTCAGTTAAGAGGGCAGATTCCAGCAAATCAAAATTAGAACATTTTGCTAATCATGGTTGACAATCTTATGATTGTCAGTGGAAAAATTAGATTTTGGACTACCAGGCCTGGCCGAAGCATGAATAAACGTGTGGATGACCTGCTGACTCTCACCCCCACCTCAGGGTGCATTTCAGGGCACAGCCTGAGAATGAAGTGTATCTGTGTGCACCTCAACCAGGAGTTTCTTTTGTTACAGGTTTTAGCAGTTATAAATCCTCCCTTGGTTTTACATGTATTATGTTTTAAACTTGCGGTTTCTTTCATTTAAAGCCTTTCTGTGGGGTCGGGGGCTCAAAGAGAATCAAGGTTTGTGGGACTCTCTGAATGCAGTCACAGGAATGATCCAGACCTAGTCTAAAAGCTGAGTCTCAGGAAGTTGAGTTTGAGTGCATTATGTCACTGTGTCCATGAGATTCCCATATGTGCTTTTGATAAGCTCCACTGAGCTGCTAGGGACATAGCATCTTCATCATCCTGCTCAATAGAGCTGCACACTTTAATTCCCCTTCCTACAGTCAGGCAAAGAGATGTGGTCCTTAATAGTCCCAGTCACACTCCCATATGAGGCAGTGTTTCACCACTTGGCCATGCATGGTAAGTACCCCGACTCTGGAAACTGGCACTCAGTAGAGGAAGTAAGCTGACTGCAGACTCACTAGCACAGCGCCAGCCTCTCAGATCTCAATCTTGGCACCAGGAGGATGACTGTGAATTACTTCCATGTGTCTGGCACACTGCTTGCCTCTTCCCTCTCCCACTTTTACATTTTTCCCACCTCAGGCCTTTGTTCCCCTCCAACTTCAGGGAGGTGGCACCAATTATGTACGGATGCTAAGGCATGATGAGGCCAGAGAAGGCACAGCAGCAGCATGCATGCTGCCACCATCTCTGGTTCCCCACTCAGAGTAAACACCACTAGTCCATAAGAGCATTCTCTTTTCCTGTTGGACCCAGATTTGGATCCAGACTCCTTCCTCCCAAAGTGCTCCAGGTGGCCATCACCAACTAGAGCTGAGACTCTGCTTGAAACCTCTTTGCTGGCTCCTGACTTTGATGGCCTTAAAATAAATACCTCGCTGTTCTCTACCTTTAACCTGAACGGAGTCAATTCACTCAGTTGGAGGAGAGAAGGCTGAGAAGACAGTCTTCAGAAATAATGCAAATTATTATAATGCAAATAACAGACATGGATTTGCCCTTCTAAGAATCCTTACCATGCTGTTTTTTGGTTTTGTCTTGTTACTTGTTTTTAAGCAAGAGGCGAGATTGACTTAGTGACTGATGCCAAAATTAGTACCTATTGAGTTGTTATGTTTAGCATATCTTCAGCAGCCATTTGATTATCTAAATTCTCTTTAGATGCAGAACTGTTCTTTCATTGGACTTTCAGATCTCCGAGAATATTTGCTTATTTTAAAACATGCCTGGGCAGTTGTCAGTTAAACATAGGATTCTTGATTTGGCTCAGGTCGTGATCTCAGGGTTGTAAGATCGAGTCCCTAATCAAACTCCCACACTGGGTGTGGAGCCTGTTTGAGACTCTCTCTCCATCTCCCCCCCCCTCCTAAAAAACAAAACACAAAACAACAAAACATCCTAGATATGGGACACCTGGGTGGCTCAGTGGTTGAATGTCTGCCTTCGACTCAGGTTGTGATCCCTGGGTCCTGGAATTGAGTTCCATATCGGGCTCCCTGCATGGAGCCTGCTTCTCCAGCTCTGCCTATGTCTCTGCCCCTCTCTATGTGTCTCATGAATAAATAAATAAAATCTTTTTTAAAAAAAAAGTCCCAGATAACACTTTACTCCATTCTCTCCCCAGTTTTGCTTCCTCTCCTCTTCCTATCCCCTTTTTCAGAAGACAAAACAAAACAAAACCCAACCACATGAAAACCAAGACGCTAGTCAATGGATAGGGCCCAAATCCCTGTATACATTTGGTATAAAACAAAATGTTAACAAATATTTTTCTGCCGTGGGCCCTGGTTACCTAATCTAGATGCATCCATTATGAATCACACATGGATATATTTTATCAGACAGTGAATAGAATCTGAAGGGTTGTTTTGCTTTTCAAGATAACATGAAAACTGAGATTTCAAAGCCCAATACAAAAGTAGTTGTAATAGGGCAAATAACAGTTTTCAGCTTTTCTAATTCAAGATACATAAATGCACAAACCACTTGAAATCTCACTCCTGTGATGCTTAGAAATGAATTCCAGATAATATAGCATCAAGGAGTGATAATGTCTTTATTATTATGGCTTGGGGGTTTTTCTTTTGGAACTCTTTTGAATAGATGCTAAATGAAACAGAACCACCCATATGATTAATAACAAGGTATGTCTGTTCATTCTCATGTGTCTCTCTCCTCAAAATATCAAGAGATCTTTGACAACCACAAGTCAGGGGACTGCAAAGACAGTAGACTTGAGCACTCCTGGGGCCATCTCCAAATCTGCCCTAAAAAATAAATAAAATTTTCCAAGCATTGATATCCACCAATGTTATTCACTCATGCAATCAAGAAGTATTTACTGAGTGTTTTCTATGTGTCACTATGTCTGTGATGTTCCCGTATGTGCCCAACTGAATAAATAAGTAGAGCAACAGAATGAATGAAACCGAGCTCCTCCTCCCAAGAGCTCGCTGTCTGTTGTGGGGAGGGACACGAAGGGTCAGGGTGGGAGACCCTATGACCATATACTGTGGCAGAAGCATAATGGAGCCTTGCTCTGGGAGTTCCTTGTGGTTATTAGGAATCGACCTAGCCTTTTTCGTGCCATATATAGGCCTTAGCCAGTTTAGCCTTTCCATTCAAAAGAAATGCCGCAGACACTAGTTTTTTTGTGTTTTGGTTTTTAAACCCTGAAGACTCTCCTTGCAAACACTCACTCAGCCCTCTGCCCCATGTCTGTGTCTGTGCATCTGTGTGTTATCCGTGGTCAGACTGATGTCTGGACCAGTCCCCCCTTCTACATGTTCCCCCAGGTTCTCCCCAATCACAATTGATGGGATGACAAGCCTTGTGGGAATGAACATCCCTGGTCACACGGGAACGGGCTGGTGCATCTTTGTCTACAACCTGTCCCCTGATTCCGACGAGAGTGTCCTCTGGCAGCTCTTCGGCCCCTTCGGCGCCGTGAACAACGTCAAGGTCATCCGCGACTTCAACACCAACAAGTGCAAGGGCTTCGGCTTTGTCACCATGACCAACTATGATGAGGCGGCCATGGCCATTGCCAGCCTCAACGGGTACCGCCTAGGAGACCGAGTGTTGCAAGTTTCCTTTAAAACCAACAAAGCCCACAAGTCCTGAATTTCCCATCCTTACTTATTAAAATATATATATAAATATATACGAACAAAACACATGCGCGCACACACACACACACACACATACACACGCACACACACAAAAGAGAGAGAAACAAACTTTTCGAGGCTTATATTCAACCATGGACTTTATAAGCCAGTGTTGCCTAAGTATTAAAACATTGGATTATCCTGACGTGTACCAGGAAAGGATTTTATAATGCTTAGAAAAAAAGAAAAAAAAAAAAACAAAAAAATACCTTTGATGCATTGAATGTTCTTTCATAGCTGTCGTTGTTGAATATAATATACATAGATAGCGATGTGCAGGGATTTTAACCCAGCCAGCTAACTTTACTACCTTCCTTGAAGGTGGATCTTTTTAAGATGACCATTCGCTCATTTGAAGAAGAAAAACAAAAAACAAAAAAAAAATAATAATAAAAATAAAACAATTTTTACAAAGTAATGGGATTCAAAGAAAGAAAAAAAAAGATTTTTCTTTTTTGTCACAAAGTTGATCCAATCAGATTGGTAAAAAACCCCCACACAAATCAAAAGAGGAATAATAAAAATTGCAAAAATGAAAAAAAAACTTTTGCAAATTTTTTTATTTTTCCTTTTTTCTTTTATATCATGTGAACTAAAAACAGTCTTCTGTTAGGGGATGGGGGCAAGGGGGATACCTGATGACATTAACAATTTAATAACATTAACATTGTTGCCAAAGAGGTGGTCTCTTTGCTGAAAATGGGTTTCAAGAAAAATCTATTTTTATAAAATATAAAGAATTTTTACAAGAGAATCTGGATTTGAGAAAAAAATATTTTGACTGGCTAATTTAGGGGAAATTGACAACTTTGTCGCGTTCATACTGCACTGGTAACTTTTTAGAGATCAAGATGTGTGTTTTAAACTGGATTCGTAGACTGTTTTTTGAAGGATGGGCTATAAACAGATGATCTTCATATCTTTTCATAGCATGTAATAATAATAAAAAACAATTATTAATTACTAGGGGAAAGGAGTGTTCGTTCTACCCAGGGTACCACAGTTCCCCACAGTCAAAACCCAAAAGCAAGGAGATGAGTTGAAAGACAGTTTTTCTTTAAGTCATCAGTATGGGATGTCAGCAGAACAAAAATTAAAAAGATTAATTTTCCTTTTGATCTAAAACTTCCTTAGTTTGAGCAGTAGGTGCTACGAAATTATTTACATATCTTAGTATCATAGTTAAATGTAATGTGTTTAGGAGAGGAAAACAAAAGATACATTTGCTTTAAATTCATTAAGGAATTTTCAAATTCACTTTGTAGCCCATGCTGATAGAATTGGGCTGTGTTGGTACATTTGAAACACTGTTTATGTTGCTTGAAACACTTATTTATTTAATCGCCGATGTGATGATGCCTATGGCCGAGATCAAATATAGCTAGATTGGCTAGACTACTTATTTGTTTACTTAAACTATGGGAAGAAGCATATTATTGTGTCATTCTGTTGTGTGTGTATGTGTATATACAATATAAATATATATATATAAAGTTATTTTTTCTTTGGGTTAATTTATTATAAGTTGTAACACTTGGCTAGTTTTGTTTGTATATGTCTTACAATGTTTTCTTATGATATTTAAGTGACAGTTAAAGAGGTATCAAGGTAACTTGTGTAGAACTATTGTTTGATATATTGTCATGTTTGTTGTGAATATTTTTTCTTACTGCACAGTAGAAAAATAAAAACAACTGGGTCTTTATTTTAATGTAATTCAGATTGGGGAAAACAAAACAGAGCTAAGGGAACAAAATGACTGAGGGAGCATCCTCCCGCGTCCAGTGCACTGATCATTTTAGTATGTTTGTGCTTTGTACGGTTATATATTTAAAACAAAAACAAAACAAAAAAATACAAGGGTTCATGCTCTTCCCTGGGTAATAGAAACAGTTACTCGCTATGCATAATCTAGTTGATAGTTAAATTTGCTATTGCTTTTCTTGTCTTGTTATATAAAATCTTTTCAATACAAGTTTAGTCTTAATGGTAATAAAACGTTATGGTTATTTATAACTTGTGCTTATTTTGTGCGTTTTTTCCCATGCTGAACCCACTAAGTGCATGTAGAGAGAACTGTTGTTTTCACACTGAAGAGGCAAGCTTTGTAGTAGCAGTCATAGTGGTAGACAGATCACGAAAACCAAGGCTGCATCATAGACTCCTCCTTTACATTTTTTTTCTGTTTTTTTTTCCTCTTTTCGGTTGCGGAAAAACAAAAATACAAAAACAACCACCAGATTTCAGTTCAGAGAACACTCGTTCAACATTCAGGGAAAACTTTTTACATCGCCTGCTATGAATGAACGCAGTTTGCTGGCAAAGTTTTGATGCATTTGCTGAGCATTAGTGGGAAAGGCATGCCAAAAATCTCTTCTCTATAATGTGTTCACTCTCGGGGGAAAAAAAAAGGAAAAAAAATCTTAGGACCAGGCAGTTGTATACTTTAGTTATAATGAATGACTTCATGTTAATCTTGCTAGTTTAGATGATTTCTGAGGGGAAGTATTGTAAATGTTTTTTTTTTTCATAACCTTGTTGTGTTTGAATTATTTGTACTTTATCTGTCCAGACAATAAATGAAAGTGTGTAGAATGGATTTGAGCTTCCCAGATTTTTAAATGTGTTCACTCAAACTTTTTTTTGTAGCATCTTCAGATTTCCCCAATAATTTTATCATTAAACAAATGCAAAAACAAACAAACAAACAAAAAAGTAGAGTAAAATTGTGCTTTGCAACTTAGCCCGGTCTCTCCAAGTCAATTCCGTATTCAAAAGTCACTGGCCTAGTTCCTTATGACTGAAAGTGTGGCTCCAGCCTCCAGTATCTGCATCATCTGGGAGCTTGTTAAAATGCAGAATCTTGGGCTGAATGCAAATCTATATTTAAGCAGATTCCCAGGTGAATCACCGGCACTTTAAAGTGAGGAACACTGCCCTGATTGATAATGAGCTGGCGCGTTTGGCTTTATGTTTGGCATGATGATACATTGGCGTCTGTTATCCATTTATAACTTATTTGTGACTTATTCAGAAGAAAGGAGATCACTATTTGCAGAGCATCTATTGTCAGGCTGTGTGGTGCCCTCTGCATTCTCCCACTTTGCTCCCCAGCAATCCGGGGGAAGTGGATAGCACTGTCCTCATTTCACGGATGGCAAGACTGAGGCACAATAGAATAAGCTGCTTGAAACAGCTAGCAAGTTCCCAGCTGGGTTTTGGATCCCAGTCTGATTATACCGCACAGCACCTCAGCATCGAGGTCACAGAGCTTGCGCAGTTTTAAGGAAACCGACCTTAAAATAGACCTTTGCATTGGAAGTGACAGCTAAACAAGAAAAGTCACCTTTTTATTTTAGCATTCACTTTTGCATAGAAGCGGCAAATATTTGGCTTTCTTACCTTTAAATAGAAACCCTAAGCAAAGACTTAAACAGTGTATATAAAAAAATAAAAACTAAAAAAAGCCATGGATTTTGAGCTCCCCTGAGAGGGGGCACAAAATGCCTAAGGTATCATGAAGTCATATTAAAATATGCCTTGAACTTTACAGATGAGCTTTTTAGTGATTTCCTGATATGATCACTCTTGGATGATCTACTGTCTGTCTTTCGTTTCCATTTTCTCCCTAATTGAAAATTCATAATGCCCCATAAACCATCACCGTCCATAAACTGACACTTGCAGAAGAAATGCTCCCACTGAGCCAGATGAAGGAATAGTCAGATTCTCTTCCATTTCTCATTAGCCCCCCCTTTTTATTATTATATTAAATTACCTCAATGGTTGGGATAATTAAATTCAGGGCAAAGAATGGGATTTAATTAACTAAGCTAAATATTAAAACTAAGTCAGCCTGAACTTCACGTAGTTGAACTTAAAGATTCTTATTTTAGTTTTATTTAAAGACAAGCCCCTATGTTCCTTTTCTGAAGAAAAATGGACAAACTCCTAGCTGCTCCCAGGAATAACAGAGCTTCACAATGTGTGTGTACGATCTAAAAATGTCACTGCTAAACCTGCAATGGTTATTACTAATCATCACCACCTCTGATCCTTAAAGGTGTCGTTTTAGTGCACTTTAAGCAAATGGATATATTATTTTGGAATATTAGAAGTCGGTGGAATCTTACCAGTTCCTAATGTTCACTCCCCAGCTTCCAACAGATCTGTCCTGAAAGTTTCACAAATGGCTGTAGGTGTTTAAATAGGTCTGTAAAATATCCATAACAGGCCATTCTACATACACTCTCTTGGCAGCACTTCTCAACATCAGCATAACATGTCTGCCTAACATCTAATAAAAATTTCATCTTGCTGTGAGTGTAAGCCTGTTACCTTAAATCTCCAGGCAAACATTATATAGTTTCTGTAGGTGTTTGTAGGAAAGTTTTAACAAATCACAAGAATGCAGAAATTATTACATTTCTTTTAGGTCCTAGGTACATTATGTTTTGCTTGGATGAAAAACTGCATGCCAGGGAAGGCTGAAGGCATTTACTTAGTGTTATTTCTGTCAAACTGATAGGAAGAAAGGAGGGCAAAAACATGCGCTTGTGTCTGTAACCATCCCGCATCGTCACCAGCATCAACACTACCTACATCTGGCAGCAAAGATCAAGCAATGACCAAATGTTATTACAGCCAGAAGATTTTATCAACTTGGGTCCTATTTAAATTTCTTTCAACAAGACCAGTCATTATTTGTTCATTTATAAATAAAAAAATTTCAATCCCAGAGAACATGTAAAAGTACATTTGAAACTCAAAGTCTCATAGTGCTTCTTTGCAGACAGTATTTGTGTCTAGCTACCTTAGCCTTGTCAAAATTTGGCACTTAATCGCCTTTCACCAGAGCTGGTTCAGGAAACTCTCAGTTCTTCACATTGTTTTGCACTTAACTTTCTGCAGGCACCGTGCCTTTGTTCTTTAACCAACATACGCATGCAAACACATGGAGGCAAGCATTCATACAACTGAATAGGAAATGGGTGTTTTACTTTCATTTGCAAATTAAAAAATCATTCCTGACAAAGCATCATTAACAGCAAGAGTGTGTTTTCTAAACGGAAGAGTCATTACAATCTTAATTTGAGTCCATCCTGCCTGGATCCATTCCACAGCCCTAAGAAGAGCCCCTGGAACACAGTTGTATAATATCCCTCCATCCTCCACTGCCTTCGTCCTACCTGGAAAAGAGAATAATAAAAGGAAATTACATTTTATTTCCATGAGCTAAAATCAAGTTTTAATATTGTCCAAAAATGACTCGTACCATTCCTTTATCTTATTAGCTTTTTGGCATATTAAGTAATAAGGTAATTTCTCATGGTACAGTATTTATGTAAGAATCATATTTCTCGCCATGCAGATCACTTACAGAAGTGTCTGTTAACAGGAGAGAATGATGCATAATCGGCACTTAAGATTAAAATAGACCTGAGAACATAAAAGTGTTCCTTCAATTAAAGGAGTAGCATTTCTTCAGTCTCCTCTTTTTTGTTTCTCTGGCAGGATGAAAACTGGCTTAAAATCACCCAACCCCAGGTTAATTACAGGAAGGTTTCCCTGTGCAAGTCCGGCTTAATCTGCTAGTGGTTCAAATGCAAAGTAGACTCACATGCCACTCCAGGATACCATGTAATTATCTTAAACAGTTTCCACCAAAGTCCTTGAGGTTTAAGAGATTATTTCTAGAAAGAGCACTAGCATTTATTACTGTTCTGCTATGCCAGGCACTATACCTTTAGCGTTTGGTCCTTCGGCAAAATCAGTTAAGAGTATCCTCCTTTTACATAGAGCAAAAAGAGACTCAGAGAGATTTGTTATCTTGTGCAAGCAGGTAGGTGGTAAAAATGGAATTCAAACCCAGATCTGCCTGACCCCAAAGCCCCTAGTTATACCACCCTGGCTATGAGCCAATTCTATCATAATTAGAACCAAAACCATTACCAAATGGTCCTTATTTCAATTAAAGGCAGAGATGAGTCCTGTTATGTAAGGGACAAGGGAAATAACATTAATGCTTTGTGCCTGGGGCTAATCCCCAAATCTTTAATGGAAAAACAGATCCAGTAACAGTGGTTTATACACAAATTGGCAAGGAAAAAGTAAAAATGAGAGTTTTTAAATCCTGATGAGCAACAGCTTTTAAACATGAAAATTTCGTTGACAAGTCTATTCAAACCACCAAAAGTCAATAAGGTAGAAAGGAACTGATGATAGACCCCTAAGGTAAGAAATGCTTACAAGCCAACTCAGCCACCCTCAGAGCTGGCCCTCCAAGTCTCCCTAAGAGATGAAGGTGTCCTGTGAACACTAGCACCACGATGAGAGCTCCTTTTCCTACCCGTATTGCCTCTGAATCCTTAGAACATTCCTAGGAGGCACATAGTATAATCCCTATTTTACATCTGAAAAAATAGGCTCAGAGATATTAAGTACCTTGCCCAAGATTTTACAGCATGTCGAAGACCTGGAATTTATACCCAGGTTGTCACTGCAATGTCTTTCCACTAAACCACACTGATGGCCTTTCAGTGTGATACCACCACTTGTCGCACAGCCACCTACCTGTGAGGTATGGCAGGCTGAGGGTGGAGACCCAGCCTAAGCCTTGTCTACACCTGAATCCCTACCCTGGACATCTGCCACATGCCAGGCGCTGAGTTAGGGGGCACAGCGATAAGCAAACATATTCAACACTTTTTTCTGCCACCTATTTTGTGCAGTGGATTGTGACAGGAAACAAACAAGCAAAGGGAAGGACATTTAGACCTTTGTTATAAAGACAAGATATATGAAACAATTAGGTAGCCATGCCAGGTAGTTTCTGTGCTGTAAAGAGAATTACAGGAAATTTTGAAAATTTGTGTGGAGTGAAACAGTATTTTGGTAGCCAGGAAGGAAAGAGAGTGTGGCCTGGTGGAAGGAGAATATGCTTGAGGGAAAGAAAGTTCTAGGTCTGGTTCTCTGGGTTACTCATTTAATGTCTCTGAGATTTGTGATCAGATAAAGAAGGATTAGAGGTAAAATCAAGTTCCTGGCACTTGATGAGGAATACATTTGACCCTTGAACAACACGAGGCCTGGGGCACTGACCACCACATAGTCAACAATCCACATATAATTCTTGACTCCCCCAAAACTTGAGTACTAACAGCCTGCTGTTGACCAGAAGCCTTACCAATAACACGCAGTTAACACGTATTTTGTATGTTGTACATGTTATATACTCTATCCTTATAGTAAAATAAGCTGGAGAAAAGACGATGTTATTAAGAAAGTCATAAGGAAAAGAAAACACATTCACAGTGCTATAAAAAAAAATCCGTGTTTAGATGGACGCTCACAGTTCAAACTTCTGCTGTCTACGGGTCAACGGGGGTAGGAATTCAACTGTAGCCAGAAAGATTCCCAGAGGAAAGGCGCTTGGGCCAGACCCTCTGGCAGGGGAAGTGGGTTTGGTGGGTGCCTGTGGATGGATAGATGGATGGATGGATGGATGGATGGATAGAGCAGAGAAAGCCTCAAGGAGGGAGGAAATAGTAGGATGAAGGGAGAGCGAGCACTGGGAAATCTCACTCGGCCTCATGGAATTAGAGCAATTCTCTTGAAATACGACAGCAACTCCAGGCACATGCCATTGGGGCTCTGACTGCCCCTCGGCAACACAGGCCCTGTGCACACCCCTCCCCTGCTGGGTGCCCGGCCACCGCAGTGACCTCCTCGCCTCACCTTCAGGGATGTCCCTTTCCCAGCAGCCAGCTCTTCCGAGAGGGTCCTTGAGAGAGAGAGACCGTGCGGGCCCTGGGTGGTTGGCATTTAGAGGCTACTGGCTCCGTGAATTCTCCTTTTCACAGACCACCCGGTGCAGGTGGCTGAGGCTGGGCTGCAGTCCTGTGCAGAGAGCTGCAAAGGAGGGCCTGGGGGAGCTGCCCTCCAGCAGGGGCTCAGTGGGCCAGGCGGCCGGCGGCAGCACCAGGGCAGAGGAAGACGGCACCCCCAAGCCCTCCCCATCTTAGCTGTGGGCACAAGAAAGACTCATAGTTCTGACTCAAGACAAGAAAGGGATCCAATCGGACCATTTGTAAAGGGCAGCCCTCCCCCGTTTGTCACCCAGTTGGCCTGTCTTGCCTGCTCAGCTAGCTAGGGAACACCCTTGGGAGCTCCTTCCACCCCTGCATTTGAATCTTTGGGAGAAAAAGGACTTTGGGTTCCCCGACCCCATCCCTGGTGACTAGCTCCTTATTCTATCCTACAAACATTAGGATTCCTCTCCTTAAAATGCCCTTCCCCTCCTCCCCGCCCCCAACCCCAGGCCCTTTATCACTCAAAATACACACGAACACTTGCGCAGTCCACATGGCTAATCCTGCTTGTTCAGCTCATGATTCACAGCTTCCTGAGAACTTTCCCTGACCTCAGGCTGGGTTAGGGATTCCTGGACAATCCCATATCCCTCTCCTTTCCTGTCTCACAGCACACTTCACACACCACATTTGTACTGCTGTGTGCATGCCTCCCTGGGGACGGAGGAATCAGATGCAGTGCCTGCCTTGGAAGAGCTCAAACACAAGCAGAGCACTGAAGAACAAGAACAAAGCTAGAGGGTGTTTGGGGAGCACAGAGAAAAAAGACAGTCAAGTGTAACTTTGGCAGGGGAGGGTGAGATTGAGGTGTAATAAGAAAGGCATCCTAGAGATGTTTAGGAATCGGCTTTGCCTTGAAGGATCAATCAGACTTGGACAGCCGGCCACCGGGGCAAGGTCAGGAGCATCACAATGGGAGCCATGAACGTGACCCAGGACCAGGATTCAGAATCCTCAGCCTTCCCCATGACCTACTGTGTGACACTGGGCAAGTCAATACATCTCACTGGGCCTCAGTTTCCCAGAAGTTAAGGGAAGGTGTTGGACTAGATGGTTCCTGATGGTCTTGTTCCTGCTTTCTGCTAGACTTTCATTTTCCTGATGTTTTTCTTTGATTCAGCAAATATTTATTGACCACCTCCTCTATGGCATTAAGGATACAATGAGGGGACAAAAGAGATGTTTGTATACAGCGGGGGATGAATGCTGTTAAAGTCAAGTACAGGCTGCTCTGATAGTAACAGGGACACCTGCCCATCTGAGGACAAGGAATGCCCTGCTTCTGTGGCATTTGAGTTGAGGTCTGAAGGATGAGGGGACATGTTGCCTCCTAGGCAGAGGGGAAGAGCACGGAGGGCCAGAGGTGGAAAGGAGGCTCAGCTGCAAGGAGCCAGTGAAGGCGCTAGGGCCGGGCTGGGAGTGGTAGCAGGAACCTGATACCCCAGGGCCTCACTGCAGAAAGGACTTTGATCTGTACCTTAAGAGTAATGGGAAGGACCTGCATTCCAGCCAATGGATCAGCTTTTCTCAGCCTCAGTTTACTCATCTATAGACTAGCAATGATAAAGTTCCCACTTCATATGGTACTGAAAGAATCAAATGCATTAATGCGTTAAGTGATTAAAGCCCAACCTGAAAAAAAAAAAAAAAAAAGCCCAACCTGGCAAATAGCAATACAAATGTTTGCTATCATCATCATCATCATCATCATCATCATCATCATCGTCCCGTCATTATTCATCTGGCTAATTCTCACACATTCCTCAAAGTTCAGCATGGAAGCCACCTCCTCTGAAGCTCCTTCCCTAACTTCCTTTTTTTTTTTTTTAAGATTTTATTTATTTATTCATGAGACACACACACACACACACAGAGAGAGAGAGAGAGAGAGAGAGAAAGAGAGAGAGAGAGATGCAGAAACACAGGCAGAGGGAGAAGCAGGCTCCAGGCGGGAAGCCCGATGTGGGACTCGATCCCGGGTCCCCAGGACCATGCCCTGGGCCTAAGGGAGGCACTAAACCGCTGAGCCCCCCCGGGCTCCCTCCTTCCCTAACTTCCTAGATCGGATAATGCACCACTCCCCTGGGTGCCCAAAGTTTCTGTGCTCCCCTGCCTCAGCCTGCAGAGTCGTTTGCTGCTTATATCTCTGCCTTCACCCCTAAACTGTAAGCTCCTTGGGCAAGGGCTGTGACCTATTTGTCAGCACAAGATTGGGCACAAAAAGAACATCAGTGAAGGTGCTCAACTGCGGTGGGCGGAATGAGTAATGCCCCCCAAGATGTCCAGGTCCTGATCTTGGACCTTGGGGTATGTTACCTTCTTACGTGATAAACATGACTTTGCAAATATGCGCGGAAGTTAAGGATCCTAAAATGGAGAGATTATCCTGAATTACCTACGTGAGCCCAATACGATCACAAGGGCAGCCAGAGGATCAGTCAGTAGTAGGAGATGCAAAAGGTTGGGCCCAGGAGCCCAGGAAGGTGGTTGCAGGGGGTTTCTGCAAGCTCAAAGGGGTAAGGACCTCCAGAATCCCAAGAGAATAAATTGGTGTTGTTTTAAGCCACTCAGTTTGTAGTAATTTGCTACAGCAGCAGTAGGAAATTAATGTCCCAGCCAAGCGCAAAGCAGGGATTAGAGAAGGAATACTTGTGGGAGAGCCGATGCCCAACCCAGGCACTCCCCGCACCCCTTGCCCCAGTCAGAGCCAGGCCCCGCACCCCTGGGCCTGCCCGCTTTAGCCTTGTCAACGTGGCTTCCAGAAGCATGATGCCACCGCCATGCGAATCCCACCCCTAGGATCTCATGACCTGGCGGGTGGACAAAGGGGGATCAGTGGACTGTTTTCCACGTTCCAGAGGATCGAGGCTGGAGTATGAAGTATAGTAATGGAAGGAACACTGGCCAGGAGACCTCGCCTCAATTCCCAGCTCTGCCACCAATTTCTTGTGTGATTTTGAGCGAATTACATATTCCAGACCTGCTCTTTCTCTGCTGTTCCACATCCCAATCCACGCAGGGAAACCCAGCGGGCTTCTTAAAAACCCCACCCGTTTCCCCCAACCACCCAGTCACCAAACTGATTCTTACCTCTTGAATATTTCTCAAATCCATCCCCTTCCCCACCTCCCCGCAGCCATTCTCCTCATGTGAGCTCCATCAGGGCGCAGAGACCGAGCTGGGCCCCTCCTGTGCCTGTGGGTTCTGGCACTAACCCCACAGGAGACCCCCTCCTCAGCCCCTGCACCCTTCCCGTCCCCTCAGTCAGAATGAGCTAAAATATCCATCTGACCAATCCCTTCGCAGCCTAAATCCCCAGAGGGGAGCCCCGTCACCCAGGGGACTCAGTCTGGATGCCCGAGCACAACTTCAAGGCCCTGCACCACCGAGGCTCTGACTGCTAATGAGCCTCATCCCCTCCCCTTCCTGCCCGCAGGTCCGGGTCCACCTGCTCAAAACTGCCCCTATGAACTCTCTCCTTCCTTCCTAACAGAACCCTAATTTTATTAGGCAACAAAACGCCTAGCTTCGACATGTCCTCCAGGCTTCCTGGCAGTTGGAGGTGGTCACGTCTCACAGCTCCATCCAAGGAGATGTAGCAAGTCCCTGGTGAGGCTCCCAGGGAAGCGCTTTAAAGGAGAGCAAGCTCAGTGGACATTGTTTTCCCCTTGCCATCATCCTCCTACACCTCTTCTTTCTTCCCCCTCGGAATGCTGATGTGATGTCTGGAGCTGCAGGGGCCATGTGGCAACTATGAAGGCAACAGCCAATAACCATAGATAGCAGATTAGAAACATATGGGGCACCTAGGTCCTCAGTGGCATCTCTAAACTGCTGCAGCAGCCCTGGATTATCTGCCCTGCGCTTCTTATTACACAAGAAAAAATACTTTCCTTACTGCAGAGTTTCCCAACCAGCGAGCAAATTTGTTTTTTGTTGTTGTTGTTTTGTTTTGTTTTTGGCTGGGTGCATTTTACTTTATTGATGGTACATGACAAGGCAGGGCTCCCCAAGCCCCTCCCCTTCCTCTGGGTCTAGGATGTAAGTTGGAGGTCAGGAGATTCTCAGTGTGTTGGGGGATTAAGTTGGGGCAGGGACTCCCCAGCAGCTGAGGGTCTCTCTCTTCCTCTTGTTCTTGCTGGGGCTGGTGGTCCAGGAGGCTCTTACTCCTTGGAAGCCATGTGGACCATGAAGTCCACCACCCAGTTGCTGTAGCCGAATTCATTGTCATACCAGGAAATGAGCTTGACGAAGTGGTCATTGAGGGCAATGCCAGCTCCAGAGTCGAAGGTGGAAGAGTGGGTGTCACTGTTGAAGTCACAGGAGACAACCTTGTCCTCAGTGTAGCCCAGGATGCCCTTGAGGGGGCCTTCCAATGCCTGCTTCACTACCTTCTTGATGTCATCATATTTGGCAGCTTTCTCCAGGCAGCAGGTCAGATCCACAACTGACACATTGGGGGTGGGGACACAGAAGGCCATGCCAGTGAGCTTCCTGTTCAGCTCAGGGATGACCTTCGTGCCAGTGGAAGCAGGGATGTTGTTCTGGGCAGCCCCTTGGCCATCGCCACAGCTTCCCAGAGGGGCTGTCCCCGGTCTTCTGGGTGGCAGTGATGGCATGGACGGTGGTCATGAGGCCCTCCACAATGCCGAAGTTGTCATGGATGACTTTGGCCAGAGGAGCCAAGCAGTTGGTGGTACAGGAGGCATTGCTGACAATCTTGAGGGAGTTGTCATACTTCTCGTGGTCCATGCCCATCACAAACATGGGGGCATCAGCAGAAGGAGCAGAGATGATGACCCTCTTGGCCCTGCCCTTCAAGTGAGGCCCCAGCCTTCTCCATGGTGGTGAAGACCCCAGTGGACTCCACAACATACTCAGCACCAGCATCACCCCATTTGATGTTGGCAGGATCTTGCTCCTGGAAGATGGAGATGGACTTCCCGTTGATGACAAGTTTCCTGTTCTCAGCTTTGACTGTGCCGTGAATTTGCCATGGGTCGAATCCTACTGGAACATGTACACCATGTAGTTGAGATCAATGAAGGGGTCATTGATGGCAACAAGATCCACTTTGCCAGAGTTAAAAGCAGCCCTGGTGACCAGGCACCCAATACGGCCAAATCCGTTCACTCCGACCTGCACCATTGTGTCTCAGGGACGCAGCTGGCCCTGCACCAGAAGGTGCAGCTGTCTGCGAACGGGGAGGAGCAGAGAGCCAGCGCGAATTTTTATTGATGTACTCATTCTAGTTCCTCAACACTCTGGGCAGCCGAGTGAGGCCCTGGGCTGTTAGAGCGCCCAAGCTGTTTACTCTGGCCCTAGACAGCCTGTCCCTCTACCCTATTGTGACATATATCTTTGAGTTTGTCACTATGTGGGAAAGGATAGACGACTTTGCCTCACTGATTTAAGTTTGATTATGACCCTGTCTGACTGGTCATTGCCTGCGCCTCTCAACCTGACAACACTGATGAGACCATGTTGGTCTTCAGACCCACCCCAAATGCCTGCTGTCGGGGCAGCCCTGGTGGCTCAGCGGTTGAGCACCTGCCTTTGACCCAGGGTGTGAACCTGGAGACCCGGGATCGAGTCCCACATCGGGTTCCCTGCAGGGAGCCTGCTGCTCCCTCTGCCTGTGTGTCTGCTTCTCTGTGTGTGTGTCTCTCATGAATAAGTAGATAAAATCTTTTTAAAAAAATGCCTGCTGTCCCCACTTCTAGGAGTTCCATCCCCACCTGCCTCCGTAGTGTCATTGCTTTATTGCTGCCATGCATCTCAGGGCTCCCCATCAGGGGCACTGGCCTATTTTTAGCCCCTGATGCTCCTTGTGGCCCCAATTCCCACCACATCGCTGACTGGAATATCTCAGCGTCTTTGCTCACCTCCAGATCTGTAGGGCTCATTTCTCTCTCACTTGCTCACTCTCACTCTCACTCATCACTAGGATGCACCCTCCCTTTCTCTTATCCCCCTTGGCTAGGAAAGAGACAGGCCTGCCACAGAGTTGCTTAGACACCTAGTGACTCTTTGGATTTGCCAGGGTGGGGGTAGGTCACAGTGGGCTAAGAAGGGCCCACCCGGCACCTTTTGTCTCCAAGCCTGTTTGCTAGCCTGGTCCCCTGTGTCACCCCCCTCCTCACTTACAGTGATGTCTTCTCTTGCCACCCTGTGGTCCTTAGTGTAACCTGGATGCCAGTGGCCCATCCCCACGACCTCGATGCCCATCAGATATGCTTACATATGTCTGAAGCTCAAATAGGAACCATCCAAGTTCTCACCCATGGAGTCCATGTGGACCGGGGATGTAGCTAGGCCCTGGAAAGGCATGGGATGTATGTGGAGTCCTGAGCCTCCTGCCACAGAATGAATGATTACAGTATCTAGGCCTCAGTTTCCCCTTTTGTAAGCACAGAAGCAGTTCTATGTGATCTCAGCTCCACCATGCTGACTCCAGAAGGAACCCCAGGGGAAGGCTGGAGGCCCCAGAATATACAGAACCAGTCTAGGAGCGAGAGGAGGGGGAGCAGTGTGGGGGAGAGGAAGTTTTCATCAGGTGCTGAGCTTTCACTGCCAAAAAATTTCCCACAAACAAACCCACCCCAGCAAAGGAAGCTACTGTCGGCTGGCACACTGCAGAAAAGAAGGCGGGCACGAGGCCTCATTAATCCAGCAACTGTGGGATCAGTTGCAGATACCCCCAGCCCACCCACTTCTCACCATCTGCTGCTGCTGCCGCTGAGCTGAAGGCAGGCGGCTCTGGTGGGAGTCCAGCCTGCAACCAGCAGAGGGCCTGGGCCTGGCCTCAGCCCAGGCACATGTTCCCTCAGGGCCAGCTCGGACCCCCCCACACCCACACACGAAGGTATGCCCTGACCCCCCAGAGACTTCTGTTTTGGAAGCAACTGAGGGAGAGGCCCCAGCGCCCTGAACGAGCACTATGCAAACCCACGACTAAAGGACATTGACGGAGAACCCACCGTGTGCCAGGCGCATTCCTCACTCCCAGCCCCCCCAAACCACGCTGAGACTCGCTCCGAAACCAGTCCGCCGGAGCCTGGATGATGTCAGTATGCACAGAGGCGAGCCCTCCAGTATCCCGCTTCTCCATTCCTCAGCCTTGGCTTCTCCTTCCACCTCTTTACTCCCTTCTGGCTGCACCTCGGGCCTTACCACCTTCTGTTTCAAGCTCCTCTCCTGCTCCCTCTGTCAACCCCCTGGGACCCTCGGCTCCCCTTTCCCTGTCCCCCCTCCCACTCCCCCATCCCACTGTCCTCGCTTCCCTTCGACCCAGGGTCAACTCGAAGGTCAAACATCTAGGTCCTCCGGTGCATTCTCGCTGTCCTCACCAGGCCTCACCCACTGCACCGTTGAGCTCTCCGGCTACTCTCACCTGCTCCTTCACACCTGAACAGACCAGAGGAAGGCACCTGCTAACGCTGATCACGCTTCCTCTAAATTAAGGACCACCAGCCTCAGGGCCTGAAATTGCCTCAAGGAGCACTGTTTCTCTAGTTCATTTTCTCTCCCTCTCTCCTAGATGGCACTTTCCTGCTCTCTCCTCCTTCTTCAAACTTCCAATAGCCCCACCTTCATCTTCATTCTCAAGCAAAGACTTTGCTTCCTATCCTACCTTTCTGCCACTCCTCAGTGTCTTCCTCATCTCTTTGACCTCTAAATGTTGAAGGCTGAGTTCTTAGGCCTTTTCTCTAACTACATTCACTCCCCAAGATCATTCATCCAGAGTTTTGGCTTTTAGTATATTAATAATCGGATGACTCCCAAATGTATTTCCAGCCGATCTCTGCCCAGAACTTGGGAGCCATATACACTATTGCCAAGTTGACATCTCCACCTAATTGTCTAAAGGGCATCTCATACTTAACATAATTTAAAAAAAAAATAGCTTTTTACTCTCCCATCCACCCAACCTGCTCCATTCCCCATTTTAGCAAATGGCAACCTGTCCTGCCAGTCATTCAAGCCCAAAGCCCTGTAGTGACACTAACTCCATTTGCTTTTCTTCCGTCCTTTGGAAAGTCTCCCCATCATGCAGAGATTGGTATCTGTTTTGGTCACTATCACAACCTTAGCTCCTGAAAGAATGGCCTTTAGTAGGTGTTCAAAAATTTTTTGCTAAATAGATGAATAACTAAATTACTTTAATTGAGTGTCTTGGATACCAAAGTATTCATCCATATGTTCATTTAATAAAATAATTAGATTAGGTAAAGGCTGGGAAGAAAGATGTTGTGGGAGAAAATAACGGAGGGGTTCTATTTCCCGTATAGGTCTTTTCCCTCAGAAAATGATTTTGAAATGGGACTTGAAGACTGAGAAGGAGTCATTATGGAAGAGCCAAGCAAAGGACATCAATGCAAAGGCCTGATGAGTTTAAGGGGATCTAGGAAATAACAGATGGCCAGAGGGGTGAGAGGAAGAACAGGGAAGAGACAGAGGTACCAGCAGACACTGGATTACTGAGCAGGGCTGGATCAGTAGGCTTTTGCCCTAGTAAGACCCTAGTAAGGAATGTGGATTTTAATTCCAAGGTCACTGAGTTCACTTGTCAACTTCCTAAATAGAAAATGTAGAGTAATGTAGAGACCTGAGGATTTGGCTCCCTGTTCTATCAGGCTTACAGTATGTGACCCCTAGCAAGTATCTCCCTTTCTGAACTCCACATCTATAATCTAGGGATAACTATTTCTGACCTGCTTACCTTGTACCATTGTCTTCAGATTCAAGTGAGATTAGCCAGGGGCCTTCAGAGGTGTCATTACCAGAGTTTAGGGGACATTTAAACCAGATTGTTAAAGACATGGACTAAGCAAAATGGAAAGCTGGGAATGCTTTGCATTTAAAGACGTTAAGTATGGTTAAAGTCAGCAAGGGCTATTTAGCTATGGTGTAAGTTAAAAGGTATTTCCTAGCAATGCCTGAGGCATTCCAATCAAGTTCCTGGCATTTGAGAAGACAAGTTGAGAAGTGACCTGTTGACAGAAAAGATCCTGGAGTCCCCGGATTGAGTCCCACATCGGGCTCCCTGCATGGAGCCTGCTTCTCCCTCTGCCTGTGTCTCTGCCTCTCTCTATGTCTCTCATGAATAAATAAATAAAATCTTTAAAAAAATTTTTTTAATTAAAAAAAAAGAAAAGTAAGTACCTGGAGGTGAGAACTCCATCCTCTTGAGGCCTCCTCATCAGGGCTCCCTTTGCCTACCTCCACTCTCACCCTCCTCCCTCTGCTAGGCTTGCACGCCTCATCTCTGGTCAGGGAGAGTTCATATAAGCCAAACGCCACTGTAGCCACTGCTATCTGGAGGTCAGGACATCCCCAGAGGAATTACAAAAGGAGTAAGACATCTGAGTCAGGCTGACCACGTGCCTTGGTGACCTAAGAGCCAGGCTAGGGTTCCAAGCCAGCACCGGCTGGGCAGAGCAGTAGCTACAGGCAGCACATCTCCTCCTGCATTTTCAGACAGTTGCCTACGGCTGCTCAAGGGGAGCTGAAGCAGGTCAGGGAAGAGGAGAGACTTCCACTGCTAACGTGGCCAGGCCAGGCCCTGGCATGGGGTCCTCAGAGCTCGGAGCAGAGGTAATAAAAACAACTGCTTTTTCACGAGTACCAACCAGGAGCCTAAGGCTTTAATACATTTTCTATGATCCTCCTAACACCTCTTTGAAGTACATATATTTTCCCATTTACAGGTAAGGAATCAGAGGTGCAGAGGAGCCCTGTAAGCTTTCCAGCATCTACGGCTTGGCCGTGGGGAAGGGGGTCTGTCTGGCTCCAAAGCTCATGAACTCTTTCCACAAAGTCTCACTACCTCTTCCATGGACATCTAACTTGTCCCTCCTCTCATAGAGCCAGAGGGAAGGGACATCTAAGGCACCTTGGCCCCTCACAGGTGGAAATTTAAGAATAGTTATCTTGTCAGATTGTTGGAAGAATTTCAGGGACTTAGAACTCAGGCAAGCACATAGCAAGAGCCTAGTACATGTTGGTCCTAGTCATCGTTGTGTAATTTGAGCCAGTTTCCATTTGCTCCTTCGTCATTCCTAATAATTCCTGATGTGCTGCATGGCTGTTCTTCTCCTGGTCCTACTCCCCATACATGCAACAGCTCTCCCCTAAGGCAAGACACGGACACTTTGGAAAGAGCGGGGATTTGGGTCAGACCTAAGTTCATATCCCCACTGTATCACTTACTGATCTAACAATAGTTGGCTTCCTTTTCTAATAAAATGTAAACAAAAATATCAACCCCAATGGGTTGTTATGAGGGTTAAATGTGAAAATAAACGTAAACACACCTAATAAATAACAAATGTTGTTTTTGTTGTGATGATCTTAGGGGGTCGGTGATCTGACCCCCTGACACAGGGCCGGTGTCAGATCATCCCTCCTAGATGAAAACCGACACAGGGCCGGTGTCAGATCATCCCTCCTAGATGAAAAGGTCCTCATGTCAATGACTTGGCTTCTTATGAATATAGACTCCCTCACCTCAGCATCTAGTAGATGCTTAAGAAATGTTTGTCGGGGGGCCTGGGTGACTCAGTCAGTTAAGCATCTGCCTTTAGCTCAGGTCCATCCCAGGGTCCTAGGATCAAGCCCCGCATCAGGCTCCCTGCTCTGCGGGATCCTGCTTCTCCCTCTCCCTCTGCAGCTCCCCCTACTTGTGTTCTCTCTCTCTCTTAAATAAACAAAATTTTAAAAAAAAAAGAAAAATGTTTGTCAATGAATATAGACTTTTGTTAATAATTTCTTGAAAGAACCTGATATACAAGGTGGGTAGCACAGACACACCAAACCAAACTTGACCCACCCTCCCTGAAACCAGCATCCAGTTGTCATCATCCTTATACACATTAGTAATTAGGCACATTATAAAAATCCCTCAAGGAAAAAAAAAAAAAAATCCCTCAAGGTAACTTCCCTCCCAGCTGTCCCTCAGGCTGCAATGAGACAATAGAGATCTGACATCTTCATCACATAATTGTTAAAACAACCTTCCTGAGTTGCCATTTTAAAATATTTCCCTAACTTAGCTGGAGTTGGGTTGAATTACAGGAAGAATGTGGGCTTCAGTTAGGTTGAGTTGGATTTAGGGAAGGGGGAGCAGATAACTGGGTCCCTTTCACTTGCCAAAGGACTTTTGCTGGCCAGAAAACTCCCGAGTAAGACTGGGCCAGTCCAATAAGGCAAGTGACACAAAAGAAACTTGGAAAGAAAAAGAAGGTCATGGAGCAAGAGTTTGAGAAGTCCTCACTTCAACTAAAAAATCCTTCAATGTCTCTCCAGGGCCTCAGAACACAGGCCAAGATGCTTAGCCTGGCATTCAAGACTTCTAGGATCTGGCCACACCTCCAATCTCTGCCACCTTGTGCTCCACCCCCCAACTCCTGACCACCATGTGCCCATTGACTTCAAGGACATCAGGGCTCTTCCAGACTTTTTCTCTTGACCAGGGTCCAATTTTATTTCTTTTTCCTATACAGTGGCCTAAAGTGGTCTAGTCTATCAGTGAATAAATATTTATTGGGGGCTTATTATGCACCCAACATGGTTCTAGACGCAGAGGAAAAAGCAGGTAACAAAACAGGTAAAATTTCCTGGCCTCCAAGGAAGAAACAGACAATACAAATGACCACATAAATAAACAATACAGTCTTTTATTTTTTTTAAAGATTTTATTTATTTATTCATGATAGACATAGAGAGAGAGACAGAGACAGAGACACAGGCAGAAGGAGAAGCAGGCTCCATGCCAGGAGCCTGACGCGGGACTTGATCCCAGGACTCCAGGATCGCGCCCTGGGCCAAAGGCAGGCGCTAAACTATAAACTATATTAGTCTAATATAGTCTTTTAAATGCTGTGATAATTGCTTATCATATTAGCTCCTCTTCCCTTTTTGCTAGAACTGGTAAGTGAAGGTGCCAAAACAAAATTTGTGCTTGATACAATGTGTAGTTTTTGAAGCATCTTTGATATTCTAAAGACTCACAGAAGCACCCTGTACCCTCTCTAACCATTGCACTGAGATTCATTAACCAATATTTACAGTGCATTATATTGTCCTTTGGACTAGATAGGGAGTTGCTAGAAGGCAAGAACAGAGGTTGATTCGCACAAAGGCATTGGAGACTATCTGCTGAATGAATGAGGGAAAGATTGTGCCAACCCTAAGCTGTCCATCCACTGACCCCCTAGTCATAAACCTTTACTTTTCTATGAATGTTCTGCTACCCTTGCAGTGATCCTGTCCTGGTCTCTAAAGTGGTCTACTGGGGATAAAATCTTGTGAGCTGAGATCCCTGATGACATGATAGCATCCCAGAAACAAGCATGGCATCTTCCAGCCCAACTCCATAAAAATAATGCTTGCAAACATCATCATCTAGTGAGCACCTTGTATTGCCAGGTGCCATGCTAGGCCTTTGACATAGAACATCTTTTTAATAAGTAAAAAGTTCTCCTTGGTAATCCTCCCAGTGCCAATAACCGTGAGAAATACATGGAAATTACTAGCTGCTATCAATATTACTGTGTCTAAAACTACCGTTTTCCCCTGCATTAGAACAATCTGAACATTGTTAGGCAAAGACATCTAAGCAATTTTAAAATTATTTGAGTCATGACAAAGAGACTCACAACTGAAATATTTACCTTTCAATTTCAGGTGAGGATGTTCCCAGAGATGGAAGATGTGACAAGTTCCCACATCGTGTGAGCATCAGAGAAAAGTTCCCCTGACAAGTCACATGCAGAGATGGGAACCTCTGATTAAGGAGAGGATTAATTTTATCTTCCAAGTATTTCTGCCAGGGAAATACTCTAAGATTTGTAGAACGGTGAGACTTGAAGGGTCCTTTGAGGTCTCCTGCTCCACCTCTGTGCCTTATGAATGGGGAAACCGAAACGCATCCTAATTGTTCAGACTGCTCCCTTATGTTCCCTTTTCCAATCCCTTCACCACGTGAGATTCATTGTATGAACAAATGAATACAAATGAGGAGGATGTTTGAATTTTGGTTCATCCTTTCATTTGCTCAACAAATACTGAGTATTCACTACTTGCCAGACACTGTCCTAGGCACTGGCAATATAGCAGTAGACAAAGCAGAGAAAAATCTCTACCTTCGTGGAGTTTACATTCTAGAGAAGAGAGGTGAATACTAAAAATACATACATAAAAATGTGAATTACACAGGCTGTTAAATGGTCTTAAAAGCTAGAGAGAGGGGAAGCCCTGGTGGCGCAGCGGTTTAACGCCGCCTGCAGTCCAGGGCGTGATCCTGGGGACCCAGGATCGAGTCCCATGTCGGGCTCCCTGCATGGAGCCTGCTTCTCCCTCTGCCTGTCTCTCTGCCTGTCTCTCTCTCTGAATGAATGAATAAATAAATAAATCTTTAAAAAAAAAAAAAAAAAAAAAAGCTAGAGAGAGGAATACTGCAACAAAGCGATAAGCCAGGCCAGTAGGGGAGGAGGGTGGAGACTTAATCGGGATGGTCAGACAAGGCCTCACTTAGAAAGAGATAGAAGCAAAGAAGGGAGCCATGTGGATATCCCATGGTCAAAATCCAGATGGAAAGAATAGCAAATGTAGAGGGCTGGAGTGCCCGAAGAATCCTGAGGCCAACGTGCCTGGAGCACAGTGAGCAAAGTGTGAGATTTTGGACATGAGTCCAAAGACATAATAGGGGACTGGGGAGGGGTGCGCCATAGCTCAAAGGTCCTGTGCCAACCTGTGCTGGTTTCCTCTCATATTCATCCTTCCCTGTACTGCTTGCTCCCTTGCCCTCTGACTTCTGGTTGGGTTTGGCCAAAGGGAGGCACTAGTAGGAGATTAGTGAGGGAGGGAATACAAGCTAAGTTAATCTCTCATTGTCTCTGTTTCAAGTGGTGTATCTAGCAGAGACCACAACTCCCCAGGGCTCCGGCTCCCTCCAGACAGACCTACCAAGGTTTGGGCTCCAGTGGGACAGCTCCAGCCTTTGGGCTCTAGCAACATGGCCTCCTCCCTTTATTCCTCTATCCCTAGGGGAAGGAGCAGCTGCTGCAGTTGTTAATTTCAGAGTTGCCTCACCTTTTTGGTTGCTCTTTCAGCTCTTCTAACACCTTTGTAACTAACTCCCTGTATTAAATGATCTCCACTAGGGATCCCTGGGTGGCGCAGCGGTTTGGCGCCTGCCTTTGGCCCAGGGCGCGATCCTGGAGACCCGGGATCGAATCCCACATCAGGCTCCCGGTGCATGGGGCCTGCTTCTCCCTCTGCCTGTGTCTCTGCCTCTCTCTCTCTCTGTATGACTATCATAAATAATAATAAAAAAAAAAAATTTAAATGATCTCCACTAGATTACCTGGTGTGAGTTGTGTTTTGCCAGCTGCACCAATTGATACAGGCGCCATAAGCCTCTGTAAGACCTGAGCTTTTACTCTAAGTGAAATGACACCATTGGAGGGTTCAAGTAGAGGTTCATGAAGGGCCTTGAAAGCCTGGACAAGGCATTTGTGTTTCCATAAGCATTTCTTGAATTGAAGACCCTTGAACCAAAGTTACACAAAATATGTGATGGAACAGACCCTTGGTCCCTGCTTCTCTGCTCTCTACTCACTGCTCAATAAATGGCACAGAGGATCCAGAAATTTCAAAGACAAGGGAAATTATTTGCATACTCTTAAGCAGTTTTCCACAGGACTCCAACTCTTTGAAGACCTTTGGGGGTCAGGAGGGGAGATGACACTATGCAAAGAAAGACTTTTATCTGGTTGATTTCCCGAGAGGGCTGGCAGAGGTGGAGAAGAAAAGCTAATCCTTAGGAAGCCCTTGCAGTATCCTAGGCACCCTGCCAGGCAATTTCACATCTAATGGCTCATTTAATCCTACAAGGACACTATTCAGCGGATATTATTATCTTTGTTTTGCAAACAGTTTCTGAGTTTCAGAGTGGTTAGGTAACTAGTCTAAGGTCACACATCCTCCTTCTCCACTGACAAGCGGATCAAGGATCAATCCAAACCCCCTGAGGTGGCCATCAAGGCAATGGAATGAGAGTTCTTTGGACAAAATCACTAGACAAGAGACCAGGTCTTTGGCCTAAAATTCATTTGCCCCTCCGAATCTCAATTTCCTCATCTATAAACTAGGAATAGTATCAATGAAATCCATTTCAAAGGATGGCTTTGAGAGTTAAAATAAGCCGCTGTATGATAAGAACTATGCACATTTTAAGCTCTATATCAAAAGTTCTTAATTTGAGGTTCAGGCCTGAGCTTTGAGGCCCATGAACCCCTTGAAGGTGATACTGAAATGTGTATGTATAGGCTTAGATCTGCTGATGCCACAAAAAATGTGACTTTCCTTGCACCTCTTTTATGGGTAAGCATTCTCCTGTGTGGCTGGTGATTCCATTACTTTTTTTTTTAAAGATTTTATTTATTTATTCATGAGAGATACAGGGAGAGAGAGAAGCAGAGACACAGGCAGAGGGAGAAGCAGACTCCATGCAGGGAGCCCGATGTGGGACTCAATCCCAGATCTCCAGGATCACGCCCTGGGCTGAAGGCAGGCACTAAAGCACTGAGCCACCCATGGATCCCCCTGATTCCATTATTTAAAAGCTTTTCTATATACTACATGGCTCCCAAATGTAAACCAACTGACTACTATGTTGACAATGTACTCCGAATAATTCAAGGATAATTTTGATTCCATGTGATTTTTTGCCTCACAGACCATCTTTAGAGTCCAACGCCTA
This sequence comes from Vulpes lagopus, assembly GCF_018345385.1. Classification (NCBI taxonomy): domain Eukaryota; kingdom Metazoa; phylum Chordata; class Mammalia; order Carnivora; family Canidae; genus Vulpes; species Vulpes lagopus. The sequence goes on from NC_054846.1 coordinate 53,106,615, forward strand.
CATAAGAAGTGACTCCTCTGTTTGTATTGTGGAAGGAAGGTCTGTGACTCCCAGCAACAGATTCTCAGAGGAGAAGGTAACCCAACCTAGAATGGTTGGAAAGCACCATTCTAGACAAATTTTGCAAGTATTACAATGTTAATAATGATCATACTATGGTTTTTATCTTTACATACACATTTATTGAGCACCTATTCCGGGTCAGATATAATTCAAGAATGAATTAGAGAAATCCATGCCCACAAGGCTCATAGTGCTGTGAGGATAACAAATCATATGTAGCTCGCAGGTCTCTTGGAGGAGATGGGATATGAGTTGGATCCTAAAGAAAGATGGGGACCTTAACAGATGAAGATAAGCAGGAGAGCCTGCCCAGTGGAAGGGATGTCTTGAGAAAAGACATGGAGTAAAGAAGGTGGCAGGCTGGCTTAGAGAACCAGGTGCAACTGGAGTACCAGCTGAGATGTGGACTATGCAGGAAGGAGGCAGAAGTACATTTGGAGAGAGAAGTAGGGCCTGGCTACGAGACCTTCCATGTCAGCCAGGCCACAGACTCTCCTCTCTGTCCCAATATCCACAATTAATTCAGTCCTTTCTCTTCCCCAGCATACATTCCAGGGCTGAATACCTGTGATGCTTTGGGAGAGGAAGACACTTAATTCAGGTAAGAGCAAGATCGACTTGGTGTCTAGTCCTGATTCATTGACTATCCAGCTGTGTGATCTTGGGCAAGACTCTTCCTCTCTCTGAACCTCAGCCTCTTCATGTATAAAATGAAAATAGTCATGCTTCTTCTGCCAATACTACCCAATAGGGTGTTTGGCATTTACTGGGAGCTTACCTCATGTTAGTTGAATTGGGCTCTTGGAGGGCATCAAATGAGGTAGTAAAAGGTCAAGATATTAGGAAGAAAGATCAAAGATAGCCTCAAAGTCTTGTGTAATTGTGGTCACTGACCTTGAGCAGCTCTCACTCCATCCAGAGGCAGCAGACTCAGCTGCTCCTGTCACACCAAGCTCCCTCTGCAGCAAAGGAGACAAGAGAGAAAGTCATCCGTCGCCTGGGCTGAGCCAGACGTTGGAAATCTCCCAATGCATGCTAATGCCATCGACCCTTGCTGAGATGTGCAAGGTTTTCAAATAGGCTTATTTGACTCTGATTCACCTCTGGAGAAAAGAAAGGTTACATTATTGATATGAAGAAATACCAGGAACAAAGTCCTCCAAACAATTCTCCTCAGGCTTCAACTTGCACAACTTCTACTTAGGTTTAAGTGATAGGCCCTTCTTAGAGAAGCCATCATGCCAATATCTCCTCACTTGATTATCTAACAAATGCTCACTGTCAGCAGACCCTGAGCCAGACCCTGGGAGCATCAGGAGAACACAGAGCAGATGCTATGTTAAAGAAGCTCCTGCATTCCCTGGGTGGCTCGGTGGTTGAGCATCTGCCTTTAGCTCATGTCATGATCCCAGGGTCCTGGGATCGAGTCCCCCCCTCTGCCTATATCTCTGCCTCTGTGTGTGTGTGTGTGTGTGTGTGTGTTTCTCATGAATAAGTAAATAAAATCATTTTTTTTTAAATGAAAAACAAAGACACTCCTGATCCAGGGGCAAGAAAGGAGCAAAACCATAGATCCAGACAACTGCGCACAGTAAGATGTGATAGATCATAGGGCAGAGGAGTCCAGACTGCTGTGGGAGCCAGAGAAGGGAGCATTCTGGTAGGCAAGGCCAGAGAGGTTTTGAAGACAGCAGGCCCTGTACAGGCTAGGTCCAGCTGCAGCCCAGGTGCTCTTTTTCACAACACCTGCTCACACCAACTACACCACCACGCTGATGACTTTCAGCTTTTCATCTGCACCAGGCCATCTCATGCATTCACATCCATGATGAGGTATGTAAAAATAAAGTTCGGGAACCAATAAATTAAGCCCTTTCCTGGAAGATGATTCAGACAAGGTCTCACAGGGCAATGCTAGAACGAGTAGGAATTCATTAGAGAAGATGTCCAAGGACTCTGTGTGGCATGTGGGTAGAAAGGAAAGCATATGCAAGGGATGGTATGGAGTTTAATGTAACTAGAGCATAAGGTGAGTGTGGGGGAAGGTGGGATTTGAGGCTGGGCACAGGGACAAGGTGGCCAAGGGTCTTGGATGCCAGGCTAAGGAGTTAGGACTGCATCTTGTATGTGATGGGGAGCCCTTCATGGGTTGTAAGCAGAGTAATGGCTTCGTCAACCACCATGACTCTGGGGTCCTTGAAGTAAGTTCAGAGGAGGCCAGGCTTCTACAAACTGTGGAGAGAAAGCTGAAATCTAACCCATAGGCAAGAAAGTGCATTCCAGATCCCAGGAGAGCCTCAGCCAAAGAGCAATCCCTCTCCCTTCTAGCCCACAAGGGACCAAGGACGTCCCAAGGTCACCCTGATGGCCTTTGATGTCTCTAGCATTTCTCCCCTACCTTCCTAAACCATCACCTTTCAGCAAATTCTGCACCAAGGACAGATTTGATGGTGAGCAAATGGCCCCCTAGAGAAAGAAAATGCTTGTTTCTTCAGCAGGAAAGGCTGTTGGGGTTTTTTGTTATCATTATTATTTTTTTCCTCTGAGCCAAACAAGTGACAGGACATAATAATATCATTTATTCTAACTTGCTTTTGCAAATCAGAACTTTTTAATATTTTCCTTTCAAATGAAAATGCCATTTATCATTATCAAATGAAGTGCTAATGAAAACAACATGTATAAGAAACACATTCTCAGAGCCGAGCATGATGGAGCACCTTGTCAGCAGTCCATAGTCTCGCCGTTAATTTGATTTCTGCCAAAAATCACTTAGTGAGACTTGGAGATTTTTTTTTTTCTCAATGCTCCAGGCCCTTCTACTGAGGCCTGTTTATTCCCCTCTCCTGAGTAGGCTCTGAAATCCCAAGCCAGTTTTAATCTGACTTTTAATGGAACTCCCATTGATTGCATGAGGGATGTGTGTGCGTGTGAGGGAGCATGGGGGCTATGCTCGCCTGTCTGCGTGTTACTGCGCATTTCTTCCAGCCAAAACAGATGTGGCTGGTAGACTTTGGCCATGTCCTTGTTTAGGTATGTGTGTGTGTGTGTGTGTGTGTGTGTGTGTGTGTACTGTGGTCTGGGTGTGCCTCGGTAGATGATTACGTGTTTGTGTCCTTAAGCCACAAGGACAGTAATTATGTCTATTTGTTCCCCACTGTAGGCCCAGCATCTGGCCTATTGCCTGGCACGTGGTAGGCACTCAATAAATATTTGTTAAATGAATGTTAAGTGAATATGTCTGCATGTCTTCATGAGGCATGTGTTTTTGTCTGAATGGGTTCGTATCTGTGTTTCTATTTACATGTGTGGGACCTTCGGGGTAGGAATTATCCTTGCATCTAGAGCTTTGTACAGTGCCTGGCACATGGGAGACATTCAGCAAATGTTTGTAGAATGAATGTGTCCATGGGTTTCCATACATCTTTTAAAAATTGAGGTGAAATTTGCATCACATAAAACTAACCATTTTGACTGTACTGTTCGCTGGCACTTAGTACATTCACAATGTTGTGCAGCTATCACCTCCATCTGGTTCCAAAATTGCCTCGTTGCCCCAAAAAGAAACCTCATACCTGTTAAGAAGGCACCACACATTTCCCCTCCCTCCAGTCCCTGGCAACCACTTATCTGCTGTCTCTATGGATTTACCTATTTCGGATACTTCATATAAATGGAATCATACAATGTGTGACTTTTTGTGTCTGGCTCCTTTCACTTAGCCCCATATTTGAAGGTTCTCCATATATGTCTTTATACTTGTGCGTACCTAAGTCTTTGAGTGCGTATTTATGTGTGGGATAGTTGGCACCAGTGCTATGTCCCCAGGACCTAACCTAAGACCTCACAAAGAATAGCTGAGCAAGGAGGAAAACCTCTTTTGCTGTTTCTCCACCCTCATCCCTGCCTGACACCTCTGAGCCTTTGCATAAGCTGTTCCTCAGCCCACATCACCTTCCCTCACCCCAGCCTTTGCTGTTTCTGGGCTAACTCTGAATGATTTCTTGGCAATCTTTCCAAGCATTATCTACTCCAGGCAGCCTTTCTCTATGCCAGTCTGGGTTACAAAACCCTCCTCTGGACTCCCACCCTCCTGTGCTTTCTCTTGTCACTGCCTTGCCCCACAATGTAGTCATTCATAATCAACACATCTCTCTCCCAACTGTCATGGGTTCCTAAGGGTAGGGGCTGTGTTGTCTTCACCTTTGCCGTGCCAGTGCTTAGCATGATGTTTAGCTTAGAGTGAGTATCCCATAAGTGTTGCTTAAAAAAATGAATGAATTTTAAATAAAAGACATTCCATGTAGAGAGAACAAACTGTGCAAAAGCCCTGAGGCATGAGAGAGTACATTCATTTTTTAAAACGATAGCAGTTTGGTATGATGTGAAGACTAATGTGTGTGGATGAGGAGGAAAGTGAGAGTTTAAACAGAAAGCAAGAAGTAGAAATGGGCCCATCACAAACCACCCTGAAGACAACAGGAATCCCTGGAAGGGTGTAAGCAAGGGCACGGCATCATCCAGTTTATGGGCTGGAATGATTCATCTAGCTACTTGGTGCAGAATGGTTGGGCTTGACCAGGATGGAAAGGGTGGACCATTTAGGAGAGGACTGCAGAAGTCTAGGTAAGTGATGAGGGCGCCTTAGTCCAGGGTTGTGGCAGTGGAGTTGGAGCCAAAGACTTGAGCAGTGCTCAACAAAGCCAAGTCTGTGACCTGGGGCTAATCCACAAGCTATCACAGTCCGCAATGAGAGAAGTACAGCAAGGGAAAGGTGACAGTAAGGCCTTAGAAACCTTTACCATGATTTGACATTGCTTAGATGTTTTTATGCTTTTTCACAGTATTGGTCCAGAACATATGGGGAATGGAAAAATGAAAGGTCCTCCACCAGATAGTTTAGAGGGGGCGCTAATTAACGGAGTGTGCTGGGAGGGCCGGTGGACACTGGAAGGAGGGGCGCTCCCAGCAAGACTGGCAGTGACAGGGACCACGTCCGAGGCATCTCTGTGTCCTGGGCACCCCTACGGGAGGAAAGGCTTGCAACTCCTGGGCTCAGCAGGAGCCGATGGTGCTGAACAATGGGAAGGCTCCCACGGCACGTGGGCACGGAACCTCAGTCTGCTCAGGCCGCTGTGACAAAATACCGTAGACTGGGCGGCTTCAACAATTGGCAGGAAGTTATTTCTCACCGTTCTGGGGGCTGCAAGTCCAAGGGGAAGGACCTGGCGGGGCTGGTGTCTGGCGCCTGCTGACCCCTTGCTGCGTCCTCGCGTGGAGAGAGACCCCTGGCATCCCCGGTAAGGGCGCTAATACCCCCATCCCGCAGAGCCCCCCCAAAGGCCCCAGCACCAAATAGCATCACATCGTGTTTAGTTTTGAAAATAGGAGGATGCAAACAGTCACCAGAGTAAAAAGTGAGGACAGAAAGCTGGGTCCCAAAAGAAAATGCGACGTGGCCGTGAGCCACAGAGGAGCCCAGCCCCTTCACCTCCCCGCAGCGGCGCCTTGCTCCGAGGCACACGAGCCTCCGTGAGAACTGAGAGTCACAGCGACACCCCTGCCCGTCGCCCCCATGCCTAACCAGCCGGGGAGCACTGTGATCCCAAGAGCGGCACGGAGAGGGCCAGGGAGCACCGACTCCGCAGCCGGACTGCCCAGGACTGAACCCTGGTTCGGCCACTTCCTACCATGGGACCTATAGGACCTACAGTCCTTGACTGTGACGACATATGCCCTTCTGGGCCTGCTTCCCTGGTTATTGTGAGAACTAATGACTCACATGTCAAATGTTGAGACTGGTGCTTGGCACATGGCGAGAGTTCCCTGTGTTCGCCATTTCAGCCACTGTCATTATGTTGGTTGCTTCTACTTCCTAGGTACCTAGCTCCTGCACAAAGAGCCCCTCTCTCCACTCCTGGTACCACTGCCCAGTCTAGGCCACAGACACAGCAACAACCTCCTCCCCAGTGGCCTCCCTGTCATGCTTTGGGCAGCCCCTGACTACACTCTGGCCACAGAATGCTATTTCTGAACCATGAATCTGGCCATGTCACTTCCGGCTTAAAACTCATCAGTGGCTGTCCATTGTCCCCAGGATGAGGCCCACGCTCACAGACATAACTCAGGAGGCCCTCCATGGGTCTTTCCGGCCCCCCACAGCCTCAGACTTCGCCACCAGGACCTTGGCCCTCTCCATGCCAGCCGCATGAGCCTCCCTCCGCTCCCCAGGTGGCCTTTGCATATTCTGCTCCCTCTGCTTGAGCCAATGTCCCCCACTCTTCTACCTTCTTTAAGGCTTAGCTCAGTAGTTGCTCTTCCGGAGATGCCAGCCCTGATTCCCCAGGCAGGATTAGGAGCACATGTTCTGGGTTCCCACAAGGCCTGTGCTTCATTGACATAGCACTGACCACATGGTATCGCCTTTACATATCTGCCCCCCTGACTGTGAGCTCCTCCAGGGCAGACCCTAGGCCGTACCCATCTGTGTAGATGCTGGAAAAACCCATAAGAAATGGGATTGAATTGGAACCAGCCCAATATTGCATTTTAAGAGCCAGAAAGCAGAATAAAGTGGCTAGATCCAACTTCTCTAGGAGAGGCTCATGCGTGGGCAAGGGGAGCATGAGATGTTCTTTTCTCACACCATCCTCTCCCTGCTGCCAACCCCCTCCTAGCCGTGTGAGTCTCGTGAGTTGACTCCATATGGGATGGGCTTGGCAGTGGCTGCCTGGCTGGGTGCCCACCACCCGTGGGCGCCCAGGAAACAATTGCTGAAGGGAGCTGAGCACCACCAAGCAGTCCAGCTCTGCGATTCCTGCTGTGGGGCCTCGGAGACAGGAGTAGGTGATGAACAGAAGGTGAGCTACCTGAATCTACAATATCTCTGGACCTCGGTCCTCTCTATGAAATGAAGTCAATAATCCTTACCTTAATTGTTGTCATGGGGAGACCATGAGATCACAGATGTGGGCACATAGCAAGTGCTTTTTACTCCTGTCTGACCCCTGTTAAATTTCGTGACATCACCAGGTGAAAAGAGTGAGGAAAAGCACAACTTCAGGTAGGCTCCCACTTTGGTGCAGCATAGATAGGGAGGTTCTCTGCAAATGTATGATATCTTCTGAGGACCTGGCTCGTTTTTAAAAACTCTCATGGGAGGTGACCTGGGCGCTGATTTATAATGTTTGGGAAGCAGAGATAAGCAGTTCAAGAAACACAGGATTGTGTGTATATGAAAGGGAAGTAAACTGAGATACCCTACTGCCAAAAAGAGCTGACGCCTATAAAGTACTTATTACTAACAGAGACTACAGAGACTGTAGTAAGTGCTATAAGTGTATAATCGTATTTATGCTTCATAATAGCCCTATGAGGAAGGTATAATTATTATTATTCCCACTTTACAGATGAGAAAACTAAGTCCAAGGAAGTTAAGAAATTTGTCCAAGGACCCATCAACTCAGAGCCAGGATATGAACCCAAAGCCGTCTGATTCCCAAACCCTTGCTCTTTCCATCCTGTACTGGGTGTTGTCATTGATCTTTGACTCTATAACTGTTGTTCTGAATTCTCCCGGGCATCCGTAGAGCTGGAAACCTGAGAACTACATTTCTCAGGCTACCTTGCCTACTGGGTTCCAGTCTGGGTCTGCAACTGGAAGGCACACGTGGGCCTTAAGAAGGCCAGGAGAAATTGATGTCATTTGTGCTTTCCCAGTATGGACTCTTATGTTGTAGGAACTGAAGCAGCATCAGTTCCAGGAATGCCAGAGGGGTGAGGCCTCCACTCTCCCTCTTTTACTTCTCTAGATGAAGAGCAGTGATGGCTTCCTCTCAGTACTGGTTTCTGGGGAGCACACCTTTTATTTCTTCTTTTGCTCTCCAGCCCATCCAGTAGCTTTACAACAAAGTCTCTCTGCTTAAAATATCTAGAGGGGTTTGCTTCTCGGCCAGACACTGGCTGACACAGTATTGTTCTTTCTCCTGCTTCAATCAAAGGGAATAGCCAATTCTAGGATCAAAGGTGTCTGCCAAAGCAGGCTGAGGGCAAGGCTGAGGCCTCTGCTGGATACTGGAGATCTATCAGGGAAACTGAGGCAAGCATCCATTGGGCCAACAATAACAAAAGACGATATGGGTTAGAGTGCTCCCAGCAAGTATCCAACATGCTAGGCTTGGGCTCAGGGCCTAATTCCAAAATCCACTCACACCTAAGGCTGAGCCCGAAAGCCATCCCACCGGCATCAAGAGGGCTCAGGACTTGAGTGATGTGAGAGAAGCTGGGGCTCGCCTCTCAGGCTAGGGGATGCAAAGCCAACCTTCTGCATGCCCCCCCTACCCCTAGAAACCCATCTACTTTGTGTTGACTATTGTCTTCTCACGAGAGCTTAACTGCAAACAAACTGGAAATTTGACAAACCTGGGTCTCCATTCTTTACCAGCTAGTCCTGTTAGTCACTTAGCCACTCCACTCAGCCCACGGCCTCCTTGTTTATAAAAGGGGGGCTGTCGTGTCCACTGCACAAGTGTGAGGACTGAGTAAGATAATGTACGTAACGTACATTGGGGCCCAACTCCCGGCCCATTGCAGAGGCTTAATAACTATGCATTCCCGCTTTCCCCGCTTCCTAATCATAAGCTCCCTTGTTTAGTTATTGAACATATCCTGTATGTGTGTCTCTCAAGCTCCATTATAAGGTCTGGAAAAGTAAAAACCATGTCATAATCTTTGCCTTAGTCAGAGCATCTAGTTCATTTAAAATAATAATATGCTTTTAATAATAAATAAACCTTCATGTTCTCAAAAAATAAAAAAGAAGATGGGAAAAAAGAAATGAGGCTTCTCTATTCGGCCTGAATATGGGGCATTGAACAAGACTGCAACTTTAGAAGCTGCTCAATTTATTTTAGTATAATTCAATCCTCTTTCCCCACCTTTTTGCTTCCTGCTTTCCCTTCCTTTTCCCCCACAAAATATTTATTTTCCAAGCCTGGAGATGAAGATAGAGGGTCTAGGCATTACCCGAAGAAGTCCAGATTCTAAGGTAGGAGACATGTTGTAAACAGGTGACACCCACGGGTCCCACGGCAAAGACCAGCGCCATGACAAAGGAAAGCACAGTGGTGTGTAGGCCTAAGAGGATGCTCCCTGTTCTGCGCTGGTCTTAACCACAAAGTGGAAAGGATGACGTGCAGGTGCAGGAGTGGGAAGACACAGCAAAGGAGTCGGGCCAACTGCAGTGAGAGTCCTCTCAGCTGTGTGGCCCAGAGTAATTCATGCACCCTCTACAGAACTCAGTTTCCTCTTCCGTGAAGTGGAGTAATAACATCTGGGGGACGAGGTTGTCATGAGGTTGATGGTAATACAGAAAGGACTGGTCATGAAGTAGGCGTCAATAGGTATCAGGTCCCTCCCACCATTACTGTGACAGTGACCTTTCCTGAAGGGAAAGGAGCTCAAAGTTAGGGGTGTGTCTTCCTCTTGAGGACACTTTGCTGGCTTCTGCCTGTGGAATGTTTCCCCACGTTCCCACTGGGTCGCCCTTCCGAGCAGGGCTTACTGCTAATTACAAAACAAAAGACCATGAATAATGAAGAATCCAGTCCCTGCCCCCATTCCAACACACACACACATCCCTGAGCTTAGAACCACCCAGAACACAGGCCAAGAGGCTCTCCGGATTTCAACAAGCCCTTCTCAGCTCGCATCTCCACAACACAACACAAGAGGAAACCAACCCTGACTTTCTTTCTCCCTCTTCAAACTAAACAAGTCCCCGAACTTGTCAAACATAGATGCAGAATTATGAAAAACAATCATAAGTGAAAATTCCAGTTATTAAAATGTATGGGGACTAATTATTGATCTGATGATATGCTGAATAAAAAGAGACAGACACGCTTGAATAAACGGAAATCTTTTAGTCATTAATATACATGTGTTTGTTTTTTCCTTGTCTACACTGGAAGCTGCAGTAGGGCTGTATTGTCTAACAAATTAGAGGGGGTGACAATGTGTGATGTGTGATGTCTGCTCAGACTTATTAATTTCTGCCAAACTAAAACAAGGGCTGCCTCCCCACCGCGGGCCACAGGACTGGGTCACGCAGATATGAGTGCCATTAGGAAGACTCTACCCGGGGAAGCTGTACACTGGCCTGAAGTTGTTTCGCACGGACGAGGTACTGCTGGCCTGTAACTGGGCCCTGGCAGCAGTGGAGCGCTCCAGGAGGGCCGCTCTTGGTTCTGAGCCCGGAAGGGTGGCCTCCCCACATGCCACTCCCTCGCCTTCCCCAGGGCCAGGCCTTGCGTCCTTCACGTAGCACCACGGCAACCCCATTCCAAAACGATCGCCACTCTTCTGAGCCTTGGTTGTCCCTTCTACAACCTGGGTTGTCTGGTGTCAGAGCCCCAGAATGATGGTAAAGAGCTGACAACCCAAAGTCAGGAGATGCCGCGTTCTAACTGGGAGGTCCCGAGCTGTGTAGCTTCTCTGAGCCTGTTTCATCCGGTAAATGGGGAAACAACACTTATGGGAACCCCTGCGACTATGAGGATCGAATAAGATACCACGTGACAAGCACTTAGTCGGAGCTGGGCTACAGAGCAGATCTTCAATAACTCGTTCACTATTGTTGTTATTACTGTCTTGCTCACAGTTAAATAAAATCACATAAAGCGTGCAGAAGCAATAAACACAATGTGTCCTCAAAATATTTTCTCAAATAAAAAAAATATATTTTTTTTTCAAATAAAAAGAAACTGGCTCTGAGGTCATTCCCTGCATTCGGGGCAGTCTCTCACGCTCTCTCTCTTCAGACTCCTGCAAGCAACTTGGGTTGGCGGCTTTAGCATCGGGGTGTGTTTGGAACAGGCTTCAGTGTCTCTGCTCATGTGTGCAGTGCTCAGCCCGCAATGCCACCCGGCACCCCCTGCCCACCTCCCAGTGTGGACCCCTCTGGGAGGCCTCCTGGAGCGGCCCCTACAGCCGCCTCTGGCACCCTGAGTTCCAGCTGCTATGCAGGTGTCCATCTCCCACACCTGAGTGTGGAGGCCTGGAGGGCAGCGCCCGCGTCTTTCCCAGCTCTGGCCCCAGGGCTGAGCAGCAGGCCCAGTCCAAGAAGATGAACACAGAAGCTAATGTTTGCTCTGGGCCTGGCTCTGGGTTAACCGATTCACAGTCTCACTAAATCTCACAGTACCTAGTAAGGTAAGAAGCAGCACAGTTACAGAGGCTCAGGGATATCAAGTCCCTTGCCCAACGTCCTATCCCCAGGGGTGGGGGATCCTGACAGACTGGGGTCTGTCTTCTCCAGCGCTTTAGTCAGCTGGGTTGGGGAAAGGAGAGCAGGTGGTCGAACGGGGCGATGCTTGGGGAGGGCAGGGCAAGATCCCTTCACTTGCTGAGGACGGAATGCTGAGGGGGAGGGATGGAGGAAGGGGTGGATAGTGGTGCTGTCATCAGAATCGTGGCCTGCGAATCCTCACCTGCAGCGTCATCAGCACCGTGGACGGACGTGATTTCATGTAGGCAGCATACGAGGTACCAGGTCCCGCTCAGGCCTCACAGCAACTTGTGAGAAGGCATTCACGTCCAACCCTTCAGTGGAGGACAATGTGGCTAATGTGGCTCATGTCCACTAGCCTCCAAATAGCCTATTTGGGACAACTACATTGAAAATGACTCAAATCTTATAGAAGAAACATTTTACAAGCCCTTTTTTAACCATGAAATATGTGCCCCAGCTACTCAGTCCCTCCCCCTGACTGAAGCCGGGGTGTCTTGTGTCCCCACTTTTGCCTCAAAGTCACAAGCCCAGCACCCTGGGAACAACTGTCAGTCTAAAGTGTTCCCCTGGCACGTCTCCCCACAAGTTTACCAACCAGAACTGGGAGGCACCCGGGAGGTGTCAAAGGGGGCGGGCAGCTCAGTGTCCCCTCACTCATGCACCCAAACTTCCGAGGTGCACAGTCCAGTGCTCTTGGCTCTCTGGCTGTCCCAGCCCATGGCCTGCGGTGTCAGGTTGCCCAACCCTTGGAGCCCCGGCCCCTGGAGAGCTGTCAGAATTGGGTAAATGCAGCTGTTCTTTTGAAGGAGTAAGTTGAGGGCACTTATCAAATCAACTTCCTAATGAATCTTTTCAGGTCTGGTTGGAAGCTGTTCTGTTACTATGGAACTTGGCTTGATTTGGAAATTAATGTGGTAATTCACAGCCACTCCACCAGGCAAGAAGATGGAAAGGGAGGGGGAGAGAGAGCGAGGGGAGGGAGACCCGGGGCAGCAGCCTGGTGCATCCGGAGAGCTGGGCCGCACGCGCTGGGAGCGGGCACACGGAACACCACAGAGAGTCATTCCTCCCAGCAGGCCCGCAGTCAACATCCAGGCCCTCGCCTCTTTAGGGATGATTGGACGATGATAGATTCGATAGATAAATGATCGTGATGATGAGAGAGAGAGAGAGAAAGAGAGAGAGAGAGAGAGGCAGACTTGTATTGCTCCCAGGATTTGCTTCATATTCCAGGACGCACTTCCCAGGACCACTACCTCTGCTATGTCCCTACATCACCAACACCATTATTTACTGTATATTTTTCTTAACATTTATTCACTTTTTATCTTAAATTTTATATCACTCTTATAGATGGTAAATAGAATATAAATATAATACATACCATATAAATAACTATAACATATCTATAATACACAAATCAATATAACATTACATAAATGTAAAATGGGTTACATTGAAAACAAAAGCTTAATTATTGCATTCTGGAGAGGCCCTTGCCTGCTGGAGGTTCCGAGTCTGAAGTCTCACCCCATTTGGGAAGAAGCAAGTGTTCTAAAGACTTTCAAGACACAGTGGTGCAAAGTCAAGGTGTACGCACCTCTTGGAATCCACTTTCTCGGTCTATCAACCAGTGCTATTTAATGCTATCAACTTGACAGTTTATCTAACAAACATTTACACAGCATATACTATGTGTCGGAGGCCTTTCTAAAAGTTCTTTTAAAAATTAACTCATGGACAGCCTGGGTGGCTCAGTGGTTTAGCACCACCTTGATCCCAGAGCATGATCCTGGAGACCCAGGATCCAGTCCCGCGTCCGGCTCCCTGCATGGAGCCTGCTTCTCTCTCTGCCTGTGTCTCTCTGTCTCTCATAAATAAATAAATAAAATCTTTTAAAAAATAAAAATGAACTCATTCTCCATTTAATTTGTATCATAACCTCATAACCTTGTGTGGTATAGCACTACTTCCATTTTAGAGAAGGGACACTGAGGCACAGAGAGGTTCAGTAACTTGCTAAAGGTCACCTCAAACTCTTACTCTCACCTAAGGTCATGCACGCATTGGTGAGTCAGAGCATCCCAGAGCCTCCAGCCGCTGATTCCTCAGCCCGGGCCCAGGCAGCAGTGACACCTGTAGGTGCCCCCAGCAGGCCATGCCTCCAGGCCCCTCTGTGCCCGTCATCTGACTGCGAGTCTGATTCTACAGCTCGTGGATGCTCATCCAGAGAGCTTCCAGAAGGAAAGAAGGGAGTGGGGTTTTTTGTTTGGGTTTTGCTGTTTTTTTTTTAAATAAAAAAGTATAACCAAACCTTCTGAACTGCTGCTTTTCTCTGCTAACTATTCTTTAAAAAAAAAAAAAAAAAAGGGATCCCTGGGTGGCGCAGCGGTTTGGCGCCTGCCTTTGGCCCAGGGTGCGATCCTGGAGACCCGGGATCGAATCCCACATCGGGCTCCCGGTGCATGGAGCCTGCTTCTCCCTCTGCCTGTGTCTCTCTGCCTCTCTCTCTCTCTCTGTGACTATCATAAATAAATAAAAATTTAAAAAAAATTTCCAAAATATTTAAAAAAAAAAAAAAAAAGATTGTATTTATTTATTTATTCGTGAGAGACACAGGCAGAGGGAGAAGCAGCTCCATGTAGGGAGCCCGACGTAGGACTCGATCCCGGGTCTCCAGGATCAGGCCCTGGGCCAAAGGCAGGCACTAAACCGCTACACCACCACCACCACCACCAGCGCCCCCCCCCCCCCCGCCCGGGCTGCCCTCTGCTAACTATTCTTAAAAGAAATCTCTGAACAGTGCTCAGAGAACCAGATCAGGGCTACATTGGAGATCAGGTGGCTGAATCTGAGGGAGGCAGAAGGTTCCCTCCGCACAGGGAGCAGCGGTGGATGCACCTGGGGCCTGTGGAGAGATGAGGGGCTGTGAGGGCTCCTGCGACCAGCTGCCTCTATTAGTGCAGCCAGGTACCCTCAAGGGGCCCACAGCAGCCGTTCCACCCCAGGGAGCCCATGCCCTGTTTGACCCGGGGGTGTAAGACGGGCTGCAGCCCTCACCGCAGCCTGGAGTGGGTGACAGGAGCCCGGCATCACCATTATGATAATCACAGGGTAGCAGAGGCAATATTTTGGAAATGGTCAATGCATTATTTTCTTTGGCTTCTCCAAGTACACGAGCCTTGCCCAGTCTGACTAATGAGAAGTTGAGAATCTTCCAGAAGGAATTCCAAGAGAAAGATGAGGTAATATGTAGATACTGACACTTTAAAAAAATAGCCAAATTTGTATCCTGGCTGGCACCAAAAGCTATATTTTTCCCCACTAACTCAGTGGAGGACAGAGAGAAAGGAGGCTCAAAGGAAGGCTAGCTCATCAGTTGAAAAAATAATGCAATCTTGCCACAGAGTCAGGTGAGAACACAGGTTAAATGTGAGTGCCTCCTAGGATACTGCACAGTGGCTGAGCACTTCCTTTGGGTCGGCCCCTGCCCTTGCCAAGTGTTTTACACTCATGGCCTCACGTAACCTTCTGAATAGTCCTGGAGTTGGTGCCATTATTGCCCCCATTTTATGGATGAGGAAAGGGAGGAAGGATAAATAACTCGACCAAGCTAGACATCCAGGAGGTAGAACAGAGGTCCGAAGCCTTGGTGCCTTTCTCTAGATGCAGCACTTGTCCCCAAGGAGCTGCCCCTTCCCTTAGCCACCCCGACTCCCCAGAATACACCAGAACACACGTAAGAGAATCTATCCCCAAGACCAACATACTTGGGCTCGTGTCAGTACAGGACTCACCCCGGGACCCTCCAGGTAGGAATCTCTGTCCAGCTCCTCACAGACACCAGAGCCCATAAAGACAGTCAAGGCCATTGAAAACGCAGAAGCCCCACACGGTGGGGAGGTAGACTTGGGGCGTCTGCCTCCCCTGGTAGCGCCTCAGACCTTAGACCAGGAGTCTGCTCCCACGGTCAGGTTCTGGATCTGCAAGTCCTATAAGTCACAAATCCCAATCCTCACCAGGGGCCAATGCCTGACTCGTGCACCCGGCCCCTCAGTGAGCCCCTCAGGGATCAGAGGCTCCAAGCACCCGCAGCCCCAACCCCCCAACTCTGGTCACATGACAATCACCACCTCCCTCTCCCCAGGGTGCAGCTCAAAGGTCAAGCAGGACCTGGCCTTCCCTCTGACTCCATGGCCATCAGGGAAGGCCCACCTTACCTTCCATCTCTCCCCTGCCCTGTGCCCTCCAGACAGCCCCAGCAGAGGGCCGAGGCCACGGTCACCTGCAGGCCCCATCCCTGGGGCACCCAGAGCGCTGCCCTCGCCTCAGCCTTGGGCCTGGAGGGCGGCTGTGCTACTGCTTCCTGCCTGGCCTTCGATGGGAAGTTAGCCTCTCTGTACCTCAGCAGCCACATCTGCTACACAGAGCCTCTGAGGCTTAGTACCTTCTCTCCCCTCTGCCTAGAAAATCCTTCCTCTTCTTGATCTCTCTAACTCCTAGGTCTTCTCTAGACTCCACTCATGTTATTAGGCCCCTTTGGGGGTCTTTCCCCACCTTCCATTTTTAAACTCCTATCCCAAGCTGGACTGCCTTCCTCCATAATGATAATAATTGTTTTATTAAGCACTTACCACATGCCAGGCACTGTTTAAAGCACGTTACGTGTGTTGATAAATTTAGTCCTCACAATAATTCCACTAGGTGGATGCTATTATCATCCTT
Source organism: Vulpes lagopus (assembly GCF_018345385.1). NCBI lineage: Eukaryota > Metazoa > Chordata > Mammalia > Carnivora > Canidae > Vulpes > Vulpes lagopus. Next base: position 53,122,693 of record NC_054846.1, read on the forward strand.
ATTTTACAGAGAAAGAAACTGAGAACTACAGTAAAATGAATTATTCTAGGTTCCTTGGCAAGTAAGTGTCAGAGCTGGAATTCGAACTCTTGCATGGTTCTCATGAGTGATGGAAGGTGTGACGAGGCCTGAGGAGGGCTGCCTTGACCATTTTCTGTTTTGACACATGATCGCATTGCAGGGAGGCCCATGCAAAGTTTTTAGCCAAATTGCATCTTTTTTTCCAAACAATTTTATTCCTCAGTGATGACTCCAGATCTATCCTCCTGAGCAAACTCCTGACATTGTAATTCTTCTATCTGTTGCCACTGTTTTAGTTGCCCACAACTCACTCCAGAACAAAAGTCACGGTGTGGGGGCATCAGGGCATGGTGGAGTTATGAGAAAACTCAGAGTCAACATCTGACACTCTGTGCGACTTTCAGCAAGTTCCTTCTGTGATCTGAGCTAGTGCCTCACCTGAAGAATAAAGGTACAATACCAATCTCAGAGATTTAGAGAGGCTCAAGTAAAATAGTGGACGTCAAAGCCCTGGGCAAGCAAGAGGTAACTCAGTCAACAGCTGCGCAGCAAGCACTTCCCTGTCCCTGGCACTGCTGCTGTCAAGGTGACATTTGCACTGGAGTTATTTCTCAGACCAGCACTTCCTGAAGGAGTCTGTCTCTAGTTATGAAACCACCACATTGCTTGTCATGTCAGGACCTCAGGATCCTCACTGACAGGGACCCACCTACTCACTGCTGTCCTCTCTTCTCTCCCCTCTGCTCCCATCTGGGTCAAAGGGTAGCCCCCACCAGTCCCTCCCCTTCTCTGGGCCTTCCTCCTCCTCTCTAAAATAAGGAGCTGGGGTCCCGTGGGTCTCCAGGCCCTGCCAGGTGGCCATCAATGATTGTATGGTTTGTAAGGCCTTCGCTGAGTGGAACTCTCTCTTGTTTGCTGAAGTCAGGGGTGGGCAGGAAGATGAGCCCACACACCCAAGAAGACATTCAGAGTTGACTACCATGTCTTCACTGAAACTGAAGCACTAAGTTTTAGTCCCTGGCCACATCAAACACCTCAAGTCCCCTTCACCTCCCGCTAAGACCACACCTCCCTTTGGCTGGGAGCTCCCATCCATCCCTGGCTTTCCTGGCCAGTCCTTACATCACCTTTAGAACTCAGAGTAGAAGCTCCCTCCTCCCTAACCCGTCTATTTTTGCAGTCAATGCTCTAGAATATAATTTATTGATTTGAACATCTGTTCCCCCACCCTGTCCCTCAAGGGCAGGGACTGTATTTTGTATACTGGGTCTCCAGGCCTTAGGTCAGCATGAGGCATGAGGCTCATAGCAGGTGTTCAGTTGCTATTGGATGTGGTTTAAAGTTACCTGCTGAGGTCCCGGTATCCGGAAATGGCAGGGCTAGCACCGGCACCCAGATCTGGGGGTGCCAAGTCCAGCATGCCTCATCTCCCTGCAGTGACAAGGAATGGCAACAGAGGACATCTGCTGTGAGGTGACGGGTGTCCAGATAGCTGCTTTCACTGTCCTTCCACCAGGCAAGGGAGGACCTGCGGCACAGGTGGTCTCCGGGAGCCTGACTGCCTGAGAACGGTCCTCAGGGCGCCCCAGGACTCTGTCCATGCTGGCATAGCTGCCCACCTTGTTTCCTTCCCTTTTCCCCTCTCAGCCTCCACCTGCCCAACCCCTGGCTTTCTAGAGATGGAAGTCAAGCCACCCTGTCCCCCTTCTGCTCCCTTCCCCCAGACCTCTGTAAATATAGTGGGAACCTGGCTTTTTGAATGAGGTGGGAGGACACAAAGAGAGCCACCCCCCCCCCCGTGCCTGTCGAGTGCCCAGTTCATATTCCTCCTGCGACTGTATCTAAATTTGCAAACCGTCACCCCGCGCCCCACCATCATGTGTCATCTTTTATGCATGGCCACCTCTGCCGTGCGGCTCGGCCAGTTGCTACGCAACCGACAACGGCGCGGCAGGGGCCTGACATTAGTGAAAGCAAATTGACCAGAGGAGCCCTCATCCTGCATGCAAAGCAGCCAGGGCCTCCCCAAGCCACCCTCTTTCTATCCAGGGCCAGATTCTTGGACCACAGCCTCGGCGGCCTAAGCTGCAGACACTGATGCTCCAACACCTCCAGAAAAGGCCAGACCCTGGCAAATGACAAGAGCCACCTCCAAAGGGAAAGGAGGGGCCAGTGTGCCTTCAGGCTCTAAAATTCTGAACTCCTGGTGGGATGGACACTGGCTGCTGCAGGGAAGGAGAAGATTCCTACTCATTGAGCACTTACTATATACTAGGCACAGTGAGAACAATACAATGCAAAAAGCTCTAACTTCCTGGATTCCAGCCCAGCTTCACCATTTCTCAGCTGTGTGTTGTGCATGCAAATCACTTATTGGGACTGAGACCAAGCCACTGAAGGAAGCTGTCTTTAGACATCTTGGAAAGCAATAAAAGGCAAGATAATGGGCTGGAAGGAGAAGGCCAGGAGAGCAGCAGGGGTGAGAAGATGAGAGAAAGGAAGGAGGGCAGCAGCATGCCTTGCCCACCTAGTATTGAAGGCTTCTGAGTTTCCTGTTGGGAGGAACAGAGGAAATTAGAAGCTGGATGTTCTGGTCTCCCTTTCTGCTCAGCCCCTCCTGGCTCCCACCCCTTGGAACTGACCTCATGATTTGCCACTTGACTGTACATCATTTTGCACTGATGGTGATGGGGGTCGCAACAAGTTATGCTGGAGAGAGGAAGGGTGTTAGTGATTAGAACTGGCCTTAAATCCTCAAATCCTGGCTCTCATCTTTCCAGACTATGCAACTGCAGCAAGTTACTTCTGTCTTTTGAATTTCTATTTTTCAATCTGTAAAATAGGCATGATGATACCTATCACACAGGCTTAAATGACTGACATATGTTATGCTCCTAACAGAAAATCACTAAATGCCACTCTTCTCCCCCAAACACTTCAGTGGCTCTGAATTGTCAGAGAAGCCTGCTTCTCTGGGACCACCTGGCCCCCACTCACCCCCCCTCAGCGTCGCCTACCTGCACTTCTGCACATTTTCTCAACTGCTGATTTTTCCCAGAGGACCCAGAAAAAAATAAAATAAAGTATGAATTTTTAAAGTTTCAATAGACAAACCTGCCCCATGAGATCATCTCCTAATCTACTGAAATTTCCTAGTGGAAGAAGGAGCAGGAAACCAAGGAGTAACCATCCCTTCTTCAGTGGTGGATCTGAGAACTTTCTTAAACTTCATGACGAGATAGATATCTTGAAGCTCATTCATCTTTTGAGAAATGCTGTTCTGTGGCTCCTGAAGCCTCAGTGTACCTCACACACTGAGGATGAATATGCCCTGAGGAAGGGCACGGGGACATCTAAGACAGCATAGCTCAGTGATTTACTGGACGCCAAGCATGGTTCGGGTGTCATAACAATGTCTTGGTCTTGACCAGTGTTTAACATCTCATAGCCATTAATTAACTAATTCACAACCTCTTGTTAATTAGAAAATATCTTTTCTTTTCATACCAATCAGTAAGGTAGATATTACCCCCACTTGCTTAGGGGGAAACTGAGTCTCAAAAAAGTGACATGCACAAGATCAAGATCACACAGTGGGTTGATGATGGTAAACTGGAACAGGTATGGTTTTACATGAAAATGGGCTAAGAGGCTCTAATATATGGACTTTGTCTATATCATCATGAAGTTAACACTCAAGAGTGATTTGCCCGTTTTAAAAACCCACAAGTTACTGGGGAAAGCCATTTATGTCTTCCTTATAAGGACAGAGACTTTACCACATCCAGAGAGAGGCAGTGGGGGGGGTGGTACAGAGAGCACTAGCCCAGCTGCGTGTCCCTGGGCAAATTACTCCATTCCTTTGTGCGCAAATTTCGTCTTTCTGAAATGGAAGGCAAGGTTACCTACCCCTCCCCAATGCTATTCCAAAGAGTAAAATGAAACAGATATCAAAGTGCTAAACTGTGAGGTCTTGGTAAATGTTAGTATCCCCTCAGAAGGGATATTTCTCAGAACCAGGGGTCTACAACCTGTGTCTAATATATGCATTTTCTTTAATTATTCAATGTTGAGAGCTGTGTTGTCGTTGTTGTTTAAAAGGAAACATGTCAATTGTATTGCCTTTGTGTTGTATTGAAAAGCATTTCTTCATCATTTGGACTAATTTCCAAACAAATTAAAAACTGTTGTAGCAGTCAAGCTCTGACTGCTTCATCTATTAGATTCAGAAGACGGCAAATTTCTTAAAACACAGATATAAACAATTCTGGTAACATGATCTGATTTTATAATTAATTCTCTGCCCGGGAAGGCAAAAGTTCTCTTTCTCACTTTCTTTGCCCTCAAGTTCCTGGCTGTTCTCCCACTTCTGGCAGACTCTTGACTAAGAAAAAGCAGATTCTGTTACCTGGGACTCTGCTGCATGCAAAAGGATAAATCTTTTCTCAAATGTCCTTTGATCATAGAAATGGCCAGGGTAGAAGAAGCTGAGTTCCTTTACGATCTGACCATATTGGTTCTTCCCACAGTGCAGCCACGGTGAACACATCTCCATCAGGGCAAAGCTGCTCTGGTTGGCAGCCCATAGAAGCCCCACCCTGTAACAGCCTGTGGGGCAGACTTGCCCTAGGGATACTCAAGATCTAATAGAGGTATGAGGCTGGAACAGGAGGGGCAAACATGTATGCAAGGAGTTGTTTAAATAGCAAGAGGGTTGGCTGGCCTAAGCCCCTTGTGAAATGACAGACATACTAAATGGGTCCAGGGTCTAGTCTATGACCAAGATTAGGACTCAGTCTAGAGCCAAGTTTATGATTCAGTATATAACCAAGATCAGACCTTAAGCTGGGATCAAGGTCAGGGCTCAAGTTGTGACCAAGATCAAGGCCCAGACTATGACCAGGATTAGGGATCAGTCTGTGGCCAAGATTAGAGCTCAAATGAGACCTGAGTTCCAGGACTGGTCTCTGACCAGGGCCAGGCTGACTTATGGTCAGGATCATGGCTCAGTTTGTGACAAGTCAGTGGGATTCATAAATGATTAGAGCTGGTCTCTGCTCATGGATTTCATAGTCTAATAAAGGAGATAAGTAAACTGAATTCCTCTACCAACTTTAAAAAGTTAGATGGAGGGTAACATGAAACAATCATAACAGAAGAAAAGGCTTGATTGTTCTACCTGGGAGCCAGGGAATACCTTCTAGAGAGGTGATGCTCGAACTGTGTCCAGAAGAATCTAATCAGCTTCATTTCAATGCACTTTTTTAAAATGCTGTTTTGAGCATGTGGCCTCATTTGCTTTGCAACTCTCCAATTTCCCCCCAACACTCTGTGTTGTATGTAATGTTTGTTTTGAGGGACACCCTTCCTCTTCCTCTGGCCAAAAAAGTCCTAAGGAATGCACAGTTTTTTTCAAATTCAGTACTTCCCATTATTTCCTGTACACCATTCAGGTGCTCTATCTGGCCCTGACATTAACTTCCACATACTTTTGTCTCTTTGGTTTGGTTTGATGCACTGTGCAGGAATCTATTTACTCCTTTGTACCACGAATCTTCATCTTGCATCATGAAAGTAAGAACCTTTTCCGTAGGTTTTGATCCAATAGCCCTCAGAGGAACAGAATGATGAAGACAGGGCAGCCCGGGTGGCTCAGCGGTTTAGCGCTGCCTACAGTCCAGGGTGTGATCCTGGAGACCCGGGATTGAGTACCACATCGGGCTCCCTGCATGGAGCCTACTTCTTCCTCTGCCTGTGTCTCTGCCCCCCGCCCCCCGCTCATGAATAAATTTAAAAATAAATTAAAAATAAAAAATAAAACTAAAGAATGGTGAAGACAGACAGTGAAATCTAGGAAACCAGGTGAGGTCTATAGCCTCAGGCAAATCACCCAATCACTCTGAGCTTCAGTTCCTCATCTGTTAAATGAGGCTGAAGCATGCCTTGCCCATATTGAAGGACATTTTGGATGCCCAGTGAGAGAACAGATATAAAAGTGTTCTGGAGATGGTAAGGATTACAATAAATCTCTCATGAATGAATGAGACAGAAGTTCATTTCTCCTTCAGGGGGTTGGTTGATCTTCACTGGAATCCTAGAAAGTAGGATCCATGGTCCCCTGTATCTGTTCTGTTCATAACCCAGGTATGTGGGGAGGGGATAATGTGTGTTTCTGAGACATTGCTTTGGGGCATGAGCGCAGTTCGAATGTCCATTTGTATGTCAATGTATGTACCCATGTATGTGTCCTAGATTGGCTTCTTCAGAGCTGACTCTGTGGTGAGGATTTATGTACAAGTGATTAAGGAAATGTTTCCTGAAGAAATCAGTAATGGAGTAGGAAAAGCAGGACAGCAAAGAAAGGAGATAAACAAGGGTGTGATCTCAAATAAAAGTCTTACAGAGAGTAGATTTTAGCCTGATCCCACAGAGGAACTCTGGAGTGTAAGCTGTCCCAACTTAAGAGTGGAGCTGTGCTTTCATTCTCTTCCATCCAAGAAGTCTGAGTCTCCAAATGACCAAGAAACCCCTTCATGACCCCACCAAGCCTCATCACTCACATGGCCCCCTTACTTTACCCCAGCCAAGAATTTTCTGGGTATGGTGATCATAATGGGGTTCTGGAATGCCCTTACACTTCTAATAGCTCAATAGGGAAGACAGTGATATGACAGGAAAATTAAGGAGTTTGTGGGAATAGAGAGAAATATGTAACTCTGCCAGAGTTCAATGAAGACTTCCCAGGGAGATGAACGTGAAGGATATTGATGGGGAAGTAAAGAGTGATCCTGATAGGATTTGCAGTATGGGTAGGAAGTGAGATGTGCATTTGGCAGAGATTTGGCAGAGAGTAGCCAGAAAATAAATATTTGTAGAATGAGTAAATGAATGAATGATAATACAGGTATTACACAGTCTGGGCTTTAGAACTCAAAAGCCTTGATTCTTATCTCCTCTGCTTACTCCTCCAACAAGTCATTTAACCACACTGAGCCGTAGTTTTTTCATTTAGAAAATGGAGATAATAAGAATATCTGGGACAATGAATACAAAAAATACTTTGTCTGCTGGAAGCTCCAACTCAAAAATTAATATTCATTCATTCAAATAATATTTTGGGGTTCCTATGCTAGGCCATGTGCTAGAAATCAACCTACACAAATAGGAATTATATGAGGACTCTACTTGTAGGTGAGGAGGAGACTATTCTGGGGAAGAAATTAGGAGACAGAGAAGACAAGTTTAGCTCATAATGAGATAAGGTGCTGTAATCAAAATTTGGGAACTCAGAGATAGCTTGACTGTCATCTAATAATGAAGTTTTCCCCAAAAAGGTAAATTTGTATAATTGTGCCTTGAAGAATAAGTGGCGTTTTGCCAGATGAAGATGAAGTCAGGGTAGAGGTAACATAAATGAAGACACAGGCATGAAAGAGGAGTGTGTTTAGGCCATCAGGACTGGTCTCCATGGCATAGTGTATACAGGATGGTGTCGAGATATGAAAGGGATGGGGTAAGTCCCTAGAGGTCAAGTAATACAGGAGGAATCGGAGTACTTCTCTGGCATGAGAGTTGCAGTGGCATTAAGATGAGAATAGGTGAGCAAAGTCTGTTTGGGTCCCAGGAAGAATAATTGTGGGAACCCATACCTTAAGAAATGGAAAAGGACCTTCACAATCATTACCACCAACACACAACTACTCCACCACCACCGCCAAGCTCCAGCAATCTCTCCTTCAGACAGTTATCCATTATGGAAATACCTGCTCAATATGGTTCCTTTTGAAAATGGGCTCCTACATCATGAGAGTCATTACACACCATCTCCCAATGAGCTTTGTTTGGTTATTATAATTGTGTTTCTATTGGCAGGGTATAAGATGAAACACCTTCTAATTAGCCCTGAACATCCCCCTGAAGAGGTCTTTACCAGTTATCTATTGCTGTGTAACAAACCATCCAAAACTTAGCATCTTAACACAACAGTTTATTTAGTTCACGATCCTGTAGGTTGGCAATTTAGGCTCTCCTCAGGTGGGCAATTCTCCTGCTGGTCTTGACTGGGCTCATTCATTTGTCTGTGTATAGCTGCAGGTCAGGTAGGAAACTCTGTTCCTGGGGGCTAGCTGGCTGTCAGCTGAGGGTAATGGGGTCAACTGAGCCACGTCATCCAGCAGGCTAGCCTGGATTTGGCCATATTGGTAGTAGTCTCTGTTTTAATGATAGCAAGAGAGAAAGCTATAAGGCCTCCTGAAACCTAGACTCAGAATTCATCCAATATTATTCTATTCTGTTGACCAAAACAAGACATAAGCCAGTCTGAAATGCACTCAACAGGAGAATTTACCAAGTATTATGGCCATTTTTGCAAACTGCCCTATGATTTATGAATTTTTTTCTATATTCCTGGCATATGCAAGGAAGAAAGAATGAGCATTCCAAAGAAAGTTTTTGTTCTTTTTATTAAATTATTCTCTATAACCATAACATATGCTGAAAGCATGGTTAACTCCCTGTTATCTATTCATCATTACATAATATTATTACAGGTCTCCCCCACTATCTGAAAGTAGACCTGCCCTTATGAAAACCTTTGTAAGCCAAAATGCCATAAAGCAAAGAAGCAATTACCATTAATTTATGTGGAAAAAAAATTTAGCATTCCCAGACCCCAAAAAATAACCTCTCTTAGGCTTTTCTGATATCTTAACACATCTTGTTAAAGGATGCAGAAAATAAATTGAGATAAAGCACAGATGCTTACACAGCTCAAAGTATGGTGGTGAGGTGCTGAGTGTAGTTTCCAAGAAGGAGCTTGGCATTGCCACTCTGACTGCTCGATGCATGCTGCCTGTATAATGGCTTGCTGCAGAACAAAAGCTAAAAATTATTTTCACTTTTTGCCTTTATTCATGAAAGCAAAGATCCTCTTTGGATTTTTTTGTTGTTGCTACCAAAAGCAAGTACTAATATAAGTCTTTCATAAAAGCAAAGTGGCCTAATGCAAACTTTTGAAAAGCTAGGGGATACCTGTATTATTTGAGCACCTCCTATGTGCCAAAGACCACTCAAAAAACAGTGGAAGAGATACGCACAGCACTTGTTCCCATGGAGTTCACAGTCCATTATGGAAAACATCTTAAACAGGTAATTATAGTATTTTGATAAGTATTATGTCTAAAGTTTTATAGCTTTATTAATCTGTTCCTTTATGATTTTTGTCATTGGAATCTTGACTTTTAAAGCCTCCCATGACCACCAAATTAATAAATATTCACTTGTCCAAATGGGCTTTTGAAAGAAGGAAGTTGCACCCCTGCCTAGAGGCCCTCTTAACTTGGGTCCTCAGTGAGCAAACCTGGGCCCAGCCAGAAGGCTAAGACCAAAAGAGGGGAGCTCCTACTTCATTTCCAGACCCAGGTCGTGGCCCCTCCTGAAAGAGACTGGTGCTATGCTCCCTTCCCATTGAGTTGCCTCCCCAGGTGGACAGCATTAGAGGGAGAGTAGAGGACCTATTTCAATCAGCCTAGACTTGATGTCAACCCAACTCCAGGCTGTTTCCTGTTACTGGAAGGCCTCTTGGGCCCCTCTCATAGGTGTATTAATGCACAACCTGATTGATAACTGGACCCCTCAAAAACATTTTACTGGATTTCACTCAAGCGTATTTATACATACTTGCATACTCACAATAACTATAGATGATAATTTTATGTATTTTTCCTTTTTTCCATTTAACAATGTTTTAGGCTTTCCTTTAAATTCTAGTTAGTTAACATATAGTGTAATACTGGTTTCAGGAGGAGAATTAAGTGATTGATCATTTATATATAACACCTACTGCTCATCACAAGTGCCCTCCTTAATACCCATCACTCATATAGCCCATCTCCCTCCATCCACCCTCAGTTTGATCTTTATAGTTGAGTCTCTTATTATTTGCTTCCCTCTCTTTTTTCCCTTTCCCCTATCTTCATCTGTTTTGTTTCTTAAATTCCATATGTGAGTGAAATAATATGGTATTTGTCTTTTTCTGACCAACTTATTTCACTTAGCATAATATACTCAAGCTCCGTTGACGTCATTGTAAATGACAAAATTTCATTCTTTTTGATGGCTAATATTCCATTATATATATTTATATAACATGCATTTTATATATATGTATATATATACAAACACACATACATACATAGATACAGGTATAGATCACATCTTCTTTATCCATTCATCCACCAGTGGATATTTGGACTCTTCCCATAACTTGGCTATTGTTGATAACGCTGCTATAAACATCAGGGAGCATGTGCCCCTTTGAATCCGTATCTTTGTATCCTTTGGGTAAATACCTAGTAATGCAATTGCTGGGTCATAGTGTCTTTCTATTTTTAACTTTCTGAGGAGCCTCCATACTGTTTTCCAGAGTGATTGCACCAGTTTGCATTCCCACCAACAGTGAAAGAGGGTTCCCCTTTCTCCACAACCTCATGAACATCTGTTGTTTTCTGTGTTGTTCGTTTTAGTCATTCCTGTTGTTTTCTGTGTTGTTCGTTTTAGTCATTCTGATGGATGTGCAGTGGTATTTCGTTGTGGTTTTGATGTGTATTTCCCTGATGATGAGTGATGTTGAGCATCTTTTCATGTCTCTGTTCATCATTTGATGTCTTCTTTGGGAAAATGTCTATTCATGTCTTCTACCCATTTCTTTACTGGATTATTTATTTTTTAGGTGTTAAATTTAATAAGTTCTTTATAGATTTTGGATACTAACCCTTTATCAGATATGTCTTTTGCAAATTTCTTCTCCCATTCAGCAGGTTGCCTCTTAGTTTTGTTGATTGTTTCCTTTGCCGTGCAGAAGCTTTTTATCTTGATGAAGTCCCAATAGTTCATTTTTGCTTTTGTTTCCCTTGCTTCTGGAGACATGTTTATTTTTTTTAAGATTTTATTTACTTACTCATAGAGACACACAGACAGACAGACAGAGAGAAAGAGAGAGAGAGAGAGGCAGAGACACAGGCAGAGGGAGAAGCAGGCTCCATGCAGGGAGCCTGACGTGGGACTCGATCCCGAGTCTCCAGGATCACACCCCAGGCTGCAGGCGGCACTAAACCGCTGCACCACCGGGGCTGCCCAGGAGACATGTTTAGTAAGAAATTGCTACAGCTAATATCAAAGAGGTTGATGCCTGTATTTTCCTCTAGGACTTTGATGATTTCTGGTGTCACATTTAGGTCTTTTATGCATTTTGAACTTATTTGTATATATGGTGTAAGGAAGTGGTCCAGTTTCATTCTTCTGCTTGTTGCTGTCCAGTTTCCCCAACACCATCTGTTGAAGAGATTGTCTTTTTTTCATTGGATATTTTTCCGCTTTGTTGAAGACTAGTTGGCCATATAGTTGTTTTCATTAACAGATCTTGGGGGATCCCTGGGTGGCGCAGCGGTTTGGCGCCTGCCTTTGGCCCAGGGCGCGATCCTGGAGACCTGGGATCGAATCCCACATCGGGCTCCAGGTGCATGGAGCCTGCTTCTCCCTCTGCCTGTGTCTCTGCCTCTCTCTCTCTCTGTCTCTGTCTCTCTCTGTGTGTGTCTCTCATGAATAAATAAAATAAAATGGATCTTGAAGGGTGGTATGAGGTGAGCCAAAAAGAAAAGTGTCTTCCGCTGCAGGAGCAGAGTGCACAGAGTCAGACCACAGAAGCCCAGCCCTGCCTGTCTCCTCTTCCCCACACCTAGTTCTCCCCACAGACATCCCTGCACATATCATGCTCTCTCACAACCCTCTTTCCATCCTCCTAATAATCTGTTCTCCTTCAATCAGCCAGCCTACTCCTACCTAGGCTTCAAGAACCAGTTCTGCAGTCACCTTTTCCAGGAAGCCTCCCCGATTGCCAACCTTGTTCTGGTGTCTTCTCCTCCTCACCTCCCCTTTTCCCAGATAACATCTCTTCTCCTGTCAAGCCTCAGCTTCCATGTGACCTCCTCCAGGAGGCCTTTCCTGATCCCCCTCAGGCTGAGCGAGGCCTCCTCTGTCTTCCCTGGATGTTTCTCCTAGGAGCCCAGGTGGTTGTGGGTTGAAAGGGAAGGTACTCAGTGGTCAGAGGTAACACTATGGAGAGGGAGAGAGTCCTCTGGGGAGCCTGCTCCTTTTCAGCCCACCTCACTCCCAGGGACAGCTCTGAGAGGCCCTGCCCCAGCACTGTGTGGGCTTTGCCAGAGGAGTGAAGCCGCCAGAGCAGCAACGCCTTCCTCCTGACCTTCTGCCTCTGCAGGTTCCCGTGACTCACTGATGGAAAACATCCACCCCTTCTGGGCCTCTTCCTTATTTCATCACTTTAATAAATTAAGAACAGATTGAAAAGCAGGAAACATTGTCTCCCGGGCCCCAGCACCCACATTCCAACTCAATTACAGGATTTGTTTTTCGGGTCTGGCCAGAGGCAGCTGGGATGCGGCAGAAAAAGGGAGAGAAAGCGTTTGAACCAAGAGGCCAGAGAAGGTGATTCTGAGCCCAGCTCAGTCTCTGACGAGTGACCTCAGGCCCGTCCATTCACCTCTCTGAGGCTCCTCATCTGCATCTGGAAAGTGGGGATCACAATGACACATCCCTCATCCCTCCCAGGGTGGGAGCAGCACGGCAGATGAGACAGGGAGAGTAAAACTGCTTTGTAAATGGTGAAGTCCTAGACCTTCTGAGAAATAGATTCCTGCCAATTCTCTTGGTTAAAGCTAACATGGCACCAGGCCTCCTCCCTCTTAAAACCTCAGCTCTAGGAGTTTGAACTGAAATTCCTGAATTCCTTTAGGACAAGTCTCCATTCTCTCACTCCTGGGAATCAGCACCAGGAAGAGGGACTCTATGGATTTTTAAATCATATATAGTCAACTGTTGTTCTTGCTGTTTTCTGTTGATGTCCAGAGTGCTGTGTTGGAAAAAAGGGGTGGGGGGGTGGGGAGTGGGTCTCAATGGGAGCTGGGAGACAGCTTTGCTCCTGACTGCACTACTTGCTTGATTTCTTGCCAATTGCGTCACTTGCCAAACTGGTTTGCAGTTTCGGTTTCTCCATGTATAAAATGAGGGCAGAGAGGGGAATGAGTTAATAATCCTTGTCTTGATAACCTCAGAGGGTGGCGATTAAGATCAAATTAGACCTTTTACAAGCTGTAAAGCTCTATACAAATGTAAACTGCTGTTAAAAGGATATTAATAATTCAATTATTATAATAGTGACTAAGTGGTGATGAAGAAAAAGAATATTCTAGCTAGATGATAATGTCTCTTTCAGGAAAGAGAGTTGCATTGTTTTTCTTGATCACCTCTCCTGAGTTTCTTATAATCTATGGCAGTGGAAGTTCTTCCTTCTCTAACCCAATTATCTCACGCTTTAGGTTAAGCCATTCTCATTTTCCGCTCTCACTTGGAAAGGAAAACCAGGTCACTCTATCCTTTCCGAAAACTTCCACCCAGTTTAAGACCATTCATAAGACACTCGTCTTCCTTCTAATATGTCATCTGAGGAGAGCACATTGGAGGAAAGTGGTAAATTCCATTTGGGAAAGGTGGGTCAGAGGTGTATGTAGATCTTTCAACTGAGATGCACAATAGGCTAGCTGTAAATAAAGTCTAGAGGTTTGACAGAGTGCTCTGTGCTGAAAATAGTGATTTAGGAGACCTCAGAATAAAAGTGGCAGCTGAATAGCTTCAATCTTATTAAACTACTCTCCATTTCCTGGCCATGCCATCCACTCTCATACCTCCCTACCTTGGCTCCTGCTCTCTGCCTAAAATGTCCTCTTCACTTTATCTGCCCGTGAGATCCTATCCTCACCTCCAGAGAAGCCCTAACATTGCTAGAGATTTCACTCACCCTTCAACAAAATGTTGCAAGGTAGCTTTTATGTTCCAGGCACTGCACAAGCTGCTTTACTAACTCCGTCCTCCGTAGTTCTCGCAGCACCACCGTAAGGATCATCATCTTATTTTACAGATGGAAAACTAACCTGTCTAAAGCCATGCAGATGGTTCATGGTATAACTGTGATTCAAACCTACGTCCTCAGATAACAATTCCAAGGAGATTATTGCTACAAGATTCCACCAGCTACTTCTTCAATAGAAGAAGATGTAAGGCAGGGATGCGTTAGCTTCCAATTCTAAGACTGAGACTCAGACTCAGATGGCAGTATGGCCTGATTTTAGGACAGTCACTTTGTCTTGGGGTTGAACTGCTCAGGCAAATCAGCGGACCACCGCCAGGGCCCCCCTTTGCTTCAGGAGGGCTCTCCAGAGGTTGACACACCCCCCCCGGAGCTCTCCGTGGTACTGACATGACTTGCATCCACCAGCCCTAAAAGCCTGACACATTCTCCCTATGGGCACCACGGAGGTTTGTTAAGACTGGTACTCAGGTACTTCCCAAGCCCCCCATCTCCAACTTTTAACTTTGTTTTTCCCTATGCCAGATACTCCCCTTTCACATACCTGGTGAGTTCCTCATCATCCTTCAATACTTGGCTCCCATTGGCTTCCCAAAGTGAAGAAGCCACATTAGCTTTTCAGAAAGGATTCTTGGATACCTGCTATGTATCAGGCACTGTGGTGATGACTTTCATAAGCAATATCTCTTATTACATACTAACATGCTATGTGGCTTACTTGCATTTTGTATTTACTATTTATTGTCTGTCTTCCACCACAAGGCCCACAAGAGCAAGGATTATTGTCTGTCCACTGATTTATTCCTAGCAACTAAAGAAGTGCCTGGCACACAGTAAGTGGGCAATAAATAATTGTTGAATGGTTAAATGAATCACAGTTGTTCGTAATATAACATATTATATATATATATATATATATATATATATATATATATATATATATATAAAACATTCAGAGAGCATTATGATTGTATTTTTATGTAAGGGCTTTGGCAAAATGACTTCCTCTGGGCACTGAGAGAACTGAAATGTCAGAGTCAACCCGGACAGAGACCAGAGCTGGTTATGAGGGTTTGGGAAAATGATGTGCCATTGTTCACCTCACAACTAAATATCAAGAAGAATATATAGCCTTTGGTATTGAGACCCTCAGTTTTTAAAAAGGAGAACTGAGGCCAAGAGAAGGGAAGGGACCCCAACTTGCCAGTCACAAAATCTTTTAAGGAGTTTACTATGATGGGAATAGGATCTTGCATGAGTTCTATTCGTATTCATGTGACCCAATATATCCTGGCATCAGAGCTCAACCTGAAATCATAGTTAGGTTCAGTGTCTTCACAGAGACATCTCAATTGAACAGGGCTCAAGTTTGTGTCTAGGATTAGAGTTCAGTCTGTGGCTCCAAATCAAGTAAACCATTAAATTAAATGATACACACAAAATACTTGTACCAATACTCGATCTCACTTGCTGAGATCGAGTCCCTCTTCCCCCAGATTAAGTGGAATTCTACACAATTTTAAATTATCACTTATTAACCCTCTTCTTTCCTGGGCTCCTTTCTCTTTTAAGTAGCCCCTCTGGAGGTGCCTGCATTAGGAAGGATCTGGAAAAATATGACAGGAATTTTGTTTTGTTTTGTTTTTTTAATAATAAATTTATTTTTTATTGGTGTTCAATTTGCCAACATACAGAATACCACCCAGTGCTCATCCCGTCAAGTGCCCCCCTCAGTGCCCGTCACCCATTCACCCCCACCCCCCGCCCTCCTCCCCTTCCACCACCCCTAGTTCGTTTCCCAGAGTTAGGAGTCTTTATGTTCTGTCTCCCTTTCTGATATTTCCCACACATTTCTTTTCCCTTCCCTTATATTCCCTTTCACTATTATTTATATTCCTCAAATGAATGAGAACATATAATGTTTGTCCTTCTCCAATTGACTTATTTCACTCAGCATAATACCCTCCAGTTCCATCCACGTTGAAGCAAATGGTGGGTATTTGTCGTTTCTAATGGCTGAGTAATATTCCACTGTATACATAAACCACATCTTCTTTATCCATTCATCTTTCGATGGACACCGAGGCTCCTTCCACAGTTTGGCTATTGTGGACATTGCTGCTAGAAACATCGGGGTGCAAGTGTATGACAGGAATTTTGGATTTTGTTTTAAAGATTATGAGGGGTAGAAGAGTCAGGGACAGATTCCAGGAATCTTGGCCTCTTCATTACTGTCCTCCATTCTGTCTACTAACCCTGCTATAGCCTGCCCTGCAAATCCCATACTACCAAGGCCTGGAGCTAGACCCACATTATCTTTAAAAGGTCCTCCTTTCCTGCCTCTCTGAGAACTTCTACTTGTAGGCAAGATGGAGTAGTAGAGAAAGGACTTATCTTGTTGTCTGAAACAGCCAAAAAAAAAAAAACAGACAAAAGATATGAAATAATGGTTGTTTTCAAGACAGTTTATGTCAGCAACAAAAGACAAAGACCCCTGAGAACAAGACACAAGCAAGGTGGACCTGACAATTTCTCCAGCTTGCTGCATTGAGAAAGATGCTAGGCTTCAGAAACAAAGACATTACATAGATACTATGATTATATTCCTTAGGTTCAAAAAGATTAAATAAAGTCATAGAAGATACCAAAAAAGGATAAAATTTTAAACTTCTAAAGGTGAAAACTGAGATGAAAATACGTTGGGTTGGATTAAAGGCAGATTAGACTCTGCAAAAAAAAATACACAGTGAACCTGAAAACTAGAATAGAAACTAGTTAAAATGAAACACAGGAAACAAAAAGGAATTTAAAAATTAAAAGATCATCAATGATCTATGGGACAACTTCATTCAGCCTGATATATGTGATAATTAAGAGTCCATGAAGTCCATGAAGGAGGACAGAAAAAATTATTTGAAGAAATAATGCCTGAAACTTTTTTCAAATTTGATGAAAACTGTAAACTCAATGAACCCCAAACACAAGAAAGATGAAGGAAACTACACCAAGACACACCATAACCAGATTTCTCAAAATTAGTAATAAAAGAAAATCTTAAAAGAAATCATAGAAAAAAAGTTATGCACAGAGGAACAAAGATAAAGTAAAAATAGATTTCTCATCAGAAACAATTTAAGCCAAAGACATAAAGATGGAGAAGCATCTTTAAAATATAGAAAGCAAACTGTCAACCCAGAAGTCTATACAGAGTCGAAAATGTCTTTCAAAGGAGAAAGCAAAAGAAATTTTTCTCAGACACAAAGAAGCTGAAAGAATTCATCACCAGCAAAACAGCCCTATAAGAAATGTTACAGGAAGGGCTTCAGTCAGAAGGAAAATGAAACCAGATAGGAATAGAAATCCTCACAATGGAATAAAAAATACCAGAAATGGCAACTGCATGGGTAAATGTTCAAGATTTTTTAAATTATTGTTTAAAGATCTTTAAAAAACAATTGACTTCAGTGGGTACAGAGTTTCAGTTTTACAAGATGAAATGAGTTATGGAGAAGGATGGGGATGGTTGCACAGCATTATGAATGTGTTTAATACCACCGAGCTGTACACTTAAAAATGGTTAAGATGGCTAATTTTATGTTATGTATATTTTACCACAATAAAAAAAATTTTTTTAAATCTTTGTTTAAACAAAAATAATAACAACGTATTGAGGAATTTATAAGTAAAATGCATGGCAAAGTTAGCATAAATGTCAGGAAAGGAGAAATGGAAGTATATACTTTTTTAAAAAGTCTTATACTCTATTTGAAGTGCTTTAATCTCACTTGAAGGTAATGCAATATTAAAGATGCATACTGTAAATCCTAAGGCAACCACTAAAATTACCAAAGAGTTAATAAGCCAGCAAAAGAGTTAAGATGGAATCATGAAAAAATACTGTCCATCCAAAAGAGGAGGGGGTAAACCTACCCCACTCCACAGCAATAATTACGTAAAATGTAAGCGGCTCCCTGCCTCTCTGGGCCTGTTGAAATGACCATCTGAAGAGCACTCATCTCTCCGATCTGGATTCAATTCTCAAAGCCATCTTTGAAGAAGATAGATCACAGTTATTGTCTCCTACCACAGATTAGGAAACTGAGACCTCCTCTGGGAAAGTGACTTGCTCAGGTCAACAGCAAGGTAGCAAATGAATCACCAGCCTCCTCCATCCCAAGTCGAAGCTGCTTTTACTCAGCCCTAAAACAGACTCCTCCCTTCAGAAACTCATTTATTCCCATCTACCCCCACTCTTCTCTGTCTCTCTCTCTCCCTCAAAAGAAGAAATACAATTTGGCATGAATTAATGATGAGCCTGCCTGGCCAATTACCAGGGCTAAGTGCTCTCCTGCTGGGAGCGGCTCCCACAAAGCACTAAGTGATGTGGGCCTAGCTGAGCTCCCCCCACCCCACCCAGCTAGGCCTAGCGCCCTCCTGGGTCCAGGCTTAGAGGAAGCAGCTTTCCAATTAGCTCTTGCCAGACAGACTGGCTTCTCTACACAGCAAATTGGGTTACAGAGCTCTCCTCCAGCTGGCCTCCTTGTCTGGTCCCACTCGCCCCAGCAAAGAGGGAGCTAATCAACTGTGAAGCCAGGCCTGCAGTTTTGAGGCATCCATGGAGGGAGGTCCTGCAGACCTTAGCCCCATCCCACTAAGGTGGCATTACAGAGCTGAGTAGATGGGCCCTGTACCAGCCAGATTATGGCCTCAGAGGCCTAGAATCAAGGCTTCTGAGCTAAACTGAGAAAACCATGCTCAAAGAACCCCAGGTCCTGTACTTCCCCACACACACACTCATCGCCACCCCCAGTAATAACACAGCGAGTTAGGGCTGTCCCTTGTGCCATCACCGGGCTTTTCTATTTATTTCTTTTCTAACACTTCAGTGATAGCCCGGATGTCATTTGAATTTGGAGATAAACCTGAAGTGAGGGGAGCCTGGGACCTCATGGTGACGTGTCTCGGATCCTGTGTTCCCTCTTTCTGGGCCAGCCACAGGGCTCTGACAAGGAGGGCCTGTCCTGCTCTGCTACTCCCTCTAGTGGCCATTGCCACAACACAGGGCCAGCTCTCCCCCTCAGAGAGTGAAAAAACAGGCCCGGCACTCCACAGTTTCAGCAGTAATTTCAGAGAATTGTCACACTTGGTCCTCACAATGACTTTGTAAAGTATACTGAGCAAGGGTTGTGGTTCCCATTTTAGAGATCAGGAAACAAGTTTGGACTGTTGAGGAGAAAGCTCAAAGCCCCTGGGAAGCAGGGTTGGTCCTGAAGTCCAGGTCTCTCTCCAACCCATGGCTGTACTGGGAGTGCTCTCAGCTCTCAGCTCCCTTTCCCTGACAGTGTATTTTATTTACCCTGTAAGCCTGAAGGTTGGGAATGCCCTTCTTATAGACTGTAACCCTAACCCTTATACCACATGCACACTGCAGTTAGACTCTGAGCAGCAGAGAAGGGTCCTAGTACCATGCACCCATCTAGCCATCCTAGCAGCCAGCCAGCCAACACGTGCTTGTAAGCACCTATCATGATCCAAGTATCCTTAGGGAGCCCACAGGCTTCTTGAGAAAATAAACGGATAATGCTTTGTGCAGGTGCCACAGAGCCTGGGATGTGCATAGGGCAGGCCCCTGGCCCAGAGGAGAGCTGACACCTGAACCAACCAGAAGAGCCTGTAGAGTTTACCAGGCAAAGATGGAGGGGTGGGCAGGTGGAGAATATTTCAAGCAGAAGAAACCGGAAGTCACAAGGCGTATTCATGAAACTTTTCAGTCTGGCTATAGCCTGGAGCCTATACAGAGAAGCATGGCATGGGGCTGAGATGCAGCAGGGTAGGAGCATGAGGCTCCCTGCATGCCCAGCTGCACAGGTCAAGGCGTTGTCCAAGTGAGCTCACTATGAGGCGGTGGCTGCAATCCCACAGCTAAGTAGGTTTATGGCCAAATGTTCTTATACCCATCAGGGAGCAGAGCAGAGACAGGGCCTCTGGGGAGTGAGCAGCTGGTGATGCTGAAAAGTGTCTGCCAGGAGAATTCAGCTGCAAACACTTCCCATTCCCAAGAGGTCAAGAGGCCCTGTTGTTCCTCCCTAGTGGAGGCCCTGAGATCACACTGTCATCCATAATTCAGTCAACAAACACTCACTGGGCCTTCTGTCTGTGCCAGACTCTGAGTTAAGCTCCAGGGGCATAGAAATAAAAAGACATGGTTCCTGCCCTTGAGGGATGCACAGTCCTGGGGGAAAGGGAGCCAGAGGGGAAGAGACTGGGAAATTATCACAGTGTAGTGGGAGGTGGGCACAGAGGGGAACAGTAAATCTTGTAGGGGAGCCAAAGGGGATGGAGGATTTGAGCTAGGTTTTAGAGGGCGGGTAAGCCCTCGCCATGTGGGGACGGGCATATTCTCCACCTGCCCACCCCTCCATCTTTGCCTGGTAAACTCTACAGGCTCTTCTGGTTGGTTCAGGTGTCAGGTGTCAGGTGTACAGTGTACAGCACCTGTAGGAAGCAGGAGTAGTGTGTGAAGCATAAAGTCATAAAGGGGCTTTGAGGAGCAAGGAGAAGCCGGAAGAAGCAGGCAATGGCTGTATGGTGAGCTGCCCAGTCAGACCACCAGCACCTGGTTTGGCCAGGCTGAAGGGCTGGGGCAGAAGCATCAGCTCCAAGAGGCAGTGCCGAGGCACAATTGGCAGGGCCAGGAAACTGACTGACTATGGAAGAAAGATTCATTTGCATCTTGCTCTTTTATTTATTTTTTTTTAAATCAGACTTTACATAGGGCTTGAATTCACGACCCCCGAGATCAAGACCTGAGCTGAGAGCAAGAGTCAGACACTCAACCAACTGAGCCACCCACATGCCCCATATCTTACTCTTCTAAATTGCCAGGCTCTGCTAGGTGAGGCCCTGCTGCTGGGCATATGTGAGTGTTCAATAAGCTGAGGTAAGTGAGCGCCCCTGGTTCACACCCCCACACACACCCACACCCACCCCCAGTAAACACGAAATCAACACTCAGTAAGGATGTGCTATAGCTGACTCTCTACACGACTCAACGACTAGGGAAATGAATGAGTAATAAGTGAACAAATGGTGAAGGAACTGGTGAGCTGCGGGCCCCCACAGGCAGCACCAACGTGGCCCATGCCTCTAGGCCTTGCCCGAAGTGCTGGAAGATGCTAGCCAGGAGGCTGGCTAGGGGGGATGTGCTGCTCAGGGGGGCAGGGGCGGTGGGGGCAGTACATTTCAGGGGCGGCCTTGGGGCTTGGGGTCCAGCTGACCCTCTCTTGCCTCCATCCTTTTGTCTGGTGTCAGGTGAGGGAGGAGCAACAGGTCAGCACCTGACTCTGGGAGCCTCCATCTGTACAATACAGGTTTGGGCTTGGCTGTCCAATCCTCACTTGTGCAAACCTCAGCAAGTCAGAAGACAGCCCATGGGAAATAGAAGAAAGTGACATCACTTATTTCTAGGACACACATGCACCGTGCAAGGAACATTATATCCATTATCTCGTTAAATATAGCAATCCTGAAAATAAGGGAGTTTTATCGCCATTTTACCAATTAGGAAACTGAGGCAGAGAGAGTGTGTAACTTTTCTTAAGCCATCAAATATCTAGAGTACATCAACTTATGGATAATTAAAGCATTAAATAGCATTATAGAAAATTGGAAAAACAGAAGAAAAACGCTTACGATTTTATTATCCTAACATAGCAGCTAGTATTTCACGTAGCTCTGTATATTTGGTACACATTTGAGATTTTATTATTCATAAAGTTTTGTCTTACTCCTTTCCTTATTTAACACTGTAACATAAGAATTTTTCCAGGTTACTATGTCGCCTTCAGAAGCACTATTTTTCTGCAGACTGTCAAATCAGGTGTAAACACCAGATTTTATTTAACCATTTCCCATGGTTAGGTATGTAAATTGCTTCGAATCATTTGATACTATAATTAATCTTTTCTTTTATTTAGAATGGTCTTCTCGCAGCAGACTCCCAGAAACAGAGATACCAGGTCAGAGGGTGTGAGCACTTGGAAGGCTTCTGATACCGTAAATAACTTTCTCCTGGGGTCTCTCTACTTCCCTCCCCGTGTCTGGATGCCTTCCTTATCTCTCTCTCTCTCTTTCTCTCTCTCTCATCCACTTTCCCAAACCCAACACCTCCCTGACCCTCAGTCCTTCCTGGGACCCTCCTCTATTAACCTCATGAGCTGGAGATAAAATGATTTCGGCATCCTAGTAGAGGGCAGCAGGTTATACAGCATAGTGGTCATACAGCTCGCCTTTCACAGCAGACCACGTGGCTTTGAAGCCCGGATCTGCCGCTGAGCTGTGTGACCTTGGGCAAGTCACTTAACCTCTCTGTACTTCAGTGTCTTTATCTGCAAAGCAAGAGGGATGAAAATAACAGCAGCCCCTTTGGGTTGTAGATGAAATTTAAGGAGTGATTTTGTGCAGAAAGCACCGTGAAAGCTGTGGTTGGTATGATCTGGGAGGGGGCCCTAGCAGAAAAGGCTTTGGGGTTCCTTCCTCTGGGGCTGCCCCGGGGAGGGGACGCTAGCCAGGTCCCGACAAAAGCGCTCTCTGTGGGAACACCTCCTGGAGCTCCGGGCAGTGGCCACCCCTGCAGCCCGCAGCTGCAAGTACAGGCCCGGGCCTCTCTGCCTCCCCCTGCCGCTCCGCCCTCTGGCTGCTGGGGCCCATTGGATCCCTTTCCATCAGGCTGCCTAACTGACCGGAAAATGCAAACGCATCCCTAACCGCGAGCAACTGCTCCCCTCCCAGCCCTCTCCCCCTTCCGGGAAGGGCCGTAGCGCCAGCCTGACGAGCAGCACTTAATTCTTTATTGAAAACCATTAACCGGAGTTCAGTTCTCTGAGCCCCAGTTTCAAATTACCCACAGGAAACGCCAGGCCCAGAGAGTGGCTTTCAGTCTCTTAGAGGAGATGGCTCCAGGACCCTGACTGTGGGGACTTTTTTGAGAGAAAGTGACAACCACAACAACCACAACAGCAGCAACAGCCATCACTTCAACTCCTAGACACACACCTGAGAGCTAATGAGGCACACCGCCCCCTCCCCACCCCGCCCTCTCCCTCCTTCTCCCCCTCTGCAGAGGAGCCCAGCACAGTCAGGCTGGCAGTACTATCACCCCAAGATGGATGAGAAAGCTGATGGCCTTGGGGTCACAGGCAGGCAGGGCTGAGCCCCACCTGAGCCCCATGAGCCTCCTGTCAGGGCACTTCATGGGCCACCCACAGTGGGGCCTGGCCTGTAGCAGGCACAGCAGGGAGACAGGTGAAGAAGACTAGACTGAGCCCTTGACCCAGCCAACTCCTGACTGTGAGGGAAGGCTTGCAAAAGAGCCTAGTCTAGGGCCTCAGAGCTCTGCCTTGGTCTGCCACTAGTTGCCTGGCCCATTGTGTGGTTAATCAGTTTTCTGGGAAATATGGACACACATGAGGAACTGAAGAAAATATATCCTCAATCCTCTTTTTTTTAAAGATTTTATTTATTAATTCATGAGAGACACACAGAGAGAGAGGCAGAGACACAGAGAGAGAAGTAGGCTCCATGCAGGGAGCCTGATACAGGACTCGATCCTGGGACCCTGGGATCACACCCTGAGCCAAAGGCAGACACCCAACCACTGAGCCACCCAGGCATCCTTCCTCAATCCTCTTTATCAAGATTTCTAAACAATCTGAAAGAAACATCATTCATTCATTCATTTTGAATTGCTTACAGTCACCTACATGTCAGGCACTGAGAAAAGTACTTTACAAATAGTACTCGTTGACTCCTCCAAACTGCCTTTGGAGGTAGGTAACACTGTGCTCACTGACCAATGAGGAAAGTGGGCTCATGGAGTTCAGGTAACTCACCCATGATTAAGTATCAGTGATAAGATCTGAATCCAAGTCAGCCTAACTCTCTGTTTTTTTGCTGCTTTTTTATTACCATTACGGTCACAGTTCCACAAACAGTGCACCGTAATCCCATGAGAGCACAGAGAGACCAAAGACCTATGTGGGCCTCCAGGAAGGTTTTCTAGAAGTGGTGGCACCTGAGTTGAAGGATGAGTGAGACTTGGCCAAATGGAAAAGACAGGGGAGAAAGTTCCATGAAGGGGCAAGAGCACAGGCCAGGGCCAGTGACTACTGAAGGATGCAGCACATTGAGGCAGGTCAGGAATGGCTAAGCCATCGGAATGGAGCAAAGATGGTAAAAGGGACAGAGATGGAAATTGTCAAATGACTTGGTAGTTGAGGCAAACTGGGTAAGAATTTTTATCTAAGAACAAAGAGCTTTCTGCTTCTGCTTCTGAACCCCTTCTCCCAGTAGACTGAGAAGCAGCTCAACTAGAGGGCTGGGCGCTGGGTTAGGGTCAGAGCTTTGGCCTCAAAGGCCAGGAGCATGCTTCTCAGCAATTTACCACCTCTCCGAATCTCAGAAGGGGAACCTCTCTACAAAGTGGCCACTAATACCCACTTCCCAGCACTTCACGTTCCTGTATCTGATAATAATTTGAAAATAATAAAAGGATTGGATTTTATTCTAACTTACTTGATTATACAAATGTGGATGCTGGGGCTCAGAGGAATTAATAACCTGCCTATGGACAGACATATCCAGAAAATGCTTGATCTGAAATTTGATTCATATCTTGTAGATTCCTCTGCCTACTGTCACTTCCACCCACAGGCCCTAGTTTAGCCCTCTGGCACCTGGTGCTAGAAGCCTGCTCCTCTGCCCACAATGCCCCTTTGGATGGATGAAGACAACAGCTGTGTCCCAAAATCTCTACTTCCCAGCCCAGAGCTCCCAGATCTGCACAATAGGATTTACCAACCCTCAACATGGTTGAGCTGTCCTTAAGAAAGACACAGGAAAGAACAAACAATAAGAGGAGCTCCCTAGTGCCCTGACCAGATGTGAAACATGCCCTGCCTCAGGACCAGCAGCCAGGATAGCAGCAAACTCCCCATGGAAAACAACAGTCACAGCCTATTTGCTTTCCCCAGTCCATAAACTACCACAGCCAAGCTGGACACCAGCTTTGAAACCCAGGAGACCTGTCTCCACCTAAAACTTGTCTCTTCTCTGCCACAGATGATCCTTATTTGAGCGGGATCTATTTTCTTGGCCACCTTGCTGAATGCGGCATACACTCATTCCAGAAAATGCTGACCTCTGCTCCAGGCCGCCTTGTTGGCAGTTTCCCAGACATGGCTCGACTGTTTATTTATTTATTTTTGTGTTAGCAAAGAGGAGAAAATCACATCGGCCTAGAATGAATACTAATGAAATGCCTTCGTTAGCTTCCTTTGTGATAAGAATAAAAAATCGGATTTCCGCAGAATTGCAAGCCATATATTTCTTTCCCCCCAACCTTTTTTTTTTTTTTTTTTTTTGCCCTTTCCTCTGATAGGAAGATTACGGACAGCCAAGAAGGAGAGTAAAGTCATTTCATAAAAAATATCTGCATTTTTAAGGGCGCCTTTGTTGCAGAGGGACGTGGCAGTGCAATTTCTCCAAACCCACTTTTCTCAGCCTGTAAAGCAAATGTACCTATTTGTCCTCTGCTGCAACAATGCCAGCTGCATTCAATCAACTGAGAAGCTGCAAGCCATAAACCTTCTTCCCCAGCTAGGGGGGTGGGGTGGGGGGGAGGGAGCAAGCAAGAGAGGAGGCACGCCATAAAAATTCATCAGAATAATGTAGGGATGAGACGCGCTCCGATCGCCAGCAAGCAATCAACCAATCACTCATCCCGTGGCATTTACAGCACGTCTCATTCCCCTGTTCCTTAAGGACAATTGATTTTTCCTGATTCCATTAGCATAACGGCGTGGAAAATGTCTGCAGTGCAATATTTCTGGAAAGTTCCAACAAGTAGGCTGGGCACTGGAGTGTGACCATCTCCATAAAGCTTCCCCAGGCTCTGCGGCAGACACCATCACAGCCGCGGCAAAAGGCCCAGAGAGAATGGTGCAGCTTCCAAAACTTGGGGGCCAAGGGCACCTCAGGGGTGTCAAGGCAGGTAATTGGCCCCAATATGAAACCCTTCAATTTCTCATTCATTCCTGGACACAGAAGCACTCTTTTCTGCAAGACAGTGTACAGTGGAATGGTAAGGAACAAGCAAAACCCACTCAGCCCAGGAGGGGCCACATCACAGATCCTGGGTCCATTTGTGGCCTTCCAAAGCTCCTGGATTTAGGAGCTGAGAAAACAACACTTGATGTGATTACTTCTTTGTGTGTGAACAGGAGGCTGCAGGAGTGGGTACCCAGGAGCCATTATTCTGCTACTCTGTCTGCTGGGTCTCCACCAAAATAGCACGTGCAGGAGGAGGGAATGTGAGGAGTTAGGGGCTGTGCAGATCTGAATTCAAATCCTAGCTCTCCATTTTATTTGGTGTGTCACCATGGGGGCACAGTTAATTGGCATCTCTGATCCTCTTTCATAAAATTTCTCTTTATGAAGCCTGAGGACCTCATTACCTTGCAAGTTATTAGGAGAATTAAAGGAGAATATGTAAAAAAGCACCTAGCATGGTGCTGATGCATAGGGACTATTCAGCAAATCAAATTCTCCTTCTTTTCTCTACCCCCAAATTTCAATTCCCCCCTGTGCACCAGCAACACAGTTATCACGGTGTCAGCCTCAGCTGGTGAGGCGATAAACCTTTCAGTGCCAAAAGGAAACATGCAAAACTCAGAGTATTTCCATCTACTCTTGCAAGTAAGATGAAAACCTGGCTATGCCTTTTAGAAGAGCTTGGGGAGTCTCTTTCTTCTTACTCAGTCTCCTGAGTCAGCCCCTACCCCTCTCTCTCATTCCTTCCTTTATTCTCACATTGCACCAAAGGGACCTTTCTGCTCTCTCCAAGATTCAGTTCATGCTGGGTCTCCTCCAGAAAGCCTTCTTTGACCCACAACCTCTGCACACATCTCACACTCTATTGTGATTATCTGTGTCCATGTCTTCTCCATCCCAGATGGTAGGTTCCCTAAGGGCAGTTTTCCAGTTCTGCGTCTCTGTCACCTCTCACAGCACCTGATACTTAGTAGATGTTTTGGCTGATGTTTATTGACAAAATCAACTTACAAAGGCAGTGCTGATCTCTTTGGCTAAGACTCTTAAGCTTATTTCAGGGTCTGTAGGCTGTTTGGATGCTGGCCATGGTCCTGAATCCTTAAGCACCGAGGAGAGAAAAAAGAAGTAATAAAGAAACCTCGAGTGTGGTGAAAATAATACGCATTCATTCAGATAACTTCTAAACAGACAGTGTTTGCAGAGCAGAAGGAGGGCAAGGATTCTAGGGAGTTGAGTTCCAGTTCTATCTATGCTGTGAATACTCAGCTCGAGGCACAAAACCTTTCTGGATCTCCATTTTTCTCATCTGTCCAATGGGAATTTGACCTTCCCATATCAGGAGATTGTTCTAAGGACTACAAAGATGGTGTCTGTGAATTTATTTGTAATCTTTCTTAAAATACCATCCATGAAAGACCTCTGAGCTTCCTTCTAGCTCATTCAGTGCTCACTGACTGAGAGTTACCTACACTGACCATCTCCACTCCCTTACTTCCAATTTGCTCCTCAGCCCACTCCTGTGTCTTCCTCACCCATAACTCTGACAAAACATCTCTCAATAATGACCGCATGCTGCTAAACCCATTAACATCTCCCAGTTCTTACTATACCTGCTCTCCTAGGACCATGTGTCTTGCTTTCAAGCACTTATCTTACTATGTAATTATACATTCATTTGTTGACTTTTTTATTAATGTTCACTCCCCAACTAGACTGTAAACTCCATGAGGTTAGGAATTGCATCTATTTTTTTTTCAACATGGCACTCCCAGGTCCTGATATGATATTTATGGGGAGCAGCCTCCCCCCCATGAAATAGCAGGAGGGCAGGCAATGTGCCCAGAGCAGATCTGACCATTCCAGCCCTGACCTAAACACCAACAGATGGCCTGGGATTTCTCTGTAAGTCCCTGAGTCAACCCCTCAATGCCAGAGTGTCTGCTTGACGCAGTCTGGGGTTCTGAGGAGGCCTCTACCCTCTTGAGAAGCATGGAGGGCATGATGATGACTGGCATGGTGCCCAGCAGCATGAGTACAGAGTCACCAAGAGGTAAGTATTATGGGATAAGATCTGGGGGACCATTGAGCCCAGATGCTTTGCTGTGTACAGAATGAAAACGAAGACCAGAGAATAAACATGATCTAAGATCTCACATTGAGTCAATGTACTCCACAGTCCAGAAAAAGCAAGGGGCAGAAAGTGTGATCTCTCAGATCCCCTGGGCCCTCTGTTCTAGGCCACCATGACCCCTGGGCTTTCCTCTATCAAAAGATATGGTAACATAAGTTGTCATTGTCTGTTCACATGTCTGCCTCTCCCCCTCAAGGGTAAAGATAGTGTCTGGTTAATCTTTGTGTTTTCAGAACCTAGTTCAGTACATGATACATTTCTACTTATTATTCATTATCTTGAATAAACCAATGTTTCTTGAATAAACACTGAATGGTGAAAATATTGGAAGAGTGAGTATTGAGGTATAAGAAGGCTGACTTGGGAACCAGCTCAGATCCCCACACAGCCTCAGAGCCCCACCAGCTCAAGAGCACAGGAATAAGGGATGGTTAGTCTCAGGTCTGGATGGTCCCCAAATCCAGACTTGAGCTCCTTGGTGAAATCCCTGACATAGATCTGCAACTGAGCTCCTGCTGAATTTCTAGCCTGTTCATCCAAGAAAATCAGAGCCATCCCATAATCTCCTGAGAATGACAGAACTTCAGTTTATTATTCATCTTTAAAGGTAACACAAAGCACAAAATAATATCTGAACTTGAAAGCCAAGGAAATTGAAGTTCTTTCATCCATTCCATAAAGATACAGAAACAAGGGCTTTGCCATCAGAAGCCCCAGCTATGAATTCCAGCTTCTCCACTTATATCTGTATACCCCGAGTCTACAGTGTGGATTTGTGAGGACAGACAAGACATCAGCTTTGCCTTCATGGAGCTTATAATCTAGTAATAGGAAAAAGACATGTCTATAAAAATTGTAACGCCAGGTAGAATGTGATTAAAAGCTCCCAAAGAGATGATAGAGGAGGCTCACAGTCAACTGGGAAGAAAGTCTTATGGAGATAATAGCCTCTCATCTGACTCTTGAAAGATGTGGGGGTTTTTAAGGGCAAGTAAAGAACATTTCTAGTAACAGAGGAAGCAGGAGAGGGCGGAGCATGTTCTTGGAATGGGAAGTAAGCATGTTTGACTGGGGGTTTAAGGAATATATGGAATATCAGTGGGAGCTGAAGCTGTAAAACGAAGTTGGGCCAAAGTAAATAGAGACTTGAATGTCATTCAAGAAGTGAAAGAATTTATCCAAGTACACACAGAGTCAGTGTGGGATCTATGATTGAACTCCAGGACCCTTTGCCTTTACCACTTTGCCTTCATCTTCAACACAAGTAATGGCACAGCAGTTGGCAGGGGCAGGGGACTGTCCTGAAAATGAAAAAATAAATAATCAGAATTAGCATGACTGGCTGTAGGGCAGGGACTTAGAGTCTCTGACAAAGACAAGTGTGAATTATAGGATTAAAGCTAGGAAATACATTCTTCACCACATCTCTACAAGTGGCATATTCTACTTATCAAAGCCAGGTTTAGAATAGCTAACTCCTATGAATGAATATAAGTCTTTGCCATGGGCACATCACGTTGGCACATTTAGTGCCAATTAAACATCCACATGGCAAATTTTTTCTTCAAAAATATGTACCTCTACTAAGACTTTTCAGGGCAAAGGTAAAGATGAATTTCAGGCCACTCACAAGTTCTAAATTATCACAAATTACGAGTTTGTTAGTAGAAAGAAGATGAAATTGGAGCCTGGTTGATTCGGGGGAAATTACAAAACTTTGGAATGTTCTGTCAGAATGTTCCAGTATGTCTCAGGCTTTAACAAACTGATTTATTACAATGGCACCATGGGCTCAGCCAGTTCCAGGTCAAACATTGCCTAGCAATGTGATCCTGAGACTTTTGCTCCACCTCTGGGGCCCATCCAATATTGTGAGGATAAAATAAATCAGACAATGAGATACAAAGGTCTCACTGGGGGAAACTAAAGCAGTTCCAGGGTTCACATGGTTGGGAGGGGAGCTCCAGCTCAGGAATTCAAAAACCAAGTGGGAATGGGGGTGCAGTGTTGGTCCCAGGCTCTCAGCTACTTCCTGCTCCATCCTCAAGCTGTGACTGAGGATGAGGGTAGAGCCTGAATGTATCTAGCTTTGGAGGGATCTGAGTTAGGAGAAAAAGCTGAAAGTTTGGCAGAGTCTGATGCTCAACCTCTTAGGAAGGCACACACCTAATCATGGGAGAGCAGTACCAAACTCTTCTACATCCTTCAAAACCCTGCTTAGACTTCACTGGCTCTAAGATGCTTTCCATGTTCTGTTCCCTAGTTTGGATTAATCCTTTTCTCTGCCATTCTATTGTGACATCTTTCTTACTGCCAGTTTATATGTCTAACTCCTCCTCTTCCAGAGTGAGAGGTTCTGTGAAGGCCCACATCGGAGGCATCCTTCAGTCCCCAGGGCCTGGGCAAAGAGGCCTGCTCAAGTATAAACTCAGGAGCTGCTCGCTGAACTGGATAACAGAGAGGCACATCCAAAAAGAACTGCAGTGACGTGAGAAGTGTAGGGGTGTATGTGTAGAAGAGGTGCTTCCTGGAAGAGGAACATGAGAGACAGAAAGCCTTGTTCGGGGGTTCAGGGAAATGAGGTCAGACTCTAACTTTGCCCTTTGAGGGGAGCAGAGGTCATTTCTAGGACTGAACTGCATCTCTTACCTACACCAGAGAATGTTCAAAGAATGTCCAAAACCACCTTCATAGCCTCTAGGTTGAACCTTCCCTAATAGGGTCCATCAGCAATTAATGTGTTTTTCTAAAGAAATTAAACTATTTAGAAGCAATCTTAAGCTGATCAAATACCGTTGGAAACTTACATAAAAAATGACAGCACACCCTTTGCAGAGAGGTCCTCAAATATTGAATTGAGACTATTGTCTGGGCACAGTGTTCTTTATGGCCATCTGAGGGATCTAACCCTGTCCATATCCTGGCCAAAGTGAAAGTCAAATTGTAAGGTGGTAAGCCCTCTGCCCCAGCCATACTCCTCTCCTCACTCTTCACCAAACAGTTCATACCCCTGTGCCTTTGTAGAAGCTGTTCCCTCTGACAGAAAATCTCTTCCCATTCCCCCAATTCGACATCACCTGCCTAACCAGCCCCAAACATAAGATAAGATTTTTTTTTTTAATTTTTTTTTTTTTTT
The DNA here is from genome assembly GCF_018345385.1 of Vulpes lagopus. NCBI lineage: Eukaryota > Metazoa > Chordata > Mammalia > Carnivora > Canidae > Vulpes > Vulpes lagopus. The sequence goes on from NC_054846.1 coordinate 53,154,028, forward strand.
TAGTTTTTATTTATTTATGATAGTCACACAGAGAGAGAGAGAGAGGCAGAGACACAGGCAGAGGGAGAAGCAGGCTCCATGCACCGGGAGCCTGACATGGGATTCGATCCCGGGTCTCCAGGATCGCGCCCTGGGCCAAAGGCAGGCGCCAAACCGCTGAGCCACCCAGGGATCCCCCAAACATAAGATTTGATACACATTAGAAACTGTCTCAATTCAGGTTTCCCCAGAAGCAGATTCTAAAACAAGGATTCAAGTGCAAGTAGTATATTTGGAAAATGGTTTCAGGAAACACTAGAAGGGATATTGGGAAGTGAGATAGGGAAGAGAAGGTACCAATAAAGGGTGTATTTTTTTTACTAGTTTCAGAGGTAAACTTTAGTGATTCATCAGTTGCATATAACACCCAGTGCTCATTACATCAAGTGCCTCCTTAATGCCCATCAACCAAATACCCCTTCCTCCTACCTGCCTCTCCTCCAGCAACCCTCCATTTTTTTTCTAGAGCTCAATGCCTCTTATGATTTGCCTCCCTCTCAATTTTCATCTTATTCTATTTTTCCTTCCCTTCCCTGATGTTTATCTGTTTTGTTTCTTAAATTCCACATATGAGGGGATCCCTGGGTGGCTTAGCGGTTTGGTGCCTGCCTTTGGCCCAGGGTGCGATCCTGGAGTCCCGGGATCAAGTCCCACGTCGGGCTCCTGCGTGGAGCCTGCTTTTCCCTCTGCCTGTGTCTCTGCCTCTCTCTCTCTCTCTCTCTCTCTCTCTGTCTATCATAAATAAATAAAATCTTTTTAAAAATTCCACATATGAGTGAATGCATATGGTATTTGTCTTTCTCTGACTGATTTATTTCATTTAGCATAAACCCTCTAGTTTCACCCATGTCCTTGCAAATGGCAAGATTTCATTCTTTTGATGGCTAATATTCCATTGTATATAAATACACACCTTCTAATCTATTCATCTGTCGATAGACATCTAGATTCCTTCCATATTGTGGCTATTGTGGACACTGCTGCTATGAACATTGGGGTGCAGGTGCTCCTCCAAATCACTATGCTTATATCTTAAGGATGCATTTTTAAGCAAGTTATCTCCATGAGTAAGTAGAACATGATTGCAGGAGCCAATGTAGAACTTCTGTCTCAGAATATGCCACCTGAGGGGTAAGGGACCTGGGGTATTTATCCACCAGCTGCCATTACTTACTGTCTGAGAGCTGCTCTGTATGTTAACACCCTCATTTTTCTGGCGTGCCCCTTGTGCTCAGAAATAGTAAGTGCTGGGGGCATGTGTGTGGCCCCTGACAGCATCTGCTTCAGACACTTATCAATTTTGCTAAATGAATGATTGACAAACAGCTGAATAATGATAATAATACTAATGTTTATAATAATCAAATAATAATTGCTAATATTTTGCTATGTGTTAGGCACAGTCTAAGTACTTTATACACATTTTCTTCAACCAGCCAACAACCCGATAAGGTAAGCTATTAGTATGTACATTTTACAGATGAGAAAACAGAAGCGCTAAGAGCTATAACTTACCCACGGTCGGGTAGCTAATAATTGACAGAACCAGGATTGAATCTTGACATTGTGGCATGTAGGTGCCCCATTCACTCTATCTGCACAATCTGGCTACAGAAAACTCCAACTCAGAGCCTGGGCTAGGGCTCAGGTTAAAACCCAGCTCCTCCACCACCAGCTGTGCAGCCTTTAGCAAGTCACTTCACTCATTCAAGCCTCAGTTTGCTCATCTGAAACATAATGATCACAATCCCTACCCTAAAGGATTGTGATGAGCATGATGGCAAGCCCAACACATAGTAGGTGCTCAAGGACAGGCAGTTTCACATTCTTTGTTATGAAGAAGTACACTATACATCTCCATTAGGGTAAAAAAATCTCAGTGTTCACTTTAGTTCCAAGCCCTGGAGGCCTTTAGCAGGGCTGACAACTTCTTCTGGAGGATGGTAAATATTTGTCTATTTCAGAGGCAGCATTTATCTTCTAAGGCGCTCGTGCCAGTCCCCGTGCAGACAAGCAACTTGTTTATTTATTACCCTAATAACAAATAGATTGTCAGGCCCGGAGGCTCCACATGTGCCAGTTGAGTGTGGGCTTGCTTCAAGCCCCAGCCGTCCACATCCTGGCCCATACTGTGGGGCATGTGGAACTGGGGTGGGGGGCCACCAGGGACCTGGCTCCTTCCATGCCCTACCTTTTGCTTTTTCACTTGTTCTTTCCAAAAACTTCCTTTATAGAGCCTACACTATGAAGCCTTGCCCTGGGCTGGTCCTGGGCTGCAGGGAAGAACTACACACAGCCCTTGTCCTCAAAGGGCTTACAGTCCAGAGAGAGGGAGAGATGTTTATAAGAATAATCATCAATCAACTAGTGGTAGCAGCAAATACTCTGTGCCAGGTGCTGTGCAAAGCACTTTACCAACGACTATTATTGGTAATGCTATTATTATCCTCATTTTACTGGTAAGGAAACTGAGGTCCTGAGAGGCTAAGGGATTTGCCCAAGATCACCTCTCTAAAAATCATTACAGTACAGAGCAGTGGTAGATACAAAAAACTACATAATAGTTATATGATAATAATACTTACACATTTTGGTGACAGCCACATGGCCTCTCAGCTATTCCTCCCACATGCCATGCACATCCTGCCTCAGGGCCTTTATTTATACTGCTGTTTCTTCTTCCTAGAACTGTCTTCCCCCAGATATCCACCTCACTCATTTCCTTCAAATGTTTGTTCAAAAATAACCTTTTTAGTGAGGCCCTCCACATTTATAGTTGCAGCCCCCCACTTCGACTCTCCCTATTCCCTTCGTTTAATTAGTCTCCAGAACATTTACCACACTACCTGTCTTGCTACATATTTTACTTTTGTTTATGTCCACCTCTCTCCACTAGAATGTACCTACACAGGCAGGGGTTTTCTGTCTTGTTCCCTGCTGCATTGATAGTATGCAGAAGAGGACTGGCAGGTAGGAGGTGATCAGTCTGTCAAATGACTGAATTACACCTTATAATTTGAAGATAGCACCTGTGCAGCCTGCCCCTGCACTGCTGGTCTCCCTCACGGTCCTGTCTCTGGCTCTCCTTCCTGGTGTCATTGCCACATTCTCCATAGGCAATTTTACCCCCACCCATGGCTTCAGGTTCTTCCTTCCTCTGAGGACTCTTCGATCTTTATCTCTAGACCAAAGCCCACTCCTGAGCTCACCTGTATAGGAGGCAATCTGGAGCACATCTATACCTGGGCCCACCTAAGTCAGAGTTCAAAGAAGATCTCACTACCTTCTACTCAAATGCACCTCTCCTCCTGGCACCATCCCCCAGTCACCCAAACTAGGATCCTGAGCATCAACCTCAACTCCCCCTTCCCTTCACTCCACAATCAAAGGTACCAAGTCCTCAGAAGCATTTCTTGGCTACCCCTTTCTCTTTCACCACCTTAATTTAGGCCTTTATCATACAAGGACTATGGCTTCAGCCTCCTTCCGGGTCCCACCGCAAGTCCCTCCCTAGGAAACCATGCTCTATGGTATGCTTAAAACACTAATATGCCCATGCAACTTCACTGTTCCACATTCTTCAGTGACTCTCCATTGCACGGTGATGAAGACCAAAGCAGTAACCCGTATTTACCTTCCCAGCTTCATCACTGACCCTGCCTCTCCTCATTCTCCACATACATCATGCTGTTTCACACTTCCATGCCTGTGCTTGGGCAGCTCCTTCTACCTGAAATGTCTCTGCTCCTCTCCTCTGCATGAAAAACTCCTCCTCACCCTTTACAATTCAACTTAAATATCATCTTCTTCATGCAGCCTCCTCTGAGGGAAAAGGAAGGAGCATTATGAGGACATGAATACAAGAAAGGATGAGGCCAGTTTAGGGAATAGTGACTCTTAGAGTTTCCGGGATCCTCTGTCAGACCCAGGTTCCTGGAGCTCCCGTAGGCTATGAGATTATACTGGCTTCAGGGGCAGGGGGGTTTGATTGCTCATGGCTAGGGCCTCACCACAACCCCCAACATACACTTGTACTAACTGGGATCCCAAGGAGTTTGTGTCAAAAGGTGCCTGAGATGTGGGGACTACCAACCACATGACACACTCCAGAAAAGACCTTCTAGATGCCTGAGGTATCACGCCAGGTTTTCACCACAGAGGTGAGGGCCCCAGCCCTGATACTTATAGATGGCTGGAGGCAGAGTGCTATGGTAGCTAACATACCTCTAGGCTCTAACAGAAACCTTTGAGCTAGGCTGCCTGGCTGCTCTGCTACATCTTACCTCCAAAACCTTGCACAAGGTACAAAAGTATTCTTTGCTTCAGTTTCCCCATCTATAAAATAGGAATATTCATTGCAGCTAGAGAGAGGGAGATGGGTTGTTATATATATAAAGCACTTAAAACATGGTAAGCAATATTTAAGTGCTGGTTATTGTTGTTGTCACACTGTTGTTTGGCAGGAGAAGACCAGCAATGGTGGAGACAGAGGAATGACTGGGCATTGTTGCTCCAGGAGGGTAGTGACCAGGAAGGGGTGACCCTAGGGCGAGGGCAGGGCTCCTCCGTGCAGTCTTCAGAGCTCAGCTCCAGATGACCTTCTCCATTCCCCAAGAAGCCCTCCCTAACTCTGGGCCCCGCGAGGTCTCATCACAACCTTCGCCTCTATCATGGCCTCATGCCATTATTTGTTTACATATCTGTCTCCCCACCAAGGCTATGAACTCCAAAAGGCAAGTCCACGCTGATGCACAGCTCTGGAGTCCCAGTGTCTCACTTGATGCCAGGCATGCAGTATGGATTCCATAACTGAGTGGAACTATCAAACCCTCCCCACCTTCTAGCCTGTGCCCTCAAATCTCAAGCTGTTAATGTCTGCCCCCGCCCCAAAGAAGGGTCACACTTTCCCATGTACTTAGACCCGGTCATCTTGAAGGGAAGGCGTTTGTTATTTCCAGAGAGCATGGCCTCCAAAGCCACTGCTCACAACTCTTCATGAAGTCAAGACCTGTGAAGTATCTGGGGTGTTTGTGTAGTGGAAAAGGATGAAGTGGGGCCCATTCCCTATGAAAGGCTTTTCATGGTAAAATTAGAAATATAACAACTAGCTTGACAATCTGGAGCCTTCTGCTATGCCCAGTATTAACTATTCACTCACTGGACCATTGGAAGTCTAAGGGTCCTGGGGAAAAGGCCAAGACAGCTATTGTCAAACAATATAAAAATATTTCAATATTTTGGCAATCAATCTGGGCTCTATTGTAGTTCAGCCATTATACCTAGACACACCAATGAAGAAGACCCAATGCCTTGTCTTCCAGTTCAGTGGCCAGTGGGGAACTAAGGGATCAAGCAGAGAGGTCAACATCAGTTACCACCCAATGAGACAAGAGCTGTAAAAGGACCACATGCAAAGGATGATGGGAGTCCCATGAAGGAGGGCCTGGGCTGTTTAGGGAAGGGAAAGTGTTCTGGTTAGTCTTTGGAGTTTGGGTCAGGCAGCTGAATGGGAATCAGTACTGCAGCCAATGAGAGCAATCAGGGCAAAGGCGTGGACCTGGGAATGTGTGGAGCATGTTGAAGGACTGGGGCCAGCAGGGAGTGTGGGAAACAATGTGGAAGGAACAGGCAGGGCTTCAACCTCAAAGGGTAAGAATCATGCCCCCTACCAACAAGCCTGATGTTTTATTCAGTGAGCAGAGGAAAGCCAAAAGTGTTTCTTAGACAGGTGAGTGACATGGCAAGAAAGACAATTCTGGTTTTAGTGTGGATACTGAGCTAAAGAGGCATGGAGGCCAAGTAGAGGCTGTGGCAGGCTCCAGGTCAGGGAGGATGAGGGCAGGTCACGGAGGTGAGTGGCTGGTGGTATGAGAGCTGGAGGGTGAGTGGAAAGCACCGTCTCAGAAGAACATCAGCCACATTAGGCCAGAGTTGGCCAACAGGAATGGTTCAGCTTCTGGAATGAGGAAAACTTTAACCTCGAAGGCATTTGAGAGCAAGGGGAACATAATAAGTAAGAAGTTTCATCTTCATGTGTTTAGCCAACAAATGAGAAAATTATTGGTGGGTCCCCACAGTACAGCTCCCAGGCCATTGTTACTTATCGGAGTCACCCACCATAAGCCTTCAGGCCTTGAAAAGAAAGGGAGAAGTAGCTCCAACTCACTGCAGGAGGTTCAATCACTATTTATCTTTCAACAAAGGACTCTACAGGTCAGAGTAATTCTTTTGAGCCCCTGGATGATCATTCAACCCATCAGAGAAGAGCAGCAAAGTGTGGAATCCAAAGGCTGTTGTTTGAGGCTGACCTGTGGAAAGATTTCTGGGTCAGGAGTCCTGCTGCTGACACTAATTAGCTGTGTGACCCTGGGAAAGTCAGTCGCCTGCCTCTTAGCCTCAGTTTCCCCACTTTAGAGGAGGACTATTCTGCACTTCACCTGAGGATGGCACTTCTGCTCTCAACCCACCTTCAGCTCTGTGGTATCAAGCCAGCGACCCAACACCTCAGCTGGCACACAAGAGCAACCATTTATTAAGCACCTACTGGGTGCCAAACTCTGTAAAGGAACTACACACACACACACACACACACACACACACACACACAATGTGGACAGACTGTCATATCACCACTTTAGAAATAAGAAAATAAGACTTAAGAGAGGTTCAATCTTGTTCAAGATCAAGGGCAGACTTGGGCTTTACACATGGATATTTCAAACGCTAACATCCACAAGTTTTCTGCAAGGTCATGCAGACTCCTGAGTATGAAAATTCAAATGGGACTCAGAAGGACTCGAGATTCCTGGTCACAGTCAGCAAACTGGAGGGACTTCCACCCCCTCAGTGCTTGCTCTCCCTCTCTAGAATATACACAAACCATCTGAAATGATACACTAACCTTCTGCCCTCTCATCCTTTAAAATGAGTCCTCTACTTCCCAGGGGAAGTGAAAATACACTTATGAACCCATCTCACCGTTCTTAGAGTTCAGACTTTGATCTCATTCAGACCTGTCACTTACTACTGTGTGGCCTCGGGCAGGTTGCTTAACCCCTCTGAGCCTGGGGCTCCTCACATGTAAAGTAAGAACAATGACAATTACCTCCTCCTCATAGGTTTATAGCTAATACATATATGGCATTAAGTCTGAGTCTGACCCACAATACGGTTCAATACGAGTGCCGTCCACAGCAGATTCTGGAGCCAGACTGGCTGTATTCCAGTTCTGGTTCCACCATTGAGTGACTTTGGACAAGTTACTTAAACCTCTCTTTGGTTCAGTTTTTTCATCTGTAAAATGGGACTATGATAGGACCCACCTCATAAATGGCTGTGAATATTAAACGAGTTACTTTGTGAAAAATGCTTGGAAAATTTCAGGCGCATCATCAACATTCAGTAAGTGTTGCCTGTTATTATAGATAACCGTCACCGTCTACTGTAACAAAAGAAACCCCTTTACAAGATGCACTGAGTGTATCCGGCACCCTGTAGGAAATCATTAGAACACGAGAACTTTGGCGGGTGGAGAAGGAAAAAAGGGGCCAGGTAATCAATTGAGATCATCAGGGTTTAAGGGCCAGGAATTCATGGCAAGGTGCTGGCTAAGATAGAATGAGCAACTTTCTCTCTCTCTCTCTCTCTCTCTCTCTCTCTCTCTCTTTCAATTGTTGTAAGAATAAAATAGAATGATGACATATGACAGAGATTGCCTAGCTCTTTACCGACCCCACGTCTCCTTCTTCATGAGCACATGGCTAGAATACACTTTTCAGTCTCCCACCCTTATGAGAAGCCATACTCCAGCAAATGGAATGTGAGTAGAAGTGACATGTGCCACTTTCTGACCTGGCGCATGAAAACCTCCATCCTCCATGCTCATTCCCCCTTCTACTGCCACACACTGAACCTGATAGACCCACAATATGTAAGGAGCCTGGATCTCTGACTCATCAGTTGGGGGAAAGCTCCCTGTCCATCAGGAACACCCACCCTGGACTTTACCCAAGAATGAAATAACTCCTATAGCATTTAACCCCATATGCTTTCATGGATTTGTTTGTTATGGCAGCTAGTGATACTTTAACACATGCTAATGTTTGTAAAGAGCTTAATGCAGTACCTGGAACATGATGAGCACTCAGTTTATGGTAGCCAAGAATTCAGGAGACCAGAAAGCTCAACAATGTTTCAGAACATACAATATCAATGTTTACATTGATTCCAGAAAACAAGTCTTTTGTTCTCTTTTGAAACCCACAAAAGCACAGAGGGGCACACCTATGGATCTCTGTAAAATGGAATAAATAACCCCCATCTGACAGAGTGACCCTGAAAAATAAAAGAAATAATTATAACTACTATTTTGTCAAAATACTGCGCATCAGGCATTTAACTGCACTATCTTCTTTCTCCCAAGTACACCAAATATCCCTATTTTACAGATGAAGAAACTGAGGCGAGGAGGTTAATAGCTTGCCTAAACCACACAGGTAGTCAAGAGGCAACCAAGCGAGGACTGACTCAGAGCCAGAATCCTTAACCACGGGCCTTCCTCAGGTGAAGGGACGCCCTCCAGAGCCCATCTAAGGCTGACCGGCTCCACATAAGGAATTCAGCCAACAAGGGAGGACGTTAGGTCTGGGGTCACAAAGGCTGATAAACTGAGTCTTTCTTCAGGATTTGGGGTCTTACTGGCTCAGTCCATCTCTCCGGGTCAGCCCCATCCTCAGCTCCTGGGACATGGCCAGCTGCTGCCAGACCAGCATTGGTGCAGCACATAAAGCACTGAAAAGAAAATAGAGGAAAATAGCTCAGTAGCAAGGAGGAGGCAACTTGTCACCCCATTCCTTTCCACCCGATGCCTGGACTCCCAGGAGGCAGCCGGAGGTTGGACCCTGGCTCTCCCCCAAGGTCACCTTCACAACAGTTCCACCAGGGCTCCGGCTGGCAGCTCCCGCCAACACCGGGCCGTGATGGATTACTGCTCGCTCTGGCTACTGTTCACTGCACAATCCAATCTAGGAGACACACATATTTCTCAATTCAGGGACTTCTTTTATTTTATGAAAAATCAGCCGGTTGCTCAGGCATGAGTGGCTGGGCTTGGCAAGCGCTGGATTTTGTGAGACTCCTCTAGTCTCGTTGCCTTCCTGAATTCTCGTCCCTCTACCCTAGTCTGCCTCTTACCCACTCTTGGCTCTATAGAGGGTAGAAGGAAGAGCACAGGTTTGGGAGTCAGTCCTGAGTTAAAGCCCCACTTCTGCCACATGTTCCCTGTGAACCTCAGCTTATTCATGCATAAAGTGATGGTGATACTACCAACACCCCAGAATTATTATAGGGAATAAATGAGTCATGAGTGTGGAGTTCCTGGCACCATAAATAGCTCACCTGTACCTCCCACGCACAGGAACTCATTTGGTTTCCTCTTCTCTATCTCCATTCTTCTTACTCACTTGCTCCTCATTCTCTCTGTCCTCTGCATTCCCTCCTTCCTTCCTCTTTCAGTCTTCTCTGCTTCACTTCACTATAGTTCATGTCAATCTTCAAACTTCCAGAGAATGTCCCAGACTGCTCTGTGTTAAAAGTCAGAGCAATTACTACTACAGGCCTCTCTGAACTACACTTGTTCTTTTCTACCTTTACCTGGACAACCATGCTCTACCCTGTGTTGTCATTAGGACATAATTCTTATGACTCAGGCAACAGTGATTCTGAGACTGACTTCTGGGAAGGCTGATTCCAACATACCCATAGGATCCTTTATCATTATCCTTTTAAATTCTAGTGAATCATTATTCCCAGCTCTTTACCTGCTCTTTATACTTAACCCTTCTGATTTGAATACAGTACCCCCATTAGCTCAAAGACAGAGGAAAGTATTCTCTTATTGGAAATGACCAGGAGGGATGCCTGGGTGGCTCAGCAGTTGAGTGTCTGCCTTCGCCTCAGAGTGTGATCCTGGAGTTCTGAGATCGGATCTCACCTCAGGCTCCCCATGAGGAGCCTGTTTCTCCCTCCGCCTGTGTCTCTGCCTCTCTCTTTGTCCCTCTCATGAATAAATAAATAAAATCTTTTTAAAAAGAGAGAGACAGAAGTGACCAGGAGATTATCTTTGTAGAACTGGGTAAAAGCAAAATAGCAGCCGATCTATCCCATGAGTTCAAGTTCCTCACCACTTCATGGGTCATTTGAGTCATCTAGATGATGAACTTCTAAATGGGCAGAAAATCAAGAATATGGGCTATATTAAAATCAAATCTGCATTAGTGCCATAAGAGAAGATAAAAATTGAGCAAAGTCTTATAAGACATCCCTTATAAGGGTCTCCTTTTGCCAATACCAGCTTAAGAGTTGGAAGAGATTGGTCTTTCAAGTTAAAAGAGACCAGAAACTCTGGTCCAGGGACACCCACACTCTAAACACTGGCACCAGCAGCCAGAAGGGAGTCAGAGGCTTTGGGTGCCTGATTCACCTATCATGTCAACGCCAGAACACAGCATCTTCCCAAATATCCTTGACTTCTCAAGTGGACTTTCCTCACTCTGACACCTGGCTATTCTTCAAGCACCATCAAATCCACTTTCCTTTCTTCATCCAAATGTCTCTGCCTTAACCAGAGCCCTAATCTCTCACCTGGGTCCTCACCAGCCTCCCTCCTGCTCCTTCAGACTCCCCCCCACCACCTCCACCCCCATTCTCTCTGCACAGTGATGGTGATCTTTCCAAAATACAAACCTGACCTCTATCCTTGAAACTCTTCAATAACTACCACTGTTCTGAGGCTGGTATTACTGCTTAGAAGAGCAAATAGGTTCTATAAAGGGCCAGGTAATAAATATTTTAGGCTTTGCAGTTTGTATGTACCCCGCTACACTCAGCTGTGCCACTGTAGCAAAAGCAGCCATTGACAATAAGATAAGCAAATGGGTGTGGCATGTTTCAATACAATTCCATTTATAAAAATAGGCAGTCATTGACATTTGAGTGGCACAGTTGGTTAAGCATCTGACTTTTGGTTTTGGCTCAGGTCGTGATCTCAGGGTCGTGAGATCAAGACCCACATTGGACTTCATACTCAGTGCAGAGCCTATATTCTCTTGGGATTTCTCTTAGGATTCTCTCTCTCTCTCTCTCTCTCTCTCCCTCTGCCCCTCCTGCTTATGCTCCTTGTCTCTGTGACTGCTCATTCTCTAAGGTAAATAAATAAATCTAAAAGAAAGAAAGAAAGAAGAAAGAAAGAAAGAAAGAAAGAAAGAAAGAAAGAAAGAAAGAAAGAAAGAAAGAAGGAAAGCAAGCCAGATTTGTCCAGCAAGCCATCGTGTGCAAACCTCTGAGATTTACACCAAAGCCCTGAGTGACTTGGCCACTGCCTCAGAGAGGTTAGCCTCTCACCAAGCAATGATGTTTGCTTTACAATGCAGCCATGCAATACGATTGATTTCCCTCAAGCAGGCTGTGTTTTCTTAAGTCCTCATGCCTCTACTTATGCTGTTCATTATGCTTATGACTTTACCTTACTAGTTCCTACTCATCTTAGAAGACTTGGCTCAGTCTTTGAAGAGAAATTGGTCATGTGCATCAAAATTTAAAACACGTGTTTCTGTTTGACTCCACAATTCAACTTCTGGGAATTTATCCCACAACCAACTCCCCAAAAGTGTTCAAAGACATACCGATAAAGATGTTCATTGTGGTACATTGCTTAGAGTATTGAAATAGATCGGAAAACAAAACAAAAAATAACTAATTAATTTAAAAAATAAAATAAGTTGGAAATACCTAAGTGTTCATCAATAGGGGAATAACTAAATTATGTTATACACATATACACATATAATTAATAGTATGCTGGCATTGAAAATAATGGAGTAGATCCAGATGTTCTGATAGGAAATTATTTTCAAGATATATTAAGAAAGCAAAATGCTTGGATTATGTATGACATAATCCAATTTCTGTAAAAGAGGATATATATACAAAAATGCTTGATAATGTGTAGAGCATCTGAAATGATACACAAGAAATGTAACAGTGCTACCTCTGGCGAATGGAACTGCAGTTGAAGGATTGAAGCCGGGCTGCCAGATATGGTTGTAAAACCTGTGCACTGTGCAAGCCCAGATGGAGCCACATGCCTAAGCCACAATGGCATTGGTGTGCCCTGGAGTTGTGCAATACAGCAGCAGTTCTGATTTTGGAGAAGATAAACCATGTATTAGCTACTAATAATAATAACCTTTAATCCTATTTGAATTTTTACGACACCAAAGCCTGAAGCCTGAGAGTCAATCCTAGATTTGAAGACTATGCTGCCGCTGTCTACTGCTCACTGAGGTATCAGTCTTTTGAGGAGAAAAAAAAAAACCTACTTTATTTACAGAACAATGTGAATGGTGACATCAAAGACAAGAGTATCAGATAGAGAGAGAACACAGATTAACCTGACTTGGAGCTGGATCTTGCCAGAGAAAAAAGCAAGGAAGGGTATTTAAGCCAAAAGGAGCAGCAAGTACAAAAGCACTAATGGGCTAAAAAAACGTTGCACGTTCATGTGTTCAGAGTAATATATGTATATATGTATACATACAGATTGAACACAGTTCTACACAGTTCTTCAGACCTACTGTGCACCAAAATCATGTTGGATAAGTCATGGTCTCTGAACAAGTGCAGTCAAGGCCAGCTGTCCAGAATTGGACACATCATGACCTTCTGTGATTCCAGTGCTCTTGAACAGGAAAATCAGAGCAAGTTCAGATTCCCTCAATACAAGGTAAAAATGTTGTTGGCATCCTGTAGGTGAGAGGCAAGAGATGACTTGCCTGATAGGCAAGTAGGGACAGTGAGAGAAGCTTCGTGAAAAAGCTGATATATGACATAGTGTATGAAGGATGAGGAGGATTTTGACAGGCAGAGATGGAGCAGAGTAGGGCAGAAGAGGGCAACATTTTAAGCAAAAGAAAGGAAATAAGAGAGCTCAGGACATGCGCAGGTTGCTGGAGCATAGAGCCACATGAGAGAAGGTTATAGATGAAGTGAGTGGGATTGGTTGGCTAAATGGAGAGGGCTTTGAACATGAGGCCAAGGATGCTGGCCTGTTTCCACACTGTTGGTAGAGTCTGGGTTTCCAGCTGACATTCTCAGAAGCCGAGGGTTATTATCCAGGACATTAAGTGGCTAATGGGCCCATCCCTGTGCCCTGTGCAGCCTGGAGCACAAATGTTTTCCAAATGCTGTTTTTATCTCTTGGCAACAGTGAGGCCAAGCCCTCTGAGCTAAAAGCCCTGTATTTGCTGTGGTCTATTCTCCTCTCTACTGCCCATGGCCTAAAGCCCTGAGAATTGTCTCTTCATCATCACCACCCCACACCAGCCCCAGTCCAGCATAGCCCTTCCCCGGAAACAAAGCCAAGCCTACACCTGCTCTCTCTGACCTCATTTCTTCCCCACTAATTGACCAGGCACGGTAATAGCAGGCAGCAGGAGGACCAGTCCCTGATGGATGCAAAGCTCAGGAGAGAGCCTCAATTATTAATCCTGCACCAGCTGCTGGAGCCAACAGGCCTCCTGGGTGCCCAGAAGAGTAGCCTGGTCCCAGGTGGGGAGGGGGTCAGAGATGGGGGTGGGGGTGGCTGAGTAATACTCAGCAGCTCCTAGGCCACATCTGGAGCCCTGAGGCAACAAAAGCTGATGCCTGTCCTGACCTCCTGACCGAGTGGTAGATCTGCCAGCCATCCTGGTGATACCAAGAGACGAGCACTTCCCTCTGCTCGTCTGTGGCTGATGCCCTTCCTGATGCCTCCCCTTCGCAAACAGGTCCTCAGGACAGAATCAGAGGGGAAACAGCAGAGACTTTTTCCAACCGTCTTAACCAGGCCCAAGACTTGTGCCTCCCAAGTATCCTCTCCATGGCTCAAGTCTCCTTCCAATAGTTCAGAATATGTTCTTCCCAGGGCACTGGGGGTGGAGACACAAAAATAGCTCCTCTACCTTTGCCTGCCCCAGCAGTACCCAAACTCCATGGCTAACCTACCCAATATCACCTCCTCCAGAAAGTCTTTCCTGACTACTTCTGCCCTCCTTTGCACAGTTCTCATCTGAATTCCTTTTATTTTGAGCCACCCTATGGAGTCCACATGATTATAAGCTGTTTCTCAGTGTTCTTTTATGGCCTTGAGCCAGTTGCTGTATCCCTATAAACTCTTCAAGAGCAGAGCTCTAGGTCCTCTCTTTGCTTGTGGGAAAGGGAAAAGGCATGAAATTGGGAACCACAAAAACAGAGCTCAAGTCTGGTCTCTGCCACTAACAAGCTGCATAATGTCAGGGAAGCTGCCCAACGCCTCTGAGCCTCAGGTTCTCAATCTGCAAAATGGAGAAAATAATAATTCCAGCCTCCCAGGTAAATTGTGATGGGCCACTGGGGCTGTGATTTCCACACTTCCTAACCAGGAGCTCCACCTATCCCACTGGGCCCACTCCCCCAACTCCCTCAAACTGTGTGTGCTCCCCAAAAAGCCTCTTTTTTATAATTAAAAATTATATAAAACAATGTGTATATTAATGATTTATTGTGCCTACCATGCTGCCAATGTCACTTTTAGTGGCATGTTCTAACCAAGGTGGGTTCCACATTCAACAAAGGAATGCATAATAACAATACCTCTTAAAATGAAGGTCCCTGGTAGAAAGGCCAGGAGCCAGACATGACCCTGAGATACCTTTTAGAACTCATTAGGCAACAAGAAAGTACTGAGGGGTGTGGGAGTCAATGCAGCCATCCAGAAGCAGCCCAGGTGCTACAGTCATCAGACATGGGTTCAAATCCTGCCTCTCATTTGAAAACTGTCATTTTCTCTCTGAACTTAGGCTTCCCCATCTGGGGGGTAATCCTACTTTGAAGGAGCAGTAAAAAGAAGCAAAATGATCTCTGTAAAATGCCTGGCACATAGTGAATACTCAATGGACAGTAGCTACGGGATTTGGTTTTTGGGGGGTTTCTTTAGTCAGCTTTTTCAGGTACAATTTACACAGCATAAAATTCACCAATTTTATATGTATAATTCAATGAGTTTTGACAAGTGTGTCTACTCATGTATCACAACCACAATCATGGCACAGAATGTTTCATCACCCTTTCCACAGCACTTCGCTCAAGCCCCCTCTCAGTTGATACCCTCCTCCCACTCATGGCCCCTAGCAACCACTGATCTGATTTCTGTCCCTACAGTTTTTCTTTTCTAAAACTTCATATAAATAGCATAACAAATTATGCTGCCTTTTGTGTCTTCTTTCATTTAGCATAATACATTTGAGATTCATCCATGTCATCAAATATATCAATAGTTCATTCCTTTTTATTGATGAGTAGTTTTCCATTGTATGGGTATGCCACAATTTGATTATCTTTTTACCAGTTTGATGGACATTTGGGTCGTTTCTATATTTTGGCTATTAAGAATAAAGGCTGCTATATTTTCTTACACTATCTACAAAGATAAACTCAAAATGGATGAAAGACCTAAATGTGAGACAGGAATCCATCAAAATCCTAGAGGAGAACACAGGCAACAACCTCATCAACTTTGGCCACAGCAACTTCTTGCTAGAAATGTCTACAAAGGCAAAGGAGACAAAAGCAAATATGAAATATTAGGACTTCATCAAGATAGAAAGCTTCTGCACAGCAAAGGAAACAATCAACAAAACTAAAAGGCAACCTCCGCAATGGGAGAAGATATTTGCAAATAACATATCAGATAAAGGACTAGTATTCAAGATGTATAAAGAACTTATCAAACTCAACACTCAAATAATTCAGTCAAGAAATGGGCAGAAGATATAGACAGATATTTCTCCAAAGAGGACCTACACATGAAAAAAATGTTCCACATCACTTGCCATCAGGGAAATAGAAATCAAAACCACAATGGGATACCACCTCATACCTCTTGGAATGGTTAAAATTAGAAAGACAGGAAACAACAAATGTTTGAGAGGATGCAGAGAAAGGGGAACCCTCTCACACTGTTGGTGGGAACGCAAGCTGGTACTGCCACTCTGGAAAACAGTATGGAGGTTCCTCAAAAGTTAAAAAATAGAGCTTCACTATGACCTAGTAATTGCACTACTGATTATTTGCCCTAAAGATACAAATGTGTTGATCCAAAGGGGCACCTGCACCCCAATGTTTATAACAGCAACGTCCACAATAGCCAAACTGTGGAAAGAGCCAAGATGTCCATCAAGAAATGAATGGATAAAGAAGATAGTTGGATAGATAGATAGATAGATAGATAGATAGATAGATAGATAGATATACATATAGATATAAATATAGATAATGGAATATTACTCAGCCATCAGAAAGGATGAATACTTACCATTTATATGACCTGGGTCATAAAACTGAACTGAAGGTATTATGTTGAGCAAAATAAGTCAGTCAGAGAAAGACATTATCATATGGTTTCACTCATATGTGGAATATAAGAAACTGTGCAGAGGATCATAGGGTAGGAAGGGAGAACTGAATAGGAATTCACCAGAGAGGGAGAAAAATCATGAGACTCAGGAAACAAACTGAGGGTTGCTAGAGGGGAGGTAGGTGGGGGAATGGGGTAACTGAGTGATGGTCATTAGGGAGGGCAAGTGATGTGATGAGCACTGGGTGTTATACCCAACTGATGAATTACTGAACGCTATATCTGAAACTGATGATACACTCTATGTTGGTAAATTGAATTTAAATCTAAAAAAGAATAAAGCTGTTATAAACATTGGCTATGAAAGCCATAGTTATCATTTATTATGGAACCATAGAAAATCAGAGCTGGGCAGGACCTCAGAGATCACCAAGTCTAGCACCTTTATCCTGAACATAAAGAAGATGAGGCTCAGTAAGAGTAAAGTTCATAGTTTAGCTCCTTGTTACTCAAAATGTGGTCCATGAGTTGACAGCATCAGTGTTACCTAAGAGTTCATTTAAAAATGCAGAATCCCAGGCCCTAACCCAGACTTTCTGCGACAGAATCTGCATCTAAGTTTGAGAAGCACTGGTCTAACAGGCAAGAGATGAATATAGAATGAGTACTAAGGCATCTGATTCCTGGGCCAGAGCTGCATCCCCCAAGTCACAATGATTGGCAATGGGGGTGGTGGGCAATGAGGGTACAAGGTTTCAGATTCTGGAAAGTCCTTCTACTCTGGGATGTGTCTGGCTAAGGACAAAGCTACAGCTGCCTCTTGGGGCCATGGGGCCCTTTGGTGCCTGGGTCAGCTTGGGTTCCAGAGGTCCTGGGCTTCCTAATTAAAAAGTATAATCATTTATTTAGGTACCAAATCTGTTAGAATTAATGAAAGTGTGATCTAGGTTGAGGGAAACAGAAGAGAGCAAAAGAGTCTTGGGTGGGGATTTCCGAGCCCAGAAGTACTCAATAAACTCATCTCCTGCAAACACACCTTAGTAGTATGATTATGTCTTTTAAACAGATATGGGGGATCCCTAGGTGGCTCAGCGGTTTAGCACCTGCCTTCAGCCCAGGGTGTGATCCTGGAGTCCCGGGATCGAGTCCCACATCCAGCTCCCTGCGTGGAGCCTGCTTCTCCCTCTGCCTGTGTCTCTGCCTCTCTTTCTGTGTGTCCCTCATGAATAGATAAATAAAATCTTTAAAAATAAATAAATAAATAACCAGATATGCATGAGCATAATGAGCACCCCTTCCCTTAAACAGCTAAAGGAAATAATAATAATAATAATAGTAATAAAATTACATAATAATATTTTACAATATTATTAAGTAATAACTATAAATTGCTTACAGTTTTAACAAATTATAAAACAGTCTTCTCATTCATTCATGGGTGATAATTTCATGTTGGTAAATTTAGAAGTAAAAATAATTTTACTAGTCATGAAATTTTCCTTTATTCTATAATTGGCTATTACAGGGTATTTCCCAGTTAAGAAAGAAGCACAAAATGTGGTTCAAGATGAACAATCAGCTAGCAAGTCTAGGGCCCTGTACTCTAAAGGAGATCTCATCATTGAGCTTCAGATGCTTTTTGAATGTCTCTGATGTTCTGCTAACTGAAAGCAGTGGGTAGGCAGCCTCCAATGAATCCTTGCTCTCCAGAAGCTTATTGTCTAATATGGGGGGGGTGGGGGGAAGAGGGGCAGGGGGAACAGGATAAAGCTAAGACATACATAAATAACCGTACAAGGCAATCTGCCCATGACAAGTGAGAGGTACCAAATGTCAGTACTTCTGTAGCTCAGATGAAGGCAGGATCTCTGTGGCGGTAATGGGTATGCAATACTTCCAGGATGAAGTAAGACTCAGCAAGACATTAAAAGAAAGAAAAGGGGGAGAATGCATCAGAAAAAGAGAACAGCTTGAACAGAAGAGCGGAGGTGGGAAAGAGACATACTGCAAACAGTCCTTGTATGGCTGGAGTACATAGTGGAGGAAGACAATGCTGAGAGATGAGCCCAGACATGAAATTGGGGCCAGCAATCAAGCCAGGCTAGGAAAGCAGGATTTAATCCAAAAACAACAGGAGTCAGTGAAGAGTTTTATAAAGGTGACTGAAAAAGTCAGATTTGTAACTTAACCTTGAGAAAATTCGAGACCCATAACATATTAAATCCAGGAAAAAAAAACACTTTGTTTACATAGTCACAATCACATGGTCATTTTAGAAGTACAGATTCCCAGGCCTCATTCCTGGCCTCAGTAACTAAAGTCTCTGAAGTGAGGCCAGGGAATCTGCTTTAGTTAAAAATAATGATTTTGGGCAGCCTGGGTGACTCAGCAGTTTAGTGCTGCCTTCAGCCCAGGGCGTGATCCTGAAGACCCAGGATCGAGTCCCACGTCAGGCTCCCTGCGTGGAGCCTGCTTCTCCCTCTGCCTGTGTCTCTGCCTCTCAATCTGTCTCTGTGTCTCTTATGAATAAATAAATTAAATCTTTTTTTTAAATGATGATTTTGGTTTTATTTAAGAACTTTGGCTTTAAGCCTCTCACTTTCTAGAAGAGGAAACTAAGGTTTAAATGGCAAATGAATTTCCCAAAGATCATACAACCACTAAGTGGCAGAGCCAAGACTGCCAGATTCCAAAGACCTTCCAGGACTCCTCCCTCATCAGATTGATTTGGGGTTTATTATTTTATTTTATTTTATTTTATTTTATTTTATTTTTTATTTTATTTTACAAACCCCTATGTAGCACTAGATGCTGTCTCTTTTAGACATATACAGTCGAACTATCCTACCATAGCCTCCCCAGGAGGAAACTTTCTTGTACTTTCGCTCACCTTTCTCCACTGGCTGCCCTCCAACCTCCCCTCCTACCCAGACCACTCAACACAGATCAGCAAAGGCCAGTTTGGATTAGTCTTCAGAAGACCTTCCTGTTGCTATATAGAAAACTAATGCCTCGCAGCATCTTCTAGACCCAGGTGATGGGTAGATTAGGTGTAGAGAAAGGAGGAGTCCGTTTAATTGCATTTCACATTGTGGAGCACAGAGACCTCATTAAGGGTCAAAATTTGCAAAAATAATGATAACTTTTCCTGTGCAAACCTCCTTGGCCTGACCTGCCCTCCAGCCCGACAGTTGGAACTCATTCCCACAGCTAGGCTGGTAGCTATGGGGAGTTGGGGGCACGCATGGAATCATACCTCCTAATAAGTCAAGATCCAAAATACAGAATCAAGATTTAAATAATAATATCCAACCCTTATACAGCATTTACTCTATGCTAGGGACTCTTTGAAATGCTTTATATTTTTAGCTCTTATAACAACTCTTTGAGGTAATTACCAATTATTATTCCCACTTTATAGTTGAGGAAATAAAGACCCAAAGAAGTTGAATGACTGGCCCTGGGTCTTCAGGCTGGTAAGTGGTCAAGCTGGGAACCAAATACAGGCAGTCTGTCTCCAGAGCCCATGCTCCTAATCATAATCCTAAACCCACTGTGTGCCAAGCCCTGTGCTGGAAACTGAATATAAAGATGAGACAGAACCAGCATTAGGGGAGCTCACAGTCTACTGGAGGGAGGTAATGACTAACACAGACAGTAACAACATAGTTTGATAAGGGCTGAGACAGAGAGAAGCCCAGGAATCTAGAAGCCCAGAGAAGAGCTGCACGTGCCCCCCCAATCCAGCCTGGAGATCAGGGAAGCATCCTGAAAGAAGGGGTGCCTGAACTGCCCCTGGAAGATAATCATTTGGCAATAATTGCTCCCCAGGAGGCAGGCATTAGCGTTTCCTGTGCCTGGACCAGCTCTGGTCCTGATAATCCCTTCCCCTCCTAATTGGATCTGTATGCTTCACACCCAGATTCTGCCCCTGATGAGAGAAGACTCAGCCAAGCTCTGCTTCCTGGATTCTGTATATTCAACTCCCATTAAAGGCTCCAGTTTAACAATCTCCCAAACTTCCATGGCCACAGTGTGGAAGAGATTCTTTTCAGTAAATCTGCTAACAAAACACAATTCAATTATGTCCCCAAACCCCAAAATAGATTGATTTTCTTATTCTCTCTTCTTTAGCATCTTCATGGGGAAGGGAACACACATGGGGACCGGTATAATCCAGCCACTAGAGAGTTTTAGCAAAGGAGGGACATGAGCAGAGGAGACAATAACCCCTAAGGTCCTGCCTGCATAATGGGGAGAATAGTCCTCAAATGAGATCAGGAGCAAAGAAAAGCATGTCTTGGCTGAGACAGCCTGAGCAGCCGAAAGCTTCCCAAGGAGTGTTACAGCTGTTCCAGTCTCCCATCTGGAATTCCTTGAATAAAGAAAAAGGTACAAGTGGCTCTCTTTATTAGTTTTTGGGGGCAACTCATGTGGGTGAGACCTCCAACCCATTTTTGGGAAAGAGATTTTATCAAGCGCCACCAGGGCTACCTAAGTACTGAATGAATGGGCAAAAAAGGCCAATACTGCTCCCCAAGGCAAGAGGGAAGTCCAAAAGAACAATTTTGGCCTGTCTTCCAAACTGACTTGTATGAAGACAGAGCTCTGGGCACTCGAAAACTGGGGGCTAGCTGGAAAGGAAGAAGGGAGGGTGACTCTGAGGTTATACTGAGATTCAGCCTCTGAGCTCATCACTTTTTGAGTCTCGGTTTTCACATCTGTGAGATGCGGCTAATCATCTGTGATAGGCTCATCCCTGTAGGCCCATCTCACAGAGCTGTTGAGGGAATTAGATGGGATAATGGCTGCGAATGTGCTTTGTAAATGGTTTCAAGGTACAAATGTGAGTTTACAGTAACAATGCCAGTTTGCCTTCTACTCAATCACTGGTCCCCATCCAGGAATACAGTCACACTTTTTGTTTGTTTATGCCCATCATTTTATTATTATGGGTTTCTTTCACTTTATACCATTTCTGTAAGGTAGATGGAACATAAGTATCATCTCATTCCATAGACAAGAAAGCAGGGTCCCAGAGAGGTGACTCAACTATCATCCAGGACTTGTTTTCTATACAGGAGGAATAATAACAACACATATATTGCTTTATTACTTTATAATTAACTAAGCATTTATGCTTAGATGTTTCTTCTGATCATCCCCATAACCCTGAAAAAGGTCAAAGTAGCCCCTTCCTACATTTTGTAATGGAACAACTAATGCTCTTTGGGGGTTTTGGGGTTTTTTAAAAAGATTTTATTTATTTATTCATGAGAGATACACAAAGAGAGGCAGAGACACAGGCAGAGGGAGAAGCAGGCTCCTTACAAAGAGCCCAATGTGGGACTGACTCCCAGGACCAGGATCACGTCCCGAGCTAAAGGCAGACACTCAACTGCTGAGCCACCCAGGCATCCCAACTAATGCTCTTTCAAGAGGGAGTAGCAAGCCAATGCCACATAGCCAGAGACAGAGCCAGAACTGGAACCTTGCCCTTCAAATTCCAGATTCAGTGCCTGCTTCTCTCTATTGTTCCATCTTAAGCCTCTCCAAAGCAGAAATTCCTTCTAGTCATTGTTTCAGAATGGGGTATTGCTTCTCAGCCTTTGGCTAAGATCAACTGTGATTTCAAAGTGGGGAAAGGGATTTTGACATATGGTACCTGACCTTGGTTGACCTTGACCGTTTCAGACATAGTCTTTTGAACTTTGAGTATGCTACTGTATATAATGAGTGCCCTCTCCTTTGCTATGGCATGAGCCCCCACCTAAATTCTATCTTTGTGACACTTGAATGCACCTACCCATTTCCATGTTCCTCTTTCTATTAGTTTGGAAAACTCAGGGCAGGGACCCTTGTCTTACGTGCCCTGAGTCCCCAGTGACTACATATAAAAGCCTACCATAAATGGCTTTATAATACTGAACAAATCCCTCATTTCTGTTCATTTCAGATTCACTATCTATAAATTAAGGAGTGGGGGGTGATAACCTCCAAGTTTCTTCCAGTATTAAAATTGTTTGATTCCATTCTTCTGAATGGAATTAAAGTCATACTCACCCTCCAGCACCAGTTTGGCTAATCTCCCACAAGACTTTGGGGCCCCTTCCTTTACTGAAATGCCAGGGTAATCACCATCTGTGCCACTCACCTGTCCTTAGTCCATGCCACCTTGTCTATTACCTGTTCCTGAGTACCTACACCTTTTGCCACACATTATAGGGTGTAGATTATTTCCCTGGTTGGATTGCAATTTGTGACAGGAGCCCAGTACTACTCTTCTGTTTTTGCCCCTTCTTATGCTAAGTGCAGCCCTTTGTTAACTATAATAATCTTACGAAGGTAAAAGTGTATTTGGCATTATGATATGATTGCTATTGAATGTATTTGACTATGAAGGAATATAAAGAACATGCATCCACCCATCTGTTCAAAATTTTTTCCAGATACTGGAGCACCTGGGTGGCTCAGTCAGTTAAGCGTCTGCCTTCAGCTCAGGTCATGATCCTAGGGTCCTGGGATCAAGCCCTGCATTGGGCTTCCTGCTCAGCATGGGGCCTGCCTCTCCTTCTCCCTCTGCCTGCCATTCCCCTTGCTTGTTCTCTCTCTCTCTCTCTGTCAGATAAATAAATAAATAAAATCTTTTTAAAAATTGTTTTCTAGATACTAAGATAGATTCCAGAGGAAAACAAAGTTTAACAAGACATGGCCTCTTCCCTCAAAGGTTTCTCTGATTACAAGACCATCCTAGTGAAAAGAGCACTGAATTTAGAGTCAGAACTTGGGCTTGAATCTGAGTTCTATTCTTGTGTGGCCTTGGGTCAAGTCATTTTAACACTTTGAAGACCAATTTCTTTTATTTATAATGAGGAAGCTGGATGAGGCCATACATCCCAGCTAGGCCAGTTTAGGATTCCATGAATATAAGAAAATTAATGGCATCTTTTCAAACTCGAGTGGATCTGTGGGGGCGGGGAGAATACTTAGTTAACTTCTGAGTGGCTGCTGTCAAGCATAGGAGTAGGAAAGTGCACCCTGCCTAGAGTGGAGACGCTGTCCTTAAATAGCGGATCTCCTAAGCACCACTGGGCCCTGGCCTGCCTGTGTCCTTTATTGAGGCCGGAGGGCAGAGGCTGTTTCAGCACCGCGGATAGCTCCACCGCGGCGCCCGCCTCCATGGCCTGGAGCCTAAACAGGCCTTTCCACCACCAACCAGATGTTCCTGCTTTCTCAGCCAGCTTAAGGCTAAAACAAACCTTTTCAACTAGGGTTTATCAGAGTTTCTAAATTACATACTGGGAAGAAATTTAATTGGTTTAATTAAGAAAGTTTATTTCATGGTAATTCAGTTTTGTTATGCTGCAAGACTTAATGTGTCCTCTGGTGGGAGCGTCTGTTATAAATATTCATTGCCTCACTCAAATACCCTCTCCTGGCCCTAATCTCCCTTCCTTACCCCATAGAGTTTGAAAATGTGTCTGAAGAATATTGAGGAAAGTGAGGCCTTCCTGAGCAAGGACACCAGGCCAAGACAAGGTCAATTGAATTCAGTGAGAAAGGCACTGAAGATCAGAACCAAAAGAGATTTTAGAAATATAGTGTACCACTCCTCTGTTTTATATGTACAGAAACTGAGGTCTGGGGGAGAAAGGGCAGGTCACACGCTTAGCTATTGGCAGAGTTGAAACTAGGGACCAAATCTCCTGACCTCTAATCCACTGCTCTTATCACCCACATTCCAAATTCAGGCTATTTTTAAGCTAACTCTGGAGATCATCTGGTCAATTTTCTTACATACAGAGAAGGAACCTAAGGCCTAGACAGAGAGATGGCTTGCCCTAAGCCACATACTGGCCCATCTACCTCCTTCCCACAGCAGAATTCCCCAAACCCTGAGAATCATGCAATTTCTGTTGGATTCCCTCCAGTGAAAAGCAGCTCAGTGTTATATTTGTACAACTATGCTAGCTGTAGTAAGGGGGTAAAATTGATTGGACATCGCCCTTGAGGAAGTGTACAGCCCAGTTGGGCAAGGGAGATAAAATGAAAGTAAGAAGCAAAGTGGCAGTAATAAGCACCCCTTATGCACTGCTCAAACACAGTCCTCACAGTTCCTCTAATGTGTCCAGTATTTCATGCTTTTGTGCCTTTGTACTTGGATATCCTTCACCAATGCAACTATCTTATCAACTCCCACTCATTCTTCATGACCTCAAAAGCCATCCCAACCCCTCTCCTGATACACACAACCATAACTGAGCCCCTCTGTCCACACCCCAATATACTCTACCATTTTATCTCATGGCATTTATCATACAAATCCTATCTCACAGCATTTACTTGTCTGTCTCCTCACCAGGGTAAGCTCCTTGGAATCGCCAGTGCCAAGAGCATTGTCTGGCAAAAACTAGAAGCTCATCAACATTTTTTCAATAACTGCTACCAATAGCCCTTTTCCTGCTGAGAATCAGGCTGCCCTAACAAACTCACAGTCTGAAACCATAACTTTTCAGGCACTTTTTGTTATTAGAACAGTCTTATTTGAGCTCTTTAGAACTTTTTTTCTAATCCTTATGTTTTTTCTTATTCTTTTTTTAAAGATTTTATTTATTTATTTATTCATGAGAGACAGAGAGAGAGAGAGAGAGAGAGGCAGAGACACAGGCAGAGGGAGAAGCAGGCTCCATGCAGGGAGCCTGACGTGGGACTCAATCCCGGGTCTCCAGGATCATGCCCTGGGCTGAAGGTGGCGCTAAACCGCTGAGCCACCGGGGCTGCCCTTTTTTCTTATTCTTATATTTGATTCAAATCTCTTGTTACTCCATCTCTGTCATTCCCTGCCCTATACCCCACCATCCCTAACTCTGTTCAACCATCTGCCTCTTGTTGTAGGGGGCAGAGTATGCTCTCACTCACCTCCTCCTCCTTCTACTGCTCTGGTGTTGGGGTGCAAGGAGGAAAGAAAGAGGTAGTGGACTCTTAGTGTGAAAGCTTATAGTGAGGTAGTCCTCTACTAATTGTGCCTTAGCTTTAGCCACTGACCTGGTTTATTACCTGTGCAATCCTTGTGGAATTGAGTAGTCTCCCCTAACCTCCACAGATGAGGGCCCTCCCTAAGAAGCTCTCCTATGCACTGGTCCCCCTGAGATTTGCTTCATCATTGGCTGACACCACCATCGCCCCTCATCGTGGTATCACAACTTAATCCCCTGATGCCTCTCACTAATGAGGTCCCTAATCTTATCTAATCTCTATGGGCCTCCACTCAGAGGACTGTAAGCACATTTGAGGACTGACTAATATAGGAGGCCTGTCCTTGCTTCTTTTGTCTGGCCAAACCACCACTCACCTCTCCTCTGCTCTTCTGCTGCTACACCAGTGCCGGCCAGGTGGTTAAATGGAGAAACAAAATGTCAGTCTATTCTTTCCTTGGGGCCTTGCCTTGGGGAGGGGAAATCCTTTGTCTCCTCCAGGGGAATGGGGTGGGGGAGGTAACAGCTTTTCCTTCTCTTCTGGTGGGGAAGGGGTCAGAGTAGGACTTGTTTTATAAACCAGGAGTCTCAGCCAACGGTGGCCCTGACTCCCCACCAGTCTCCTTAAAATGTGGGAACTTGGTATCTTTTTTCTAAATCATGAACTTTAGTTGTCAATTCCTGGAAGAAAAAAAGGATCCATTCTGCACCTTAGTCTCTCCTGCACACAATTTCCTGGAATTGAGGCTAGCATAGAGAGATTCAGAAAAGAGTAGCTTCCAGGGGTCATCAGGGGAAACTTCCTGAGGGGAACAGTCTGAAGCTGAATCTTAAATACTAGACAGAATTAGAATTTCTGGGGGAAATAAAGGGTAGTTTGGGCATGCAGAAGAGGAAAAGGCATGGTTATAACATTTTACAGAACATGGTCCGGTGCCCTGCCCTCAATAAATAACATAGGCCCTCAATAAATAACATGAATTAAACTGATCCATTCACAGCTAGAAGTTTCCTCTGGAAAAAAATTAAACTGCAGGAACTTTGCAGCCAGACAGACTGAATTCAGATCACCACACTCCCTTTCATTTGGCATCTTTAGTAAGTCATTGTTCTCTCTTAGTCTCTATTTCTTCATCTGGAAGAAAAGGCGGGATAACAAAACCATTTAGAGGGATCCCTGGGTGGCGCAGCGGTTTGGCGCCTGCCTTTGGCCCAGGGCGCGATCCTGGAGACCCGGGATCGAATCCCACATCGGGCTCCCGGTGCATGGAGCCTGCTTCTTCCTCCGCCTGTGTCTCTGCCTCTCTCTCTCTCTCTGTGACTATCATAAATAAATAAAAAAAATTTAAAAAAAACCATTTAGAGGATTGTTATGAAGATTAACAAGGTGCATGAAACCCTGGAGCTGAGTAAATGCCATGTGTCCTCCAAATAGGTTTAGTTTCCTCCTGCAAACATAGCTTGACTTCATTTTTGAGGAGCCATGAGACTGAATTCTGGCCGATGGAATGTGGATAAAAGTGAAGCTTACCACTTCTAACTTTGGCCCTAAATCCACCATGCATCTTCCATGCTTCTCTCACCCCTGTCAGTTAGGCTAAAAGGGAAAGACTCCAAGAAAATAAAGTTAGAAAAGAGCTGCTCTCAAGAGCCTCCTGGCCAACCTCTGACTATGGTGGGTAAGAATAAACCTGTGTTGCTTAATCCACTGAGATTTTAAGGTTGTGTGTTCCAGCAGTATTTTTTTTAAGATTTTATTTATTATGAGAGACACACAGAGAAAGAGAGGCAGAGACACAGGTAGAGGGAGAAGCAGGCTCCAGGCAAGAAGCCTGATGTAAGACTCAATCCTGGGACCCCAGGATCACGCCCTGAGCCAAAGGCAGATGCTTAACCGCTGAGCCACCCAGGCATCCCAGCAGCAAATACTAATACCTTAACTAACACATACATAGAAAGTGCTTGGTAGACATTGGCCACTATTATTAATAATATTTTCATATCACTCTTCAGTTTACAAGCACTTTTTATTTCTCCATGTAATTTGTCTTCATGATGCCCTCAGGAATGGGGTATGGAGAATAAAGAGTACTGCTCCATTTTATAAGTGGGGAATCAGACCCAGACCTGCTGGTGAATGGAAGTATCCACCAATCACACACAAACAAAGAAGTCATGTGACCAAGACCAAAACAGTTATACCTGGCTCAAATCCCTCTTACCCTGCTTGATCCTGGACACTTGTTTTGCTGGCTCACGTAACCAGCATCAGCCCCCCAGGTATCTGTCCAGGCCAGAGGATGATAGTGATGTTAGGGTCACTCGAAGGATACAAAAAGCTAGTAATTCCCGACAAGCCTTGCACATGGGCAGACAGACCAGATGCCAGACACTGAAGTTGGATGTGGTGGTACCGCCATTGGTTCAGAAGACCACATGCCACCATGGAAGGAACTAGGAGATATGGATTCTAGTTCTGGCTCTGCCACCATCTAGCTGAGTGATTTTGGGCAAGTCATTGTGTATCTCAATACCACAGCTGTGAGTCAAAATCTATAAGGTAACATCAGGACTTAAGAGTTAGCCTTACCTCAGAGGTCAGGAGACCCCATGATTACAAGGTGGGCAGACCTTGGTAATCTCCTCAGAGGCCAGCTGAGAATGAGCCAACTCCATCTCTCACCTCCAGCCCATGCAGCTGCTCATGCTTCAAAACTCCAGTCAAAAGGCATCTGTCACCAAAACAAGTGGCCCAGCATTCCAGCAGGGAGCAAGAGCCGGGAACAAATGTTGTTTTCTCTAAACAATTGTTTCCAACAGCAATTCTCTTTCCAGAGTGGCTTTATTATTATTATTATTATTATTCATTAATTAGGTTGAGACACATAAATATTTCTGATGTACAGATAACAAATACCTCTATCTGAGGGAATCAACTGCCCTCAGACTTCCAACCCTGGTGAATCACTACGTGCCAGGGCTGGAGAGATCTTAGAAGCAGAAATTGTAATGTGAGATCCCATGAGGGGAGGCACTTGCAAAAAGCCACATATAGATCAGAGACAGGGCCAAGATGAGAATTCAAGTTATCTTGTCCCTGAGAGAAGTGTCTAACTATTTATGAATATGAATATTGTCATTACTATTGTTATTTAGAAGAGACTTAGGTTTGAATCCTGACTCTCCATTCACTAGCCATATGCCCCTCCTCCTCAATTTTCTCTGCAAAATGGGTCAATAATTGCCATTACCTGGAAAGATCAAAAGAAAAAAAATAAATGCAAAGTTCCTGGCCTTTAGTAAAGGTGGGAAAAGTCCCAGAGGAAAAAAAAAATGGCATTGTAGTTAAAAGCACAGATATGGAGCTGGATTGCGAGGGTTTGCACCTGGCTCTACTATTTATTAGCTGTGTGCCCTTCAGCAAGCTACTTAACTCTTGGGGCCTCAGTTTCCATTGTCTTCCAAATGGGTATCATGATGGCAGTGGTGATAGTATATATATC
This sequence comes from Vulpes lagopus, assembly GCF_018345385.1. Taxonomy (NCBI): domain Eukaryota; kingdom Metazoa; phylum Chordata; class Mammalia; order Carnivora; family Canidae; genus Vulpes; species Vulpes lagopus. Next base: position 53,182,974 of record NC_054846.1, read on the forward strand.
ATAAGTTTAGAGACGCACACAAGAAGTACTGTGGAAGTGTTAGCAACTATTATTTCCAATTTGCCTTACTCCTGTTTGGCTTTTGAAGATTTTTCACATCAACTTCCCATCATGACCCAGAAATGGGGAGCAGGCAAAAATTATTTTACCCACTTCACAGAGGAGATGAGACTCAGAGAGGCCTAGAGGCTTGCCCAGGCCACAGTCAGGAGGTGGCAGCTGAGACTTGAACTCAAGGTTCAGCTATGAGTCCTGAGCCCTTCCCTACCCCCAGACAACAGCTGGCCCAAGCCACAGAGCAGAGTGAGGATGAGGCTCTACTTCTACCTCTCAGAGCCCCACCTCAGTTCTGTGCCAGGCCCCCACCACAGCTGAGAGTGGGCCAAGGGAACGTATGAACTAAGGAGGTGAGTGAGAACAGATACCGCCACACCACTGGCTTCTAAAATGAGCAGGGGAAGGAGAGGGCAGTAATTTTAACTGGATTGATTGTACCTGTAGGGCTATTAACTTAATGTCTCCAACTTGGTTAGGAGCAAAGCCAAGCCCAGTGCCTGCAGCCTGTTGCCTCTGGGGCCAAGGAGGCTAGAGAGAAGAGAGGGGTCACCTCAGAGGATGCCAGGGTGGGCTGGGATGAGGATGAAACAGACAAGAGGAACTCATGCTCAGGATTATGCACATGGCTCTCTAAACTTTGCACTCTGGCCACCTCATTGCTGAGAAAGGTCCATAGACTGAGGATCAGGACCCCTGTGTTCAAGTCCTGGCTTTGCTACTTGCCAGACAATTAGCTGGTTTTACCACTTCCCAGAACTGGGGGGTGTCCGTCCCTTTGTGCAAGGGTTGAAGAAAGGTGCTGAATTCTCTCAGCAGATAGCAGCCTTTAGTGACCATCTGTTCTGCAAATAGGGAGACCTGCTTTCCACTCCCTCCCAAGGTCAAGGCAGGTTGAGCTCACCATCCTCCTGCATACCCACTCCCCTCCATGGCCCAGCCTCTTACATACACTTAGTGCAGCCCCCACACTCTTGCACAGGCTGCTCCTCCCTCCCTGCTTTCACCCTAATTCACTAAAACCCTCCCCTTCTCACCCCTGACTATTGCAGTCTTCTGCTTCTACTTCTCTAACCACCAAGCTCCTCCTTGTACCACCACAGAACACACATGGCCCAGTCTTGCCCCTAAATCATTTTCTGTTTGCTAGCCTTGGCTCTCAAGCAAGAAGAGTATTATAGACTGAATTATATTCCTCTAAAGTTCGTATGTTGTAGTCCCAGCCCCCAGTGTGACTGTTTTTGGAGATATGACCTTTGAGGAGATAATGGGATTAAATGAGGTCATAAGGGTGGGGCCCTAACCTAATAGGACTGGTGTCCTTATAGAAGAAGGGATACCAGGAGTGTTCAAGCACATAGGAAAGGCCATGGGAGGACACAGCAAGAAGGTGGCCATCTGCAAACCAGGAAATGAGGCCTCACCAGAAACTAACCTCACTATTGCCTTGATCTTAGTCTTGCAGCCTCCATAACTGTGAGAAAGTAAATAAATGCCTGTTGCTTTAGTCACTCAATCTATGTATTCTTTGGCAGCCCTTACAGACTAATATAGAGGGCCTCTGTCACATTTTGTTTGTGACCTTGGATGGTCACTTCCTTTCTCCAAGGCTATTTCTGCAGCTGATAAAAGGAGTCAGCTCTGCTGACAGAAATTCGGGACTGTCTTTACAGAGAAGATGATGGTCAAAATTGAGTAGATGCTGGCAGGATGGGTGAAATCCAGCAGAAAGAGGGTGCCCAGCAGTTCCACAGAGGCTTGAAACAGCCTATCCTGAATAGCCAGGTGAGGTTTGGTCTGAAAGAGTCATAAGTGATGAAGCTGAAGTGGGCAGGGCAGGACACAGGGGCTCTGCTTAGCCAATTAAAGGGCAGTATAGGAGGGCAGAAAGAAGCCACCGAAGAGTCCTGAGCAAGATAGTGGCATGATCCGGCATGATTTGCATTTTTAAAATTTTATTTATTCATGAGAGACACACACACAGAGAGGCAGAGACACAGGCAGAGGGAGAAGCAGGCTCCACACAGGGAGCCTGATGTGGGGCTCGATCCCGGGACTCCAGGATCACTCCCTGAGCCAAAGGCAGACGCTCAACTGCTGAGCCACCCAGGCGCCCCATGATTTGCATTTTAGAAGGATTGCTTGGCTGGTATATGGAATCTGGATTAGACATGTAGAAAAGAGGCTGATGTCAGCCTCCTGACATGGGTAATGGTCTAGAACAGTACAACAGGAGGAAGGGCAGTGTGGGTGATCGCAGGAGAATGAATGGACTACATGTGATGCTTGTCGGGATGCAGGGCCGGGGAAGGATGCTGACCCATTCTCCACATGGGCAGCTGCAGCATGAGCCTGACCTAAGGTGGAGAGGAGCCTCTGGAGGTGCTTCTGCACATTGTAGGAGGGGCTTTTGTCCACCCCAGCAACCAGCAAAATGTTAGGTATGTGACGTGAGTTTGGTAAATCCTAGCTCAATAAATAAGTGTAAAGAAACAAAATGGTAAAGTTATCCACTTGGCTACACCCTTGGCAAAGAATGGCAATCCTGGTCATGAAACTGGAAATCCCCCTAATTACCTCTTTGACCTTCTGGACCAGCCACATCCTATCAGGACCAGAACCAGAACTCAGATCTCCCTAGTTAGGGAGGATGGGAATACTCAATACTTCATTTAATCCCTGCGATGAACAGCCTAGGTGGAAAGACCAGCCCCATTTTAGAGACGAGGAAACTGGGGCTTGGAGGGATTCAGCAACTGGCCCAAGGCCACTGGGCCAGATTTCCTCACTCCATCCCACAGCTTTTTGTTTCCTTGAAGATTCTGAACTCTTCACCTTTGATAGAGAACAAGAACAAATTCCTGGAAGTGATCTGCTACACCTTTTGGCTGGAAAATATTTCTTTGAAAAAATATCCTGTCATCTTCTTCCTTTTTCTTCATATTTCAGAGTCTTGGGCCACAGCTTTTAACTTAATCTGCTGGAAAATATAGCCTGGCCATGTATCCTGTCACTCTGATCTGAGGCACAGCTCTCAACCACAAATGATTTCCACTTCTCATTAAGAAGATTCATTCATCACATCCTATCCAGGGCCTCGTTGTTCTTCCCTGAAACATATAATTAGAATAAAATTAGAAACCCAGAGTATCAGAACTTCCTCTGGCCTGTCCCCTTACTGTTAGATGGGAAAACTAAAGCCCAGAGAGGGGAAGGGACCAGCCCAGAGTCACACAGCCATGAACCTCAGTCTCCCAGCTCGGCATTCAGTTTTCTTCCCTCAGCTCTTGCACACACTAAAGGAAGTCAGAAACCAGCAGGTTACTCCTGCGGGTCAATTCACTGTCTCCTTTGAGATGGATTTCGTGTGGTTTGATTCCTGAGGTTCTGAGCTGTCCACTGAACTCTCCTTCCACTCACTTGCTTCTGAAACCAAGATCTGTGTAGCAGAACCACATGCTCACACTATGGTACAAAGAGCCCAAAGAACAAGAAAAGGTGAGCTGAAAGGGAGTTGGGGCAGTTGGAAAAAAAAAAAAAAAAGACAGGAACCAAAGATAAAACACACACACACACACACACACACACACACACAATTGCATCCACATCTCGAAACATCTATTCTTGCCAGGCACTGTGCTAGACAAGATACACTAATTTCCTCGTTTAATCCCCAGGTCAACCCTACAGGGTGAAGACAACTAATGTTCCCATTTTTGGATGGGATCAAGCTCCATGTCCGGCTCCCTGTTCAGTGAGGAATCCTCCCTCTCCCTCTGCCACTGCCCCTGCTTGTGCTCGCTTACTCTCTCTCTCTCTATCTCTCTCTCTCTCTCTGTCTCTCTGTCAAATAAAGAAAATATTTTAAAATACACACATATATGTATATGTGCAATATACATATATATTCCTATTTTTAAAATGAGCAAATTGAGGCTCAGAGAGGCTAAAGTAACTTGTCCAAGGTCATGGTGCTGCCAGCAGCGGAAGGAATCACGGTCTATCTGATCCCAAGTACAGCACTCGGTGTGTTGCACCTAGCTCTCCTCCTGCACAGGCTTTGTGCCCAGGTTTTTCTCCTCTGTGGGCCTCAGTGGCCCTCTGTGTAAAATGAAACAAGCGTGCCCCCACCGTTGCAGAGATCTATGGAAAAATACGACAAGAGGAACAACCAGAAGGCAGCGAGGGAGCACTGCGCCCCTCTGCTCACAAGGCCATCAACGGGAAACTCTGCTCATCAGAGTAGAGGCAGGAGTTTGCACATTTCATTACCATTCTCCACCCCACCTTCCACTTCAGTCTGACTCAGCCTTTCAGAGATTGCTCTTTGGCTCCTTGAAATGTTCCCCACCAAGGGCAGGGCTTCTGATGGGCTTCTCCTGCCCTACACTTGACCTCTGGACTCTTGAGGCCCTCGCTGCCAACCCAGCAGTGGGTTCACACCCTCCTTTTCTGCCAGGGGAGGCCAGGAAAGAGAAGGGAAGAGCCTGGAAAGCCTGGTCTCTCCCACATGCCCTGCAAAGGGGGCCAAGTCACCACTTTGTCAAGTACTACAAATTCAGTTATTCAAGTGTCTGCCCTGTGCTAGACCCTCTGTAGGGACAGAGAAATACAAAGCCACAAAGGAAGTTAACCTAGTTGAGCCTCAGTTTCCTCTTCTGTAAAATGGGGATAAACCTCTTCATTTAATCCACACACAACCCTATGAAATAAGTATAATTGTTTATCCTGTGGAAGTTCTGCCCAGATCATAAGAAATGCTCGGTAGACAGACCTATTATATTACAGAGAAGAGTCCTGCCCTCAGAGAGCTCCCAGCTTGGTGAGGGAGGCAGGTTGTGCACCCAATAATATGTGCTTCCATTCATTGAACAACTCTTTTCCAGGAATTGCAGGTAGTGTTTCTCTCACAGAACCCTACCAATCCTAGCATCCCTTCATTTGATACCCAAGGAAACTGAGGCACCTAAAAAAGACAGGCAATTTGCTTCAGGTCACCTAGCTAGGAATTTCACCCCAAGATTCCAAGTGTCTCTTCTTGGCTCACCCAGTTTCAAATCAGGCTTCAGGAAGCTCTGGAGCTGGGATCCCTGGGTGGCTCAGCAGTTGAGCATCTGCCTTTGGCCCAGGGTGTGATCCTGGGGTCCTGAGATCGAGTCCCACATCGGGCTCCCTGCATGGAGCCTGCTTCTCCCTCTGCCTGTGTCTCTGCCTCTCTCTCTCTCTCTCTCTCTCTCTCTCTGTGTGTGTGTGTGTGTGTGTGTGTGTGTGTGTCTCATGAATAAATAAATAAAATCTTTTTTTTTTTTAAAGGAAGCTCTGGAGTTGAGTTCCAGGCCAGAGTCTGTATCATCCAGCACTAGCCCTCTTGGAGGAAGGAGATTAACAGCTAGAAGAAACAAAGCCCAAAGAAACCCCCAGGTAGCCCACTCAGGACTGACCCAGAATAACTGGCAAGAGAGGCTCCAGGTACAAGGGCAGTGATGGAGACAAAGTGCCCATGGAACCTTGTGGAGTTCTGAGAAGGAACCATTGGGAAGGGCCAGTATTCCTCCCTGCATGACCTAGGGGAGGGACTGGCAAAAGGCAGAAGGAGGCTGGGGCCATAGCCCAGGCAGCAGAGGATGAAGCCCCATCTGATGCCTGTGGAGATAGAGAGGAGAGGACAGCCCATCACCAGGCATCCACAGGACCCCATCTGCATCCTCAACCCCGTGGGGAATACAAGAAAGATGCCTGAAGCCCAGCTCTCCTGGGGGCTTCACTTTCCTTCATGGAGAAAGCCTGACCATGGGAGAAAAGAATAATCTTCATAACAACTCCATAAGTCAGTAGTTTTCATCATTCATGATTGTAAGATGAGGAAACAAAGCCTCAGAGAGGAGAGGCAATTCACGCGGGTCAATCTGTCCCCAACCTGAGCCCTTCTAGCTCTTCCCCTCTGACTCATGTCCTTTGGCCCCTCATTCTCCAGTTCCTCTCAAGTTTAGAGGACAGGGACACATGGGTCTCCACCACAGAGGCCTCAGGACTGGTTGCATGGCATACACTTCTAAAGCTTTTTATAGGGACGCCTGGGTGGCTCATTGGTTGAGAGTCTGCCTTTGGCTCAGGGCGTGATCCCAGAGTCCTGGGATCGAGTCCCACATCATGTTCCCCGTAGGGAGCCTGCTTCTCCCTCTGCTTCTCTCTGTCTCTCGTGAATATATAAATAAAATCTTTTACAAAAAAAATTTTAATGAAGCTTTCTATAAATACTGATCCCCAGGTCCTGTTATAAAGTTTCTGATTTGGGTGGTTTGGGCAGGACCCAGGAATCTGCACCTTTAAATAAATGCCACAACAATTTCTAATTTGCAGTGGTGGCTACAAATGACACTCTTGAGATGTTCTTGACCTCCTTGACCTCCATCCCAAGGCCCAGTGAAGAGTGTGGAAAAGTCACCCCCACAGCATGAGCTGAGAGAGCTTCATATCTGTCACATAAGGGTTTTCCCTGAAGTCGGCGAGAACTCAGATTTAATCATCCTCTGGGTCACTCACCCTAAGATACTGAGATTCTATGATTCTGGGATTTTGTCCTCAGATCTGGTGAAGCAAGAGACGGAGGTAGACCTTGCAGATTCCTGATAAGGAGCAAAGAGGAGGCAGGCAACAACAGTGATAGCTATCATATATTAAATGCCAGGTCCGTTACACAGATTATTACATTTAACTCCAACTACGCTATGGGTATTATTTTCACTCCCATTTTATAGATGAGAAATTTGAAACCCAGAGTTATTATGTGGCTTGCTCAAAATTAGCTTAGAAAGGACAAAGCCAGGATTGAGTTCATGTTGTCTCCAATGTGAAAATCTGAAACCTCTCTTGCCACTGACACTGAAAAGCCATAATACCAGCACCATGTAATTCAGGAAATGCCAAAAAGTTCCTCAGCTCTAATCCTTCTCCCCCTTTGCCAGTTACAAGTATTTGGCGTTCCTTTCAATTAACATTATAATTCTTGGAGCCCAAGTCCACTTCTGTTCCAGTGCATTTGTACCAGGGAGAGAGGTAAGCACTCCAAGCCAGTGGCTCTCTAAGTGTGGTCCCTGAACCATCATCACCTGGGACCTTACTAAAAATGCATATTCTAGGGCACCTGGGTGGCTCTGTCAGTTAAGCATATGACTCTTGATCTCCACTCAGGTCTTGATCTCAGAGTCATGGGTTCAAGCTTTGCATTTGGGTTCCAAACTAAGCATGGAGACTACATCTTAAAAAGAAAAAAAAAAAAAAAAAGCACATTCTAAGGCCACACTGCAGACCTACAGTTATGGGTTGAATTGTGTTTCCCTCAATTTCATCTGTTGAAGTCCTAACTCCCAGTACTCAGAATGTGACTATATTTGAAGACAGGGTCTTTAAAGAGGTAATAAAGCTTAAGTGAGGTCACTGAAGTAGGCCTAATCCAATATAACTAGAGTCTATAGAAGAAGAGATTAGGACACACACACACACACACACACACACACACACACACAGGATGAAGACCATGTGAAGACACCAGAAGAAGACAGCCAAGGAGAGAGGCCTTTAGAAGAAACCTACCCAACCCTATGAACACCTTGATCTCAGATTTCTAGCCTCTAGAAGTGTAAGGAAATAAATCTCTGTCGTCTAAGCCACCCCAGTCAGTGGTACTTCATTATGGCAGCTCTAGCTGCTAATACACCTACTAAATCAGAAATTCTAGGACCTAGCAGTTTGTGTTCTAACAAGCCCTCTAGGTGATTCTGAGTACACTAGTGTGAGAACCACTGCTCTAAGCCATAATCAGACATGTATACTTCTTTGTTGCTGGAATGTGTGAATATAAGCCTTATCTGGCTTCAGCTATGATTCTAGCCTGGTGGGGCCAGCCTGCCTGAGAGACTAAAGTCAAATGCAGTGGGAAGCAAAGGTGAAACATGGCGTGGGAGAGTGAGAGTGACAGCCAGCAGAGATGGGATGACATAGATGACAGTGTTCAAGTCCATAGAGGCCTCTATGGATCCTCTAGGATAACCCAAGCCAGTTCACTCTCAAGTTTTGACAATTCAAAGTTACCTTTGTCAGCTTCACGTCTGTAAATAGAGTGTACACCCCCAACAGGTTAGACACGGTTCATTTTCCTTACGTGCTCCAAAGCACTAGGCACCAGGATCAGGGAATACAGGTATCTTCTAAGCAACTATTACTTGACAAACTCTCATGGAGTCACCACTCGTCCCCATCCTCACGGCCATAGCTGAGTGCTGGCCTCATCAACCCTCATCCAGATCACTGCAACAACCCCTAACTGGTCTACATCCGACCTCTCATCCTCCCACACCCTGCCCCCCACGCCTGACTCTTCAAAAGAGCCTTGCTATGTCCCTCTGTTCCCTCTGCCTCATCCTCCTATGCAATCCCATTCACCCTTCAAATCCAGCTCCAGTCTCTCATCCTCCCCAGGTGACTTTCCTCACTCCCTGTGTCCCACCGCCCAGGCTCAGTGGACCTCTCCTCCCTCAGCACTGTGGGAGAGGTAACATTTGTTGAGTGCTCACTATGTGCCAGGCTCTCTGTAAGACTTTACAATCATTACCTCTTTGAATCCTCACAACCACGGATGATCATTTTCCCCATTTTAGAGATGAAACACAGAAGACTAGGTGACTTGCCCAAGATCACACTGCTACTAAGTAGCAAAGTTAGGATTTTAAACAATGAAGACTGGCTCTAGAGTCCTCACTCTTAATTGTGACACAATACTACCTCCACATACTCTCATTTCTGTTCTTTTACCAGGTAAGAATTTCTCCTGTGGCAAGCTTTTTAAGTATAAACTCAGTATGATGTGATGCTTTCATTAGAGAGCACAATTTGCAGTGAACATATCACAGTGGAGAGGAAGAGTCTGTTACTGGGGAACTAGTAAGAGGCATGGTGGAGGCTGGAGATGGCAGTGTCTGATGTCTTTAGGATGCCTTAGCAAGGCTTGGCCCTCTGTTCTCCAATAGCGGATGGTTAAGGTGAATGGAAGGTGAGAGAAGCCTACCCTAGTGACAGTGCTGGAGGGACAGCAAAAGAAAGAATATTCCTCTTGAGCCAAAGCATGGGGATGTGTAAGTCTGGATTTGCTCTGTGATGTTCAGGTTTTATAGTCATACACTTATAGCTGTAAAAGCACCTTTATCATTGACATTCCTGAAGGAAAAATAACTTTGTTATGGCGAGTCTGCAACTATCCAGCCCTTAACTTGCTTTGCCCCATTGGCGCAATTGTCTCTATAATTCTATTCCTTATAACATAAGATTTCTTAGGAATACAACTTCTGCATCCTAATAGAACATGGTACATGACTGGTGTCTGTTGGGATGTCTGTCCCCCCTGATTGAGCACCCTGAGGGTGAGACTATGTCGGCTCTATTGCTGGACTTTAGAGCACAGACAACGTGCCCAATGGCTGCTTGCTGTGTGCTGCCTCTGCCAACACCCACCATCCCTCCTGAGAACACACCCTTTATTTCTCTTCTCTGTCATATCTTTTGGCAAATATAACATCATCAGCTGGTCTGACTACCCTGATCTGTCTCCTGCAAGCAGCTTGGCTCATTGCAAACCAGCATTGCCCAGAGCCCATATTCACATGAAACCACAATACACACCATCACACGCTGCCATCATTACCATTACAAGGCTCTTAGCGGCCTAAGAGACCTGGGTTCAAACTCCAGCTCTACTGCTCCCCAGCCCAGAGATCTTGGGCTAGTCATGCAGCTTCTCTCAGCCTCAGTTTCTTCATCAGAAAAATGGAGATAATATACTACATGCACACGGTTGTCAAGAAGATTAAATGAGATAATGTATAAAGACTGGTATAGGACCTGACATATAAGCATTACACAGATGAAGGTTGTTGTTTACACTGTCTTTTCCTCACAAAAGTCCTGAAGAAAGAGGCAGAGATGGTCCTGGTATTAATTTACAGAAGAGGAAACTGAGGAACAGGAAGCTTAAGTGGTGAACCCTGGGTCACACAGACCCTACCAGCTCCCTTCCTGCTTCCATACCCATTGGGTTCCAAAAGCCTACTCAAGGAAGCAAACAGTACCGTGAGGGAAGGGCAAGTGGCTTTTGTGGTGGTCTAGAATTAGGATGAGCCAGTTAAGTCTGCAGACTTTGGCTCTGGGAACTGAACCCACCCTTTGCTTCAATTTCTCTCAAAAAGCCTGAGACCACATTAGCCATGGGATGGTGACCTCCTGCTCCGGCCACTCACAGTCCTGCACCAAGAGGTGTGAGCACTGGGCCCTACCTTTTACTCCACAGATCAGCAGGTGTGCAACTTTGGGATAATCACATCCCCTCTCTGAGTCTCAATTCCCTCATTTTTCTCCCTCCAGGGATAATAACATTTGATCTATAAAGTCATTCAAGGACCCAACAAACTATTGCATATAAAGTACCTAACACAGAACACAAAACCTGGTCCACATGGTGTGGACAGAAGCTGTGTGATGATGATGGTCACGGTGATGCTGGTAGTGATGATATAAAATCTCTCTCCTCAGCAAAATGTGTACAAGGACTCAGTAAGATTTAAGGCCCACCTGAATAAACACTGGGCATGTATATCCTGGTAGGTCAGGTGATGCTATTGGAATTCAGGGTGAATACAGGTGCCACCGGATATGATTGTGCCCCAAGTCTGCCCTGCCTTCACCTCTCTCCTTCAAGTTGCTGAGTAAAGAAAGAACTAAGAAAAGGAATGGCTCAGTTACACTGATTTTTTAAATGCATCTTATGCCCCAAACCCAGAGCTGAGAACTGGGCTGGGCCATGGGGAGGGCTCCTTCACTTGCACAAGCTGGACACTGCTAGTCAGAACCTACACAGGCCGCCAGGGACGACCCTGAGACATTTTCAGGGGATCCATGAGGTCAAAATTCTTTTTGTAATATATTTAAAAGGTTTGATATTATTTTTTTCACTCTCGTGTCATGAGTATACAGTGGAGTTTGTCAGAGTGCATGATATAAGATATAAGAGACTGAACCCAGAAGTAGGTATGGGAACTCAGCTGTCTTCTTTTAAGCCAGACATTAGAGAGATTTACAAAAACTTAAACAATGTCATTCTTCTCATTTTATTTGTCCCAAAAAATACAGTTATGTTTCATTTAAACTATATAATTTACATTAACACATAATGAGTTTGTTATTGCATTTGAAATGAATTAATAAATAAAATGGTTACATTTTTGTTTTAATTTCTAATATAGTAAATATCTATACCTCTAGCTCACATAAATTAAAAGTCTTTGGGATCTTGAGACTAAAATGTTTGATAACCACTGCCTCAGACAGACACTGTTACATGTGCTCCAGGGACATGAACAAGAAAACCTGCAATAGCATTATCTTAGCAAAATATCTGCAATGGCAAAAACTGGAGGAACTCAAATGCTCACAAACAGGAAAATGATAAAATAAATTATGATACAGTCACCCAGTGGAATATTGTATATCATTGGAAATAAATGAATTATAGCTTTAAAAGACAAAGGAGGGGGATCCCTGGATGGCTCAGTGGTTTTGCACCTGCCTTCGGCCCAGGGCATGGTCCTGGAGACCCGGGATCGAGTCCCACATCGGGATCCCTGCATGGAGCCTGCTTCTTTCTCCCTCTGCCTGTGTCTCTGCTTCTGTCTCTCTCTGTGTCTGTCATGAATAAATAAATAAAATCTTTTAAAAAATAAAAGACAAAGGATATTTCTAAGATTTATTTTTATTTACATTTAGTAAAATCAAAGCATGACAGAGAGAACCTACTTTATGATATCATTCTATAAAGCTCAAAAACAAACTATAAACTAATAATGCATATTTAGGGACATACACATATGTGATAAAACTTTTTTAAGCAAGAAAATGATAAATACATAATCCACCCCCTTAGATGGAGCGTGAAGGCTGAGATGAAGGAGGGACACACACAAAATGAACACAAATCTGAACTGTTCTTGCTCACAAAATTACTGTTGCTGTTTATGTTCCAATTTTTAGGTTGGATGGTGGCTGATGGGGAGCCATTTTATTAAGATGCTTCATAATTATACATATGGTACATTCTCTTTTACTATATATCGAATGTAATATTAAAAATAATGTAACACGTAGTACCAGACTATAACACCTAGTACCATTTCCCATTAAAAAGAAAAGGAGGCAACAGGCAAGCTGCATTTTAAACTAGGAACCTATTGAAGCCCCTTCCACCCCAAGCTCTTGTGGAAATGGCTGTTTGCAGGTCTGAGACAGGAGATGTATGAAATGGAACATCTTGTCATCGGAGAAAGCAGGGCAGCTAGCAGAGACTACCGAGGTCACTGTCAAAAGGATTCAGGAGCTAAGGTGAAGAGGTTCCTGTTAACCAAAGATGGGATGGGACCATTTGAGCACCAGCAAAGATAAAAACTGAAATGTACTGAAACACATCATACTTATTTAAATCCACGAGTTCGTAATGACACATAATCATCTCATTGGTCACCTTTGGGTAACGCCAAGGAACCAACTCATCATTTTAAAAACTGAATATAAATGGAAAGACTCAAGCACTTATCCTGTCTTTCTTGTGCCTTGGCATATCCAAATAGTTAATGAGAGGATGTTATTCTTTATAAGGAGTCCAGCTAAAGAACAAATAGAAGGTGATAAAACTAGAACATCACTGTTTTACAAACTCTGAAGAAGCTGTTGATCTAGGTAATGATGCTGGATGGCTGCTAACAACAAGAGACACAATGATTAGACATTTGTGCATTTGTGTGCAAATGAAGATAAAATTTCACCCACCACCTCTGAACTGTTCTTGCTCACAAAAAAAAAGCTGATGAGGGCTCTCGATTTAACCACTGATATCCAGGAAATACAAGGTCAGATAAATATATTAAGTGACACCACGGGACACAGCAGTCAGCAAAGTCCAGATGTGGGCAACAGGAGAAACAACCCAGTTTCTTCAACAAATGTATAGCTGAAGAAAAATAAGAGGAGAGGGTATTCTACAGATTAGAAGAGACTTAAAAGACACCAATAGCCAATTACAGGATATGGAACTTATTTGAATTCTGAGTCAAAGTGTAAAAGAAATTAAATTATGAATTAACCTAGGAAATTTGAACACCATGTATTTGGTGATATTAAGGAATTTTTTGTTATTTTCTTAAGTATGTAATGACGTTATAGTTATGTATTTTTTTCCATTTTTTATTGTGGAAAAATACATATGACATAAAATTTACCATCTTAACCATTTTTAACACAGTAGTATTAAACACATTCATAATGTTGTGCAACCATCACCACTGCCTGTCTCCATAACTCCTTCCATCTTATAAGACTGAAATTCTCTACCCCTATTAAACAATTAACTCCCCATCCTCCCCCCATCCCAGCCCCTGGCAACTACCATTCTACTTTCTGTCTCTATGATTTTGATTAAGTACCTCATATAAGTGGAACTATACAGTGTTTGTCTTTTTGGACTGGCTTATTTCTATACTTAGGTATTTTAATGCATCCTTAAATTTATACACATGATGACATGCTGCCTAGGCTTTTCTTGAAAATAATCTGGAAGCACGGTAGGATGGAGAGAGTGGACAGGAGTAAATGAAACAAGATAGGCCATGGGTTGACAACTGTTGAAGCTCGGTGATAGGTACATGGGAGTTCATTATTCTCTCAAATATCCTTCTACTTTTGTATGAGTTTGAATTTACCATAATAAAACCTCTTTCAAAGAGCAAAGGCAAAATAAAAATCTTTCCAAGCAACAAAGAAAGATAATAAAGAAGCAGGAGGAGGTTACAATCATTTGGGTGGAGGATGGTGATCCCATTAAGAGAGCATGAGAAACCATTGGGGTGGAACGGTGATGAGTTGAGATTTGCACGTATTGACTTTGAGATGCCATACCCCCTCATTTAAACATCCATCACAAATCAGTGCATCTTGGAAAGAGCATATCGGGGTCATTTAAGAAAAACTTCAAAATGAAGCAAACAAACCATTTCCAACACTACCATGGAGAGCTCCCTCCTTTATGCTTCCTATGCAGGAAAGTCAGTGTTTCTCTCCTCCCTAGGTTTCCCGGCCATAAGTTAGTTCCGTATCTGGGACAGCTTCCCCAGTCCTGTGGTGACTGAAATGCGACTCAGTATTTGGTACCTTAGACACCATCAAAGAAGGGAGGAGACCTTGGCAGGGGGACCAGGAAGGCTTTTCAGAGTAAACAATTCACCTCACCTGACAGAGAGAAACTGAGGCTCAGAGAGAGCTGAAGTTGCCCACCAAACAGAGCTCCTTCATGTTACAGCCACCAGCAGAGCTCAGAGCTGAGAGTTCTCAGCTGAGAGGGACTGGGCCAAGGAGGCAAAAGATAAGTAGCATCTTAAGCTAGGAACCTACTGAAGCCTTGTTCACCCCAAGTCCTCTGGTCACCCTATGGAAAATCCGCAGCCCCTAGCAATACTGAACAATTCAAGTCTAGGAGAAGTGAGATCTGTGGGACATCAACACTTGCAACTCTCTCCATCTCCCATCCCTAAACCTCAGCACCTACAAAATGGGGCCCCTCCTCCTGACCTCACACTGAGGAGCCCCCACCATCCATCCAGGCACCCAGGCAGAAACCAAAGGGGCCTAACTGATGATATGTCCAATCCCCCACACCTCACAAGATCCATCAATTATTTACTGAGCACCTGCCATGTGCCAGGCACCCTTCTATTGTTGAGAACATGTCAATAAACAAAACAGATGAAATCCCTGCCCTTGTGGAGCTTACACTGTAGTAGAGGGAGACAGGCAATAACCGTAACAAGTAAGTTAATGATGTGGCATATTAGAAAGTAGAGGTAGTAGGGATTGGGGTGCTGGGTGGGAAGAAGTCCATCACTAAGACCATATCTGTATCCTCCCTGCCCTGGTCCAGGCCTTCTCTTCTCTCTCCTGGACCACCATAGCAGCCTCCTCTCTGCCCTCCCTCCCTCACCTGGCCCCCACTTACCCATCCTAGAGTCAAGCGCATCTTCCTCAGTCCCAGATCTGATCATTGCCACTCCCTGTGTAAAACCCTCTTATTACAAATCCCTCCAGGACCTGGACTTGTACAGTGCCTGCCTGCTCAGCTTCATCACCATGCACCACCCTGCCCTCCAACCACACGAGGGGACACGCCATCCCTGCCCCTCCTGCAGAAACACCAGCCCCCACTGGGTCCTAAATTCTACAACAACCATCCTCAGACCAGTTTTCCTTTTGCTAATGAATCCTACCCCAAGATGGCCTGGGAGCTCTGGGTTTCCAGAGGCTGCAGAAGATCAAAAACCACAGCCTCTGCCTTATGTTGGGCTTCTAGAAACAGACTCTAAAGTAAGGAGTCATTTCATGAAGAAGGCTTACTGGGGAGTGCTCTCTGGTGTCACACCTGTAACTGGGCAGAGGGACAAGATGACCCATAAAGAATTGCAACTAATCCCACAGAAGAGCTTTGAAGCTGGGATGACCCCTCGGAATTGTCCCAAATTAAGGAAAGCGGATTGAGCTTGCATATCCCTCCATCAGCCAGTCATTAGCCAGAACAATCATCAAGATGAAGCATGCACTGGAATAAAGCAGTTCTTGGGCAGCCCCGGTGGCGCAGCGGTTTAGTGCCGCCTGCAGCCCTGGGTGTGATCCTGGAGACCCTGGATCGAGTCCCATGTCGGGCTCTCTGCATGGGGCCTGCTTCTCCCTCTGCCTGTGTCTCTGCCTCTCATTCTCTCTGTGTGTCTCTATGAATAAGTAAATAAAATCTTTTTTTTAAAAAAAAGGAATAAAGCAGTTCTTGTAGCCAAAGACAACCTCCAGTGAGGCATCAGCAACCAACACTCCCAGCAGCAAGCGGGTGTCGACTCCAGGAAGGGGCTCTGGGCACAGTACCACAGTATCCACTACAGCCCCTACCAGACCTGAGTTTGAGACTTGCTTCTGTCAATACTAGCTGAATGGCCTTTGTGGAGATAAAAGTAGGGTCTACTACTCCCTGAAGGTTGAGAGTCTTAAATAAGAGAATTATCTGGATAAAAATGGCAGTTTGAACTCTAATGCTTATTTTTTCTCCCTCTCTATACCTCCTCCCCTAAAAATGACAGTGGAAAGGAGAAGATATAAACCCAGAGGATAGGAAGAAAGGAAAAGGAGTCATTAATGGATGAGAGAGTTCAACAGATTTCTTTAAGATTGAAAGGGGATAGAGGAGTGAGTAGTACTTATTTGGCAGAATGCTGGAACCCACAACATAACCTAAGCTCTCATGCTCCACCACCACCCAATGAGGATGTTCAGAACAGCCACACTCACCATTCTCCATACAAACTTTATGGGCTAGATACCCTCGTCTGGCAGGATGTTCCTGAAAATGCCCCTTTACATCTCCTCTAGTTAATCTGTCTGCCTTCCCAGAAACAATTGCTTATTCCCAAACCTGTTTATGCCAGTTATTCTTGCTTTTGTAATTATGTGATTCAATTTAATATTAATAAACCAATAAAATACGATTGTAAAAAGGGAGTTGTTTCTTGAAAACTAAGTTGAAATACTCAGTGAAGGCAGATTGTTAAAAAAAAATGTTCAGATGAGTTACAGACAAGCAATTGTAACAGATTGGGAGGAAATTATATAAATCTAGAAGGAATCTGTATTCAGATCATTCCATAAGTTCCTGATCTATAAAATAAGCTGAACCAGGAAATGATAGACAATGCTTTATGCACTGAGGTTTGTGCAAGAAAGACCTTATAGAATTCCAGTTAACAGACCCATACTCAAAGAAAGGGGAGGAGGCACCTGTAGGTTTTAAGTTAAAATAAAATGTTTACAATGTCTTTCATTTTTTAATGATTTCTCATTTGAAATAATTCTTTCAATGAAAAACTTGCACTAGTTTCTACTGACCTAGACAAGACCTGTAAAAGATGTATCAATGAGGTGGGAAGGGGCTGGGGGTGGTGGTGGTAAGAGATGAAATTTTCAGGCTAGAAAGGCCTGAAAATCTGTCCTCACTAATCTGCCCTGAAAATCTGCCTGGGGAACAGTTACACTCGCAGCGCTCTTCCCTACTTTATAGAGAATGTGGCTATAGTGACCCCCCAGAACTTCACTATGTTCCAGGCTAAGAGTTTATGTATATGAACTCAACAGGCCATAGGCTAATATTCTTATTAGGTCTAGTTCACGGTTGGAAACTGAGGCACAGAGAGATTAAGTGACTTGTCCGAGGTCATATAGCTACTCAGTGGCAGAGCTGGGATTCAAACCCAGATCGTCTAGGTCCAGAATCCATCCTCTTAACCATACCCATTCTCTTAACCACATCCATCCTGCTCTACTGCAGAAACAGAGCAGTGCCAGAGGAAAAGCCTCACCTTGTTAATAATGATGACCAAAAGACCAGGCCCTGCCTAGCCCACCTGAAGAGAAACTGAGCCATCTGCCTTCACAGCACACCCAATGTCAGGCAACTTCCTGGACCCTTATCCTTAACTATGGACAAAAGCCTAGGAACACTGAACATCAGAGAACCCTTGATTGGTGAAGAGGGACACAGAGCCAAAGTTAGACCAATAAACTAGCCAAACCAGCAGAGAAACCTAAGGATACGGAGATAAGTGAGCGCACAGGAGGGGGAAGACACTAAGTAATAAAGTCAGAGAGATAAATAAAGAGGCTGTATCTGTGTTGGGGTGGGGGGAGGAGAGAGGCAGAGAACAAATAAGAACTCATGTAAATTTAAAAATAAAATATCTGAAATAAAAAATTCAATGGAAGAATCAAGACATAAATTCAAGGAAATAATCTAGAGAGTAGAACAGAAAGATAAGGCCAAGGGAAAAAGAAAAGAGACCTGGAAGATCAATCCTAGAGGCTCTGGATCCACCTCCTAGGAGTTCCAGAGAGGACACAGAGAGAAGCAATTATTAATTTTTTTTTTTTTAAATTTCGTGGCACTGAAGGACACAAGTCTCCAGGTTGAAAAGACCCATCTGGGCCCTGGCACAATGAATGACAAAAGTCACCAATATGTCACATGGGTTTAGAAATTCCAGAATTCCAAGGACAAAAAGAAAATCCTAAAATACTGAAAGAGAACAGTTACATACAAAGAGAAATCACAAGGCGTGAGACTTCTGAAGGGTAATAGGTGCAGAAGACAGTGGAGCAGAACACGGACACTCTAAAGGAGAATCCTTTCCAACCAGAATTCTCTGCCTCGCTGAATCACTGACCAAGTACAAGGGTAGGATATAGATTAAGTCCACATACATGAAAATGTCCCACCTCTGACCAATTTCTTAGGAAGCAACTGGAGTTTCCAAAGGCAGAGAGTAAGGAGACAGAGGACGAAGAAACAGGGAGTGGGAGAAAGCGCTGGAGGGGAGAGCTGCTGCGGACAGCTGGGCGCTGTGGTCTAGAGGGTACAGCCCTGGGAGAATGACGGAATTTTTGTGTGGGAAGAGAAGTGGCGGCAGTTCTGACAGAGCTTTTGGGGGAATAAAGAGCCACATTTTCCGAATAGGAATGCGGATGGCTGAGTTACCTAAAAATAGTGCTCCGGGCACTGCGGGCAGGAGGGCGGGGCTGCGACCCCGCTGATTCCTGGATTCCAGCAGGAGGGCGACAGAAGTCTGAAGGTGGGAAGGTAGGAAGGAGGTAGCGGTATAAGCGCGTGAATTATGTAATTATGTAGGTAAACATCAGAAAATACAAATTAAAAAGCTAAACTCGCAGCTGCTCCCAGGGTGCGGAGCTGGGAGGCGGCCTGAGCGAGCAGCGTCTGGCCATTTTTCAATAAAAGCCTTTGGAGTTGCATCTGGCCCGAGCCTCAGACTGCGCGGAGCACTTTCACGTGTGAGGCTCCCGGCTTCTTCGGGCCGCTCCCTCCAGGGGCGGGAACCAGCCGCCGGGGCCGCGACCCCTCAAGGTCACAGGAGGCCTGACCCCCCCGCGCGCCCGCTGAGACGCCGCAGCGCGGTCCCCACCCACGGACCGAGCCCGAGACTCGCTCCCAGCCCCGCCGCCGCAGCCCGGCCCTCCGAGCGCGGCCACGCGGGCGGGGGGCGCTGCCGGACTCGGGCCGCCGGCCCCTGGGTGCCCGCCGCGTCCACACCGTCCTGGGGAAGACGCGCGGCAGAGCCGCGCGCGGTGCAGCAGCGCCCCCTGCCGGACGCCGGGTGCCCTGCGCCCTCAGCCCTGTGGCCTTGCGCCCCTGCGCCCTGCTCCCTGCGCCCTGAGCCTTGCTCCCTGCTCCGTGCTCATTGCTCCCTGCTCCCTGCGCTCCTGCGCCCTGCTCCCTGAGCCCTGCTCCCTGCGCCCTGTGCCCTGCTCCCTCTATGCCCTGCTCCCTGCTCCCTGCACCCCTGCGCCCTGCTCTCTGAGCCCTGCTCCCTGCGCCCTGCGCCCTGCTCCTTGCTCCCTGCTCCCTGCTCCCTACGCCCTGCTCCCTGCACCCCTGCGCCCTGCTCCCTGCGCCCTGCTCCCTGCAGCCCTGCAGCTCTGCGCCGCGCTCGAGAAGGCTTGGGCCCCCGCCCACGCGGCAATCCGGGAGGCTGTGACCCGGGCTGACGCCCTCGGGGTGGCCTGTGGCCCGGCAGCGCCGTAATCACAGAGGCATCATCCTAAAACCAGGGGACGCGCCGGCCGCCGGAGCCTCCTCCTTGGACGGACACTAGAACTAGAGGGGGCCGACGGTCGGCCCGAGGTCACACAGCAGTCTAGTACTCCCGGACCCGGACCCAGACGTCCTGCGGACCCTCCCGGGGGCCCGGACCTCCTGGTTTCCACAACCCCTTGAATGGGCCTCTTGGCCTTCGAGAAAGAGCAGGGGACAAAGGGAGTTCAGTCCCGCCCTGGACGACCTTGGGAGGGGCCTCCGCCCTATGCCGGGGCTTGGGTCAGGCCTCGGGAATGACCCCTCGGGTCCGCCCTGGGGTGTCTGACCCCCCTGGATCCGGCCTCGGGGCGTCTGACCCCCGGAGTCCTCCCCGCGCCCAGTCCCCGGGGCGTCCGCGCCTCTCAGCCGCTCACCCTGGGCCCACGGCGGCCGCGGCTGACCCCTGCTGGCCCGGCCCAGGGGGCCCCCACGCCCCGACCGCGGCCCCCGTGGCCCCGACGCGACCCCCCGTGGCCGCGCCCGCCGGCCTGGTGAGCTCAGCCGCCCAGCCGGGAGCCTCAGGCGTGGGAGCCCGGGAGCCCACGGGGACTGGGGGAGCCCACGGGGACTGGGCGGCCTGACACCCTTCGCAGACGCAGGTTCCAGATGAGGAGAGGCCTAGGCTGTGCCTCCAGTTCCTCAGGAGGTGACCCGGGGGGGGGGGGGGGGTGTTAAGAGCCTTGAGTCCAGAGCCCCACTGCCCGGGTTTAAGTGGCACCTGTGGCCCTCCTCAGCTGTGTGACCTTGCATAAGTCACCAAAACTCTGTCTCCATTTTTGCCACCAGAATTGGGACAATACACCTTATGTATCTGAACCCGTTTAGCCACACAGCCACCTATTCTGAAGTAGGTGCGGTTATCCCCGTTTAACAGTGAAGCACAGAAAGGCTAAGTAACTGAACCAAGGTCACACAGAAAAGAGCCACTGGAGCGAGGACAGAAATCCAGGTTGTCTAGCTCGGAGGTCACTGCACTCAACTGCCATACTACCCTGGGGTGATAGCAGCACCCGGGTTACAGTATGGTGGTGAGGATTTTATGAGCCAATATATGTAAAGCACTCAGAACGGTGCCTGGCACGTGGCAAGCCCACGTCATTGTTACCGTGATTGTTTGCTGAACACCTACTGTGTGCGAGCACAGTACTAGACACCTGGGCGACAGCAGGGCACAGGCTGACCCCACCGCTGCCCTCATGAGGCTGCCAGCCTAGCAGAGACATGGGACAAGCCTGAGGATCATGCAAGGTACTGAGAGGATTCCAGGCCAGAGGGTGGCCCAGACCCAAACAGAGCCTCTGACCCTGGGGCTGGCAGAGGAAAGTGCTAGAGGCAGGAGTCCAGGACACAGAGATCCCTCTCCTTTTTTTAAATTGTATTTATTTATTCATGAGAGACGCAGAGACATGGGCAGAGGGAGAAGCAGGCTCCTCGAAGGGGGAGCCCAATGAAGGACTCGATCCCAGGACCCGGGATCACGACCTGAGCCAGAGGCAGATGCTCAACCACTGAGCCACCCGGGGCCCCAGACCCAGATCCCAGAGTAGGAAACAAACACGTCGAGCCAGGGCTGAAAAAAATGCTCAGGGCCCGGGAGGTGAGGTATCAGCCGGGCACAGGTGAGATGGGGTAAGGGCTCTCCCATGGCAGCCCTGGCCTCCTACCTGCCTGGCGGTCCTCGAGTCCTCGCCTCCTAAGTCCAGGAATCACCTGCAGGTTGGTTTTGATTCACAGACAAGTCCTCTTGGTCCAGAGTCCCACTCCCACGGTGCAGAGGAAAGCTTTGCTCTGTGAGAGCTGAAGGGAAGGGGGCTCCCTCAGGAGGCAGAGGACCAAACCCCTTTCAGAGGTTGCAGGGAGCTCGTCGAGGGCAAAGGTGCAGGGAGGGCAGTGGGACAGGCCGGCTTTTCTGCTTCTGCCCACTGATGAAACTGCTCTTTCACAATGTCCGTGCTGGTGCCTCGTGGGGGCCTAAGTGGACCCGTGTCCCCTGCTGCCAACCTGTTTCATCAGAATGTTTTCCCACTGGCTGCAGATTGCAGCAGCTTGTAGGAGGGGACACTGTAATAAGGTTAGGGGTGATGCTAGGGCTCAGGGCCCTCTGAGAACTGGCAGGACTTCCAAGGGAGGAGAAAGGAGCAGCATTTGCTGAGCGTCTCTTACGTCAGCCCTTAGTAGGTACTTTACCTTTAGGGCTGATCTACCTTTAATCCTCATCGCAGCCCTGCCAGGTAAAGATGGTATTTGCTATTCCCTGTTTCCTATGGGACAGAACCAAGACTCCTGAGGTGGCATCACTTACCCAAGGTTACGGGGCTGACCAAATGCAGAGGCCAGTTGAAGTCTAGTCAGGGTGACCCTGAAAGGGGAACCTTGCCCACCACATTCCTGCACTTTCTTAGAGAAACCCGGCTGGCGGCTGGTGGAGGGGTGCTGTGAGGACAGCAGGTCATGGGGAGGGAAGAGACCAGGGAGGAGGGGTTTAGGCATGGTGGCAAAGGCAGAGAAAGGCAGGTTAGCCTCAGTGTCTCCCCCAAGGTCTCCATTTTCTCCCCAGGCCACACAAAATCAGCTTGGCTGGGGCCTCCCGCCTCTGCAGGGTATTTTTAAAACCACCCACCTCTAAACTCCTCTGTTCCTGTGCTTTAAAGTTCCTCTGAAAAGTTAGAATAAATTTGTCTGTCTTTTCTCCCAGATGAATGCAGAGGAGGAAAACAAAAAGAACACGTATTTTATTAGCACAAATTTCGGACAATGACACCTCCAATCGTCATTTTATGGCACAATGATATACAGTAATTAGGTGTCAGGAGTAATCTATGGCCACAAGAATAGAGGCATCTCTGCAAAAAAAAAAAAAAAAAAAAAAGAAGAAGAAAAGAAAGAAAGAAAGAAAGAAAGAAAGAAGAAGGAAGGAAGGAAGGAAGAAGGAAGGAAGGAAGGAAGGAGAAGAAGAAGAAGAAGAAGAAGAAGAAGAAGAAGAAGAAGAAGAAGAAGAAGAAGAAGAAGAAGAAGAAAAAGAAAAAAAGAAAAGAAAAGAAAAGAAAAGAAAAGAAAAGAAAAGAAAAGAAAGAAAAGAACCACTCTTTCCTCCCAGAAGGAAATCTGAGCAGCTGGGAGAGGGAGAGGCGGGAACCAGGGCCTGCAAAAAGCAGCTCACAGCTGCCCATGGGGCTTAGGGGGAGCCAGGCCAGAGCAGCTTGGGGTGCCCTTAAGGGAGTGACAAGAGGGTCACAAGGAAGACTGATTGGAATCGCTATTTAGCACTTTTCTTTGTCGGCCCCAGGTCAGTGGCTGCGTTTGGTTCTGGGCCACCCTGTGGCCTGGGACCCTTGATTCTCAGAGCACCCTACATATTTCTCAGGCTTGTTCAATGTCTCTCCTCCTGGCTCTGACACCCCTCTGCAGCTGAGTGACCTGGACAAAGCTCTTTTCCTCTCTGGAAGGCACGTCGTGGATCCACCAGGGCTCGGAGTCCTCCTGGCAGGTTTCCTGGGGAGTGGAGCTGGAGTTCGGGCCCAAGGACGGGGGTACGGATGGGCACAGAAAAGCAGGAAAGACATTCCTGACTGTGAAGCTGGCCCAGGGAAAGGTGTGGAAGGAGGAAACCTGCCTTAAAGACTCTCTTAGGGGAGGCATGTCTGGGTGTCTCAGTGGTTGAGCATCTACCTTTGGCTCAGGCCATGATCCCAGGGTCCTGGGATCGAATTCCACATTAGACTCCCTGTGGAAAATCTGCTTCTACTTCTGCCTCTCTCTGTGTCTCTCATGAATAAATAAATAAAATCTTAAAAAAAAAAGACTGTCTTAGGGGAAGAATTGTTTTTAAGACTGCATCATTTGCAAGCATTACCAATCTTTAATTTCTAGGAGATAAAATGCTAGGCTTTTATTTTTATTTTCCTCAGGAAAACACTACCCAGAGGGTTCTTTGTGTCTGATTACCTGGGCTCAATTCGTCCCTACTACTTTCTCCAAGCAAGTGACCTCTTAGTGTCAAGTTTCCTCATCTACAGAAGCGGATAATTACATCTGAGGCTATTGTGAAGATTACATGGGGGCAGTCCAGGTGGCTCAGTGGTTTAGCGCCACCTTCAGGCCAAGGTGTGATCCTGGAGACCCGGGATCCATTCTCACATCAGGCTCCCAGCAGGGAGCCTGCTTCTCCCTCTCATGAATAAATGAGAGTCTCTCATTTATAAATAAAATAATGGGGTCTCTCATGAATAAATAAAAATCTTTAAGAAGAAGAAGAAGAGGAGGAGGAGGAGGAGGAAGAAGAAGAAGAAGAAGATTACATGAGATAGGAACGCCTGGGTGGCTCAGTGGTTGAGCATCTGCCTTCGGCCCAGGGCATGATCCCAGGGTCCTGGGATGGAGTCTCCCATCAGGCTCCCTGCATGGAGCCGGCTTCTCCCTCTTCCTGTCTCTCTCTCTCTCTGCTTCTCATGAATGAATGAATAAGTCTTTAAAAAAAAAAAATTACATGAGATAATATAACCAAGTCCTAATCCAGGGCCTGGAATGATCTTCCCTCAGATCTTAACAGGGCTGACTTCTCCTCATCACCCTTCAGATCTCAGATGCAACCCCCTCAGGATGGCTTTCCCTGACCACCCAACCCAGAGATGGTGTTCCAGTCCCTTCCAAGGTGAAGCCACAATCTGAAATCACCCTATTTATCACTTGCCTCTTGTCTCTCTTCCCCATGAGAATGTGATTCCTGAGGATCCTCTTCTATCTTGGCTGCAACTAGAGTGTCTCCTAACACATGAGAGGTACTCAATTAAATTCTTGTTGATTAAATGAAAGAATATGGAACACAGTAGATCTTTTTTTTTTTTTTTTTATGATAGGCGCACAGTGAGAGAGAGAGAGGCAGAGACACAGGCAGAGGGAGAAGCAGGCTCCATGCACCGGGAGCCCGATGTGGGATTCGATCCTGGGTCTCCAGGATCGCGCACTGGGCCAAAGGCAGGCGCCAAACCGCTGCGCCACCCAGGGATCCCCACAGTAGATCTTAATAAATCCTCACCCCCTTCACTTTGCTCTTGCCTCTCTCCTTTAGCCAGGACTCTAATGATACAAGGAGTGAAGCAGAGCAGTCCAGTCCAGAGGGGGAACCATTCAGATCCCAAGGCTTGACATCCCCTTGACAGTACAACCCCAGCCTGTACTGTCTTGGGTTAACCTGAGGCATCCAGACAGTGTCTTGCCCTAAGTTACAGTTATAAATGACAAAGCCAGAACTGGCCCCAGCAAGTCCAGCCACGAGCTTAAGCTTTCTTTTTTTTTTTTTTTTTTAAAGATCTTATTTATTTATTCATGAGAGACAGAGAGAGAGACAGAGACACAGGCAGAGGGAGAAGCAGGCTCCATGCAGGGAGCCTGATGTGGGACTCGATCCCGGGACTCCAGGATCACGCCCTGGGCCAAAGGCAGCTGCTAAACTGCTGAGCCACACAGGGATCCCCTGAGCTTAAGCTTTCAACACTGTATGCCTCTTTTAACTAATGTTTTTGAACCAAGAACAGTTCTAGGTAATTCACATATACTCTATTTTGTTCTTAGTCTTTTAAAAAAAATTTTAAGCTTCATTGTGGTATGATTGAAAGATAAAATCGTAATATATTTAATGTGTACAATATACACATACATTGTGAAAGGATTCACTCCAAATTCACTTACCACATCCATACTCCCATGTTTCACTTTGGGGAGGGGTGGTGTGAAAACACACAACGAGATATCACCTTACACCTGCTGGGATGGCTCTTATCAAAAAGATGAGAGCTAAATGCTAATGAAGATGTGGAGGAAAGGGAAAGCTTGTACACTGTTGGTAGGAAGGTAAACTAGCGCAGCCACTATGGAAAACAAGAAAACAAGATTCCTCAAGAAATTAATGATAGAACTTCCATATGACCCAGCAATTCTACTTCTGGTATCCAGAGGATACAAAATCATTATCTCAAAGAGATATTCTGTTTCATTGATCTATGTTTCTGTTTTTAATGTCAATACTATACTGTTTTAATTATGACAGCTTTGTAATATAGTTTGAAATCAGGAAGTGATGCCTCTAGCTTTGTTGTTCTCAAGATAGCTTTGACTATTCAGGGTATTTTTCTGTGGTTCCATATGAATTTTAGGATTGTTTATTTTCCGTTTCTGGCAAAAATGGCATTGGAATTTTGATAGACATTGCATTGAATCTGTAGATCACTTTGAGTAGTGTGGACATTTTAACAATATTAATTCTTCCTATCTGGGAACACCAAATATCTTTCCCTTTATCATGCCTTTAATTTCTTTCATCAATGTTTTATATGTTCAGTACATGGATCTTTCACTTCCTTGGTTTAATTTATTACTAAGAAAAAAATAATTTATTACTAAGTATTTCATTCTTTTTGATGCTATTGTAAATGGGATTATTTTCTTAATTGTTCTTTCTGAAGGTTCATTGTCAGTGTGTAGAAACACAACTAATTTTTTAATATTAATTTTGTATCCTGAAACTTTACTGAATTTGTTAGTTTTAGTTTCAACAATTTTTCAGTGTAGTTTCTGTATATAATATCACATCATCTGCAAGCAGAGACAATTTTACTTCTTCCTTTCTGATTTGGATGACATTTATTTCTTTTTCTTAATTACTTGCTCTGACTAGGACTTCCAGTACTATGTTGAATAAAAGTGTTAAGAAAGTGCATCCTTGTTTTATTCCTGACCCTAGAGAAAAGTGTTTAGCTTTTCAGCATTGAGTATGGTGTTATCTGTGGGCTTGCCAAATACGGCTTTTATTATGTTAAGGTAAATCCCAATTACACCTAATTTGTTGAGAGTTTTTATGAGATTATCATATGATTTTATCCTTCATTTGTTAATGTGACATATCACATTTATTGATTTGCAGGTGTCAAACCATCCTTGCATCCCTGGAATAAATCCCACCTGATTATGGTGTGTGATCCTTTTTTTCTTTTTTTAAGATTTTATTTATTATTTGAAAGAGAGAGCAGAGAGAGAGAGAAAGCACATGATGGGGGAGGGGCAGAGGGAGAGGGAGAAGCAGACTCCCCGCTGAGCAGGAAGTCTAATGTGGGGCTCAATCCCAAGACCCCAGGATCATGACCTGAGCCAAAGGCAGGCACTTAACCAACTGAGCCATGCAGGTGCCCCTGGTGTATGATCCTTTTAATACACTGTCAAATTCAGTTCACTAACATTTTGCTGGAGATTTTTGCATCTATGTTAATCAAAGATATTGGCCTGTAATTTTATTTTCTTGTAGTGTCCTGTCTGGCTTTAGAATCTGCATAATTCTGGCCCCATAAAATGAGTTTGGAAATGTTCTCTCCTATTCTTTCTTTTGGAAAGTTTGAGTAATATTGGTATATATTCTTCTTTGAATGTTTGGTAGAAATCCCCAGTGAAGCTATCTGGTCCTGAACTTCTCTTTTTTGGGATATTTTTGATTATTGATTCAATCTCCTACTAGTAATTGATCTGTTCAGATTTTCCATTTCTTCATAATAGAGTCTTGGTAGGTTGTGTGTTTCTAGGAATTTATCCATTTCTTCTAGGTCATCTAATTTGTTGATGTATAATTGTTCATAATAGTTTTTTAGAATCCTTAGTATTTCTGTTATCAGTTGTAATGTAATTTGCAATTCACTAATAGGAGATTTAGCATCTTTTCATATGCTTATTTGTCATCTGTATATCTCCTTTGATGAGATGTCTGTTCATATCTTTTGCCCACTTTTTATCTCTATTGTTCACTTGCTTATTGTCAAGTTTTAAGAGTTCTTTTTAAAAAAAGAGTTCTTTGTATATTTTGGATAACAGTCCTTTATCAGATGTAACTTTTACAAATATTTTCTCCCATATATGGCTTGTCTTCTCATTCTCTTAATGGTGTCCTCACAGGCAGAAGTTTTTAATTTTAATGAAGTCTAGTTTGTCAATTATTTATTTCACGGATTGTTCCTTTGGAGTTTTATCTAAAAAATCATCACCATACCCAAGATCATCTAGATTTTTTTCCTTTGTTTCCTTCTAAGAGTTTTATAGCTTTGTATTTTGCATCTGTTAACCACTTTGAGTTAATTTTTGTGAAATATTTAAGGTCTGTGTCTAGATCATTTTTTTGTATGTGGATGTCCAGTTGTTCTGGCACCATTTGTTAAAGAGATTATCTTTTCTCCACCGTACTGCCTTTGCTCTTCTGTGAAAAATCCATTGACCATGTTTAAGTGGATTAACTTCTGGGCTATCTATTCTGTTCAATTGATCTATTTGTCAATACTTCACTAGATTCTGTAGCTTTATAATAAGTCTTGAATTTGGTTAGTCTCCCCCAACTTAGTTCTTCCCTTCAATATTTTTCTGGATATTCTAGATCTTTGCCTATACATAAAGAAGTTATGATCAGTTTGTTGACATCCACAAAATAACTTGTGTTTTGGGAAGATTGTGTTTAATCTATAGATCAAGTTAGGAAGAATTTAAATATTGAGTCTTCCTGTTCATAAACATGGAATATCTCTCCATTTATTTTGTTCTTCTTTGATTTCTCTCATCAAAGATTATAGTTATCCTCATTTAGATTTATATGTAAGTATTTCAGTTGAGGGGGTTGCTAATGTAAGTGGTAATGTGTTTTTTATTTCAAACATCACTTGTTGGTTACTGGTATGTAGGAAAGTGATTGGCTTTTGTATATTAATCTTATAACCTACAACCTGACTATATAATTGCTTACTAGTTCCAGGAGCTTTATGTCGATTCTTTAGATTTTCTACACAGATGATCATGTCATCTGTTTTTATATCTCCTCTCTAAATACGTTACTTTTATTTCCTTTTCTTGTCTTATTGCATTAGTTAAGACTTCCACTGTGATGTTGAAAAGGAGTGGTAAAAAGGGACATCCTTGCTTTGTTCCTAATCTTAGCAGGAAAGCTTCTCGTTTCTCACATTAAGTATGATGTTAGCTGTAGGTTTTTGTAGATGTTCTTTATTAAATCAAGGAAGTTTCCCTCTAGTCCTAGTTTGCTGAGAGCTTTTATTATGAATGTTAGATTTTGCCATATGCTTTTTCTGCAACTGTTGATATCATGTAATTTTTCTGATTTGATGTGTTGATATTAGGGATTATATTAATTGATTTTTTTGAGTGTTGAACCAGCCTTGCATACCTGGGACAAATCCCACCTAGTTGTAGTGTATACAAATCCCTCAACATATTAAAAACATTTTTATTATGAAAACTTTTTTAAATACACAAAAATAAGGAGTATAGTAAACCTGCGTACCTAACTCCCAGGGTCATCAGATACCAACCTCTGGCCAGTCTAGATTCATCTACATACCTACCTGTTCACCCTCTCTCCAACCCTTGTTGTTTTTTAAAATCAATTTCCATTCATTTAATCCCTAAGTATTTCAACATGTATCTAAAAAATTAGAATTCTTTCTCTATTTTAAACAAATACCCTTAACCAACCTTACAATTTTAACAATTTATTAGTATCATTAAAAATGCAATCAGCAAACAAATATTTTTAAGTAAACCTTTTAACTGATGTATAAAATACATACAGAAAGTGCACTAATTATAAGTGTACAACTTGATGAATTTTTCCAAAGCCCCTGCCTGTGTAACCGTTCTGAGATCAAAATGCAGAACATGACAACACTCCAAAAGCCTCTGTGACCACAGAGTAATGGCCCTGTTCTTCAAACACTTAGGTTTTTCAGGGACACAGTCAAGCAAGATTAAAGCCAGTCCTATGGCTCTATGACCAGAGCACTCAGAACAATGATTTCAGATGGAAGCAACATAACCAATACCTCAATTGCTTCTCCCATTGGTTAAGTACTCCTTGTGCTATTTAGTCCTCACTTTGACCTTGTGAGGTAGGCACAAGAGACAGTTCATTAATTCTGCCATTTTACGGAGAAGCTAACGTTTGGGGAAGTGGCATGATATGCCCAGAGTCACACGGGTAGTTAATACTCAGTAGAGAAAAACAAAGGAACTCGTATGTGCCAGGTGCTTTGTACAGTTTCATCATGTAAATCTCACAGCAGCCCAGAGAGATTTGGTAAAAATACTGGTAATTTCACAGCTAGTTAATGGCAGAAGCTGGGATCTGAATACAGGTCTCCCAGAGCCTAAAAGCCAGCGCCGCCCCCGCTCCCTGGGGCCATGCCTTCTCTAGAGCCTGAGGCTGAGCCTCACCCACAGTCACTGAGCACACCCCAGTGACTGTGTCCCTTCAGTTCACTTCTACGCAGTCACTGAGCAGTGACAACTCTGCTCAGACCTGCACGAGCGGATTCCCAGTGTCCAGCACCAGGCCTTTACCCGGCGCTGAGATCTGTGGACCTGAAGAAATTCCCACTGAAGCCCCAGAGGCAGGCAGAAAGGCATGGAGAAGAGAGTGTCCAGTGTACCATCCATCTGATGCCCTCCCTTCCCTCCTTATTTCTCCTCCTCCTCTCCCCTCTCTTCTTCCCCTCTCCCTCCTCCACCATTCTGTCCTTCCCTCTCCTCCTCCCTCCCCTCCATCCCACAGCCACCCCAACCCACCACAACTATTGACAAATTTCCTGATCCTCAGTGTCTTCAACAAGCGAGTGGGAGAAGGGGAATGTAATTAGAAGTCGAGCCTTAGAAAAGAAAGACTAGGAGAAAGGTGGAAATTAAAGTGGCTCCCACACCAGGGAGTTGGTGCTGCCTCCCAGCTCAGTGTCAGCAGGGAGGCCACTCTGGACAATGTCATTCTCCCTATTGCTTATCACCAGCAACTGTGACCGGCCCTACTAAAAATTAGCAGGGAGAAAACAGGAAGAAAATCAGGTGTGGGAGTGGGCCCGAGGTGTGTGAGTAATAGCACTTAATTTTAGCCACCTCTAATTTTTCATCTTGTCATCACATGCGATTTCTCCTTCCCTCCCCTCCTCCTCCCCAGCTGAACAATGACTTCCCCATTAGCAGCTCATTCTAGCCTTATCATGTAATAGATCTGTGGTCTGCACACTCCTCTCACAGGAAACACCGAATCAGGCAATGCTCTGAAATGGAGGAAAGGGAGATGCAGGGTGCTTCCCGCCTTTAGCTCTGTGACCCTCAGGAAGCTACTTAGACTCTGTGGGAATCAGTTTCCTCATCTCTAAAGTGGGGATAGATAGCAGCTACCTCATAAGCTTGATGGAGATTAAAGAAATTGATATGTTTAGAACACCCATAGTGCCAGGCACACACGAAGTGCTCAATAAACACTTGCTAATATGATGAGCAGCATCTGCCTCCTGGGATTGCAGAGCTGCTCTAAGGTTTCACTCGGGTCACAACTGCAACTCACCCTTCATGCTTCTGGGTCTTACAGGTGCTGCTTGCCCACGGCACTCTTCTCTTTCTCCTTTTGGAGATTCTTCTGCACCTTCAAGACCAGTTCAAATGTCACCTCCTCTGTGTGAAGACTTTCCGCCTCCTCGGATGATCCCTCCTTCTTTGCTCTGTAGCCCTGGCATGTGGTACAGAACCTTTGCACGAGGAAACTGAAGGGCTCTGTGAGCCCAGGACGTTTTTAGTATCTTCTCAGCCACTTCCAGGGGCAGGTCATCACTACATTCCCTGTGTGGAGCTTAAATATGAAGCCCCGGAAGACAGGCACTGGTTCGTGATTCATCAGCTAACATTCCAGCACACATAGTTACTGAGGACTTATATGGGCTAAGGACTAAGGACTGAGCCTTTTTACATTGTAATCTATAGTGGAAGTATTTCTAGGCCAGGAAATAGTCCGTACCACAATATTCCAAACCTAGAAAAGACAGATGTCCGGTAGAAAACAGGACCCACATGCCAGGGCTACACATGAGTAGATCTTTGTTCTACTCAGCCCAGCTTCTAAGTCTGTGGACACAAAGAGAGAGAAGGAAAATACAGAAATACAGTACACCTAAGCTACATTAAACCCAGCTGCCACCAGAGAGGATAAAAACCAGCATTTATGGAGCGCCCACTGGTTGTTGGAACTTTGCATTCCTTATTTCATGCCATCCCTTTAAGGCAGGGACCATTACTTGCTCCCCAATAAAAAATCTGATGCTCAGAGCAGTGAAATCAAAAGTGCCAGATCTGAGACAGAAGCCCAGTTGTGTCTCAGGGAAGGATGTGGGCCTTTCTCTCTGCAGGGCTGCTCCAAACACGTGACTGGGGGCCATCCCCTAATCTCCCATCCCTTGGGTTGACTCGGCTGCTCACTGACTTTCCTGCCTTACTCTCAGGACACATTCCTGTCCCAAGCGTAGTCATGAACTCACCATTACTCAGAGCTCAGCTGTCCACATACCTTCTGACTTTGCAACAGAAAAAAGCAAAATGCGTTCCATATATTCAAAGCCCTGTGTGGCTCACACCACCTCTAATACACAGGTGCTGGAGCAAATTCCCACAGACGTGGTCACGAGGGACCAGTGAGACACCGCGTTCAGCCATAAGGTTGACAACATATAATGTAAGATGGATGCTAAATTTCATCGCTATGAAATTCAGGTTAAAAAGGTGACATCAATATATATTAGCCTTTTATCTCGGGTTCTGCTGCTAAAGAATCACCACCTCCTTCGGCCTCTTTCCATTTTTTGGAATTGCATCCAACCTGAAAAACCTCTCTGGAACCTCCACACCCGCTCAGATCTCTAAGGCCTTCCGCCTGTTCTAAAAATAATGGCACGTAGAGCCCACCTCCGCCCAGCTCACAGCATCTGCCCACCACCCACCTGAGCGGGAAGGATTTCATGCAGCTGCAAAGATGTTTGCTGTTTAGATGGCAACTCGGGTAGGATCCATTAGTACCTAAACATCTTTCAGTGGGAAGCCTCCTGCTCCAAAGGACAGCGGGACTGCATGGTGCCAGAACCTGTTTTTTATTTTTTATTTACATACAGCGAATGTGCGGCGTACACAGCCTTGCAAACAAGCGCGAACCCCGGGACCCGCTAGTGCGTGTGATGGCCCTGGCCTCGCGGTCCTGCCAGCTAGAAGGCCATCCCAGGGACGGGGGATGAGGAATCCCCAGGTCCCCAGCCTCTTCTCCAGGCCCCTGGGGAGGCTCAGGATTTCTGTTCAGTGGCATCCAGAGCTTTCCAGCTGCCAGCCCCGCCGGCCAACCAGGGGCTGCTCTTGAGTCCTCCGCCCCCACACCTGCTGCCCTCACTCATGTGGGCCCTGGGCCAGACCAAGGAAGAGACCTGGGAACTGCAGTTCCCGTCCCAGCTCTGCCAGTTGATGGCTGTGTGACCTTGGGGAGGTGACTTATCCTCCATGAACCTCTGCTTCTTTTGGGTATCCACTGGCCTCTAAATGCCCTAACTTTCATTTGTGGGTTTCTACGAAGCACCAATGCATTGTCCTTAGGAGCTCAGGATGAGTGCTTGCTGGAGGACTGGGTTGAAAGACTGTCTTAAGTCCCTGCTCAGAAGTGCTTCCCTCCTCTGCAGACAGATGGCTGAGCTCAGTTACTGCCCCTCCTGGACACCCTTCCCAGAGCCCTTGTCTTGTTCAAGTCCTAAATATTGGGGTCCTGAGGCTGAAGTTTTCTTTACTGGAGTCTCCCCCAGAATGTCAGTGCACCTCTGTGAAGACTGGAATCTTAGTGAGCCATCCTGACGCCAACGTCAGCGCCAACACCTACCCTGAGAGCTGCAGCCAACAGAACTGGGTGCTCGCTGGGCCCAGGCCCTGGTCTGAGTGTGTTACGTGTAGCATCTCATTTAATCTTTAGTGTATCCGTGTGAATAGGCATCTGCCTTTTGCACATGAGAAAACTGAGGCCTAGAGGAAGGACCAGCTAACTCCCTCTGAGGGAATGAAGGCAGGCATCCTGGAGGAGGTGGTCTGGAAGCTCACACTAGCCAGATAGAGAAGTGATGAGCCTTCCATTTGCCTCTCTCTCCTGACCCCCCACTATCTCTGTAACCTAGTCGCTGAAGTTTATGAGGTTGTTTTTAAAATTCAGATCCCAGGATGTGAACCAAACTCTGGCAGAAGCAAAGACTCTTATCTATGTGCCCATTTATTTATCTTGTGAGTGCAAACTGAATATACAGTCTCTTGCAGTGAAATTTAAGCATAAATCACAGAAGTTTCCTTGACAAGGAACAGACTATATTCCTACTTCCACTGAAGCAAAGTCTGCCCTCTCCTGAGGGGTGCCCTGGGCCATCAGGCCCCATTCTGCTGAGCTGGGGGCCTCATTGTGGACAGGGAGAAGCAGCCTGCCCCACCTGGCAGCCGCGCTGAGAGGGGAGAGAGGGGTTGCACAGGTGTGGACAAGAGGGGACAGAGAGCCCCCCTTCCTGCTGTCCGGGGAAGGACCTGGGCCCTCTGGCATGAGAGGCCTGGGCTGCACACAGAATGGAGTCCCCAGCCCCCCGTCAGAGCAATGCCATCAGCTCTAGCTGGGGGCCCCGGGCTTGTTGCGGGGGAGGGGGGGTGCAGGGACTGAGCCACAGCGGCATGATCATGGCAGGCTGTCTTATACCCACTCCTGCTAACAGCTGAGTTTGGGGCTCCCGATGGGGCAGTCCTGGGCCTGCATGTTGGGGACACTGTGACCCAGTTGCAGGGCTAGAGAAGGCTACGAGAAAGAACGGATGCAGATGGCAGATAATAAGGCAAGGATGGGAAGGACGTTCTATCAGGAAGGTTCCCACCTGCCTTCTCATCTGCCCCAAACTGCTAGCTGCCAAGTTAGATAAAACATAACGTCTCAGCGGTTTACGCAATAGAAGATCTGCTCCTGCTCACACTCCTGGCTGGACCACCTTTCTGGCGCTCATCAGGGCCTCCGCTCCTCCTGGAGGCTCAGCCCACGGTCGGCAGTAGGCCTCGGCATCCTGTCCTTTCAGTCAGGAAAGGGAGACGGAAGGAAGGACGTGGAGGGTTCCGTGGGAGCTTTCCTAGCAGGGCCTGCAGGGGCCTGCATCACTTCCACTCGCCACCTGGGCCAGAGCTCACCGTGGCCTCGCCCAACTGCAGGGGGGCTGCAAGGCCAGTCTGTGTGCCCAGGAGGGGCGGGATCAAGCCAGTGGTTGTCACCTCAGATCAGCTCACAGAATCACAGACCTTAGAATCATAGCCCCATAGAATGTTAGGACCATGAATTCAGAGAGTCTTAAAAATGTGAAGTCATAGAACTTTCAGGCTCCACGACCATGGAATCTTGGAGAGCAGCTGGTGTGGAAATGTCCATCTCCTCCATCCCCTCCTCTGTTACGGGGGGTGGGGCACATTTCCACGACTCCCTACCTCCTCCGCACCCACCACACTAACCATAGCAATCGCAGTGCTAGCAGTGGTTGCAGAAAGGGACGTGGCGCCTACTATGTGCCTGGCACTTTTCTAAGCACTTTGAATATTTCAATTCATTCACTTCTCACAACACCCTTGAGGTAAAACTGTTATTATTCCCAATTACCAGATGAGAAAACCAGGGCAGACAGGTTAAGGAATAAACCTGCGGCCAGGCAGCTAGTAAGCATTCAATAAGTATTTGTTGGCGTGGACAGGTTGAACCGGTGCAGATCACTGACCACGTCAGACTTCTCGTTGTTATCTCTCGATTACAAAGGAGAAAGATGGTACGTTTGGGGGACATCACTGAAATAGAAAAGAGACTCACAGATAGAGAACAACTCACTTTGTTGTTTGCTCCCCAAACTCCTGAAATGAACTCCCCATCACAATGGGGAGATTGGAGGCCTCATTAATTTCCGGGAGGGGGTTGGAAGCCAGTTTGAAGCAGGAGCTGTGGTAGGGCCTCTCACCCTCTCACTGAGGAGGCCTTGCTGTTCCATCTAATTAGCAATAAACCAGACGCCCCGACATAATCCGCTTCTACATCTGTAACACGCTGACAATCTAAAAATGCCAGCCTCCTCCTTGCGTGTCAGCTAAATGTCACTGGCGACATTTGATGCAATTCAGAGATGAAAGTAAATCCAATATTATCGCTGACTAAATAACCACAGGTCCAATCGGGGGGCCCCAGGCCCCAGAGCAGGATGGGGAAAGGAGGCGGCAACCCGTGAAGCAGAGGAGACAGTTCCTTCCAAGATGAGCCACCCCCAGCTGCCCAGGGCCTGGAAGCTCCAGCTCGCTGGCCCTCTCTACTTGGGAGGAGCGGGACCTACAGCGCCCAACGCCAGCTGGTTAGGCCACGGGGACGTCGCTGGGCCACAGCTTCCCACCTGCTCGGGGAGCAGCGCAAAGCACCGCCCGTGGGAAAGGACGGGTGCCGGCCTGATGCTCAGCAGCTCACTCATCAGACCCCGCTTACTGAGCAGCTCCGTGTGGCAAGCAAAGCTCTAGACCCTGGGGATGCAGCAACCTTTTAATCAGCCACCCTCTCACTGGACTGTAAGCCCGTGAAGGCCAGCACCAGCCCTCTCGGCTCACCTTTGAATCTTTTTTTTTTTTTTTTTAAGATTTTACTTATTTATTCATGAGAGACACAGGCAGAGAGAAGCAGGCTCCATGCAGGGAGCCCGACATGAGACTCGATCCCAGGACCCCGGGATCACACCGTGAGCTGAAGGCAGATGCTCAACCACTGAGCCACACAGACGCCCTCTGGCTCACCTTTGACTCCCACCTAGGTGCTCAATCAATATGTGTGAAATGAATGCATGCATAAATGAAATGTCTCCTTGTTTGGCTCCCCACTAGCTTGGGAGCTTCTTGGGGGGTGATGCCGTCTGCAGGGGCAGGTATCGATTACCCCCTGGGGCCCAGTTCCCAGCAGAGCCATGCCAACCTTGATGCAAAATGTACCAGTTCTCACCACATGAAACCCTTCTTGGTGGCACCCAACACCAAAAACACCTTGACCAGGGCATCAAACTGAACGTCACCAATGACTGGTAGACTGACATCCAGTGCCCCCTGAGGTGTCCTTGAGAAGGACACAACATCGCTTACGCGTTGTTCCAGCCACTGGTGCAGCATCTGAATCTAATTTCAAAGGAACATCAGACAAACCCAAAATGAGAAACATTCTAAATTTTTTTTTTTATGATAGTCACAGAGAGAGAGAGAGGCAGAGACACAGGCAGAGGGAGAAGCAGGCTCCATGCACCGGGAGCCCGACGTTGGATTCGATCCCGGGTCTCCAGGATTGTGCCCTGGGCCAAAGGCAGGCACTAAACCGCTGCGCCACCCAGGGATCCCAGTGAGAAACATTCTATTAAAAAAGGAGCACGGGGCAGGGGCAGACTGTCTTCAAAAATGTCATTGACACAAAAGACAAAGGAATGCTGAGACAGCAGTCCAAGTAACAGAAGACCAAAGGGATGTGACAATTAAATACAACGTGTGGCCATCTGCAGGAGAAGATGCTGTGAGGAACATTACTGGGTCAACTGACAAAATTGGAATACGGTCAGAATTGGTGAAATTATTAGTGTTAGTTTTCCACCGCTGCTATAACAAATAATCACGGATCTCATGGCTCAAAGCAACACAAGTCTATTTGGGCTGTGCACTCCCTTGGGGGGCTGCGGGTTCTGCCCACGCAGTCAACAACCCATATGAGCATTTTATCAACAGTGAAATTACTGGGATTGCTAACTGTCCGGCGCTTATGCAAGAAAATATCCTTATCCTTCAAGACTACACGCGGAAGTATTCGTCTGCTTACTCATGACAGAGGAAGCCCCTTCACTTCTGCGACCTGAGGGTGGGGAGGGGCCCAGAGGTCACAGGCCGGCTCCCCTGGTGGCCAGGAGGCCCCCTGGAGGGCAGCAGCTCCGGACGGGCCGCCCTCTGTGCCCGTCACCGGGAGCCACCGCGGGCCCTTCTCGCCCACCTGGGGGGGGGGGGTCACCCACCCGGGGCCAGCGCCCGGAGGAACCGGGGAGTGGGCGCTGCGGCCTTGGCCCCGCGCTGCCCCCCCCCAGGGCCGGCCCGCCGCTCGGCCGCGCTCACGCGGTCCCCCGGTGCCAGGACCGGGCACAGGCCGGGCCCAGCGGCGGCTGCAGGTGAGCGGGCAGCTCGGTGCGCAGCGGGCCGGGGCCGAGCGGCCGCAGCGGCAGGACGAGCCGCACAGGGCTGCCCCGAAGCACTCGGCGGGGCAGGGGGCCGCGTGTACGCAACACCTCAGGGGTCGGAGCAGTCCCGGGGATATGCCAGTGTGGCCGGGACCGCAGGTGCTGCTCCAACGCAGGACGTGGTCCTTCTGCCGAATTTGCGACTCTTCTGCAGACTTGAAGTAATTTCCAAATTAAGTATGTGTTGTGTGCCTCTGTGCGTGTGTGCACGTGTGTGTCCGCGTGTGCACGTATCTGCCTTTGTGCGTGTGTGTCCCTGTGCGTGAACATGTGTGCGACCCCGTGTGTACGTGTGTGCCCGCATGTGTACGTATGTGGTTGTGTGTGTACATGTGTGCCCTTGTGCGTATGTGTGTCCCTCTGTGCGTGTGTCCGTGTGTGAGCCCACGTGTGTCCGTGTGTCCGTGCGTGTGCCCCCGCATGTCCGTGCGCCCGCCCGCGTGTCCGTGCACATGTCCGTGCGGGTGCCCGTGTGCCCGCCCGCGTGTCCGTGCGTGAGCCCGCGCCCGCACCCCGTGCTCAGCGCCGCAGCCGCGGGGCCGCGCTGAGAGGCTTCCTGCGTGGGCTCCCCGCGGCCGGGACCGGAGGGAGGAAGCCCCGCGCCCCCCGCGCCCCCGGCGGCCCCGGCGGCCCCCCTCCCCCCGCCGCCCGGCCCTTTCTCCGCATCGGATTCCTTGCCAGCTTGCTCCCTTTATTAAGCACCTGCTGTATGCGGGCCCAGCGTGCCTGGCGGCTCGGCGGTTGGGCGTCTGCCCTCCACCAGGTCGTGAGCCCAGGGCCCTGGGAGGGAGCCCCGCATCGCTCCGGCTCCGTGGGGAGCCGCCGCTCCCTCTCCCCTGCCACTCCCGCGCTTATACGCGCGCTCTTATGTCAAGTAAATACATAAAATCTTTTGAAAGTAAAAAATTGTGAATCCAGAGCTCAAAGAGGTTGTGACTTGGAGACCCCGCTGGAGCTGGGCTTTACCTCCTGTCTGAAGCCGGGCGCTTCCCGCCCACGGCCCCGCCTCGCCCCCTAGGACTGGCTCGGCGAGTCAGGGGGTGGCTAAGCACCCCGTGGTGCGGGGCTCTCTGCCAGGGCGGGGAACGCAGCCAACCCCACCCCTCCTCCCAGAGCGTGTGATTTGGCCAGAGACAGAGCCAGGGCCGCGGGGCAGCAAGGGCATGGGGGTCAGAGCCCAGGGTCTGAGCCTGGAACCCTGGCGGGGTGCAAGCAGGGCAGGAATCCTCCCTCAGAGGGTGGGTCCCGGGTGACGGGTCTGTGGACGCTCTGCTTTTTAGCCAAGTCTCTGCTGCCCTCTAGTGGGAGCTGCGGAGATAACGGGAGGGAACAGAGGCGGGGCTCTGGGCGGAGGGGTGTGGTCCGCGTCAACTCTGAGCCTCCTCTCAGCCGTGGGGCCGGCCAGAAGGCCTCCAGACTTCCTGATGGAGAGGTCTGGGTTTGAAGCTGCAGCAGGACAGGGGTCAGGCCGCCTCACCAAGAGAGACGCTCAACTTATCTCGGGCCATACATTGAGCCCCCGAATTAACCCCAGATGGAGTCCCGCAAAGACTAAGTACTGTGACAAAGGTCACAGACGAGTCCTGACCTTGAGAGACTAAACCCACACGAGGACCCCACCACTCTCCTCATCTGCTCCCCAATTTTAAACACCTGCTTATCAGAAATTAAATTATATCCATTTACAATTAAATAAGCTGTATAGGTGATGTATAAAGTGATGCATACTGAAATATATTACTTCATAATTATGTCATGACATCCGGCTACTCTCCATGCTCTTGAGATGACTTAAATCTACAGAATCTGTACAGCACAAATACTACATAATGGCATGCGACTGCACGTCACTCCCCAACTCCCCCACGTATTCAGGGATCTCACATTAGTAGCCTGAAATTAGCCATAGTGAGAGGATTTATACCGCAGAAATCGGCAACACTACAAATTCAGGCTTGAGTTACTGTTTTGTTAATTGTCTAGACCAGGAATCCACAAACCACAGCCAACATGCTGCTTTTGTATGGTGACCTGAGAATGATTTTACATTTCAAAACTATTTTAAAAAGACTTAACACTGAAGAACATGCAACAGAGACCATATGAGGCTCACAAAGCCTAAAATACTTACTATCTGGCCCTTTACAAAAAGAGTTTGCTAATCTCCGGCCTAGACGTAAGAAAGTGAGGGGGAAATGTTAATAATGCAGATTATAAACATGTCAGATCTGTAGCTGTTATATCATAAATCACACAGAATATTGAGGAAATATTTTTCCAGCATCTGAAAATTATTATCCTATGCACAAAAAAGTCATTCACGGGCAGCCCCCGTGGCCCAGCGGTTTAGCGCCACCTTCGGCCGGGGATGTGATCCTGGAGACCCGGGATCGAGTTCCACATCGGGGCTCTCTGCCTGGAGCCTGCTTCTCCCTCTGCCTGTATCTATGCCTGCCTCTCTCTCTCTCTCTCTGTCATGAATAAATAAATAAATAAATCTTTTTTTTAAAAAAGTCATT
This sequence comes from Vulpes lagopus, assembly GCF_018345385.1. Taxonomy (NCBI): domain Eukaryota; kingdom Metazoa; phylum Chordata; class Mammalia; order Carnivora; family Canidae; genus Vulpes; species Vulpes lagopus. The sequence goes on from NC_054846.1 coordinate 53,223,443, forward strand.
CACATCATTGACAAGGAAGTGACATTTCACGCAAACTGGGGCAGCCACTCTGGAAAACAGTACGGAGGTGCCCCAAAGAGTTGAAAATAGAACTACCTTATGACCCAGCAATTGCACTATTAGGTACTTACCCAAAAGATACTGATTTGAAGGGGTACATGCACGCCAGTGTTTATAGCAGCGTTATCAACAATAGCCAAATTATGGAAAGAGCCCAAATGTCCATCTACGTATAAATGAAGAAAATGTAGTATATATACACACACACACACATATACTACATTTTCTTCATCCATTTATACACACACACACACACACACACACACACACACACACACAATGGAATATTATTTGACCATCAAAAAGAATGAACTCTTGCAATTTGCAACAATGTGGATGGAGGTAGAATGTATTACATTCAGCAAAGTAAGTCAGAGAAAGACAAATACCATATGATTTATTCATATGTGGAATTTAAGAAACAAAACAGATGAACATAGTGGGGGAAGGAGAGAGGCAAACCAAAAAAAGAGATTCTTAACGATAGAGAATAAACGGGGTTGTTGGAGGGGAGGTGGGCAGGGGGGATGGACTAAATGGGCGATAGGTATTAAGGAAGACACTTGTTATGATGAGCACTGGGTGTCACATGTAAGTGATGAATCACTAAATTCTACTCCTGAAACCAATATTCCACTATATGTTAACTAACTGAAATTTAAATAAAAACTTGAAATTAAAAAAATGTAAGATTCCAAAATATGCAGTACTGAAGCTGATAGAGGTTTAAATTTAATGACTCTAACTTATATGAGGTTTGATAAACAGCTTTACAGAAGAACATGTATCAGAGTTAATGGCAATTAATCTATATGGGGAAAAAAAGCAGATTGGAATGCAACTCCTTGACAAATTGTGGCTAAATCAACAACTATCAGTTAATTACAGATATAAGAGCTTGGCAAAAATCAGTGCAGTATTCTGTGAGAATCAATGGACTAGATAGAATTTATAATAAAAAATATTGCATTTGTTATTACTGCAAATTGTGTTACTCATATCAGTAAGATGTGTAAGGAACTTATGGATGCACACATGTGCACACATTTTTGGAGAGCTGGTTGTTAAAAATTTGCCAACGTACCACTGCCCGCAACCTTCAAATATTCAAAGTAACAGCTCTATCCCTCATTCTAAAAGGCTGGGGTTTGGGCGCCCGGTTGGCTCAGCGGTTGAGCATCTGCCTTCGGCTCAGGGCATGATCCCAGGGTCCTGGGATCGAGTCCCACATTGGGTTCCCCTCTGCCCATGTCTCCACCTCTCTCTGTGTCTCTCATGAATAAATAAATAAAATATTTTAAAAATAAAGTACAGAAAAAGACTGGGGTTGTCAACCTCTACCAACACCCTCCCCTTCACCACCACTATGGGCCTTTTTCTGGGACCCTCACCTTTTAGAATTTGGAGGCTTGGTTTGTCTTATTTTTGCTCCTACACTTTCCATCTCTGTCTCTGCCCCACCTTTCAAATATCTCTTCAGCTTTGCCTCATAACCTCTCAATTGATTTTTTTTCATTTATGGACTTAGATATTTAACACCCAGCGGTTTTTTTTCTTTCCTGATAATGCTTCTTATGGCATCTTGTTCTTTAGTGGGTTCAATAGCTATTCTTGATTCTCTGAAAATGTTTGTGATAGCGTGCTGGATTTTTAAAAATTTTTTATCTCCCTATCTAGTCTCCGTTTCTGCCACATGGCTTTTATCTGTTCATTTGTTTTATTTTGTTTTGTCTCTGTCTTTTCTACTAGATGCTCTCCTTGGCTGTCTGATGGTCCTTTCCTGTCTCTATGCGAGGCATTACTAAAAAGAAGACAAGCCTCCTTAATGAAATGGCTGATTCCCAAACTAGGGCAGAGGAAGTAATAGATGAGTCCAGAATATCTCTTTGTGACAGAAAGTGCTCAAAGAATGACATAATGATGGACACAAGAGCCAGCAGGAAGGGGCTCCCAGTGGATAAATCTAGAACTGAGCATAATATGCACACACAGCATAACATATTGAGCATAATATTTCAGAATATACATACATATAGTAATTGATTGAAATAAAATCCAGGAGACCACATTCATAAAGTTTATAAATAAACATAGGGCAAGAAGGAAAAGCTCTCCTTATACTAGAAAATCAACTAATAAACATAAAAAGGAATGATGGCATCAGAAAATAACCGTCAAGGGCACATGAGTGGCTCAGTCAGTTAAGTGTCCCACTCTTGGTTTCAGCTTAGGTCTCGATCTCAGGGTTGTGAGATCCAGCTGGGTGTGGGGCTCCTTGCTGGGCGTGGAAGCTACTTAAGATTCTCTCTCTCTCCCAGTCCCTCCTCTTCCCCCTTCGAGAGCATGTGCTCTCTCTAAAGAAAAAAAAAGAATTAACCCCAGTTAACATTACGATAATTGATTCAGTCAAGAATAATCAATGATTTGAGAACTGGTGGATGATAGATACGAATTAATTACAAAGGAAAACACAGTAACTTGACACTTGAAGATGCTCAGCGACTCCTCGCTAAGCAGGTGATCAATGTTAACCTCACTGGCAATGGGATAAACAGAGGTCAGCGCCTCCGGACACCGGGCACTAACAACATCATTGCGTGATCGTCCTGCTAACAGTGCCTAACGCAGCAGGGAACATCAGACATGCTGAGGGACATTTTGCAAAATACCTGTCCTCTACTCTTGAAAAAACGTCAACATCATGAAGGCAAAGAAAGACTGAGGAACTGCTTCAGATTAAAGAAGCCTAAAGAGACATGACAACTAAATGTGGCACATGATCTGAGATTTTCTGCTCTAAAGGACATTATTGGCACAGTTGGCTAAATCTGAATAAGGTCTGTAGATATAATAGCCCTGAATCAATGTCGTTAAGTTCAATGTTAAAAAGAATGTCCTCACTATTGAGAAACACACACTGAATTATTCAGGGGCAAAGGGGCATCATGTTCAGGAAAATAACAATAAGAAGAAGAAGAAGGAGGAGGAGGAAGAGGAGGAGGAGGAGGAGGAGGAGGAGAAATCAATTTTAGGGGAATTTGGTGAAAAGTAGAACAAGAATTCTTGCAATTTTTTTCTAAGTCTGAATTAGGCCAAAAAAAAAAAAAAACAGCAACCAACAATTAAGAGAAAAAATTAAAAAGCTGATTGGGAGCTGAGTGCACGTAGGTGGGTTGTTGACCGTTGGCCTGGGGGAGGCTCTGCTTGGCCCTTCCTTAGGCGGCGCCCCTCTTCCGAGCTCCTCCTGGGGTGTCTGCCGGGTTGCCAGGTGCCAGGAGCTGAGCCGGTGGGGAAAGGAGTGTCGTGCTGGGGACGCTGGACCCCGGCCTTCGCCGTGGGCGCCGCGCCCCCAGGCAGAGAGCCCCTCCAAAGAACAACCCCCTAGTCCTCTGCCTGGTGGGGAGGAAGCCGGGGAGTCTAACCGCTCAGGGTTTTCAGCCCCACCTGCTCCTGGAAGGGCGTGGGCCTTTCGGGGCTCCCGCGGCAAATCCGGCTGCGGGTGTAGACCCGCTGGGGTCAAGACGCCGCTTCCCCGTCGGTGCCCCCGACGTCGGTGCTCTGCTCCCAGCCTCCAAACGCTGCTGCCATCTCCTCTCCTGTTCTCTGTCCCTGTGGCTTTAAATATTTTGATAAAACCTCCCACTGTCACTTTAGTGGCGTTTTGGGAAAGAAACCTGTCTTTAACGGGAAGTCCTTTGTTGCCGGCTCTCGCCTTTCCGCAGCCACCACGTAGTCCGGGCGCAATTGTAAAATACGCTCAAGCACGCGAACGAGTTAAACGTCGTGCAGCCACGTCCGCGGGGGGCGGGGGGGGGATGCTCATGGATTCCCGAGGAGGGCCGGGGCGGGGAGGGCTCGGGGCGCCGTCGCCGGCTCCCGACGCCGACACCGACACCGACACCGACACCGTGCGGGGCGCGGGGTGCGGGGTGCAGGGTGCGGGGCCGGGGCCGGGGCGCGGGGTGGGGGGTGCGGGGCCGGGGCGCGGAGTGCGGGGCGCGGGGTGCGGGGTGCGGGGCCGGGGCGCGGGGCGCAGGGCGCGGGGTGCGAGGTGCGGGGCCGGGGTGCGGGGCGCGGGGCGCGGGTGCGGGGTGCGGGGTGCGGGGCCGGGGCGCGGGGCGCAGGGCGCGGGGTGCGAGGTGCGGGGCCGGGGTGCGGGGCGCGGGGCGCGGGTGCGGGGTGCGGGGTGCGGGGCCGGGGCGCGGGGCGCGGGTGCGGGGTGCGGGGTGCGGGGCCGGGGCGCGGGGTGCGAGGTGCGGGGTGCGGGGCTGGGGCGCGGGGCGGGGGATGCAGGGTGCGGGGCCGGGGTGCGGGGCGCGGGGCGCTGGGTGCGGGGCCGGAGCGCCGGGCGCGGGGTGCGGGGGCCGGGGCGCGGGATGCGGGGTGCGGGGCCGGGGTGCGGGGCGCGGGGCGCGGGGCCCGGGGCGCGGGGCGCGGGGTGCGGGGCCCCGGGTGCGGGAGGCAGCGAGTCCGCGCCGCCCAGGTCGCCAGCCTGCAGGGGCGGCGGCGCGCGCGGGCCGAGGTCAGCGTAGACGCGGGCGGAGCCAAGTCCGAGGCTGGGAGCCCCGCCCGCGCCCGCCGCGCCCCCGCGGAGCAGCGCCGACCTGGGGCCGCGCGGGGGCAGCAGAGGACCGGCGGAGAGAACGGCGAGGGCGAGGGCGAGGGCGAGGGCGAGGGCGCCCGGGGGAGGGGCGGGCGCAGACCTGGCGGGGCCGGGGCAGCCGGGAGCCCTCGGGGCGCGGGGAACCGGCGCGGAGCGAGCGGAGGCGGGGCGGGCGGCCCGGAGCCGCGCGGGGAGGGAGCCACAGGCGCGGGGCGCCCCCCCACACCCCGAGATCGAGGGCACGCTCTGCGGCCCGGGCGGTGAGGTGGGCAGCACCGGCACAGCTCGGGCCGGAGCGGGTAGGGCTGCGGCGTGGGGCGCCCTGTGCCTCGTGTGCCCACCAGCCTCCCGGGGGCGGTCACGGGGGGGCGGCCAAGCGCTTGGCGCAGCCCGGGCTCTAGCAGACGCTCCACAAAGGCCACCAGGTAGTGTTTGCTGCTGCGGTGCGCCCGCGCGGCGGGGAGAGCGCCTGGACCCCAGGCTCTGCAGCGGGGTGCGGAGACCCGGGGGCACGGGCTCGGGGGGCTGCGGGGCTGAGCGCGGGCCCGGGCGGCGAAGGCAGCGTCGCGATTCAGAATCCGTCCGGCCCCTTCCTCTCCCCGCCCTGCCACCTCGGCGGGGACGCAAAGTGCCTGCTCAGCCCCAGCTGCCGAAACCCGGTCCCCCGTTTCCCGCTGAGCGCAGCCCGAGGGCAGGCCCCGCGTCAGCACCACGTTTGCTCTCAAGCAACTTCCCCTCCCCCCCGCCCCCTTCATCTGCAAAATGGGGTGACCGGCAATCCCAATCCGCTCTTCCCTGACAGGAGGGGCGGCGGGTGCGGTGAGGTGCCCGGCGCAGGGCAGTCCCAGCAAGGGCTCTGTTACTGTTTCTGAAAGACGAATGATAATGTGCTCAGAATTACTTCAGAGTAAAAGAAAGGGTGCGCGCCCCAGGGCCACCAACACAGCAAATACCGGGGAAAGGAGAATTAAACGAGATCTCCGGTCAGGCTTTGTACAGTCGGAAGCAGACGCGCACCCAGGTACGGGTTGGTCTTTCAGCCAACGCTAACTGGGGCACAAGGCCCCTCCCACCCCAAGCAAGCATCTCAAGAAGCAGGTGGGTGTACACGGGTGGGATAATGAGGTCTTTGAAGGGATGTGAGCTTTGGGGCCTCCTGGTCAGGCCCTGCCCAGCTGTGCCCACTAAGAGTGAACATGCCCCAGCTCGCACCACCCTCACCTCCTGCCTCACTTCCAGCAGGTGACCCCAGACCCTGCATCACAGTCAGCTGTGACCCCCACTTCCCCTTCACCAGGTGCCAGCATCCTCTAGCATCCTTGCCCCCCCTTCTGTTCCTCCTGCCCAAAGCCACACCCCAGCTCCTCAGCCTCCTCTCCCCTTCCACCAGCATTTAGCCTTGCCCCCCACCCCTCACCTCCACCCCCACCTCCCGGCACCAACAAGCTTTGCTTCCTCCCGTATTTCCAAATAAGATCACATTCTGAGGTTCTAGATGAATGTAAGTTTGGGGAAGATACTATGTAACACAGTATATTTAAAATCAGGAGAGCTCACACAGATATGTTGCTTTACCACTTTTAAGAAAACCAGATGTGACCCCACATCACCCTGCACCCCAGGCCCCCACATGATGATGAGCAGCCAGGGCTGAGAAGCGGGGTACCCTGCCACAGGCCCTTCTGAAGGCGTCTGACAACCGCAGAGCAGGCCAGGACTACAGAGAGCCCGTACACTCATCTTCCTTAAAACCAGTGGTGACTTGCTGCCAGAGGAAGAAGCAAAGTGGCACGTGTATGCAACTTTTAGAGAGGCAACAGCTCCCAGCCCCGGCACGTCTCTCATTCACATCGCCTACCTGGTCCCGGGCAGGATTTTCATCTGGGGCCTGCCTATACAGTAATGACACGTTTATGCGACCATATGCTCTGGGTACAGCAGTCACTCTCCGTACCCCACTCACTGCCCTTGTTCCTACCATTCCTGCCCACCTTCCAACTGCCAGCACATGCGCTGCTTTACCTAAGGGCCTCCTCTGGCTACTGGAGCCCAGGTCTCACCCTCACTCCCCTCACTGCCCCCTCCCCCCCCGCCACACACACACATACACACACACACGCACATGCCAGCCTTCAACCACTGACCAACAGAAGTTGGGGTATGAACACCCACATGTTCTCCACTGGAATTCCCAGAGTGTCTCTGTGCAATGACACTGCAGCTGCTCACTGTGGTAACAGGTTCAGTGTCACCCTTAGGTGGCCTCTCTATCTCACTTCCCCTCCCTCCTGGGGATCACCTTTCTGGGATCACCTGTCAGATAAGGTATAAGGTATTTGCACAAGAGCACTTATCTCAGGACTTGCTTCTGGAGGAACCTAGGTTTGAGGACAGAGACATGGCCTGTTTGCCCTACTCATCTCTCCAGCCACAGCACAGAGCACAGTGAATGAGTACATCATAAAGAATGTTTATTATTCGTCCTTTATTCAGGAGTATGTCATCTTGCTCCACTCTAGGCCTGGCCTGGGTTAGGTGCTGGAATACAGTGATGAAAGGACCCACTGTGTCTCCTGCGATCCTGGAGCTTCCAGTCCAGGGAAGACTGACTTTTAAGGAAACAGACTTCTTCCCCTCCTAGAAGCTTGGCTCCGGGAATACTCAGGAATGTAAAAAGGTGGGGAAACAGCACAAGCTAGCAAAGAATGAGAACTAAAATGAGTGGGCTGATCTTTCATTCACCTGGCAAATACCCACTGACCATTTCTTCAGGCTCTCTTGGCAGAGGTGCAAACACGTCAACAGGCCAACGGAACACCAAGAGGTCAATGTTCCCACAGGAACACAAAGACTGTGGCAGCACCAAGAAGGGGCTAATTCAGCCTGGCAGGGCCAGGAGGACTCCCTGGAGGAGGTGTTGCTTGAGCTGAGTCTTGAGGTATGGGAAGGCATTTGCAAGATCTGGAAAGGAAGAGCAAAAGAAATTGCATGTAGAAAAGGAGGGAGGTATGAAGATGGGTCAGCTTGGGGAACCGCAACTGCCTGGGTGTGGGTGGGACAAAGGAGAGGGCTCAGAATGGAGGAGGGGCAGGCAGGGGCTAGAATAAAGGAGTATCTGGGCTAGGTTGGGGCATTCATGCCTCATTGACACTCAGTTTTCTCCTCCGTGGAATGAAAATGTTGAGGCTCTTGTAAAGATAAAATGTATTAAGGTAGGAGCAGATCTGGCATTTCATTGGCCCTCAGGGAACAGCAGCTACTTTATCCTGAGAATGAATGCTAGGGGGTCACTGAAGGATTTGAAACCATGCAATGGTACGGTTGGCTTAGAGCCTTGGGAGACACCATGAAGAGGTTGCTGTGGTCAAAAGAGGTCACCTGGATGGTTTCCAGGCATGCCAATAGTTTCTTGTGTCTCTCTGCCTGAGAACTTTCTCTGGTATTGGAAAGAATCACATCAAGGGCAGACCAGAAAGGCAGAAGAGTTAATGCCCTAGGAGCAACCCTCTCCCAAGAAGGGTTGGGAGTCAGTGGATAAAACCTTCCACTTCTAGCCCACTGTGGGGCACTTCCAAGGAATGTGCATCACTGCCTCTCAAAGGGTCCCCAGCTGGGTTGAGCTTTAAGTGGTGCCAAAGGTAACCCACTCATTAGCATATCCTTTATTAGCTTTTCTCCATTTCCTATCTCACTTCTGCACTCTCTCATCTCCTAAGTTAACTGCTTACACCAAAATTCTTGTCTCAAGATCTACTCTTGGGGAAACCCAAACTAAGCAGGTGGTGACAGAAATGACCCCTGGAAAGCAGACCTCAGGAAGGAATTCTAGAATTAAATTACTAGCCAGCTAGATGGCAAAAAGAATCCCATTTCTTCTGGGAAGTGGGATGCTTTCATAGCAGCACAGTTAATGACTCTGGCCTATGATGAACTGGGCAGATATAGAAGTGGAAAAGGAACCAACAACCATGGAATAGGTCCAGCTCTTGAAAGCAAGGGAAACAATGATAATTATAAGGATTATAGAGTTGATTAGGTTGTGCTACCTTGAAGAAAGAGGATCTGTCAGGCTGTTAAGTCCACCATTGACCCAGGACACATTGTGAAAACTAGAAGGTCTCCATGGCACAATTTAAAGAGACATTCATCTCGTGCAGCAGGAGGGCAAACTGTGCTGAAAATCAGCCCAAGATTTGATTGTAACCATGACTAAGTTACAAAAGAGACTGAATTCACAGCTCCAGTAAGTCCTGGACTAAACTCACAGTCCTAGTAGAACAGAAGTGGGACCCTGGGACGTGGGATTCAGACTTGAGAACATATCTTCCTGAGCCCCGTCGTTTGGCACAAATGCCTCCCCTTATCCTCATAGAGAGGAGTAGCCACCCATTGCCAGAAGACCATTCAAAGTCCTCCCCAAGGAAAATGTCTTTCAAAGCACTAGTTGCCCTCCTGCAACTACCCACTCTATCACCCAGGACATGTAGGCCAACATCTATGGTCTGATCTCAGTATGGTTTGATGGGGGAATGTACTGTCCTCCCCCACACACCATCACCCAGGACATGTAGGCCAACATCTATGGTCTGATCTCAGTATGGTTTGATGGGGGGATGTACTGTCCCTTACATGGGAAATAGCAGATTATTCATCACCAGAAGTACAGGAACTAACTAATACATGCCGGGAGGAACAAGATTATATATAGGAAAGTATCCTGAGGGTGCTGGGCCAAGAATAGGGTGGGGAAAGAATATAAGGCTCAATAGGAAGTAGTTTATCAAAATAGGTGTTCCTTCACTCAAGATTTCACATCCTTGAATGCAAGGATGTTCAAAGTCAGTCTTAACACATTGCTAGAGTGGTTCCTTGAAGCTTGGAGATGACAGTAGCCTACAGTAAATGAGATAGACATACCGTAACTGCCTTGGCAGAGTAGTATGGAAGAGGTCAGAAAGTTCAGAGAAGTGGGCATGCTGGAATGGATTTAGGATGCAAGACCAGACAGCCACCAACTAAGTTCTATAAGAGGGCTAGAGAACACTCACTTCACCATGCACTAGGGAATTACAAGGAATGCATTATAAAAAAAAAAAAACCAAAAAACCTCAGGGTTGACTTTCCTCTATAAGCCAAGTAATGGTAAAGATGCAGGTATGGAACTGGGCCCACTGGTGTCAATTGAAGAAGGAATACTGTACTATCAGAGGTCATGTAGTGGCACTTAAACATCAGAAGCAAGGCGGGTGAATGAGCAACAAAACTGGAATGGTAATCAGAGATCCTGACCCACAGTGCCATGTGGTAATGGCTACTTCCAGATGACGGGCAGCCATCGAGAGTGTTGACTTATAAACCAAAAATGTATCAAGAGCATGGAAGCAGAAAACAGATAACCAGTTCCCACAATGGAAAATCATGATCCCTTGCCTAGTTTCTAGACTTGAGCCAATTCTCAGGCCCAGAGTCCAGTAATTGAAGGAGAAGCCAGGTCTCCTTGAGGAAGCACCAAGAAACCCCACAGCAAGTATATACAATATATATTATCATCTGCTCCAAAAAAAACCTATAACCAGTTACCAGACTATTAACATACTGAAGAAAAGGGAACATCCAACTCTTGAGGGCTATTGAATCACACACCTGACCTTCTTACCAGAAATCTCAACATGCAATCAGGACTCCTTTGTTGGATTGAGGTTATATGAAGGTCAGATGATACAAGGAGTTTTGGCCCAAGGCCATCTTACATGGAATCCATCCTATGGGAAAAGGTCTAGTGAGAGCTCCTGAAACTGTCCGCCATGCAGGACAGGAGAAGGAATTAGAAGTATTCCTTCTCCTGTCATTAGAAACCTACTGAGGTTCAGGGATGAAATGTTTTTATTTAAGCCTGGGCCTGGTTCGTGCATGAGTAGGATGACAGAAATTAGTGCCAGCATCAATGAATTAAAGAATGCGGGGGTGGTGATTTTTACAATGTTCCTCTCTAATTTACCACTATATTCCCTGCAAAAAAAAAAAAAAAAATCATGGTGGACAATAGTGGGCCACCAGAAACTTAACCAAGTAGCATATCCAGCCACAGCAGTTATGCCACCTATGGTATCTCACTAGAATCAATCAACACTTGGTATAGAGCTATTGGTGCAGCAAATGTATTCTTTTCAACAGCCATTGAAAAGGAAGATCAAAAGGAGTTCCGAGTTCTCATTTCACATTCACCTCAGGTGAACAGCAAAATACATTGATCATCTTGCCCCAGAGCTATGATTATCCTCCCTTCTGTCTCAGCGTAATCTAAGGAACATTGGTCATTCTGACATTTCCACAGAACATCATTATACTGACCCACTAAAGACGGTAATCAGATCTCGGGAGCAGAAGTACTCTATCTACCTTGGAAAGAAACAAGTGTACCAGAGAGTAGGAGGTTAATCCTACAAAGATTAAGGGGCCTGCCATATCAGCAACAACTTTTAGTAGTCTGATGGCATAGGGCATTCTAGGACATTCCATCACCTCAAAGTGAAGGCTAAGTTATTGCACCTTTTATCTCCCATAACTAAGAAAAGGATACAGCCCCTTGCAGGTCCTTTGGATTTTAGATACATTTAGTTTTAGTGTTTTCATCCATTGATCGGGTGACTTAGAAGACCACATTTTAAGAGGGCTCTGCCGCTGGTTTGGTTGGTTGTAAAAGCTGCGCAATAAACTCAACGGTGTTAGAGGTAGCCATGGTAGGTAGGAGACCACCTGGAATCTCTGACAAGCCCTCAAATAAGAGTTTCCGCGTAGACTTCTAGAATTCTGGAGTAGTGCTGTTCACATTTCTGCAGCAAAGAAGTATTTACCATTCAAAGACAAGCTCTTGGGATCCCTGGGTGGCGTAGCGGTTTGGCGCCTGCCTTTGGCCCAGGGCGCGATCCTGGAGACCCGGGATCGAATCCCACGTCGGGCTCCCGGTACATGGAGCCTGCTTCTCCCTCTGCCTATGTCTCTGCCTCTCTCTCTCTCTCTGTGTGACTATCATAAAAAAAAAAAAAAAGACAAGCTCTTGGATTGCTACTGAGCCTTAGGAGAGACTGAACACCTGACCTAGAACATTAGATGACCTGCAACCAGAGATGCTTATCAAGAGCCAGCTATTATCAGATCCAAACAATTTTATCATACAATACTGTAAATGGTACATTTTGCATTGAGCTTGAAGGTCCAGAAGGCACAAATCAGGGGCCCAAAATCAATGTCTTCTATATCTGTTGCATAGTAGTGTTTCCATCAGTTTCACCTATGGCTTCTTCTTTTTTTTTTTTTTTTTCACCTATGGCTTCTTAGGAGATTTACAACAAGCAGCTGATACAAAGGAGAAAAGCCTGGGCCTGGTTCGTAGACATGTAGACTCAAAATGTTTGTACAAGTAGAAAATGGACTTCTTCATTGTAACCCAGGTGAGTACAAGACATGGGAGTGAGAAGAAACCCACTTATTGGGGAGAGCTTCAAATAGTATATATAGTCATCAATTTTGTGGGGTAGGGAGAGATAAGACTATATATAGACTCCTGGGAAGTGGGGAAAGGCTTGTATGGATAGTCAGGGGCACGGAGGAAAGAAAACTGGAAGATCTGAAACAAAGAGGCTTGAAGAAGAGGCATTTAGATTAACTTATGGGAGTGGTCATGAAGTGCGAAAGTATTTGTGTCACATGTAATACTCCTCAGAGATCCACTGAACAACCAGGTCAATAGACTAACTCATCTAATGGGTGTAGTCAAACTCTATCTTTGGCCATCCCAGGGATTACACAATAGGCCCATGAATTATCTTGTTAGAGTGGCAAAGAGGGATGCTATGCATGGTTGAATGTCATGGGCTCTCTCTTACTACGGCTGCTCTACCTACGACCACTCTGGAGTAGCAATCTCGAATTTCTATAGGGTACTGTGTCCCACAAGTCAACATACATGGGCCCAAGAGCCAGAACTTAAAGTAAGATTGGCTCCTTTGCCACCAATGCTATAACCCACTTGGGAATTCTGTACTTCAGCCTTCCGCATAAATTCAGTCTCATCATTAGGGATTCTGAGGTTCAGGGATGAAATGTTTTTATTAAGGGGTACCATAAGTGCTCCAGTTAACCCTAAAGCTATGATTGTATTTTGGTTCCTTTGTATCTTTCATTTTTGGACCTCCAGGCAAAAAAAGGGATTTATACTAGCAGGAATAACTAACCCTGATTATCATAAGGAAACAGAAGTGTGGCTATATAATGGGGGCAGGAAGGAGTTTGTCTGGAATTTGGTGCCTCCATGACAGGTGATAACAAAACAAAACAAAACAGTTGGCAGTAGTGGCCTTACAAGAACAAGGTAACTAGGGTTGAAAGTATTATACTGTCAACCCTAATTACAATTTAGGGTTGAAAGTCTGGGTCATCCCCCAGGGCAAGCAATCTAGACCAGCAGACGTTCTGAATGAGGCTGAGCAAATGGGAAATCCTGAATGGTTGGAAGATGATAAATTATAATTACAGCCTCAGAATCAACTATAGTAGTGAGCGCTGTAGTTTGTCCCACTAATCCTCCTGTTGTAAATCTTTTTTTTAAGAGAATCAGTGACAGAACAGAGTGCCCGTAATGTGGTGACAGATTGGATCCTAGTAGTGCAAAGGGAAACTGTAGCAAATTCTGTACATGCCTCACCTGTGTCCTTATGTTTTATTTCTTTTTTTAAAAAGATTTTATTCATTTATTTGAGAGAGAGTGAGACAGATCAGAGGGGGAGAGGCGGACTCGCTGCCTGCCGAATGGAGAACCTGACACCATGCTCAATCCCAGGATCCTGGGATCATGACCCAAGCTGAAGGCGATGCCTAACCGACTAAGCCACCAGGCACCCTCCCCTTATGTTTTAAAAACATCTCTTCTAAAAAGCATATGACCATATTTTTTTCAATCCCATCTGATAATTTCTATCTTTAACTGATATGTTTAGTCCATTACATCTTGGTGAATTCTGATATGCCTGAATTAATTTCTAACATCTTTTTGGGGGCTTCCTATATTTACTGCTTTGTTAATGCTTTTGTTTTCTCCTCTGTTATCTTCTAATAGATTATTTTTTATGCATTTTTCCTCTAATTGTTTTAAAATTATACTCTCTGTTTCTATTCTTAGAGCTATCTTCAAAATTTTAATACAAATATTTGACCCAACAATGTCTAAAGTTAAAGAATATCTTTACCCTCCTTCATATAAAACAATGACTTAAATCTTTATCTCCAGTCACCCCCCTCTCCATATATGTTAACTTTTTTAAAAATTTATTTATTTATTTAAGAGAAGGAGAGCATGGCAGCAGAAGGACAGAGGGAGAAGAAGAGAGAGACCCAAGCAGACTTTGCGCTGAGCACAGAACCTGTGTCAACAGGACTCAACCTCAACCCTGAGACCATGACCTGAGCCAAGCCAAGAGTTTGATGCTTAAATGACTGCACCACCCAGGTGCCCCAATCTTGACCTTATTCTTGAATGCTGGTTTACCTCTGAATAAAATCTTAATAGATATTTATTTTCTCTAAGCACCTTCACATTATAATACCACGGTCCACCAACTTCTACTGTGGCTGTTGATAAGTCTAGAGTTATTCTAATTATTACCCTCTGCGGTTAATATCTTTATTCTGTTAATTTTAAGATGTTCTCTTTATTTTTAGGGTTCTTCAGTTTCACTTCAATGTTTATGCATACATTCAGTTATGTTTATCCTTTTTGAGATTTTTTTAAAGATTTTATTTATTTATTCACGAGAGACAAAGATAGAGAGAGGCAGAGACACAGGCAGAGGGAGAAACAGGCTCCATGCAGGGGGCTGGATGTGGGACTCGATCCTGGGACTCTGGGGTCGCGGCCCGAGCTGAAGGCAGACACTCAACCACTGAGCCACCCAGGCATCCCTCCCTTTTGAGATATTTAGGCTTCCTGCACCTGAAGACTTCTGTCTTTGATAAATTCTGGAAAATTCTTATTCAAATTGCTTTACATGTTGTCTCTTTCTTCATTCTATTTTCATCTTCTGGAACTTTTATTAGATAGATGTTGAACTCTTTCTTTTATCCTTCATGTTTCTTAACCTGTTTTCCATTTCTGTGTCTATGTTCACATTCTGGGTAATTAACTCAGATCTACTAGCTCACTAATTCTCTCTTCAGCTGTGTCTAATTCGATATTTAGTCTGCTCACTGAGATTTTAATTTGATTACATTTTTCATTTCTCTAAGTTCTATTGAGTTCTTTCCCAAGACTGCTTCTTGTGATTTCATAGTATGTTGTTCTTTTCTTCATGGTGCTGAGCAGATGTGGAGATATTCCCTACCAGATGATATGCTCCATGAGGGCAGAGCCTTATCTGTGCTTCAATCAATTGCAGTCAATATTAATTTTGATGCTCAAATTATTTCTTTTTGGGCCAGAGGAAGCCCCTACTAAATTTTATGCTTTTTCACAGACTCCTTTACTTTTTTGATAGCGTAAATATTTTCTAGTTAAGAAAGTGTCCCAAGTGCATCTTCTACATTCCCAGCCTGTGACCTGGAATTGGCTACTTTTATAGAGACCTCTAATTCTCCAAAATACCAAGGTGAGGGAATGATATTTAGAGATAAATTTTGGGTGATAGGAATGCTCTTTGTTCTAGATTGTCATTGGTTCTAGGCCTTTTCATTGGACAGAATGAATACATTTGAATTCTTTAAAAACCTTAAGTTTATAGTGACATTTCCAATGTAAGTTAACATTATTGGAATTTTGGCTAACTTATTTGATTTCTTAATAACCTTATGGATACACAATTCACATACAATAAAAGAAACTCTTCTGGGGACACAAGTGTGAAATATCCAACACCCCAAAATATTCCCTCATGCTTCTTTACAGTTGATCTCTTTTCCTACAACTCTCAACAACTACTGATCTGCTTTTTGTCAATTCAGTTTTGCCTTTTCTAGAACTTTATGTAAGTGGAATCACATGACATATAGTTTTTCATGCTTTCCTTCTTAACATATTTTAGATACATTCATATTTTTGCATGTATTAATATTGCACCCATTTTTGTTGCTGAATTAGTGTTACAGCATATGGATATACCACATCTGTTTATCCTTTCACCAGTTGATGGGGATTTGGGTTGTTTTCAACTTTTAGCTGTTATGAATAAAGCTGCTATAAACCTTTCAGTACAAGTCTTTATGTGGACATTTGTTTTTATCTCTCTTGAATAAATACCTAAGAGTGAGATTCAGGAAAATATGATACATGTGTGTTTGACTTTATTAAATACTGACAAACTATATCTAAGAAGTAGTTGAACTATTTTGCATTCCCACCACCGATGAAAGTTCTAATTACTCCACAAGCTTGTCAATACTTGATGTTATCACCTTTTTTTGCTTTAGTCAGTCTAGTGGTTAGATACTGGCATCTCACTGTAGTTTTCATTTGCATTTCCCCAATGATAGTGATATTGAGCGTTTGTGTACAGATCCTCTGATTTTATAATTTTCTCTTGCACCAAAAATCTTGATTATTAACCACTATTCACTTCAAATGATGTGTTTCTTTCTCTCTATCTTTTCCATCATTGTTAGTTGCTTGATGAAAATTCAATAATTCATAGTAAGCAGAAAAGTAGAAAACAGAGGGTTTGGGAATCTAGCAGCCAAATGGAGACCTTGAACCATAAATTTTACGCTGAATGATCTTGAGCAAGTCCTTTAAACTCCCCAGGCCTCAGTCTCAGATTTTCAAAATGGAGATTGCCATCATTAACAAGCAGTAATTGTTATTATTATTATTATTAACTATGATTTATTAAGCAATTTCTATGTGCCAAGCTTTATGCTAAGTGTATTATTTATATAATAAGTAAGTGTGTTTGTATTATGAAAGCACTTAGAACAATACCTAGAACATAAAAAATCTATATTAGTATTAGCAGTGTATTTTTTACATTTACTTTTATTGCAGTATGCATAAATTTTACCATTTTAACTATTTTAAGTGGTATTAAGTTCATTCATTTAAATGGCATTAAGTTCATTAAGTGGATATCAGGTTTAATGGTATTTTTTTTTTTTTAGGTTTAATGGTATTAAGTAAATTCACATTGCTGTGCAAACACCACCACTATTTGTCTCCAGAGTTTTTTCATTATCCCATACTGAAATTCGGGACCCATTAAACACTAACTCCCACAATCCCCATTCATCACTCCTCTCAGCTCTTGGTAACCACCGTTCTACTTTATGTCTCTGTGAATTCTGCTTTATGTTCTACTTTATGTCTCTAAGTACCTCATATAAGTGGAAATCAGACAATGTTTATCATTTCGTATCTGGCTCATTTCACTTGGTATAATGTTTCTAAGGTTCATCCATATCAGAATTTCATTTCTGTTTAATATTTCCCTGCTTATTTTCTTTCTGGTTGTTCTATCATTGAAAGTGAAATATAGTTTCCAGCTATTACTGTATAACTGCTTCACTCTCAGATTCTATCAATTTTGCTACATATATTTTGAAGATCTACTACTAGGTATATAAATAGATTTATCATCATCATCATCATCATTGTCATCATCATCATCATCATTTAATCCTCACAGCACACTATGAGGTAAGACCATTATTATTCCCTTTATGCAGATGAGGAAAATAAGGCTTAAAGAAATTACATAGTCTGACTGAGTCAACACATATCCTAATAATATTTTGTAACAATGCATTTATCACCATTGGACATAGCAATTGTACCCACACCTAACTCTGAGTATTGGCAATTACTGGGAAATAATTAAGTATTTAGCTTGCCTTTCCTATTCAAACAGTATGGCAAATTGCATGAGGAAAGATTTTTTTCTTACAAAGGAATTTCAACTAGAAAATGTTAATGTAATGATTAAACTAGAAAAAACACTTTTTTGCAACCCCTCATGGAATATTCATAATGATGAACAATGGATGCCAAGTGTCAAATAACATTTGACAAAAGCTTGGTGTGTAAAGCTGAAACAAACAACTGTAAAATTTGTATGGAACCAGAAAAGACACCAAATAGCCAAAGGAATCATGAAAAAGAAAACTGAAGCTGGAGGCATCACAATTCTGGACATCAAGCTGTATTACAAAGCTGTAATCATCAAGACAGTGTGGTACTGGCACAAAAACAGGCACATTCGATCAATGGAACAAAGTACAGAACCCAGAAATGAACCCACCACTCTACAGTCAACTAATCTTCAACAAAGCAGGAAATAATATCCAATGGAAAAAAGAGTCTCTTCAACAAATGGTGCAGGGAAAATTGGACAGCCACAGGAAGAAGAATGAAGCTGGACCATTTTCTTACACTGTACAGAAAAATAAGTTCAAAATGCATGAGAGACCTAAATGTGAGTCAGGAAACCATCAAAATCCTAGAGGAGAACACAGGAATACAAATACAACACCAGAATTATAAGAAAGTATAGCAACTTCTTGCTAGACACACTTCAAAGACAAGGGAAACATGTAAAAATGAACTATTGGGATGTCATCAGGATAAAAAGCATTTGCATAGCAAGAGAAACAGTCAACAAAACTAAGAGGCAACTCACCAAATGGTGATATTTGCAATTTTTTATCAGATAAAGGGCTAGTATCCAAAATCTATAAAGAATTTATAAACTCAGCACCCAAAAAACCAAATCCAGTCAAGAAATGGGCAGAAGACATGAACAGATATTTCTCCAAAGAAGACATATAAGTGGCCAACAGACACATGAAAAAGTGCTCAACATCACTGAGCATCAGGGAAATACAAATTAAAACTACAGTGAGATACCGCCTCACACCACTCAGGATGGCTAAAGTTAACAACTCAGGGAACAATAGATGTTGGCAAGGATGCTGAGAAAGGGGAATCCTCTTGCACTGTTGGTGGGAATGCAAACTGGTGCAGCCACTCTGCAAAACAGTATGGAATTTCCTCAAAAAGTTAAAAATAGAACGCCCTATGACCCAGCAAGTGCACTACTAGGTATTTATCCAAAGGATAAAAACAAAGTAATTCAAAGGGGCACATGCACTCCAATGTTTATAGCAGCAGTGTCCACAATTGGCAAAAATGGAAAGAGCCCAGATGTCCATTGACAGATGAATGGGTAAAGAAGATATATAATAATGGAGTATATATAATGGAATATTATGCAGCCATCAAAAGAATGAAATCTTGCCATTTGCAATGATATGGATAGAACTAGAAGGTATTGTGCTAAGCAAAGTAAGTCAGTCAGAGAAAGACAAATATGATTTCACTCATATATGGATTTTAAGAAACAAAACAGATGAATATAGAGGAAGGAAAAGCAAAATAAAATAAAATGAAAACAGAGAGAGAGGCAAACCATAAGAGACTTCTTTTTTTTTTTTTTAATTTATCCATTCATAGAGGCACAGAGAGAGAGAGAGAGGCAGAGACACAGGCAGAGGGAGAAGCAGGCTCCATGCAGGGAGCCCGACGTGAGAGTCGATCCTGGGTCTCCAGGATCATGCCCTGGGCTGCAGGCGGCGCTAAACTGCTGTGCCACGGGGGCTGCCCACCATAAGAGACTTCTAACTCTAGGAAACAAACTGAGGGTTGCTGGAGGGGAAGTGGGTGGGGGGATGGGATAACTGGGTGATGGGCATTAAGGAGGCACTTGATGTAATGACCACTGGATGTGATATGCAACCGATGAACCACTGGATTCTACCCCTGTAACTAGTGATACAGTATATGTCAACTAAACTGAATTTAAATTTTTTAAAAAGCTGAAAATCCTCAACTGTAAGAAAACAACCCAATTTCTCTAAATGGGCAAAATATTTTTTTTTAGGGCAAAATATTTGAATTTTTTTATTTATTTATTTATGATAGTCACAGAGAGAGAGAGAGAGAGAGGCAGAGACATAGGCAGAGGGAGAAGCAGGCTCCATGCACCTGGAGCCCGACGTGGGATTCGATCCCGGGTCTCCAGGATCGCGCCCTGGGCCAAAGGCAGGCACCAAACCGCTGCGCCACCCAGGGATCCCTAGGGCAAAATATTTGAATAAACGTTTCAGCAGAGCTGAATGGATGGAAAACAAATACATGAAAATGTCCTTAAGATCATTAGCCAATAGGTAAATGCAAATCAAAACCACAGTAAAAAGGGCACCTGTTTGCTCAGTCAGTAAAGCATGTGACTATTGATCTTGGGGTTGTAAGTTCATGCCCCACGTTGGGTACAGAGATTATTTAAAATGTAAAATCTTAAAAAAAAACAAACAAACAGCACTGCTATTAAAATGACTTTTAGGGACACGGGTAATTTAGTGATTGAGCGTCTGCTTTCGGATCGGGGCATGATACTGGGGTCCTGAGATCAAGTCCTGCATTGGGCTCCCTGCAGATAGCCCGCTTCTCCCTCTGCCTGTGTCCCTCCCTCTCTCTCTCTCTCTCTCTCTCTCTCTCTCTGTCTCTCATGAATATATAAATAAAATCTTTTAAAAAATAAAATAAAATGACTTTTAAAAAGAAAGAGCTAGACAAACAAGTGCACTAATATGGCAACTCTCATGTTGCTGGTGAGAATGTAAAATGGCATAGTTCCTCTGGAAAACAGGCGATATCTCCTAAAGTTAAACAATTACCATATGACTTGGCAATCATACTCCCATGTACTTTACCCTGGACAGATGAAAACTTGTGATCACACAAAAGCCTGTTCATGAATGTTCATAGCAGCTCCATCCATAATCACCACAACCAAAACCAACCCAAATGTCTTTCAACAGTGAGTGGATTAACAAAAACTGTGGTGCATCTGTGCAGTTGAGTATTATGCAGCAACAAATTGGAATGAACTATTGGCACTTGCAACAATTTGGATGAATCTCAAAGGCATCCTGAGTGAAAGAAGCCAGTTGCAAAAGGCTACATACTATGTGGTTTCATTTATGTAACATTCTGGAAAAGAAGAAACTACAGATAACAGGTCAGTGGTTGCCAGGGGTTAAGGGTTGATTGATTATAAAAGACCAACACAAGGAAGTTTTGTGGAGTGATAGAGATGATCTGAATCCTGATTGTGATAGCAATGAATAAATCTGTACCTGTGTTCCCACTTTTAGAAAAGTCGAGTGTACTGCATATAAACACAAAGAATAATAAAGTAACCATTTGTGATATATATGTATATCTAAACATATTATATATATATATATATGTGCATATGGCATACACACATTCAGGTGCACACAAAATGTAAACTCAACAATCACCGGGAGGATTGTTCAGAACTTTGACCACTAACAAAAAGTTTTTGAGGTGAGTAGTATCTTATCTCTGAGATTGTTTAGAATTGCTGGGCTAAGGCCATCATCTAAAAAGCAGACCAGAGTATCTGGGTGGAGCAATCAATTAACCAACTCTGGTTTCAGCTCAGTTCTTTTTTTTTTTTTTTTTTTAATTTAAATTCCATTAGCCAACATATAGTACATAATTAGTTTCAGCTCAATTCTTGACCTCAGGGACCTGAGATTGACTCCAGTGTCTGGCTCCGCACTCAGCGTGGAATCTGCTTAAGATTCTCTCTGCCCCTCCCCCATTCTAAAATAAAGAAGTCTTTTCTTTTTCTTTTTCTTTTTTTTTTTAAAGATTTTATTTATTTATTTGAGAGAGAGAGCACAAGCAGGGGGAGAGCCAGAGGGGGAGGGAGAAGCAGAGTCCCCGATGAGCAGGGAGCCTGAGGCAGGGCTCAATCCCAGGAATCATGACCTGAGCTGAAGGCAGATGCTTAACCCACCAAGCCACCCAGGTGCCCCTTAAATAAACCTTTTCTAAAAATAAATTTAAAAATAAAAAGCAGATCAACTTGTAGTCTGTATTATTACTGTTTATAATTCTCTACAAACAATGGATCCTCTCATTGTTTCTTCATAAAAGGATGGCCCCACCACCCTTTCCTTTTTAACATTAATACTGTATTAGATATGGTGGTTTTATAAGAACGTGTCTCTTATTTTATTTTTTGAAAGATTTTATTTATTTATTCATGAGAGACACACAGAGAGACAGAGACACAGGCAGAGGAAGAAGCAGGCTCCCCTTAGGGAAACTAATATGGGACTCGATCCCAGAATCTGGATCATGACCTGAGCCAAAGGCATACAGTCAACCACTGAGCCACTCAGGTGCCCCATCTCATATTTTAGAGATGCAAACTGAGGTATTTCACACTGGAGTTTCACAATGCCTATAATTTGCCTTTTAATTCTTCAAAGAAAAAACTGGGTGACACAAATGTGGCAAAACATTAATTATTAAAACTATATGATGGATGTATACAATTTATTATACTCTTCTCTCAACTTTCTTATATGCTTGAAAATTTTCAAAATAAATGGTTTTCAAATTAAAAAAAAAATGTATCAGGGATGCCTGGGTGCCACAGGGGTCGAGCATCTACCTTTGGCTCAGCACGTGATCCCAGAATCTGGGATCTCGTGAATAAATAAATAAAATCCTAAAAATAAATAAATAAATGAAAATTTAAAATGGATCAGAAAATCCCAGAAATATTGCATCTTTAGTGCATAAGCCAGTGAACCGTCAATCCAGTAAGACCTCACAGCCCTATCAAGTACACTCTGAGATGAATTTGAATCAAAGAAAGCTTGAAGCATCTCAGTGTTCCTTGGAAAAGAAAATGGAAAAGCCTGTAACATTCTTTATAAAGCTTCTAACCTAAAATGCTAAAACAAAGACTATTCAGGGCTGAAATGGCCAAACATTCACCTACACCGAAAGCTTGGTTTTCCAGCAGGCAGGCTTTATTCTCTGCAGAAGCCTCTGCAGAGAGACATCAATTCCCTCTTTTCAAATCAATGCGACTTGGGTGTCAGTTTTGCAAATAGTAGTCTTGTCACATTCTTAACCTATGGGGCTAGGTCATAAAGGGCCTTCCAGCTTTTACTTTGTTCACTGGAACATCTGCTCTTGGAACTTTGAGTCAACATGCAAGAGGTCTGACACTCTTAGGCCGCCATGAGGGAAGGACTACAGGTAGGTGCCCCAATCAGTGGTCCAGCAGAGCCCAGCCTTCCAGCCACCCATGCAAAGGCACCAAACATGTGACTGAAGCTGTCACCCTCTAGACAACACATCCACCAGCTGGATACCACCAGGACATCACCATCAACACTGTATGGAACAAAAGACCAACGCAGCCATGCCATGTCCCAATTCCTGACCTCCCAGTATCATAAGATAACAAGATGGTATTGTTTTAAGTCACTAAATTTTGGGGTCATTTGTATGTAGCGATATTAATAGTAACAATTTTAGTGGAGCCTGAAACTTTAAGAATAAGAAGCCACTTGACCATGTGCACAAAGTGCAAGAACTTGAGAGGGACCTGTATAGGTAAGGAGCCTTTTATTTTTTTCTTAAGACTTTATTTTATTTTATTTTATTTTATTTTTTATTTATTTATGATAGTCACACACACACACACAGAGAGAGAGAGAGAGAGAGAGAGAGGCAGAGACACAAGCAGGCTCCATGCACCGGGAGCCCGACATGGGATTCGATCCCGGGTCTCCAGGATCGCGCCCTGGGCCAAAGGCAGGCACCAAACCACTGCGCCACCCAGGGATCCCTTAAGACTTTATTTTAGATTTACACAAAAATTAAGAAGACAGTACAAAGAGTTCCCATGTACCCCATACTCACTTTTGTCTATTATTAACATTTTCGAGTGCTGCATATGTTACAATTGACAAACCAATATAGATACATTCACATTAACTAAAGTCCATTTTTCATTCAGATCTCCATTCCAGTAGTTTTGAGGGAGTTTGGTTTTTATTTTTCTGTTTTATTTTAATCACCCTGTGTTGGGATCCCTGGGTGGCGGAGCGGTTTGGCGCCTGCCTTTGGCCCAGGGCGCGATCCTGGAGACCCGGGATCGAATCCCACGTCGGGCTCCCGGTGCATGGAGCCTGCTTCTCCCTCTGTCTGTGTCTCTGCCTCTCTCCCTCTCTCTGTGACTATCATAAAAAATAAATTTAAAAAAAAATTTATAATCACCCTGTGTTCATCATGACAAATACACTCCTTATTAACTTATTTCACCCATCCCCTCCCCACCTCACCATCAGTTTGTTCTCTATAGTTAAGAGTCTGTTTCTTGGTTTGCTGCTCTTTCTCATTTGCAAATGTCTCCTCCGATTCCATACATTGCCTTTGTTGATTGTTTCCTTCATTGTGCAGAAGCATTTTTTAAAAAATAAAGCCCAACAGTTTGGGCACATGGGTGGCTCAGTGGTTGAGTATCTGCCTTTGGCTCAGGTAGTGATCCTGGAGTCCTGGGATTGAGTCTCACTTAGGAAGCCTGCTTCTCCCTCTGCCTATGTCTCTGCCTTTCTCTTTGTGTCTCTCATGAGTAAAGAAATAAAATCTTTTTTAAGGGGGATCCCTGGGTGGCTCAGCAATTTAGCACCTGCCTTTGGCCCAGGGCATGATCCTGGAGTTCCGGGATCCGGTCTCACGTCGGGCTTCTGGCATGGAGCCTGCTTCTCCCTCCTCCTGTGTCTCTGCCTCTCTTTCTCTCTCTGTCTATCATAAATAAATAAGTAAGTAAGTAAGTAAGTAAGTAAATAAATAAATAAATAAATAAATAAATAAATAAATAAATCTTTTTTTTTAAAGTCCCAGTAGTCTATTTTTGCTTTTGCTACTCTTGCCTCAGGGAACCTATTTAGAAAAAAAGTTGTTACAGCTGATGCCAGAAAGATTGCTGCCTGTTCTCTGTTCTAGGATTTTTATGGTTTCGGGTCTCACATTTAGGTCCTTAATCCATTTTAAATTTATTTTATGTGTGTGGTCTAAGAAAACAGTTCAGTTTTATTCTTTTTTACATTGCTGTCCGGTTTTCCCAACACCATTTGCTGAAGATACTGTCTTTTTACCATCGGGTATTCTTTCCTGCTTTGTCATAGATTAGTTGACCATACAATTGTGGAGTTATTTCTGGATTTTCTCTTCTTTTTGGATTGATTTATGCGTCTTATTTTTGTGCCAGTACCATACTGTTTTGATTACTACAGCTTTGTAATACAACTTGAAGTCTGAAATTATAACTCCTCCAGCTTTTCTTTCCTTTTCTTTTCAGGATTGCTTTGGCTATGCAGGGTCTAAAGACTAAAGAACCACTAAAGTGGTTCCATACAAAATTTAGGATTGTGGGCAGACCGGGTGGCTCAGCAGTTTAGTGCTGCCTTCAGCCCAGGGTTGCATTAAATGTGTAGATTGCATTGGGTAGTATAGGCATTTTAATGTTTGTTCTTCCAACCCATGAGCATAGAATGTCTTTCCATTTCTTTGTGTCATCTTCAATTTCTTTCATCAGTGTTTTGTAATCATCAGAGTACAGATCTTTCAGCTGTTCAGTTAGGTTTATTCCTAGGCACCTTATTATTTTTAGTGCAATTGTAAATGGAATTATTTTTTAAATTTCTCTTTCTGCTACTTCATTGTTGATGTATAGATATGCAACAGATTTCTGTAGATTGATTTTGTATCCTGTGATTTCTGGGGTATCAGTTCTAGCAGTTCATTGGTGGAGTCTTCCTGATTTTCTATATATAGTATCATATCATCTACAAAGAGTGAGAGTTTTACTTCTTCCTTACTGAGCTGGATTCCCTTTATTTCTTTTTCTTTTCTGATTGCTGTGGCCATGAATTCCAGTACTATGTTGAATAGAAGTGATGAGAGTGGACATCCTTGTTTTGTTTCTGACTTTAGGGGAAAGATTCTTAGTTTTTCCCCTCAAGGATGATGTTAGCAGTAGGTTTTTCATATGTGGCCTTTATTACATTGAGGTATGTTCCCTCTAAACCTACTTTTTAGAAAGATTGTATTTATTTATTTATTTATTTATTTATTTGAG
This sequence comes from Vulpes lagopus, assembly GCF_018345385.1. Taxonomy (NCBI): domain Eukaryota; kingdom Metazoa; phylum Chordata; class Mammalia; order Carnivora; family Canidae; genus Vulpes; species Vulpes lagopus. The sequence continues at coordinate 53,249,120 of NC_054846.1, forward strand.
AGATTGCAGGGGACAGGTGGGGGGCAGAAATGGGAGGAGAGAGAGGCAGACTACCTGCTGAGAAGGGAGCCCCACATGAGACTCAATCCCAGGACCTTGAGGTCATGACCAGAGCCAAAGGCAGATGCTTAATGACTAAGCCACCTAGGTACCTCAAACCTCCGTTTGGGTTTTTACCATGAATGGATGTTGTACTTTGTCCAATGTTTTTTCTGCATCCACTGAAATTATCATATGGTTCTTATCCTTTCTCTTACTGATTTGGTGTATGATCCTGACTGATTTGCAAAGCCTGAACCACCCTTGCAGCCTAGGAATAAATCCCACTTGACTGTGATAAATGAGTTTTTAATGCATTGTTGGATTCAGTTGGCTAAAATTTTGTTGAGGATTTTTGCATTTATGTTCATCAGAGATGTTGGCTAGTAGCTCTCTTTTTTCATGGTGTCTTTAACTGGTTTTGGTATCAGAGTAATGCTATCCTCCTAAAATGAATTTGGAAGTTTTCCCTCCTTTTCAATTTTTTAAAATAATTTAAGAAGAATAGGTATTAATTCTTCTTTAGATATTTGGTAGAATTTGCCTGTGAAGCTGTCTTCTCCTGGACTTTTGTTTGTTGAGAGTTTTTTGATTACTGATTCAATTTCTTTTTTTTCTTTTTCTTTTTTTTTAAATTTTTTTTATTTATGATAGTCACAGAGAGAGAGAGAGAGAGAGGCAGAGACACAGGCAGAGGTGGAAGCAGGCTCCATGTACCGGGAGCCCAACGTGGGATTCGATCCCGGGTCTCCGGGATCGCGCCCTGGGCCAAAGGCAGGCGCCAAACCGCTGGCGCCACCCAGGGATCCCACTGATTCAATTTCTTTGCTGGTAGTTGGTCTGTTCAAATTTTGTATTTCTTCCTGTTTCATTTTGTAGGTTATATTTTTAGGATTTCCTCCATTTCTTCAAGGTCGTCCAATTTGTTGGCATACAGTTTTTCATAACCTTCTCTGATAATGTATCTCTGGTGCTTGTTATTTCTCTTCTCTCATTTGTGACTTTATTTATTTGGATCTTTCTCTTTTTTTCTTTAGGAATCTGGCTAAAGGTCTATCAATATTTTGATTTTTTTCAAAGAAACAGCTTCTGGATTCATTGATATATTTGGGTTTTTTGTTTGTTTCTATATCATTTATTTCTGTTTTAATCTTTATTGTTTCCTTACTTATACTGGTTTTAGGCTTTGTTTTTCTTTTTCTAGCTCCTTTAGGTGTAAGGTTAGATGGTTTATTTGAAACTTTTCTTGCTTCTTTAGGTAGGCCTATGTTGCTGTAAACTTCCCTGTTAGAACCACTTTTGATGGGACACCTGGGTGGCTCAGCGGTTGAGTGTCTGGCTTTGGCTCAGGACGTGATTCTAGGATCCGGGATCAAGTCCCATATCCGGCTCCCTGCATCGAGCCTGCTTCTCCCTCTGCCTGTGTCTCTGCCTCTCTCTGTCTGTCTGTCTCTCTCTCTCTGTCTCTCATTAGTAAATAAAATAAAATCCTTAAAATAAAAGGCGGGGGGTGGGCAGCCCGGGTGGCTCAGCAGTTTAGCGCGGCTTTCAGCCCAGGGCCTGATCCTGGAGACCCAGGATCAAGTCCCATGTCAGGCTTCCTGCATAGAGCCTGCTTCTCCCTCTGCCTGTGTCTCTGCCTCTCTCTGTGTGTGTGCGTCTCTCTGTGTCTCTCATGAATAAATAAATAAAATATTTTTAAAATTTTTAAAAATAAATAAATAAAATTTAAAAAGAACCAATTTTGCTGCATCCCAAAGGCTTTAAACTGTTGTTTCCATTTTCATTTGTTTCCATGTCTTTTTAATTTCTTTTCTTCTTCTTCTTCTTCTTCTTCTTCTTCTTCTTCTTCTTCTTCTTCTTCTTCTTTCTTCTTTTTAATTTCTTCTTTTGTTTCTTGGTTGACCCATTCATTGTATACTAGCATGCTATTTAACCTCCATGCATTTGGGGTCTTTCCAGATGTTTTCTTGTGGTTGACTTCTTATTTCATAGCACCAGAGTCAGGGGCAGCCCGGGTGGCTCAGTGGTTTAGCTCCGCCTTCAGCCCAGGGCCTGATCCTGGAGACCCAGGATCGAGTCCCATGTCAGGCTCCCTATGTGGAGCCTGCTTCTCCCTCTGCCTATGTCTCTGCCTGTCTCTGTGTCTTTCATGAATAAATAAGATTTTTTTAAAAAGCAACATAGCACTGGAGTCAGAAAAGAGGCACGGGGATCCCTGGGTGGCGCAGCGGTTTAGCGCCTGCCCTTGGCCCAGGGCGTGATCCTGGAGACCTGGGATCAAATCCCACGTCGGGCTTCCTGCATGGTGCCTGCTTCTCCCTCTGCCTGTGTCTCTGCCTCTCTCTTTCTCTCTGTATGACTATCATAAAAATAAATAAATAAATAAATAAATAAATAAATAAATAAAAATCTTAAAAAAAAGAAAATACTATAAAAAAAAAAGAAAGAAAAGAGGCATGGCATGACTTTGATCTTTTTAAATTTGTGGAGGCCTATTTTATGTCCTAATATGTGATCTATATTGGAGAATGCTCCATGCACACTTGAAAAAAAAAAAGTGTATTCTGATGTATTTGGATGGGATGTTCTGAATGTTAAATCTGAAGAGATTTAAATCTGTTAAATCTCTCTGGTCCAGTGTGTTATTCAAAGCCATTGTTTCCTTGTTGATATTCTGTTTAGATTATCTGTCCATTGATATAAGTGGGGTGTTTAAGTCCCCTACTATTTTTTGTATTACTATTGATTAGCTCCTTTATGTTTGTTATTAACAGTTTTATATCTTTGGGGCTCTCGTGGTGGGTGCATAAATATTTATAATTGTTATATCTTTTTGTTGGATTGTCCTTTTTATTATTATATAGTGTCCTCATTTGTCTCTTGTTACAGTGTTTGTTTTAAAGGCAATTTTGTCTAAGTATTGCTACTCTAGCTTTCTTTTGACACCATTTGCATGATAAATGTTTCTCCATTCCTCTCACTTTCAGTGGCAGGTGTTTGTAGGTCTAAATTAGTCTCTTGTAGGCAGCATATAGATGGGTCCTGTTATTTTATCCATTCTGTCATCCTATGTCTTTTGGAGTATTTAGTCCATTTACACACAAAGCAATTATTGTTAGATAGGTATTTACTGTCATTTTATTATTTGTTTTGTGGTTGTTTCAGATGATTTTCCCTGATCCCTTCTTGTCTTCCTTTCATGGTTTGTTGGTTTTCTTTAGTGGTTTTGATTCATGGTTACCATTAGGTTTATATATATAGAACACCATCTGCATATAGCAGTCTAGATTAAGTTGATGGACATTTAAGTTTAAACTATTCTTTATTCCTCTCCTCCTCCTGTTTTTGGTATATGATGTCATATTTTACATCTTTTATATTGTGGGTTCCTTGACTGATTTTTTTTACAGAAATATTCATTGTTACTGCTTTTTTGTTTCCTACCTTCATACCATCATTTTTGGTCTTTCTTTTCCACCCAAAGTTTCCCCTTTAATATTTCTTGCAGGATTGGTTTAGTGGTCATTGAGTCCTTTAGTTTTAGTTTGTCTGGGAAACTCGTTATCTCTCCTTCTATTCTGAATGGTAACCTTGCTGGATAGAGTATCCTTAGCTGCAGGTTCTTCCCATTCACCACTCCTTCCTGGCTTAGAAAGTTTCTGCTGGAAAACCCACTGAGAGCCTTATGGGATTTCCTTTGTATGTAACTGTCTTCCTTTATCTTGGTGCTTTTAATATTTTTTCTTTATAACTATATTTTGGGTTTTTCTTTTTAGATTTTACTTATTTATTCATGAGAGACACACAGAGAGAGGCAGAAACATAGCCAGAGGGAGAAGCAGGCTCCTTGCAGGGAGCCTGACATAGGACTTGATCCCAGGACCAGGATCACGCCCTGAGCTGAAGGCAGACGCTCAACTGCTGAGCCACCCAGATGTCCCTATATTTTGGGTTTTAGTTACAATATGTCCTGGTGGTTCTCCGTGCCTCCTGGATCTAGATATCTGCTTCTTTCTACAGATTAGGGAATTTTTCAGCCATTATTTCTTCAAATAAATACTCTGGCCCTTTTTCTCTCTTCTTCATCTTCTGGGACTCCTCAACACAAATCTTATTATGTTTGATGGAGTCACTGAATTTCCTAAATCTATTCTCACTTTGCATAATTTTTTCTCTCTTTCATTCAGCTTGATTAGTTTCCATTGCTCTGTCTCCTAGGTCATTAATTCTTTCCTCTGCTTTTCTAGGCTGCTGTTCATTCCACTAAGCATGTTTGTCATTTCATTTATTAAGCCTTTTATCTCTGCTATGTTGTCCCTTATCTCTATGTTAATGGTCTCACTGATGTTCTCCACTCTTTTCTCAAGTCCAGTGAGTATATTTATGATCACTGCTTTAAATTCTCCATCAGGCGGGTGCTTGGCTGGCTCAGACAATAGATCATATGGCTCCTGAATTCAGGGTTGTAAGTTCAAGCCCCACATTGAGTGTAGAAATTATTTAAAATAAAATCTTTGGGGTGCCAGAGTGGCTCAGTCAGTTGAGCAGCCAACTCTCAGTTTTGGTTCAAGTCATGATCTTGGGGTCCTGGGATTTAGCCCCAAGTCAGGCTCTGTGCTGAGTGGGGAGTCTACTTCAGGATTCTCTCTCTCCCTCTGCCCACCCCAAACTCTCTCTCGCTCTCTCAAATAAATAAATAAACAAACAAACAAATAAATAAATCTTTTTAAAAAAAATAAATAAAATAAAATAAAATAAAATAAAATAAAATAAAATATTAGGGCCTCTGGGTGGCTCATTCAGTTAAGTAGTCCAACTTGATCTCAGCTCAGGCCTTGATATCAGGGTCATGAGTTTAAGTCACATACTGAGTGTGGAGCCTACTTAAAATAAATAAATTCATTTTAAGAATAAAAAAATTAAAATAGGGATCTTTGGGTGGCTCGGCAGTTTAGTGCTTGCCTTTGGCCCAGGGCATGATCCTGGAGTCGCGAGATCGAGTCCCACATCAGGGTCCCTGCCTGGAGCCTGCTTCTCCCTTTGCCTGTGTCTCTGCCTCTCTCTGTGTGCGTCTGTCATGAATAAATAAATAAAATCTTGAAAAAAATTAAAATAAAATCTTAAAAACATAAAAATAAAAAAAAATAAATTCTCCATTCAGATATGTTACTTAATTCTGTTTTGCTTAGATCTCCAGCTGTGGCCTTGTCCTATTCTTTCATTTGAGACAGATTCCTCTGTCTTCTCATTTTGTCTAAGTCTCTGTGCTTGCATTAGGAAAAGTCAGCTATGTCTCCTGTTCTTTTTTTCTTTTAAAACATTTTATTTATTTATTCATAGAAACACAGAGAGAGAGAGATGCAGAGACACAGGCAGAGGGAGAAGCAGGCTCCATGCAGGGAGCCTGATGTGGGACTCGATCCCAGGTCTCCGGGATCACACCCCGGACTGAAGGTGGCGCCAAACCCACTGAGCCACCAGGGCTGCCCTATGTCTCCTGTTCCTGAGGTTAACAGCCTTCTGAAGAAGAGGTCTTGTAGTGCCCTGTAGCATGTCCTCTGTTCCACAGGTTCTCCAATGTGTGCCGCATGCACTCTGCTGTTGTGTCCTGGCCACTTTTTTCTTCAGGCCAGGGGTCTGCTGCAGTTCTCTTTGACTGTTGTACACAGTGTTTGGTCCCTGGCCTGTGTGTGGCACATTATCACTAGGTGTGCTCTTTTCTGCTTGTGAAATAATACCTGTTGCCACTGCCACCAGAACCAAGGCCTCACAAAACTTCCAGGTCAGGAGATGTGGTGTTGGCAGGGGTTTGGGCCAGTCTTCTGCTTGAGGGGGCCCTGCCATACTGGGCCAAGGCAAGTAAAACTGGGAAAGGTGGTTCTTCTGAAGCATGGGGTGCAGGGCTTGGTGTAAGCAAGTTAGGTAGTGAGTGTTGGTGCTGCTTTGTTTATGCTGAGGGGCAGGGAAGGGAAATGGTGCCAGCTAGTTCCTTTTTTCCCAGAAGGGGTCTTTTCATGACAGCTGCCTCTTGGGGCCATGCTCTGAGATGAGCAAATAACCTCTCCACTGTATATTCCAGGCACTCTTGAAATCACTGTTTCCAAGCAGTATGTCCACAGGCTGTTTGTTCTGCCTTTTCTTCAAGAGCAAGAACTGCCTCCAGGCTCTCCTAGAGCCAAGCACACTGACCTTTAAAACTTGAGGCTTTAAGCCCTGCTGGTTGCAAGAACTCATGAAATTCAGGTCCTCTTGCTTTCCAAGACAACTGCTATGGGGATTTGTTTTCCCCCTGTACTCCTCTGTGTGCTAGTTTGGCTTTTGCCTTTCTCTGTGACCATGGCTCCCTCCCTGGGGCAGCAGCCACTCTCCCTGTGTCTCCCAAGCTGCATCTCTACACTTCCTACCTTCCTTGATGTGGCCTCTTGTATTTGTGGGAAGAGGTAAGCCTAGGGTCCTCCTACCCCACCACCATCTTACTCTCCAAGTGAAGAGTCGTGAACTTTAAGTTTCATTGTTGTCACTGGGCCTTGGGACAAGTGAGGATGGTCCTCAAAATAGAAGAAAAAGGTAAGGCTTTCCAAGCAGGACTTACATGGGCAAAGATGCAGGAAAGTGCATGGTCTGTTAGGTGACTCTGAGGAGCTCAGAGGGCATGGTGAGGTTGGGATGGACAAGCGGGGAAAGGGCAGAAAGCCACTGAAGCTAAAGCCTTAGGAAGTAGAGAGCAGAGGAAGTTTGAAAGGGACCTGCACGGTGGGGACCCCTGAGGTTTAAGCTTCATTGGTGACACAGTAAAGCCAGAGACAGGCTGCCCAGGGTCCTGCTTCAGGACAATGACCTTCACAGGGGGCAAAATGTTAAGAGAATGATTTTCAGAGACCAGGCTTCCTGGAATGAACTGGAAAGGTGAGATGTAGAACTTCAATGTCTGGGGTCTCAACAACCCCCTACTCCCAGGCCTGTGGCCTCCACTAAAGAAGTCCTTTGTCCAGTGTGAGGAAAGGGTTGGGCCACTTCATACCTCTCAAGGCCCTGCTGCCACCCACAAGCTGACTCTTTCTACCCTTTGGTGTCCACACCTAGAAGCCCCATAAGTTTCTCAAATTCTGTATGTTGAACACTGACATTCTTTCCTCACCTTCCAATCTTGTCTTTGCTCCAAGGGCCCATAATTCTGTTACCCACAAAGGGTCAAGAAGCCCAGATACCTGGTGATTATCCACAAGCCCTCCTCTTGGTTTCCTCCCCCCAGGATTCACTGGATCAAGGGTGGAGGGTCTGGCTCCCAAGAGTTCTTGAAGTCAGCCCTTTCTGTCCCTGTTCCCACTGCTCATTTTTTGGTGCTACCATCTTCATGACTCCTCCTTAAATGGGTTTGGCATCCCCTTAATAATGTATCCTGTCCAAACGCAGGTCTCAGCAGCACGCTGTCCTGGCCCCCAGTCCTCTCACTCTGAAACCCAGGCCCCTTACCGCAGAGCGTGAGGTTCCCCTGGATCTGATCTCTGACTTCTGTCCAACATCATAACCTGTCCCCACCTCCTCCTTCTCCACCTGCTCTTCCGCCACCAACTTCTTGCCATGGATCACAATGCTGCCCTCACCGGTGTCCTCAGGACTCAGCTGCCACCTCCCCTCCCCTGGGAAGCATCTCCAGGACCCACTTTCTCCCATCTGCTGACCCTTCTGTGACCTGTTGCTCAGGGCAGGGCACCCGCTATAACTTGAGAGATGTTAGAGGATTTATGAAGGGAATTTGCTCCAGTCACTCGAGCCCTCTGACCTGGTTACTCCTCTGTGACAGGGGACCATACCCACACCAGTGTCTGAGCATTACAGTGAATCAGGCACTGAGCTAAAAGCACTGTAGGCATCTCTCCGTCAGTCCTCACAGCAGCTGAGGCGAGGTGCCCTAACTCCCCTGTCCCTGGGCGGCCTCTTGGCCTGTTTAGCTGCTTCCCTCCACCTGCCCATACACACGCACTGTGAAGTTTGCAGGCGGAGAGCCCCTGCCTGTGTCCCACCTCATGTCTCCCAGGCCCCTAGAAGTGGGTTTGGCACACACTAAGTACTTAGGAAACACTTGCTGACTGAAGTAATAATCTGTGAATGAATAAAGCACCAGAACAGAGCCCGGATCCCAGTTCTGGTTTCTTTTTCCCCCACTGAGCAGGAGCCTGTGCAGAATGTGCTGTGTACGGAGCCTGGTACACAGTAGGTACTCAGGAGTGTGTAGCTGCTGCTGTTGCTACGGAGGAGGAGGAGGAGGAGGAGGAGGAGGAGGAGGAGGAGGAGGAGGAGGAGGAGGCAGAAAGGAAGTTTTAATGACTACAATAGTCCCAGCTCCCCACCACCGCCCAGGTCCTCCCAGTACCCAGGCCGGGGCAGCTCCCGGACTTGGCGGAAGGTTGGAGAGAACTGGGGGCCCTGGCGACGAGGAGAAAACCCCCACCCACCGAGGAGAGGCGCTGCCGCGCGGCCCCCACACCTGGAATCCCAGGGCTGCTCCGCCACGGAGGCGCCCACAGGCCAGCCCCGCTCTCACCACGGCCGCCTAACAACTGGCCTGAGCGTCCTGGGTTCGGATTCTGACTCCTCGGAACCTGAATACCAACCCTGGGTCGGCACTGTCGGTCTCAGTCAGCCTCAGTCTCCCTGACGGCGCAGTGGGCGCTTCGGTCGGGCCTGTGCCGGTGCCGGGCTTCCGCAGGCGTCAGGGGTGGGGCTGGCAGCCCTGGGGTTCCAAGGCGGGTCTGGGCCGCGAGGGGCACAGGGCGGGGGCAGCGGGACTCCCCAGTCCTTGTGCGCTCAAGCCAAGCTGGGGCAACAGCCTCCCCTCTGAGCCGCAGGGGCACACGGAGGGGGTGCTGCGGGGCCCCCACCCAGCCCGGGCAGGAGCAGGAAGTCCACCGGGACAGTGCAGAGGAAAGGGGGTCTGGGATCCCCGGAGGGGTGGACAAGTCCACAGACCACTCCGGACCTCAGTTTCCTCCTTTGTAAAATGGACCGAACGACGAGCGAGTCCCTGGATATTCCGGGTTTGCGCTGAGGGTGAAGTACTCCTCTTGAACTCTAGGAAGCTCGGGTGTCTCGGGGCGGGGGCTGCGCCCTCAGGCCCACCCCTGGGGCCCGCGTCAGCACCTGCAGGAGACCTGGGGCTCCGGGGGACTCCGCGAGGGTCCCTCCTGCAACCAGGAGCCCAGCGTGGGCTCGGGTCCCCTCGGACGGGGACGGGCGGAGGCCAGGACCGCGCGGCTGGACCCTGGGCGAGCGGGGGCCGCGGGGGCGCAGCGGGCAGCGTGGGAAGGGCGAGAACGCCCAGCTTCCAGAAGCTCCAGCGCTTCTCTAGCCTTCCTCTTTTTTTTTTTTTTTTCCTACAAGCTCTTCCCTCTTGGTTCTCCACTCTCCCCTTTTCCTTTCTACCTCCTTCCCCTCTCGCGCCCCTTCTCTGTTGCCCCCATTTTCTTCTCTCGCTGCTTCTCCCCCACCTCCGGCTCATCGTCACCCTCGCACTTTATAACCAAACAGCCAAACCCCTTTCCAATTAAAGTGGAATTAGGCAACTCAATCAAATTAGTTCCCTATTAAAGCCCTTCTTTATTAAACCGTTTTCTTGTCCTGCTATTAAGTTTCACCGCCTGGCGGAACCCGAGCCGCCCCGAAGTTTACTTTGGGAAGTCGCCGGCCCGACGAGGGGAGGGAGCGCCGCGTCTCCGGAGAGGGGGCCTGGGGGGGCCTGGGGGGGCCTGGGGGGTCGGCGGGAGCCTCGACGGCGCCCCGCGGGGGGGGACCGGCTGCCGATCACCTGCCTCGGCGAGCGCGGCGCCCCTCCGCCCCAGGCCGCCAGCCCCCGTCGGGCCGCCTCGGGCCCCAGCTCGGGGCAGGGGAGCGCGGCGCGCCCCCGGGCTGCGTCCAAATCTGCGGCCCGCGGAGAAGGGGCCCGGGCGCTCGGGGTCGGGGCCGCCCGCGCCGCGGAGCCTGGGTCGTGGTCGCGCGGGGGCGGGGGGGCGCGGGGCCCCGGCTCTGGACCCCAAGCGCGCCCGACGGGACAGCGACGCCTCTCCAAGCCGGCCGCCCGAGGAGCGGGACGGGATTCGGGGCTGTTGACTTAGAAAATAACATTTATTTCTAGCTCCTGTCTATGCGAAGGGAAACACGAAGCAGCCGCTCCGCGCGGCCGGCCCTGGGCCCGGCGGCTGCGGCCTCCGGCTCTGCTCCACCGCCGGGCGCGCGGCCGCAGGCGAGAGCGCGGGGGCAGGATTGTCCCGAGTTCACAATATATTTAATCTATAAAACCTGATAAGTACAATGCGCGCATAGTCTACTGTTTTCCATTTTGTCCTTTTTTTTGCTTGTTTTTTCAATATTTTTCACGTTAATACCGAGATCACCTACAGATTACAATTAATAACTTAGAATTCCATTTTATAACATTATACACTGGCTTGTATATATATATATGTATAGATTATATATAGATTTATACATATATAAAAACTCACACTGCACCAAGGAAACCCATGCTTATTGGCATAAGCAACAAAGAGAGCGACAAATACCGCAACAGGAAAGTGCACCTTAGAACTTGTTTCCTTTTTTTTTTTTTACATTTGATACCGATATATAACGTGTCCCAAAGATTCGACTCAGTGCCAAGAGATTTATACATCCTAAATTTATATTTGTTAGAGCGAATATTTTTTTTAAAAAAAATTTAATAGGGAGAGGGAGACAGAGGACAGACTGCGGAGCATCCTGCGCGGCGGGGAGCGGAGGGGGGCGCGGGCGGGCGGCGCGGCCTCTGCGGCCTCCCTGGCCGCCTCCACGGGCTGCAGGCGCCTGGCGGGGCGGCGGGTGACCCCGGGCCGCGCCCCTCTGACTTCGCCCGCCGGCCCCCTTCCGCTCAGCCCTCCACCCACCTTCGGAAACGAGGCCGACAACCCCCCTTGGGCAGAGGCCGCAGGGCGCCCGGGGGGGGGGGGGGTCCCCGCCTACTGCTTCTCGGGGGCGCCGTTGACCATCGGGCCGTACAGGCCGCCGCCGTAGCCGGGCTCCTTGTGCACCGCCGCGGCGGCCGAGCGGTCGCGCATGAGGTCGCTGAAGGCGTAGTCCACGGGCGGCCGGAAGCCGAGCGTGGGCACCAGGCCGGCGGTGGAGTAGGGCGCCATGAAGGCCAGGCCGCGGCTGTGCGCCGCCGCCGCCGAGTAGGCCAGGCGCAGGGGGCTGAGGCCGAGCGGCGCGCCCAGCGGGTAGGCGCCCGCGTCGGCGCCGAAGTGGCTGGCGTTGGGCTGCAGCGGCGAGAAGGCCGAGCGGCTGCCCAGCGAGCCCAGCGCCCCCGGCGCCACGGCCCCGGCCAGCAGAGGTCTGTGGTGCGGCGGCGCGGCGGGCGCGGCCTGCAGGGGCGCGGGCAGCCCGGGGCCCCCGGCGGCGGCGTCCACGCGGCCCGGCCACGCGTCGTCCGCGGCCACCGCGGCCTTGTCCGGGGGCGCGGCGGGGCCGAGGCCGGCCGCCACGCCCCCGCGGTGGTGGTTCAGCACCTGCTCGATGGCCTGCACCACGTCGCCGCCGCAGCCCTGCAGCACCAGCTCCAGGACGCCCCGCCGGTGGCCCGGGAAGACGCGCGTCAAGATGTCCAGCGGCGTCCGCTGCCGGGGACCCGGGCCCGCGGGCAGCCCGGGGGCGGGGGCCGCCTCGGCCTCCTCCTTGTCGGCCTCGGAGCCGGACTCGGAGCCCAGAGGGCTGGCGGAGCCCGGGCTGTCCTCCTCGCCACCGCCTCCCGGGCCTGCGCTGCCCGGGCAGCTCCCCGCTGCCTCCTTGGAGGCCCGGGCCAGGGGCGACCCCGAGAAGGACTCGCCGTCTCCGTTCTCCGAGCCCGAGCCCGGCCGCACCTCCGGGGAGGACGTCCCAGGGCCCGAGTCCGCGCCGTCGGGCGACAGGGGCTTCCCCGCTGGCGGCTGCGGGCTGCCGGGGCGGCCGGTCGGAAGCAGCGTCTTGGGGAACAGCTCAAACTTCTGTAACTTGGCTTCTAGGAGGGGAGACAAGGGGATGTGAGGAGCGATTGCGGTGGGGAGGTGACGGCGCCCCCAGCACATCAGCCCCGTGGACCCCAGTTCCCTCTCCGAACCCAATGACCCTCATTCACTGGGCTCCAGCCCTCCCCCTTTTTTTCTCCAGCAACTCTCCGACCGGCTACACTCGGTCTCACTTCCGCTACCGCGCAGGGCACACTCTCTCCGTACCCAGAGCCCCGACCACCTGTGCCCTGTAAATTCAATGTCCAGGTCCCCTGTTGCACATCTGTACCCCCAACACCCCCAGCCGTATTCCCCCTTCCTAGTGGCTGCCCTGACAAGTGGCCTGGCCCAGAGTTCAAGCAGGAGACAATACAACTTCCACCTCAGCCACCTACTGCACAGAGGACCCCACTCTGCACCCGCGTTCCCGAGAGCGAACCCCGCCCTCGGCGCCCTCGCGCCCTGGGCCGCGGAGCTGGTTAGGGAAGGCGCCTTCGGTATCTAAGCGCTCCCAAGCCTTTCTGCCGGCAGAAATAGAGCCCTTATTTGTAAGCCACCCTCTGCGAAATTAAAACCCAAGTTCTTCACTCCCAAGATGAGGGCTGAGAGGGCCCCCAATGGCCCCAGCCTTAATTTCCCCCCTCCCTAGAAAAAGTTGGCAGTTTCTTGAAGGTGGGGCCAGGCCGGGAGTAGGCGCTTCGAAGAGTGGGGGGACGGAGGGACGCGAGAGAGCTCCTGGTCTTGAGAAACCCGGCACGAGCGGGGAAAGCTGGACCGAAGGAGCGGGCGCCGCAGGCGGTTGCCCGGGGAGCAGGAGCAACTTGAGAGAAGGAAGAGGTGCCCTGACCCCTAGAGAAAGGGGTGCGGGCCGGGGGCACTGGGAGAGGGCCGGCCTCTCAAGAGGGCTGGGAAGGAGCCCGGGGGGCGGCCGGCGGCAAGGAGCAGAACCGGGGGGGAAGGTCTCCGCGCGGGGAGACAGCGCGGCCCGCGGGGACAGGGGAGAGCGGGGCTAATTCTTCAGAAAGCGGAGAAAGAGTTTGTGTGTTTGCGCCCCGAACCGGGGCCTGGGTGCGCGGCGAGCTCTCCGCGGTCGGGCGCGCGGAAAGGGGCCTCGGGTCCGAGGACCAGGACGCGCCCCGCCCCCCCCGCCCCCCGCCCCCGCCCCCGCCCCCGCCCTGGCCGGGCCTCCGCTCACCTGAGCTCCCCGCGCCCGCCGCGCCGCCTCCGGTCCCCGCGGGCGCCGCGGCCCCGGGCCCCCCGCCGTCGGCGGCGCACACGGAGCCGAAGACCTCGTAGGCGGGCCGCGGCGGGATGATGCCGTTGGCGGCGGCGAGCGCCAGGCCCTCGGCCGTGCCGTAGAGCAGCTGCAGCTCGCGCGCCTCGTTCTCCTCCTGCGCCTGCTGCCTGCGCAGCGCCACCTGCGCCGCCATGACGCGCTGGCGCTCGGCGATGAGCGTGCACTTGGCGCACAGGCAGTCCTTCCAGCGGCAGTAGCGCTTGTGGCCCTTGAGCGCCGACACCACGCCGTGGTTGCGGCAGCGCGCGCACTTGGGCGTCCGCGGGTACTTCTCGGCCGCGCGCAGCAGCAGCGGCGGCGCTCGGAGCAGGCCGCCCGCCACGCTCACCGGGAGCGACGCGGCCGCCGCCGCCGCCGCCGCCACCGACGCCACCGACGCCACGGGCGGCCCCGGCGCAGTCGCCGCCGCCGTGCCTGCGCCCGGCACGCTCGGCAGCTCGGAGCGCAGCTCCATGGCCGGGCCTGGCGTGGACGGCGCTGGGAAGGAGCGGAGGCTTGCGGCGAGCGGCGCCCGGGGCGACGCGGCTCGGCCAGGGAGGCGGGCGCGGGCCAGTGGGCGCCGAGCGGCTGGAAGCAGGAACCTCCGGATCCCCCACCCGGTCCCCACCAGAGCGCTTCTTCTTAGGTCTGATTTACGCGCTGAGTCTAAGATTTCGTTTGGATCAGCGGTTCCGCTGGAAAAAAAAATAAAGAAAAAGACATATAAAGTTTGAGAAGTCACTGGTTCAGGTGGATATAACGAGGGTTTGAAAAGGAAAATATTGTCCCCCAAAGTTTAGCTTAATTGGGGTGAGACGGGTGGAGAGAAATGCTTGTCTGATGGGACTCGCGTTAGAAGGAAAATTTTGACCCAACAGAGTGACACCAAGGGCAAAACAGGAAAAATTCGAGGCGAAGTGACGTTTTGTGGAAAGGCTAGGAGGAGAGACCTATCAAAGCGCGCAAGGCACAGAGTTCGGGGGCTGGGTCTGAAGTTTTTACTTGGGGTGGGGGGGAGCAGGAGAGTCAGACAAATCAGGAACAGAAAGAACAGCTCTAGGAGACAGTGAAGGCCGATAGCAAAACAAACACCTCGGGAGCAAAGTCAGGCCGTGGGGCCCCAGGGACCCGTGGAAATGTGGGGGCTACACGCGTCACGGTGCGGGCCTCCGGGGAGTCGGACAGAGGAGGAGTGTGCAGAGGAGGTCGGGCAGGCCTGGGGAGGGCAGGGAAAACTAGGCCGAAGCCGCGGGGTCGGGGCGAGCCTGCGGCCCGGGCAACCCAGAGAGAACAGCTGATGCGGATGTCTGGGTCTCGGGGTCCACGTGGGGGGGAGAGAAGTGCCTGGGAAAGAAAAAACATAAACCCCGCAGGCAAAGGTGGGGGACGGGGTTGGAGTAAAGGCCGCGGCACGACTTCAGCCCTGGGGCCCGGGGGCGGTCGGAAGGAGGGCGCCTTGGGAAGAGGCAGGTATTGCTAGGAGGGAGGCGGTCGGCTTTGGCTTTCCCTCCGGGTTTAGGGGCAGCCTCGGCAGACACGCCCTCCCCAACCTGGGGTCTCCGCGGACCCCACTTGCTGCCGAATCTGGCGTTCTGGTCGCGGGCTGGCCCAGGAGACCTCCCCGAGGCCGGCGCGTCGCCCCCGCGCTGGCTGCGGAGCCCCACCTGCGCCGCGGCCCAGCAGGCCCAGCCCGAGCCGCGCGCGCTGCCCCGGCGGGGCCTGGCCCCGCGCCCCGCGCCCCGCGCCCCGTCCCTGGCTCAGCTGCCTCTGCGCCCAGGCCCCCGGGGCCGCGAAGCCCGTCGGCCGCCCCCCGCGCCCCGCTACCTGCTGGCGCGGGTCCTCCTCGCCGGCGCTGCGCACGCCTCCCGCTGCCCCGGCTGCCCGGGTCCCCGCCGGCCACGTCACCCTCCTGCGGCCACCATGCCCGAACTTCCGACCCCTCGGGACGCCGCGCAGCCCGGCCCTCCGTCGGAAACCCGAGCCGGCCCGGCTGGGGACGGGTGGCTGCCGCCCGCGACCCGGCCTCGCCGCGCGGCGTCCCCTCGCGGAGCGCGCAGCACGCTGCGCACAGCCGCGCCCCGGCCGCCGGCGCTGCCCGACTCTCAGGGAGCCGCGCGCCCGCTCTATTGTTGCTCCTCAGGGCTCCATTAGACAGACGGGGACAACAATGTGGCGCCTGCCATTGGCCAGGGGACGCAGGCGGCGCTCTGATTGGCCGCGCCCGCGCCCGGGGAGCCCCGCGTTCTGCAGCGGCCGAAAGATTCGAAACTCCAAAAGCTGCGCCGAGCGCCGGGGCGGGGCGGGGGGGCGCCGGGAGGAGCGCGGCAAATGGGGAGCGAGCGGTTCCGAGCGCCGGCAGCGTGCGGCCTGCGCCCAATTGCGGCGGCCGGCGCGCGTGTCCCGGGCCGCGCGTGCCCCGCTCCTGGGCCGCGCTGGGCTGCGCCGCCCTCCGGGGCCGGGGCGCTGGCAGGCCGAGTGTCCCCAGGGGCCCTGGTGGCCGGGGGCGGGATAGGGGCAGGTGACAATTCAATTAGGGCGACGGGGGGGGGGGGAGGGGGCTGGGGGGGAAGGAGGGCAGATGGCATAAATGCCAAGAGGCCGGTTCCTTCCTCCTCCCGGCGGCTTGGGTGCGCTCCCACGTCCGGCGCGCCTGGGGCGGTGGGGGCCGTGCTCCCTCCCGGTTGCTTCCTCCTGCCTCCTTTCAAACACGGGCCCTTCACTTAAAAAATGTCCGATAGGCTAGGGCACCAGGAAGGGTAAGTGTGTGCCTTGCGAGGATTCTTGCTCTTAAAGAGGGGCCGGGGGAGCGCGGAGGGGCGCTTCCCGGCGGCCCTGGCTCCCCGCGCCCGCATCTTCCCTCCCCGCCGCTAACCCCGTCCCTCGGCCCCTCTTGCTCCGTCCTCGCCTCCGCAGCACCTCGATTTCTCGTAGGCGGGGGGCGGGGGGGATTCTTTCTGTCGGTGTTATTCCGAATTAACGAAAAGTTTAGTTTTCGTTTTTAAACGAAAGTAAAGCGTGGCCTCTCTGTCTCCCCAGCTCCTCTTGAACGCAGGATGCGCGTCCGTCTGTCCGTCCTTCCGGGCCTGAGACGAGGTCGCCACGGACCCCCAGGACTAGTTGTAACTTTCGCCTTCCTCTCCCGCACTGACGTCACGGCCCCAGGAACAGTCCGACCTGCAGAGGAGGTAACAGGTTCTGCATTTCGTTGCCCTTTTGAAAGGCAACATCTGGAATTACCGCTGCGGTCCTCGCGCAGGGCCACCTTGCCTTCTCCAGTTGTCACCCCCGTGCCTTTCCTGGCCTTTCCTCGCCCAGTGTGCCCTCGCTCCCATTTCTTATTCTCCACTCTTCTCTTTCCTTCAGAGTACAGAAAATTTGCTTAATTAGTGCGGAAAATGAGGTTTCCCGTCGCTCTCCGTCACCCCCGCCCCCGCGTTTCCCTGATGCTTGGAGAACTTTCGGGGCCCCGGGGCCCGGCCTGCGCCGCGGGGCGCGGAGGTACTGGGCGCGCAGACCCGGCCCAGGGCCCTCGGGGCGCAGCCCCCGCCCTCGCCAGCCCAGCCTCGACCGGCGGAGGGGCCTGGCGGAAGCTCCCAGAAGGCTGCCCAGGCCCAAGGCTGCCCAGGCCCGCGCCGCCCCGCCGCCGTCTGACGGCCACGTCACCAGGCCCGCGCTCCTAGAAAACTGCGCTCGCTGGAGCCGGGCGGGAGCGTGGGAGAGGGCAAGGGTCAGCCCCGCGGGCCGCGCGTGGGGTGACGTCGGGGAGGGGTGCGGGGCACCGTGCGCTGCGGGGGAGGCCGGACCCCACCTGCCAACGCCCTGAGGTCATGGGGCGAGGGACCCTGTTGACGGGCGGCCGCGGGGGCGGGAGAGCTGGGCTGGATCCCGCGCCCGCTAGGCGCCCTCTCCCGGGGCAACACTGGACAGGCTTTTCCAGAAATCATTTTAACCCCCCAACGAATGAACGATGGGAACCTGCCTGGCCTTCGGAGGGCTGCGGCCCAGACACGCCTCTTCTCGCTTGCGGCCGGGCCGCTCTGGGGCCCCGCGACTTCGGGGTGAACCTGGGGGAGCCAAATCCAGCCACGGGGCCTTGAGAACCCCACGCTGTCCCGCGCGTGTTTGAGGAGCCCCCTGTCCTTGGGGCAGGACACGCCTGGAACCCAGCCTGGCCCGAGGGCGGGCGCCTCCCCTGGCGGCTCCGGGGTCCCCGCGCGCAGCTCGGCAGGTCCCCGGCCTCCGGCCGTCCTGGGGCCCCGGGGGTGGGGCTCGGGGGCGCTGTGGCCTGGGTGGGGGGACGCGGCGTGAGCAGCCGCGTGGAGGCCCCTGCCCCCAGACCTCCGCAGGCCGCCCTGGCTTGGTCCTGATGCGCACCCAGGTCCCCAAGGGGAGCAGACCAGGAGGGGGTGTCTGCAGGGCGCCCAGTCTGCGTCCTACACACACCGTGCGGCGGCTTCACACCTGGACACACAACCCGCACGTTGAGCTGGGTCCGCGGGAGTCCGGGATCCAACTCCCGCCTACACGCGGCGCCCCAGGGGGGGTGCGCACCTCCGCCGCCGCCGCCGCGCGAGAGGCCCCGGCAGGAGGCTGGGCTCGCAGGGCCCCACCGCCAGGCCCTCCGGGGTCCTGCGCCCACGCGCGGGCCTCCGCCGCTCCCCGAGCCCGCCCGGGCCAGGGCCGCAGGCTGGACCCCGGGCAGACGCAGCCAGACTCCCGGGCCGAGCGCGGCGAGCCCCCGACGGCGCCCCGCCGCCCCCCAGCTGGGCATCCTCCCGTGCGGGCGCCGGGCCCACAGGGGCTCCCAGCAGCGGCGCCCACCTCCAGCTCGCCGAGGGCTGCCCCGCCCCGGCCGGGCAAGGGCGGGTGCGGGGAGCTGGAGCCCCAGGGCGAGGCTTGGGGGGGGCGCCGGGGGGGGGGCGCCGGGGCCCCGAGAGGCGCTGACTTTTGCGCTGTTTGCCCGCGGCCTCGGAGCGAGCAGACGCCATCTGCTTGCCGGCTGCGGCGCGGCCCGTTTAATTACCCTCCCGGCGGCCTAATAGAGATGATATTAAACTAAATCTTTCTGACATTAAAAGTAATTATCCCCAAACCGGCGGCTCCGGGTCGGAACCGCCCCTCCCCTCCGCAGCCCTCCCCGGCCGCCCCGGATTCCGTTAGTGGGGCTGAGCTCCTTCCCGGGCTGGGGGCGGGGGCGGGGAAGGAGTCTACGCAGGCCGCCCGTCCGCTGCTTCCCCGCGGCCGCGCGGACGGCCCACGTGTGCACGCACCGCCCACGGCAACGGGGGCCCTCCGGGTCCTCCAGCCTCGTTCCCGGAGCTGCGCCGGCCGCGCCCCCGGGGCCCAGCCAGGGATCCGCGGGCTCCCGCCCCGCGAGCGAGTCCCGTTGCCACCGCACAGGTGCGAACGCGGCCCCGGGCCGGGAGGCGCCGCCCCCGCCAGCGGTCGGGCCGCGCGGGATCCGGGCCGCAGCCTCCGGCCGTCGGCTCCCCGCGCGGGAGGGGCCCGCAGCCCGGCCGGCGGATGCGAGGGCGCGGGTGCGAGGGCGCGGGAGCCCCCGCCGCAGCCCCCGCCGCAGCCCCCGCCGCAGCCCCCGCCGCAGCCCCCGCCCGCCCCGCTCTCCGGACCCAGCCCGGGGCCGCCAGGCTCCCCGCCCCGCCCCGCGCGCAGCCCTGCGCCCTGCGCACCGACGTGCTCCGCGTTTGAGCGCCGCCTGCGTGCCCCTGCCCCGCTAAGCGCCTGCTGTGTGCCCTGCGGCGCGGGCCCGGGGAGCTGCGATGGCCACGTCTTAGAGGCGAGTCCTCCGAGCTTCAGCGAGGCCACCCAGCTAGCCCGGGGTCACAGGGCTGCTGAGCGTCGAGGAAGACAGGAACCCGCACTTGGGGTTCTCCTCTCCTCCTGTTCCATCGGGAAGGGTCAGTCCTAGGGGCTTTCGGTCGGTTCGATTCCATTCAATTGATCAATCATTCGCGGAAGCACCGAGAAGGGGTCTTTCATTAATTTCATTCCTGTCGGGCACCTCGTAAGTGGCAGCGCCTGAGGCCCAGGAGAGCTCATTGACCAACTAGGGACCCAGTCACCCAGCCTGACCTCGCGGTGAGAAACAGGAGTGAGGTGCGAGGGACGGGAGGGATCCCCGAGGTGAGACGCTAAGTTTCCCAAGGGGAAACATTATTAGCGTGTTGTGATAAAACATTTTGGACAGTTCAGCAAAGTACATTTGGAATTTTTCTCTGAATATGTACCTTTACAATAATATGCTTTCTGTTACTTGCTCTTTTATATACAAACCCGAAAAACATCTTTTTTTCCCGAAAAACATCTTTTTCATATTAATCAAGACATCTACATAACCTTTAAAAATCGCTTAATATTTCGGTGTATGGATGTACATTAATTTATTTAGCCAATTTCCTCGAGAGGTATTTTGTTTGTTTCCAATTTTTGCTACAATAAACATTACTACATTGAACATTCTTTGTGAATTTCCCTAATGATTTCCTTAGGATAAATTCTTAGAAGTAAGATTGATTGGTCAGAGTCTTTTTTCTTTTCTTTTTTATTTTTAAGGCTTTTGATAGCTACTTGTCAAATAGCCCTCAGGAAAGGTTGAGTCAACGACCACACACAACAGTAGTTCATCTTACTGTTCTTTTTATTCTTTGACGATTCAGGCAGGAAAAAAAAATCTTTTGTCATTGTAATTTGCATTTCCTTAGGTATTTCTTAGTTTTTTCTTTCTGTGTTGTCACTTGTGTTTTTAAAAAATCTGTATATATTGTTTTTTTTTCTCATAAAGCTTCTCCTTTGTTTAATTTGTAATAGCTGTTTATATATTAAAGACAGTAGCATCCTCTTATTTTTAACATATGATGCATTCTCCTTTTTTTTGTTTTACCCAGTTTTTATACGGAAATGTTAAAAAATTTTATGTAACCAAATTTGTCATTTTTTTCTTTATATATTCTATTTACAGTATTATACTTACCAAGAGTTTTTCAAATCCAACTTTTCTGAGCGCATTCATCTATCTATAGGTTATATTAGCCCCTTCTAATTATTTACATTGATATCTTAAGTTCATTTGAAATTAATTTTGGTGGAAAGTGTGAAGTGAGTTTGTAACTTAATTTTTCCCCAAAAGATTAGGCCGTCATCACAGCTCTACTTAATGATCCACCCTTTCCCCCCACTGACCATATGCTATAATATACTAAATTCTCAGATGGCATTAGGTCATTTCATCACTTTCTCTTCTAAGGAGGGATTTACTTTTGCACCAACCTTACTCAAAAATTATTGTAGTCCTGTAGTGTTTGGGAGGGCAAGCATCTTTCTGAATCTTGATTCCTCTTTTTCAAAATCCTCTTGGCTATTTTGGAAAGACAGTCTTCTGAAAAAAATATTTTAGAATTTTAAAAGCTGATTCCAAAGGGAAAGTAAAAATTTAAAAACCCTTTGGAAATTTTATTTAACTACTTTTAGAAATTAATTCGAGGGAGACTATATATCTTTACAATATGGGATATTTCCATCTAGGACGCAGTGTGACTTTCAGTTATTCACAGACTTCTATGTCCCTTTGTAAATTTTGTCATTTTGTTCCTATAGTTGTTTCTTAAGCACATTCTCTGGTATTTTATGTGTCTATTATAAACAGAATCTTTTTGCCCATCTTTTCACAATGTCTAAGTGGTAAGGACAGGAGCACAAGAAAGTCACTGATCATAGTATATTTACTTATCTGGAGCCCAGCCTCCTTGCTGAGCCATTTTAGATGAAGTTTCCCGGAGCTGAGTTTGGAAGGACCTGGAATTGACCCGGCGGAGGAAGGAACAGAGGGGCGAGTCTGCGCATCGGGCACGGTGCAAGGGCCCAAACGGCTTGCGGGCCTCCTAGTTTGGGGGACCACGTGCCCCGCAGGGTGGTCTCTGCACTTTCCCTCCCGTGGTCTCCGTCTCCGCCAAAGGGCTTCCCAGAGAGGGATTCCGGGCTCCGCTCAGGGCGCCGCGACCCGGAGCCTCCCAGGGCTGCGTGACCCTGGCCGAGTCGCCTGCCCCGGGATCGGATCGGAGCTCGGCAGCGGCCGGGGGGTGGGGGTGGGGGTGAGGAGGGGTACGACGAGGTGAAGGGGCGCGCGCCAGGCCCGCAGCCCGCAACCCCAGGCCCCCAGCGGAACGCAGACAGGCCTGGAGGGGGAGGCCCAGCCGCTCGGCCGCGCCCCCCGCCCACCTCCTGCCCGCCCGCCTCGGCCTGCCCTCCCCTCCCGGCGGGTCGGGGCCTGGGTCGGGGTCTGGGTCGGGGTCCCGGTCGGGGGCGGGGGGGGGAGGGGCTGACACGGAGGCGTCCTCTGCCACCCGCAGGGGGGGTGCGGCCCGCGGCCCTCAGGGGCGGCCCCGGCGCCTCCCACTCAGCCCGCAGGAGCAGCGCTCGCCCCCCGCCCCCCGCATTTCCTGGCTAAGCCGTGGCCCCCGCGCCCCTGCGTCTGCCCTGAGGCCACAGCCTCGCGTCTTCCCGCCCAGCTCCCACCGGAGGGAACGGGGACGGAGTCAGTGACTCCGCCAGGGTCCTACTGCTCAGGGGAGAGGGCGGAGAGCTGCCCCGCGGCGGTGGCCCGGGCCCAGGCAGCCCTGGCATGCTCGGGGAGCCTCCTTTCTCGGGGCTTCTTCACGCCCTTCTGAGCGCGAACAGCTCCCCTGTGCCCCTCGGACTGTACTCTCACCGCCCGGCAAGGGTCTCCCACCATCGCTCCTGTCTCCCTAGCGCCCTTGTCCCCGGGCCTGGCCGCCACTCCGAAAACTGCCCTGGCAGGCGTCCCGCATTTGTCGCATTTCCTCCTATGTCAGATGGAAGGAAAAAGAACGCTCTCCTGGGGTCACTGTGAGAGTTCAGCAACACAACTCATGGGAAGTCCCTCTCAGTGTCTGACATGTAGTAAACACTCAGGTATCCTGGGTATTGCTACTTGTTAGCCATTGCTCTTTGCCTTCACTCCAGAGGGGAGAACTATTCTTCCCAGTACCCTTTTGCCTCCTTGAGAAAAAGGACTGGGGAGCTGGGAGCGGATGACAGGAGGTGACTTCTGCTCTTGAACTGTAATCTGCAAAGTCCCTCCAGAATCAGAATTCTTTTAAAAAAAATATTTATTTATTCATGAGAGACACACACAGAGAGAGGCAGAGACACAGGCAGAGGGAGAAGCAGGCTCCATGCAGGGAGCCTGACGTGGGACTCGATCCCAGGACTCCAGGATCATGCCCTAGGTTGAAGGCAGGCGCTAAACTGCTGAGCCACCCAGGGATCCCCTAGAATCAGAATTCTGTTGGACTGTCGTGGTTCAGAGACCTCTGGCAGGCCTGGGGCCATCTCCTAGTCTGGCGCCTTTCCTAGGTCTCCTCGCTCTCTCCCACCACCCTTTTCAGTGACTCTGTTAATCAGAACATGTTTGTGATAAAGTGTAAAGTGATACTGTGCCAGTAAGAAAGGAGCATCACAGACCAGAGCCCACCCCCAGGCTCTGGAGGCAGCAACCCCACGTCTGCTCAGGGCCTCTGCTAGTTTTGGCCCACCATAGCCCTGCTGGTTCCTGTGGGACTCCCCGGAGGCAGGGGCTGGGTTCTTAGCCCCCATGGTACAGTACTTTCATGCCAGAGAATAGGACCTTTCCCTTTGTGTCCAAGACCTCCCGTATCATGTACAAAACGTAGAAGATGCACCGTTTTTTATATCAGGCACCTGAGGCATGTAGGTGATGCTGCACATGCTACTTCATTGGTGCTTGGTGTGGCTGAAGGGAAAGCCAGAAGGGAGCCTTGCTCAAGTCATTTCACTGCTCTGGGTCTCAGTTTCTCCATCTGTAGAATGAGGAGAGGTAGACCTGCTGCATCTGGAAATGCTCTGAGATGAGAAAAGGACCACGCAGACCCAGGCAAGAAGATGATGATTCACATGAGGGATGTTCCATCTGGCTGGGGCCTTGGCAGTCTGCTCTGGGAACACAGCAAAGTTCCGGCCTCCAAACCTGATTTCCTTTATATGTGTTTCCTTCCACTAGATACCTCCCCTCCCCCTGCCACCCCACAACACAGGGAAGATTCAGCAAGACTCTCCTTGCTGCTAACTCTTCAGGAAAATACTATGCCTCTGTTTACCAATGTGTGTCCAAGGAAGGCAGACAACATTTCCAGGGCCCCGGAGACCTCAGCTCATTCATCCTATAGGATGCCTACATTTTCTAACTCTGATCCCAGATTGTCAGGCTTGGGCAGTGCCATTTATTACAGAATGGACTCTGGCCGCAGCCCCTTGAGGGGGGGGGTTCATCTCTCCGAGAAGTCTGTCCAACTGCCCGAACTGGCTCCTGGAAATTCTGGGCCAACGGTAGAGGCTGGGAATCCAGCCTAAGTGATGAGTAGGTGAGTCAAAACGGACACTTTAATGCACATCTAATGAAGTCCATGATGGGAAGAAAAAAAAAAGATTTGCTTTGGAGATAGACAGGGTATGTTCTATAGTAGTTAGGAGACTTTGGGCAAATGATTTAAGCCCCCTAAGACTATGAAACAGGGATAATATGTTCCATCTCAGAGGGCAGTTGTGTAGTTCACTCATTCATGGGACATTTCCGGTCTGTGCTCTGTGCCAGGTGGGGGGGGGGCGAAGGGGGGAGGGCGGGCAGCAGACCTGTCAGCGTCCACAGAGGGAGCCCTCTGAGCCAGTCAGCACCGTGACAGGCTAAGTGCTCTGCTCTGCGAGGGGCCGCCACAGGGACTGGGGGAGGCTCCCAGCCTGGCCCGGGTCCCTGAGGCTTCCTGGGGAAGTAGCGGGTGGAGCCTGAACGCTGGGGTCCCAACACCTGCATTTGAATCCTGGCTCCTCGGTTTACCCGCTGCCCGACCTTGGGCGGGTTACCTAACCTCTGGTCCTCAGTCTGCTCACCAATAAAGTGGGGAGACTAAGAACTCCTGCTTCATGCGCTGATCAGGCTGAAGAGCTTCCTGCCTGGCCCTCGACCGACACACCCGCTCTCTAAAGGGCCCACAGCTATTTGTCACCACTCCCGCGCAGGGCCAGGTCCCAGGGGAGGACAGGACATCGGCTCAGACGGACTCAGACCTTACCCTCGTGGAGTTGCACCTCAGGCAAAATCGGAGCTGTCTCAAGTTGCCTCCCACCTAAGGAGAGTTCCAGAGGAGGGGGGCGGGCTGAGGAAGGGACTCAGGGGCTGCTGACATTTCCCGGGAAAGCAGGCAGGGAAAGCGCAGGGAGACGCAGGGGCTTCCTGGGGCAGTGGGAGGAGGGGAGGGGCGTTCAGGCCCCCCCCCCCGGGGGGGGGCTACCACGTTCGCTTCCCTGTGGCTTAGGCTGAGCCTCGGGCCCAGGTCAGGCGGAACCTCAGCTCCTCCCTACTAGCTGGGTGTCTCCGGACAGGGACATCCTCTGAGCCTCAGTCTCCCTCCCTGTGAACAAGGGCACTAGCGGCAGAGACTGAGAGCGGCGTGCAGGTGCCTGTGCAGTGTTCGCCGGGGCTCAGCACGGGTTCCCTTACCCTTCTCTCTCCCGGGCAGGTCCAGTCGGCTTTGTTCCGGCTCCGGTGCACCAAGGCGCAGTGGCCGTGGGCCGCGGGACGGCGCGGCCAGGCCGGGCCCCGGACCGCGGAGGATTGCGCCCCCGCCTCTGCCGTCGGCTTCCTCAGCGAGCGGCGTGAGACGGCAGCGACCACCTGCACACACGCACCGCTCCTCGTTCAGGCGTGTGCTGACTGGGTACCAGTCATTCTGCTGGGCCTGAGGATGAGGAGGGACTTTGGGGGGGGCCGCAGTCTGCGGGGGGGGGGGCGGGGGAACACGTGAGCTGGGAGGCATGATTCACGGTGGTCCAGCGCAACCCAAGGCCTTCGAGGAAGTGTCCTACCCTAACCTGGAGGTAGGGAGGGTGTCGGGAGGGTCAGGGAAACCGCTTAGGAGGACCTGAAGTGTCAAAGTGAAGGACGGAGGGGTTAGGGGTCTGGTGGCAACAGAGGGGAGAGTGTCCAAGGCCAGAGGGGATGCAAAGCTTATGCTTTCAGAAAACTGCAGGTGACTCAGGATGTGTGTTGAGGGCATGGCTGGAGGTAGGCGGGAAGGGGTGTAGGGGCCAGATGACGGGAGTCTTAAATGCAGACTGAGTTTGGGTTTTATTTGGGAGGGCAATGAAGGGTATGGAGGGTACGGAGGCATGGCTGTGGCTTGGTGAGGCAGGTGTTAGCTCTTTCTGGCAGCTGTATGGAGACTGGTCCCGAAGAGAGGGACTGAAGAAAGGGAGATCAGTTAGGATGTGGTTTCATAATCCAGGTGAGAGACCAAAAGGTGGTCTTCCGAGGGAAAAAATGCCGGTGGGATAACGGATGAAGGAGGAAGGAATGGACTTTGGAGATGTCAAAGAGGTAGAAGCTATGGGATCCTTCTTAAATAATGCATGTGCTTAAAAACAAAAGGCGTTGCCTAAAACCTGGAGAGGAGTTATTTTGGAGGCTGAATTTTCTATGGAAATGGGGCTTTACCCATTCTTGTAACCATCAACATTTAAAAAATGTTATCATTGTGATTATTGGAAATGCCTTGGTAAAAGGTCATACTTTCCTGGAAGGTGGCACTGCATCGACATAAACAGCGGGAGCTTTAGAGTCAAAGGCCTGGGCCCCAAACTCTGTTCTGTCCCTTATTAGCTGTGGTGCTCGGGCAAGTCACACTTCACCTCTTTGAGCCTGTTGCTTCCAAATGGGGTCAAGATCACCGATTGGACAGGGTTGTTGTGGGGTTACATGTGGTAAGGTATGTGATGCTCTGAGCACAGTCCTGGGTACACCCTGAGTGCTCAGCAAGTTAGCCTCCTCCCCTCTCCTTCCCATGATGGCCTGGAAGTAGCCTCTGGACGCTGTAACAGTGACACTTGGTGCAAGGCTCTCGAACCATCCCTGCAGGGCCCCAGGGTAGGACTCCTGGACTGCTGGCATTTTCACATTTCCTGTGTCCTTCTCCATAAGTGGCCACTTGTCACTGTCATCACCCACACTTTCTTTTCCTTTTATAATCCCGGGTGAGTTTGTAGACCAGAGAATAGCTAACTGCTTTATGCGTTAACTGATGGCTAAATGTTAGTTTATTTAATCTTCACAACCTTATCAACCAACTACTGTAATTATCTCCATTTTCTAGCCCAAAAGTGGAGGCACAAGAAGGCGAAGTGGCTTCCCGAGGGCACACTGCTGGTAAGCGCAGGACCCAGGGAACTTGGCTCCAGAGGTTATGCTCTTAGCCACATATTATATCACCTCTCAAAACTGAGAACCACAACTAATAGTGTGCAAACTAGGAGTTAATAGAATGAAGACTGGAGAGGAAGTCTCTTTTATTGCTTTTCCTTTCAGGCCACACTTTCAAAATATAGCCGGGAGGAGCTGTAAGGCCAGGGGGTTGCTAGGGGTCATCTTCCAAAGCAGATCGAGATGAGGAAGAAGCACTAAATGCAGACGGAGGTTCAAGGCAAGAAAGCCCAACAGTTGTATCCCCCTCCCCCCCCTTCCCCCCCCCCCCCCCCCCCCCCCCCCGGGGTTTGCAGCTTTCCTTTAGATAAAAGTGTGGCTTGATGAAAAGAAGAACAGGCAGATTCAACTTCCCAAATGGTCTGGTGGTGTTTGCATGAGGTACATGGTGGTTCTGAATTTTCTGGCATCGATACTGCCCACTGAGAATCTGATGAATACAGATTTTTCCTTCCAGAAAATTACATTTAAATTTTCATACACAATTGTGGAGGATGCCAAGGTCCATTCTCAGACATGAAATTTAGAGATTCTTTATGGAAGAGCTGTGAACCTGGAAATCAGCACCTAGGGCTCGAGTCTGGACTCTTCTACTGACATTCTGTGTGACTTCAGGCAAGCACTGCCTTTGAGCTCCATGTACAAAAATGGAATGATCATCTCTGCCCTGCCTTCCTCACTGCAGTGGGCTGTGAGGATAAGTGTGGAAGGTGTAGAAACTGCAAAATGCTATCTGAATGTTATCAGGACACTGAGGTCACTTACCTTGAGGTCGCACAGCTATTAAGTGGCAGAACCAAGGTTCAAACTGGAAGACACGGAAGTCTCTAGTGTGTGTGTGTGTGTGTGTGTGTGTGTGTGTGTGTGTGAGAGAGAGAGAGAGAGAGAGAGAGAGAGAGATCTCCCTCCAAGAATTTTTAAAAAGACCAAATGAAAAAAAAAAAAAGACCAAATGAGGTAATGCAGGTGACAGGGTCACCAGACTCTGACGTGTGATGTTTATGTGATTACTCCTGAATTTAGGGTCCATGTCCCATCCACCTGTGGGATCTGGGACTGGGTGGATGAGGGGCTGGGAGGGATGGAGGAGGAGTGTCAATCAGTGATGCTGCTCATGGAGACAACTAAGTCAGTTCCTCTTCCCCATCCAAATGAACGACGTCTGTGCCTTTGGGGAAATCTGTCAGAGCTCTGCAACATCTTTAAAACCTATCCCTTGGACCAGCGTACTCAGGTCAGTATGTGTAGCTTTGGGAGTAGCAATTTTAATGCAGCTGCAAACCTGTTTTATGTGTCTAATGTCACCAAATAAAACTTATAAAAGCCTAAATCCTGTTCTCCTACCTTAAAAAAGAAAGATTCCATAAGATATTCTCATCCAATTCAGACTTTGGATGCTTACAATTCAGAGATCAACACCTGTGTGTCCCAAAAAACTAGCGGTGCCAAAAAATGGCAACACTGCAAATCAGAGAGTGCCTTAAACCTTCAAGCTTGTGCTCCAAACACAACTAATAATCTAAGAAACACAAAGGAATTAGCTGGAGTGGGGGTGAGGATGACAAGGAGCCCTGGAGCATCACAGCAAACAGCTGGGCCCAAGAACACGGGGCTCGGTTCTGAATGGCTCCCTGCGCCTGGCGGCTGGGATGGAGAGCCCGGGGAAGTGTAAGGGCAGGAGGAAAAACTGTCGAAGGACGAAGGACGTTGCTATTTCTATGCTCGCAGAAGTTACTTAATAACTTCTTCTCTTGTGATAGCAAGTTACTTAATGTTTTTCTTAGAACCTAACTTTATGCAAGTCACTTTAACTTTGTGCTTGTAAGAAAAAGCCCCAAACTGCTTTGGCCTCCTGTTCTGGAGCTTGGGAGACCAGAATGACATCACTGTACAGTGATAATTAGCAGAGGCCTTTCCCAGCAATGAGGGCCAATGGGCTGGTGTTACATGAGACTGACCTAGGAGAATCTCTCAAGACTGGGTTGAAATAGGGTGTATCAGTTTCATACACATTCAAGAAGCATTTAATAACTTTTATGAAATCGGGTGCAGAGTAAAGTCTGTATCACTGGAATACAGAAGTGAGGATGACAGGTCAGAACACTAGGATGAAGTCAAACCCAGATTGATGAAACAGGTTAACCAGGAAAATAAATTCAGAGTCCTGTCTCTCCAACTGCCACCCACTCTTGCTGCTGTTCCCGAGTATGGCCTGGGTTCAGAGCTAGAGCATTTGCTCGGCAGCTACAGAACAAGGTCTACCTGAAAAAAGAAGAGCTGGTGCCCTCGTGCATCCACAGCATTGGAAATGACGGTCTTTGGGGCCATCGGTTAGGAAGGTAGGAGTGGAGCTGGGGAGGGAGTACTCAGGTTGAACTCCCCCCACAGTGGGTCTCTTATCCTTTCAGCCTCCCTGGGAGACCTCTGGAGCCAGAGAAGGGCTGCACTGAAGCAGATGTAGCACAATCTTTTAGGAACACATCTCGTAGGAGAGCGTGTTCGGGGATGTCCCTGGTTGGAGCATCAAAGAAGAGACACAGGAGTAATTTTCCTGGCCAAAATCCAATAGCCACTTCCAGAGAGAGGGAAACTGACCAGCCATATCTTAGGCTTCAGTTAGAGTCTTCTGAAAAACCCTTGAATTGGGCCAGGGGAAGAAACCCAGCACTTAAGAGTGTACACTGAACAAATACAAAATGTCAAAATCCCAAAACCACACCTGGGACAGAGACCACAGGTGACATAAAACCAGATATGGAGAGACATTCCAAGACTAAAAAGTCATTGGCTGTGAAGGCATAAACAGTGCTTTCAGGAACTAAACTTCAAACCCCAAATCCACAGAAAAACAAAAATCCCCAAATTATTTTATGTAGGTTCAAGCAACATATGTCTTCTGAGCTGAGCCCCCAGGTTTGCTCTCTTAAATATATGAAGTCAGAATTTTCAGCCATAGGATGAAATCTCTTTCATTTGAAATGGGAATCTAATATCTAGTACTAAAGCATTAAAAGAATAAAATAGTGGAGCAAGGTTTTAGACCGGGACTCAGAGTCCATGGGTGACTGATCAGATTTTGGTAATGGATGACAAGGTGCTTAAAATACCAAGTCACAAGGTCCAAACACATGATGGAGCAGGAGAGGATTGTGTGCAGTATACACAGTTGGACCAGCAACCTGGGAGCTGGTATCCATGAGGTTTTAAGCGCCCAAATTCAAACCTAACAGCAGCTTCTTGCAGCTGGGCCAGATACCAAAGTCCTGGTACTGGTCCTCTTCACACTGTCTTAACATTCACATAATGCGCTTCGACAGTTTTCCACGCTGCACTAGGACAGCAAATACCTCCTAGATGGACCCAGGAGACTCAAGGCAGCAGCAGTAAACCAGTATCTTGCATATATGGTCAAATGTGGTCCTCAAAGCTTGTGAGCTTATGTCTTAGGTAAAGAAGTCAGAAAGTACCAACAAAAATGATATGCTTTTTTTCCTACAACAATGTTTAATCTCCATGCTGAGAAGTCCCATTTGACTTTTTCCCCCATGCCTTTTAAAATTAGGTGACAAAGTAGAAATCCAGTCATGAAAATAAAAAGGCAGAGGTGTATGAGCCCTGGCTCAATGAGACATATCAAATACATAGCATCCTGGTGTCACAGGGCAGAGAGAACTGTCCTAGACAGTGTGGGGGAACGATGGGCACTGCAGAGGTAAAAATTCTACTTCGTGATCACTCACACATGAACAGTGCATTAGTCATTGAACAAGGGTGAGGTGAGGGGTATGGGAGGGTGGCACAGTTGTAATTCTCTATGAGGGCTGGGAACATATACTCGTGGATGGGAAATTTTAAGTAGCTATGTTTATTATTACTTTTTTCCAGCAATCTTGCAAGAGGCAGAAGTGTGACATTGAGTTGAGTGAGACGAGCGTGTAGGTGGGTTGGCTGAGGAGCCCTTCTCTTGATGCAGGCCTCTGGCTTGTCAAGGAATGGCTGGTTCCACTGCTGGGCCATGTTTACTCTTTTGCTTCAAGGAAAAGGGTTTCTTGAGGGAACAACTTTACCTCCAATAAAGATTTATTTGGGTCCAGCTGGGTTACCTGAAAGGAAAGAAAACATATTTAAAAGATTGGAATCAGCCCTCTTTTCTCCACATGGCGTTCAGGTCCTACCTGTGCACACTGACTCTCAGCCTGCTACGCAGTGGCACGAGCACTTCCAAATCTATTATCTGTCTGATGTTCCGGTAAACCTATGACACAGGTGGTGCTATTTCCATCTTCTAACCGAGGAACCTGGGGCTCAGGGAGGTCAGGTCTCATAGTTTAGTGGAAGAACTAGTATTTGACCACAGGCAGGCAGAGCTTGAGGACACTGGGCCTCTTCCTGGGCAGGTGGAAAGTCCATGCCTCCTGCATAGCACAGCTTGGCCGACGGAACAGGAGCTCCTTAGGAAAGGGTACTCACTGGCTGAACAACTGATTGGCATTCTTGGGGACCTCTGCTTGGTTAGCTCCTGAGAGCATGGAGAGACTTTTCTGCTTGGTAGGAAAAGAGCTAAGTCTTGGGGGCTGATCTTCTGGCTACACTTTCCTGTGGTAAACTGGACAATGCCTACTGTACCATGTCCAAAGATGAATATCCTCTCCTGAGGAGAATCTCCCTAGGAAGGCATATTGTAATCTCCTCGTTGGCAGGGTGGGAGGATATTTTATTTTTATTTTTATTTTTATTTTTTTTTTGATATTTTAGTTTTAAAAAAGGAGTCAATACCATAATAAGATTGTACAGCTTAGAAATAAAAACCCCTCATTATTTAATAATATGAGCTATAGAGAGTAAAGCTAGACAAAATCTTGGCTCAGATGGGATACGGTAGTCATACAGGAATCCTAACGTAGGTTTATGATCTCTTAGGCCAGGGGCAAGGATAGACAATTTAGGAATCGGAGAGTGAGAGAAAGAAACAGTTTTCCTATTTATCAGAAGGGAGTATGAATTTTAAAAAGTTGAGAAATACTAGTTTAGTGGAAGGGACAGTGGGCTTTGGAACCAGAAAAACTCCGGTTTAAATTACAGCTGTGTTGGCTATTAGCTTTGTGGCTTTGGAATTAATATCAACCATGTAGGACTGATGTGAGGATTAAATGAGAAAAAATATATAATTAGCACAGTGTCCGGCACAGAACAGGTGTTCAATGATGTCTACTGTGTATGTGAGTAAATAAGGATGGACAGACACACAGATAAGTGGACAAGTCTGCATGTTGTGTGATGAGAGGCTGAGTAGCCTGCCTTGTGAGATACAGGGGCTCTGGGCCTGTGGTCCACAGAGAATACAGCATCTGAGGTTTGCAATCTTGTCCTCTGCTCAACTCAAGCCACACTTAATGAGATGGCTCTGCTGTCTTCTAGTCGAGGGAGATGAGGGCCCTGGGAGGACTAGTGTCACAAGCAGGCTGGAGAGCTGGAGGAGGAACACTATCTTGACTGTATCCAGATGGAAACCTGGTATGCCCAGGAGGGTCATTAAGGAGACACATCAACCTCCAGAATCCCTCTCTGCTTGTAAGGAACCCAGAGCAAAGCAGCTCTACTGATATCTCTTGGGCTCTGGGCAGATGGGCAGGCAAGGCGGTGGGGAGGGCCCAGCCTGCTGTCTGTCTTCCAATGCACTGGGGGGGAAGCTGCTGGCAAATGTTTACCCACTTCCCCAATTAATGTACAATATTGTGCTGTCTCTTGTCAACAGAGCCTCTGCTTCAGACTCATTGGTATTTTCTGTCCAGCTGCTTCTGCTATTGTTCTTAATTAACATGCCAGAGCTCTTCCGGCATCTTCTACTTTGTTATTTGTGGTTTGTAAATATGATGTTTGTTGGGAGAAACCATCATCATAATAGTGCCAGAGCGGTGCATACCGGCAGAAAAATACACTATGAAGCACTATGAAGCTGGGAGGCTGGAGCCTTAGGGCCAAATTGCACCTTGCCTAAGCTGTCCACACACAAGGTTAGAGGTTCAGAAAACATACCCACTTTGTACATGAGAAAAGTGTGTCCAAGGAAAGTTAAGTGATTTTTTTCTGTCTCTTTGGGCTAGACAGTTGGGACTTGAAAAGGAGGAAACTAAAGTTTCTTGAATGCCTATTACATGCCAAGGACTTCACGTTATTTGATTCCTGTAACAATCATGCAAGGTAGGTGGAGGTGGCAAAATTGAGGCTCAAAGTTGTTGCCATTGGTTGAAGCCATGTGGTTAGTAGGGTCTGTCTGTATAGTATAATGGTTAAAATGACTGAAGCAGACTTACATTCAAATCCCTGTTCTCACTATACTACTTCTAGACCTTGAAGAGGTTCTGTAACTAGAGAGCCTACGCTTTCCCATCTCTAAGATGAGACTAATCAGTTTCTTCTTCCTAGGTCGGTGTGATGGTAAATGGGAGTGCTGGTAAAGCTTCTGGCACAATACCCAAGCCAGTACATGTTCATTCAACGGTAGCCACTACTGGCTGCAATGTTGCCTTGGAGAGGGGTCCTGGTCTAACTTCACAGCAGGAACTCTTTCCCAGAAGCCTCCTGGAGCTCAGGCCTGCAGTTACTAGAGATTCCCTTGCATAGCTTCAGTGCGCTGAACCACTTCACAGCAACCATGACTGTTTGGGGGCTGTTCCTTCTGGTACCCCAGATCAGAAGTAATCTTTTTCTTCTTTGATGGTCATTTCAGATAGGAATTTCAAAGTGAACAAGGGCAATCTCTGCTTCCATTCTTTTTTTGCCTGGCATGGAAAAAAAGACTGTGGGGATCCTAGGGGGATAGGTGGCCATGCTGTGGAACCATCCTGCTGTGCTCTGGGTCCCATGCAAGAGGGAACTGAGAGGTGGTGGTGGTGGTTGCTGCTATAGGGAAAGGGGTATCTGAAGGACTGCCACATAGATCAGACTCATGTGCAGCGCCCGTGGGCAGGGCTGGGTCTGGTGCAGTAAAATCCCAGGGAAGCAGAATTCAGCTGACCAGAAAGAACTTTTTAATAAAGGAGCAGCTGCTGGGTGTGCTGCTGGGCTACTTTCTTCTTCCTCCTGTTCTTTGTTTTCTTCTTGTTCCCAACCATCATCATAGCAGCAACTAGCATTTACTGAGTACCTACCAGTGGCTGGAACCAGGCTAAGTACTTTCTCTATAGTACCTTATCTAGTCCTCAGAAAAGCTGAACGGAGTAGGTATTATTACTGCCATGGTACAGCATTATCAGACCAACGTGCAGACAGAGTAAGATTTTGCACTCAAGTCTTCGACTCCAAAGCTCATGCTAACCAGAGTGCTTCTGGCTAACCTGTCAGCAGACTACCTTGTGACAGGGGAGGAGGAGGGAGAGTGGACACAGTGAGTGCATTCTCTGTTGTCCCTAGAAGCATTCAAATAAGGGCATTTTTGAGATGGTGATGAAGATAGCGGTAATGCTAACCTGTATTTAGCATTTATTTTGTACCAGGCATATTCCAAGCATTTTATATTTACAAAATAATGTGATTCACATGATGTACCTGAGGTAGGTACAATTATTATTCCCATTTTACAGATAAGATAACTGATCCATGGAACACACCAAGTAACTCACCCAAGGTCTCAAAGCTACTCAGGACAAAGCCAGAATGTGAATCTAGCTTTGCAATCCATATGGTGAACCGCTACTCTAGCGGCCAGGGGTGTGGCTAAGGGTAGGATCCACCCACAGAGAAAAGGTGGATGAGATGCCCCTGAGGCTCTTTCTAACCAAGCTTCCAAGAGATAAGATCTTCACTTTAAGAATGGCAAAAGATCAAGGGTCAGGAAAAAAAATCCTGAAATGTTTATAAAATACGAATACAAAAACCCAATCTGAGCTTGTGTTCTGCCATTTACTTGGGACTTTACTGAATTATTGACTCTCTAAATCAACAGAGAAACCCACCCTTTGGGACTCCATGGGAGAGAAGGCGTATTCTCAGATAAGAGGTATGGCCTGACTTTGCGTTAGAAAAGGAAGGTCAATCACCTGGACATTTTATTCATTATACTTGGGAAACTTGGATGATATATCTTCTTATTAAATTAATATTTTGGAAATTTGGCTTTGTAAAACTTGTTTACTTTAGAAAAAATGGTACAGGGATCCCTGGATGGCTCAGCAGTTAAGCGCCTGCCTTCGGCCCAGGGTGTGATTCTGGAGACCCAGGATCGAGTCCCGCATCGGGGTCCCTGCATGGAGCCTGCTTCTCCCTCTGCCTGTGTCTCTGCCTCTCTCTCTCTCTCTCTGTGTGTCTCTCATGAATAAATAAATAAAATCTTAAAAAAAAAGGTACAAATAGAGCTATTCTTTCTGAGATCAATTTTCTCAGCAGTCTGAACTTTCATATACATCTTATTTCTATTATTTCCTTTGTAAAAAAAAGTCTAACATTGCTGCTAAGAAAAATGTGACTCAGCGTGACAGAGTCTCATCCTAGGCCATACCAAAGAGAGTCCCAGGATGCTAGGGGGAGAAAGTTCCTTGAATGCCAAAGTCCAATCCCTTCATTTCACAGGTTGCCTACCTAAGGCTCAGAGAAGTCAAGTGACTTGGCCCAGGTCACACAGTTAAGAAGAAAGATGTAGTCCTGTACCCTAGACTTTCTGACTTTCAAACAGACTTTCTGACTTCTGTTTTGGGATTCTTTCTAGCCATACCATTCTGCCTCTCACTTAAAAAAAATACCTGAACATAAATATAATACTACCATTGGATGGAGGACTACCTGAGAGCAGCACCTGAGTGATACTAAAAATAATAGTAGCAGCAATACATGCATAGTGCTTTATAGTTTGCAACATATTTATACAAATATTAACTCACAGTCATATAGCATAGATATTATTATCAGTCCTTGTTATTTTACTTAGTTTTGCTGAAGTAATGCTTTTATTTTGAAACTGAAGGGGCACCTGGGTGACTCAGCAGTTGAGTGTCTGCCTTTGGCTCAGGGCGTGATCCAGTCCCACATCAGGATCCTTGTATGGAGCCTGCTTTCCCCTCTGCCTGTGTTGTCTCTGCCTCTCATGAATAAATGAATAAAATCTTAAAAAAAAAAAAAAAGGAAACTGAATAAAGTTAAGTTTGGTAGTCCAATATTTTCACATTTAGGAAAAAAATGCTAGGTTCAACAAATGGTACTGGAACAACTGAACACTGACATGCAAAAAAAAAAAAAAAAAAGGAGCTAAATGCAGACCTTACACACTTCCCAAAAATTAACTCAAAATGGATTATAGACTTAAAAGGTATAACACAAAACTATAAAATTCCTAGAAGATAACATAGGACAAAACCTAGATGACCTTGGAATGGCTTTGATTTTTTAAGATACAACACCAAAGGCACAATCCACAAAAGAAATAATTGATAAAGCTGGACTTCATTAAAATTAAAAACTTCTGCAAAACACACTGTCAAGAGAACAAGAAGACAAGCCATAGACTGGGGAAAAATATTTGCAAAAGACATATCTGATGAAGAATGATTATCCAAAATATACAAAGAATTCTGAAAACTCAACAATAAGAAAAGGAACAATCCAATTAAAAAAAGGGTCAGAGACCTTAAAGATACCTTATCAAAGGAGATCTGCTGCAGATGGCAAATAAATATATGATAATATGCCCTACCACATCATGTGCTATCAGGGAAATCCAAATTAAGGTAACAATGAGGTACCACTACACGCCTATTAGTATGGCCATCATCTAGAACACTAACACTAAATGATGGTAAGGACGTGGATCAACAGAACTCTCATTCACTGGTGGTGGGAAGACAAAATGGCACAGTACTCTGGAAGACAGGTGGTATTTCACAAAACTAACCATATTCTTACTGTATAATCCAGTAATCAAGCTCCAAAGGAGCTGTAAACTTAGGTCCACACAAAAATCTGGAGTAATCATACTCCAAAAGAGCTGAAAACTTAGGTCCACACAAAAATCTGCACACACAAAAAAGGTTTTTAGCACCTTTATTCATAATTGCCCCAAACCTGGAAGCATCCAATATGTCCTGCAGTAGGTAAACAGATAAATGAACTGTGGTGCATCCAGACCATGGAATATTATTCAACACTAAAAAAAATGAGCTATTAAAGCATGAAAATACATGGAAGAATCTTAAATGCTAAATGGAAGAAGCCAATCTAAAAAGATTACATATTGTGATTCCAACTATATGACATTCTGGAAAAGGCAAAACTATGGAGGCAGTAAAAAGATCACTAGTTCCAGTGGCTGGCTGGAGTGGGGAAAGGTGTAGAATTGGGAAGCAATAGACCACCAGTGGTTTTTCACATGTATTCTTGTTTTTAGAGTAAAATTTGCATTTCAGAAAATTCCAGCATCTCCAAGGAGAGAACAGCTCTGTTCTCTTATTTTCTGTAGTATTTGTTCCCCTCTGGGCAGGCAACACCACCACTTTCTAGACTGTGCTGTGTGCTGGCAGCACTGTGAGCAGAGGGAGCCTCGCACAGCCCTCAGAGCAACCCTTTGCTACACTGGTGGAAAACTTAAAATCTTTTTGTAGCTCTGTGTAAACACTAGAATCTCATCTATACCCCTACTTCCTCCTTTTCCCTCCCACAGATGTGAAAGACAATGAGGCCCCATCATCTACAACAGACAGACAGACCACACAGCCTCTGCAAGCACTTACTCCCCCTTCAGCCCTCAGCAAGGTCTCCCTCCTCCATATTCCTTTGTACTAATAGCTAAGGCTGTATATTATCTGATGCTGTCAGGATGCAAAGGGCCAGAATGTATAGGTTCTAGTTCTGGCTCTAGTGGTGCAACTTTGGATGTCATTTTTCTTCTCTGAGCTTTAATTTTTGCATTTTTAAAAATGTGGGGGTTAATGTATCAATGGGGTCAATTGGGCCGCAACTGGGATTTGTAAGTAGAATCACCTGGGTTCAATGATCCAGCTCTTGGCCACATCAGTAAAATGCTTAGAGCTCCAGCTTCCTTCTCTACTGGGTGAAAGGGTTGTTATAGGGATTAAAGTAGCCATGCCAGAGCCTCAACATGGCAGCTACCATGATTCAATGTCTTATTTATGTCTTAGTATGGTGTGAGCTCCCCAATGACCTAGGGAGAGAGACTTGGGTTGAATTCCATAGCTAAAACCTCCTAACTCTCTGATGACCATGGATAAGTTACTTAATTTTCTGGTTCATTGTTTATTTATAATATTGAGACATTTTTGCCATCCAGAGTTGTTACGATTTAATAAGGTGAGGCTTATAACCATGAAGCACTTCATACTCCTGCTTCCACAGAGACTCTGGGATGCTCTCCCTGTCACACAGGGTGAGATGAATACCTACCTATCTGTTTGGTGAGTTTGGGTGAAGAATTAAGCTCAGCCCCTCCCTTTCCCTTTTCTGGACCCAAACCTGCTTCTCCAGTTGTATACCAAGGTCTGCATGGGCAAATCTGTCTAACTTAGGGGCAAAGAATATCAGTAAGCCCCCTGGCTGCAGATCCCAAAC
This sequence comes from Vulpes lagopus, assembly GCF_018345385.1. Taxonomy (NCBI): domain Eukaryota; kingdom Metazoa; phylum Chordata; class Mammalia; order Carnivora; family Canidae; genus Vulpes; species Vulpes lagopus. The sequence continues at coordinate 53,287,308 of NC_054846.1, forward strand.
CGCAATCTCTGATCAACTTTTCCAGTAACAAAAGTGATATTTGTATTCCCTCTGAGTCCTACGTCTCTCTTTCAGCTGGTCTTATGTCTTTCAATTAGTCCTGAACAAGTTAAAGTGAAGAGGTGTTATTTAAATGACACTTAAAACCCCAAATACCCCCACAGCACTAACCAAGTGCTTAATAATTATGATTTGATGTAACCTGATGTAAGGGTCACAACTTTTTTTTTTCTCAAAGTCTATTCAGCGTGATGAGAAGATGAGAGTCACCCAGTCAGGGTATTAATCAGTCCTAAATACATTTCCCACCCATAAAGCCACAACAAAGCTTATTCATAAAGTCATGCTTCTTTAAACAAGTTATCTGAACACAGCTCACAAACTTCCTTCTGAAGGATGTGTACATAACAATGACTATTGTGTTACAGCTCTCAGACCACTTTCACATATATTATCTAAACCTCAGAGCTATTCTAAGAGATTGGAGTAATTTATCCTCACTTTAACAGATGAGAACATCAAACCTCAAACAAGGACATTACTTAGGGTCACACAGCTAGGAATTGGTGGAGCTTGCATTTGAACCCACATCTTCTCACTTCAAATCCTGAGCTCTTTCTATCCTAGGAGTCAGCACAAAGGCTGCTTATGTAAGTTCCCAAGTTACACTGAAGTTGAATATATATATCTGCTTTTGCATCTGTTCAAAATTAGTATTTACTTTGAGCATGGTGGAACTAATCTTTTTTTTTTTTTTAAGATTTTATTTATTTGGCAGAGAGAGAAAATACACAAGCAGGGGGAGCAGCAGGCAGAGGGGGAGGGAGAAGTAGGCTCCTCACTGAGGAAGGAGCCTGGAGTTGGGGCTCGATCCCAGGATCCTGGGATCATGACCCGAACCAAAGGCAGACACTTAACTGACTGAGCCACCCAGGTGCCCCAGTTTGTTTGTTTGTTTTTAAAGATTTATTTATTTTGGAGAGAGAGAGAGAGAACACGCAGGAGGGGAGAGACAGAGGGAGAGGGAGAGAGAGAATCTCAAGCTGACTCCCTGCTGAGTCTGCCGAATGGAGACACCTGTGTGGGGCTTGATCCCATGACACAGAGATCATGACCTGAACTGAAATCAAGAGGTGGATGCTTAAGCCACCTAGGTGCCCTACGACTAATCTTATTGGTATGCTAGAACTAATCCATTCTGTTAGTTACTGAATTTAAACAAATGCATTTTAATTACCACAAGTTTAAAAAATAATTATTAATGTCATCACTACCAAAAAAGTTACCATTTTTTTTGGCATTTTATAAGTGCCACATGCTATACTAGTTCTACATATTATCTAATTAAATTGTCTTAACAATCCCATGAGAGAAGTACTCCTATTATTCCTATGTTATACATGAATTCTCTGAGGTCAAAAGCAGTTAAGGGATTTGTCCAGCATTACACACAGGTGGAAAAGATAAGGCTAGAATTTGCACCCAGGTTTGTGAACTTCTAGCCTATATCTGATGCAACCCTCTTCATTGCCTCTTAACCTCTGATCCTACTTCTAAACAGAAAACAGTTAATGTTCCCTTGAGCATTAAAAAAGCATGCACTCTGCAGCTGTACCATAGCTCATGATCCTGTTGTGGTATGAGCTTTATTGTTTCCCACAGGAACTTTATTCCTGTCAACTTGGTCCTAATGGTTAATTGTCCATTTTCTTTTGATGAGTTGAGAATCCCTAAAGAGGCCAGTTACACCCACAAAGTGTCAGAGGGAGAACTTAAGAACTGATCTGCTGGTCATATGCTGATCAGGGTATGAAGAGGCTTTGGTAACTATAAAGTCTTTTGCAAACATAAGGGGTTACTCCTCCTCCTCCTCCTCCTCCTCCTCATCATCATCATCATCAAGCACAGCAATGCCAGTTTTAGTTCCTAGCAACTTCTCCTCTACATTTGCTGTAGGTAGTAATGCAACCTCCAAAGAAACTTTCAATCTGGAAGGGTCTCTCTATGGGACTAGATAGCTGATTTCCATCCCAGTTTCCTGTGTAGTTTGTGGACCAAGATGTCTCCTTGGATCACAGGAAAGAAATAGCACTGGGGCAAGAGTTTCTAGGAAACAGTGACAGATGCTCCTCTTTTCATTATTAAACTGTGGTAGAATAATTTGTGTGCTACAGAGTGAGGCTGGGTAGGCTGCTGTAGTGTGAAGAATAGGGTCCTAACTAGACATTTTCTTTCCTTAAGTTTCTTTTTTAGATGGGAAGAAGGAGAATGAAAGAAAAGTTAAAGGAAGAACAAAGGGAGAGAAGACTAACGTGGCAAAGGGATAAAAATTATATCTGGTAGGCTGCCCTATGTATTCTTTGGTTTATCACGTTATAATAATGGTGACAGTTAACCAACTGTTTTTTGCAAGCTTACGAGGTGCTAACTCTAAGTGGTTCATAAGCACTACACAGCCCTGTGAGGGAGGTGCAATAACTCCACTTTGAAAATGAGACACCGGGGACACCTGAGTGGCTCAGTGGTTGAGTGTCTGCCTTCGGCTTGGGGCGTGATCCCAGTTCCCCGCGGGGAGCCCGCTTCTCCCTCTGCCTGTGACTCTGCCTCGCTCTCTGTCTCTCATGAATACATAAATAAAATCATTAAAAAAATGAGACATCGAAGCTCAGAGAGACTGTATACCTTGCCTAAGACTGCAGGGGCAGGAAGGCGCAGAACAAGGATCTAAACTAGGTCTGGCTCCGGAGTCTGTGTTCTTAACCACCTCACCGGGGAGTATTAGCTGGACAGTCAGATACTACAGTATTTATTGTAAGTCTCTTGCTTGGAAGGACCGTCCCCTTCATGTAACTGAAGCACATAGCTCCCCATAACAGTGTATTACAGGTATTTGGGCAAATTTCTAGCTCCTCAATGATCTGAAACCCAGTGATTATTAGAACTGGAGGGGATTTTTAGAAGTTATCTCTGTAACAGATGGGGAGAGGAAAGTCCAGTGAGGGAAAAGAACCTACCCTAGATTATTTAGCATTCATGGCAGATGTAGGGCCAAATCTAGATTTTTCATTCCCACCCTGTGCCTTTAGGCGGGCAGTTTAATGAGGACACCAACTCTATAAAGTGTTACTAATGTGAAAATGGCTTCAACCTTGGTATATTGTCAGGGAGGCCCTGAATACCAAACAAAAGATGTGATCTTCTCCTTGCCCTGGTATCCTTGATAGTGGCTTTGGTCACTATACTCTTAAACAACAATGTTGGGGGCAGGGGGGAAGGCCCATAGAGAACAGAGGCTTCTATCGAGATGGGTGGTGTGGGGGTGGGAAGGAAGCCTCTTCTTGGATCATAGAAGAGCCAAGTGTGCATGCAGAGTGAATGTAAAAAGCAAAAGAGAGTAAAAGAATAGAGAGCATAACAAGAATGAGGAAAAGCATGTTTCCTTATTCTGGGATGACAGTTCCCAAGATTAGTCCCTCTTAGGCTCTAGAAGACATGATTTCAAGTAAATAAAAGGAAGTCCCACTTTACAGAATGGTTCACAAGCTCACTGTCCCTGAACGCTGAATAAATGGGGGGTAGGCAAATTAATGAATGAGGATTCCATAGTATGGCAAGAGAAATCTAGTGCAGATTAGCCCCACTGGTGTGCCAGGTTGTAGGTATGCCAGGATGCTAGCTAGCATCCTCATCCCCTAGGGCAACTAGAGTCCTCAGGGCTGGGTTGCTTCTAACCCTGAGCAGCTTAGTGTGGTTACTGCAATGAGGCACACAGACATTTTCAACATTATTTGTAAAAGGCTGGAAGCACTGGTCTGGGGACATGCCTCACTTTCAGAGGCTGATATCATGGAAGGTAGCCAGGTATAAACAGTTCCTAGGATGCCTCTGATAAAAGACTGGTCCATAACGAATGCTACCACTATGTTTGGGGAGAAACCTGTTAACCGGCCAGGTTCAGAACTGTTACCTCATAAAAACCTGAAAAACCCTAATGACTGTTTGCCCAACAGTTTCACCACTAGGCCTTTAAGTGCCAATTAGGGAGGCAGTAAGAAAATGCCTTGGTGGGATCTGAATTCTAGTTCTGCATGTATGCTCTTGGGCAGTCATTTAACCTCCAGAAGACCCAAATTTCTCAACTGCAAGCTGGTGACAACATCATCCAATACCTAATAGCTTTTCCCTCTTTCCCTCTGGGTCTTTCACACTATCACCTGAGAGAGATGAACAAAATGTCTGGTCCTGTCTCTCTCCTACTTAAAATTCTGACATGATTCCCTACCACAACAGCAGAGTCCCCCTTTTGCTTTGGTCTCATTCTCCCAATGTGCAAATGGATGGTGTTTCTGGCAAAGCTTCTAGCACATCCATAATGGAAGACATGGCTGGAAAGACAGATTGGAGACGGATCATGAGGGTTTAGTTTAAACTTTTCTCCCTGGCTTGAGGGATCTAGAGTGGCATGCTCTTCAGGCAGAGTAGCTGGGGGAAAGTGAGCATTTTGAATGCATTTTAGTACTCAAGCAGGGCCACATGAGTTGGTGTGTGCGCAACTCTGCACGCAAACGCCGCTCAAGAGCTGGAGCTTTGAACAGGAGTTAAAAGAGTTGAGTCCCTAACGACATACAAAAGACTTGCCGGTGTGATTTATTCTGATGTATTTACTTATCCAATTACCAAAACAGCAGGAGATCATTAAATTTTCTAGTTACCAGATGCAGCACGTTCAATATCTTAAATGTTACCAAGGCTCTCTCTGAGCTATTTTGATATTACATTTCATCTGCCCAAAAGCTTATGAAACTGGAAGGCAAGAATCATGAACAGAACAGGTGTTTTCTTTGAAGGTTGGTCCAGCAGGCACCTGTACAATACCAAACTTATACCAGTAGCTCCCAAACTCTCTCCTGGGCTTGAGGAAAAGTACCCTGATGCGAAACACAAGCATTTAGGACAGAACACGCTAAGGAAGCAGTCCCTGAAGGTGGCTGGGGCTATGCACCTCACCTAGCCAGGCTTTCTTCATGCTAATTTCCTGTCAGTTCAGTCCTTGTGTCCACAGGAGCTCAAGGCTCAGGGCTCAGAGCAGAGCAGGGGAGAAAGGAACAAGCACCCTTTGAGAGACTGCAAACCTGGCTCCTCACTCTAGCACATGGCTCCTAACTACCTGTGGGATCTTGGGCAAGTCACTTTTCCTCCTCTGAGTTTCCTTCTGTTAAGTAAGGATGTTGAATCTGATGCACCACTTAGATACCTGCTAGGAGCATCTACACAGCTTGTCTTCCACTGTGCTTTACACGAATGTCTCCAGGATAAAGCTGAGCAAGTTAGACAGGAACTATGTGTTTTCCTGTTTTTGTAGTTTCAAGCAAAGAACCTGGTACATTCTATGCTCTCAATAAATGCTTGTTGAATAAATGATCAAACCAGAAATGGACATCATGCAACATTGAAAAATACAGAGAAAAAATTTATTAGCAACATTTGTAAAGTTAAGTGGCAAAACAGATGTTTGTTTTTTTTTTTTTGAAAAACTACATCAAATAAGTGGTATCTGGGCCTGTATGTTTTAAAAGGGTGGTGGTATTGGCCCCAACATTCTTTCTTTAAATTCTATCCCCTCACAGACCTTATGCTTTAACCAGTTAGACCAGTTTGTTATTTCCAAATACGTCTGGTGCTTCTCCTCTGTGAACCTTTGCTTATGCTGTTTCCTCTACTGGACTGTCCTTCCTTCCTAGTTCCATCTACCCTTTAAGGCTCATCTCAAATGCCACTTCATCTACAAAACCAGGTGACAGAGTGACAGAGCCTAAATTAATCTCATTTTCCGGTTCCTTGTAAGAGAGTTAATTACAAGTGACAACTTCTCCCATCACTGGCGATGGATGTTCCTGGTACACAAGGGCCATATACGTTCATCGTGGGGCCTAGTCTACACATGCTCTGTGTGTGGCCAGTCCCCAGCTGCTGCACAAATACCTCTGTTTCACCTCAGACTCCTCAGACGTGGTGGCTGCCAACATCTGTTTGCACATCTAAGGTCAGTGTTTGAATTGAAGTGTAGATATTGGCAATGTGGACCCAGTCCTTTGTTAAACCAGCACTACTGTACTTTGATCAGGCGAGGCTGCCTGCTTCTGGAGGATCTAACTCAAAGGATCAGCTGCAGTCTCACACTGAGTTATCTGTCTGCTGTGCCTCCCAGGTTTGTCTATGAGTCTTTCTCTCCAGGCAGGTTGGATTCTGAGGGCATAAAAATAAGGACTGGCTGTCTATCTTCAGGGCCTACTGTATTGCCGGAACCGGTATGAACTCAGCAAATGTTTGTTGAAAGACTGACCTACTGCATGACGGAATGGAGGCTCCCCACTCCTCCTGGAGCCCCCACCAGTCCAAATAAAGGGCGTCAAGAGCTGTATTCCCAGGCCTGCCTGCCCTAGCCTCACTAGGACAGCAGGCAGAACTCGTCAGTGACACCATTAACAGGTCACCCTAGTAGGCCCCCTGGCTCTGGACCCCTCTGGCCCTTGCTTCAGTCAGTTGTTGCTGCACAGACACAGAGACTGGCAATAAGTTTGCATCAGTTGCCCTTTCAGAAGGGACAGATATTTCCCTGTCTATTTAAACTGCTGTTGGAATTGGCTAATTAGAAGGATTTAAAAAATCTTAATAGTCTAAACAGAGAAAACTGGTTCTGAATTATTAAGCAACATTTCCAATGCATCTGAATAACCTTAAGTGACTTAGCTGCCACCTGATCCTAAGCTCTGGCTCAGATAAATAAATGTGAAATATTGTCAAAGCCCCAGCTTATAGGAGCCTCCAGCTACAGTAAATAAAAGCTTAAGTCCCCATAAACTGCCTGGGACAGAGACATTCTCACATAAAAGGAGAGAAGATGATCTTAAATAAAGCCATTAAGACCAGGAAGCCAGTGGTTTTTGTTCTAGTTTTCAGAATAGTGCTGTCAACGGGGCAGGTATTATCTACATGCAGGTCATTTAATCATAGAGTCACATAGTATCAGAATGGGAAGAAGATTCAGAAAGCACTTATTTTAGCCTTTTTCTATTTCAGATGAAGAAAATAAGACCCAGAGAAGTATGTCCCTTGCTTGAAATCATACAGCAAATGGCTGAAATAACTGAAATACTGCCTTGGACACCTGGTTCCCAGCTTAGTTCCCTTCCCTGCCTATCACACTCTTCTAAGAATGTCCTGCTGGAGATGTCAAAATGAGACGCTGGCAACTGGCTGTTAACACCTGAAAATTTTAACCAGATGGGTGACTTCTGGAGCTTAAATTCCAGAGAGTCCATGGTTCTCCCCAAGGCTCTGGAGTTCTCTTCCATGACGATGCAGCAGGAGGGGCAGGGAGAAACCTGGAGGTGGCGGGAGAGACCTGGGATGAGGGAGGGCAGGAACAGGTGAGGGTGAATGTCACTATATGGTGGCCTTCTATTGCCTCTGCTCAAGCCACAGGGCTACCGTGAGTTTCTGCCTGGTGAGATGGAATACAAAAGAGAAAACCAAATAAAAACAGTGGATGCATGAATGGACAGGAATACTTTATTTCTTTTCATTTATTTACTAAACAAATATTTCCTGAGTGTTTCCTACAGTGTCAGAATCTGCGATAGGCATTGGGACACAACAGCGAACAAGGCACCACCTCCATCCTCAAGGAATGGAGAACCTGGGACAGGATGCAGGCAGGAAATGGGCCCACTGCAATTCTGACCAGGGGAGGGCTCTGACAGGGAACTGGTACAGTGGCGGGGACACAAGGGTAGTAGGCACCTTGGTCCTAGGGGGTCAGTCAGCTCTCCCTGTCTTCCTTGGGTCATTCTAATGTGCGCAACTGCTCCCTACAGTCGAATTAACCATTTTTCTGATTTCTACTTTTATACATAATAATTCAGTATTGTTGCCCACTGTGTGCCAAGCACAATGCAAGGAATACTCAGATAAATGAGACACAATCTCAAATAATTTGATATGTATAGCTCTTTTTTTGTTTAAAAAAACATACACCTTATCTTCATGACTGTAAATTTGGGCCCAGTATTTCTGCTTTGGTATCTTTTGGTTTTCCTAAGCCATGATCAAGTTCCTTTCCTTCTCTGTACCTTGAGTGCTTCATTCATAAAATAGGGGTTTTTTCTAGTTCTCACAGTCTAAAAGAGAGGCATGAGGAAAGCCTGTTCATACAAGGCTCTTACATTAGAGCCAACCAGAGGAAGGAAAGTGAAATAAATATGGAAGTGGCAAAGGAGTCCTCAGGTTTGGGATTCAGCTACAGGTATACAGGTATTAAACCTGAAGCCTTGATGTCCTGCTGCTAGGAAAAGAGTAGGGTGTGTTCAGGGTGCAGTAGGCTGGGGCTAGGCTGCGGCTAGGCCAGGCTGGGACCAGAGCTGGCACTGCAGTGAGACCCGGCGGGCGGGGGTGGGATTTGGCATGTTGGCGCAGGTGCTAACACACTCTGGAACTCCAGCACTGGCTTTGAAAATTACAAGGAGTGTCTAGAAAAGGTTAATCTGCACATATACACGTTTGCAGTTGTTTGTATTTACAATGGGGTTATTATACAGACTTTAAGTGAGTAAAGCATGTCTGCAGAAGCACCTGGAATATTGAGCACAGAACTAATGATTTTTTATTTATGGCCAGATGAAATCAGATTGGATTGTATGTAAAGCCTTCAAAAGTTTATTTGATTTCTGATAACACAATTCTGAATGGTATGGTGTTTTATAAACCCCTTATAAAATGAACTTCTGGAGCAAAGTAAATAATTTTGTAAATGTTTAAATACATCAATATACCTGTACATAATCAGTAATAGTCACTCCATTTTATGTTTGCATGGTATGGGGAAAGGACCTGAGTTATGGGAATTAAATATTGGTACTGACATTTATTGTGCAACCCTGAAAAATTTAAGCTAAGCTTCCACGTCTTTACCTGTAAAATGGGAATAATATCTATCTTTCAGAGAACTAATATACTTGATTGTGCACATAATGGCATAAAAATAAATGGTTTTTATTCATTGTCCTCACTCCCTACTACTCCAACTCCTTTGTAATGAGTAGAAAGGGCAATAGCAGATTTTGTGAAGGTTCTTAATTCCATTCAGTTTCCATGAAATGGCTATAATTTAAAAACATATTTTAAAAACTCCTTTGTGTATTTATTTAATCTGGTCAGGAACATAAATGATGGGTTTTCTTATATAATAACATTGGTTCTCTCAGTACCTCTGTGGGCTAGCAAAAACCTTTCCTCTGCTTGCCATCAACTTCATCATAATAGCTTAGATACACTGAGCACTTACTACATGCTGGTGGTTTATAAGTATCAGTTCATTTCATTTTTACAACAGCCCAGTGAAGTAGGTACTATCATCCTTATAGGCGAGGAAACTGAGCTCTATAGAGGTTAGGAAATTTGCCCAAGATTGAAGAGTTATGAAATGGCAGAGGTGAGATTCAGTATGGGAGGCCAGAACCCAATTTTTTAAACACTACTCTCTACTGTCTATTGCTCATCTCCTTCAAATCCACTCCAGTCACTGCCAGGGGAATTTTCTGGTGTTGAGCCAGTCTCACCAGTTTAAATCTCAATCCTCTGTTAGCACCACCTAGACTTTCTCCTGGTACCCGAGACTCAACAAATCTGTCTCAAGTGAAATCTGCTTCCTTATCTGTCTTCCTTCATTTCTCTACATGGTAAATACCATCTTTCTTATCATTCAGGCTGGGAACCTCTAAGTTTCCTCTGACAACTCCTTCTCTACCCCACCACAGACATAATTTGACAATCACCAAGTCCCACTGATTGTTCCTTTTTCCTGATTCTGCTGCCTTTTCTTCATCCCTACTGATGCCATCTTAGTTAAGATTTCCATAGCCTATTGTCTTGTCAACTGTAATAGTCCTATCTGGTCTCCTTTTTCCAGGGTCTCCCTACTCTAATCCTTCTTGATAAAAATAACCCACAAGCTTTAGACAATAAGGAAAAGGTAAAAATATGAAATCAAAAGACCACTGCTCTGAAACTTATTAGCTATATCAATTTGTGTCAGCCACGTGGCAATTGCAATCCTAAATTCTCATCTTTATTACAAGGGTTAACACTTAACTAGTTCAAATTACCACTAGACTTGTTTTTATGAGGGCAAGAATTTTATCTAGCCTATTCACTACCGTATCCCCAATATCTTATGCATAAGAGGTGCTCAAATATTTGCTAGATTAATACATAGAAGACTCTTCAGTTATTTTTTCACCTCCTATCTCAATCCTTCCATGCCCAACTTCATATACTAAATTCCATCACAGAAAACTCTATCCTTATTCCCTGGTAACCACTAATTTATTTTTCATCCTTACAATTTTGTCAATTCAAGAATGTTGTATAAATGGAATCATACAGTATGTGCAATCTTTTGAGATTACCTTTTTCCACTCAGCATAATGCTTTTGAGATCTATCCAGATTTTTTCATCATGTATCAAGAGTTCACTCCTTCTCATTGCTACTCCGTTTTGAAAATACTTGTTCAAACCCTGTTTCTTCTGCAAAGCTTTACTGATCTCCCAGTAGAGAACTGAAGCCTCTACTATTCCTTGGGTTCCCATTATATCTGGCATAGACTATCATAACATTTTTAACCTTTGAATATCTTTGTTTATGTATTAGGGCTTTTGGTCCCATTTTGTATCTTTAGTGCCTAACAAGTACCTGGTAAAACTAAGTATGTATTAAATGTTTATCAAATTAATGAATGTAGACTAACTTAGAAGTTAGAGGTAAAAGTATTTTTGAATATGGCAAAATGCTATGCAAGTGTTCCTAAAAGGCTACAGAGCCCATATTAAATTGGTCTTCGTGATTCCATAGATTCTGATATTTGTAAATTCACCTACTCATTAACCTTCATTTCTAACTCTGAAATCCACACTTGCAGTACTTTCATGGTCTTCTGAGAACATGTGTAGAGTGGTGAAAAATTCAGTTGCCTGGTACCCATGTTCCCATCTGAGGTCGAATGAGGCAATACTCTGCTTTATTGTTTCAGCTCTCATAGTGTAAACAAATGTACTTCTTGTGGTAGATTTAGTGTCATAGTTTTTGCATTTTTGTGTGTGTGGGTTTTGTGTGTGTGTGTGTGATTTTGCTGTTTCAAATGCTCCCAAGCATACTACTAAAGTGCTGTCTGGTGTTCCCAAATTTAAGAAGGTTGTGATATGCCTTATGGAGAAAATGTGTGTGCTAGATAAACTTCATTCAGGCATAAGTTATAGTATTGCTGGCCATGAGTGCAATGTTAATAAAGCCTTATACACTAACTAAAATGTCTTTAAACAGAAACACACATAAAACAAAGTTATGTATTGATTGGTTGATGAAAACTTGTACCCAGAAACTCACAGGAACTTAACCAAGTATTTCCTTTAGAAGCAATATTGAGTATTTGCTAACTCAGTGTTTGTGGCAACTTTATACAATATAACTACTGTGAAAAATGAAAACTGTACTTCTCAGTTTTAAAACTATCAGCTCCCTATAGCCTACAGAATGAAGTAAATTTTTTAACCTCAGGTACAGTGCTCACCTGTACAACTGACACAGACCTTTTTGTTCAAGCAAAATAGTGTATTCTTCTTCATGCTGTGCCTAAGTTGGCAGGATGTGTTGTCTCGTGTCTGCTAGGGTGATTTCTTGTTTTATCTCCTACCAGACTTGGCCTTCTAGACCAAGACCATGTCATCATCATTATCACACCCAACAAAGTGTGCCATCCCTACATCCTTTTCTCCAGCCTATATCAACTCACATCTTGGTGGGTCCTTACTGTAGGCCTGTGCAAGCCCATGCCAGAAATGAAGGTGCAAAGGCAAACAAGATGCAGTACAGCTATTGCCCTAAATGAGCTTACCCTAGAAGAGAACTCTGACATAAATGAGGTAAAAAATCTCCAGAGGAAATAAGACTATCTCTCACCCTAGGAAAAATACCATAGACTCATTCAGGAATGTTTCCAACTATGAAAGAAATCTGCTAGTTTAGTAAAACAGAAGTCAGATAATTAAACTCTAGATAATGCTAGTTGAACACAACTCTCAAACTATTGCTATTAGGCCTATAAGGCACAGGGTATGATATCCTTACTTGAAAGCTAGTAGTTTCCAGTTTATATTGGACAAAGGTTCTTTGTCCTCTTGAAACCAAAACATGAAAGAAAAAATAAGTATAGAAAGAAGACGGGTAGGGAGAGAAATAATCAACATTATTATCATACCAGTTACTATTATTATATTCATACGCTGTGGTAAATGTTATATGTATTAAACATTTTACATTCATTCTTTTATTTAATGTTCACAATAGCCCTTTGAAGTAGGTATTGTTATTCCCATTTTTACCAAGGGATTAAGTAATCTAAGATCACTCAATGAAAAGCTGATCCAGAATTCAAGGCCAGGTCCATTTGACTCTATAGCCGGTATGTGCTTTTGTTTCAGGCTACAATGCCTCTGAAATGTGATTGAAAAGAAGACGTAGTATTAAATAAATAATCTTTACAGTGTTGATTTATATTTGCTTATAAAACAAGCAAGGAAAAATAAATACCAACAACTCCTCCTTTATTTTAAGTAGCTAGATTGAAGAAAGTATTCTCCCTCTGCAGTGAGGGCAAGTGGCTGAAGCCTGAAGGACAACTGCAGGACCACTGCAGATTTGGGAGCAAGTTTACATGGAGTATGTTGGCACTCTAGAACTAGGAGATGACCATCTCGAGGGACTGTGCTTTCCTCGGGTTCTTTTGAAGATCCCCTTTGAAAATACAGGATTAACTGGTACTTGTTAGTACAGCTGACCCTTGAACAACATGGTTTGAATTCAGCAGGTCCACCTACATGCAGTTTTTTGGATAAATATAATTTATTACTGTCGATGAATCTTCTCCTTAATAAGATTTTTTTCTAGCTTTCTTTATTGCAATAATACAGCATATAATACATATAACATATAAAATATGTTTTAATTGACTGTTGATATTGTTGGTAAGGCTTCTAGTCAACAGTAGTCTATTAGTACATAAGTTTTCAGGGAGGTAAAAGTTATATGTGGATTTTTTGACTGCACAGAGGGTTGGTGTCCCTAACCCCCATATTGTTCAAGGATCAGCTGTATTCTTCTGAAGGTTACTTTTATCCTTCATTAAAGGACTAAGTACTGTTACAAGTTAAAGTAAAAGGCAAAGTCAAATGCTCTAAGCTTCCCACTTTCAGAATTCCACCTACATATCCAGTAGTAAACCCCAGAAATGAATTTGAGATATGAATACTTTAAAAATTAAAATTATAAAAAAATAATAAAATTATATGTGTGGAGAAGGGTTACTACAGCAGACCTGACAGCTATTCTTTTTTTTTTTTTTCCTGACAGCTATTCTTTTGAAAGGTTGGCCCTTGGCTGGCATTTGGGAACCTGGGTTTAGAGAGGCTTCCCACCATTCCCAGAACTGGTAAGGGTGGCTCACTATGCCTAAATTGTTTGGGCAAACAATGTAATTTATGCTGAACACCTATTTTCCTCCTGGGAGTCTGGAATTTTGGGACATGCCACTGTACAGGGTACATACATGATCAGTTCCCAACTAAAACCCCTAGGTACTGAGTCCCTAATAAGCTTCCTTGCTTGGCAACATTTCACATGTGTTGTCTTAAATCTTTGTTGGGGGAATTAAGTGTGTCTTGTGCAACTCTACTGGGAGAGGATACTTGGAAGCTTGTGCCCGGTTTCTGCTGGACTTTGTCCCATGTGCCTTTTCTCTTTGCTGATTTTGCTTTGTATCTTTTTGCCGTAATAAATCACAGCCATGAGCATGATTACATGCTCAGTCCTATGAATTCTGCTAGAATTCAATCATTAAACCTTGGAGGGGTTATGGTTTCCGTTGGTGTCAGCAGTGGGATTAAAAACCTGACTCATCAGGGATCCCTGGGTGGCGCAGCGGTTTGGCGCCTGCTTTTGGCCCAGGGCGCGATCCTGGAGACCCGGGATCGAGTCCCACGTCGGGCTCCCGGTGCATGGAGCCTGCTTCTCCCTCTGCCTGTGTCTTTGCCTCTCTCTCTCTCTCTCTCTCTGACTATCATAAATAAATAAAAATTAAAAAAAAAAAAAAACCTGACTCATCGAAATATGGTGAAAGCATTGTTTGGGAGAAGAATAGGGAATGGTCAACCTGTGGTACCTGAGTGGATGTGAAGTCATTCATCCATGGTATGAAATAGTTGCTATCTGTTTTGAGAGGTAAAAGCTATCTACAGAATTTTAAAATGATAGATCCAATCCAGGGGAGTTGACTTCATGACTCCTCTAACTGCTTTTGGCTGTACTAATTAAAGTGAGGGGAAAGGTGCAGCCTTGTAATGCCTTTGGTTTTTGTTCTCTCAGGTGGCAAAAGGATCACAAAATTTCTAAAGGTGAGCTATGGATAGGCCAAAAATGCTAAAATTTTGCCTTGTTCTCCTCTTCAAATGGGAGGAATAAAGAAGTTAAATTAGTTTCCAGGGATGGAGCACAATTTTAGATAAACCAGAGGGGAAAAAAGGGAGAAAAACACTCTGGCCATTTCTTCAGCTTAGCTGTTGTCGCAATAGCAAGGTATTGCTCCTTCCCTATCATCCCTTGCATTCCAGCAGGGATCTTCTCCAACAATTTTAGTATTAGCTCTGTAAATGCTAAAAGTATTGCTACAGGGATGCCTGGGTGGCTCAGCAGTTAAGCGTCTGCCTTTGGCTCAGGGCGTGATCCTGGAGTCCTGGGATCGAGTCCCACATCGGGCTCCCTGCATGGGGAGGGATCCCTCTCTGCCTGTGTCTCTGCCTCTCTCTCTCTCGCTCTCTCCCCCTCTCATGAATAAATAAATTAATTAATTAAAAAAATAAAAGTATTGCTACATGTTTGAATAAATTTGCAATTAGAAAAGGGTGGGGGGAGGAATTTTAAAAAATTATAGTCTTGTGGCTATTGTATCTAGATATCTGGTAAAAACAGATATAAAACATTATATGCTTCCAATTTCATAAATGCTAGAGAATCATCCCAACTAAAGAAAGCTGTAAATTGTGTTAGCAGAACATAATTTTTGTGACTTTGCCACTGGTGAGTGGGTTAAAATATAAACTCCAAGTACTGAAAATAGAACAAGTCTCCAGAATTAACGATTTTTGCTTTTGAAGCCTCTAGAAAAAGGGAGATAACATGGTAAGGAGAGGCAATCTCCAGATAGGGACACACCTTGGGGGACGCCTGGGTGGCTCAGCGGTTGAGTGTCTGCCTTTGGCTCAGGGCATGATCCTGGGGTCCTGGGATTGAGTCCCGCATGGCGTTCCCTGCATGGAGCCTGCTTCTCCCTCTGCCTGTGTCTCTGCCTCTCTCTCTGTGTCTCTCTCATGAACAAATAAATACAATCTTTAAAAAAAAAAAAAAAAAGAGCCACACCTTGGGTTTTTTTTTTTTTTTTAAATAGTTTTTAGTTTGCCAATGATCTTATAGAATCAGATCTCTGATCTTTAGAGACTGATGATCTTCCTGTGTGGTATGCATATTTTTTAGTATGTAAATTTGGACAATACCAAAAGGGCTTAGGAAAGTGCTGCATGTTACTTGAACTTAGAACACTGCTGCTGCCTGGTCCTGCAGCACCTAGGCTTTGCTGCTGCTGAAGAAAAGCTGCTGGCTTCATTTGGAATCCTAAATCCATAGATCGTAATTGTCTAGACCTGACTCTAAACAAAAACCTAACGCTACCTGTTGTAAGCTGTTTCAGCATCAGAAGGTGCTGTGCTGAACTGAAAACAAGCATAAACTCAATGACCAGGACTTTGACTCTGGAATTGTAGATTTAGGACACACTCTGTGGGGCCTGAAATTCTGAAGACATCATGAGTATTATCTGTACTATCTGGGTCACATACAAATGCCTGTAGGAAAGGATTTGTTTTTTGATAGGATCATATAAAATCAAGCTCTGATTTGGCTTATATTTGTAATAGAGACCGACTATATTCCTTTTTTTTTTTACTTTATTTTATTATTTATGATAGTCACAGAGAGAGAGAGAGAGAGAGAGAGGCAGAGACATAGGCAGAGGGAGAAGCAGGCTCCATGCACCGGGAGCCCGACGTGGGACTCGATCCCGGGTCTCCAGGATCGTGCCCTGGGCCAAAGGCAGGCGCTAAACCGCTGAGCCACCCAGGGATCCCGACACCGACTATATTCCTAATTTGTGATTCCTGCCAAAAGCTGTAAGTTGGGGGAGGGCACACAAGGAGTGTGACTCCTCTGCCCATTCTTGACAGACTCTGGACTCTTAACTTCTACCTTTGGGGGAATGTCTCACTGTGTTGACTTGTGTTCAACTTCCCAGTTTAGTTGCAGTTTGCAACAAAAGACTAATAAATAGCTTGACTCTACTTTTCTCACCTTTCTCCTGGTGTACACACCCTAGAAAGACAATCTGATAATTAAATGCTGCTATTCCCAAAAAGGGATTGATCATCCCCCATGAATGTCAATGTTAAAAGGATAGTTTTAAAGGCAGGAAGGAACAATGTCAATGTTACTGACATTCATGAGGCAGATGAACTGGTATTATGGACAAGCAAATCTATTTGAGACTGTGAAACCAAGGGCTGAATTAAACTATCTGGAATGACGGAGAACTCATGGGTGAGAGGTACTGCACTGGGCCTAATGCATGTCCTGCTTGGGGTGCTCTAACACTTAATTATAAATTTTGTTTCTGGGGGTACCAGGTATCCCCCTGGGATTGTACTTCTTGTGTGTACCCTGATATCATGACATTGCCTGAGCCCTGGAAGATGTTCAGAGGTCAGCTTCAACTTAGCCAGAATTCTGCTATATCTGAGTTGATGACATGGGCCATGTGAAAACATGGTTAATACAGAAACTTAAGGAGGAAGCCACCTTGCTTTCTAAGATGGACTTTAATGGTTAAGGGGATTTGTTTTAGCTGGCGAAGTCCAGAATCCCTAAAAAGCATAACTGGGCTCCACACTGCAGGCTGCTTTTATTCTGCATGTAGGGTCCTATTGATTCTAATTTTTTTGTAAAGATGCCTTGGTCAAGAGTCAAGAGGATGACATATATAGAAAAGAGTTAACGTAAGCAAGTCTGACTGATATTCTTTGAAAGTCTTGTTTACAAGGTTGGTCTTGGGTTGCCATGTGGCAACATGGTTTTCAGGAGGGTTCCCAACATTCTCAGAACTAGTAAGTGTGATTCAATAAACCTAAACTGTGCAAACTACAGTTTGTGTTGAATGCCTACTTTCCTTCCGGGATTCTGGAATTTTGGTAACTAGACAGAGGGTACCTGCCTTTGTGATCAGGTTTCAATAAAAACCCTGGCTATGCAGTCCCTAGTAAGCTTCCTTGC
Organism: Vulpes lagopus; assembly: GCF_018345385.1. Lineage (NCBI taxonomy): Eukaryota > Metazoa > Chordata > Mammalia > Carnivora > Canidae > Vulpes > Vulpes lagopus. The sequence goes on from NC_054846.1 coordinate 53,304,791, forward strand.
TTGACTACACTTCACATGTGTTGTCTCAAATCAATGGGGAAATTAAGTTCATTCTGTGTGAGTCTCCTGGGATAAGACTCTTGGAAGCTTTTGCCTGCTTTTCCCTGGACTTCTCCCCATATGCCTTTCCTCTTTGCTGATTTGGTTTGTATCCTTTTGCTGTAGTAAATCATAGCCATGAGTATGACTACATGTTAGTTTTGTGAGTCCTCCTAGGAAGTCATCAAACCTGGAGGCAGTCCTGGGATCCCCTCTGACACATATGAAAAAGTTTTCTGTTTAGGATAAAAGCATAGACTTTGGAAGTTCAATCATAATTATGTCCGTTACTTGGTATGTGACCTTGGAAATATTACTTATGGTCTCTTATCCCCAGTTGTTCTATTTGTAAAATGGGGCTACTAGGGCTTGTACAAAGATTATTTTTTTTAAGATTTTACTTATTTATTCATGAGACACACGCACACACACACACACACACACACACACAGAGAGATAGAGAGAGAGAGAGAGAGAGAGGGGCAGATGGAGAAGCAGGCTCTATACAGGGAGCCCGATGTGGGACTCGATCCCGTGACTCCAGGATCATGCCCTGGACCACAAGCAGACGCTCTACCGCTGAGCCACCAGGCGTCTTCAAATAAAGATTAAATGAGAGAATGTTTCCCAAAGCGTTTGGTAGAATATTAATAACTGTTAATTCCTGTCTGACCGAGAGCTGGAAAAGGCTGTTAAGAACTGGAGAGGTCACCAAATCAGCCCCCAAAATTTCAAAGAAAACTTTCACATTAGGAAGCCACCCACTTTCTGAAGGCTCAGACCCAATTCATCTTGAAACTAAGCAGGAAACTGTATCAACACATTTCACTGCGAACCTCTTTGGTGTTTAGTCGTATCTCCCTGCAATCTCAATAAGAGGATTCTGCTTTGTGGCAAGAGTAACATGGAGGAAGGGGGAGAGAACATGCTCCCTTAAAGGAAAATATGCTGAAAGTGAGATGGTGTGGTTTCATCCTACAGACAGGGCCTCACCCAGGGGCATGTCCAACCGGTGAGCCATGTTATTTCTTCCAAGCACAAAGTCTACACATTTTAAAGCACCGTACGTCCTGAGCATCTACCGTGTGTTGTGTTCTTGCCCTCAAATTACCTCTTAACTCTACGACCACCTCAAACAGCTATTATTATCTGCCTTATAAAGGTGAAGGAACAAGCTTAGAGAGGTTGTGTGCCTCGCCCAAGGTCCACCTGGACCTTGGCAGGACCTTACCTGGACCTTGGTAACTGGTTCTTTATATAACTGTGCTGTTTCCCTGTCATGACTGCCAATACTCAAAACACATTTTTCCTGCACTATGGGGACTAAATAGTGGATTTCCTTCTAAGGAAGAGTCTGTTATAACACAAGTGACAAAATGCAGGTCACCCTCATATTAGGAATGAAGAATGCGTATCAAAACTTATTTTTTAAAGGCTAGAAACAGGG